>NC_090922.1:53940000-55369000 GCF_040938575.1 Ambystoma mexicanum | reverse complement strand
TTGTTGCAGCTCTATTGGCACCTGATGCCCGCCTCACAGGGGAGATGGGTGTTTGCATGCATCTTCCTGTCACTTTTTCATGTGGTGAGAGGTGATGGTCCTTACTTGACTAAGTGCGCACATTGAACAGGGCCAGGGGCAGGCAGTATACCCAGTTCTTTTTTAGGGTGGGACACAATTTAGAAAGCCTACTTTTGAGAAGGCTGTTGATTCGTTCCAAAACACTGTTCGCTTGGGGTTGACAAATGGTACACATGCACTGCTTTATGCCTAACACCGCTGTGATTTCCTTAAAGAGTGCCATTATCTGATCTCAAAACATCATGCACCCCCATTGGGGGAATACCTCACGTACAAGGAATTTTGCTGCACACTTGGAGTCTGGGTGGGCACAAGGGCCGACTTCAACCCACCATGAGAACAGACACACCACCACAATGAGGTATTGAGCTATGTTACATCTCTTTCCCATTACCGCATAATCAATATGGAGCTCGCAGAATGGCCCGATGGGGTAGGACAGAGTGCCTTGCATTCCAGTACTGAACACTTGACAGGTGGTGCATTACACGACCATTGTTGAGATTGTTCATGGAGGTTTGGTATAAACCAATCTTTCGGTATGTCTGCTGCAATGTGTTGTTTGGAGCTGTAAGAGGGGTAGAGCAACTGCTCAAAGGCTGTGTGCAGCAGTTCCACCCACAAGAGGTCAGTTGGAGACTGTACACACCCACGCTTGAGCCAGATCTCTCTTTCTTCCTGCGGTCCCCTACACTGAAGCACTAATATCTGCTTTTTGGGCAATGCTGTGTATGGGTTTGTGTCTGGCCTCGTGGTGACGGCTGCAATGACATATTCGGCAGGTGTGGGCACTGGGAGATATGCTGCCACGTGGGTGCCTCTGTTTCCTAATGAAATTTCATCAATGTTATTTGTGTGCGCATTTGATGACCACCACTACAGATGGCTCTGCCAGGGCGGAAATCAGGTTATTATGTAATGCTGCATGTTATACTGGTGATCCGTCTGCCCGTCTGAAGCCCCTCCTTTTCCAATATGAAAGACCTGTATGCACCATTGTGGTGACATATGCAGAATCTGAATAAATGTTGGCATAACATCCCTTTGATGCCCGAAGCACTTCAATGAGTGCTATGAGTTCTGCTGC
Organism: Ambystoma mexicanum; assembly: GCF_040938575.1. Taxonomy (NCBI): domain Eukaryota; kingdom Metazoa; phylum Chordata; class Amphibia; order Caudata; family Ambystomatidae; genus Ambystoma; species Ambystoma mexicanum. Next base: position 55,367,832 of record NC_090922.1, on the reverse strand, counting down.
TTGTGCTGAGTAATGCATGGGTAATCTTTTAATTACTAGTGTCTCATACTCCCCTGCTTCTAAGCGCACCACTCATGCCCCAGCATGTCTCTGCCCATTGTCCTAGTCGATTGTTGCTGAACCATCAACAAAAGGTACCTCGCCCTCCTACAAAGGGCTGGCTTGGGCTTTGGCGATATCATCCTCCTCTCCCTCATAAGTGGCACAGTCATGTTGCTGTAAGTCTTCATCTGTGCACGGATCCGTTAGGAACGTGACAATGTTCACTGATTTACATCTTACAAAATGGAGATGTGGGCTTGAGGGGATATTCTCGTATGCTGATGCCCGCTGGGTAGTGTGAATGGACTTGGATCTCTCTATGAAAGCAAATACAAGTGTGCCACATACAACGTCACTGAGAACCCCATCACAATTGTCGAGCTCTTCTAAATTGCAAATGCAGCTGCAGCGAGAGATTGTTTGAATGCAAATTGTTCCTGCATCACTGATTGTGCTCTTTTGCGTTAATACTGCTGTCATAAGTGTACTATTTGAGTGTGAAAATATGTAGATTTCTGCGTGTAGTCTGGGATGGCAAGAACGGGGGCTGTCGAAATTACTTTTTTTTTAGATCATTGAAACTCTGGATCATGGTTGCGTTCCACTCTGTTTTACTGCTTTCTTTTTGTGCTTCCTTGAGGCCCTGTAAGAGTGACCCTGTGTATGCTGCATAGTCCAGAATCCAAGTCCTGCAATAGTTACATAACCCCAGGAATTTCTGCATGTGTTATATTGTAACTGGTCTGGGCGTGGCACGCACTGTCGCTGCCTGTCAGGGATAATTCTTTTGCTGTCCGCAGAAATGAGCTGTCCTAGATAGAGTACAGCAGGCAGTAGTGGAGATTGGCCTTGTCAACCTAATACCCCTTACAGGCTAACAGTTGCAAAAGGGCTATAGATTCTCTGCGACAGTTCTGTTCACTGTCACTGAACACCAATAAGTCATCTACGTACTGAATTACTGTGCTGGGATCTGGATGTTACCTAACTCTTCATGTCGTATCCTGTTAAATATGCTGGGACTCTCGCAGTACCCTTGGGGCAAACGAGTATGTTAAGAGCACTTTCCGCCTTGTGTAAATGCTGTGAGATACTGTGGCCCTCCTTACGACCCTGGCGGAAATCGAAAAACGATGGGGGAAATGCAATACCGCCATCGAATAGCGCTCGGTGCGATTATGACCCGTCACCGTAAAGTACGATGCCATTAGCGACACCGTAGTGAACGCCAACGCTAACTGCACCAAGTACGCACGCGCGCGCCATGCCAAACCGTAATTAGCACCATGGCGCAAGGGTACGCGAATTCCGACCCTAGCGGACATGTACTTAACGCCATCAAGCACGGCGGAAAGTACCATTCCGCCATGGTGAGAAGTACGGCATCGCGAATCAACCGTAAACGGCCCCACTGAGTGCCTGTACACCGCTCCCTGGCCACATAGTACAACTCCCCGTAGGTGCAACGAAGTCACAATGCAACCAGTGAAATGTACAAGTCACCCATGCATGCCAACGAACAAAAGAATCACAAGAGGGGCCAATGGGAGCTGCAGGGCACAGATGGCACGAATACAGAAGCTATACCAATGGACATGACCTCAGTCTCCCACCAAGAAACGCACGCAAACACAGGCACCTGTGACCAGCAATATTCCGATAATCACATCATTCCACCAATCCACCTGGCTGACCGGCATCTGTTACACAAAACCTAATCCCCCGCCCCTGAGCATGACATCATTCAAACAGTCATATTGGCAGCCCTCACCCCTGACCTCACTGGGCTTCGTAGGCAAACGCGCCCAGCACAGTACCACGCAACTATACTCCGAAGCTGGAACCCAATGCAGATCTCCTCACAATACATCGCTCCCCAAATAGGAATATGCCACATCACTTGCAAAGAAGAACGCTACACGGCCCATATCAGAATAGAAATTTAATGCACAACAAATTCACCAAGCCCATACAGCCATTAGGCCATGAACTCCAAAACACATTTCACCATTGTGGGCTGCATCCGCAATAAATGACCAGCTACTTCTTGTGTGACGCCCTGTTCCTTCATGGTACACAGGGGCTACATTCTCGTACGAAAAGGCAACATGGAAGCGCCTAGAACCGCAGGGCCGTCCCAATAGGGAGGCACTAGTCCAGCTGAAAGGCCGAAATGTTGCTCCGAGCCACTAGTACTGCGTAAGGGCATGTGGCCCATTGGCGATCGTCCCATAAGATCGTAATGCTGCTCCACTGATTAACACGAAGCAGCAGGTGTCGGGAGTAAAACCCATCTGCAGGAGTGGCATACAGATGGCAGTGGCAAAAGGGGAGGAGATACCTGTCAACCAAAAGAAAAGAAAAAGAATAGAATGGCCATCAGAACTACATTCGAACAACTCACTTCAATGATCACACTAGATCCACAGCCATATGCATGCTAGCCCACTCCAAAGGATCATCACCACCCCAAAACCACTTGCGACTCATAACTATCCATATCGAGGTGAAAACACCATCACAAACGAGTGTACCTGTGCATGCGTCTGTGAAAACAGAATCCATCAGATGGGATTGGTAACGTGCATGGACACAAGTGTCTGAAGGCGCGTCGAGACAGGGAGGGCTCAACAAGGCCAGATAGACGATGGTCCCACTATGGCAGCCCTGCATCACATAGCGCAGGGGAGGCGGACAGATTCCAAGAAGCCCTGTACATGGCAAACACTGTATCAAATCATCTGTCCATGCATCCATTCATCATTCCCTCATCCCGTAATGATAACGCCTGTTTCCATACTCACATAACATGTGAGAATTCCATTGAGTCTGTGCGTTATGCAGCCTGCAAAATCCACTGTGCCCCAGCCCGTAATTCCAGTGTTGTGAAGTAACATGTATTTGGGAACGTCCGGCCTCATCATCCACTTCGCTATTGCGCATCCCAAACTATTCATATCAATCATTGCATCCTCGCCATGGCCCCTGTCCCAAGGACACTGAACAATAGAACGTTATATTTGCAGTCAGACCTGTGGGCATCTCCTCGCCGCTAGCTGAAGACCGAAAGCGCCGCCCTTCGAATTCCTCATTTGCAACATCACGTCGAAAAGGCATCTGTGGCTTGAAATCACAAATTAATCCATCTAGTGCGGCTGTGTGTGAAAATGGCAACTGCCTTCACTCACAAATGGGAGGCCCCGCCCGTCGGTGAACCTCGGTACAGTGATGCATGAGGGTCCACCGTTACTCGAGTACTACGTTCCACTGACCCTTCACAAGTCTGTTCGCGACTGCAAAGAATGCATGTGAAACAATGGGACCATAGCCGAATGAACATATCAACCAATGTTACACGGCCATCGGGTACTAATACATGATTGTAGTAGCAAGATGCCATTCCTCGAATTGCAGCGTTGTGTGCGGGACGTGCTCGCCCAAAGGGGAGAGCAGCTTGCACAGGTGGAATGAATCACCACAGGTGGAGGCCATACAGCCTGAAAACACATAAATTGCACACCCAGTCTCCTCCCACAACCACACCCACTCCGAAATGCTACCGGCAGGACTCGCGATGTTGGCCCTGGGGGACCTGATAGCACTGCAAGTACTCCAACTCCAAGAAGAAGACGAACACCAACTACAACCGGCCGCACGGAGGAGACGCAGGAGGAGGAGGAGGGCAAGGCAGGGCCAGCAAGGGCTGCCAGCACAGCCACTACCACCACGCAGGCAGCCCGCAATCCCACGCCTCCGAGCACATCCGTTCAACCTCACTGATGAGCAGATCCACACCCTCTACCGTTTGGACCGGGACACCATAGCCGCCATTGTGGACATGACACAGGCTGACCTTGTCAGCATGATAGATAGCCCAACCGCCATCCCACCCCTACTGAAGGTGGTGTCTGTACTCCACTTCCTGGCCACAGGCACCTACCAGCACACAGTCGGACAGTTGCATGGCATTTCTCAGCCACTGTTCTCACGGACACTATTGCAAGTGCTCGATGCCCTCCTGCAGCACGCAGACGACTACATCTCTCTACCACGCTCGGAGCAGGAAATAACCAACACAAAAGTGGGATTCCATGCACTTGGCGGCATACCGGGTTGCATTGGTGTCATCGACTGCACCCATGTGGAATTGGTCGTCCCACATGCCATGGAGGCCCAGTACCGCAACCGAAAACAATTTCATTCACTGAATGTACAAATGGTGTGTGGCTCCAACAGGATCATTACACATTGTTGTGCCCGATTCCCTGGATCAACCCATGATTCTATGGTCTTGAGGAACTCTACAATACCACGCTACATGGAGCGACACGCAGGGAACAGATCCTGGCTACTCGGTGAGTCTCATTTCATGCATGATGATGTGGGGTATGTGATGCGGCAATGACCTGGCAGGAAGGGGGGGGGTGCGTACGTAGCAATGGCATTCCACATAATTCGTTTATCGCCCACATACAGGTGATGCCGGATATCCACTGAAGAGATGGCTCCTCACACCAGTCCGGAACCCACGGGACCAGCATGAGGAGGACTACAACCATGCCCACTCACGTACCCGTGTAGTCATTGAACAGGCATTCGGCCTACTGAAGACCCGTTTCCGGTGCCTCAGCAGGTCTGGCGGGGCACTCCTGTACCGCCATGAGAAGGTTGCAAAGATGGTGATGGCATGTGTCATGCTCCACAACATGTGCGTACGTAGAAATGTGCCCATGCCCCCTGACGCAGAACTGCAAGCACCTGAAGATGGTCATGATGAGGGTGGGGATGTGGCAGCACCTCAAGGAGTCTGCGAGGCACAGGAGGGCCGTGAAATTCGTCAGCATCTCATAGATGCATGCTTCTAGCACTCACGCCTGGTGGCTGATACATGGACACGGGACTCGTGGCACTGTGTGTGTCTGGTACATGCACAATATGGACTGTACGCCTATGATGGCCTAGTACACAAAGATCATTGTCCACACATCTCATTGTTTGATCGTGCATTGTTTATGGCATATGTGATATCATGTTGAACACCCTATCGACCCGCCACCCAAGTGAGCCCAACACACCCCCTCCACCCTCCTACCTCCCCCCGAACACCAGTGTCCAAAGATGCTCATTGTCAGTGGGCAGTCGCTATTGCAAGCCCCCTCTGCGGGTATCAGGGGCACCCCTGCCTGTGGAGCGCAGGTTCCTCCCAGATCTACGTTGGGGGCTGCCCTGGACGGAACTTGCAACGGATGATGTCTCTGCCTGCTCACGTCCATGCATGTCCCTAAGGGTTTGTGAGAGCTCAGTGAGCACAGGGCGCACTGCGGCAAGTTCGGCACATACGTCTTTGGACGTCGCATGCAGTTCCCCCCTCAGGCTCTCGGTGCTTCTCTCCATTTGGACTCTCAGGCTCTCGGTGCTACTCTCCATTTGGACTCTCAGGCTCTCGGTGCTACTCTCCATTTGGACTCTCAGGCTCTCGGTGCTACTCTCCATTTGTGCCCTAAGTGTCTCAGTTGATGTTTCTATGTCTGCCTTAGTGCCCCCACATCCATCGGCATGGTCCTTGAGGAGCGTGGCCAGTTGCTGCTGTTGCACGATTAACTGGTCGAGGGAATGTTGCCTCTGCTGGGCCATGGCCATTTGCGGTAGTGTCACAGAGGGGCTGTTCGCCTCATGTTGCCCTGCCACAGGGCTTGTGGGGGATGGCCAGTCGTCGTCTTGTGGGTGCCCCTGCGTGGTATCCTCATGGTGTACGGGATGGAACAGACAGGGGGATTGGGACAGGTCATGGATGGATCTGACTTCGACATCCCCGTCTTCTGTGTCGGAGCATGCTGCCAGTAATGGGGTGTCACCTATGGTGCTGCTGCCACCAGAGGCAGTACCTTCTGTGGCATCCATTGGGGGGACCTGTGGTGGTGCTGTTGTGGGCATGCTGGCTGCTGGGGTGCCTGTTGATGTTCCCTCCTGTGTGCTGCCACTTGATATGTGCTGCTGCCGTGTCTTGATGCGTGCAGCTGAGGTGGAGGGTCTTTGGCCGTCGGTCTTGTCCCTCTTTGTAGGTGTGTTGGTAGGGGTGTCCTGGAGCTCGTCGTTTGGATCGGACCCTGTGGTGGAGTAAAGGAGGGCGAGCGTTATTAATGGGTCTGTGGGAATTGGAATGGCAATGTATCACATGCATTGGGGTGGTACCTGAGGGTGATTTGGGTCGGGGCCTTGGAGGTGCTTTCATTTGTGTGTGGAGTGAGGGTGCAGTTGTTTGGCAGCCTGCAGTTAGGGTGTGCCTGCTGCACGTGTAGTGGGTGTTTTTGGGGTTTTTACTTATTTATGTATTTATTGTGAGTTTTAAAGTGCGCTATCAGGCCAATGTGTGTGGACGTTCTCCTGGCCATGTGTTGCTGTTGCGCTATGTGGACACATGTGAGTCACATGATTGGACATTGTGGATTTGGCATGGTTTTATTTGGGCCACCTACCTGATTCTCCGGATGTCTGCACTCCTTTCTCCATCCCTCCGACTCCCTCTATGCTCTCCATTCCAATGGTGGAGGCACAGATTTCTTCCCAGGGGGTCAACTTGATGGGTGATTCCGATCCTCCCCCGGTGGCTGTGGCAATGTTGCGGTTGGCAGAAAGTATGCTACGGACGCGTATCCGCAGGTCGTCCCACCGCTTCCTGCATTGCTGTGGGTTGCGGGGTGCGGTCCCCACCGCACTTACCCGCTGTGCCACCAGGGCCCATATGGCCTTCTTGTTCGCAAGTGCCGTCCTGGTCATTTGCGTGGAGAAGACGGCGGCGGCATTCTCCTGGAGGGTCTCTGTAAGCACGGTGAGTTCCTCACGGGAGAAGTGGACCTGCCGCTTGCGGTCGCACGCTTTCTTCGCTACTTTTCCCATTTTTCTTGGTTTCACTAGGGTGGATGACGGGTTGGGATGTGTCTCAGGGTGGTGTTTTTAGTGGTTGTGTGTATTTTGTGGTTTTATAGGTGTACGGGGTGTTGTTTCCCGTTCCGGGCCCATGTTTTTACTTCCGTTTCCGTATATTTACGGTCACCGTACTTTCCGGTTGGCGCTCACTGCGGTGTCCGCTATGATGGGTGGCGGTATTGCACCTAGGGCGCCGTACGGCGGCGGTGTGGGCCGTTTTGGGGTCATTTCCGCCATCGCGGACTTTGCACTTCCGCCATGGCGTGGTGCTCGTGCCCGATGGGTCGGAATGGGCCGCACTTTGCTCCATCGTGCAATGGCGGAAACGCTATTTACGCTGTGGCGGTCCGGTCAGTCACTTTCCGCCAGGGTCGTAATGAGGGCCAGTGAGTCTGGGTGCATGAGGTACCAAAAAGAACTCCTTCTTTAAATTGACCACCGTGAAATGGGTCGCTTATTTGGCGATACTGCCTAAAATAGAGGCCGGATTTGGAACAAGTGGAAATTCTTTCTGCACTACGCCATTGAGGGGGCAGAGATCTTGGATCATCCTCCAACTGCCCGTCACCTTTTAAATGAGGTATATGGCCGTACTGCATGGTGAGGTAGAGGGTACTATGATCCCTTGGTGTAGTAAGGCTTGTATTATGTCTCTGATCCCCTCTTCTGCCTCCCTGGATAATGGGTATTGCTTCACCCGGGGTAACACTGCTCCACCCTTTAGTGTGATTCTTATTGGGGGTCACGTCTTTTAGCATCCCTACATCGTGTGGGTTGGTTGGCCATCACTGTGTGGGGGACCTGTTGTAAGTCTCCTGAACCGAACGGGGGTGGTGTGTCAACAGCCATGAGGGGGCTCTGGACTCTTCAGTATTGTACCATGGTCTCACAGGGGATGCATATTTTGAGTATTATTTCCCCATCATCGTTATTGTTCTCAAAATGTTCATCATCTGTCAAATCCTTGAGGGGTACAGTGGGATCAATGCATAATACTGTGCGCCACTGGCATCCATGAGTATCTGTACCTAGGACTATAATTCTTTTGGCAGACACCAGCAGCCCCTCCAGATCTAGGGATAATTTAGTGCCTGCCACTAGCTCTGGGTACACCACGGTCCGATAAATAAAATCAGTTGGTACTCTCCAGTAAGTTTTGGTAATCTGGGGCACGGTTTGTGCGAGCACTGTAATGCCGTAAATGAACATGTCAGAGTTGACAGGGATGCCTCATACCACCACGTCACGTGCCATGGCATGTATCACAATCATTGCCCTCATCGAGCACATGCCAGGTGTTGCGCAGATAATACTGCGGTCTGTGAATGAGGTCATCATGTTCAGCTTGCTGAGCAGATCCCTGCTGAGCAAGTTGACGGGAGAGCTCTCAGAAAACAAGAGGGGGGCTCTTACAACCCTCCACCCTACCTTTACATCTAAATCTTTTGTATAAGCAACCGTTAAAAGAGCCCCAAGGAATCCCTGCATGTAGAGAGTTTTGCCTGATAATGGGAAGTCGCCTTCGCTAATACTAATCCTGAGTCCACCATAAAGATTGTTTGTTACCTATCTCTTCCCCCACCAAGGGTTCCTCTTGTGGGTTTAGGGTCATTGACAGGACTACACATGCAAGTGCTCTCTGTGGGCTGTCCTAGTTGGTATGTGTCAGTCCCAGGGAATGAAAAAGCGTTCCCCCCTACCAGTGTAGCACCTTGAAACAGGGCCACTGTGCCTTGGGTGTGCCGCTGAAGGCTTTCACGTTCCCCGCTTGCTGCATGTCGAGGTGGAGCTGAAATGCCATACTGCCTGTTGTGGGTGCCGCGGTGGAGGTGGGCCAGGTATCTATGGGAGCAGCTGCATGCAGGCTTGATGGATCTCATACGGTATTGAGGACATCCTGGGGGAGCGGTACCGGGAGGGTCCCTTGTGGTTGGGGGCCATAACTTTGTTGACTGTAGTTATACTCCATACCCTGTATACTCCGCCATTCTCCCACATGTACAAAACTGCCCCGTTCCTCCTCCTCTGGGCCCCATCCCCCCAAACTCACCTCCTCCTGATCCTCGAAACCCACCTTATCCTCTTTGCTGTCCTTCTTGCCACTGTGGCTCAGAGAACTGTGGGTTTCTGCCCCACTGTCCTTGCCCTCCTTCAGCCCACACTGCGGCTATTCAGGCACTCGTACCATTAGGGGCATACCCTCCCACTTCCATCTGTGTCGGCCTTGGCCCTGATGCAAACATGGCTACTTTGGCTAGATTCTTTTGTACCAGTTTCGCTTCCTCGGACTGTCGCCTCTCGCGCTCTTTTAGTCTCCTACAATAGTGAACTATAATGGTTTGAATTTCGGGCCACACTTGCGCTTCGATTCCTGCTATTTTATCAAGCGCTTTCTGCACTTCCTTGGCTAGGCCCTGTTTCACTATAAAATAGAAAAAGGGGGTTGACTGGATCCAGCAACACCTTCTACATTTTTCACTCTGCAAACTCACATGCACACAAAAACAAGAATTTACCCACTGGGCACCCAGGGCATGGAACACCCTGCCTCTACACATACGCACTGCATCTTCCATCACCACTTTCATAAAGAGCCTCAAAACATGCCTCTTTACCCATACATAACGCTGCCCTCCTCCACTGCTATCTCTTGTCTATCCTAATCTTCCTATTCTTTCCTTAAAAAATGTTCTAAATTCTTTTTTCAATTCCCACCTTTTCAAACTTTGAACTCCGAGACCCTCTAGGAACGGCCAGCACTAAACAAAAATTCAAATAAAATAAAATATTAAAATGTGAGAAGTAAGGTTCAGCGTAGATAGCTTCACAGAGAAAAGGCATACAAGGTTTGATTGACATGCCCCGCACGGCGCTGCTGTTTTTCTCATGTTTTAAGAGACAAACACCAAATGCGACCAATGTTTTCAGTGTCATCTTGGGCTCTCGGGCCTTGTAACAGGGATCCCTGGAATGGGGAACAGATCATGTTTGTCTTATAAAAGCCTCAGTGTCGGCTCCCAGCCTGACTGCTGACTGGCTGCCAGGCCTTTCTTGTGGGCCCAGAGTTGACAACTGTGCATATGCAACGGCTTGTTACCCAATCAGAGCCAGATGTTGTTACTGTGTGACTTTCGCTCTGTCACCACATCACTCCCCCGTAGCCAGGGCACAGCTGGGCTCCTCCTGGGACATCTCAAAGTTAAATCCAGCTGTCAGATGGCAGTGGTCTTGTCTCTGCTCTTTCGGGTTTCTGGAGTTAATAATATTAAATTATCTGTGTTCTTATATAGTGTTTCATGCTGGATTCCTGCAGCTTCTAAGCACTGTAATAACAGGTGTTTTGTTTTCCCATTTGTAGTGATTCTCATTGATCAACCTCGGTAGGACCACATTATTTGAACTTAGGAAGTGCAGGGTGTCCTCATGTTAGAGAACAGTGCTTTTTTTGCTTTTTGTGTGAGCTATCCACCATGTAGCTCCAGGGAGAATTTAGAATCAAGCACTAAAGAGGTGGGCAAGACACAATCGGTCAGAGAGCACAAACGCCCGAGTTTCGCCTTCATCAGGGTATGTACAGAACATAGCACGTATGGTGGGTCAATGAAACATAACCCAGTGAAGAATTTGTCATCACGCAAACACGTTGCAGGTTTATGGACAGTGTTTACTTGACCGCTCACAGTAGAGGCCGCTCAGGAAATGTTGCCCATAGAATCCTGCCAACAGGGAAGAGGCAGAGGGACAAGCATGCATGCAGTGCCGGCCTTAGGGTAGGGCTGCCCGGGCACCATTAGTCCCCCACTACGCCAGATCAGGGGAGTCTTTCAAGCAGAGGCGTTGCTAGCGGAGGGCTAAGGGGGCTATAGCCCTGGGTCTTTTGGTTGTGGCCTCAGATAGAAGCTCAGGGACTACAACCAAAAGGCTAGCTAGCACCCAGTCCCGACAGTTCTGACATTAGCAGAGCCCCAGATCTTTTCCAGACCTAGCAACACCCCTGCTTTCAAGGTCTCCCCCGAGCTGGCGTGTTGGGAGAAGGTGGAAGAAGGCGCCGCCGGCGTCCTATTGAAATTAAAAGCTTTCTGCTCTCGGGAGCGGAGTGCATTTAATAATCATAAGGTGCGGGGAGAGTGAGTCGCCAAAGTTTTGTTTTGCTGCCCCAGGGTTTGGCAGCCTCTAAGGCCGGACCTGCACGCATGCCCGGAAGAAGGAAGCGGTGAGCGGCTGCACCTGAGGGGGGTAGGTGGAGAGATAAAGGGGGCTTGGCCAGGGGGAGATACCTAGTGGGGTAGTGGTGTTAGGGTTAAAGTGGGTGTTTGAGAGATGAAACTTCCCATTTGAAAAGAAAAAGTGTGCATTTGGTGGCCTATTTGAGGCTGCTCCGGGCTCACTGAATAAAAAAGGACTTTTTTTCAGCTCTGCTACAAATGGTCAAACTTTACACAAATAATCCACCAGCATGGATTAAAGTTTCCGGGAGTGGGAACTATTCAGCTCCTACTTGTAGTCTAGAAGAGCCTGGTTACGCTGACACCAACTCGACTAGGTGCTATTTCTGACTCCCTGGGTCAAGTGGTACCATACAAATTATACCTACCTACCTGACATTAGCTCCCTCCTGGTGAATGCGCAAAAAGAAGTATTAGGGCACATCTTGATTACATCTAACTCCTAATATGTCCAAAGAATGGACACAAAGTTATACTTTGCTTCTCATGTGGAAGTTAGATTTGCGGCACTCTTTTCAGGCGCTACTCATTTCGCAGTTGGGGGTCTTGCACGCCTGATACCCAGGACCTTCTTTTATCTCCTGCTCATCAGATTATTGTTGTGTTTTGCTGTCATCAATTTAGGCTGACATTGACATGATATGATATTTTATTTGTATCGCGCTCGTACACAAGTGTCTCAGAGCGCTACTAGGCAAGAGAGGGGAACGGGAGAACACAACACAACAACGATCTTACTAGGCCCAGTGACATTGAGAAAGCGCAAGTGCATGGGAAAGGGAAAAGGGTAAAAGTGCATGGAAGGGGGAGAGTGGAAAGTGCAGAGCAGAGGAGAGAAGATAAATAATAATAAATACAAATAAATAATAATAATAAAAATAAATCGAAAATAGAGGCAATAAACAGTGGTAGTGCAGCCAGCAAGTGGCAAGTGCAAGTGCTGTGTTTCAGGCAGCAGACTGGGTAAGTCTGATAAGTGCAGAAAAAGAAGAAAAATGGGGGAGGCTGTATGGGTACAGATGCAGTCCCCAGTGCAAGGGGTGGCCAGGAGGCAGTGCAGGAAGGTGGCAGGGTGAGCAGGTACCTGGGCCCAGGTGACAGATGGTGGCCAGGTGCACAGTGCCAAGAGAGAGCAGATCAGCAGGGGCAAGGGGGAGCGAATGCAGAAGCAAAGAGGAAGGTCTTGAGGTGCTTCTGGAACCAGAGATGGTTCTCCTCAAGTTTTAGAGTGGCAGGGAGGCTAGCCGAAGATAGAGATCAACCCCAGCTTGTTTCTTTGAAAAACGATTGACCCGGAGGGAGTTAGAGGTAGAGGAGCGAAGAGGTTGAGAGGGTAGGTATTTGTGGAGGGATGAGCTTCTGAGGGAAGGAGAGGAAAGGCAGAGTACCTCTGAAGAGGTGCAGTAGGAAGTTTGACTTTTTAGAGACCTCAGAGTTGTGGGCGGAGAAGGAAAGTGTGAAGTCAAAGATGACTCTGAGGTTCTTAGCCTTGCAGTTAGGGGTAGGAGGAGGGCCAAGGGAGACCGGCCAAAGAGTGAGGGAAAAGGATGGAGATGGTGTGCCGATGAGGAGGATCTCAGTCTTGCTGGTATTCAGACAAAGATCATTGGCGGCACACCAATGTTGAATGGCAGTTAGGCAGTCAGAGATGAGAGAGGGAGAGGAGATGGCGGAGGGCAGCCAGAAAATGAGCTGAGTGTCATCAGCGTAGCACTGGAAATATGAGCAGAAAATGGCAATGCAGTGCGCGAGAGTTGCCAGGTATTGGTTGAAGAGCCAGGGTGAGAGGTTAGATCCCTGGGGAACACCCAAAGGTAGAGAGGAAATAGATGATAGGAAGGACCCCAGTTGGACCTGGGAGGGTCGATCAGAGAGGAAAGAGGTCATCCAAGCCAGAGCCTGATCAGTGATACCCATGTTATCACGGAGACGGTTGAGCAGAAAACCATCTTCTTTTAAACCCCACCAAAACTGAAATCATGGTGTTTGGCAACACCGAACTTCTCCCGCACCCACTACCCTGGCCGTCGTCCATGGGCAATTCCCCGACAACCTCATCCTCAGTAAAAAACCTTGGATGCACTCTCGACTATGACCATACCCTCTCGCACCAAGTCAACAACGTCTCTAAGTCCTGCCACTACCACCTCAAAACTCTTAAGTGCATTTTTCCATACCTCGCCTTCCCCAACAGACTCACCACGGTCCAATCAATTGTAATGTCAAGACTGGTCTATGCTAACCCCCTCTACCTCGGAGTCCAAGCATACCACCTGACTAAACTACAAAGAGCACAAAATGCTGCATCCAAACTACTTCTAGCACATGGCCCAAGAGATCATACCCCCCCCCCAGCTCTCAAAACCCTCCACTGGCTCCCGGTTACAAAACCTTATGCACTTCTCACTGAGCAATCTATAAAACCGGACCTCAATTCCTTCAGGACAAACTAAAACCTTATCATCCCCGCGCATTCTAAGATCAAGCTCTGCCCGCCTCCTAGTAATACCAAAAACCAACACAGTCAGGTTAGGTGGATCATCATTCTCAGCCTTGGCCCCCACTCTGTGGAACTCACTTCCACCCCACATCTGACTCACCGAAGACCTCATGTCTTTCCGCAAATTACTGAAAACATGGCTCTTCCCTTAAAATGGCTCTTAGCACAAACAGTATAAACAGCAGCATTAAAAAGAAACCCAAAGTTGCTGATCCAAAAAACAATCGAGCACAGAGACCCAACCGAGAAAATAGAAAACTAAAACGGCCAGTGTAAATAAAACAGATAAACTCAGCAGAACGATTGAAGTAATGTGGTTAGGGCGGATGAAGTGGATGGAGCAGATGAAGTGGATGGGGCGGATGAAGTGGATGGAGCGGATGAAGTGGATGGAACGGATGAAGGGTTGGAACAGATGAAGGGGATGGAACATATGAAGGGATGAAATGGATGAAGGGGATGGAGCGGATGAAGGGGATGGAGCGGATGAAGGGGATGGAGCAGATGAAAGGGATGGAACGGATGAGGGAGATGAAACGGATGAACGGGTGGAATGGCTTAAGGGGTTGGAACGGATGAAGCGGATGGAACGGATGAAGGGGTTGGAACGGATGATGCGGATGGAACGGATGAAGGGGATGGAACGGATGAAGGGGATGGAATGGATGAAGGGGATGGAACGGATGAAGAGGATGGAATGGATGAAAAGGATGGAGCAGATGAAGGGGATGGAGCGGATGAAGGGGATGGAGCGGATGAAGGGGATGGAGCAGATGAAGGGGATGGGGCGGATGAAGGGATGGAGCGGATGAAGGGGATGGAATGGACGAAGGGGATGGAACAGATGAAGGGGATGGAACGGACAGATTGGATGGAACAGACGGAGTGGACAAAGCGGATGGAGTGGACAGAACGGATGGAGTGGGCGAAATGGATGGAGTGGATGGAGTGTATGGAACAGATGGAACGGATGGAGTGGATGAAAGGGATGGAACGGATGGAGCGGATGAAAGGGATGGAGCGAATGGAATGATTGGAACACAGAGAGCGGATTGAACGGATGGAGCGGATGAAACAGATGGAGCAGATGGAACGGATGGAGCAGATGGAGTGGATGGAACGGATGGAGCAGATGGAACAGATGGAGCAGATGGAACGGATGGAGTGGTTGAAGCGGACAAAGCGGATGAAGTGGATGGAAGAGATGGAGTGGATGGAACGGATGGAACGGATGGAGTGGATGGAACGATGGAACACACAGTGCGGATGGAACGGATGGAGCGGATCGAACGGATGGAGCGGATGGAGCGAATAGAATGGATTGAGCAGATGTAACCGATGGAGTGAGCGGAACACACAGAGCGGATTGAATGAACAGGAAGGATGGAACGGATGGAACACACTAAACAGAATGGTAGGATGAAATGGATTTACGAAATGGATAACCTAGTATATTTGGATAAAGACTAAATGATGGAATGGTTGGAAAGACTAGTAAATTAAATGATGAACCAGACAAAATGTATGAACAGACGAAATGAATGTACAGATAGAGTGAATAAAACAGATGGAGCGGATGGAACAGATGGAGCGGATGGAACAGTTGGAGCGGGTGGAACAGATGTAGCGGATGGAACAGATGGAGCGGATGGAACCGATGGAGCTGATGGAGCGGATGGAACAGATGGAGCAGATGGAACAGATGGAGCCGATGGAACAGATGGAGCGAATAGAACGGATGGAATGTATGGAACGGATAGAGCAGATGGAGTGAGTGGAACACACGGAGCGGATAGAACTGATGAAGCGGATGGAACGGATGAAGCTGATGGAACTGACGGAGCGGGTGGAGCAGATCAAGCGGATAGAACGGATGGAACGGATGGAGCTGATGGAGCAGATGGAGCGTATGGAACCAGTAGACAGTACAGATGGAGTTGATGAAACAAATGGGGCAGAGGCAACAGATGCAATCGATCGATATATTTGATGGAGTAGATGGAACAGATAAAGTGGATGGAATAGGTAGAATGGATGAAACAGGCAGAGTGGATGAAACAGGAAGAGTGGATGAAACAGGAAGAGTGGATGAAATAGGTGGAGTGGATGAACAGATGGAGTGGATGAACAGATGGAGTGGATGAACAGATGGAGTGGGTGGGAACAGATGGAGTGGTGGGAACAGATGGAGTTGTGGGAACAGATGGTGTGGTGGGAACAGAAGGAGTGGTGGAAACAGAAGGAGTGGATGTGGATGGAACTGATGAAGTTGAATGAAAAGTTCGAATTGAGAGAACGGATATAGCTGATGGAACAAATGGAGCAGATTGGAGTGGATGGAACAGATGCAGTAGATAGCGTAGATGGATCAGGTGAAGTGGATAGAACAAATGGAGTGGATGGAACAAATGGAGTGGATGTAACAAATAGAGCAGATGGAATGAAGAGAGAGGATGGATCAGACCGAGCGGATGGAACAGATAGAGTGGATAGAACAGACGGAATGGACGGAACAGATGGAGTAGATGGAACGGATAGAGCAGATGGAACGGATAGAGCGGATGGAGTGGATGGATCGGATGCAGGGGATGGATGCGATGGAGTGGATGGATGGGATGGAGTGGATGGATCGGATGCAGTGGATAGATCGGATGCAGTGGATGGATCGGATGCAGTGGATGGATCGAATGGAGTGGATGGAACGGATGGAGTACATGGATCGGATGAGTGCACAGTACGGATGGAGTGGATGGAACGGCCTTACTGAAAACCACCATATCACACTACCACGCTCACTCTCTCCTATACACCACCACTCAACCAGAACACAGCGATACTATGACACATTCAGTATAGCTGTTCTCATACTAACACCCGCCTCATACTACTCATCATCCTAATTAAATATAGCTAGCTGAGCACACACCGCTAGCCTAAGGGTCTCCTCAGGCCTAACGCTGCCAGAAATCAGTCTGGATGTCAACTCCCCAGAATGAACACATATCCCTGACCTCCCAAACACCACACCTACCGCTAAGAAGCAGTTATCATGCAAGTGCCACACCAGCTGCGCACATATCCGGTGCACACACGCACCTTACGACTCTCTCTCTCTCTCAACTGACTTGAACTACGGTTCCCGAGGGCTTTCAACCTACGGGCGCTTTGAGATCATACCAATGATACATAAGGCGCTATATAAATGCAAAATAACATAACATAACATAACGTCATGTCTTCCTGTCGGTTCCTGCACTTTGTCACAGAAGCACACAGAAAGCATAGTGCAAGGGCAGCTGTGTTGCAGAGCTTGCATCCAGCCATGACATTCATGTTCAGTCCCAGAATGTAGAGCACACTTTGACAGTGAGACACGTCTCGTGTTTAAAATACACAAACAAGTGAATGACGTAGCCGGAATATCTTTTCCGCTGGCATAAAATAAGCAGCATAATCACACATCCACATGTGGGTGTGCCCGACAAGTGGTCTTTGTGATTTACTTGTGCAAACGGAAACATTGTTTTGTGAAACAGTCCCTCGGTTCGAAGCACTTTTCTTAGTGTGGGACTCAATATTACGTGATCTGGTAGAAAATGTGTGTGCACGCTGCCTTGATTCCGATGGGGGGGGTAAGGGGGACCAGCCGTTAAAGCGCTGCAGGGGGTCGCGCGGGGTGCAAAGTGCAGAGTGCAGACAGATAACAGGAGTCCATCTTTGTTTGGGCGCATGCTTTGCTCTGCAAGTCCTGGCCTTGCGCTTGCCACACTCTATGATCCGTTTCCTGGTGAGTTGTTAGAAGCAGCTGTGTGTATTAGCGACTTGCTGCCATCTGCTTTGAAGAAGGCCCGGGTCTGCATCTTTGTGTCAACCCCTCTCAGTAAACACTGCGTGACAAGGAGACGTGTTGAGGACTGCTTGGCAAGAGAGGAGGCGGAACAAAGAGCACAGTCAGTGCGTAGGGTCTGCTAGCAGACATGAGCGAGGCTTCTTCGGTGCTGCCAGGACGGGCCTCACAGAAACAAGGGCAATGTAGCAATACAAGGAATGTCATTAGTATAAATATTTCCAAAGTACAAATATGTATTATTTCAATGCATCAGGGGCAATGTTTTGCTAATACTGTGCTCGATGAGCACTGGGAAAATTGCCATTTTGCAAAAATGCATTGGAAGAATGCGTTTTTGTACAGTGGCAGTTTCTGCCATAGTGCTAAAGTCATGCAAAATAGCACTTGCACCAGTGCAGAACCTCTGTAATAAGGCACCGGGATGTATAGTAGGACACACAATTTCTGAAGCCTTTTCCAAAACGGGTTACTGCACATTGAAGGCACCAGGTGGAACTATGGATATTTTCCCCGGGAAAAGCTCCTTTATTTCCATGATGGCAAGCATAGCTCAAAGAAATATTCAGATGTGAAGGCAGTAGCACTTTAAGTGCACCTTTGCCATACAAAGATGGGCCACTTTAATAAATGCGTAAACAATCAGAGAGGTGTCCTCATTTTTGGGGATTGGCCGTGCCTGCTGGCCCTAGACACGTAAGCTGCACCTCACTGATGAGGCCCAATGAGACCAAAACATGACTGGTATTGCTTGTGGTCTTGGGATGTGACCTGGTAGAGAATTGAGGAGATGACAGGGAAACATTGGCTCTTTGCTTAAGGACGCAAACATCCTTACACTGACACTGCAAGGAGTTGCAACTCAATTCGTGAGAAAGTTCCTTATGGGAAAGCCCTAACTAGATGGCAGGGAGGTCATTTCACCAAAATGCTAGGGCTAGTGTGACATCACATGACTCTTGACCTCTGATAACATCACAAGATGTGATGTTATTTGACCCCAACCCGAATTGACATCACAGGAAGCTATGGAACATGACCTTTCACCCCTTGACAAAACATGAAGTGACATCACATAGCATAGTTCCTAAGTACACTACGAAACATATGGTTACGATATCACTGTAAATGTGTTATACATTTCATCCAAGAATGGATCACCATATGTATCATTAATATCTGTGTGCATAAGCCCATATTACCAAATTACTGTGAATGCAAGCAGGCGTCGAATGCCAAATGAGAATGATGTGTTATTACATAACACTTAAACTTAAGTGCTTTATATAGAACAAATATACATACAATATCTTCCAGCCTGTGTGGGTACTCATTTATCAACCTCAGAAGGATGAAAGGCTGAGTTGACCTTGCCAGGATTCGAACCTACAACCTGCAGATCACACACACATTGCAGCAGCGAGCGCTCAACCCACTGAGCGATCTTACCAGCTAAAGCTATCTTACTAGCTATAGTAAAATGAGCAATTACATGTCTGAATGTTCTAAAAGTCAGAAAGCAAATTACACTCAGTAGTGAATACCATTAAACTGGTCACTGAGATTTAGCAGCAGGCTAGTTAATCTTCAGGTCTTTTGCAAAGTTGGCCACATATCAACATATCAAGCATACATGGATCTACTTTTCAGGCTTCAGAGGTTGGCAAAATACATACCATT
Organism: Ambystoma mexicanum; assembly: GCF_040938575.1. Classification (NCBI taxonomy): domain Eukaryota; kingdom Metazoa; phylum Chordata; class Amphibia; order Caudata; family Ambystomatidae; genus Ambystoma; species Ambystoma mexicanum. Next base: position 55,348,610 of record NC_090922.1, on the reverse strand, counting down.
GGGAGGGTTCATAACTGTGTATTAAAGAATATAGAGTAGTGCAGGGAAAGCAGCGCACTCACCCGCCATGCCTTACTCTGGGCACTCGTTACCACATACATGCAAACAAACATCCTGAACAGCATGCCATGGAGATAGGAAAGATAGACACATCACAACAAAGCATTAACTGTGGCAAAATGAAATCAAGGGCCACTTTATGTGCTATGTTCAAACATTTCTACACTGTACACAAGCTTTTAGACACAAGGATTTTGCAAGTGACCGAGGACACCGAGAGGGAATGTCTTGTGATTATCATAACAGAGTCAATGCTATACCTGCAACTTGTGAAAAGCAAAATACACAGTCCGCAATTGATTCTTTTTCTACTCTAAATGCTTTTTGGAAGTTTTGTCTGCATTGTGAATTTTAGGTGTTTAAGAACAGACTAAATCAGTGACTGAAGTGTGTCTGAAATAAACCTTTAATAAGTATAGCAATTATTGTATAGAATTCCAGAAAGACACATTATTTGTTATTCCTATTCTTTCTTATTTAGAGTCACTGCTCAAGGTGTCGCACATGTGGAACCCCCTGTTTTTTTAAGAGGCCTGACCAAGAATGACAGCCACTTCAGAAACAAAGAGCCACATGGCACTGGCCACATCCCAGGAGCTTCCATAAAAAAAAAAAACAATTGGGCTAGTGTCATTCACAGAAGGCATTGAGAGAGGTGACTCATGGACGTTCTTGTTCCCTAGGAGCCAAACCTCCTCTGGCCTGCACATAATTGCCTGAACTAGCCAATATTTTAGTCTCACTAAAAGTATCAAAAGTAACCTACTCAGTGAAAGTCTTATCACTACCTTTCTGTTTCATTTTGATGAAGGCGTGCTATGGCAACTTATCTGGCCTTTGGCCAACGGGATGTAGTGGACATCTTTCATTCCTTTGTCTAATAGCGTGACACTTATCCCAGACATTTGACACATGTGTGGGGGACACATGTACCCTACCTGTGGCCAAGGGAATGGGACTGACTCTGCCCCTGACATTGGCCAAGTATAACAAATACTTTTTTGTTTTTCATTCACTTTTTATTAAAACAAACAACAAAACATCTAACCCATCAACATTTTATGTATAAAACAGGGACAGGCAAAGAGCTCAAAGAAGAAGTGCCAAATGGTAAGGCCAATGGAGGATTGTACAGAGTAACTACATCAGGTAGTTATCACATGCGTTCTATAATCCAGGAAGATCCTCAAACAAGTTTGTCACCAAACCTAGATCAAATCCCTTCAAACGTTCCTTCCGAGTCCCTCTGCTGGGGGATTCCTCTTTCCATGGATTAGCTGTTGATTGTGCTGTCCCACCATTCATCACGGGTAGGGTGATCCGGTGACTTCTGCTTTCTCAATACTATTCATATCCCATTATGTTTCAACTCCCTTGGATCTGTACCAATAGAACCTGCTCAATGCACTAACCTGCACCACCCGAATACCCAAACCTTTGCACATTCTAATAACATATTGAGGTGGGTCCTAGAGGTCAACACACAGTTCCAAGATGAATCAATGTCCTTCAAACCATCTGCAGATATCTACACTGGTGGCCAGTAAGTCCTGCACAGAATCTTCACCTGACACACCCTCACACCGGTTTCTATGGAGGTGTGCTTGATGTTAACACGGCACTCTGAGCAGACCTCCTCCGCCACCTTCCTGTCCATTTCTCTGGACCATGCCCCTAACAGCATTTCCTCCATGTGAGATTCTCCCCTCAGTAACTGGTAGCACAGCCCCACAATGTGTGGCTTGTCGCCATCTACTTAAGCATCTTCTAGAGCTTACATAATTCTCCATGGTTGGTATCGTTCTCAGTACTTCGTCTCTTTGTTTTTTTCAGCTTCCAGTAATCTCAGAACAGGCATCCCTCCATTGCACATTTCCTTTTCAATGTGTCAAAAGGTAGGTAGGCAATCATATTTTGTGCCCTTTCTATCTCACCCCACACAATTACCAGCTACAACTGAACAGTGTGTCAGCCCAATATCATCATGAGACTTAACCACAATAATGCCTCCAAGAATTGAAATAAGTCTTGTTTCCAAACCCTAGGCATCTTTACCCAGCAATTCCTCAGGAATTCTGTAAGAACATTTTTTTCTCACTCTTCCATTCAGTCACTGTGCATATCAATGCTTGCAGTAATAGGGGGCTGACCGTGTCACTTCAGCTTGAATTGAAGGGCCCTCACCACAGTCTTTGATCCAACTAGAGATATGTCTTGGGCAGAAGGTGATATGGTGCTGCAGATGGTTTATTTTCTTTGCCAGTATTTTAGGAGTGTTTTTGAGTGTCCCCTTCAAGACTGCACAGGATGGATTCTACCCAGGTTCAACAATATATTCTGTGGGTTCAACCAAAGAGTCTTTGGGTTCCAACAAAGTCTCTGGGTTCAAAAAGTATATGGGTTAAAAACAAAAATGTCTGAGTTCAAAGAAAACTCTCTCTGTTTCATACAGTTCATCCCAGCATTCCCTTCTCAGGGTATATTTTCCCTTCCCTGTCACTCACAGTCTTACGGTGAGTTTGGGTACATTTTATTGTTTTTAGGTCTGTGGAATCAGGCATTTTGCTTTCATCCTTGACTCATGAGAGACCCCTTCAGCCGGGTCTCAGGGTCCTTCATGCACCTGCATATTAGGCCTGGACAAAGGTGGCAGGTAAGTCTGGGCCAGGTAGAAATGACCCCCAGAACATCAACCATGAGGTTGACCAGTTAGGCTTCTTAACAGCTTAGGTTAGAGTACCTTGTTTTCCTCCCTGTCTTGAGGCCCTGACTCCAGTCCCCACCCAAATCGTGTCTACCTCCTTGATGAGTTACAGTGGTTCTGTGCCTAAGGAGACATATTGCTATACCTTTTATCCTCCCCTGCTTACTTCCAGCTCACATATCGCCATAGGCTCATACATTCACCCCTCATCCACTCATCCCCCCCACCAAAATCCTAAGGTGTCTCTTATTTCACTTATCTTGACCTCCTCCTTACTACTCACCTCCTTACCTCCTTGGTTATGACCACCAGTGTCAGATTATCCATTCCGCCAAGTAGGCACCGGCCTATGAGCCCCACTCCTTTTAGGGGCCTGGAACAACAGATCAGAATAAAGTGGTGCAGAAAATGTAAAATATGTTAGGAGATAATTTGCAAGGGGGCCCCTAACATTTCAACTGCCTAGAGGCCTCCACAGGGTTTAGTCCAGCACTGATCACCACCAACCACCTTTTGAACACATTATTTCTCCTCGCCCTGGATTTAACGCCAACTTTTCCCCTGTACTCCTTCCTCTCCTCTTTTAGCTCTCCTTCAACCACCTCACCTTCTGTTGTTCCTTCACATCCCTTCAAACTGTCCTCTGCTTCCTTTCTGTTCACTAACTCAATTTATTTATTCATTTATTTGAAGAACAAGGATGCCAATTTCGATCAGAAATTACTTACAATAAATAACACAAGAGTTAGAGATGGCAGAAGTATTCTCATGAAGGGTGCCTGTACAATAGCATAAAGATAAGAAAAAGTAGTGAGTACATAAGAAAACATGTGACTTACAAGGATAACATTAACCAAAGCGTAGTGGGGCAATTATTGACTGGAGAACATGTTCAGGCTCTGCCCCCTGCCTCCCTCAGAAGAAACAAAATTATAAGATAAGAAAGGACACCTTTGAAACTGCACTTTAAATTCCCCTGGAAATGCAGCTGACACAAATAATGGTTTTATTGCTCCCCACAAGTAGGAAACAGATAAGGCATTAGTTTGCACAATGACTGTGTTTTAAAATAGAATAGATTAGGTGACAGGAAGGTGTGAACACAAGGTAGGGGGACTCACTGACTCACTACACAAGTAGGGCAGAACATTGTAGGTAGATAAGGTTGCTGCATACACATAGAGAGGGAAATAATGTGACAGGCATGCACCAGGAAATCAGTACATAGCAAAGAAAATGTTCCTGCAGAGGAACAAAATGTGACAAGCAGTTGCCATTTTAAATTGAACAAGTACATCAGAGAATTAAGCTCTGTGGATTTAAGAGGGGCCCCCAGCTAAGCATGCTCTTTAAAACAAATACATTGAACTCAGGAAATGCTGCAGTGACTGGATGTTAGCTGCCTAAATGGAATATCAAAAGCCGAGGACACCAAGTTTACATAACGGAACAAGATGCCAGTATCTGGGCACTGACCGTTCAACCATGGGTTGTTTTAATTAACAACAAAGGTGATACGCTTGTTCTTTCCTCCCATCTACATATACATGTCATCATGCCACCAGTTAACGGAGAGTGTGACCGCATGTTAACCGATAAGCATATGTTCTCTTTTCACTGGAGAAGTAAAGCATGATGAGGTCATACATTTTTATGGGATGTTTTATGGGTGGGACCTAAAATAGAGAGTTACCCAATCAGTAGGGGTGGACATATAGATGCTATATGTAGCTTAGCAATTAGGACCAATGAGCAGTAGAGATAGGTTTCATAGCTCAGTGATTATGATGACATCAGAGTGACTCATCTGCATCATATAAACTGTGTTTTCTGTTCGAAAAAGAGAGGAATTTGAGGGAGATTGCTTTGCTGTTGATTTTGTGTTCTCCCCAGATTTGCATACTTCCAATAGAGCTGGGGAACCTTGCATTTGGCATACCACAATCCACTCTGTGTTGTCTGTTTATTGGCAAATAACAAGTAGAGGGCTGTATTGTTTTTGGACCTCTGAAGGCAGGCAGTGGGTTCCAGTGGTGTAAGTTGGGAGGAAGAGGTAGTAGAATCTAGGTATGTTATAAATAAGACCCCCAGTTTTCTGTTTTACTGATTTTTATATGGAACGTTTGGGTCTGCAGAGTGTTTCTTCAATAGGGGTAAGCCAGTTGCTGATTTGTAGGAGGCAGGGAAGAGACCAGCGGACAGAAAGAGGTTAAAGAGCTCTGAGAGATAAGTGCATGTGATTGAGACTATCAGCTTCATTAGGATCCTGCTGGTCCAGAAGTAAAGTGCTGGTATTTCCATATATATCAGCACTTTTCCAGACCAGCAGAGTACAAGGCTGGTGGTGGGGTGCATAGAATTATGGGCAGCTCCGAGCTGCTGGTAATCCCGGCACCCTACAACCAAAAATCGCCGGTAATACCAGCAAATACCCCTATGGAGTCCTAAGAGAGTCCATGGAATGATAAGTTACTGCTGTTTCGGCTACTTGGAATCTGACGGTAATTACAGCAGGCCAAGTGGTGGAAATGGTATTACTGTTTGTGATATTCCACCAGTAATACCGGTGGGAAATAGGCAAAAATATAATGAGACCCTAAGTCTTTGACTGTTTGGAAAGCAAAAGAGGCTAGTGCAGAGGTTAGAGCAGCTAGGGAATTTTTAGTAGGCTAGGAGGAGAGCAGGTGTCCATAACTTGTGCCAGCATTGTGCCATGATCGCTTTGAGGGTATGAATTTCAGAGGTGATCCAAGGCTGAGAACGGGAAGGTGTGAATGTGCCAGCAGGACAGTGTTTGTAAAATGGAGTTCTAAGTGCATAGTGACAGTCAGTGAAAGCCAGGTCAAAGGAAGAGGCATGAATAGGGGAAAGTGACAGGAGAGCAGTACTCATATCATCAAGGAGGGGCAAGAGAGTATTGCCTGAATTTCCTCTTGGGCATTAAAGTGGGGAGATGAGGAGTTGAAGGTGGAGGATCGAAGCTGTTAAAGTGAAGTCGATCACAGGGAGGGGGCTCAATGCAGGGGTAATAGGAGGAGAGTGCATTAGAGAGAAAGACAAGGTCAAGAGTGTTCCCACCAGCGTGAGTAGGCTGGTCATTGTGAGAGTAGAGGGAGTCATCAGATAGGAGGCATTTAAGTTCAAGGCAGGTGGCTCCAGTGGGATTCAGAAGATTAAAGTCCACCAGAGTGCCAATAGGGATGTCGGTAGGAAGTGTCTCAAGGAGAACGGTCAGATCAGGATAGAAGTAGTTGAGAGGACGAGGGGTCAATAAAGAGCCAAAAACGTGCGAGGAGTAGGAAGGAGGAGTTGAATAGTGGTATATTCAAAAGAGGAAGAGTTGATGTCAGAGGGGGGTAGAGGTGCAGTAGTGGGGACCTTATTGATAAGGAACACATTACCTCCCTTCCAAACAGGTCTTTGAGAGTGGGAGAAGGTAGCAAAGTCAGTGTGGATAGCTGCTAGTGTAGTAGAGTCATGGGGGGGATCGCAGAGAGGAATGCTTGTTGCAGAGGGATTGTGCATTCCAGAGTCCAAGTGAAAGAGTGATAGGAGGTGGGGAGAGGAGCAGGTGCTGTGCAATAACCGAAGGGTATGAATGAGGTTGGAGATCCTAGAAGCATGGGAGCATCATATTTGAGTGGTGTGGGTGCAGGGGGGAAGGAGGAGTAGGGGAAGGTCAGAGACTCATGCAGACGTTACAGCAATTTGAGGCTGAAGGCTATGAGAGAAGGGAAGGAGAAAAGCAAGGAGAGCGAGTAGAAGGAGAATTGGAGCACAATCAAGATGCACAAAGGGGGGTAGAAGAAAGGCAAGTGAATACAATGTACTTATTTTATTTATTGTTCATATATAATGCACTTAATACCAGTGAGTGGTTTCTAGGCATTGGATGGGGATTCAAACCTGTGTTGCACCGCGCTGCCCTGCTTCCAAGACAAACGTGTATCCCATGAGGTATCATTTCTCCCCTTGACAATGAAGAAAGGATGCAGCCCTAGAGAGAGGGAGGGCAGGAGGGTGAGTGGAATGTCCTCCCTCTGGACTCTTTTGCGACCTCTGCGACTCTCTCTCACTCTCTTTTCTACCCTCCGGCCCGACTCACTCTGCAGGGCACACTCTGGATGTTATGATCTCCTCAGCCCTTCCCCTTTCTGTCCCTATCACCACTTCTCTCTCCTGGAATGATCACTTTCTCCTTTCCTCCCATCTCACCCTATCTACCCATCAGGCCAAGCCACATCCATCACTGCCACCCACCTTCTCGGTCATCCGACCCATGAAGCGTGTGTCAGTTGAGGCTTTCGCCGCCACCCCCCCGACCTTTGGCTGACTCTCACCCTGACACAGCCCTTTCCACGCCCCACTCTGCAATATCTGATACTCTTGATATTCTTGTCCCTGCCATGAGAATCCGCCTGAAGCCCAAAGCCAAGGGCTACTCCTGGTACGATTTATACCTCGTCATCCTTAAACACAAGTGCAGGGAGGCTGAGAGGAAATGGTGGGCTTCATGTACATCCTCTGACAAACTGGCCTGCCGCCTGCTCCAAAGGCAATACCGGCTCTCTGTCCTCACCAAGAAGAGAGCTCATATCCAAGCCCGCGTCACTGCGGAATCTAACAACTCAGCCGAACTCTTTAGAAATCTGCAAGGAACTGGCCAATCCTGCCGCAGTCTCTAACTCTCCTCTCCCTTCCCAGGCCCTTTGCACAGCTCTGGCTTCTCACTTCATCTCTAAAACTCAGGACATCCTGTCCTCACTCTCCTCCTCTACCTTCCCTCCCTCTACTCCCTGCTCTTACTCTGGTCCTTCTTCAGCCACCTCTCCTCCCTTCTTCTCTGCCTTTCCACTGTTCTCCGCTGACAAGGTTTCTAGACAAGTCTGATCTATGAAAGTCTCGTCAAAACAGGTTCACCCCTGTTCCTCCAAAACCATCAAGGACCACATCGACTTCCTGGCTCCTGCCCTGGCCGACATCTGCAACCACTCCTTTGCCACTGGGGTCTTCCCATCCCCCCTCAAGCACTCCCTTGTGCACCCTCATCTTAAGAAACCCTCTGCTGACCCCTCCTGCCCGGCTAACTATTGCCCAATCTCCATCACTCCCTTCCTGGACAAACTGTGGAATATGTTGGTTGTCTTCATGACCCTCAGTCTGACTTCAGAGCTGCTAGAAGTACGGAAAACTGCTCTCCTGAACATCCGTGAAGACCTACTCTCCAACATGGACTCTAACACCCCCTATGTCCTCATCCTGCTTGATCTCTCTTCTGCCTTTGACACGGTCAACCATGCCATCCTGCTGAAATGTCTCTGTGATAAACTGGGTATCACCGGTCAGGCCCGGGCTTAGCTGACTTCTTTCCTCTCTGACCGACCCTCCCAGGTCCAACTTGGGTCCTTCCTTTCCGCTATCTTTTTCTCTACATGCGGTGTCCCCCAGGGGTCCAACCTCTCTCCCTGGCTGTTCAACCAATACCTGGCACTTCTTGCCCACCGCATTGCTGCTCTCTGCCCCAACTTTCAGTGTTATGTGGATGACACTCAGCTCATTTTCAGGGTACCTTCTGCCACCTCTTCTCCATCTCTCATCACTGACTGTCTGCTATCCAGGAGTGGTGTGCCACCAATGACCTCTGCCTTAATGCCAGTAAGACTGAGATTCTCCTCATCGGCACACTCGCTCCCTCATTTCCTGTAGCTCTCTGGCTGGCCTCTCTGGGCCCTCTTCCTGCTCCCACCTGCGAGGCTGAAAACCTCTGGGTCATCTCCAACTCCACACTCTCCTTCTCTCCTCACAACCCTGATGTCTCTTAGAAGTAACACTACCAGCCACACCTCCTCAGAGGTATTCTTCCTTTTCTTTCCTTTCCTTTCCTTTCCTTTCCTTTCCTTTCCTTTCCTTTCCTTTCCTTTCCTTCCCTTTCCTTTCCTTTCCTTTCCTTTCCTTTCCTCAGAAGCTCACTGCCTCCAGAGCTTTGGTTCTCTCTAGGCTGGACTATTACAATAGCATCTTTCTAAATCTGCCTGCCTCTACTCTCCACCATCTGCAACTCATCCAGAACAGGACTGCGAGACTTGTCCTTGGCCTCAAGCCCAGGGATCATATATCTTCAGGACTGAAATCTCTGCACTGGCTCCCAGTTGCTGCGAGGATTAAGTTCAAAACCCTCTGCATTGTCCACAAGGCCTTCTTGGGGTTCCATGTGTTAAAATTGTTGCAAAAATGGCCGTTTGCACAAATAATTGCGGCAAAAAGGCAGAGGTTTTGCCGCCACAAACCATGTAAAGGATGCAGGGGACAACCCCGCAAACCCCAGACCTATTATACCATTTAAGGGGCGCGGGGGAAACCCCTGAAACCCCTGCTCCCCTTAAATGGTATAATGGGGTACACCTTTACCGGGTCAAACCACAGCATTTTTGCACCAATTTTTTGTGAAGACGACATTTTTGCCGCTATTTTATTACTGCATAACCTTCTGGGACCTGGGGCCCCAATACCTCCAACTCTCTCTTCCTAGATATCTTCCTTCTCGAGCTCTTCGCTCATCCGCCTCCAACTCCCTCAGGATCAGTCGCTTCTCCAAGCAGAGAGTTGGGGGTAGATCTCTTTCTTCGGCTGGGCCCTCCCTCTGGAACAGCCTCCCTGCCTACCTGAAACTTGAGGAGAACCATGTCCGATTCCAGAAGCACCCCAAAACCTTTCTCTTTGCTTTTGCTTTTTCACCTCCTCTCCCCTACTGACCTCCTGGCTGAACTGAAACTGCACTGGTCACCTGGTGACCCTCTGGTCTCGGGCCAGGTCCCCCCCTCCAGTCACACACCTGAACTGCCTGCTTGGCAACCCCCGCACTTGGGGACTGTTTCTGTAACCCTACATCCCACTACCAGCACTTGACCCCCGATTTCTGCACTTGCCTTTGCACTTGCCACCTGCTGGCCGTTACCTTTACTTATTGTTATTATTCTACTCCCAATCACTGCACTGTCCCTCCCCCCTAACCCCTGCACTGTCCCCTTCCACCTTCCCATGCACTTGCGCGATCTGAATGACACCTGGCCTAGTAGGATCGTTGTCTGTCTTCCCTTTGTTCCCCCTCCCTTGCCTCGTCGCGCCTTGAAACACTTGTGTATAGGCGCGTTATAAATGCCATATCATATCATATCCCAAAAGCTGTGATTTACAAATGTTCTCACAAGACTAAAGAAAAACGCGGTGAAAAAATATACATTTAAATGACCACCATTTATCTATTTATTTGATTTTTTACATTTATATAGCGCGCACAAAGTCTCAGGCATCAGGGTGCTTGGTACCAGTTACATGTGGCCAGTAGGCAGTGTGCTTACATAATCAAGATAACATGGCTTACATAGACCAGAGAAGAGTGAACACATTAGTGAAGGGGGTTTCAACAATTGCCCCCTCAGCATGCAGCTTTATGTAGTGTCCCCTTCCCTTCACCCACCATGTACACCTCTTAAGGGGCATGTACATGACAACGCCCACCCCTCACATTACCTGCAAACGCCTCTGTGCCTAAACAAGCCCCTTGCGCCTACAGTAATTCCCAAATTGCTGAGTGATTGCCAGGGAATAGGCTTCATTAGCAAGTAGTCCACGTAAATAAACAAAACTTAGCCAGCATTTGTGAGATAGCACAACGTTGTTTAACACAGGATTGTTAAACCTGAGCATAGATTAAAATCCCCGACAGGGGAACAGTTTTTTTCTTTTTTTTAAAGTGGCCTTTCCTACCGTCCTGGAACGGTATTCCGGGACACATACATTAAGGGAATTATTGGGCCTCATTACGACTATGGCGGTAGCCGTGCGGGTAATTACCGCCACGGCTGCTGCCAGAGTTGTTTTTTACCGGCACCCGGCAATGGGCAATTACCTGGGCATTCCGGATGCGCCGGACCCGGTAATTGCCCATTGCCGGGTGCCGGTATTTATTACTCCCCATTAGGAATGGGGAGGCTGGTAGCGCCGCTACCGGGTAGGTCTGCTCACGGGTGCCGTTCCGCCCGGCAGGTCGGACCTGCCGGGCAGACAGGCACCCGCATGCAGACCTCGTAGTTTGCCGGTCTAGTAACTACGGTAAAGGCAAGCTTACCGGTTCCGTAGTTACAGGACCAGCAAACTTGTGATGAGGCCCTATGACTTTGACCTCTGCTTGTTTCAGAGGCGAGGCCAGTTCGAAACTGGTCGCTGCACTGCATCATGTTGTTATTCTTCATATATGTTTTTAATTTCTTAAAGACACACAGGGGATGGCGTCCATCAACTTGAGCCCTGGCTTTAAGCCATGTACCCTGAACAGTAGCAAGTAACCACAAACAAAGAACTTTTCTCTCCTATCTTGCTTTGAACCCTGAAAGCTGCAACATCAACTCTTGGGGCCTCATTATAAGGCTGGCGCTCCGGTAATGAAGGGGGCCAGTATGGGACCGCCCCCCTTCATTACAGGAGCGCCGATTACAAGCTTCCCATCGCGGGACCCGGATCGCACGCCTGGTAAAAACCAGGCGTGCGATTCGGGTCCCGGGATGGGAAGAAGGAGGCAACAACGGGCAAGATGTAATCTGCCCGTTATTACCTCCCTCCCCATTCCCATTGAGCCCAATGGGGGTCCAAATGGGAATGGGGATGGGTTCCTGCAAGGAGGAATTACCGGGTCCTCCTATGTCGGAGTAACCTGGTAAGTCCCCATTGCAGGAACCGGGTAATGGAGCCCGGAACGGAGGCAGCCATGGAGCTAGTAGCTCCATGGCTACCTCCATTCTCGTAATGAGGCCCTGGGTCTCCCCTGTGTTTTTGCTCTTGCATTACAATGATATGGCTCATAACTAAGTAGATCAGGACAACCAAAGCTTTCTATCTGTCCCTTCTGTGTGAGTACCTAATTCAATTCAGGTGTTATTATTTCCAATCCTGCAGTTACAGGTCTTTCTTTTCCAAAAGAAATACAAATCTAAACGCCTGTGGATATAAAAAGAATACATATCATTGGGAAAGCATTTCGACATGAAACAGGAGTAGAATAGAGAGAGGACTGCCAGAAAGTTACTGGTGACAAGCGATGGGCCGCCTCCCTTCCTCATATCTAACGGTCGACGTGCCATCCCGCTGCAATGCAATGCACTCTACTCAGGCGCCAGCTCTGACTTCACTTTACTTAGACGCCCTTGAGTTGGGCAAACACGCGAGAACCACAGTAGGGGGACTCAGAGTACATCACCGCACAGGCCTGAGACCTGAAACTGTGTATGCAGCATTGTATGTCGTAGTTCTGTTTTCTCTCAGGAATTTCCCAAATAGTGACCTCTCGTGTGTCTATCTTTTTCAACTCGTCCTAGTCTGACCTACTAAATTCTGAAATAACACACACATACTGTACTTTATCAATTTGGTTACTAATAAATTCCAGTGACACTGAATATAATAACATTTTTAATCAAATAAGTTCAATTGATAATCCAGAGAAATGGAATCAGCAACATCTACTAAATTATTCTTAAAATCGAATCCATGATTTTCCACTTCCCACAGCACTCTGGGACATGTCAACAGTGAGGCAAAATGAACCCGATTGAAGGGCGACTATGGACTTGACGTCACCCTAGTGCTCATCGGTTGAGTCAGTTCTCAAGGAGATGTAAACAAAAACATTCGAAAATGCTTAATTGTTGATTTGTAGCACACCACCTTTTTTGATATGTTAGTTTCTCCACTAGCACTCACAGTAGTCCTCACACATGCACGTACATGCACAAACACATGTATGTCTGCACACACGCTTGTGTTTTTACACCCACACATATATATGCCCACACAGTGACAAAGGCAGGCTTCAGTGTCAGAGCAGACTAAATATTCCTCGGTTAACACAATTTCACTAGGTTGAAGGCAGTATAGATGGGGGCACCACGAGCCAATTTTGCACAATATTATAAATAGGACAAAGTTTGCCCCAGGGCAACCCCCTATTCTTTCGATGAATTTTTTACCCTGGCAAAGTTTGCTCTGGTGCTAATATGGATTGGTATTTGCACTCGGGAAAACCTTCCCATTCTGCCCTAGTGCTAATACAGTGCAAAATGACACTCGTACCACTGCAAGGTTTCTGTAATCTGGCCCCAGGATCGTGAAGCAGCCTCACAGGGTGTGGGGAGACAACTCATGTAGCCTCTGCCTGACCTGGACTGCTTCACACCTGCCATTTTACCTCTGTGTCCTAGCATTCAGATATCACTGGGTTCTATGCTGGAATCAACCAACAAAGCATGCTGATATATCTGTCTCTGTACCCCCTTTCCTCTGTCACTGTCACTCTTCCCTCTACCCTTTATTTCTACCTTCCTTGTTTCTCTTTCATCATAATTCCCTGGAATCAGGGGACCTTCATTTATCTTTCATCCCTCCTCTGACTTTAGTGCCTCACTATGAAGCCTATGCGTAGAAAGGTTTCAATTTGTACTGTACCAGAGGACCAGGGTTCATGCTACACTATCACTGTTCGGCAGGGTATCCAGAGCCCAACGAACCCTCGACGGGTAAAAAAATGGAGGCCTCAGCCAAGGGCAAGTTAGAACGGTCCTTTATTTTCCATAACAGACGGGGATCATACAGGACACCAGAAAATCTCCAGAAATCACAGCTCCTGAACCTGTGTCAGGGTCTGTTGTTGGTACATGTTGTCACAAGTTAGGGCTCTTTCAGAAAAACCAAAGCACTTGCACTATTGGGTGGCTGCAGTGGTAGTGCTTATAGACAGTAGCTGTAGAGGTTAAATGACTGGCCCTTGAATGTCAGGTGGCTTTACCTGATCCTTCCCCAAAAACGATTGATTACATTGTTGCATGGTCGCAGAATTAGCATTGGCCCTTGCCCTTTGCCATCCACACCTGGATTTGTGTTCCCTGATTTTCTGGAGCGGGTGTCCTCAGGCCTGGGACCCAGCTCTGTTCTCAGTGCTACGTGGACAATCTCAAGGTGATGAGAAAGAGTATGTGCCCACATTGTTTCCATTGGTATAACCACCTCGCCTTAGAGAGTGCCTGCAGGCTGGAACTTTGTAAAAAAACACATGTATCTGTTCTTGGCTGCTCCGCTGGGAACTGCTCCTCTTCCCATCTCAGGTAAATGGCTATTGTTCAGCTTGGCTGGATCACGTGGGTGAAGACTGCAAAATTGAGCTTTTCTGTCTGCAGTTAGTGAGGTTTTATTCTGCTATTTGGCAGGTGGCTCCCTGTCTCTGGAGCCAGGAATATTCTACTCATCTCTGAACTTGGCTGTGAGCACCAGCCCTGAACAGTGTGCTGCAAAATCTGTTTTACTTCATCCCTTAGTAGGAGGCCTGTGGCTTCATGTAATTCTACTATAGTTATGCTAGGATTTCAATGCCTCTATATTGTATTTTTTTCCTTATGGGTTAGTGGTACTTGGTTATTCCAGGATCCTTATACAACCCTGTAGTTCCATATGGTTAGTTGCAATAAGCGGCTGCAAACTTGCTATGTAGCTCTTGCTTTCTTGTGTTTCTGTGTTTCTGTGATTTGCTAATGAAAGGCAAAGGCTTCTGATGGTATGCATATGCATCTGTCCTTTATCTACAGAACTGTGTAAGCATGTTCTTCGTGTGTGCACATGGGTGTCTGTAACTTTGTGCAGGGATACGAGTTTGCTTCATGGCTAACATTACTCTTTCGTAGTGTCTCTAATTACATCAGCACAGCAGGATATTTGTAATTACACAACCAATTTCAGTGTTGAGGCACCTGTATCCATGAAGATGTCAGCTGGCTAAGGTTTGAGTGTTTGTCTGAGTGAATATCTATTTGCATATGTAGAAGTCATTGGCCCTCCTGGGGGCTGGCCAAACAGCAGCTGGTATCTTGCATTTCTGGCTCTTCGGGCTGTCATGGTTAAAGGGGTGCACAGGGGCATTCCAGGGACCCTCTCTTCAGTCCCCACTCTGGTCGGCATGTCAACTACACCACCAAGCCTAGTCACCATTGCTTTTGTAAGCTATCTTCATTGTTCCTCCAAGATGTCCATAGTAATTTGCATGGTCATCCAAACTCCATGTCATGTAACTGCATTCTCCTGGGTTGCACCATACCCATTTTGCCCAGTATTTCCTGTTGTCCAAGGGATCATCGAATGTTATCATCTCGGTCGGGAACAATGGGCACTCCTTTATCTGTGTCCTTATTTTATTTCCTTCCTCTACTATCTTGTCTTCACCACTTGTATCCACTAACAATTCATACCTATTGTCTTCTCTGTCGTCTTGCAGCATTGCGTGATTCAGATCTTAATCACACATAGTGCTACTAGTATCAATATTTGTGCTCCTAGTAATACTTTTTGTCCGTCTTCCATCCATGTTGGCACCCATGAAACTATATACGACAGCCAGTTCTGATCTTTTCCTGTACCTTTTGCTTCCTCCTCCAACTTGGTGTGCATTTTCGAGAATCTGGTAACTGATTCTGTGAGTGTGCCATTTGCTTCATCGTTTGGTAGCATGAATGTACAGCAAGAAGACCCAGTCTTGGCACAAACTCCTCCTTCCATTGTTGTGAGAAGGTCTACAACATATCTGTTATGGAGGGCCATCAACCTTACTACTCAGAGCTCTTCTTTTAGCGCATTGAAGCCATTTACAATTGAGTTTATTGTCTGCATCAGCTCCCATCTCGTAAGCTGGAGCCATTTTGCATTTGTGTATGTCTGTACAGCTGGAACTACTGATGCAATGAGCATTTCCATCCTACTGAACAATTGCCGTTCAGGTGGTATGTCACCCAGAGATGCTTCCAATGCTGACGACAAGTAGTTCTCCCTATTCACTCTTCTTTGTTCTAGCATCATCCATTTTAGGGAAGTCTTCTGTTTTTATGTCTTTTTGTGGCGTTACTAGTACTGGTGTATTGATGTGCACTAGAGAGCATACTCCTCTCCAGTTGGATAGCAGCTTCTCATACACCTTAGGTCTTCACGCCCAATAATGATCCATTAATACTGCCGTCCCAACCTTCATGCCTGGCTGCTTCACTGTTTGCTTGCAATATTTGTTTTCTTCAATCTTTACTGCTCCATCATTCTAGAAACATAATGCTGCTTTCTTCAGTGGCTCTATGGGCATTGGTCCAGTCCCATTCTTCACCCAGATCAGCAAATTTGCACTTGCATCCCATTCTTTCAGGCATTTATCATTTTCTTCTTTTACTGTGTTTACTGGAACTTGTAGGATTGTGTGTGCTTTGCTGCCTACTACTCCCTCCTTCCATCCTTCAGCTGGGTACACTTGGCCATACACAAGCATCTGTGGTCGTACATCATGGTTCTACTCCTATTTCCTTGGGTCCCTTCTTAGGGCAAGGAAATTGTTTCAGTGTTATTATCTTTTTCTCTCCTTTCTGTGGGCCATCAGTTATGTATTGTACAGCCTGGTCTTGTTTCCAATAATTGTCCATCATGTCAAGTGTTTTTATATAGCTATCTTCATAGGGGAATGTTGCCTTGGACATCCATTGCAAAGTTGCCATTCTCCCTTGGAATCTTCCTCAGGTTGTAAACCTCGACAGGTACATAAGGCATTGTGCTCTTGCTGCTGGTATTTCGTTTGCTACAAATGTTCTGGAGGCACTCATCGCCTAGGGGATTAGAGAGCAGACAGAGCAGCTCTCCCCAGTGGTTTATTTACCTACTTTAGTCATGCGTTTGTTCCACATGTTATTAGATATTCGAGCAGTATCAGTGAGATAGAGATCCACCCCTCCCATGTCTGCACCAGCACTGCGTCTACCTCTCCTTACTGTACTTACAGTGCTTAACTTTCCACCTGACATGGTCATTCCTCCTACTGATGTTGCGGTTGTGTTAGTAGGGGCTAGACCTATAGTACTTGTAACATACAATATTCACCAAAAGATGAGGGCACACATACCACATGAGAAAAAGACACAGGACACAATAAGCATCCTTTTAATAATTTCTCCCATAACTTACTCTTCTTTGCTCTCTTGTGTAGTTTTGAAGATGCTTGTTAACCATCTCAATGCGCTAGAAAGGTATAAGTGGGTTAGTACTTTATTAATTCAAGCTCTGCGAACGTGATGTTGGGCCATTTCAAGAAGGAATAATTGTTCCCAAACTGTGCGTATTCTAGGATCACAAAGTACTGCAAGCATAGAAGGGTTTCCTCTCTCTATGTGTGGATATGTTTTGTCCAAATAAGCTGTAAAAACACAGAAAAACTTTCACAATGTATGCTGTTAGTGTGCAGCAAGAAAAATAATAAAAATACAGTATGCCCTCACTCTGGATGTTTAGGACGTCCTTTCCATATGTCTCTTGCTCTGAAGCAAGTAATCATAGGTTGTCTTCTGTTGGGTTGTGATGCTTCCAGGCAATTGTTTTGTTCTTCTGCTTGTGGATCTTTGGCCCTTTCATTGTTGGTGCTAGGAGAGGCACCCGTTTTGCAGGGCTTGATGTTCCCCAGGTAATTCCAGGCTTTTTTTCTATCAATTTAACTGCAAGATCAGTGACCTGCTCCACTGTGTATGGTACTGTAAAACATGGTTTATACTACCATCTGGTGAAATCTCGTAACAACACTTGATCGATATAGTTGTGGTTGCTCCAAAAGTTCCTTCTTTGCTTCCGGGTCGTTGTTCTCTTCTCTTGCTTCAGGCATCTCCCGTTGTCCCTGCCGTTGATGAGAAATAAAATAGGCACCAGCCATCAAGGAAGCAGTGTACTTGTACGTTTCCTTGCTCCAATACACCAGACATTTTTCATGCATCTTTCAAAGCCCTAGTGGGAGGAGCTAGGGGAAGTCTCATGCACTGTCCTGTCACCAGCTCAGGTGGGGTTAAATGATGGTTGGATGCTGGTTTATTGGGCAATGCGAATAATGCTAATGGAAGACAGTGCAGCCAGCTCTTGTTAAGGGTAATTTTAATTTTGGCGATGCCTTCTTTGAGCAGCCTGTTGAAGTGCTCACACACCACATTTGCTTGTGGGTGATAGGCACAAGAGAATTTGTATTCCCAACAAGGTTGCGATGTGGTGGAACATCTCATAGGTGAAGTGAGGACCATTGTCAGACCACAGGACCTTAATCCCACCCGATTGTGGGAAGATTTCTCAAACTAGGAATTTTGTCGCTGTAATGGCATCAGGATGGGAACAGGGATCGGCTTCGATTCATCTGGAAAATGGGCACACAACCACTATCGTGTAGTGGTAGCCCTGGCATACTTGGAGCATGCCGACATGGTCGACGTGCAGGTGTTGGAATGGACCCATCGGGCGAGGTATGGCTTGCCTCACTACCCTTAGTGTATGACCTGCAGTACATTGATTACAAACTAGAAAATTAGTCATGAATTATGCACATGTTCTGCCAAATTAGGACAGAAAAAATCTTCTCCAATATGAGCAGCAAGCATCTCCTTCCTCATACGGGTAGGATGGTGTAACTGTGTCAGTGCAGTGTGCAATAATGAGAATGCCATTAGCAATTTTCCTGTGTTGTTTTGTCGCCATAAGGCATCTGTCAGAGACACTGCACCTCCCCTCCTTATCCACAATTCCTTTTCCTCCTTTAGTGCAGCTCCCCCAAATTCCATAATCTGTTTCACTGGTAATGTGTTATACCCTTCTTTTAATATCATTGTTCGGACATAGTTATGAGATAGGGACGAAGTATTGATTTCTAAAATGTCCCCAAAATAGGTGTCGCATTTTGCTTTCGCATCGCTGTTTCATTGCCCCTAGAGATGGGGTCCTCCACCCTTGTGTGTGCTTGCCACTTTGCCACTGCCATGCGCAGTGGACACTGAAGTGCCTGTATCAGTCTGCCCAATATTAGTGTGTGCTGCACCGGTGACCCATGAGCATGTCTGAAGCCCCTCCTCAGCCAACGTGATAGCTCATAATGTACTGTTGATGTCATGTAGGCTGAATCTGAATACACTGTTACTTCCTTGTCTTTGCTGTGCGCCAGTGGCAATATAAAATTTACTAATTCTGCTGCTTGTGCTAAAAAATGTGATGGTAGACATGCGCTTGTCACCACCTCTCTCGTCCCGTCCTCTTTTAATCACACTACTGCTATCCCAGTATGTCCCTCCCTGGTCATTTGGTCAATCTTTGACAACCGGTCAATATAAAGATTGTCTCCACTCTCATGTGCGTTCTCTTGTACCTTTGGGGTGTTGCTGTAGTGTTCTATGTTGGCCATGCATTCGTGCACATAGTTGCCCTCCTCTATGGATTCGACGATGGAAGATAGGCATCTCATTATCTTGAGAGATGTTTTGTCATTAACACCTCGTACCCTGAAGCTCTCTGTGTTGTCAATGTACTTTTGGGTATTTCCAGTATTGCAAAGAGAGCATGCTTCACAAAAAGAGTGGTGCTGCATCCCATGGTAATACTCACTGATTTGTCTACTGCGAATGTGGCAGCAGTCAGTACCTGTTCACATGTGTAGTGACCTATGTGAGGAACTCATGGTGAAAAAAGTAAGACAGACACAAGTGATCACAGTTCAAGTGTGTTTTTGAACAATGAATGCTGTATGCAGGTTGGAAAAATGCCTAATCTAAATCTAAATCTAAAATGGGAGCAAACGTCAACCATCAAAAACAAATAAGGCAGTCCTAGTGGCCTTGTGTCAAAGCAAAAAGGGCCTATACTAAGAAACCTATTGCAAACCTCACAACTAATACAAAAAGGGGTGTGGAATAGTTCTAAAGAAAAAAAGAAGTGTTCTTAAAAAATATGTCCGGATGCAGTAGCTTAGGTCTTCCTTCCCAACGTTTCGAGCACGGGGTAAAATGGAAGCTTGGAACACAGTACAGTCTCCGGCTTCCCTAGCACAAGACAACAATGGCAGTTCTCAGGACTGTTGATGGCCAAGTCTCGTTTCCTGTGAAAGTCTGTTGCCTTCCACGCCTGATGTGTTGAAATAACTAAAACAAACGTTCCTTTAACCAAATGAAAGTTAGTTTCCAATGTTTGCTGGGTGATGGGTTTACCCCTGGGTTCCCCTCTTCTGGGCACTCACCCATCACAATGGTTTATCACAGTTTCGCGTAGGGTGATGACTTCACCCCTGGGTCCCACTTTTCTGGGCGCTGACCCTTCTCAATTGTTTATCACAGTTTCACGTAGGGTGTTGACTTCACCCCTGGGTCCCCCTCTTCTGGACGCTGACCTTTCTCAATCGTCTTCCACAATATACCACAGTTCCTTTATCAAACAACTTTGGGTGATAGCTTCACCCCTTGATCTCCCTCGGTCGGGTCGGACCCCTCTTTACTTCCAACATTCTCTGTAAACAGTTTACTGTTTGTGGGAAACACTTCTGTTTTTTTCACATTGCTTGCAGATCAAAGTCTTTCTATTGTACTGGGATTTTGCTTGACCCTCTGTATGACCACTTTGACCTATTTTGCTGGCCTACCTATGGCCTTCTGGTACTTGCAGTTTCTATCATATGGTGCTCGACCAGAGTCTCTCGAGGTAGCACCCACGTGGTGCCGCTTTCCCTCTACAGCTGGTCTCCCCTTCACACTTTTAACAGTTCACTTAAAGTTCATCAGAATTTTGGTTCAAAACTTGCTACTTTGCGATTCTCACTCATCACAGCCCGGTTCTTATCAGTTCTCCATTTCACTCACCGGCTGCGTCGAACCACCTGGCTTTTGGCTTCTCTGAAGTCAAGGCTGGTATCACGGACACAGGAGCTTTCCTCGCTCCTGCTTATCGGCATAGGCTTGCAATGTGTACTGTTGACATCTGCTGCAGGACACTTGTACTATTGTTTGCAGTCTTAGGCTCTCTTCCACGAAGGTCCTGCAGTCTTGGGATTAAAAGGGCAAGGTCACTTCTCTCCTCACCACCCTCTTGATTCCAGCCACCTTTCTCCTTCTCTTGAACTGCTGCGTGGTAACCATCTCATTGTGCTGTCTGCTGTACTCGCCTTTCTCGTCCTGTGCTCTCTGGCCCCACCTTTTATCCATGGGCCATCAGGTGTGTGTTATTCTGATACATTTCCTGACTTTGCCTTGATCCTTGTGTAGAGGAGCAGCTGGATGCCTCGTCAGGAAACCCTGCCGCCCTACCTCCCAGATGTTGGAGGTCTGAGATCATGCAGTGTTTGACACCAGCAGTTGTGCCAATACTATAACGTGTGTTTGAGAGAAGAAACCCATTGAGACAACTCTACCGAATGTATGCCCGAAGGGATGAACATTTGAGGGAGGAACTCCCTGAAGGAAAATGAGAAGGAGCAGAGAAATAAGCCATGGACGTCACAAACAACGTCCCAAGATAATGGCTGAAGAAGATTTATAGATCCTGAAGAGACTAATGACAATGTAAAGAATCAAGTGAACTTTTAAATACAAAAAAGGAGATTACACATGCACAAAGTGCTGCAGAAAATCAACCGTTCAATAATTGTACAAATGCTGAAACTCAAGTAGATTAAGTCATCATAGAAGTTGGCTATACGTAGTGAAAAGAATGCAGGTGAAGCCGCCATTGTATAGAAGCTGGACATCGGTATCATGAATTTAGTAAGCGAGGACTCATGAAGAGGGAAGGGAAAACTATGTTGCAACAAGAATAAGCAGAATCTTGGAGCTGCAAGATGAGGCTGTCTGGCCTGGAGTCAAAACTGAAGCAGCCAATGTCAGCTATCTATTCCGGAAAGGAGCAAACGTGTGACCAAGTAATCATCCCTTGTTAAGGTGCAAAGAAAGAACACCAAGAGTGCCAAGTTTAATTCATTCAGAGCATTTAAAACCTATGGACCAAATTGTGGTCTCCTGTCACGTGAGCCAAGGATGAAAATAGAGTTCATACTTGGAGTCCCAGAACACGATAGTGAGAGCCTGCACTCCCATGTATTCTAAAGACAAGGATACTTTTGCTAGGCCAAGTTCGAAGACAATCTTCACGGCAGAAGGAATGGGCAATAAGAAAAGCTGGCCTAATTGGTGGGGGAGGTAGTGTCATGCCCCATCTCCTTTCACCCAGGTCTGGGCTTACGTGCTGCTAAGTGAACCAAATGTTCCAGACCTGGCACAAGCATGCCCACCAATTGTAGTGCTCGATATAACGAAGGACCTTTTAGTTTGAGAACCAATGAGAAATTGTGTATCTAATGTTTCGGAAGATTTCAAGTTTTGGAGGTAGGCATATGTTGTCCACCTGACAGTGGTCAGCCAATCACAATCCTAGTTCCTGTCAAATATATACTTAGATGCTCTGCTTAAGCCAATCCTGATCCTTAGTAGGTTTTTCATTATTGCCAAATAGTATGACGTCACCTCTGACGTATTCTTAGTATAAATTCTATTTTTTTTGAAAAGATGGTTGAGAGAAATCGAATGTACGCCCATTGATGTTTGTTGTAACTCCCTGTTTTAGATCATTGTTAATAAAACACTATTTTGCCACCTTCCTGAGTTGGTTTGGTTATTTGGACTCAGAATTTATCTGTGTGATCTCATCCATTACATATGCATGTTCCTAAAGGGCCCTAAGATCACGTGGTAGCGGTGCGGATGGTTTAAAGATCCAAACTAGTTCAGCTCCAGATTTTCAGACGATCAGGTATCCTCTGCCATTAGCTGGAAGATCGTGGAGTTTCTTGTGGAGAGCGGTCAAATAGAAATAAACTTGCAAGAAGTACTGAGTTGGTGGGCAGGTCCCCCTTTGAAGAAATCCCTGCCGGGTTTCCACAGGTGCTCTGCAGACAGAAGGCGAAGTGGTCAGATTGGAAGAGGAGTCAATACCTAAGGCCTCGAGTCAATTAACGAATGGTGAGTAGACTAAGGGGAATGGCAAATAAGGGGACGGGATTGTGATCATTTTGAGTAACGGGGGAATATTGTGAAGATAAAGAGATCCTGCCTAGGAGTCCTAATTCAAGGGAATTAGAAGAAGACATTTCAAATGCCAATGTGGGGTACAGTGAAATATAAAACGTACAGGTCAGGACCGTGTAAGGTAATGTCTCAAACCCTGTATAGGGGAAAAAGTAAAGGCGAGGGAAAACGTGATCACAGTGTTTAGAACGTGTAAATGTGTGACTAGTCTAAATGTTCTTTGTTGAGTAAATGATTGAGGAGCGATAGAAATTGTGAAGAGTTAAAAAAGTAACAGCGAGTAAAGATAAAGGGCCTCATTACGACCTCAGCGGTAGCCATGCCGCTATTGGCGGCATGGCTCCCGCCGAAATCGCGTCCGGGTCCTCAGAATGAGGAATTACTGGGCCAGTTTGGAAGGCCCGGTAATTTCTCCCTCCAAGGACCCGGGCCCGGTCCTTCCCCATTCCCATTTGAATGGGAATGGGAGAGGCAGCAAACAGCGGGCCATTACGAGTTGGCCAGTTGTTTGCTCCCTCTTCCCCTCGTGGGACCCGGTAAGCACGCCTGGTTTGGCCAGGTGTTGCTTCCTGTGTCCCGCGAGGGTACCTCGTAATGAGGCGGTACGGGGTAAACGGCGCTGGCACCTTTTACGGTGCCATTTGCCGCGTACCGCCAGGGTTGTAATGAGGCCCAAAGTGTAGTAAAAGGATTGGCGCCAATCAAAAGAATAGATAGTGCAGTGAAATGAAAGGAATGAGCAGTGAATGATGGTGCTTGCTCATATTTGTTGTTTTAAAACTTTGCAAATAGTGATTTAAGCCAAGCTAAAAGGTATTTAATGACCTGGTAACTATTTACAGTCAATTGAGACGTGTCATTATGGGGGATACTCCTCTCATGCACCTATGCAAGACATTGGGCCTCATTACAACCTGCCAGTCCGGGACCGTGCAAAATCCGTGACGGCGGTAAAAACGTTTCCGTGTCCGCAAGGTTGCGGAAAAACCGTCCGATTACACGCTGTCGGTCGCGCGCACCACACGGACTCGGAAACGTTGTTACTGCCGTCACGGAAAACCCCACGGAAATGGAAATAACGCAGCCACAAGTGGCGCAAAACCCGTGTCCGCCTTCGCCGCCACGGACACGGAACCGGAAATACCATGATCGCCAAAACAGGAAACAGAGAGGCGGCCATCATATAAAAGCACAATCCATTGCCATCCAGAGTCAGCACAAGCACAATCCTAACTCTGAGAAGCCAAAAGGGACCACCAGCATGTCTGCCAGGATTCCTGCTCAGAGGCAGCGCAAACAGCGCTTCAGCGAGGCGGAGCTAACCGTCTTGGTGGAGCACATTGTGGACAATGCGGAGATGCTGTTCAGTGCCGACCAACGGCGTGCCACACAGCAGTGGAGGAAGGAGGTGTGGGCTGAAGCTGCACGCAAGTGCACCGCTGTGGGCGTGACAGTGAGGAGCATGAAGGACTGCCACAAGCGGTGGGACGACCTGAGGCTGATGGTACGCAACCTCATTTCCACGCACCGCCAACGCAGCAGTGGGACAGGCGGAGGACCCCCTTCCCCACTGAGGCTGCAAGCATGGGAGGAGCGTTGCAGCAGCATCCTCCACCTTGAGGCAATCCATGGGATCGGGGAGGCTGAGGCAGGAGTGAGCCCACCTGCAGATGCCGGTAAGTGCCCAAACATGAATGCCACATGAAAATATGCAGTTGTGAGTACTGGGCCAAAGGACCCATTAACAACCCCCCCCCCCAGGCAGTGCATGTGTGGGCCAAAGGACCCATCATGATCCGTATGGCAACCAATATCACAGAATGCATACACCAGTAATCAGATGCATGTGACTAACACTATTCAATGTACAATCTTAATGACGCATGTGATGCACCCATCTGCCACCACAACAACACTAATTGCATGCCCTTTGTGTCCCCACAGCCGTTTCAAGTGACAGTGATACTGCACAACAGGCCAGCCAATCTGCACCGGCAAGTACACAAGCCACCGCCACCACACAGGAGGATGATGTCGGCAGTTCTGCACCTCTGGCCGCATTACCAGCCACTACAGATGTGCCGCCCACCACCACCACCGACATCCCCACCATCTCCACACTGCCTGAGTCTAGACAGGTGCCACGGGAACCTATCATGGCCACCCAACACAACACCGAAGGCAGCAGCACTGCAGAGGGGGCGGCCTGCAGTGATTACAGTGCCCCGCAAGAGCACTCGGAAACGGGGCCACAGGGGGAGATGCCCACATTGGAAGACCTGGGCTCCTTCCATGAGCTGGAGTTCAGCCCCACATCACTGAGGAGTCCCATGAGGTCGCCCACCCCATCCATGGCCGAACTGAATGCCCGCATGCAGCGGATGGAGGAGCAGCAGGCTACCCTCACCAAGCTGGTGGAGAGGCAGCTAGAGGAATCCAGGCTGCAGAGGGAGAGCTACAGCACCTCAGTGCGTCGCCTGTCGAGGTCCATCGGACGCTTTGCAAGCACTATAGTAACCCTTGCACGCCATGTGCGGGAGGGCAACGACCACACCTCCAGGCTTGTAGAGGCCATGTTGGTTGGCCAACAGGCAAATCTGGCATGGATGCCCTCAATCCCAGATTCTGCGCAATCAAACACAACCACCCCATCCAGCTCCACTACTGCCAGTCCAAGGAGGCGCTCGAGTAGGCTAAATGGTCCCTCGGGCAAGGTTGCACAGACACAGAAGCGCACACGGAAGTGATGGCATGTGTGTCGGGCAGTGCAGGACACATGTGGACTACAAGGGTGTGAGAGGGGTGGGCACGTTTGGGTGGTGGGGTAGGTAGTTTTGGAGGTTTGAACAATGGGGCCTGGGTGGGGGTGGGCACATTTGGGTGGTGGGGTAGGTAGTTTTGGGGGTTTGAACAATGGGGCCTGGGTGGGGGTGGGCACGTTTGGGTGGTGGGGTAGGTAGTTTTGGGGGTTTGAAATATGGGGCCTGGGTGGGGGTGGGCACGTTTGGGTGGTGGGTGGCCCCGGGTGTACAGCTTCCCTAACCAATGCACCTCCTTCCCTGTTGTTATTACATCAATACATTACCATTTCGAATCAAGACATACATGTGTGGACATTGATCATTTATTTTGCAGTGCAACTATTAATTAATTGTCGTCACCATGTTCGTGCATTTCTGTGAATGTGCTGTGACTCAAAAGTAAATGCGAATCAGGGCATCCCGTGCTCTCTGGCCATCATGTGGACCCCCAGGGGGAGACGGTGGCATCCCATCCCCATTCCCATCCCCATCCCCATCTTCCTTATCTGCGTCTGGTGGCATTGGGATGTTCCTGCGCAGGCATATATTGTGCAGCATGGCACATACGAGCGTGATTTTACCCGTCTTCACTGGGCTGTACAGCAGTGATCCGCCAGATCTGCTCAGACAGCGGAAACGGGCCTTCAGCAGTCCAAATGTCCTCGCAATCATTCCACGTGTGCGGATATGTGCCCTATTGTATGCCTCTTCATGTCTGTTCCTTGGTCTCCGTACAGGTGTCATCATCCATGGCGTGAGTGCATATCCCGCATCACCTACATGGAATGTAGATGGGGGAACATGTCAGTGTTTGTGGCATCATGTCCTCATTTGCTGCTGTGCAATCTTGTATCATCATTCATTCATGCATATGTACCATGCAGTGTTAGGAGGTATGTTTTGGGCATCACGATGTATGTCGCTAACTGGATATGGGCCTACATATTAACTTGCATGTTTACTGTGCCCTGCGGGTGACATTTGATTGTGTGCATGTCACGGTGCAGTGCTGTCCACACATGACAGAGTGACTCCACTGTACGGAAGTAGTAAATACATGTCGTCTCATTTACACGCCTCTCGTGCCTTTTGAGGCAGTGTTTCAATTGAGGGTGGGTGTCTGCAGTGGCACAAGGTTCATGTGACAGTGACGGGATTGGCTGTGCCAGCGTGTGCACGGGCACATTGTGGTGCCCTGTCATGTCTTCCTTCATGATGTTTGGCATCCGCTGTGTATTTGGTAGATGGAAGGGGGGTGATGCATGTGCGGTCACAGTGGCACACTCACTATGCTCATTGGCCTGGACACACACACACCACTTCGACAGGGTTGTAGCATTGTCAGCTGTACTCACCCAATAGCCATGTGCTTTGTCCGGCATAGCATTCCATGTACCGTGGCAACGTGGAATTCCGCAGTACCATTAAGTCATGTGATGAGCCTGGGAAACGTGCGCAGCAGTGTGTAATCAGTTGCATGGCATCACAAACCATCTGGACATTCAAAGAGTGATAGTGTTTCCTATTGCGGAACACCGCCTCAATTGCACGTGGTACTGTCAGCTCAACGTGGGTGCAGTGAACTGCGCCTATGCAATTTGGCATGCCTGCTATGGCATGGAAGGCCAACTTGGTGGCAATGACCTCGGGGAGGGTGCGGGGTAGGGCTATGTGTTCCGACACATGGCGCAACAGGGCATCCAATACCTGTACCAGGATTTTTGAGAAACAGGGTTGTGATATGCCGTGCAGCTCATCAACCGTGTGTTGATAGGTGCCAGTGCCAAGGAAATGCAGTACTGAGACAACCTTCACGAGGGGGGGGGTGGCGGGTGGGGTGTCAATTTGGCTGCTGATGTTGTCCTCAATCATGGCGGTGATGTGCAACGTTGTTGCACGGTCCAGCCGTTATAGTGTGTGGATCTGTCCTGGGGTGAGGTTCCAGGGTGAGGCCCTGATGCGTGGTATTGCTGGCTGGCAGTGGGGTCGGGCTGGCTGGGCAATGGGGTTTGCCATAGCTGCAGGGTTGGCTGTTTGCCGCCTGCGCCTCCTCCACCTACGCCTCCTCCTCTGCACCATTACTGCCACCATGTGCAGTGCTGCCTGTTGGTTGAGTAGGCCCAGTCCCAGTGCTACTAGACCTGCTGCCTGCATGGTTCTGTGTTGTGTTGGGCTGGGTGTGGCCCTTTTGTAGGCTCCCACTGGCCTGCTAGGTCCAGCTGGGCTGATTTGGTGCACCTGTGCCCTGATTCAGTTCAGCAGGCAGCGTATAACGCCATGTTTGCGGTGGCCGCGGTTCCACAACCGTGATCACGGTATTTAGGCCATTATTTTGCTGGCATTTCCGTGTCCGCGCTAGTTGTGATGCTCACGGTGTTTCGTGTTGACGGTAATGGAGGGGTTTCCGTGCAGACGGACTTAACGGGACCCCTATTTCCGCGGTGGCGGTTGAGGGTGGTGCTATTACCGCGGCCGCGGGTCATGATTGGGCGGACATGGAAACAGTGCCGGTATGGTTTTACCGGCAGTGTTAATTCCGGACCGGAGTACTTGTAATGAGGCCCATTGTCAAAACACATGCCCAAGCTCAAACAGAACAGTGCAGAATGGGCAAAGGGCACAGCAGATAAAATGTTCATGCCGTGGCCACAAGGGGGATCATTGTCAAGAGCGGTAATGCACCACATGACCACATTTTTGCACGCTGCATACCCAGGAAAGAAATTAGAGAAAAGATTAACAATTTTAGTGCTTTGGAAAATGTATCAAGAGGAAAGAGAAGACCTGCCACCTGAGGAGTGGATGCTTAATCAGCATAAGGAGGAAGGTGTTGAGCCCTCAGCTACCCTTACCTTGCCTGAATTAAAGAGTGTTGCTACGAAAGAGATAGCAGTGTATCCTTTAAATGAATTAAGAGCAGCAATGGGGTACAGTAATCCGATATATGAACCCCCCGCTTACAGTAGTGACGATAGTCCGGAAGAGAATAAAAGAAAGGAAGATATTTTTAAGTTCATACAAGACAAGGAAGGAAGAAGTGAGTGGTCGATTTTGTCGACAGAAATAGACAGAGAGATTAAGAGATGCAAAGGAGAAAAAGATAAGGCAGATGAGTCAGTGTTTGTACAAAACGAATGGATGGGAGGACAGATATTACTCAAGATAGATGGGAGAAGTTAGGCAAAGAGAAGATAAGGACAAACAAGACAGGAAGGATAAGGAATGAGAGAAAAGATTGAAAGAAGAAGAGCAGAGAAGAAAAAGTAGGGAGCGATGAGAACAGATATATTAGGAGGAATACGAAAAAATTGAAGAATAGGCAGAAGTCCAGAGAAAGAATGACAATATACAAAGAGCGTTAGAAAAAAGGAACAGAGGGACAGAAAGGAAAGAAAGAGAGAGGAGGAAGAAGTACAAAGATTAAGGGACAACATATTATAGAGGCAAGGGGAAGAAGAGGAAAGAAGGGAAGGAGTAAGCAAAGGAGAAGAACAAAGTCAAGAGGAAGAAAGAATTAGAAGGGATGCAAGACAGCAAATTGGAGTAGATGAAATAGAACGAAAAAGGAGACAGCAAGGTTTTGATGCCAGTCTCATTCGTAAAGAACAAATGAGGCCGAATCCAGAAATACGATGGGAAAGATTGAAAGAGATTCTTCCAATAAAGGAAGTAATGCAAGCAGTATCTAGAGTAGCATAGAAGAATAAAGATTTGATGTGAAAAGCATTGGATAACGGATCAATAAGGTCTATCAACAGTTAAGATGAGATAGCGAGTATGGAACTTGAGGGAACGATGATTGATCCCCAGTACCTCAATCATGAAGGGAGGAGGGAAACCTGTTCAGTGATGAATGACAGGCATTGTCTTTGAACACACTGAACTTGGACAAGGATGACGGGGAGGATAGTCACACTAGTTTGGACCAAGACATGTCAGACGAGGAAAGATAGTCCGGTCTTGGGGCAGAAGGAGGGAGCATGTGCGCCCCTGAAGGAAGCCCTCAAATGGATAAGGAAGTAAGATGGTCGGATCTTGAACAACCTAAAGATAGAACGCCAGATCCCATAGCATATCCTGAGCATCCCCGAGGACGATCACATAGTGAGAATGGAGAGTCTCCTCCATATGTAAGCAGGTTAAGGTCATTGCTGAGAAGGCGACATACAGGGACGATTATCCCTGCCATGGATAGACTAATAATATAATCCGACTATCGGATGGGGTTTATGCAGTTCCCATATTTAAAGAAGGGGGAGAAAGACCACAATACATCCCATGGCCACAGATGGACCAGGATAACTTAAAATGCAAGCTCCCTAGTTTGACTTTGGGGGCTGGGAAATGGGTATATGAATTATAGAAAATGACAGGAGGAAATATGCTGGCCAGATGGGATATAAAAAGTCTCCTGGCAGCTATTCTTGGGGAGAGGGCAACAAGATTTGGAGAAGAGTGGGATATTCAAGTGTGACTGCACAAAACACAGTGCATCATGGAGCACCATTCAATAATTGTAGGGCAGATGTTTGCATGGCTCTCAGGGTACAATATCCTGACACATCAGATATGGGTGCAATTATGATGCACAAAATGAAAGAAGATGACAACCCTATTACTTACATTCAAGATATTCAGGAGAAATGGCAGCTTGAAACTCGTGAGCCATGGTAAAAGACAGTGGGATTAATTTACCACATTTTATGTCAGGGGTTGCCTGAGCCAGTATAGAGGCAGATGAAAAAAACAAGTGGGTTTGGAAGCAAAGCCATGCGCTGAGATACAGTTCACAATAGTACACCATTGCCGGTTATTAAAAGAAAACAACAAGAAGAAAGATGAGAATAGAAAGATTGATGAAGCCAAGTTCAGAAAAAAATGAAAACATTTTTCATACAAGGGGTGGTATTGACAAGCGGTGAAGGAATGGGAATGCAGGAAACAATGGGTACATCACAGGCAAATAATCCACGCCCGATGGATCAAGGTAAGTACGGTTTTACGTCATGAGGCTGAGTAATGGGCTATAGGGGAAGAGGAGGTGGATTTCATAATGACCAAGGTGGGTTTCAAAATACACAGAATGAGAACCTGGGTGCTCAGACAGGATATAATCACGGAGGGATTAACAGAAGAGTTTCTGCAGTATGTTGGAATTGTAGAATGACAGGACATATTGCTCGTGTATGTGAGGGTCAAGGGAAAGTACAAAATGGAAAATGTTCCTGAGGGGGGACAGTTTATTCTGCGCCATACAGCCCACAGACCAGGGGGGCTTTGCCCAAGATCACACATAGTATCAGACACAAACACCGCAAGTAAAGCAAGCGCAACATCAGGGACAAGCACAAATTAATCCACTACAAGGGCAGTCGCAACAAGCCCCTATGCAGGCACAGCAGCATGCGAGTACAGGACAAATATTGACACCTCGAATAGGAGGTGTCACTGTGGTAGGAGGAAATCCTTTCACAGGGACAGGGATGAGCTTGTATCCACTATAGGACAGCTCACAGGGTGACTTGATGTGTTCAGTACTATCTGTGACACCAGACCTCCAAGAGGATGCTATGAATGCTCAAGGGTTCTCTGAAGCTATGAGCCGAGTTCCTTTTACTGATAAATTACCAGTTCACGACAGACACTTGGTTAACATTTTAGGAAGAGATTTAATGACGAAACTTAACATGACGATTTCATTTACTGATCAAGGAATAGTGTGCTCCACTCCAGGAATACACTATTTTAACGTGGGAGAGTTTATATTGGTGTTCACAGGGCAAGTGGCTCTCGAGGCATTCCAGCAGATGCAGAAACCTTTCTATATGGGGTATGCATTTTATTGACATGGCTACCTGGCCTGGTGGGAAGGATTGTGAGGATACCTGATGATGTTCTTATTTTAACCAAAAAATCGTATGGATGCGGAGGGTGGGCAGACTACTCCGATAGAGTTGGAAGCAGCCATAGTACAAAAAGAAATGGCAGTGCTTAAAGGGATAGACAATGAGGGTAGACTGTGGAGAACAGTGATAGCTCTTGAGGAGGGGGACAGACTGACTGACATAACTGATGGCGATATGTTCATGGAAGATCAAAGCGATGATGAAATAGTGTTCTTCATGAGCATTACTTACTGGATAAAGATAAAGAAAATTTAGTCCCACTGCGAATGGCGATAATGCAGCAGTGACCAGCATTTTTTCAGGAGGATCTTGAAAAAGTGCTGAATGTCCTATGGACCAAAGGCCCTTATAACGTAGGTTTCTTGAAGGAGATAGTAGAGGTTAAAAAAAAGCTTAAGCCAGGAGCCATTTTGCCTCAAGCAAAACATTACTCCATGCCTTGAGAAGCTGATGAAGGTATATTTCAGACTATTTCAGCACTGATGAATCAGGAAATTCTGGTGCCATCAGAGTCATTGTGTAATACTGCAGTGTATCTGATAAAAAAATCTAAAGGAGGGTCATGCAGATTTATCCAGGATTTGAGACCTCTTAATCAGATTGTAGATGCTGAGTTTCCTTGAGTTCTTAATCCAGTGAAATATTGTGTAGTATCCCAGTAAAAGCTCGATACTTTACAGTGATGAATCTGAATAATGCGTTTTTCTCGATCCGGTTGCATAAGGACTCCCAAGACTTGACTTAATTTACATTTTGCCAAAAGAGACTAAAACATACTGGTTTGCCTCAAGGGTACAATGAGTTCCCATCAATCTTTAACAGAGTCCTACAGATGGATTTAGGCAATATACATCTCGAAAGTGCAGTGATACAGTACATAGATGACCTATTGATTTGCAGTAAAACAGACAATGAGTGTAGAAAGGACTCTATCCGATTAATGACTATTTTAGCAGGTAAAGGACTTAAGGTGGACAAGCAGAAGTTACAGTACTGTCAATAAGAGGTGTTATATATAGGTCAGTTGATTTTGCATGAAGGAAAGAAAGTGACACCTGAGAGAGCTGAGGCAATAATGAAAACATCAAAACTGAACACAGTGAGACAAATGTCCCAATTTCTGGGTTTTTGCAATTACGTTAGAGCCTGGGTGTTTTATTATAGTACATACACAAGGCCACTTCTGCAAGCATTAAAGAAAGCACAAGTTGGTAAAACAAAACTAGAATGGACCGAAGAAATGGAGGAAGGATTTGAGGAATTGAAAACAACAATTTTTACAGCCCCAGTTTTACGAATTCCCAATTATGGCGAGGAATTATATTTGTTTTCACACACAAATGGGTCACTTATGACAGCAGTACTTATACAAAGAAACACATTAGGGTACAAACCTTTGGCATATTACAGTGGGATTTTAGACCCAGCTATGAGAGGACACTTCCCTTGCGAACAATATTCGGCAGCTGCCGCGTTTACAATTGAGAAGTCTACAAGTATTGTCATTGGCTACTCTATGACCCTTTATGTGGAACATGCCCTATTTTCCCTTCTAGAGAAACCAAGGGCACATTGACATCTCAAAGAGCTTCAGCTTATGAGGTAATGATTTCTAACCTAGTGATTAAAATTGTAAGATGTAAAATTGTGAACCCAGCCACATTCATAGCTGAACCCGTAGAAGAAGGTGATCACGTGCATGACTGTGCTAATTATGTTGAATTTTATGATGATATACCCCGCTTGAAGGAGAATGCTTTAGCGGGAGGCGAGATTCTTTTCATTGATGGTTCTTCGAAAATGTTTTTGACTAGTGGGGAAAGTCATTCAGGCGCTACAGTAGTGAGACACAGATTAAATGGAGAATTTGAAGTGGTAGCAAGTGCAAGACTACTGTCTCAATTTTCAGCACAAGCAGCAGAATTAATAGCGCTTATTGTCGCACTCAAAAAACATAAAGGACAGGAAGTGACGGTGTACAGTGATTCCGCCATTGTGATGTCAACCGTACACGCAGGGTTGGCACGTTGGAAAAGGAGGGCCCACCTCCGCGCAGACGGCACTCCAGTGCAACATAAGTAATCATTGGATAGACTCATTAAGGCACTACAACTACGAGTAATCATAGCAGTTTTAAAATGTGCAGCGCATACAGATTTGATCTCTTGCGGGAACGAAGCCACAGATGCAGAAGCCAAACGATTTTTGAATTCTAATACTGAAGATATTAAAGAAAATTCAGCTACAACGATGTTGGTACAGGAAATCACAAACAGAGCTCACAATTACATTGTCCCATTATACTGTCACTTCCACAAACCCAAACAACATATACCCATGGCCGTCATCCTGCCTCCTAACAGGGGATACCAATATTTCACATGCTCAATCTCTACCCACAGCGTCGCTTTGTAAATAAAACCCCTACACAAGACTTAACCAGAAGAACATCTTCCGCTGTTTGAGCTAGCCTCCATTACTAAGCCCTATACACAGAGATATGGTCATCCATGACCTGACCTAAAATGCCCAATCCACAGGAAATCCAATATTTACATAACTTCTGTCATCCGTACCCTTAAGTCAATAGTCTATGCTAACTTCCTGAACATTTAACCTCAAGATCGAAAATTCCCTATCCACAAACAAGTTACCTCTACCTCTGCTCCTTTCTCTACTAAACTTTACAAACACAGTACTTCAACGATACTCAACAATACTCATCACCACCCCACACCCAACATGTCTTTACCACCCCCCACAATTGCTGTGTGGCTGAGTCAATACTTACACTCTGTGATCCACTGATGCTGCTCAGCCACCCGGTCTCCCCAAAACTGCCACACGGCCCTTCTGGATTGGCTCAACTGAAAGACCAAAGAAATATCGAGGCTTAGTACCACAAATGAAATACGCTAATCATGGGTTGAAAAGATACAAGTATCTTTTATTACTGTACAGTATTAAAGCAATACAGATAGCTATCTGGCTTACAACAACTCGCAGTGTGTACCAGCACACACAGTGAGGGGTAAGAGTGCTGTACATCTGAACACAGACATATTTATGCCATTTTTGAGACATTTTCCAGCCTCTCTCCAAGCTAATAATTCACATATTAGAGTTTGCACCCAGTTCACATGTCAAATATTACAATATTGTACAAGGGATTAAACAAGTTTGCACGTCTATGAAGTTACAATGATGCTTGTTGGTTCTCTGATACACGGTAAGCCTTGTTCCAAGAATCGCTATAATGCAGTTCAGCCAGAACACACGATCTGAGTTTGTTTTCCACTGTCTCATTGTTTATATGAGGATGAGGCTTGTGAGCTCAGATGACACTTGGATGGCAGTTCATTCGAGTCACATGGTTTCTTTACATTTTTCAAACAGTCTGCTCTTGGTCAGCCTAAACATTTCCGAAACTCAAAAGTCGTTCGGCTCGGCTGCAAGTTGAAAACACAGTCCACCATTTTAGAACATGAAACAAGAGTTGAAATCAAAATGGCGGATGATTCTTAAAATGACGGTGACATCGATCAAAAATCGGAACATTACGAACACGGTTTTCTGTGCAATGCGAATGGGCTTAGGTCAACATAACATAGTATTCATAACAAGGCGGTATGATGTGATTATGTTCTAACAGGACTCCTCACGGACCGCAGGCAGCATATTTTCCAACACAGCCCCTGACGGCCTCTGCACTGGGTGCAGAACCATGTGACTCACGTTCCATGGGGCGCCTCACAGTCCTGCAGGCACGGCCACGGAAGAGTGGCTCTATGCTGAACGGGCATAGTGAACCATCCCTCTGCTATTATTTGTATAGGTATACCAGAGGCTACAGTATCACCATTCAGCAGAGTACTCAGGGCCCAGCGAACCCTCCCCTGGTAAAAGACAGAGAACTCCGCCAAAGGCAAGTTAGAACTGTCCTTTATTTTCCATACAGACAGGTATCATAGAGGAAACAAGAACATCTCTAGCAACCAAAGCCACTGAGCCCGTGTCAGGGGCTTTCGTTGGTACATGTTGTCACAAGTTGGGGCTCTTCACCAAAAACCTAAGAGCTTACACTCTTGGGTGGCTGGGGTGGTAGTGCCTATAGACAGCACGTATAGCGGTTAGCTGCCTGGCCCTTGCATGTCAGGTGGCTTTGCCTGAGTGTTCCCCAAAAACTATCTATTACATTGCTGCAGGGTCACAGGATTACCATTGGCCCTTGACCTTTGCCATCCATCCCTGGATTTGTGTTCCCTGATTGGCTGGAGCAGGTCTCCTCAGGCCTGGGACTCAGCTGTTTTTCTCAGCATTGTGTGTATCTTCTCAAGGTGATGAAAAAGACTATGGGCCTCCAAACCGGGCTCCTTTACCGGGTTCCTGCAATGGGGACTTACTGGGTCATTCCGACATAGGAGGATCCGGTAAGTCTTCCTTGCAGGAACCATTCCCCATTCCCATGTGAGCCCCCATAGGGCTCAATGGGAATGGGGATGGAGGTAACAACGGGCGCATTATCAGTGTCCCGTTGTTACCTCCCTCTTCCCCTCGCGGGACCCGAAAAAGACGTCTGGTTTGACCAGACGTCTGATCTGGGTCCCGCGAAGGGAATCTCGTAATACGCGCGCCCAGAATGAAGGGGGCCGGCCCCCTTCATTCCGGGAGCGCAAGGGTGGTAATGAGGCCCTATGTGTCCCCATTGTTGCCACTGATATAACCACCTCGCCTTAGAGAGTGCCTGCAGGTAGTAACATTGTAAAACAACACATGTATCATTTCTTGTCTGCTTCACTGGGAACTGCTCCTGTTCCCACCATGGGTAAATGGCTATTGTTCGGCTTGGCCGGATCACGTGGGAGAAGACCGCAAAATGAAGCTTTTTCTGTCTGCAATTAGTGAGGATTTGTTCTGCTATTTTGCAGGTGGCTCCCTGTCCCTGGAGCCAGGAATGTTCTGCTCCTCTCTGACCTTGGTTGCAAGCACTAGCCCTGGACAGTGTGTTGCAAAATCTGTTTTCCTTCGTCCCTTAGTAGGAGGCCTGTGGCTTCATGTAATTCTACTATAGTTATGCTATGATTTCTATACATCTATATTGTATTATTTTCCTTATCGGTTAGTGGTACTTGGTTCTTCCAGGTTTCTTATACAACCCTGTAGTTTCATTTGGTGATTTGAATAAGCAGCTGCAAACTTACTCTGCAACTCTTGATTTCTTGAGTTTCGGCATTTTCTGCGTTTTGCAAATGAAAAGGAAAGGTTTCTGACAGTGTGTATTTGTGTCTGACCTCTAACTACAGAACTGTGTCAGCATGTTCTTCGTGTGTGCATGTGTGTGTCCGTGTAACTTCGTGCAGGGATGCGAGTTTGCTTCATGGCTAGTGTTACTATATCGTGGTGTCTCTAATGACGTCAGCAGAGCTGAATATTTATCATTAGTCAACCAGTTCCAGTGTTGAGGCACCTGTATCCATGAAGACGCCAGCTGGATAAGGTTTGAATGGTTGTCTGAGAGAATATCTGTTTGCATATGTAGAAGTCACTGGCCCTCCTGGGGGCTGGCCAAATAGTGACTGGCATCTTGCATTTCTGGCTCTTTAGGCTCTTATGCTTATAGGGGTCCAGAGGGGCATTTCAGGGAGCCTCCTTTCAGTTTTGTACAAATTACAAGCAACAAACACATTATTACCTCACAAGCATTAGAACATACACAAAATGATAAACATGTTGATGTCCACAAGAAGTGCTTTGTGACCACCAG
Source organism: Ambystoma mexicanum (assembly GCF_040938575.1). Taxonomy (NCBI): domain Eukaryota; kingdom Metazoa; phylum Chordata; class Amphibia; order Caudata; family Ambystomatidae; genus Ambystoma; species Ambystoma mexicanum. Next base: position 55,311,444 of record NC_090922.1, on the reverse strand, counting down.
GGGCGCCCAATAGAAACGCTGGAGGAATGCAAGAATGGGTTGTGCCACACTGAAGAAATAGTGTCCTTCTGAGATATTATACAGAAATAAAAACAATATTCATTGGTGGGGTGTGGTTTAGGGCTAAGCAAAATGCCCATCTGATTGTCCTGCTCATGCACTGCCTTAATGTTCATCTAAATAGCATCAGCACTGGAAAGCAGATAGATGAAAATAGTGTGTCAGGGGCGTGGGGGAGAGGACCAGATCTCCAACTGCTTTTGTGGTTTATGATTCTCCTTTCTTGACTGTGATCCAGAGTGCGGCGGGGCCTGAGGTCTCCTGTCAGTGGGTTAACACAGCTAATCCAACACGCTAGCGTGGTAGCGAGCCATCTGGAAGGTTACGCATGTCTTCTCATACAAAGTGCCAGTCATCCTGACTTCACAGCGGCGATATTTACATTCAATAACAGCTTGCTTCAATAGTTAACATTGTTCTAATTGATTCATTCTGCATGCCCGCCTATAACCTTTTCTTGGCGAGGCCTCAGCCGCCTTCCATTCTTATTCTTCTTCTTCTTATTATTCTATAACTGCCATCTGCATGAAAATATTTAAGCTTGCATGGATTATTTTCTGCTTCTGATTTGCTAACACTTGAGAGCTTTGCCTTAAACAATGCATTATGCCGTAAGGATCCCCTTTAATGTATTGGTATTAGAATGTAACTGCAAGTTGCAGCTAATTTTGCATACATCTTGATTCTGATTTAACAAACATTGACCTGCTCTGGCCTATTTGCATAAGAAAGCTAAGGAACCCAATGATTTTAGTCTCTTTAATGAAGAAAGGGTGAATCTTTTGGGGTTGGTGTTTTACCAACATGGCCTAGCATAAAGGGAGTGTGGGTAAAGACTCAGCTCTTTCTTCCACAAGTGCTCTTAAAAGACCAACCTGTGAACCCCCCATCTCAAAGGACTCACCATCCGATCCTACCATGCATACCATCTTGATGGAACTAAGGGCACTTAAACCCTTTTTGGAAGCTACCAATATTAAATTACAGCCACTGGATGATGGGTGGGCCTCCTTTGAAGCCAGGATTGAAGAGGCAGAGAGAAGAAATAGCAATACTAAAGATGTTTTCATTCTTCACATGAATACTGAAAATTTGGAAACTTGAAGCAGATGTAATAACCTGCATATTGTGGGAATGCCTGAGTGGGCTGATGGGGGGAAGACTCTATTCGCTTCTAAGAAATTTCAATTCACTAAATCCAAGCACTGTCTAAATATGTGTCTCTAAATGACCAGAGAGCTCATGGGGTTGATACGAAGATACCTTTACATGCAAAAGAATCAAGCTCACAAAGCTGTTATCTGGTTATTTCTTGACTTGACACAAGTTCAGTTAATAGTTGACAAAGTGAGAGCAACTAAACAACTGTCTGGAATGGTCACAATATTTTCATTTCACCAGATCTCTACAGAACTACTGCCTTGCACAGAAAGGAAGGTTTGTCTTTTTGTCCTGCCTTAAGGCAACATGATGCTATATATGGGACCTCATTACGAGTCAGGCGTTAAGGGTTTTATGGCGCCGTAAACGGCGCCGACCCTTAACGCCTGATTACAAGGTCCCTTTGCGGGATGGTGATTTTAACGCCTGCTTTTTGCAGGCGTTAAAAACCATGCCTCAAAGGGACCTTGGTGCTAAGTACGGTGCCGCAATTTGCGGCACCGTACTTAGCGCCTTCCCCATTCCCATTATGCCCTATGGGGCAAAAATGGGAATGGGGAAGGGCCATGGCGGAAGGGGGAATTACCCCTCCACCAACCTCGGAATGGGGTGGTAATTCCCCATTCCGCCATGGCGGAGTCGGACAGTTACCGGCATGGACCATGGTGCTGTTAGCACCATGGTCCTTCCGCCAGGGTCGTAATGAGGCCCATGGTCTTGTTCACCCATGCACCTTCAACATAGCTCTTGAAGTACATACTCCTATATTCAAAAATCCTTCTGATTCAAAACAGTTTATACATTCCTGCAATAAGAAAAAATGGTAATAGCCCATCCTGCAGATAGTTATTTGCCCTCCACCTCAAATGAAAATCTTTAGAACCTGTGATACGTGGTCAAAATGAATTGAATCTCTCATGGTGTATGACGTCTTCATAATTGATCAACCCATTACTGGAAGGGTGGTTGAGTGGTAATGGTTGTTATTCTTGGTTCTCCTTGTATTTCTCAGCTCCCCACTCCATTTTTACTACCATATTTAGCTTGGACTCTGGGGACTGTGCTATTTTGTTGCTGCTTTCTCTTATACATTGAACCCATGTACCCAACAGTAGGCCCTTTAAGACGAGGTAGCAATACTTTGAGATGGATGGAGATGCAGAATATACTCAAACATCAATAAACAGGCTGACTCAGGAAGTTGGCAAAGTATGTCTCTTTTGATATCAATTATCTAAAACAGGGAGCTCCAATAAACATCAATGAACATCCGCTCGATCTTCTCACTCAATGAATTTCATAAGAAATACAACAATTATAGCAAAAACTTGTTATCATTGACGTCAATCTATGTGGCAAACTACAAAAACCTACTTGGGAAAGTGATTGGCTTAACGGGAACATCTAGGTATACATTCCATACTTGTTGGGAAGGTGATTGGGTTTCTAAAATCAGGCGGGACAACTAAGCCCTCCCCTAGTGCAAGTCACTACAAACGTCATAAAATACACAACGTCCCATTGGTTATACAAACTTTAGCGCTCTCTATTACGTGTCCCTCTACAATTGGTTGGCACCCTTGCACACCTCTGTAGTATTCCACACACGCTAACAGCACACAGGCTGGCAGCCAGGTGCTGGTCATAACCATATCTTCCCACTTCATTAGCCTGTCATCTATCATCACTCTTGCGGTCTGCCAGTCAATTAGCCCTTTGAACATTGGCCTTGGAAATGTTCTCTGTGCCTGAGAATAAAAGGGAGTAGAGACATACCTTGTCTCTTGGTTCCGATACAGCTCAGCTCAGTATCTATTTTCATCTATCCACGTGACTAGAGACCATGTTTCAGAGCTTTTCGGTATTTGAAATACTATTAAATAATGAACCTCTGACATCTGCACTGTTCTTGCTCCTCACCTCAAACAGGAATTTGTTCTTTCCATACGTTTTGTAGCTACTGCATGAACATGAACATGCAATCTCACTGTGGCCTTGACTTCCTTTTGTTGGGCCAGCCAAGCTCATCTTGAATCTGCCTCCGGTATTAAGTCGTTTTCCAACTGCGCCCCGCTGAAAAAGCCTATCTATTTACCGAGGCCAAACTCTGCTAATGTGCGTTGTCAAACATCCATAGTCTATACATTCTTATACATAAAGGTTGGCGCATCGCCGCAATCTATTCACTACATAGCCAGCCTTTAAGAATAGTATGGGCCTCATTACACGGATGGCGGTAGGGATTTACCGGTACCGGTAATATACCAGTACCGGTACCGGTAAATCCCTACCGCCTTACTACGAGGTCCCTTTGCGGGTTGGGGGATTTAACGCCTGCTTTTTGCAGGCGTTAAACTCCAACCCGCTAAGAGACCTCGGAGCTAATTACGGCACCGCAAAATTGAGGTGCCGTAATTACCACCTTCCCCATTCCCATAGAGCCCTATGAGGCAGAAATGGGAATGGGGAAGGGCAATGGCAGAAGGGGGATCCCCTTTCCGCCAAGGCGGTGCCGGTATTTTACGGGCATGAGCCATGGCGCTAATAGCGCCATGGCTCACCGCCTACCGGGTAATGAGGCCCTGTGTCTACTTGTGTTACTGCATCTGTATAGTTGTAAAATGACTTGACGTTTTCTTCATCATTTCTGTAGCATGAGCATCTTCATCTCGAGCCCGAAATGTTGCTCATTTGAGCTTAATAGAATGCTTACATTCTTCAACTTCTTGTCTTTTTTCTGGATAGGTCAGCTCTGCTTCGCATGATGTCAACAATCTTCTCGTTTTGCTCGTTTTTCACACTTCTTCTGGAATTTCATTCAAATGGCCATCATATTGTCGGGAGTACATGTAAGGCTTTCTCAATGGGTATCTTATTTTTAGAATTCTTTTTGATATAACGATAATGATGTGTTATTTATATAGTGCCTTTATCCAAAGCGCTTTACAGAGCACATATTTACATACAATATCACACAACTGAAATTGGTACTCATTTATCGACCTCAGAAGGATGAAAGGCTGAGTTGGCCTTGACGGTATTTGAACCTGCGACCTGCAGATCACGCTCAGATTGCAGCAGTGAGCGCTCAAACCGCTGAGCTATCTTACCGGTATATAGGTACTCTCACTGGTACTGCACATGTCCCACACTCTGGCCCCAACATATAGGCATCATGGGGGTGGAGCTTTGAGTGGGGGCACTTGGCTCCACCTCTACAACATGTTTCATTCATTAAAGGTTTAATAGCAGTATTCAAAGTTAGGCTTTTGTCTCCTCTCCCTTTCCTTATTATGTGTACTCTCAATTTTCTGTGACACACACATGTATGATTATGCATGCTATATTATGGCTACTGCTATATCTTTGTGTTGAAGTATTGTTTTGTAATCTGATCTTGTTTGAACTATGGTGCTAACATTTGGCTCGAAGAATGTTAAGGGTCTGAAAAGCCCCATAAAAAGGCACAACAGCTTACCATACCTTAACAAATCCAAACCAGCTATTACATATCTGCAGGAAATACATTTGTTGAAACAAGAAGCTGTCAAATTAATATAATTATGGGTTGGTGCTAGAATGGATTACTAAACTCTGGTGGACCGATGTTTAGGAGGCCACTCTTGTTAGATGAACAGGGGACATGTCTGGGAAGATAGCCAGACCAATTCACGGCAGCTTGCAGAGCAGTCAAGGCTAAATCTCAGGAGGTGATCTGGGTCAGTGAGTACACAAAGTGAACACCAAGAATTACAATTGGAGAGTAGTGTGCAAAAAATGCACTATTTATTATAGGCCCTATAAAAACACAAATGAATACTGAAAATGCACTAGTAAAACTTCACACAAGCAAAACACTATGTAATATATATACACTCATTGGAGTCAAGTGAGGCAGTTAATAACTCCATCAATACCTGTAAGAGAAAAGGGTGAATACCTTTTATATTACCAACAGTCTTCAAAGATGGCAACCCTAACTTTATAAGTTCACAAAGTACTTCTTAGAGGGCAGGAAAAAGTTAGGTGAAGAATTCTGAAGGGGTGAAACAGATTCCAAGAGTCAGGTGAGGATCTGCTATGATGAACAAAGCTGTCCCCGACTTTCTGAGGGCTTTAAGAATCGAATACTTTGCAAGCCAACAGGAAGACCAAAATTAACCTTCTAGATTTAAATGCGTGTGGATGAACAAAGGGCCACCGGTAAGTGACTTCACCATCCAGGCCTAGAGGTGGTCACCAGAGGTTGATTTCTCGCCTTCCATTTGGTTTCCAGATGCACAGGCGCTGTGGGTGCTGACACAGGTACGGTATGGGACAGGAGGTGTAAATCTTGATTCGGATTAGGAATGAAGAAAACATTGATGCAGCAGGTCTCAGGGCATGGGAAGGAACATAGGGAAATGGCCTTTAGTGACCATCACTGTCGCAGAATGGTGCTTTGTTGGATACGCTGGAATTTCCCAAAGTCTGGAGTTGCAAATCGAAACGGGGACACTCCTGCACAACAACCTAGGATAGAGCTGAACAGCCTTCTGGAAGCCCATGCACACTTATGAACAGATGTACTTGCAGGGTTACCAGGAGATGTAGAAATTGATTAGTCTCATCACTTCAAGGGTTCGAAGCACCTTTGCAGGCCTTCTGAGATGGGGCACAAAGCAGGTCTCACCGGGACATCAACGAGATTTGGGTGCTTGGCCTCTTCAAATGCACCTTAGGATCGTCCTTTGTTCTGCTCTATACTTTGTTCCTTCAGCAGGTCGGTTCTGACCTGTTGCTTTTCTGCTGGAATGAATGCAGGACCCCTCTTATCCAACATCAAGTGAGAGTTCTCTCTCAGCCCACCAATGGCAAGATCATTCCATGCATGCACACCAGCAGTGGTTGAATCAGGGAGCACTGGGGTCTCATGCTCTCATGCACACTGGGCATTCTGACACCAGTAGTGTGGATTGGGACCAGACAGTCCCAGTCCACTTCCTGGGTGCCTAACACATGTGACAGGCAGGGACCCGCGAAACATGCATCTTTCGTGGGCCACTGCATGCCCAAATAAGGAAATCCCAGCCCTTGAAAGGCAGGGGGAAGGCCAAGGGATGATATGGCCAAATAAACAGGCAAAAGACCTTGTGGCAGAGCCATGTTAGACACTAGTCACAGTCAAGAGCCAGACGCGGTAAACACATTAAGGCTCAGTAAAAAGTCATACAAATTAAAGAAAAGGCTACAGCTACCAGTCTGTTCCTAGGCACATTGTACAATCACCAAAAAATTCCTTTAGAGTGTGTCTAGGGCCATAAAACACAATAGTCGCATTGTGCGGTACTGGAAGATACTTTGCACAGTGATAAAATGCTACCAAAAAGTGGCAACAAAGTCGGAAGACTAAGAGAAACAAAGTTTATCAGTGCTGACAGCCTAAAGGATGTGTCAGTTTCCCCTTAACAATGAGCTAAAGCCCAGTGGAGCGCATCCAAAGGCTGTAAAAAAGTCAGGTTAAGATAAAGAAACAAATGCAAAATGTTTGGGGGTCCTTGGACTATGGAGGACAAGTTGCTTCAAGAGAAATCTTTTCTAACAGTTGGTGTAGTAATTTCTAGTGCAGATGGTGGGAAAAATAATGGTGTATCTATTTTAATTCATTATAATCTTAAGTATAAAGTATTGCAGAGGATTTCTGGTGACGGGGGTAGATTCATCAAACTTTTGGTTAATACAGAAACTATGTCCATTACGGACATATGTGGTCCTAAGAATCCTGGCCCATATTTTCTGACTAAAATGAAAATATGTTACTCCAGTCTAATCTCCCTAATGTATTATGATGTGAGGGCTTTAATGAGATCATTGATCCCTTCGAGACAAAAAATCAATGTCTGCCTTCAAAAACAGCAAATCTCATAGGGAATTCGTAAGATGGATCCAGGAACTTGGAATTGTAGACTCACCGCATTTAGCTCATCCATCTAATGTTGAGTTTACTTTAAATGTAATTCCACATAGTACACTTTCGCCTGCTGATTATATATGTATATCCAAATCCCTTACTGCTAATCTTGTGGATTTTTAAAGAGATAAATAGATAGCATTATTCTATCTCATCATGTTCATGTAGTCATAACATTTGATATCTTGCAAGTGCCAAGTGCTGATACTCATAACAGGTAACTATTTAACAATGCTCTTCTTTTACCAGTGATGCATTTTTATCAGTAGTTTTTCCAAAATGATAAGGTGCATGATTCCTCTGCCATTAAAAATTGAGACTGTTATAAGGCAGCACCATAGGGTCATACAATCTTACTTGTCGTGCAGAAATAGAAAAATACATGAATAGATGTCTCTAACCTTGAAACATATTAAAGATTTAGAATGATCACATAATATTAAGGCATGTGATGATCTTCTAATACATACTCATCCCTTTGAATTGAACTTCATGGAGCAAGCACATGGGGTTATTTTAAAAGTCCAGGATTTTTCAATATTCTAATAAAGCTAGTAAATCCCTTAAGTTTAAAAAGGAGCTTTCTAGAATTCCATGGATTAAAAAGGAAACCGATATTAGAGCCACCTCAGACAAAATCTTAGGGGTCTTGACTAAATTCTACACGTAGTTCTATGCTTCCAGGCACATGTCTAGCAGTCCTAACTTTATTACTGTCTTTGATCAAATTCACTACAAATTTTATTATCCATGTGATCTTTCTTCCTTGAATGGACCCATTCACATTGATGAAATTCATCATGCAATGTATGATCTAAAAAAAGGTAAATCTCCTGGACTTGTTGGTTTCTCCTCTGATTCTTTTGCCCAATTTTCACTGTTTTTAACCGTGTCATATTTGATCTTTTCTCTTATTTTGATTTGATGGGAGCATCTATGGGGATGTTAACTGAAGCCATGTTCATTCTATTCCCTAAATCAAATAAAGATCCTGAGGTACAGAAAAAGTTTCAACCAATATCGTTGATCAATTCTTACTGCATATTTTTCACAAAGATCATTGTTATTAGGATTGAACCTTTCCTGATTCACTTAATTAGGCTTGATCAGACTGGCTAAGTTAAAGGCCATATTTCCTATGTTAATACTAGAGTTGTCTTTGATATGCTTAATATTACCTGTACATCATCCAAAGGTTTTGCAGCAGTTGCATTAGATGCGGAAAAGTCATATGATTGTGTTGAATGGGGTTATTTGTTTGAACCATTAAGCTGGCACAGATGTTCTTAGATCAATCAAGCAAAGTGGTAGCATCTCTGATGTGATTGTTAGAAAACAGATTAAGTTAGAAATGTATGCAGAAGATGTTTTCATTTTCATGAGAAATCCTAATGTTGGCCTTCACATCCTGTGTCTCTCTATTACTCTGTTTTCACCTATTTCTGGGTACAAACTAAATATTGATATAACAGAATTGCTCCCTCTAAATCCACATTGCCATAAGCATGATCTGGATGACTTTGGCATGAAATGGTGCCCATCTAGTATTAAATCTCTTGGGGCACACATTGCAACTTCTGCAAAGGAGACAGTAAAATTTAATTTAAAAAAGAAAATAAACAGGTTTTGTTTTTTGATCACATGCTACTATATATTTGTTTAATGCAGTAGTATTTACTACATAATGGTGTCTCCAGATCTGGTGATGTAGGTCTCTAGTACAAATGTAATTCCTCATATCTGTTTAATATATTAAATGATTCTGTCAGCTATGGTCTCCATTATTTCTTTTCTGGTGTGGGTTTATAAGCTATTTAAATTATGCTTTCGCCCATTGTACTCTATTATTTTAGCCATGCTTCTTCTTCTTTTTCCTTCTTCCTTTTTGAAAACTGTCTACTCCATCTTTACAAACGTTTTATGCAAGAAAAGAAAGAGACCCCGTTCTACACCAAGTCAACTCAAATGATTTAAAGATAGCAGTGATGTTACATTCCCATATTTTAAGTTATGCATGCTTTTATCCTCAAACAAGCACATGTGCGGTTCTTTACTCATGACTATATTAACCCCCAATCACCTCTGTCTAAGAGAGGGCATTTGTAGTTCCTATTCCTATTAATTATATATTTTACTTAAACTGTAGGACTAAATTACTGTGACCAATTTGCATGATTTTAACGTTCACATCTCTTAGAGAATTTGTATTCCTTCATATACATAGCTGGTCTGAATTTCTTTCACAATATTTATGGCATAACAAAAGCGCAAGATTAACGGGAAACCTGTTGGAAGCTTTGGGTGTAAAGGGGGATTAGTTTTGTTTCACAGATTTTATGTGATCAGGAGAAAGAGCTTAGACTTAAATGTGCCCCTCCTGCTGCTGCATCGCTGCAATATAATAGGATTCTTAATGCCTTGGTTGAGAATTTGCTGCTTCTATATAATCGTGGTTATGTGCCAGATCATACTAGACTGGGTTTTATGAATCATTCTTAATCTATAATAGCTTCTATTTTCTAGTCTACTCTTAATTCCAGCAGATTGTGGGATCTTAAATGTTCTTCTGGAATAAACCGGGAGTTGGATTGTGAAATAGAGTGGTATGGTAATATTTGATCCCAGATTTGGAATAAAGGTGAACATTTTTGTACTTCTGCTAGTCGTCCTTCATTGTGCCTTCTTGGCCCCTTCCAAATTGTTTAAGGATAAACTTCATAATTGTAATTGCTGGTTCTGTTGTGAACAGGGTGGAAGCTTTCAACATATGTTTTATGAATTCAAATGAATAGAATGATACTGGAATCAAATGTTGGAAATATTGCAGCACATTTTTAAGTTGAACAAGACTTTTTCCTTTACAGATATTGTGTTAGGAACTATTAGAACATCTGTTAGAAAATCTTATTATGTCCTTTTTCTTTTGTTTCTACAGTCACTGTACAGATCATTACCACTAATTGGAAACATTTTCAAACCATTACAATAAGGGCATGGTAGAATGGCATTTGTAATGTACGTAGCTTCATAGGTTCGAGAATTTTCTTGCAGAAACCGCAGCTTTGTGATTTGAATACTATAGTGCTTTTTATATTCAACCTATTTTCTTTCTATTCTCAGGTTTATTGTATTTCCATTATATGATTTAGTAGTGTAGTGTGCAATTCTGTGTTTCATCTCCTCTCTTCTCATGATTGTCCTCCTTCTCCTTCTGTGTGTGTTGGGTGCTGTACTTTTGTGTTTTATCATATTGATATAATCCATTCATATGTTTAGAATTCATATCTAAGACATATATAATTGCTTGTTAATCTTGTTTTTGATCTCTATGCTATGGTTAGGATTTAAGACAGATTTGTGCTAATTGTGTTTTCTTTTTATTATATTCTTTACCACTATTTAATGTATTACTATTTAGTATAAGTAATTCCTATATTTATTCTATTTCATTTTTTGAGAATCTACTTATTTTGTTTTACAAACAATTAATTCAATGTGGCAATGCCACTACAAAGTGCCAAATACCTTGACAAATAAAAAGTATTTTGTCCATTTTTTGTGCATTTGAACAAACCTTGCAGGTCATTTCTGGTTTATCTAATGTCTACCTAGCACCTCATTGATGGTCTCCAATATGCCCATGTAGCACATCATTTTCAGTTTACATTAAGCTTTGTTGTCGTATCAAATTATCTTCTGCTGTCTCAGCAGATCACTTCCAGTTTGTTTATACCATCTTGGCTGGTTTGCTACGTTCCCACTTAGCACATCACTCTAATTTACATTATGGCTACTTTGCATGTAATGTCTAGTTTCTGTCATGCCCTATTAGCACATCATGGTCGGTTTTTATTATGATCAGCTATCTCACAACTGGCCAGCGTTGACTGTCCTCTCCACCCCAGATTTTACCTTCTGCTGCAGGTGACATAAAGAAGATAGGCCAGGACTGCACACAGTGGTTGGTCTATGGCCTGGATAGGCAGCAATGCTTCCCCCTGTGCTGGAAACCCTGCAAATATTGGCCGTCTAGGCAGGGTTTGATATTGGCTTGCTCGCTAGCTGGGGTTAGATAGTCGGCCTTGAATAGTCCTGCACTTTCCACCTCTGCCCTCTTCCATGCACTTTTCCCCTTTTTCCCACTCCCATGCACTTGCGCATTCTCAATGTCACTGGTCCTAGTAAGATCATTGTTTTTGTTCTCCCTTGTTACCCTCCCTTGCCTTGTCGCGCTCTGAAACACTTGTGTAAGACCACAATATAAATAAATTATCAATTCAATTCAATTCAACTCAATTCAATAGTCTACTCAGCCAGCCTGGAAGCCAATAGCAGATGTGTATGTGTTTTGCTACTGGAAGCACTTTCTGCTGCAATACAAGAAATATGTTCCAGTGGAATATTATAATTGTGTCTAATGTTAGTGCTGACATAGTGAGAGGGTTTGTGCTGGTTTTAGAATCAGTGAAATAACTACATCAGCAGCACATATTGTTTCAGTGATAAGACAGCACACATTTGGTGATTTCCCTTTCCAGTTGTAGCTCCAGCACAATAATTAAATGTTGCTGATTTAATCTCTGGTGCAATTACACAATTTGCACCAGTCTTATTTTTGAGACTATCACCAGTGCAAGAAATGTTATTTTGCCAGCATTAGCACTTGCACAAGCTTTTTCACCAGAGGCGGCTGGTTAATTTTTCTGAATTGGTGGGTGTACATGTTTCCCCTGAATATGCATAGCGTTCAAGCATAGCTAAGAGTCTGAACCAACAGGGTTTGGAGGGGGTTCTCCCTCAGAGAACATTTTTAAAATATTGGGTCAAGATCATGCGCATTTTCTGTGAAAACTTGGGTAAAAAGCAATGGGTTGTAATGGGTGTTGTAGAGTAACTTGTACAAATCCAATAGTTGCAACAAGTAACTAACATTGCACAGGAGCATTTTCCAACTCTTTTGATGATGCCTTTGCCCACAATATATGAAAGTGTAAGACATATGTTCATGCTGGCTGTGTCCATACATGTCCACAGAGGCTTTACCAATATATGCCAGTATTACCATACAGGAACCTACACCTTTTTCCTTTCCAGTACAAAATGCCATGCTACAGTAAAGAAATATATTGAGACTGAACCCACCAATGTGCGCCAATACCACATAGGAACACTCATGCAGCCTTCACCCTTGATGCACAGTAAGAAAAGGCCTCAACACAGTAAAGAAATATCCAGACTGGAACCACCAATGTGGGCCAGTACCATGCAGGAACACTCATTATGCTGCCTTCACGCTTAATGCCCAGTACAGAATACCATGTTACAGTGAAGATTTTTCCCAGACTGGACCCACCAATGTGGGCAAGTACCATATAGAAACACTCATGCTGCCTTCACCCTTGATGCACAGTAAGAAAATGGCTCAACACAGTAAAGAAATGTCCAGACTGGAACCACCAATGTGGTCCAGTACCATGCAGGAACACGTATTATGCTGCCATCATCCCAGATGCCCAGTCCAAAATGCCATGGCACAGAAAGAGCTGCCGTCCCCCATACACTTTTCCATTGCCACCCTAACGAGAGGCCTGTTCCCAGACCATAGTAAACACACACCAACATTCAAAAAGTATCATTCATTCGTCATTCACGTTCACAGGGATTCTCCCTATCCCTCAACATTGCTCTTTTGCGACCTCTGCGATTCCCTCTCCCTCTCAATCCTCCCATCTGGCCCAATGCACTCTGCAGGGCACACACTTGATGTCTTGATCTCCTCTAGCCTCCCCCTATCTATCCCTCTCTCCACTCCCCTCTGCTGGAGTGACCACTACCTCCTCTCCTCTCATCTCTCTCTCTCTCTCTCTCTCTCTCTCTCTTCCCCCCAAGCCAAGCCAACCCCAACACTGCCACCTACCTTCCTGGACATCCGGCCCATGAAGCGTGTGTCAGTCGAGGCTTTTGCTTCCACCTTCTCCCCACCCCCTCTTCCTCTGGCTGACTCTCACCCTGACACAGCCCTGTCTTCTCTCTATTCTTCTATTTCTGATACTCTTGATGTTCTTGCCCCTGTCATGAGGATCCGCCTGAAGTCCAAAGCCAAGTGCAATTCCTGGTATGACTCCGACCTAGCTACACTTAAACGTAGGTGTAGGGCGGCTGAGAGAAAATGGAGGGAATCCTGCTAATCCTCTGACAAACTGGCCTGTCGCCTTCTCCAAAGGCAATACCGTCTCTCTGTCCGTACCAAGAAGAGAGTCCACATTCAAGCCCATGTGTCTTTGCGGCATCTAACAGCTCGGCCGAACTCTTTAAAATTTGTAAGGAGCTGGCCAACCCTGCTGCAGTCTCTACCCCTCCCCTTGCCTCTCAGGCTCTTTGCAATGCCCTAGCCTCACACTTTATCTCAAAAACCCAGGACATCCTGTCCACACTCTCCTCCAACCCCTCTCCTCTCCCCTCTCCGTCGGTACTCACCGACCCTCCTGCAGCCACCCCCCCACCCTCCTTCTCTTCCTTTCCTCTCTTCTCCCCTGATGAGGTCGCTGGACAAGTCCAATCTATGAAAGCCTCATCAAAACAGGTTCATCCCTGTTCCTCTAAAACTCTCAAGGACCACATTGATACCCTCACTCCGGCCCTTGCCGACTTCTGCAACCACTCCTTTGCCTCAGGATCTTTCCCCTCCCCTCTTAAGCACTCCCTTGTGCATCCTCTCCTCAAGAAACCCACAGCGGATCCCTCTTGTCCGGCCAACTATTTCCCATTTTCCATTACCCCCTTCTTAGGCAAACTCCTTGAAGAGCTGGCCATCTCTCAGTTAAACCTTCATTCTGATTCTGTTGGCTGTCTCCATGACCATCAGTCTGGCTTCCGATCTGGCAGAAGCACGGAAACTGCTCTCCTGAACATCCGTGAAGATCTGCTTTCCAACCTTGACTCTAGCATTCCCTCTGTTCTCATCCTACTTGATCTCTCCTCTGCCTTCGACACGGTCAACTATACCATCCTGCTCAACCGTCTCCGGGATAACTTGGGCATCACCGATCAGGCTCTGGCCTGGCTGACCTCTTTCCTCTCTGATCGACCCTCCCAGGCCAACTTGGGTCCTTCCTATCATCTGTTTTCCTCTCCACCTGTGGTGTTCCCCATGGGTCTACCCTCACCCCCTGGCTTTTCAACCAATACCTGGCAACTCTCGCCTGCTCTATTGCCATTTTCTGCTCAAACTTCCAGTACTACGCAGATGACACTCAACTCATTTTCAGGCTGCCCTCGGCCACCTCCTCCACCTCTCTCATCACTGATTGCCTAACTGCCATCCAAGATTGGTGTGCCGCCAACGATCTTTGTCTTAATGCCAGCAAGACAGAGATCCTCCTCATTGGCACACCATCACCTTCCTTTCCCCTCACTCTCTGGCCAGCCTCCCTTGGCCCTCCTCCTATCCCCACCTGCAAGGCCAAGAACCTTGGTGTCACCTTTGAATCCACACTCTCCTTCTCTGCCCACATTGGTGATGTATCAAAAAAGTCAAACCTCCTACTGCACCTCCTCAGAGGTATTCTTCCTTTCCTCTCATTCCCCCAGAAGCTCACTGTCTCCCAAGCTCTGGTTCACTCTAAGCTGGACTATTGCAACAGCCTCTTTGTTAATCTACCTGCCTCTACTCTCTGCCCTTTCCAATTTATCCAGAACAGGACTGCGAGACTTGTCCTTGGCCTCAAGCCCTGGGATTGTATCTCTCCAGCTCTGAAATCTCTCCATTGGCTCCCTGTGGATGCAAGGGTTAAATTCAAAACCCTCTGCATTGTCCACAAGGCTTTCTGGGGCCTGGGTCCAACATACCTTCAGCTATCCCTCCGCAAATACCTCCCATCTCGAGCACTCCGCTCCTCTACCTCTAACTCCCCCAGGGTCAGTCGTTTCTCAAAGAAACGAGCTGGGGGTAGATCTCTGTCTTCGGCTGGGGCCTCACTCTGGAACAGTTCCTGCCACTCTAAAACTTGAGGAGAACCATCTCCGGGTCCGGACGCACCTCAAAACCTTCCTCTTTGCTTCTGCCTTCTCCTCCCCTCTCCCCTGTTGATTCTACTCTCCCTCGGCACCATGCACCTGGCCACCCTCTGTCCTCTGGGCCTAGGTACCTGCTCATCTTGCCACCCTCACGCACTTCCTCCGGGCCACCCCCTGCACTGGGGTCTGTATCTGTACCCATACAGCCCTCCCCTTTTCTTCCTGCACTTTCAGACCTACACGGCCTGCTGCATAAAGCCAGCCCTTGCCACTTGCTGGCTGCACTCCCATTGTTTGTTGCCTTTTTATTTATTATTTTATTATTATTTTTGTTTTTTTTCCTTCTGGCTCTGCACTCTCCTTTTGTTCCCCCTTCCATGCACTTCTCCCCCTTCTCCCTCTACCCTGCACTTGCACGTTCTCAATGTCACTGGGCCTAGTAAGATCGTTGTTTTTGTTCTCCCCTGTTCCCTTTCCGTGCCTGGTCGCGCTCTGAAACACTTGTGTATGAGCGCGATAGAAATAAAATATCAATCAATCAATCAATCAATCAATCACATTCACACACATGCAATAGCATTCTTCATTCACGCTCACATTTATGTGCACAGCATAAAAGCCAAATAAAATAACATAACATAACATTCACACAAACGCATCAGCATTCATATGGAATTCATTATTCATTCACTCTCACATTCACCCATCCTGCACACCCCATACAACATTCATACGCTCTCTCGTTCACACGCACCCCAACACAACATACACCCTGCACCCACTTACAAACAAAACCCCTTGAGTACACGAACAAACAAATACATTTTTTAAATGTTCTTTCCTGGGGCCACATTCCAGATTCTTGTCTTCTTGGCCTTGCATTGCCTGCTGCAATGAAGGCCCTCTGGCTCCCTTCCAGCATACAACAGGAAACAGAGAGTGCTTCCTTGCTACTGCATATGCGTGGTGGAGCTGGGGCTCCTCCATCAAGCTTCCCCTCAAGTCCTGGATGTGCGGGGAGGCGCAAGAGTGCACACTCGAACACTCAGCCCTGCAGTACCCCAGCCTGCATCCCAAATGAGCCAGGCAAGGCAGGGGAAGCACACCGTCCCCAGGCCTTGCATGGCTCATTGGGAATGCGAACTGGGGTATTACTTGACTGCCTAAAGGAAATCACATTTCCTTTGACAGTTCAGTTAAAGCCAGCCCAGGACCGCTCCTTCAGCTGCATACTGCAGGTGGTGGAGCACTCAGTGCTTTCACTGGGCTGCCATGACCCAGCCATAATTGGTGGCAGCCCGACGCCCTGTCCCGCCTTATGGATGAGCCAACCCTGCCTTGCATTGTGCCAGCTCTAGGACAGGTACAAATCCGGTCACTGAGTTTCAACATCTCAGAATGGTGAATGGTCATGTGACTGGGTATATACCAAACATTTTTCTTGTACGTTGCGTCACTGCTTTGCTCTTGTGTGGTGATTTTGAAATGATAGAATCCCTCACAATGTGATTGTTTACCTCTACGACTATGCTGAAAAACGTTCACAAAAGTACTAACCCATATGCCACGGCAAACACACGTGTCCAATGTGCCCAGAAATCATGGGCCAGATTACAGGAACTTTGCACTGGTGCAAGCACAACGTTGCAGCATATTAGCACTAGGGCGCAGTTTGCCCTATTTCTAAAAAACAGTGACATATTAGACAGCCATTGTAACATGGCAAGTGCAGTTTGACATGGTATAAGCACCAAGGCAAAAATGACCCTAGTGCAAAAAAGAGAAACTTTCACTGCATGATTGCACCAGGGCAAAGTGTGCCCTGGTGCTAATACGGAATAGCATTCACACTAGGGCAAACTTTGCCCTGGTGAAGAAATGAATCAATTTTTTTTTTTTTGCACTAGGACAATTTTTCCCTGGTGCTTATACCATGCCAGACAGCACTTGTCATGGTGCAATGTTTTTTTAAAATAAATATTTCCCAATGTTTTTAGAAATAGGTCAAACTTTGACCTAGTGCTAAAAGGGTGCAACTTTGCACTGGCACCGGTGCAAAGTTTCTGTAATCTGGACCCACTTGTCCTAGTCTGCATGACAGCTATGCAACATGACTTCTTTAGCAAATCTGGATTACTCTGAACTCTTTCCTGGGCTGCCTGCGATGGAGGTGCATTGCTGTCCTGCTGAAAATCCCATTCACCTCCACCTCTCCGGACAGAGGAAATCGTTTGATGCTGCCTGCACCGCTCGGTGGTGAAAGAAAATCTGCCCTGCCCTGTATTGTTGCCCCCTAATTTGGGCAAAGCCCTTGGCGTGCCGCCTGTGCCCTGCCCAGTCATCTGAAGCCACTCATGACTGGATTCACTGCTACCACCAGTTCCCTTTCCTGCAGCTGGATATGTGTGCCTGGCCCCTGAACTGCCATTCTGACACCTTTCAGTACCCCCTTCGATTAAGACCCACCAGGATGTCGGGTTTCTGAGACACAGAGCTGGTGAGGTTTAAGAAAGAACGTGGGAGAGTGGGCAGAAGTGGGCACAATAGGTAAGAGGAGAGTAGGGCAGGTGAGGAGAGTTAGGGCGTGTAGGAGGAGGGTAGGACAGGTGAGGAGAGTTAGGGTGTGTAGGAGGAGGGTAGGGCAGGTGAGGAGAGTTAGGGCGTGTAGGAGGAGGGTAGGACAGGTGAGGAGAGTTAGGTCGTGTAGGAGGAGGGTAGGACAGGTGAGGAGAGTTAGGGCGTGTAGGAGGAGGGTAGGGCAGGTGAGGAGAGTTAGGGCGTGTAGGAGGAGGGTAGGGCAGGGGAGGAGAGTTAGGGCGTGTAGGAGGAGGGTAGGGCAGGTGAGTGAGTTGGGGTAGTGTAGAGGATAGGAAGGGCCGTGAGGGTAGGTGATTGGGGCAGTGAAGGGGTAGATGCACAGGGTGGAAGAGGAGGGGTAGGACATGCGAGTAGGGAGAAGTTATAGTGGGGTATAGCAGATGGTATGGTAGATGTGTGGGAGGCAGGAGATGGAGGATGTGTGGGAAGAGGGTAGGCTTGTGCGATATGAGTATCTGTGGATAGAAGGAGGGTGGGGTAGGTAGGTGCGGAGGGGGCCATGTCGGATTCTACACAAGGCTCAGGTAGGTGATAGCTACGGGTTGGCAGAAGGGAGAGGGTTGGGTAGGAAGAGATAGGTGATAAAGTAGGGGCTATGAAGGGGAGGGGAGGGCCGTTTTTTAGAGGGGAGGGAGGAGGGCAAGGGGAAAAAGGTGGGGGAGAAGAGGCAGCGAGGGAGGCAGGAATGCAAGAAAAGTGTGTGTCGCTGAGGCGTTAGAAGTGGTGAAGTAGGAGGGGAGGATATGAGACTAGGGGTAGGATGAGGGAGTTAGAGGGGTAGAGGATGATGAGTATCGGATAGTGGGAGGGGGCACTGCAGATATGTAGTTTGTGCAAATAGGTGAGTGGCTGTAGGCAAAATAGGGAATGCTATAAGAGGTGGAATGGATGAGCTAGGAGAGAGTAGGGGTGGCCCGGAGGGTAAGGTAGGTTAGTGAGGTGGGTACAGAGGTGAGTGTTGGGAGTGGGAGGGGGGAAGACAGGGTGCATGGGGTCTGGAGGGTGATGCTGTTGGTGGTGGAAAGAGATACTAGGTGTGGAGAAGTATGGCAAGCAGGGAGGAAGGAGTTGGGTGCAGGCATATAGGCTGGGAGGGGAGGGAAAAATTGAGTAGAGTAGATTAGTGGAGCCGGTTAGGAGTTGGGGTAGGTTGAGCAGATAAGAGACAATTGGTTGGGGGAGGGAAGTAGAAGGGTAGCGAGAGTGGGTAGGAGATGAGGGATAACAGAAGGTAGGAGGAGGGTACGGTAGGTGAGGGGAGAGGATGGTAGGGTGGATAATGGGGCGTAAATTACATCCTTTCCTGTGATATCATCAGAGGTCAAGGGTCATGTGATGTCATTTCCGCTCCCCCTGGCATTTTGGTGAAATGCAGTCCCCAACAGGATCCTGGGTTGATTGGCATGAGGTGGACATGTGTGTTCCTACAGCTGCCATAAGAAGGTGATACCTGCAGATTGGAGCCTTTACCTGGCCTACTAGGAGGGCACATCAACATCTGGAGTTCCGTTGCGCATATGGTGACGATAGCTAGAGGGCGAGGCCAGAAGTGGCCATATTTGCCGTTACTGGTAGTGTAACACGTTTCCCCTTGGCCTGTTTCATCTGCTTGGTGCACCCCTAACATATCTTCAGCTCGCATTGGACATGTGGAGGCTAAACTAAGCCGGTACTGGTTTGCTGTATTTGCTGTTTACCATCCTACAAGTATTGATATTTCCTATGTCCAATTGATTTCCTGTGGTGTCATCCAGGTTGAACGTCACGCGACGTCACTGTACGTGGCGTTGCTTTGTGGGTGATGCCACTTGCGCTACCCGAGGCCTTTTGGCGAACTAATGCCACTGTTATCTTTTCCCTGAATGAAGCAAACGCACTGCTGCAGCGTCACTAATAGACCGACAGGACATTGTTATTTTGCAATAGTGAATGGGCACAAGGCTGAAGGGGTGGATACGTGTGATATTGTTACAACGATGGGGTAGACGAGCAAAAAGGTCAAAGTGTGGGCAGAGGCACCCCGATAAGGGGTTGGGTGGCTGGACCTGAGAAAGGATGGACACATATGTAAAAGGTGCAGGCTGTGGGATTGGCCGACAAAGGCATTGATTTGGGTCACCGGATATGTGGCTACCTTGGGAAGGTAGCTCAAGGGGCTAATGCATCCTCTGTAGAGATATGTCTATGACTTGCAGGGCACGAGTTCCATTTTTGGCAGGACAAATCGCGTTTCATTGTTCTAAGGTTGATAATAGGACTATAGGAGGGCGAATCTTAATAAATAACAGCAGTTTTTCATAGCGCTTCGAAACGGAAACACTCGGGTAATTAGCACGATGGGCACACTTTTCCTGGGTGAATGGAATAAAGGGTGGCAGACTGAGGGCGGTGCTGCGGGCGAGGGTAGGGTGGAAGAAAGGTGAATGGATGTCCCGTATGGGATGGTGAATGGAGGA
This sequence comes from Ambystoma mexicanum, assembly GCF_040938575.1. Taxonomy (NCBI): domain Eukaryota; kingdom Metazoa; phylum Chordata; class Amphibia; order Caudata; family Ambystomatidae; genus Ambystoma; species Ambystoma mexicanum. Next base: position 55,291,203 of record NC_090922.1, on the reverse strand, counting down.
AGGGCACATTAATTGCCGGAATGGAAATGGGGGACAGGATTCAAGGATAGGAAGGACGAGGACTGTATTAATCGGCACGAGATGGACAGTAGATTGATGGACGGGTGGAGAAACGAAATACGAGATAGGACGCGATGTTGGGGTTGCTGGAAAGGTGGCTAGTGACGAAGGAACAAAGGAGCGGGCGTCTACTGCACACCCCTGCCCCCCAACCATGAACTTGTGAATGTGAGATAAGCTGGCAGGGGGGCTAGGAGCCAGCGCCGGGGTCAGAGAGAGCAAAGGCCTGGGGACATCGCGAGAGCAGCGTGCTTTCCCCGGCCGCGTCTGAATGCGGGGCAGACGAGGCCCAGGGGGAGGCGGTGCCGCGGCCTCCGCAGACTTCCCAGTCACAATGTGCATTAAAAGGGGTTTCGCCCCCCACCCTCTTGCGCGAATGTCTCTGTGACAGAGATGATCTTTTTTTCTTAGGCGAACAATGTTGGTGAGGCCAGTCCAGCTGCCTGGGCGCAGGGTGGGGGGAGGCCAGGAGGCAGCTGGGCGTTTCCTTTCAGACCAGACAGCTGGCGCAGGTTAAGTGACAGCTCCGCCAGGCACTCCTCGCCGGTAATTGGAAGTAATTTGTATTTTGCATCCAAACTTGACCATGGATGCATGAGGGGAAGGTTAATGTGGAAGCGGCTTTGCATGAGTTCGAGTTTCTGACACAGGAGTGGTTGTGGCGTGGAGGCAAGGAGGGGGGAGGGCAGGGGGGGAGTGGATAGCAGGGGTGCTGTCCCAGACCCACATTAAAGCTGTTGGTAGCCTAAGACACAGAGCTATTTGGTCCCCACACTCCAGAATATTGACATTTTATTAACTACAATTAAACTGCACCGCCCCTGACCCTCTTCTGAAGGAGATTCCGAGATTCTCCAAGAATCAGGAACTTTCCGAAGTGGGCCCTGGCCTCTGTCATCCCTAAGCAGGCCTGCTCCTCCTTTGAATGGCTGGTCTGCAGTCTCTATACCTCTCCTGGCCTCTCTCTAACTGTGGCCACCATCTACAGGCCACCTGCCCAGGCCCCCACTCTTCCTCTCTGAATGGGGAGACCTCTCCTCTTCTCTCATTGTCTCTACTTCTCAACTTCTCCTCCTCGGAGATCTCAACATCTACCTGGAGCCTTCTAATCCCTCCTCTGGGCTTTTTCTTCGCAACCTCTGCGACACTCTCTCTCTTTCCATTCTGCCCTCTGGCCCGACACACTCTGCCGGACAAAGTTTGGATGTTGTCATCACCTCAGACATCCCCCTTTCCAACCCTCTCACCACTCCTCTCTCTTGAACTGACCACTTTCTACTCTCCTCTCATTTGAAACTCTCTATCCCTCAGGCAAAGCCCCCCAAACGCCCCAGCACTGCCACCGACCTTCGCGGTCATTTGGCCCATGAAACGTGTGCCAGTGGATGCATTTGCCTCTACTTTCACTGCTCCTCCTATTCCAGCGGCTGTCCTGTCCAAGAAGAGAGCACATATTCAAGCCTCTATTTCAAATCTGCAAGGAACTGGCCAATCCTGTTGCCGTCTCTGCCTCTCCTGTTCCCTCCCAGACCCTCTGTATAGCTCTGGCCTTTCACTTCTCTGCTAAAACTCATGACATCCTGCACTCTATCTCCTCTTCGCCTCCCTCTTCCTCTCTCGGCCCCCCTTTGGTCATCTATTCCTTTCCTCCTCCTTTTCCTCTTTCTCTTTGATACCTGACAAGGTTTCTAGACAAGACCGATCTATGAAAGTGTCATCCAAACAGATGCTCCCCTGCTCCTCCAGAACCGCCAAGGACCATATTGACACCCTTGCTCCAGCATTAGCCGATTTCTGTAATCACTCTTTCACCACTGGAACTTTCCCCTCTCCCCTTAAGCACTCACTTGTGCACCCCCTCCTCAAGAAGCCATATGCCGATCCTACCTGCCTGGCAAACTATCGCCCAATCGCCATCACCCCTTTCCTGAGCAAACTTTTGGAAAAGCTGGCCGTCTCCCAGCTTACTCTCCGCACTGAATCTGTTGGTTGTCTCGTGACCATCAGTCTGGCTTCAGAGCTGCCAGAGGCAAGAAAACGGCTCCCCTGAACACCCGTGAAGATCTGCTCTCTAAATTTGACTCCAGCATTCCTTCTGTCCTCATACTCCTTGATCTTTCCTCTGCTTTTGACATGGTCAACCACTCCATCCTGATTGACTCTGTGAGAACCTGGGCATCACGGATCAGGTCCTGGAGTGGCTGACACCCTTCCTCTTGGACTGCCCCTCCCAGGTCAAACTTGGTCCCTTTCTCTCCACCACCTCTCTCTCTACCTGTGGCATTCCCCAGGGCTTTATCCTCTCACCCTGGGTTTTCAATGTCTACTTGGCCCCTTTTGCCCATCTGATCTCTGCCTTCTCCTCTAACTTTCAATGTTATGCGGATGACACTCAGCCTTCCTTCAGGCTCCCCTCAGCCTCCTCTCTCCTCTTGCTCATTCCTGACTTTCTATCAGCGATTCAGTATTAGTGCACCTCGAACGATCTCTGCTTTAATGCCAGTAAGACAGAGATCCTTCTCATTGGGACTCCTGCCACTGCTTTCTCGCTCTCTCACTCTGGCTGCCTGCCTTGGGCCCTCTTCCTTTGCCTTCCTGCAAGGCAAAACACCTTGATGTCATTTTGGACTCCACTCTCTCCTTCTCTCCTCACATCTCGGACGTCGCCAAGAAGTCCCACTACTAGCTGCACCTCCTCAAAGGGACTCTTCCCTTTCTCACTTTCCCCCAGAAGCTCACTGTCTCCAGAGCCCTGGTTCTCTCTAGGCTGGAGTATTGCAACATCATCTTTCTCAATCTGCCTTCCTCTACTCCACTCCCTCTGCAACTCATCCAGAACAGGACTGCAAAATGTATCCTTCGTCTCAGGCCTAGGGACCATATCTCTCCAGCCCTGAAATCTTTCCACTGGCTCCTGGTGACTGCAAGGATCAAGTTCAAGACCGATTGCGTTGTCCACAACACATATTTATCAGGGAATTTGATAGATCCTTCAGCAATCATTATTGGTTTTGTTCAAGTTAACTCATCTAATCTATTTAATCACCTGATTTAGCACAAATTGCCATGTGTGCATACACCTCCTCACTGCCTATTGATGACTCATTCACCTGTTCCGATTCCTCGGATGAAGAGAAGCCGTATTCTGAATCACTCTTTTATATTGAAAGCACTTTTCTCCCTCTGTATAAAGAGTAACAAGTCATAAAGAATGGCCCTTTGAGATTGGTGGACATTGTCATCTCTTCTGGGGTGAGAGCTCTGAAGCGTACGACGGGGAACATGATCATTTTGAGAATATTGAATTTGAGGAGCCTTTGCAAGTAACCACTCTGCCGGCGCAGAACATCAGCGTTTCACTGAATCGTGACATGCACCATCTGGCTATTGCCTCTGAAGCAGTGAGTAGCCAGGCCTCAGATGGTAATGCTGCTGAGGGTACTCGTCCAAACAATAAAAAGGTCAGTCGCCAAAGGAGAAGAACTTGCAATAAGAAAAAGCAAAAGAGTATAACTGTGCCCACTCATAAAGAGCAGAAAATGAATTTGGGACGCAAGCAGTCTCTGGCAATAACCTATACTTCTGATCTTGTCTGTGTAGAAACATCTAATGGCTTTGCTCTTGCAGAGGGGGACTTCATCTCCATCATTGATGTATCGCAGGTGCGAGAAGTGCTACTCACTCAACCGTTCACACCATACCCGGAGGACAATAATGAAGAGATACAGCTATCATCAATTGAACAAGTTGACTGACTGAAACCTCGAAGAACGCTGATGATGTCATGTCTGACATCACAACATAGATACGTTAGACATGAAGCACATTGACAATTCTGCACAAAAGTAAGTAGACATTTGCTTTATTGCTGATAGACACAGAGAATATGCTTATGACTCACGTAGCTAGATGACTGACACATGTTTACCCTTTTGCTATGCAGAAACCACAAGACGCATGAGAATACATATGAACTGCTTCCTGATACTTAACCGCAACTAACTTGGACGGCCATGCAAATAAAGATGGAAGCCATAGGGACATTGGAGTGAATGGGAAAAGCAAGACGAACTCAAGCAAATGGAGAAATGCAGACAGGCTGATTCTGCTGAAGCATGCAGGCCAAACTTCCAGCGCGGACACTGTGCACAGCCGCGCCAAGTACACTGTGAGACAAAGTTTTCAAGTTAACAGAAGAGATAGGACACCTGCAGGGGACACACACTGAAATTCTCCATAATTGAAAGCAAGAGAAATCCATTTTATGGTCTTTACTCAAGTGATCTGAACCTTCTAGACAGAGTCTATTGGTTTGAGCAAGACTGAGAAGTCTGTTCCCATGGAACCAGAGGCAGGAGGATACAAATATAACCCAGGTTCAAAGCTGAATGTTCTATCTCAAGGCCTAGGAGATCAGAGATGGTAACTTGTTGGGAACATGCAGCACATTCGGGGTCGTTACCACCACCTTGAATAGTTGCACTTGACATGGTAACTGTCCAAAGCTCCAAAGCTGAGAAGACACTGTTTGCCCAATCCCTAATCACCTTCCATGCTAAGCTTACACTATGTTACATATGTCAGTCACCTTAAGCTAACCGTCCACTTTGAATTTGTAACACATAGAGGTAGTCTCAGGAGGACCCACCAGATATGGCTCACCCAATGAGTGTACTAACTCATTATAGAATATATATGTAGTTTACCTCGCTAACCAATCCATTCCCCTGTTAGGTTTTTGGGACGAAAATTCATTTTTGTGAAGTCCGTCCTTAGCAAAACAGCACGACAGGCGTCTGAAAATTGAGAATGCTTGTTAATGTTACGATCCTTGTCATTGATTTGTTAATAAAGACAGTGAATTTTGTTCTATGGCTGAGTCTTCTGTTCTTGGGGCCAGTGATTTCCATGCCCGTTCCTCTTGCATGTAAACAGGGAGACTGATAATAGTTACCTTGCCACTATTACAAGTGGCAGCGAGAGAATCGTTGCTAAAACCCCGCAGCAATGAAACCATCTTTTTCCAGCTGCGTGTCCAATGGAATGAGTCACGAGCCACGAGGACCTGAGTAAAACCACACGTGGACAGTGAGAGATCATCAGGAACTGCCTTGGAGAAATGGCTGCACGCTCCCTATGGGACGGCATACAGACCAGATGGCAGGGTGGCTTATTGTGGGAGAGGCATTGCACAAGAGCTTCAGGAGATCCACAGAGTGTAAGTATAGACTCAGCAATATTACAAATATTGGGGAGGGAAAATTGTTGTTTATCTTTTTTTTGTGTAATTGTGAAGGATCCCTGTTTCTAGACGTGTTAGCTGAGGTTAAGGATGAAAAAACAGAAAAAGACAAAACAGGTATACCTGTTTTCTAGGCACAAGCTTAGCTTACGTATGAAAAGGACAAAAGACAACAAAACAGTATACCTGTTCTCTACCTGCTAGCTCTGTTTGCGGATGAAAATGAGAAAAAAACACAAAAAAGGATACCTGTTCTCTAGGCAGTCAGCTTGGTTTATGGATGATTTGTGTATGGATCCCTGTGTCTAGGCACTAGCTTAGCTGCTTAGGTCATGGAAGGAGGTGTCTTGCGTTATCTCATTGAGATGTATTCCTATATGCGACACCATAGAAGAAGAACCACATGATTTTGGTATTCCGTGTGAATTGAGAGGCTGGAAGATGGCCGTGTGTTGTGTCATTTGTGTTGTGTCTTGGGATATTGTAATACTGGGGAGTGTATTGAAAGTATTGGGTTTCTTACCCAACGTATTGTGATTGTTTGCCTTAGGCTTGTGACGTCGCACATATGGTTGTTGAATAGGAAATGGTGCCTTGATATCAGAGCACAAGCAAATAGTGGGGCACAGATGTGGTGATGAGAAAAAAGGGAGAAAAGGATTTGGAAACAGAAACAATTGTTTCAAGTTTGATGAGGCGATTTTCAGATTATTAAAGATTGTTATGCCATTTGAGCTGGGCTCGGAGAGCGCATGAGAACATTTTACCTGGCCTTATGGACAGATAATACAGTGCGGGCGATGCATGGTGTACACTTTGTTGACAGTGGTGAGCCGAAGAGGCTGGTAGAATGTTTTGAGAATCGTTACGGTTTTGGAAAATGTGACTGAGAACTGATAATAACTGTGAAATATAGGAATTGGCAAAGTGTTCAAGTGTGTCAAAAAATCCTGACTTGTGGTCAAGTAAGTATTGGCAGTCAGAAAGTGAAATGCCGCCATGGGGGATACTCACCTTCATCATTTGTGCAAGTCCCTCCATGGTATCAAGATAAGATATGCAAGTATAGCGCGGAATGGACTTGCGATACGAAAGGCGAAAGGGCAGTCTTTTCAAATATGTGCTGCAACACATGATCACTTGTTTACATGCCACTTACAAAAGAAAGAAACTGAGTAACAGATTAACCAAACTGGAGCTATGGAAAATGCTTCAGGATGGGGAAGAGGACCCACCCAAGAAAGAGTGGATGCTGAGCCAATGCGATGTGGGGGGCAAAGCACCCACAGCCCCTAATTCCCCTCCTAATACCACAGACCTCACAAAAGAAAGCAAGGGATTTTACCCCTTGAAAGAATTGCAAGATTTGGCAGGATATGCTAATCCCGTTTATGCACCTCCTGTGTTTAGCAGCGAGGACACGCTTAGTGGGGCGAAGCAAGTGAATAAAAGAATAGATGCGACAAATGACGAGCGCAAGGAGCGCAGCAATCTGCAAATGAAACTGATGGTTGGATGAAAAAGGGATATTGAGACGTAGTGCGGATAATGAAGTGACAGACCCACCAAACGAATGGGAAGTGGAACAGATACTGCTCAAATTGCACAGAAGGAATGCCGTCGAGCATAGAAGTACGGAGAAGGAAGTTCAGAAACGAAAGTGGAAAGAAGAGGAGGACAGAGAATGTGCAGAAATAATGGAAGAAGTAGAGAGATGAGAGATGGAAGAGAGAGCGGAACAAGAGAGGCTTGAGAGGGAGAAAGAGAAGACAGAAGAGAAGGAAAGAGAGGAAAAGGAAAGGAAAAAACTGAAGGAGATAGAAGAAAGAGCAATGAGAAGAGCAGCGGAAGAAAACGAGAGGCAACTGCTGGTGAAGAGAGAGAAGAGGAAATTAGAAATTGAAAGACTCATTAACGAGCATTGATGAAGAGAGTAAGAAGAAAGGGATAGGAGACAGGGACAGGAAAGAGACAGGAGAAGGGAGAGACATCTTAAGGAAGTAGCAGACATCATGACGGGACCGACATGCCTAAATGACTATGAGGAAGAGGGAATACGAAGGGAAGATGAATAGGAATACTGTATAGTATCAGGAGGGATAGTGCCTCTGCCCCAAAGGCAAGCTGAAGCATAGTGGGTTCTCCATTGAGGTGCGACAGCAACTCACTAGACCGAGTAACGGGAAAGCAACAAGGGAAATGCATGTTAAGGAGACTTAATTTTGATGATGTAGGAGCGGAGGACATTGACGACAGAGGGGGAAGCATGGAGTCAGATGAATACCATACGAAAAGTGACGATAACCAAGGGAGGAGACCTAGTCACCCATCAAGGGAAGTAAGCCCCAAAAGGGACACACTGTGGGGTAGAGAGCAAGACACTGGGAAATGCAAGCTAAAATCCAAAAGATGCCTCGAGTGTCTAAAAGGCAGAAAAACATAGCACAGACAAATTTAATCCATATTCACAGAGGCTAAGCATTTACTACTACCAAAGACCTAGAAGGACATAATAGGGGAGTACACGTGACACAGTTTCTGTTGCTAGAAAAGGGTGGTGGATGGCCACATTATATGCCATGGCAAGAGAGGGACAATCTGAGGTGTAAATTGCCCTCATTCGCTGCAGGAGCGGGGAAAGGATATATGAGTTTGAACAGTTGAGGGCAAGGACGATACTGGCAGTGGGTGACATGAGAAGCTTACTCTCAGCCATTCTTTTGGAGGTAGCAGACAATGTTTGGACACGGGCAGGGTATCCTGGAGTAACAACACAGAATATGGCACACAATGGAGCACCATTTAATAACTGCAGAACAGCCGTATGGCAAGCTTTAAGAGTACAGTACCCCGACACATCTGCCATAAGCACGATTATGGCATGCAAAATGATCAATGATGTAGACCCACCTCAATATATTCAGGAGATTCAAGTACTTTGGCATCTCAAAACGAGAGCGCCATGTAATAAAACAGAAGGACTATTCTATCATATATTAAGCCAAGGGCTACCAGAGCAAGTACAGAGGCAACTAGAGAACCTAGTGGAGATTAAAGTGAAGCCATGGTCAGAAATTCATTCAACTATAGTGCACTATTGCCGACTAATGCAGCAGAATGTGAGGAAGAAATGCAGGGAAAGGAAGCAGGAGGAAGCGAAATTAGTGCAGAAGAAGCTATCGAAGTATACAATGGAAGGGGCTATGTTGACAAGCGGAGAGGGAGTAGTTACTCAGAGCGCACAAAAACAACAACAGGCAGTAGGGGGAAGTTGTGCGTGAAGTGGAGAGGCCAATCATTGGCTACGAGGAAGGGGCATTCCACCTAAGGGAAGAGGATTTGGATACCCAATGCAGAAGGGTGGAGAAGGGTTTAACTGAGGACAGCAGAGACCCATGAGGGGTCCACCACAATGTTGAATGTGCAATAGAATAGGTCACATATTGCAACTGTGCAGGAGCAGGAGTAGAGGGCAGCATAACGGGGATGACATACCAGCCAGCATATCAGACAGAACAGCCCGACTACTATGCTCAAGATCACACGCAGATGCAGACATATGCACTGCAACCAGCGCCAACACAAGGTGCACCAGTACAGTCACAACATCCCAGGGTGTTTCCACTACAGAAACAAGAATACACACAGTCACCACAACTAGTACAGCAGTCACTGGCAGAGCAGAGCATTGCAGACTGCCATACGGAAGCTAGGAGGAGCGACTGTGGTGGGGGTAACCCTTTCACAGGGACAGGTATGACTCTATATCCACAAATATGACAGCCCACAGATGGACCTGATGTGTCCAATCCTATCCATTGCACCCGCCCCAAAGGAGGAACCACATGTGCGGGTGACCATAGGTGACAAGACATTTTATTAATTCATAGATACGGGGTCAGTCGATCCTGTATTAGGGAGGGGAGATATCCAATGTCACACATTGCCATGGATGCCAGGGATTTGCTGGGCTACAGATTTGGTTCCTTTCACTGACAAGCTTCCAATCTCCATATGTGAACATGAACTGACCATGCCACTCTTATATTCCTGACAGACACTGGTCAACATAATGGGTAGGGACATGATGAGCTGACTGAACATGATCATTTCATGCACCAAGCAGTGGATAATATGCTCAACCCCATGAATTCACTACATGAATGTACCAGAACTCATTCATGCATTTTGTGGTCATACTGTATAGAGGGGGGTGCCAGTGAACCCTGAGTTATTCCAATATGGAGTGGAAGTACTATTAGCATGGCTTCCAGGTATACAGGGCACATTGCTTTGTTTACCAATTAATTTCTGTTTGGACCAGAGATCATCTTAGACTAGAAGGAGGGACAAGTGTTCCCACTAAAATTAGAGACTGTTATAGTGAGGGACGAGAGGATAGTACAGCATGGGACTGACAATACAGGATAGGTGTGGAGAACAGTAATCACAGTAGGAGAAGGACACAGACGGACTGAATTAAGAGTTGAAGAGTCGTTTCAAGACGCTATTTCAGACCTTGAGCTAATGTTCTTCATGAGCATTACCTATTGGGTGAGAATTCATCATAGGGAAGTGCTACAGAGAATGGCTTTAATGGAAAAGGCACCACTGCCATTCCTTGAAGATGGCCTAGCACAACTGCAGAGTATCTTGTGGACCAACAGTCTGTGTGACATTAGCCTGCTAAAGGGAGTAGGAGCTGGTGCCAAGGGCAAAACAACATCCTTTGTCTAGGGCAGTGGTCTTCAAACTTTTTTGGCCGGGCCCCCCTGAGCAAAATTTAGGCAAGCCTGGCCCCACCAAAAATGCCAAATAGACGGTATGTGTTGCACACCGTCACTGCTTACCCAGTGCCTGGGCTCTCCCCACCACATCACACACCCTGGGCTCCCCCCACCCTGCTCCGACCTCTATCCATGGTTCCCGCCATCCTGCTCCCACCACAGACCCTGGGCTCCCCCATCCTGTTCCCAACGCATTCCGAGGGCCAGTGGCTGCTGGTGAATATTTTAAGTGGAGGAGCATAACTATTTCCCCCAAAAATGCCATAGCGACCAAGCACAGTGAGGGAGCCTGAACCAATCAAGTAGGTTTTGGGGGGTTTTCCCCCATGAATTTTATGTTTAGAAAATGGGTTAAAATGTTGAATTGTAGAGCATACTTAAAAAAAAAATGTTAAATAGCCAAACAGTTTGCAATTGGCGCTGGGGGGGCCCAGGCGGCAGGCATGACATTTTTTACTGGACATCTATGATAGAAGTACAGTAAAAAGACACCATCCCTGTCCCCTGGGCCCCACTAGGCCTAACACAATTAACCTGATTATGTGTGTATGCAAGGAGCTAGGGTGCCAAGGGGAAAGCATGGTATTTCTGACTGTACATCTATGATAGAAATCCAGTAAAAAAATACCATCCCTGTCCCTTGGGCTACACAGTGCATCAGAAGGAGAGCTGATTTTGACAGGTGGGTTGGGGGATTGTGCAACAAAGGCACTTAGGCATTTTTAAAATGCCCTTGTGGTACAACCCTCCTTTCCCCTCTATCCACCACTTACCAAAATCGGCTCAACAGACCAAAACAAACTAACACACACACACACACACACATTCATACAGCAATCACTCTATCATTCACACGAGCATCCATCACCATACACTCACTCACAACACAAGCATACACACATCCATACACATGTTTAAATAAAAAATAAAAAATAAATGAACATAAACGTACCTTCTGCATTGGCCTGCGTGTGGGTGCTGAAACGTCCTGCTCCAGGCTGCTCTGTCTGTATGTGCGAGGAGGCGCAGGAGCTCCCCCTCACACATACAGACATGCAGTGCCCCAGTCAGCAATTCCAATGAGCTATGCAATGCTGGCGAAGGAAAACGTCCCAGCACTTGCATGGCTCAGTGAGTATGTGCGGCTGGGGAACTAAACTGAACTGTCAAAGGGAAATAGTGTTTCCTCTTGACAGTTCAGCCAGCCCAGGAGCACTCCCTCAGCTGGAAAAAGCAGTGGAGGGAGTGCTCATTGTTAAACTGGGCTGGCTCCTTAGCTTCTCCATAATTGGTGAGGGGGCCACTGGGTGGGCAGCCCCTTATCCATTATGGATGAGCCGCCAGGCTCGGACTGGCCTGTAGGGCAATAGGGCAATGCCTGTAGCAAAAATGCAAAATGCTGGTGTGGGCCAGTCAAAATGGGCCACCTTTTCCGCCAATGTGGGCCAGTTTGATTAGTTACTTCATTATGCAGTTAGTAATTTTGACCATTGTTGCTGAATAAATACTCTTTAAATATCACAATTTACTTACATTTTAACACAAAGCACCTCCTTGGGTACTATTCAAACAGTATGTGACAAAAGGAATGAATATCCATTTACAACTGTGGGCCACTTTTTCATTGGTGCCTGAGACAGTTTCATGCTTCAGCCCGACCGACCATGTGAGCCGCCCCAGCCCATTTCTTCCAAACTACAAAAAAAAGAAAAAAGGTCTTTTTTAAAAAAAAATTTACATTTCTTTCTGGGCTCTCACAGCCCTCCAGGGATGCAGCCACTGGACCCTGCGGGGGTGCGCCCCTCAGTTTGAATACCGCTGGTCTAGGGAGACAGACAAAGGCTTTTTTTAGACAATTTTCGTGTTAGTGCAGCTAGAGATCTTGGTCCCTTCAGAATCACAGTGTAACACGGTTGTGTACCCTGTGAAGAAGGCGACAGGGGGATTGTGGCACTTTATTCAAGACCTGCACCCTCTGAATCATATTCTTGAAGCAGAGTTTCTGCTAGATCCCTATCCAGTGACAATACTATGTAGCATTCCATTGGAAGCTACCAATTTCACAGTGATGGATTTGAAGAATGCTTTCTTCTCTATATCACTCCATGAGAAATCACAGGATCTGACATTGTTTCTATATAGAAATAAAAAGTGGAAGCACGCAAGACTTCTTCAGGGGTACTATGAATCACCCTCTATATTCAATAGGGTCCTCCAAATGGACCTGGGGAACATACATCTGGACAGCACAATCATTCAGTACGTAGACAATATCCTAGTCTGCAGTTTATCAGGAGAACAGTGTTAAAAAGATTCAGTACAGTTGTCAACAGTGTTAGCAGAAAAAGGTTACAAGGTGGCCAAGGCAAAACTGCAATATTGCCAAAACAAGGGACATTTAATATAGCAGGAAGGTAGGAAGCTAACCCCCAAAAGAGCAGATGAGATCTTTAGAACACCACTGCCACAAATGTTAAGGGAAATACAGCAATTCATAGGTCTCTGAATTTATTGCAGGGCCTTAGTGTTTGATTATAATACATCCACAAGACCCCTTTTAGGCGGTCTATGAGAGGCCTAGAGGGGCTACTATAACTTGACATGAACACAGGAGATGAAGGTAGCATTTGAGTAATTGAATGGGGCAATATGCTCAGCCCCAGTGTTGGGGATTCCCGATTAAAGTAAAGAATTGTATCTATTCTCACACTCCAACGGAGTAGTGATGACGGCAGTGCTCACACAGAAGACGACCGTAGGACACAAACCAATGGCTTATTATAGTGGACATTTAGACCCAATAATGAAAGGACACTATCCTTGCGAACAAGCATTGGCAGCTGCTACATTTGCAGTGAAGTAATCTGTGAGTATCACAATGGGGTGCAGGACCACACTTTACGTTGAGCATGCGCCTTTTTCTATTCTTGAAAAGCCCAAGAGCACATTGACCATGCAGAGAGCATCTGTATACAAGGTAATCACCTTGAATCCAGTGATAAAAATAGTGAGGTGCAGATTTGTAAACCCAGCAACTTTTATAGCCGAACCAGCAGAAAAGGGAGATTATGTACCCCACTGTTCTTCATACACAGAACACTATGATCACATCCCCAGAGTAGGAGAGAATGCCCCTGAAGGAGAGGAGGTGATTTTTATTGACAGGTCTTCAACTATAGACCAGGTGACAGGGGAGAAACATTATGGGACAGTTGAGGTAGTGGCAAGCACAAGGCTGCCATCACATTTTTCCACGCAGGCAGGAGAATTAGTAACTCTCATAATGGCATTAGAAGCTCATGAGGATGAGGAGATCACTGTGTATTCCGACTCTTCCTAGGCAACATCCACAGTACACGCCGGACTGTCACATTGGAGAAGGAGTGGCTACCGAGGTGCTGACAGCACACTAGTGCTGCAAGCGCCCCTATTGGCCAGAGTCAAAGACACACTACAACTGCCATCAGCCATAGCAGTTGTGAAGTGCCAGGCACACATGAGGGGGGCACATGATCTCCTATGACAACGAAACCACAGATACAGAAGCAAAGCGAGTGACATATTATACAGAAATCAATGAGGTTGACATCCTATCTAACACAGCATATGCGTGCGTAACATGATATTGAGAGAAGGGTATAGTTCATTGCCTGTTATTAAATGCCAATGACATGTTTGTTAAATGCCAAATAGTGGAATTTCAGGGGTGAGAACTAATAGAGAAGAAAGAATTGTGGGTGAAGAGAGGATTTTCAATATCCCCTACAGATGCAGTGTGGCAAAAGGAGAGCACAGTAATGCTGGTGATTCCAGCAACATTGTTGCAGATTGCACTCACCAAGCTGAACTACCTCACTCACCTTAGTAAGGATGTTCTTGCTGCACATATTGGGGAATATTAGTTCTCTCCCAATCTAACAGAATATATTGCCACTTTTATGGATAAAAAGTTAAATCTGTGTCACATGCTGCGCGTAGTGCGAGGAGGAATATCGTGGCCTAATGAGCCCTTTCATCATCTCTGTGTAGATTATGTGGACATTATGCATGTTTTCCAAGGATACTGCTACATGATCGTAGTGGTATGTCCTTTTTCTCGTTGGAGCGAAGCAGGTCCATGTTCATGGGGGGTGTCTGAGGTTCTGCGTTCAGAAAAAGGGTCTCATTTAGTAAACAAAACATTTCAGCACATCACAGCCCTGCTGGGGATCAAGCACACATTTTCCTGCGCTTATCACTCACAAGGGAATGGGATTCATGTATTCCTCAATGGCTTGCTCAATGGAAAAACAGCCAAAATAAAAGAAACTTTAAAGAAGGGATGGATACATTGCCTACCCCTGGCCTGTTTCGCATTGCACAATCAACCTGGATCCATGCACCATTTATCCCCTCATGAGGTGGTGACAGGACAACACATGCAACTCCTGCTTGCTCTTCTCACTGGAGTGTTGACAGATGGCCAGAGTACAGACACTGTCTTAGGTGATGAAATACACGAATACCTCGCTTCAATGGTGGCTCATGCTTCTTTTATCTCTCGACAACTTCTATCGTCCTGGTGGGCGAGGTTGAAGAATGATGAGGAAGATAATGCACCAGTAACAGACTCTGAGCTGCTTAAGCAACCACCTTTCTACCCAGGGGACCTGGTGTATTAGGTTTGAGGGCACCTATTTCATAGAACAAGCAACCGACGAGGCTGTAAAGCTCGTGGGAAAGAAGATGTGGAACTACCTTGGAGACGTCAAGCCCTGCAGAGGTGAGACCTCCTCGGCCCAAAATGTAGACGATTTGAAGCAAGAAGAAGAGCAAGGAGAAGAGACACTTTAGCGCATACAGACACCGGTCGATGACTATAGCTAGACAAGAACTGAATGAAAAGTTAAATTAGGCACACTGTCCTTTTCTTACACTAGGTAATCATTGTGAAATTATGGACTGATCTTTGGCTATTGATTCTATACTTGCACAACCTTTAAGGAGCACTTTTCCAAACTTGTAGCCTCATCCAGACAGATGGTTCCACATAAGGTGTTCCTCTATGCTTTCCTTCATTACCTAGCACACACTTGCTTACTATTAACCAGAGGTGATACACCTGTTATTGCATTTCTTAAAAGTGCCAAAGTGCGGCTTGTCTGGGAGCAACAGATTTTTGCTGCACTGACTCAGTATTACAGCAGGAGAGCTTAACTAACACAACAAAATAGTAATGGTGCATTTCAAAGACTTTTTCAAGTGGTTTCATGAACTTTACAGACAATGGGCCTCATTCCGAGTATGGCGGTAAGGGATAGCGGCCACCGGTAACGAGACCGGTGGCGGTAATCCCTTACCGCCATACTCCGAGTTCCCTCTGCGCCCTCGCCCTTAATGCCTGCTTTGAGCAGGTGTTAAAGTCGAGGGCGCAAAGGGGCCTCCAAGCCAATAACGGTGACCGTAATGAACGGTCACCGTTATTTGCATTTTCCCCATTCCCATTGAGCCCTATGGGGGCTCATTTGGGAATGGGGAAGAGCCTTGGTGAATGGGGAATTACCGCCCCGCCAACCTTGGAATGGGGCGGTGATTCCGCCATCCACCAAGGTGCTGCCGGTCCGGGTACGGCGTCAACCAAGGCGTTAATAGCGCCATTGGTTAGCGCCGTACTCGGAATGAGGCCCAATATAAAAGGCATTCGGCATTACAGAAGATGGAAATTGTGACAAAATCTATTGTGCTGATATTTAGTGCTTTCTGTTGTCTCTATCTCTTTATCCTCTTTGCACTACAAAGGTTGTATTAGCACATACACATGCTTTGGTACCTCTTAACACAACCCCAATTCCTGCTCTTATTGATGCCATTTCTGGGCAGGTAACCAGCACTGCCCAAGAAGTAAAGCTATTCAGGCGAAGCACAGATATACATTTTCAACATGTAAATTCATACCCAGCTGATTCGGCCCACGTGTCAAATGATGTGTGGTAAAAGCACATGACCAAGTTTGGGAGAGAGACAACAAAGGAGAGCTGCTACGTTTGCTCTCTCATCCCCTATGCCATGAGTACTTCCAGAACATTCATAGCAAAGGAAATCCCAACAGCCAGAGCAGAATGCCTCATGCACCTGTCACTCTGCACAACAAGAGGCCGCTTCTAGAGAAGATGGGTCACAATAAGATGGATGTCGCAGAAGACGTTCAAATATGAAGATAGCTACATTAAGACTCAGGAGATGATAGATGACTATTGGAGAACTGACAAAACAATAGAATATGTTCCTGGTGGCCTGAACAAAGGAGAGGCCAGAATAGTGCCACAGAAGGAATCACAATGTCTGATGAAAGGACAGAGGGAGATAGGAGGAATGCCAGCATGCTGGGAAAGACCACAGCTGCTGTTATACAGACACATATTTACAGGAGACGGATGGAAAGAAGGAATGGTAGGGTGGTGGGGTTACGACTTCAGGCTTTATTTGGAGAGTTGACAGCACTGTGCTAGAAATCTTTAAGAAGTATATATACTTACCCTAACCTACTTGCTAATGATATTATTATTCAAGTCCAAAGAAAATGTAACACAATTAAAACCTTTGTGACTAATAGCAGAGGGGTTTCCATCAAGGAATTTCTCAGGATATATAAAGCAAGTATTGTCCCCTGTGCTTTAAATGGACTTGAGATTTTTGATAACAAAGAAACTCACAGGCTAAAGGTTTTGCAGGGCAAATTGTGGCGAGCAGCCGTAGGCTTGCTGAAATCCCCCTCCCCACCCCCAAGGTGATTTGCAATTAAATAGGCTTGGCCAACTTGCTTACACCAGGGACGTCCTTTCACCAAAATGCCAGGGGTAGCGGAAGTGACATCACATGCCCTTGACCTCTGATGACATCACAGGATGGGATGCCATTTGACCCCACCCCACAAGTGTCATCATTGGAAGCAATAGAAGGTGAACTTTCACCCGTTTAATGAGTCCAGCAATTATTGTATAGAATTCCAGAAAGACACGTTATTTGTTATTCTTATTCTTTCTTATGTAGGGTCACTGCTCAAAGTGTTACACTTATGGAACCCCCTGTTTTTTTAAGAGGCCTCAACAACATAAATTCCAGCCACTCCAGAAGCAAAGAGCCACATGACACTGGCCACAGCTTCAATGTAAAAAAACAAATCTTTTCTTTTTACTTCTTTTTTTTTTTAGGGGTAGCAAGGGAGGCCACGGGGGTAGCAAGGGAAACCTCAGGGGTCGCAGTTGCGACCCCTGGCAACCCCCCAAATGACATCCCTGGCTCACAGACCACACAATTGCTTGTAGTCTTCTTTGTCTAAAGCTGTTTAAATAAAGTAACAATAGTACATGATATGATTTTACTATGACTCTCCCCTTAAATCTGCGCAGAGTAATTCTGCTCAAACTAGTCACCTAAAGTCATTCCATACAGAAAATGAAGGAGACACACATGGTTGTCACTAAATCCAACCAATTGTCCTTTTTGTACATCTTGAATAACTTAACTTCGCTTAGAGTCCTTATTTGTCAACATAGAGACTGAATCTAACCGCAAAGGTGTCACAAGCTTGTATGCGACAGGGAGATCAGGTGGGACCACAAGGTACCTTTGAACCCCTGTTGAATGCAAGGAATGACTTCAACATTTTCACGGAGCAGTTTTTATGCAAGAGATGACCCTTAATGTTTCAAAGAGCACCTTTAGTACAAGGGATGACCCTTAATTTTGTAAGATGTTGCATCACTACAAGGGATGACCCTTACATTTTCCGAAGAGCAGGTTTTGTACAAGGGATGATCCTTAACTTTTAAAGAAGTGGCTTTGCTACAAGGGATGACCCTTAACAATTATTGAAAAAGTGACTTCACTACAAGGGGTGACCCTTAATACATTTTTAAGGAGTTTGTTTCCTACACAGAAGCAAAACACATGTTGAGTAGATTTGTTTTTAAAAGTTTTGTATTTTTTGTTTTTTTTATGGTACAAAAAGCTTGTAAAATAAAACATGGAGCCTCATTATGAGTTTGGTGGTAATCCGCCGGTGCTACTGCAGGGTTGGCGCCACACTCGTAACACTGTTCTGCTACCTGATATCCCAGTGCCAACAGAACATTACAAGTCCTGGTGGCCCAGGATGTCAGGCGGTGGAAAGTGTAAGGTCCCATTCCAGTGGAGTCCCAGAGGACTCTATAGGAATGGGGACACGAAAGCACTGCCACCGTTGGTAACGGTGCTGGTGCTTCTGTGAAAACCAGGCCTGCAGGGGACGGTGTCCCTGGCAAACCTGCCGGGTGCAACGGCCCCTGCAGGTATACTTGTAGTCTAGCGGTCCAGAAAGGGTGCTGGTATGCGGCTACCGGCACCATTATTTCCAGACTGCCAGGCCTGTAATGAGGCCCATGGACAAAAAAACAGGATTTAAAACTATTTCCCTGTGTGTGCTTCAGGCTATGATGTCTCCTCACAGGAATGTGTTAGTAGTCCCGAGCCCGAAAATGAATAGGTAGCAACAGAGCCAACCTATCCGAGGCCCCAGACATATTTGCTCTAAACTCTGAAAGCAGGGGGGGTAATAGCCCTTTGACCAATAGGAACAGAGCTAGAGCTAGAGGATGGCCCTGCTGCAGAATCACATAGACAGAAAATAATGGCAAGCTTTCTCTACATGTGCCCGGGCATGGTTTTGGTCGTGTAGCGTGGCCCTGGCCCACATTGTCACAAAAAATAATACACTTCACCCGAGACACATCCCATGCCAAAGCATAAAATGTTGCTTGGCTGCTGAATACTTTCTTTTCCAAGGGCCCACTGGACTTTCCGGGGACAGTGTTTGAATTGCAGGCCAGGGGGCTGGCACTGTTGGTTGCTGCTCACCCACAGCCTGCATTGGTGTTGGCTGAGCCTGCTTCTCTTCTGCCTGGCCCGGCTCCTTGGATTGGGGAACGAAAGGTTTTCCACTTTGCACCCTTCCTTTCTTTCCTCCTTTTTCCATTGCAATCTCTGTCTATACCCGTGTCTTTCCCTAGTTGTAGGAGGCAGCACAACCTCTCTCTTCCTCTCTCTCAGCCACACCTAAACAGGAAACAGGAAGTACGTCATTCAGTGACTCTAAACCTCAACCTGTTTCTATTTGATACTATAGGTTATTTATAACCTATGGTGCTCCGTGTCGTCTTGCTTCCAAGGCGAGCACGTTGCCCCTGAGCTATCCTCTCGAGACTAATGGGCATTGATTAGCTTGCCAATATTAAAAACAAACTCCATGCACTTCAATAGACTCAACACAGTTTGGCCAATTCATGCCTTTTGGCTTAGTGGGATTGTCGCATTGGGGCAAGGTGGCCTCATTTGAGGAAGTACTTCCTATTACTTTTGTAGCTAAAGCCGGTTTGCCACTTTTCAAGATAATTAGTGGCTATCTGTTCGTGGAGCAGAGCATAGCACTGTCACTGTATGGCCTGCATCCTGGGCATTTTTAGACGAGAGGGCCAATTCAAGCCACATAGGAGTTGATTTGGGCATTTTATTACTGGGCTAGAATGGGCTTGCAAGCCAGGTCGATGGCAGCTTGAACAAGTCGGGCTGATTCAAACCTTTTTTTAAAAGAAGGTGAGCTGTAATGGAGTCGAGCACTTTACGGCTCGGCCCAACACTATTTCTGGTCCCAAAAACCATGGTGCATGTGCTGGCCCGCGTTGGGCTGTTAGTCAAGTTGGTGCCTAGAGCTGCGCTCTTCAGCAGAATTATTTTAGACATGAATTCTGTACATCTTCCTATGAATCTCTGTTTCTCATCTTTTAACCTCAATTAATTATTTACAGAGAAGTGGGGATGGCTTCAAAGCGGCTCTGTTCCAGACACCCCCTGGCATTACTCACTGTCCTCATTTGTAATTCAAGTGTGTTCATTAGGCAGGACCTTCTTCAGGAGGTCAGCTAATCATTGCATCGATGAACACACTTCCATGGGCAAAGGGATCTCTTTCAGGGAGTTCTGATTCCAGCAGGGACAGAGGACAGGCTGTGACCGAGGGCTAGGATTGTTAACAGTGTGTCTTAAACTCTGTGGGAGATTAACCTGAAACATGCCTGGGGAAACATGAAGGTACAGCTATGCAGGACTTTAGTGGTAGGGCTGTTAAAGCTGACCGTAGAGGTAGGGTTGGTGTGATAAGGAGAGGATATCTGTGAGGTATCTGTTTAGTAGAGCAGTGCCTGTCCCTCCTATATATGGAGGCAGTTCTGCTTAGGCAAGCAGCGTGTTTCTGGGTAATCAAGGGCTATTTATGTAGGGGCTGTAGTCACGTTCCCCTATCTGGCCTGCTCTTTTATCTTAGTAATACTCTGTTCTCTGTCCAAGTCGCCAAAGTGTGCCTGTGGCCCACTTTCCTCCAGAGTCTCTGAGGGTGCAAACCTCCCTGCGTCTCTCTTGCAAGGCTCTACTTGTCGCTGTGAGCCAAGCATTCTGGCCTCGTACAGCACAGTGTTAGAAACCCTCCCTACACTGGAAGTTATGGTTCCTGTGGACTCCCCATAAGGAGGAGAATCATAGTCGGGGGGGCAGTTCAGTGGGTCCCTCGCCTAACGGTTCTATTACCTTAAACTGGGAAGTAACATTTTGTTCTTGGAGTAAGCCCAGCTTGCAAATGTGTGCCGTAGAGAAGCTGAACTTCACCTCACTGAGAACTCCAACAAGACTGAAACTCGTTTCTGGGGTTGCTGATGGTACTCTTGTTCAGAGGTGAATTTCTTAGCATTTTGGTGCTGGAGTGCTTTTGTGGGTGGGACCAAATAGATGTGCAAATGGATATTTCTCCTCTCTGAAGCTTCAGTGAGCTCAAACGTACCTCTAGACCCTCCTGAGTTAAAAGAAATTCCATACAGCAGGTTATTTGTACTGTGTTCATTCTCTGTAGTGGGCCTCCCATACTCTTGTTAAATGTGTAAAAATTGGACTTACACTCTAAATAACCCAGAATAATCTTGTTCTGGAGCCCTTGCTCACTGTGGTTTAGAGAGTCCCAGCTTCAACTCACTGAGGAGGCCCAACAAGGCGAAAACATGTGTCAGTGGTTGTTGATTGTACTCTTGTTCAGATGGCAATTGCCTAGTATTTCAGTGCTTGGCTGCCCTTGTGGGTGGGACCAGACCGACACGCCAATGGCTATTTCTCCTCTGTGAAGGGCGCAGTGGGCTACAACATGGTTGTAGACCTTCCTGAGTGGAAGAAGTTCCACAGAACAAGTTATTTGAACCATGTCTGTTCTCAGTAGAGTGGCCCCCACCCTCTTGTCAGATCGGAAATGGTGACCAAGGAACCCCCACCCTCTCCTGTAGGAGAGAGCTTAAATCATCTAGCTCATTTTCATGGAAACCCTAGCACTCTTAGACCGACCCAGCTTTTGAAACAGACTGTGACAGGGCTATCGCCTATCTCTACAGCATGCTCACGGCAGTCTGATGGACTGCTAGGGTAAGAATGCAATGTGTATGCTTGCAGTGCCTGAGTTTAGAGGAAACCATTTCATGCTTTGAACCAGAGGTCAGTACAGACCTTTATCTTCAGGCACTGACCTCCATAGACCTAGTGAACACTAGACACTCCCAGAGGTATGTATAGTAACCGCCCAAAGGGATGTTACATAACTATGACTTCCCTGCACATGATGCTAATTTCAATTGATTACCAACAGAGAATGTGCGGCCTAAAATAAATCTTACTTTTATAAAGGATTCGGATAGGAAATAAAGGAGGACTTTGCTTTAAAACCCTGAATGCCCCTCTGCAGATTCTGAATGGCTAGATTTGGTAGACCAATGGATGGCTGAAAGAAACAGAGAGATACGATGACGTAGTCCCGAGCCAGAACATGAATAGCTAGCAACAGAGTCAACCTATCCAAGGCCCCAGACATATTTGTTCTAAACTCTAAAAGCAGGGGGGATAATAGCCCTTTGACAAATAAAAACAGAGCTTAGAGCATGCGCTGATAATCAGCCCATGCCCTACAGTACGGCAGGGTGGTATGTAAAGAAATGTCCCGGAAGTCCTTGCAAATTGTCAGGAAAAGAGAATGTTTGTCCAGAAAAGGAACCATGAGCTTCAGTCATTTCACTAAAGTCCATACCTAATGTAGTGCCTATTTAACCCAATGCACAGTTTGTGGTAGTGGGTCAATCTTCTATTCTGGTGGCTCTCACAAGAGATTCAAGGTCCATTGGTAATTCATCATATAGACTTGACTAATACTCAAAAGCAACAGATTCCCATCATCCGAAAGGGTAATCCTGAACAGGTCTGCATAGTGGACGACCTTGACTTTTGGCTGTATTTCATGACTGATGTTTCAGCTTCAGATGGTGTGTAATCAATTTCATTCAAAGACCATGAGCCTCATTACGAGGTGGGCGGTAAGGGATTACCGGCACCGGTAAGGGCACCGGTGCCGGTAATCCCTTACCGCCCTACTACGAGTTCCCTTTGCGGGTCCTCCCTTAACGCCTAGTTTTTCCAGGCATTAAGGACAGGACCCGCAAAGGGACTTTAGAGCTAATAACTGTACCGCAATTTGCGGTACCATTATTAGCGCCTTCCCCATTCCCATTGAGCCCTATAGGGACTCAAATGGGAATGGGGAAGGGCCCTTGTGAATGGGGAATTACCGCTCCCGTCAACCTTGGAATGGACCGATTATTGCTCCATTCACCAGGGCGGAGTCGGTAAGGTTTTGTAGGCAGTCATGATGCTAATAGCGCCATGGTTACCTTCAACCTTGTAATGAGGCCCCATGTATTTTTTATTTGAATCTGGCATCATCCTGGGAATCCCGTGTTTCATTCTAAATAGTCCTGTTAGAGATTGTTATGCACATATTGTGACGTGGTCTGCCCAACATGGAATACAACACTGTGTTGCAGACCATATTGCTCAGGAACTATGTGGTATCACTGAGGAGGATTGGGGTGCATTCATAGGAGAAATGTGTTGGAATGTGAAAGAAACTAGCCCAGAAGTAGTTTTGACATCCATAGCTGCAAACCCAGTCTGGACACATGTGATGGAAGCCGATTTGGCTAGCATTATAACAAAGACTAAAGCATCTCGGGCACAAGGCCCTGACGGTTTGTCTAATTCAGTCATAAAGGATGACCCTCAGTTGTGGGCAGATTTACTGCGTGAATTGTATTTCCACATTTGTGAAGGTGGCGTAATTCCTTTGTCCTGGCAACATTCTATTCTAATTCCTGTAAACAATCGTTCCTGGATCGCTCCAGGAGCCAGGCAACTCCAGGTTAGTGGCTATGCTTGACTGCAGTGGGGAAATGTTCTCAAATCTCCTACTAGAAATGTTAATATGTTGGTCTGTTGTGAATAACCTTTTGAACATACAACAGACCGGCTGCAGAAAGGGCTGTAACACATCACACTCAATCTGGGTACTCCTTACACCAATCTCCAACACATTTCAAAATCCTGAGGCATCTTTGTATATGTGCTATGTTGATTACTGTGCAGCTTTTGGCAGTGTCCCAAGGACTACCTTGTGGGCAAATTTGGAAGGAAGGGGCTTTGACCCTTCATTATTATACTTTATTAAATTATTGTATAGTGATGCGTTTGTTGAGGTGAGGCTGTCTCAGGAGGGTACCTTGTCTAAATCTTTTTCTACTAATACCGGCCTTAAGCAGGGCCACGTTCTCATAGCCCTCTTATTTAATTCATGCATAGCCGATCTAGCTACGACCTTGAAGACTGCCTGTCATTTTCACCCTCAGTTTGGTATTGAGAACATCCTTTGTCTTACTTCTGCAGATGACACTGGGCCTCATTACGAGGTGGGCGGTAAGGGTTAACGGTCACCGGTAACGAGACCAGTGCTGTTAAACCCTTACCGCCCTACTACGAGTTCCCTTTGCGGGTCCATCCTTAACGCTTGCTTTTAGCAGGAGTTAAGGACGGGACCCGAAAAGGGACTTTAGAGCTAATAACGGTACCGTAATTTACGGTACCATTATTAGCGCCTTCCCCATTCCCATTGAGCCCTATGGAGGCTCAAATGGGAATGGGGGAGGGCGCTGGTGAATGAGGAATTACCGGTTCCGCCAACCTTGGAATGGACCGGTAATTACTCCATTCACCAGGGCGGAATTGGAATGAGTTTGAAGGCAGCCATGCTGCAAATAGCGGCGTGGTTACCTCCAAACTCGGAACGAGGCCCACTGTCCTTTTGGATAGGACGGCTGTGGGACTACAGTGCTCGCTAGCTGTTTTACAACAGTATGTTGATCAAAATGATCATTGCATTAATTTAACAAAAACAAAAATAATGACAATTGGTAAAAGGGTGTGTGGTGGTGTATCGTATTCATGGAGCTTGGGAGGTACCGGTCTAGAACAAGTACACAAATACAAGTACTTAGGCCTACTTATTAGGACATCCCTTCATTCCCATACCTCTCTGAGGTGATCCCTCCTAAGGCCTGGCAGAAATGGCTAGCTATAACAAGAGTAATAGACAACTGTGGTGGCCCTTCCATTGAGGCTATGGTTAATGCATATAAGATCTCCATAATTCCAGGCATCTTGTATGCTATGGACGTCCTCCCTGAGAAGGCAGTCTTATGGTTGCATAAGATAGAGGCCAACATATTGCGTTCATTACTTGGCCTCCCTGGGGTGGTTCCAATGGCAGCAATTAGACTGGAATTGGGGCTGCAGTGCCTGATGTCGTTATGGAAGATGGCTGTTTGTAAGCTCTGGGTTAAAATGAACACTGCAGGGGACAGCTAGTAGATCGCTTGTGAGCCTGACACTCAGCCATGTGACGCTTCGCTCCGGAAGGGTTTGGTACAGGGCCATGGAGGATACCATCAGCATCCATTGTGAGGACATATGCTTGCCAGCTCTGTTAGCCTCAGAGGCGGCCTTGTTTTTGAAAAATGTAGGTGCAAAGTCGATAGCACACGATCGAGTTTTGTCCCTGGCCTGATTGGGCAAAAAGACAAAGGGCCTCATTACACGGATGGCGGTAAGGGTTTGTCGGTACCGGTATTTTACTGGTACCGGTAAATCCTTACCGCATTACTACGAGGTCCCTTTGCGAGTTGGGGAATTTAACGCCTGCTTTTTGCAGGTGTTAAAAACCAACCCGCAAAGGGACCCAGGGAGCTAATTACGGTACCGCAATTTGCGGAACCGTAATTAGCGCCTTCCCCATTCCCATTATGCCCTATGGGGCAAAAATGGGAATGGAGAAGGGCAATGGTGCAAGGGGGAATTACCGCCCCGCCAACCTTGGAATGGGCCGGTAATTCCCCTTTCCGCCAAGGCGGTGCCGGTATTTTACCGGCATGAACCATGGCGCTAATAGCCCCATGGTTCTCCGCCATCCGTGTAATGAGGCCCAAAATATGTTTTATGTACACTACAGGGAATGTTCACTGAAACCCCTCGAGTTACCTGATCAAGTTGTATATTCTGCTGCCAATTCGATTTCTTTTATATTTACGCTTGGGTATTTAACCGTCTTTGAGTATATCGGTGCCTGGAAGGGTGTATCGAGGGAGGATCGCCTTTGTCAGCTATGTAAATTACAAGTGGAAACCTCACGCCACATGCAAACGGAATGCGCTTTGCTGAGACCTAATTACGAGAAAGGTTATTCTAAATTCCGCTATATCAGTCTGACCAGTTCTGGGTTCTGGGATTCACAATATGGTGCGGAATCGCTGGTGGTGACATTGACTGCTTGTTAGATATGGCTGCGGGGAAAAGAAATGGTGGATATAGCTCCCCCTGTAACGTTTACTTGAAAACTTATTTTTTTATATTCGATTTTTAAGTGAAAAGTATTTTTATGTTTTGTCTGTGAAAAATGTTGGTTATATGCTTTTACATTGATTTTGTATAGATTTTACATGCTCAGTGAAAAAGGTTGGTTCTCCAACCATAAGCACTTGATTAAATTAAACATAAAAATGATATTTGTCTGTCAGGCCTTGCTATCTCATGCCCTTTTGGTAGGGCTGAGGATTCCAGTGGCAGTGTCTCCTATGCGTGAAAAGTTTGGACGTTTTGATAAAGCCAGAGCAGAAACTTGAGCCAACATAGCTTTTTGCAGTGTATATGCTCTGATAGAACCAACACATAAACATCTGGAGGAATTCCTTCATTTTTATTTTTTTATTTTTTTATTGATTCAGCTGAAATTATCAACTTTTCAATGTAAATATATAAAAAAACAATTTGAATCATGATAACATAATAATTTAAGATCTCAAATATGAAGACAATTTAAAACATGATCACAAAACAGAACAAAACATAAGATAATGGGCCAAGCTCATTCTTCCACATTATCAATAAGTTGTGACGTTCCACTTACAAACTATAAAACGTAAGTCCATCTAATTTACAAGTTTGCAATTCATTACATGATCAGGAATCCCTTAGTTCCTGGCACAAATGTATTTATTTATTTATCGTGCATTTGTAAGGCACTTATAAAGCAGGTTCATTGTGTTTCAAAGCACCCAATGGAGTGCATGCATTCTTATTCTCTGGCAGCAATCTTCCAAAGCTTGTTCATCCCAAAGAAAGGGGGAAATTATGGAGCTGCATCCATGATACAGCCATCAATGTTTTCAAGGTCTACAACCATTATCCTTTAGCACTGATTCGGGCACCACCTGATTGGTTTAGAGCAGCAGTGTAAAGGAAACTGGATTTGAGGAGTGCCCATAATTTGATTTGCAGCCAAGAGAGGGAGAAATTCCCACCTGCTCTCCATGCCAAGCATCTATCATTTGACGAGTTGGTTATGCCATTCATACTCTGCAAAGCACCAGCCACATCCCAATACTGTATCAATAATGTCTTCAGGGAATATCTAGAATTGGTTATGATCATGTGTCTGGATAGCTTGATTTGTTTTCCAAAATATCCAAGAGCGTGAAAAACATATTCACTGCTACCTGGCAAAACTATGGGAACCGTGACTATATGCCAAACAAGAGAAACTATTTTCAGTTACATTTGTGTTCCTAGGTTTTAATGTAACCCAGAGGGATCAAGATGGATCTATGGAACATCCATGCAACGAAACATTGGCATAATCCCAACAACAACCAAACAAGTTCAAAGTTGTAGTGGTTTTGACAATTTTTGTGGTACATTTATATTCCAGTTCTCAGACATCTTCACCCCATTGACAAGGTTAACGGGAAAAGAGATCCCCTATCAATGCAACTGACAGACCCAAACAACCTTTGAAACCCCACAATAAGCATTGGAGACCACCCCAGTTTTTAAAACTCCAGATCCTGAGAAGCCTTATTTGGTAGAGACATGTGGATCCAATTTTGTCTCGCGTGATGTACTCTCCCAACAGTGCATCAATGGCGAGTAATTACATTCAGTTACATACTTTTCACTGAGGTTGGTTAGTTCTGAAGACAGCTATGGCATTGCTAAAATGAGCTGTGGGTCATCAGGGGGGATCAATGTCTTCAGGCTGGCAGCTTTTTGCCAGCCTCCCTGTTTCCCTCTATCAACACCAGGAAATCTCTCTGCTGCTGGTGGCTTCCTGATGAATCTGTTCCCTTTGAGAGGGTACCCCTCAAACCTGCTGTTCTACTCTCTCCCCAGCGCTACCCCCTGCCCTTCTTTACCTGCACACCTGACCTAACATACCTTTCCTAGCTGTCCTCCTTTTGTCCTCCACCAGCTGCATACATCTGCTGCCACACTGCCTCACCACTCCTACTACCAACACCACGGGCCAATGGTAATGGCATTGTTGTAATTCTGCAGTTCACTATTTATTTCATTTTTGACATACCATATTGACACGGTATGCATCACGATAGTTTTTTGGGGGAAAAGCAGCATTATTTGCTGGGAGCTGCTATCTAATGACAGTAATCACTGATCATGAAAATTTGCTAAGACTTTTAAAACAAAAATCATTTGTGCAAAATGCCCCCTCAATCGAGGTGCTCCTCCTTCTTCGTAACCTTGAATTTCATTATCACCTTTCATGCTGGTGAGCATAATGGCAAGAAGGATGCCCTTTCTCAATATATGGATATCCACCCGTTTATATCAGATATTGGATCAAAGATGCTTCATCTCTCTTATTAAGCGACCTTTTCATTTGTTTGTGCACAGCATTTACAATTATAATACAAGAAGTACAGGATTGGCTCACAACTATCATTGGCTCATTGAAGCAAAATCCCATAGCCATTATAGTTCAAAAGGATTTTCTGTTTTTGGGTCTTAAATTGTATTTACCTGACTCTTGCACATGTTCTCAAGTATTAGGTAAGTGTCATAACTAAAAGATTTCTGGACACACAGGTCAAACCAAAAAGTATCAGTTACTCAAAACATGCTATTACCGGTGGGGAATTAATTACGGAACCGCCTCATATGTGGATTTGCCTGCCATGTGTGCACAAGCCAAATGATCCACTCAAAAACTGATGGCCTTGTTCCAACAGTTGCCCAGTGCATTGGGACCTTGCCAGATGGTCTACAGGGACTGTGTATGTGAATTACAAAAAATTCTCAGGGATGTTGAACCTCTCTTGTACTGTATAGGGTCATGCCCTGAGTCCTGTAGATTAATAAAATGCCAGTACACTTTACAGCCATTTTTACGGATCTTCAGAATTTCCTTCAGTGTTTTCGGGAAGAGCTAGGAAGCAACATGTCCACTTGTTTTTCCCACTTCATCGGAAAAGGATTGAGGTCTAAATGCCTTGAAAGAAAGACTGAATTTGTGGAATCCAGCCCATGAAGGCCACCCCCGCAAGGCCATTATTTCTGGTTTCTTCTATGTATCTATTTCAGTGGGGGATCCTCCTTCCACCCTCCTCTGCAGTCCTGCTGCCCCTCCTACCTTTCTCCTCCCGCTCAAATGCTCCAGCCCTGATCCAGGATTGTTCCTGATCTGCAGTCAGCATACCTGGCTGCCCCACATAGTGCACGATGTGCACTGGTATGCAACCTTTTGTGCACCTGACTTTCGTCTCCTAGCTAACTGACTGCGAATGATCTCACAAATGCATTACCGCCAGCACGTGATTTTCATGCAGGCAGTAATGAAATGGATTCCTAAGGAATCAGCCTGAATTTGCCTATTGGTGAAAGCAGGCAGAATTCATAGACATCCATTGTAAATGTCACCTGTAATCATTAATCATGGGAGGCATTTAAACTTTTCATCAAACGTAGTGGAAAGGTGAAGTGGAAAGGCATTTTCAGGGTTTATGGTCTTTCCATCGATGGAAATGCATTGAAATGCAAATCCATCGATGGAAATGCATCGAATGCCAATCCATCGAAATGCCATCTTTTACATGTAATAGTGCATTTCCATCGACACCTGTCCATTGAATATAGAAATTGACAAGTTTCGATGGATATTGACTTTTAAATGTAGAAAATAGCATTTGGATGCATTTTATTGTTACATGGAGCTGTGCAGTGCTGAAATCTTCAAAGGATTTCGGCACTGGCCAGCTTCATGTAACGTGTCATTGTTTTATTTTTTGTTTGTTTTGGGGGGGTGGTTCCCCCTCAACCCCCCAACTCCCAAGACACCCCCCTAGCCCTAACCCTAGCCCTAATCCAACTCTAACCCTAAGCCTAATTCTAACCCTTTCCCTACACCTTACTCTAACAATAATTCTAACCCTTGCTCTACCCCTTACCCTAACCCTAAATCTAATCCTTGCCCTACCCCTTCATCTCACCCTTGCCCTAAACCTGACCCTTGCCCTACCTCTTACCCTAATTCTAACTCTTACCCTATCCCTTACACTAACCGTAACCCTTATTCTAATCCTTGCCCTACCCCTTACCCTAAATCTAACCCTTGCCCTACCCCTTGCCCTAACCCTAACCCTTGCCCTAACCCTAACCCTTGCCCTACCCCTTACCGTAATTCTAACCCTTGCCCTACCTCTTACATTAACCCTAACCCTTGCCCTAACCCTTTCCCTACCCATTACCCTAACCATCATTTTAAATTAAAAAAATCCATCAACTATACATCGAATTTTATTAAATGAAAATGCATTTCGATGGAAAGTATTTTCATTGAATAAAATTCGATGGAAAGGTCTTAGATGAATTTGAATCTGATGTAAAGACTAGATACCCATTTGCAGCTATACTTTGCTGGTTACCTTTACAGTAGGTGATTGAAAAATGTAAATCTATATGGAGGGGACTTTTTGCACTTAATTGCAGCCAGAAGTGGTGGCCTAAATGCAATTAACATAGCAAAAGAAAATGCCCCCATTGACAATTTCACTAATCACTAAAACGGACCATTTTTCCCCATGCACAAGAGTGCCTTTCAGATATTAGCATTACTCTTTATGCAATCAGTATTTCAAAACTATGTTCTACCCCTTGTTGTGATTGCTGACTGGGGCTTACAATTTACATTATATTTCTAGAGGGCCTTCCAATCTGGCTCAAGCAAAGACATTTGTTGGTCCACTGCCAACCATCCTGAAATAGATGGGCAAAGAAAAAGACAGAATGCCACTATAGAACATACAGGGCGTGATTCATGGAAGTGTTTTATAATGGCGCAATCCCATAGGAAAATGTTCTGTGAATCAGGGCCACAGTATCAGTGTTTTTTCACCTTACAAATACAGCAGGTTTGGTAGGATTCTTTCGGTACTAATGAGGTTGTTTGTCACGACCATTTTCCAAGGTCCTTGGTGTCTTCAACCTTCTTTTAGCATATTTGGGTAACATCCACAGACTCTTGCATCTGTTTCTGTATGCCGGCAGCTGAGACAAATATTTAGCAGAAGAAGAACATATATCAAGGAGTTCCTGATCGTTTGGTGCCCTTCAATGATGGTGAAAAGAAACATGCAAACAAAGATTGTCAAGAGGCTCCAAATTATACCACACTTCATCACATATGGGTATCAACAGAAAGTCTTCTCAGAGTGCCCAAAAAGAAAATTAATCATGTAGCACTTTGCTTAATCCTCCATCAAAAATGGAAATTACGTCCAGTATTTCACGTTTCATGGATAAAGACTGTTTATGAGCAGGTGCATTTGGGATGCTGCTACTTTCCAAGATCAATCAGGCAGAGGCTGAGTTTGAAGTAAAATGCATCCTAGATTCCTGTATCACTACAGGGGTATTGTGATACTTGTTGTATTTAAAAGGCAGCGCTCCCTTGAAATGATCATCAGAACCTACATCTGGTTAAACAATGTCATTAATGGTTCACAAACAAACCTCGGGGGCCTGCTTTGAGGGGAGATCCCATTGCGCCGCAAAGGTTGAGCTCAACAACACACTACCGTGTGGGATCATGGGTAGTGACAAGGGTGTAGTTCTTGCAAGTAGCATGGGGATCCATGCTGTGGTGGTTCCAAGTGTCGTTCTGGGTGGAAGTGGCTTTGCAGTGCAGTGAGTGTGACTGCCCAACCACAGGGACAGATGGAGACTGCACATGTGTCATTCCAGTGTTCACTGAACATTGCTGGACCAGCTTCTGATTTTATTGGCTAGTTTGGAATACTCATGGATTCTCTTAGTGGTCTACTTTTAATGCTGAGGAGAGAGAGGGTTTTCTGTTCATGTTAGTTTTCCTTCCTCTTTAACATCTTTTATTTTTCCCATTTGCTACTTTTACCGGATGTGTGAATTATCCGTTGGTGCCATGTTTTTCCCCGACCCAAAATGGGATTACAAATGACTGAAGATGATATTGGAAGTCCTGAGAATATCAATGTTAGGCAAGCGGTGTAGCCTTCGGAGGACCTCCAGTAGACTTCCAATTCGGAATCATGAATAGGGCGTGACTTTGATCTTGGAGTAACTGCCATTATTCCAATTCCTTATTTAGTTCATTTTGCTGTAGAAGTATGGAGGCTGAAAGTCAGCTATTCCCTTCTTCTCGATGCATGGTTAGAGGCTGCGGTTGTTCCAATAGTTCATTGGGGAAATGGCACTGTGGCCCTGAATTCCTCCAATGAGTTAATCACCTTTCACAAGGAGGATGCATCTTCAAATTCAGTTATCCTGCATCTATTCATATTGTTTACAGCGTGCACCATTCTATCATAGTCTACAGGATTCCCATGGACTTTGCAGATCCAGTTCATTTAGTGTTATTAACCAAAAACCATATTTGCTTAGTGGGATTATTTTTAATGGATTCCTGCAAGCGTCACGTGATGTTATTTGAGTCTACGGATTTTTGTAGAAAATGCTAAATAATCATTGAACCCACGCCTATTTTATTCCGGTGATGATGCCCTATATATTTTTTCAGAGGAAAAAAAAGTGAGAGTGGAACTCCAGCTCTGGTGCGTTTGTATCAGCGGGTTCTTTGTTGGGCGGCATAGGCAGAACGAGTAGGGTGAGACGTGGTGGGATTTTCAAATCTTTGTGCCAGGTACGCTGGTGCAATGTTAGAGAGGCATCGATGAATGATGGCTAGAGTCTTGAATTTAATACATTAGTGTACTGGCAGCCGGTGTGATTTCCTACTTGCCTCTGAGATGTAGCCAAATCTTGATCGGTTCAGGGCAGCCTGGAGTGTGTTGTTTTGAATAATGTAGAGCTTACAAAGGTTGCAATCTGATGTGCCGGCCATTGGGGCGTTGCAGTATTCGTATCTAGCTCTGATGATTGCTCTTGCAACCGTTAGGCAGTTCTCTGTGGTAAGGAAAGGTCTCCTGGCATTTATTAGTTTAGTGCTGTAGGCGGCTGATGAGACAATGACACTAACTTGGCACGACATATTGAGGGTGACATCTAGATATACCCCTAAGGTTTTTACCGCAAGTGAGACTAAGATGATGTTGCCTTCAATGTTGAAGGACTGGTAGGCAGGGTCAAGTTTGTCAAGGGTGGTTTTGATGCCCACTAGCAGGATCTCAGTCTTTTCATCATTTAGGCATGGGAGCTGGCAGGCCATCCATTCTTGAATGATCTGGTATGTGGTGTTTAATGTTGCAGTATCTTGAGCATAGTCGCCAGTGAGTGGGAGGAGGATTTGGGTGTCATCTGCATACTATGGTTATAAGATTCCAAGGGAGACAAGGTGATCAAAGAAGGGTTTTGTGTAGATGTTTTATAATGTTGTATAATGTTGGGGATATGCAGGGTCCTTGCGGGACACCGCAGGTTACTAGGGTATGTTGGGCTGTGTGTTCTTCAGCAAAAACCTGGGATGTTCTCTTGGCTAGAAAGGATGTGATCCAGTTTGTTGCTTTGGGGGATAAGTAGTTACAGTGAGGTGGTGGCATAGGGTTGGGTGGTCCAAGGTCAATGGCCACGGATAGGTCTGATAGAAGAAGGAGGGCCAGATTGCCTGCATCTCGGATATCATCAAGTTGAGTTTTGAGATTGAGCAAGGCAGTTTCTGTTCCATGTTCGGGGCAGAAGCCTGATTGGCAGAGACCATGGATGTGGTTATTTTCTAGGTGTTCCGGTATTTGTAGGTATGCAGCACGGTCTGGCCGTGATGGAGCGATAGTTGGTTGGGATGGTGGGGTCAAAGGTGGGTTTCTTCAGTAGTGGGAGGACCCACACTTCATTGAGGCTTGCAGGCACTGTGTTTGTATTAAAAGAGGAGTTAATAATGGCTGTTATGATCAATGTGACTTCTTCAACGCAGTCTTTGATTATAGGTGTGGGGCATGTGTCGCCTTAGCACCAAGATGGTTTTAGGCTTTCAATGATTTAGGTGACCTCTTGCTCAGTTAGGGGGTGAAAGTTGAATTATGGAAGATTGTGTTGTGTTGTTATGAGCAGGAGGGAGTGGCTCGAGTTTTGTGGATTGGTGCGGATGGCATGCAGTTTTGAGCAAATTTTGTGTTGGAGTAGGGCTAATTTTCCTGTGAGGGTGTCTTGAATTTTAGTGCACCATGCATCATCTTTAATGAAGTCAGCAGGTGGTAATGAAGTCAGCAGGTAGGGATGATGGGGTTTCAAGCTCGCAGATGATAGTGAAGAGTTCACAGGAGCCAGATTTGGTGTTGTTTATTCTTGTGTTGTGTGCGGTGGCTTTGGCTGTGTGGATAGATCTTTTTTATTCCTTAGCAAGGGTAGTGAATGAGAGTTTTACCCTTGCGTTTAATAGTTTGGGGGTAAAACATGACTTTTTTTGGTATAATGGTTTGGCTTTGCGTTTTTTGGGGGGAGCTAGTGTTTTGACTGCTTGTGAGATAATGGAATTGTAGTGTTCAACGAGAATAGAAGGGTCAGTTGCTGAGGCTGGGGTATTTTTGAGGTCAATAAGTAGAGGGAAGAGGCATTATTTTGTGAGGTTTTTGGTGTAGTGTGAAGGTTGCTGGCAAGGCAGTTGAGGAGCGTGGGTTATGTTCGTTGGGATGTGGAATATGATGGAATGGTGGTCAGTCCATGGTTAGGGTTTTTTGTTAGGACGGAGATCCCACAATTTAGGTCTGCGACCCAGTCTGAATTATATCCTACGGTATGGGTGGGGGCTGCAACATGTTTATCGAAGCCTAGGTGATGTAGGGCTGTGCTTAATGTGGTTACCCGTGTTGTCATTAAGGCAGAGGTTGAAGTTTCCTAAAATCAGGATTTTGGAAGATAGTTTGGCATTGGGGGTGATGGTTTGAAGGAGGTCTTCTTCAAATGATAATGTTTGGCCTGGTGGGCGCTATATGAGGTGTGTGTCTGTGGGGGACAGTGGGAGCTCGATGGAGAGAAGGTTGCAGTCTTGTGGGGGTTTGGTGTGGATCATTTTGATGGGTAGGGTTGCTTTGTGGATGAGGGCTACTTCGCCACCTCTGTTGGTGGTTCTGTCACTGCGGAGGATGGCATAGCCAGTGGGGCACGCTATTGAGAGTGCTGGGCCAGCTGCTGGGTCTAGCCAATTTTCTGTAATGGCAATCTCGCGGGCATGGGCGGGGATGGATCTGGCATTAATAAGGAGGCATTTGAGGGGTTGCAGCAGGGATGATTGTGTTGGGAGTGTGTTGCAGTCAGCCGGTATGGGAAGGGCTGGTGGTTGTGGAGTGTGTTTCTGGGTGTTGGGTGTGTGGTTGCTAGGAGTGCAGATTTTGGTTTTGTTGGCAGAGGCCCTTAAGCAGAAGAAGCTGTTGCTGGTAGTGAGGGGAGGCAGGCCAAGGCTAGGTGTGGGTTGTGAAGTGTGAGCGGAGAGGCGGTAAAGGCTTGCCGCAATGTGGTATAGTGAGTTCAGTTGGGATATGGTTGGTTTGAGGAGTGTGTTTAGTTGGGATATAGTTGGTTTGAGGAGTGAGTTTAGTTGGGATATTGTTGGTTTGAGGAGTGAGTTTAGAGGGGATATGGTTGGTTTGAGGAGTGAGTTTAGAGGGGATATGGTTGGTTTGAGGACTGGATTGTGATCTTGTGTGGTGCTTAAGGGGTTGTTTGGTGGAAGCGCAGGGGTGAATGAGGGGTGTATGCTGGCAGGAACCAGGAAGGCTGGACCGTGGAGAAGCAAGGTTTGAGTCTGGCCAGGAATTGGATTGGAGGGTACCGATTATCTTTTTGGGGTGGGTTAATAGGTAGACTGGCAGGATGGTTACAGAGCAGCTGGTTGGCTAAACTTTGTCAGGCTGCACTGTCACAGAGGGACTTTGTAGCTGGCAGACAGCACGAGGAGCCAGTTGTGTGGAAGGCAAACTGGACGGCTTGGTAGAACGCTCTGAGTGTTTGGGTGAAGTCGGACGGATTGGTGCGGACGGTTAGTGAAGGGGCTATTGATAGCTAGTAATAGCATTCCACCTTAAAGGTCAGTGAAAATAAAAATGATAGCATTCAGAATAAGTTACAACACTATTTAATACATATCTAAATAAAAATGTTAATTCAAAGAGTGGAACAGAATTACACCTGGTTATTGAATACCGAAAAATTGAGAAAAAATTAGAAGTCTTCCCAGCACGTGTTAATGCAAGAATAAGGTTAGTAGGTGGCACATTTGTACTTTGAGAATCCCCTCAAATAGCGCAGAGCAATTTTTAAACAATAGGTTTGTGTACTTTTGTCTTATAGTTCTGGCAAAAAGGAACAGGGGTTTACGAGATTGAGTCACAGGTCTATTAAGCAATGGTCAGGGGGAGGCTTCAGATTAGGGCTCAGTTCAGAAAACTTCCTGATAATATTGGAGGGGAAAAACAATTTACTCAAATCAGAATGGTTACAATCACAGTTTCACCTGTACTCTCCATCGCCTGAACTGTTTTCTGAATATAGACAAAGGGCCTCTTTACACGGTAGGCGGTAACGGTTTACCAGTACCGGTAAGGGCACCAGTACCGGTAAACCCTTACCTCCTTACTACGAGGTCCCTTTGCGGGACCCGACCTTAACGGCTGGTGTAGACCAGCCGTTAAAGGTGGGACCCGCAAAGGGACCTTGGTGCTAATTACGGTACCGCAATTTGCGGTACGGTAATTAGCCCTTCCCCATTCTCATTGAGCCCTATGGGGCAAAAATGGGAATGGGGAAGGGCCATGGAGAAAGGGGGAATTACCGCTCCGCCAACCTTGGAATAGTGTGGTAATTCCCCTTTTCTCCATGGTGGTACCGGTATGGTACCGGCGGCAACCATGGTGCCTACCGTGTAATGAGGCCCAAAGTCTATCCGACCACAAATCCAATCTTAACTCACGCTACAGCACCACTTCACAACACTCACTTAAAACATTGGGAAGGCTACTTCCAAACTATGAAAGTATGGTTAAAGGGAATGTTTTGAAGTTGTACTGTAGGGTGAGCTAAGGTTTCATCTATAATCAAATGGGCTTTGTAGTCAGGAAATAGTTCATTTGGACTGAGTGCTTATCCTTAACATTGGTCTCTCCGCTTGTAGACTTTACTTTTTGTGGGGTGAACCTTTAACCAAAGCAGATTGTTTTTAGTTAAATATATGCACTGCAAGTATAGTATATATAGTGAGTTGGCACAATGCAAAGTGAAATCGTTTCCCTCTCTATAACTTTTGAACTAGTTGATGAAAGTTCACCAACGTTGGTAAAAATAGGCTTCTAGGTTTCGTCCATTAGAAGACACGTGCTCTCTTGCACTTATCCTGCTCGTTCCCACTAACTTCACCCCCCCGACCCCCTTTTCCTTTTCAGTTCCGCCAGAGCACCAGGGGACCACTTCGGTGGTGATTGTGCGCGGTACAAATATCCTTTAACATTAACAACAAATGTAATACCATTGCATTCACGCTCTCATGGGGTGAACCACCATGCCCGACACCCACTTAATTTCCACGTTACCTGCCCCCCATCTGCACCTATCTACACTAAAACCCTGTTTTATTTCCCCTCTTTTATTGTGCCCGAAATGCTCATTTAAGTTTTTGAGAGGGTTTACTCATTTTCTGGGAGTTGTTTTCAGGGAAAAGAGGCAGTCCCGATCATGTGTTTCCTGTATATAATCAACGGAAAGACATATCTGGGGATCCTGAATTAGTTCACTTTTGCGGAGGAACAGACAGCTGTAATGTTCCCAATGGAGGAGGAGGACAAGAAGCTGGCCGGGGAGGTGTCGCTGGGTACAATACACGTGGTACTGGAGTCAAATATCTATAAACTTATGGTAGAAGTTGTGGGAGGTTGAGTAGGTGTTGCAAGTGTGCAACGTGTAGTTCACATCTCCGGGGGTCATTATGAGTAGGATTGTAATGGTAAAAAGAGGGGGGATTTGAAATACTGCTCTGTTTAAAAACCTGCTAATTACGGCGCATAAAGTATAGGCCTAATGCAGTATTGCTGGAATAATGCATGGAATATAAACTGCATGGTTGGAATTGCCCGCATGTGTATCTCCACCAAAAGGGTGGCGGTAAAAATATGTTATTCGCCCAAACATGTTAAAAGATTTTTTTGTTTGCCCTTTAGTTGAAGGGATGTGCTAGTGGGTCACTTCAACTTAAAGGGCAACAATATACAGGCAGGGCACACAAGGAAGTGCTAATGTGAGCTAAAATGACCACATTCTCAGTACACCATTTAGTCAATAATGCACAAAAAGGTCATTGCTGTCGCTTCTGCGCACTGTACCATAAGCATTTGCATCCTACAAACAGAGATGCAAATGCATTTGTAAAATGTTCAATAAACATGGCATGCAGAATTTCTGAAAAAGTCAATTCAGCATTTTGTAAATCGTGCATGTTGGCTATGAGTTTATCACCAGCCAGGCAGTGATTAAATCATAATAAATATTGTAGGGACCCTCAGGTCAGTGAACGCAGCAAAGGGGATGACTGTATGCAGAAAGCCATGCTGGAATGCAGCCAAGCTCATAAGGAGGGCCAGTCTTTAATCACAGCCACATTAGCTGCACCTACAAGAGGCTCACAACCAAGGCTAAATGATTGCATGCACGGGGAGTAAGGCCCTTTTACCGCAGCCATCAATAAAGGAATAAGAATACAAACATCTTGTTAAAATGTTTTTTGCAATAGGTACAAATAGTGACTTTTGTCAATTTTTAAGAAACATTTGTGAATTGAGCAGAAATGTTTTCAACTTTACAAAATGCACACGTTTATCTGTGTCACACATCCTTTGCTAGTGTGTGGTATTAGGTGGCACTGTAAGCGCTGCCTTTAAGACAAATATATTGGGCCTCATTCCGAGGCTGGCGCTATCCATGGAGTAAAGAGCACCATGGTAAGCAACCATGGAGCTATTTACTCCATGGAAATCCGGCATGGTGAATGGAGTAATTACCGGTCCATTCCAAGGTTGGAGGGACCGGTAAGTCCCCATTCACCATACCGGTTCCCCATCCCCATTCCTGCCCCCATAGGGCTCAAT
This sequence comes from Ambystoma mexicanum, assembly GCF_040938575.1. Classification (NCBI taxonomy): domain Eukaryota; kingdom Metazoa; phylum Chordata; class Amphibia; order Caudata; family Ambystomatidae; genus Ambystoma; species Ambystoma mexicanum. The sequence continues at coordinate 55,252,285 of NC_090922.1, read as the reverse complement.
GGGAATGGGGAAGGAGTAAATTACGGCACCGTAAATTACGGTGCCGTAATTTTCTCCAAGGTCCCTTTGCGGGTTGGATTTTCAACGCCTGCTAAAAGCAGGCGTTAAATGCCAACCCGCAAAAGGGAACTCGAAATATGGTGGTAAGTGTTAACGGTCACCGTTGCCATTAACGGTGACCGTTAACCCTTACCTCCAGCCTCGGAATGAGGCCCATTGTCGTGGGAAGTGAAGGAAGGGGAGAGAAGGAATGTGAGGAGGGGCACCCTCTAGATGTTGTTTGGGCTTTTGACCTGCCCATTGAGCGTTCATGGCCATTTCGACTCACTACCTAGCCCTCTCCACCTAAAACACTCCCCATCAGATCTCTTTGAGATAGCTTTGTGATTGTAAGCAGATGGCAATGTTATTTGTAAACAGTCTTCTGGAAGGTAATGGCTTAATTGCAGCTGTTAACCAGCTCCCAGTGTAATAAAAATGTTTTTACCAGGAGTGCCAACAGTCATGTGCATTATAGGAACAATTTTAGTCATTGTATTTGTCCCTTGCACTACATTGCTGTTAAAACAAGCATTGGAAAAGCCAACCCATGTGGCTTGTGTACATGCATTAGAGCGGCATTTACTAGGCAGAAATTAAATAAGCTCCTCCCACATTTCCCTTTCATCACTCTGTCTTCATGAAAAAATTAATTTCCGCTTCTGGTCAATGTGCTCATCTGGCATTGTAATCCATCTGTGAACTACCAAGTTAGCTAACATAGAAAATAGCACAGCACCCTACATGCTTTTAGCAGTGCGTACACCAAGTCCCCACCACACACAGGTACAGCCTCCTAATGGATGAGGCGGGTGTGTGGAAATCCACGAAAAAAGTATTCCAGTGTGTTTTCTAAAACTTGCCCTATTGTGGTAGGGATTCTCTTCATGGCACAGGATCCCCGGTGGAAAATCTGCACTGCAGCTTTTTCTACCCTATGTGGGGAATCTGCATGCCTCTCCCTTGGATTTTAATGGTTTATTGAGAGGCCACGCTCAACACGGGGAGTTCCTTCCCTCCCCAGTCAAGCTGTGATGCAATAAACTGTTTAACAGATTATTTTATTCGCTCTACTTCAGACGCATATGATGTCCCTTGGATTCCTCCCTCTGAGCTACGAAGGAGCCAGCGACTAGGCCGGTGTACAGGAGTTATATTTGTGTTTATTTAAATTAAAAGTAATAGAAATCAAACAACTACACACACCACCTTCTTTGTGGCTCACCAATAATGTCTTGTTGCACAAATCCATTATACAAATTAGTTAAGAAAACAAAACACATATCACAATCCTTTGCTTTTGCCTTCTACAAATTTCACTTTAAGAAATAATTAGACTGAACAATAACCAAAACAATTATAAATGTAGTGCCGTGCAATTTTGATTTTCCTGCGGGCTTAAAAGGCTACCAGTAGGGTTTTGAGATTGGTACAAATACATATGGCAAATATAATTTCACCCACACTTTTGGTTTAAAATAACACAGGGTGATATAGCGGTTTGTTTTACAGACCCCGCTACCCCCCCACTTTGGTCTGTGTTGGGGAAGTCGGACAGAAAAATTTGAATGATTTGGGGAATTTTGTGTTTCCAACCCCCTCTACTGAAAGGACTGTGTTGGAGAAGCTAGATAAAAAGATTGGACTGATATAAGAACAAAGACACCCCTCTTCCTTAAAGAAGTCACGGTCAACAGGACAAAAAGCATTACCCAATTAAATTATAGGCTATTGTTTTCAGTGCACACTGGGAAGTGAGCTTTGTTAATTTCAAATTTTAACGAAATCACCCATAGTGTTCCACCAAATGGGGAATTAATTGAATGAATCTTTTTAGTTAAATAGGCTAAGGATCTACACAGTTTTTACCCCGCCCACTATAAAGGGAAAGGATTTACGGCAAGCAGACTCCCCCACGTTTTGGTTTCCCAGGGCTCAGTTTTACTTAAATAGAAAGCCTCTGTTTAAAGTTCAGGACAGCCAGTTTCATGTCAGGACTCTCTCGAAAGATAGGGCAGGGGTCTGGTCACTCCACTCTCAAGGATGGCCTCCCGCTCTCCACCATAGGACCCAGTCAGGGTTTAGGCCTCTCTAGCAATAGACAGCTTCACCCAGATGCACTCTCAGCAATCTCCTCTGGTGTTTCCTTGCAGCTGTCAGATGTAAGTTACAGCAGCACTTTTTCGATGGTAACTTTCAGCAGCCATATCTCTTCCTCCTAGTGCAGTCCCCCTTACATTGCAGTGATGACACAGCCAGTCAGATAGCACAGCAAACTAAGCACTCTGCCCTGATATCTGTGTGCAGCCTGCTGTGGCAGGTTTGAATCCTGGCAGGGCCAACTCAGCCTTTCATCCTTACGAGGTCGATAAAATGAGTACCACTCTGTGGGTGAATAATGTCTTCTGTTATTTGAGCGCTCTGAGACCTATGGGTGTGTAGCACTATATAAGAAATACATTATTATGTCACCACCAATTTTACAATCTTGGAGAGTACTCTACCAGAGTTCTCGCAACTAGGATTGGACAGCTACCCTTCTCTCTCCTCCCCAATCCAGCCCCTTTCTAAGGATTTGTTTAGGAGTCTGGAGCAGACATACCACAGCTTAATTTATAAGCTCCATTTGTTCTCATGTCAATTTGTTTGCTAAAACTAGTTATGTGGCAAAAGTTAATAATTTTACTAATAACTGGCATAAAATACACATTTTCTGATTCAGCTAATAATGGGGAATTAAATAAGATGGCAGTCAAGTCTGCACCATTTTGCTCGGACATGTGGCAATTTTGAGCTGTTTCCATAAAAAGTATAACATACCCATATTCCTAATTTTACCCTCCACCCATTCACCAACTCTCACATTTGGAACATTTTCAGATCAACCAGAAACACATCTCAGATAGCCATTACAGTTCCCTGAGTCACAGGTGGATGAATTTTAGATCTCCAAAATCACCTGGAAATTACCTAAAAAGTTGTACATAAATGAATAAAATCCACCTTATGGTTTCTTGGAAAAGGCCTACGTTATAATAGTCCTTTTACATTAATTGTTCATCTTCATGTGGGACAAATGGCAATTCTCCTGCCTTCAGGCCATATGGTCTCACTGGGTCAGCCTGTTACTCGAGTTTTTATTATTCTCATTGTGTTTGCAGCTTGCTCTTTGGAGTTGGTTGCCTTTTCGAGGTTGTAGCCCCAGTCTTCACACTTTTAGTCATGCTCCAGCCAAGGCGAACTGTCCTGCTATCACTGTCTTCAGAGCCAGCAAGTCTGGGGAACACTGTATTGCAGTTGTAGTTAGATGGAGGATGTAATATCCAGACTGGCAATGGGGGATTTCTTTGTGAAGTTTGCCCACCAACAAGCCAAAAGGGTTTGCCTTGGGCTGACATTTTTCCATGGAAAACAAAGTGGCTCTTCAAATGTCACTGGTATTTTGTATCCGAAACATAATATACATTACCTTTTGCCAACATACATTGTGTCTTTTTCCCTGACATTTTTCCTGTTAGCAGTGGTGCAATTTTCACATTTAAACTCTAAATACAATTGCCTAGCCATTTCTGTGACAGTGTCTAAAAATCCTGTTTTGTATTGTGAAAGGGAAGTTTGATTTTTCTTCTTGCTTTGTGAATTAAAATGCTGCTTTTTCTTGGGTAATGACAGGTAGGCCCTATTCACCGGGCCCTTCAGTTTTCATTTTCAATCACACATGTAAAGCCATTTTTGTGTCAGTATTGAAAAATCCTGTTTTTTATGTGAAAGGAAAGTTTGATTTTTCTTCTTGCTTTGTGAATTAAAATGCTGCTTTTCCTTGGGTAATGACAGGTAGGCCCTTTTCACCAGGCCCTTCAGTTTTCATTTTCAATCACACATGTAAAGCCATTTTTGTGTCAGCATTGAGAAATCCTGCTTTTCATGTGAAAGGTACTTCAGTTTGGGGCCATTGAATGCGCCTCACAGGATCACTGTAGTGTACAGATTTCTGCAGATAGACTTTTCCTGCTCTTTTGTATCACTTGCTGAATAGCAGATGTAATCTACTGTAATGTCAGCTCCTTGTATTGGTCATGGCTGCCAACATTACTGATCTCTGTCAGGAAGGTATATTCAGTGGAAACAAGCTTGGAAATCCAGGGTCCAAGCCGATTCTCATGCCTTGCACCACTCCATTTGGATAAATAGGAGAATCCGGGAGAGCGGCTTTATGCTGCAGGGGCAGACAGGAAATCGCTGACAGATTCCCATAATCAGAATGAGGCTGATGTAGGCATTAACATTTGCTTTTCAGCAACGAAAGGCCATCCAAGTCATTTTTCAGGCTCTCATATGAGTCATATTGTTCCTTTTTCTACCCGAGATTGAGGATGTCAAATGGCAGTCACCCAGGGGTGGACTGGGAACCAAAAGAGGCCATGGAATTAATGTTCAAAGTGGCCTGATGTTAGACATTTCAGCGAGCCCAACACTTTTTCTATGAGAAAATTTGGAAATAAAATACATTACCACACAAAAGAGGCCCATGCTGCAGAGCCAAGCCAGGAAATCTCCAGAGTTCCCTACAGGTCGTTCTACCCCTGCAGTCATCAGTCAATTTTTCAAGGGGAAGCTGCTGTCACCAGTTGAGGAAATAACCATTTTACTCATCCCCGAAACCTCTGGGTATTAAGCGCGTTATAAATAACCTATCATATCATAGGTAATAGGCGTCTACTCATTAGCAGCACAACAGACACAAAGGAGACACACTTTCTTACTATATGTGCCATGCAAACTAAAGTAGTGCGTGAGAAGGGATAGAGGGTATGTGTGTGTGAAGTCGGTGAAATTCTTACCAAGCGACCATCCTCTACCATGTTACTGGATCCGCATGATGTTTTGAAAGCTGCACATTCAAAGTATAGATGTGTCATGTGCAGATCACAGAAAATTAGCATACCAATAAGGGATAATCCAACCATAGTCAATTGGCATCTGAACGTAATTGCGTAATGCATCCACCTACTATTCTCTTGCTCCATGCTGGCAAGATAGATCCGCGAAGTTAAGCGATTGGTTCTGAGATCTGTGTTGAACTGAAGGTCATGGGTTTGAATTCTGAAAAGTCCAACTCAGCCTTTGTGAGTCGGGCCTGTGGCTCAGTGGACTAATGCATCCGCTACAGGCGCCTGTGCTTGATCTCTTGGTCACGGGTTCGAATCATGGCAGGTCCACTAAATGAGTACCATTAAGTTGGGTAACAATACACATCTGTTATCTGTCAATAGTGCCAAGATGCCCCCCTGGGGATGAAGGTGCACTCTACAAATTCACCTGTTATGTTTAATCATCCTGAGGTGGGTAAAATGACCAAAATGGTGGTTGGGTTATCATAATTGTATATTAAAATATTCTGTCTAAAAACTTTTCCCAAAGTGCTATGTACATATCAGACTATTATTTTAGAGAAGCTGAGCAAGGCTGCCACATTGGACAATGACTAGCCGATCAAGCAGTGTCTCATTATTACGCAGTGTTGGTGTTTGTGAGGTTCCGGTTATTTGGTCATGGCGTGGCTGTGTGATTTTTGTATACCAAACCCCACTGGATTGATAATATGCACAGGAAATAACCCATCAATGTGGCACTGGCCATACTATGCATCAGTGTTTGTACTTGCTCATGTTTTAGATAAATAGAGAATGATTTACTTTAGGTTTCAATCCTGTAAGGTTACAAAACCAGTCCATCTGACGTTCCGAACAGGTTCACACTTCGGCCCAATGATCATCTCCTATACTTGTGCTTTGTCACACCTCTTTGTGGGTGTTTGCACACATGCTTTCATTGCCACTATCACTCTAGGTGCTTCTTGTTTCTTTTTTCTTCACCAGTACATGGGCCACTTCCACCACTGACTGCAAGTTCCATGCGATAAAAAAACAAAAACAAATGTTCTTACATTCTTTATGAAATACCACAACCCCAATAGAAAAAGATCACATAGGACAATACATTAATAGTCATGTATGTACATTCGTACCCGGGTAAGGGTGCTTAGCCAATCAGGTGGCTGGAACAGCAGGCGAGAATACACATTAGCCGCCCGCTGCTTCCAGCCATCCAATGATTCTCCCTGGGTGACGCCATTTTTTTTTTATGTGGCGATGCAACGCCAATCTCCTGATAAAAAAAAACCTGGATAAACCCTGTGATGCGAGTGGCTTTCACCTCTGCTTTGACCGGGCCTACCTGTGCTCGGGTTGGTGGCCCATTAAAAACTATGTCCACCCCCCACAGCAGGGGAGAAAGCCATATTACAGCACGTCAACACACCACCACCAATGAATCCCAATCCTTGGCCAAACTAATATACAGCACATTTTAAGTGTACATATGTCTTACAATAAACGTTTGCAAAAGCAAACAAATGAGCATTTGACTCAGGGACCAGGTGCCAACCCGAGCCAGTGGATGTTGCGCCAGTGGGGGGCAGTATGGAGAGGATCCCTTGGTCACCTGATACCTGTCAGTAAAAAGACACATTGCCATAACACAAGACCTTCATACTAGGCTGCACAGGAATATAAGGCTTCCCCCTTCCCAAGTGAGAGAGCTTAAAACGCAGCCTAGCCACCACAAATCTCCAAAAGTGGAAAAGGTTTTCCCTTTAAGGGAGAGTCTTTCTCTGTAGTCAGAGGCGGCGATGTGGCAACAAGGCCAGCGCTATAATTACCAGTGCACCCTGGTACATTGGAAAAACTTTCTCTGAAAGTCCATGGGACCCCCTGCTGAAAGCGGTGGGCCCGTGGATTCAGCGATTCAAGTCAAGCAAAAACACACACAGGAAGCAGCAGTTCCATGGCAATGACCCCCAAAAAGTGAGTGGGTATGGGTAGGACTCATGAGTGTGCGCTATTGCCACTAAATCATGAGTGAACGGCCGAATGCGTGGCCAAAGTCAAAAGGGTGCACCCAGAGGCACCCAAGCGAATTACGACATAAAAAGTAGAAGACTGGCCAAACGAGCTCTGCCAAGTATATATCCAAATCATAACATTTTCTCAAATACAACTACTATCCAAAATGCTGAGTTAACAAATGTCTTTTAATGAGTCAGGATGTCAGCCGACGTGTTTCGAAAGGCGTCTTTCTTACAGCAGAAATCTGGTTAAGAAATCCACTAAGGACTACTATAATTTCCTTAGTTAGGGTTCTCGAGATGTATCTGTTGCCAGGGGTGGACTGGCCTATAGGGAACTCTGGAGATTTCCCGGTGGGCCTCTGCATCCTGGGCCTCTTCTGTGGTATTTCCAAATGTTCTCATAGGAAAAGCATTGGGCTTGCTGAAAATGTGTCATATGGGGCCACTTTGAGCTTTATTTCCAGGGCCTCTTTTGGTCCCCAGTAATTATTTCCAGGGCCTCTTTTAGTTCCCAGTCCAGCCCTGTCTGTTGCAGTTCAAAACAAGAATCGTGCCTCTTGTTATGAAAACGAAAAACGGTATGTTTTGCGTGGACGGTTCATTGTGTGCTTGAAATGGATGTTCAAGGAACCACATAGAGAAGCCTACTAGCTCGGCCTTCTTTCAAGGGTTGAATCCCTGGATGCAGGTAAGTTCCTACACGCGCGTGTATTTGAGAAAATGTTATGATTTTGATATATACTTGGCAGAGCGCGTTTGGCGGGTCATCTACTTTTCATGTTGATAGGAACTCTTGTCTCCATTTCCAACTTGAGCTCTATATACTGCTGCTAAAGATGATAGTCGCAGAACATCTAGGACGGGCACCACGAAACAGGCTCTCACCGGAACCATTGGAAGAGACGAGATATTCATATATTCATGGGTAGAGGGGACGGGAAAGCCTATATCTAGTTAGCCTATGAGGACGATCTTCCCTCTGCAATGAGATGAACTGGCATTCCTGAGGCTACGAGGCTTCTTGTTTTGGGGATGCGAAGACTTGTTTGTTACTGAATTTCATCGACTTTTTGTATGAAGCTGTCGATCTTGAAAATAAACAACTATAGACCCGACTTTTAAGTCCAGTCACTTGTGCATAGCTTGAGGGCCTCCGTGGCACAACCCATAAAGTAGGAGGCCAAGCTTCAGATGGCAAGCAATGCGCAATTTCAATACAGAATAAATGCCGAACAGCGTGTCCTGTGGCGACGTGAGACACCGACTCTACTTCCTATTGACCACTCTAAGACAGCTCTAAACCAGTGTCCAACTGTCATTGTGACTCCAATACATATTTTGAGATCACAGTAGTACACACTGCAAATACCCACATTTGACTCATAATGCAATTACCACGTGCACCACTTCAATCTGCAGCCTTTTATTGTGCGGTTCATAGAATGAGTTGCTGTATTAGAATCTATTATATTTTGTCATTGTCCGCCTGCTTGTTTAATGACTTTTGCGTTTCGTTATTGTTCATGTCCATGGCTTCTTTTTTTCTGCCTTCCAGATAATTTTTGTTTTTATTTCAGGTAATGCAGAAGATTTTTTTTTTTTTGCACATCTTAGTAGCTAATGCTGGAACACGATTTGCGTAGCAGCTTCATGAGTAGGGAGAAGTCAGTACAAATAAATGAAAGAGACAATATTTTTGTTTTCCAATCCAATATATCCAGATCAATTCATGTTAGTCCCAATTATCGGTTTAGGATTATGCTAAACGATTATAACGCCCTTGGCAAATCACAAAGGTGGCAGCACATGTGTGGCAAATGCCTCACCCAATATGGTGGGTTATCCTTCGGAAAGTGATTGGACTCTTTTTCCCTCTGAGAGAAATGGTGCTGCACACAATGCCGTGCCCTTTTGCTGCTGAAAAGCAGATCCATTTTACAGAAGCATGTGGACGGCATTTTGAGCAGTTGCCTGTAGTTTAAAACATAACACGGGAACGCTGCAAGCATATGTGCCAGCTTACCATCGACAGTGATTGTTCTGAGATAAAAAAAAAATATGGGTCACAGGAAGGCACCAGCTATGTGATGGCACCCCTGGAGGTTGTGCCCAGTATTTCCTTGAGCTCCCCGCCCAGCATTGAGCTGGCACCCATGCCCGTAAAATTCCCTGTAGCACGAGGGGGTGATTATATGCCTCGAGAAGAATGAGGGCGAGTGCCCGTCGCTAGAGCCAGGTATCAGAGGGCAAGCAACCCTGGTACTTCACAATGAGTAACGCATTGGATGCTCAAGCCCTGGCGAGCATCGCCAAGCGCGGCCTGATAAAAAATACATGGCATCAGAGGTAAATATGCAGAAAAGGCTGTTCGCAAGTGAGCACACGTAGCTGCAGCATTTCCAGCACTGCAGCACTTAGTTGCCATGACAGCCCCGCATGATCCCAAGATGGCCGACAGGCTTTTTAAGACCTCGGGCTACTGGAGTGAGAGTCCATTTCAATCATTGAAACACGCATAACACATGGGAGGAATTGAAACTAACAGCAGACACCTGGGGAGGAGGTGTACCTGTCACCGACACCACACCCGCACTAATAAGGTTAATGGACCTGTTCCGATAATATTCTCTTACGATATATTTATAGGCCCAGATATATAAACCTACTTGATATAGAGGTCTTTCCCTTGAGGTCCAAGAAATAGAATGAATGGGCTGTCAAGGTAACTGTGCAGAAGGTGTGAGCTGGCTTAAAGGTACAGTAAAAACCTTTGCTAAATATACATTCATTTGACTTGTCTATACTTCAAGAATTGGGCTGTCACTTTTAATCAGAAATGACATATAACAGCACATTTACAAATGGGCGCGGACTTCCCCAGAATGCTGCCTGCACCATAGTACAAAGATGAGAACAAGTTGTGAGCCATATTACAAGAGTGTGAACAAAGTGGGACATAGTCCAGGAACAAAACCAAACAAAGCAATACACACATCATACAAGCAGCAGATGAAGCCGTAGTGATGAATTGCTGCAGTCAGAGGTTGCTCTTAAAGAGGACGCCAAGGTCGTGTGCACTGCGTGAGGGAGCATGAAGGCCAGGGGGAAGAGGAGAGGAGGGATGGGGTGGCATTGAAAGCTGGAAGGAAGATGACTTCTAGTTTTGAAGAGTTCAGGAAGAAGCAGCAGAATGCCACTTGGTGATGGATTGCAGTGAGGCGGTTGCTACTCCTTTCCAAGAGGGCTGCAGTGAAAGAGGGAAAGGGGAAAAGATTTGAGTGTCATCAGGAAGGAGTTCATGGTCAAAACCAAAGGACACACAAGGACGAGGGAAGTCTTACTAGGGCAGACGTATAGAATGTGAAGAGCAGCGTTCCCAAGACTGATCCTTAGGGGACACCGTCAGCTAGAGGAGTAGGGTCAGTGTTTTGCAGAGGTCCAGGAGATTTTAAACCAGCAACATTTCATGTAAGAGGCAGCCCAGTCAAGAGCAGATTTGTGAAACCCAATGTCCTGGGGAGTGAGGAGGAGAGGGGAGTGGCTGACAGTGTGGAGAGCAGCAGGGAAGTCCAAAAGGATGAGTAAAGAAGAGCGTTTGGAGCTGTGATCATCAGAGACACATTTGGAAACATGCATGAGTGCAGACTCAGTGGTATGCCCACTCAAAATGTTTTTCATATATTCATTATAATAAAGTCCTTCATAACAAATAACAAAAGAAAATGTACAGATAAATCAATCAATGACTTTTCAGAATAATGCAAAAAACACATAAGAGTGATCTTAGGGTCATGAAATGTTCACACATGTCCACAATCGAACCTTTAGTGAGGCTCAGAGGCCTCGGAGTGAACACATGTCCCCAAGTCCTGATGGCTACGGGACAATAGGAATCAGGAGGCCAATGTTAACTAATGGCAGTATGTAGGTTTGCAAATGGTGCCCCAGTACCAAGAGGGAGTCAAAGAAGACAGGTGGATGGGACTACCTAAGAGATGAAGTCCAGTTGGCGTTTCACTCACCCATCTCCAGTACAGGAGACCGCCAAGTTGTATGAGCAACTCTGCATTGGAGCTCTACAGCAAAGAAAGAATGGAACCAATATCCATAGCTGAGGAAGGAGGCTCCCAACAGGATATCCCAGTGAAGAAAATGAGTCAGAGTGCAGCAGGGAGAGCAGTGGCTGTCTGCCGGATGGGCAAGTCTGCAAATAAGGATGCTGACCCGGGAGGAATGCATCAGCCTGCCCAGCGGAGGTTAGTGCGGGTTGCGGGGGGTCTGAAGATGTACAGACAAAGAAATGGAGACTCAGTGACCGGCAAAAGATGACTCAGCAACAGCGAACCTATCCAGAGGTCACAGTTCAATTAAAGTGAAGCAGGACATGCCACTGCAGGTGGCAACGCTGAGAGAACGGTACTAGTGCCATGCGGCACAGTCAACGTATCAGACAAAATCTCCAGCTGAGGCAACAGTAACACTGGCAAGTCAGAAGGTTACAGTGCTCAGTTGAAGCGAGCCCAAGGATTTTGACTGATACAGAAACACCTTCAGGCCAACAGAGCCAGCTCTCCCCACCGGATCAAGGGAAAGGAGCACCGGCCATGGCTCCTTCGATGGAGAGACAGATTCCCCGCCAGGGTTCTCGATGTGCTGAAGATGCCAGTGCTATTGAGAGCGTCCATCATCTTCCTAGGGCAGCCATCCCATTGAAAGTTCACGATCAAATTACAAAGTTAACCTAGTTCGTGGTACAGAGGGTCAGCTTTTATGCCAAACCGGAAGGTAGAGGATAACCCCGAGCTCTAATCATATGCTTGTGCACCATTCAAACATTTAGTGGCCAACTTGTCAGCGCTGTCTCCAACTTGCAAACTTCCACAGGCATTGTCCCAGGCGAGATCCGAGAGATCGAATTCCAGACGAATGCCAGAGAGCAGTGACCCACCTCAGCCCACCCCCAGACAGCACTGGATGGCCAGCCAGGCACCCCCAGGCAGCACTGGATGGCCAGCCAGGCACCCCCAGACAGCACTGGATGGCCAGCCAGGCACCCCCAGGCAGCACTGGATGGCCAGCCAGGCACCCCCAGACAGCACTGGATGGCAAGCCACCGGCTCAACATGTTATGAAGCAAGTGGCACAGAATGCAATGGTTCAGGCAGGACCTGGCACATCCTCTTCACCTAGGCAGCCTGCATTGACAGTAGTTTAGAGACGAAAGGCCAGGATATTTACACAAGTACACTGCTTTCATGTTATCCATCATTTTCAACCGCACTTAACTTATAACACAGTTATGCTGATTCATGGAATTATTTGTGCTGAAAAACGGGGATTGACATTCTGCCCGCAAATCCCTGTTTAACAAATGGGGACTTGCGGGCAGAATGGCGAACAAATCCCCGTTTTTCGGTGCAAATAATTCCATGAATCAGCCCCAGTGTTGTTTTTCAGATAATTAATAAAAGCTACACAGCACAGCACTAGGTAGATCACTAAATAATACATCAAAACACAATACAATATTCTTTACACATGCTTGTATCGTGTTTTTAAATAAACAGTAAGCAGATTAATTATTTTGTGAATTATTATATTTACGGCATTTAACATCTCACACAGCATCTACTTTTGTTGGCGGTCTCAATCCAACAGTTTTAGTGGGCACACACTGCCTGGTTTTGTTGGGGTTCATAACCCTTATCTGTTTTTTTCAATAGATCATTTTCTATGGATTTATCATAATTGCAAACAGCAATAAATATTTACATGTAGGATTGTAATACATTTTAGTTTCTTGCCCTGTGCCATTCAATTAAAGCGCTTCAGTAACCAACCCATACATTATCACTTTTCTTTCACATCCGTTGCAATATATCATTTAAGAATTCAGTGCGAAGGAAATCTCCAAGGTCCTGGTGTCACCCGCAGAATTAAGGCCGGTCTCTAGACCAAAAACCTCCCCCCCACCATCCAAGTTGGGGTTCTCTCCTTCATAGATGAGATGAATGCCCTAGAGCCTGTGATGTCCTTGGTTGCTTGCGCTCGTCACTGAAGGTGTCCTACATGACGCTGAAGCCTCATCATTGATCAACAGTAGAACAAACAAATCACACCAAACTTGAGACTACAACATGAATTCCCCGCATCAAGTTCAGTCTTATTAAATAATGTTAAAGCCACATTATCACACTATCTTACTGAAAACTCCCCATCTCTGGTATCCCTGCTCCACTCAGAGCGGCTCCGGGAAAACTGGAGATCCAGAAAGCTCCCAGGGAGGTCAAGAAAACAAGTCTTCTGCATTGATTCACTCAGTTCCTAGAATTAGCTACCACTCACTCTCATTCCCGCTTCCTGCCTTCTGGAATTTACAAAGGAACTCTATACATACCATGTCACTCATTCTTTGCTTCCAGCAACTTTCTAACCTGTAAGATTCACAAATCCCGGATTCTACTGCCTTCACTCATCCAACGCTTCAATAAGAAAAAGCTTATGATGTAGTATGTCGCAGGAGTGTGACGTGGCACTCCACCTTTCGCCAATTTCCAGGCCATGCGAGCCGGTATGGCTCGGAAAGCTGATAAAGGGTCCGGACATTGGCCAATGACAGGAGGGGCCACGTGATTCCCCCGGTCACTGCCAGAGGCGGGGCTCTCAGTGTGCTGCTTCCTCGAATCACAGGAGCACCACGTTGACACCCCTGCCACCAGCACAGCCCTCTTCCTCACCTGCTCGCTCAGGTCACACTTGACAGACACAGCACTACACATCCCTGCCACAGACCCGCACTCCTTTCCTTGGGGTGACGGCTCTACCCCTAGCCACCAAATATTTGCCAGGCTACACCTGGCATATGCAGGCTGGACTTTCCTCATAAAGGCCCCCACCCCAAACTGCAACTGCATTGCTTTGTCAGGCCACACCCAGCAGACGTGGGCCAGCGGTGTTTACCAAGCATTGCCCCTCCCTCACCGTGTTTCTGCATGGTCATTAGGAACAAGCTATTTGCCAGAAACCACTCCGGGCTGTTTGCCTTTTTTTCTGCTTTTAGCACCCCCTCCCCCAAATCCCCCAACTTCCCAAGGCGGATCATAATAGCTTTATATACCGCCACTCAGGCCATACCAGAGGTTATGGGGTCCATAAACCATGTTAAATGCTCTTGCTGTGCTCCGGCCTTTAACTCGGTCTTTAGGGCCCATAACTACCAGTACGGCCCTCACGCAGGGTCTGTAAAGCTTAATTACGGACTGTGTAATCATCATTGCAAGATATAAATACCCACATTCTATGTAAACAGGTGCCGTGTAAGGTCTCATGCCGTCTGAGGTAGTCATTTTGGTGTGCCTCTCCCTTACAATGGATCCAGATTTGATGTTTTCAGGGTCATAAAGGTCCCCCCTGGTGCCCCTCAGTGAGTGACACCCTGGCATCTAGATTGCAACATTTTAACAGTGGCCCTTTAGAAAAAGAATCTACTGCTTCTCAAGGCCAGGTCTGTGTTGCGTAAACATCCTCAACAAAATGCACTATAAAAACACCATAACTAGGCTTTTTAGTTTTCTTTTTGTACCATGTTTGATGTGGCACACGAGGCAGGCGGGGCATGGGAGAAACTTTGGGAACAGAAGTCATTATGGCCGTGATTCATCCCAAATATCAATTTGCTGCACTAACCCTTATCTAACAGTGCACAGTAATTACTGCATTTTCAGGAGAAATCTCTCTGTTCCTCTATGTCAAATATGGAGGTCAGACCAATTGCTTTTACACAAGTGCAATGACACTCGCTCTCTTCTCTCCAACGGTGCTCGTTTTATTATAGCTAGGAGGAGGAAGGGGGCCTCTTTGTCCTAGTCTCCATTTATGCTTCCCTCACCATTCATTCCACACAGACAACTCTTGACTCCGATACCACTCGGCTTTACCAGATCACACAAGCTGTTTCTGAAGCCCCGCAACTCATAGGAACTCTTGAGTACATCCCAAGGCCATCAAGTATTCTAGAACTCAATTTTACATTAATTTCAGCAACACATTGCACTATTAGCTGCAGCCAGATAGGAGGAAGTCAAATAAGGACATCTAGTGATCCATCTCTTGATCAACTTTACAGGCCTAAGCGGATATAACTATATATACTTGCCCCAGTGATCCCCTTGTGTTATTGCTCTCTTATTTGTTGTGACTGTTTTGTTTTCTCACCCCTACCCCTTTTTACCCTGTCCCTCTTATGTTTTCATCACACTGCTTATGGTCTGGTTATCACCCTGAGTGGGGTCACTATTCTCTTCTGCATGGACAAGGCTCTGCGCTTAAAGACCACAACGGTGGTGGCATGCACAGTATAAAAGACAGTTAACATAGCATAACATAAAAACTGACCACATGCCCTTTTTTATGTTACACCTTCAAGTAGCAAACCACTGCTGTATTTGTAACTAGCTGTGGTACCCGGCATTGCCTTTGTCCTGATCGAGTGGTGTCTCATGTGTCCTGGAGGATGTTGCTCTTGTCCTCATGTCAGCAAGTCTTGCTTCAGTTTTCTCTGGCATCTCATTTGCCCTGGAGAAAGTTGCTCTTGTCCTCTGGTTGGCAAGTCTTGCTGCTGTTTGTTGTGGTTCAGAAGCTCTTGATATTGATTTTTGCTTTGCATCAGATGGAGCTTTGCCAAGTGATGTTTGTTTTTTGTGCGGCATGTTTCAGTCACTTAATGGCTTCGGCACATTTGAGAAAATGTCCAAGAAAGAATGATTGATTGTGCTCTCTTCTCACGAATGAACTTAAGTAAACTGTAACCTTGCCATTTCCCATATTTTGAGTGACGTAATAAAAAATATATTTTTTTTAATTCCCTTAAAAAACGCTTTAATGAACACTTTTGAACTGTATACAGTAGTAATACATTTCAAAGGTGTAACTAACACATCGATCATTTTGCTTCAGATACTTTCCAAAATGTTACCTCCTTCTAGTGCCTACTGTAGTGAATCGGGGTGAGCATCAGTAAATGAGGGTCTCTACAGAGTGAATTTTTTGCATCCAAACATAGACTACAATCTTGCCCCAGGAATCCATACAAAATTTGGTAGACGTGGGTTCAATGGTGTGGATTTGTATAGCCGGACAAACATACACACATACATACATTCCGCTTTATGTATAAAGATAGGGGCTTCCTTACAGATGAAAAATGTCAGTCCTGGTTCTTCACTATAGTAAAGAGAAAGCCATCAGGTATATGATGTTCCCACATGTGTGCATGTAATAGATTGCCAAGCATTTAGGAGAAGCTGAAGCTTTATAGATTTGCCACGGATCTCTCATTGGAATCATGACCTCATGTTGGTAGTCTTACATTTTTTTGCAATGGTGCGCTTAAGACAAGCAAATACAAGCATGAATGGATAGAACAGTTATAGAGAGGTGAATTGTGAATATGCTGTTTCTTTTTGTATATCACTGCACACTTAACTCATGAAAAGTTGTAGTCTTTAAATACGATTGCGAATGGCTAAGGAGACTAAAATATGATCACTCTTAGGCTTTGGAGTATCAGAAGGTTGCTTCTAAATATCTGCATAAATGCAGTGCTCCAAGTACAGGAAGCAGAGTATTGTGATTCTGAGTCACACTCCCAGTCCAAATGATTTCATTAATTCAATAATTATGATCTATTTAGGACTGAGTTACAGATCAGTTCACAAATCTGAATAGATTACGGGCCTGATTTATGGAAAAGTGCACATTTCCCCCATAATTGCCATGCGCCGAGAACAATACGGCTCAAGCATTGTGCTGAATAAAAAATGTGCGCCCCACGTATTTATGGCATTTACTGCGTAAAGTAACTGTATTCGCAAGTTGCACCTGGCACGCCCCTGTCACGCCCCCCACGCAAAGCATAAACATCCAGAACAGCTACATTTACGTGCTCTCCTGGGCACGATTACATGCACCCTTCAAACAGTGCGTAGGGTCCCCTACAAGCAGGCCTGCAGCTCCGGGCCATGCGCAGGATCCCCAGTAACTGTTGCCAGCACCTTGATAACATGCGTATGATACTCCGTAACTCGGGTAAAACTCTGAAAATCTGCCTACGAACCACCGTAAACCATTCCTGCACCTTGCTACACTGCGTACTTGCACCCCTAAGTTAGATTGGAACCCCATCTGCATGCAGGCACCCCTGAATCCAACATGCGATCCCACCTCTGTGCAGTGATTCCTATGTGCAAGTGTCTGTATGCCTGCCTTCGGGTGGCATAGAGATCGAGGGATTTGTATGGCCATTTCTCTGCTAAGAGGATGAACAGGTGGTTCCATGAATACGTGTCGTTTGGCGCAATTGTGGGTGTACGAGGGACTGCCTGTGGGCTGTCCCTTGTAACGCCCACTTTTTCGCATGTGTTTCCCCATTTTCTGTGTTCTGGCCCCTTCCCAGCACTCTGCGCAAGCCACGCCTATGCTCTGCCTGGTCTCTCACGCAAGGGGCTTGACAGCTCACAGAGGCGTGTCGTGCCTGAGTGAAATCCACGCAGGTACCGCTCATTCGATTCCACAAATTGACATATGGGATTACGCACGCAGTTTGGCATGCAAGTCCCCTATTAACCATGTAAATAAGTCCATGAATTGGTCCCTTTGTATTTTTGCAAAGCAATTCACAAAGGGACGTTAAGAGAAACCTAGAAAAGACTAGCCCTTCGAACGGACACGGACATGGGGAATGTGCCCATGAATCTATTAGATACAAGAAAGCCTTGATTAATGTACATTACATGAAATTGAACCCTTTCATGATTTTAGTTGATACTTTTGAGTATAACTTTTGAAATTGGTGATTTGAACTGTTTCCTTTGATTTTCTTATTTTTCAATTTTTTTATTATATAATGTTTCTAGTTGTAATTTCAGCCTTGATAAAGCACCATGTGACACGAAACAGGTGTTGGCTGATTTATGGTAAAAGAAAAGAGCCTTTGGTGGAAATAATGAGCTGAGGGTCTATTCAGTGACGTTACAAAATCAAGAGTATTAGATTTATGAAGAATTTCCTCAGCATGGGTTACCATACCTCTAAGGGAGGGGTTTCAGAATTCTATATCAAGCACTATGTGGTGTTGGCGGACGTTATCTACACCCATTTGAAGGAAATTTGATGCTAAAAAAATTGAATCTTATCTTAATAAATGGGTTATGTGTAAACAGTCTTTATGCTCTGTTTTGTGTAAAAAAGTGCAACGCATCGACACCAGGCTAGATGGGAGGGCTTAATAGCAAAGTAAGTAAGTCACACTTGTGTAGGAGCGCGATAGAAATAAAAAAAGATATCAATCAATTACAGCTATGTTTTAGACGGAGAAAAGATGTCATATACTGACATCGAAGACCTGACCATAAACAGGGCAGACACATTGGCTTCTCATCTGAAGAAGAGGATGTCATATTAGGTCTAATAAAAGACAGTGGCTTTGGAACTGGCAGTATAAAACGACAAGATCCTAAACAACAGATTAAACAATTGGAGTACCTTATTCGAAAAGAAATCAACCGGAAGCTACATGCAATAACGGTAGGGAGATAACATAAAAGCCAACGCATCCCAAGAGGGTTACGCATCCAATTACGACCGACATTATGTAAAGAGAGTAAAACTTTCGTGAAAAACTTTTGTGAAAAAATGGGAAGCTATACTTAACAAATGCTTAACAAATGCTCTCTACACCTCATATTGCTCACCATACAAGAGTTGGCAAAGGACATATCTGATCTTAACAAAGAAATCCAAGAAATTGAAGGGGCTTTGGTAACTGCATTAAACATAGAGGAAGTGGATTCTATTCTCCAAGAAATAAATGAGAAATTGGCAGAATATAAAACAGAATTAGGATCTAAAAAAATCCGTAAATTCAAAAGGGATACTTACGACTATCTTAAAGATGAAGCCTACAACTGGATGGACAAGTACGGTCCCCCACTAAGGAAATCTAAGCCTGCAAATTCAAGCGAAACATCAAGTTCAGGGACAGATACGGAAAGAGAACCCCCGAATAGAGAAGAAGACAACACAGCGAGTACCTCAGGAGCCTCGAGGGTATCAGAGACACCACCGAGAGACAGACCGACTTCTTTTTCAGGCAAAGGAAGAAGAGAACGAGACGGGGGAGGAGAAAGACAAAAAGGGAAACCCAATACAAGACTTCAACAAAAGAAAACATAGTAATGAACTTATCTACAAGAATACTGACCACCAAAGAAATAGAAACACTACAGAACGGCTTAAGCTTCGTACCGACGTATGATAGCACACTATTTGAGTCTAAAATAGAACTCTACAAATTAATTCGAAAGATGAAGTTAAAAGTATTTTTTAGCGAACTGGATTATCAACAAACTACTGAAGAAGAATTGAAAGAGTTCAGAAGTAAAAGTACTTTTGTTCCTCCTATAAGCATACCTTCAATAGGTGACAAGGGATTTCGAGAAACTAAGATTTAAAGGCCACTCAACACGCAATATGAAACCTCATGAACTCAAATTGATACAGGATTTATATGGAGATCCTTCCATCACAATAAGGGCTGCGGACAAAGGAGGTGGTCTGGTATTGCTTAACACTACGGAATACGAAGAAGAATGTGAGAGACAATTGAGTGATGTCAATACATATGCTAGATTGACACAAGATCCAACACCAGAGATACGAGAGAATTTGAAGATATTGCTAGATAAAGCGGAAGAATTAGAGTTGATTAACCACCACACAAAGACATTTTTGACGAATCTACATCCCAGAATACCACACTTCTACACCCTTCCGAAGGTGCATAAAGATCCAATTAAACCCCCTGGGAGACCCATCGTAGCAGGGATGGACAGCATATTGGAACCCCTTGGCAAATATGTGGACTTTTTCTTACAACCACTCATCCAAAAAACCAACACATATATCAAGGACTCGACTCATTTCTTACAACTTTAGAATTCAACACCATTTGATTGCAATAACATCTGTTTTACCATCGACGTCAAGAGTCTCTATGCATCGATCCCCCACGACCTAGGGAGTGAGGCTGTAGAATGGATACTTCTCAATGCAGAAGAGATACCAGCACAAAAAGAATTCATAATGGTACTTCTCGAATTTATAAGTAAGAACTCATACTTTCGATATAAAGATCAATACTATCTTCAAGTAGCTGGCACTACCATGGGAACAACCATGGCTCCCTCTTATGCAAACTCCTTCATGCATAAATTTGAATTAGAATACATACTACAGAATGAACAATGGCATCCTAAATTGTGACTATGGATTAGGTACATTGACGATATATTTGGAGTATGTAAAGGCACAGAGGAAGAACTACTTAATTTTTTTAAATATTTGAACAGCAAAGATGCCAGAATCCAATTTACGTATGAATACTCACAAGCAAATATCCATTTCTTGGATGTAGACATTAAGATCACCAATATGGGATATCAGACCACCATCTTTCGCAAACCAACAGACCGCAACAAACTGTTACAACGACTCAGCTTCCATCAACCGAGTCTCATTAAAAATGTGCCGTATAGCCAGATGCTCAGGGTGAAAAGATTGGTAAGTGACCCAGAGGATTACAAAATTGCCATCAAAGAAATGGGGAAGAAGTTTTTGGATAGAGAGTATTCAGAGGAAGAAGGAAGTGAACAAAGCACAATCACGTGTAGCTACCCAGAGCAGAGAAGACCTACTGAAAACAAAGACCAAACAAGATGAAGTCCCTCCTCTCGTCTTCGTGTCCAAATAATCGCGACAGAGTAATCGCATCAAGTACATTATTAAAAAGCATTGGAACACATTATTGTGTGATCAACGAGTAGAACATCTGTTCAAAGAAGTTCCCACATTCGCCTATCAATGAAGTCAGAACCTTAAAGACAGGCTAGTCCAAGCCAAACCAGCACTCAAGAAGATAATTACAGAAAGGATCGGGACATTCCCTTGTTTGAATTGCAGCAACTGCAGTTACGTTATGAAAGGCGAAACAGTGAAGCATCCCCACACGGGGGAGACAATCAGACTAAAAAGTTTTGCTACATGTGACTCAAACAACGTGATTTATGCTATCAAATGCCCATGCGGACTGTACTATGTGGGTCAAACCCTGAGGGTAGCGAAAACAAGATGGAATGAACATAGGTCATGTATAAGGAACCACAATCCAAATTCAGCTGTGGCAAGACATTGGGATGAGAGAAAACACAACTTGGCTCAAATCCAATTTGTGATTTTGAAAGTGGTATTTAAGAGAGACACCCATGAGAATTTCCCAAAAAGGATGGACCAAAGAGAATCCTTCTGAATCGACTGCCTGAGCTCCCTAACTCCTAGGGGGCTCAACGAAGAAATCAATTACTTGTGCTTTTTATAAGACTTGTTCGATTGCATTGTTAGATATTGCACCTAAAGTTTTGTTAACATTTTTACTTTCCATCCACATTCCGTGGACATATTAGTGCTAAACCTCGAGGGCTGTTTTTTGGCTTTCTGGTATTCTCTGGTGCACAAATTCATCAATTATACATGCCAGGCACTTTTAATACTTTTATTTCCACTTACTTCCTCCACTCTTGACAGGATAGCCTGTGGCTCTTACCGGACCACAAGCATACCTTACTGTGATACCGTCATTTATATAAGATATGACACATTTGGCATCCCACATTGTAAGAGCATTAGGAGTAGCCCCTGGCCCTCCCCACCGTTTCTTTAGACATACACGGAGTGTGTTGCGTTCTCCGTACAAGCATCTGCATTCGTTTTTCTAGTAAAATGCATCTATATGCACGCGCACCTTCTTTACACGAACATGCGCTTTCTAAGCGTCCGTTTCCATGGAGACATCCCTGCCCCAGGGCTCGCTCCCGGGAGTGGGGTGCGAGGTGTACATGCTCCAGCTGGACCACAAGGCCTCGCCCTGTCTCCATGGTAACACATAAAAGAAAGCGAACCTGCCGTGAGCGCGTATAGCAGCGGCTCATTCAGCTTACACGTCCTGCAAGCACAAGCTGCTCGGTAAGTACTATCCGTGTCCATGGGACTACAGGTTTTCCTTCTAAGCATCAGCAAAAGGGTGACAAGTCTTTATTTATATTATAGATGTATCTGTGTACCGATGTACATTATCAAGAAACTGGCATGACTCAGGTAGGACATGCTCATTCAGCTTTTGCGGATACACATAGTATACTTTACACTACCAACTAACTAATTGACACTTCCATTTTGTTTTATTTTTTATCTACCTATGTAAACGGATGTGGTTCGCTCACGGAATGGTATGTGTTTTTGTACTGGTTTCACTGAAATGTAATGGTTTAATGTGTTAAATGTGTTGAACATCTACTAGATATGAATGAAATATCAGTCATGTGACATTGATTTTTCCTAAATGCCGCCCTGATGAAGGTTCTATCGGAAATGCATTGGCACTAGCGTATTACGGGCAAACTGAGATGCGAACCCAGTGTGTGATTTGTAAAGACAAGTTATATTAACGGACACTTCAGGAATGTGCATTAAACATTTCCTGTAATAAATCATCCTGTTTTGAATTCATCACTGACTTATGGCCAAGACTTTTTATGCAAAATTCGCAGCAGATAAATTAGCAGCAAACAAATGGGGCCAACTGTGAAGCGCCTTTCCTAACAAAGTAGAGTTACTTTGTTTTTTGGATATCATATGTTTGGACAGGTCCTTGTGCTATAGGACCATTTCGGACTGGCAGCTCCAGGCAAAAGCATTCTAAGTATTGGAATCAATTCAACTAATGTATTCGATAATCAAAAGACTGAATTTATAAGTGGTGCCCTCCTCTCCCTCTTCACAGCTATGGGAATGATTACACTTTCTTAGAACTTAGGATGCTAAGTTGATAGATGTTGATCAATTAAATTCTAAATGAAGTATGTGTCTGGTTGCCAGTACACACCCAATCCTAAATTTAAGATGGACAACTGAGGCCCCTCTGTGACTACAACTCCCATCCTTATGGACGCGCAGGGGTCTGAATTGAGCCATGCCCTTTGTAGTTAGGTTCTCTGCAGCTCCTACCGGATCTCCTGCCTTACCCAGCCTTTGATGCATGAGTCAACTGGGCAGATTGGGTTACATGTGATTTTATCAACAGAGATTACAGAGTGGTACATTTCATTGTGCTCAAAACACCGACAACACTGAATTTTTTTAAATTTTATTTGGTGGTCCCCCCAAGTCCCCTGTTTTTCCAGCCTTATAATGCACCCCAAACCCATCACAACCTATTTTAACCCCTTACCCCACTACCTTTTATATATTTATTTAATGTTTTCTGTGTTTTTCTATGTTATAGTTCGCAGTGAAATGTACCACTCTGTAATGTTTTAAATAAATTAACTGGGTACCGCAGATTGTTTCTCGAATATCTTCCGGCAGCTAAAATGTTGGAGTAAAATAATCGAGAGATTTTCATTCCATGAACTGCGCCATAATACCTTCTGGTAGTGCTGGTTCTGGAGGGGGGTGTCAGGTGGGGGAGGGAGGTGGGTTGTCAACGGCATGGGCAGGACTGGTCCTTGGATTTACACTGAAAGGCGATCCTGCAAGACAATTTTTGCAGCGCCATCTTGTGCCAGTCCACTTCCTTCCCTACTCTGTCATACAGTGCTTTCTAGCTCTACTTTGACCTTATATCACTTGTAAACAACAATACTTATTTTATACACCTCAAATAGAGAAGAAAGGGTCTTAGTGGCCTCACTGTATTCCAAATGAGATTTTCAGTCGGCGCACAAGGAAGTTTTTAGCGGATGCCTTACTCTGCGGAACTGAATAGTACTCCTGTGGTAGAGTGACCAGACGTCCCGGTTTTCCCTGGACAGTCCTTGGAAATCACCCTCCGTCCCATTGTCCCGGGAGCTTTTTCAATTTCCAAACCCCGTCCGGGGATTGGAAGGCTGGCTGGCTACGGTCCCTGTTTTTGCCAGGTCCCGATTTCGGAATCCCAATAACGGGTGCTGGTGCGACTCTTCCTGCATGTAAATGGGGGCATGAATCCTTTTCATGCCCGTATTTCCTCCCCGGTGCTCTCCTCCAATGAGAGCAGTGCGCCTGTGAGCACAACCCCTCCCTGCCCACCGCAACAGGCCAGTGACATAGAAGTAGGACTACCGTTTTATCGCAGTCCTACTTCTATGTCTATGGCCTGTCCCAGTGGTTTTTTTTTATCTGGTCACCCTACCCCGTGGGAGAATTTAAACGCCCCAGACCCTTGAGAGTCACCACTGAACTGAATTCCATGAACTCTTCTGACATGCTATTTTGAGGTCTGGCGGTTATGTGGTTTTGCTTTGATGCACTTTGCACCAGTGAGCTATGTTTTTTGGAGTAAAATGTGCATAGCATTCTTCCCATCAGAACTGGAGGTAAATACCACTGGAGTGCACGAAAATTGAGGCAAAATGTGAGTCACTGCCGCCCATATTTGGGCGTTGTTTTTGTAGTTTTCGAACTGTCCAAGTTTGTGGCGTGATGCAGAAGGTGTGATGGGCAGTTTAGTGCGGCCTTCTTCAGCTTTGTGGCCACTTTCTGGCTCTTTTGATGTTCATTTATTGTTTATGCTTGTGCAAGTGGTATTCGAAAGTGGAAATTAAAAACAAGCATTTGCAAATCTGCAATCCCTTGCAAAAACACAGTGGTTTGCTTTTCTAAATCAGCTTCTGTCCTGCAGCTTTCTTAACGCTCGCTGTCGAGAAATACTAAACAAAATGGCGCATGCAGCACGTCGGTATAGTCGTAAACCAGTGTATACCTCGCTGTAGTAAAACACTGCAAAAGGCCTTATGCAGCATGATGAGGTACACTACTCCGCACCTCCAGTTTTGGTGGCCACTTGCATTACGCTCCACTGCCACAGGCGGAGTGAAATGCAGCTAACTTTAAATCAGCCCGACGTCCTCATGAAATCACCTGGGCCATATTGAAGCAGCAGCACCTATAGAATAGGTCATCTTCAGTGGTGTCCGAGGTAGCTCTGTTTCAACGAGAGCAGAGGAAGGTGTGATGCGACATTTTGCTAGATATAACCCACTGCGCGTGTACCCAGAATCCTTCTCGACTTACTTCAAGAGGGAAGATACGAAATGGCCACGAGAGAGCTGAATCGTCCTTATCCGGCACGAGTGAAGCAACTGCGGCAGACTCCCCCTCAGAAGCATTGAAGTACCTCGCTGGCTTTCATCAGACAAGCTGCCTACAAGAAGGGACGGGGACTCTTTCTTTTTGATCCGCTTTCATGTTATTTGAAAATGCCACAACAGGCCGAGGCATGCACGCTCACACAGCATTTTCGCCAGACCATATGTGCCTTTCACAAGAAAGCAGTGAGGACTGCCAGAAGCACTGAACTCCACCGAGGAGCAGAGAGAAAGCCTGGCTTGGATTAATCCTCTTTTGCCCTCAGAAGACTATTCCTGGGATAATTCCTGGCACATGCGGAACACGGCCACCCTGGGGTATTTTGGCGCAGCACTGTGGCCAGCGAGCCGCACAGGGGACAGAGTGCCCACCAGTCTATTTATTGGGGACCGGTGGAGGTTCGGAAGTAGTTGATGGTTAACGCTGTACGTCTTGCTCCCAACTCTTTACCGGTTTACTTGGTGTGGGGCCTGCATAACATGGCAGGGCCTGAGTTGGGAGAGGGAGGAGGTTTGGCATTTGCTACTGATATGTCATTTTTTTGAAGTGCAGCATTTTTAAATATCAGGAGTGGGGGTGCGCGACACAGTCCCAGGTAGGTGGGCAGTAGGGAGAGCTTATAAAGGGCGGGACTGCTGTTGGTTGTCCTTTTCACTGGGGCCGGGGATCAAGGTGGGGCGCCCCACCCTGATGTGTTCACAGGGATTGTGGAGCCCGGTCCTGGCAGTGGACTCTGCCAGGCCTTGGGCACTGACCTTTTCTGGGTGTGGCTACTTCTTTTGGACAGCAGATGTCAATGGATATGCCCGCTCGACCTGGTTCAGCCTTTTGCAGGGGGGAGAGGATAAGAAGAGGGAAGATTGTTGCTAAGTAAAATACATATATAAAACAAAAGAAACAAATAAATATATATATATAATATAATGAATAATAAAATGTATAAGAAAATTGGGTAATTAAAAAATAATCATAATAAAGTTAATCCAATAAATAGCATTGATGCATCTGTTATAGTATGCCCCAGTACATTACCCCTTTGACTTGTTGGTTTTGGGGTATTATATGTGCATGTAATAACTTTCTGGGGTGTGTGGGGAGGTGAATGAGGCTCGTGCAGGTTTCCCAGAGCAGGGGATCTAGCAGGGAGGGCAACAGCAGGGCTCACGGGGGGGGGGGGGGTTTGGTCGCCCCAGCCTTTGATAGGCAAGAGGAAGTGCTGGCATATTGTGGTACATGAGCACTCCAGGAGCAAGGGAGGTATGGGCTATCCCCCATAACAAGAGGAAAACGCGAGGGGCCAGGATGGTTCCCCTGTTAGTGGTAGCAGGGCAACAGAGAAGGCTCAGTACGGCCTTGTGGAAGTCCACAACAGCGATGTAAGATGGGCATCACCAGAACGCACACTGAGTAGTACAGAGGCAGCCTGGCTGTGGGGTTTAATGGCAGTCCCGGGATCAAATGAACTGAAAGGCCATGTTAGGCCTAAAATGTGCAGAAATACCTTCTTGTCATGGGAAGGCACACTGGCAGACTAAAAACAGCATAACAAATGACAACAGTGCCAATGTGCCTAGTGAATTCAAATGTAGGTACTTCTGCATTTGACGCAACAAACATGTGAACAATGAAACCAGGCTGCAGAAGGGAATTGGAAAGGCACTTTGTGATCTGACAGACAGAAAGGCAGCATTTCATTTTCAACTGCCACATCAAAAATGCTGTTTTCAAAGAAAGAGAAATACACTTATTAAGCGTGCCTTGCATGCAAAATTCAAAGCCATAAAAGTACCTTTCATTATATCTGAGTGAGGCCTATTTTCCAGTAAAAATGGCTGATGCGTAATGTGTAACTTTGAAAAGCATAAATTGTTATCATGGAAGTGAGTGCATTTTGCAGCCTAAAGTAATGAGCACATGGAGTAAAAATGTATATTGCCAGGGTAATGTGACTACATATCATGACGGAAAAAAATGAACATTGATGGCAAGATGCAATTATATTAAAAATAATCAGAAGACCTAATTTATAATGTAATGGTAACATTCGAACATCAGTTCTGTGCATGGAGAAAGGCTGGGCTTGACCATAAGACATTTTCCCCTACACCTATCCAGGGCTCAAAGCTCTGCTCAACTCTTTATCTGAAAGTCCAATCACCTTGAAATGTCTGCAGAGCCAACTTCTGATGGACTAAAGTTTTATGAGGTTAGCAAATGACCCGTGTAGGGGAGGCATGGTATCACAAGTATGACACTTTGTAAAACCTTTATTGATGTTTCTGGGGTTGAAAAACTCTTACTTTGCCCTATATCTAGGATGGTAGTAGTCTCAACCATCACAATAAACAAAACAGTCCTAGTGGAGTTCATAAAATCAAAATGGCCTATACTAACAAAACCTAATGCCGGACCTATCTCTTGTACAAAAAGTGTATAAAGTAGAAATGTATTCAAAGGAAAAATCAGTGCGCAAAAGAATAAATGTGGCTGAATCAGTTCTCCTCCCCACGTTAAACTGCACGTAGTAAGGCGGTCCCTGTAGGCAGGATGACACACTCGCTCAGGTTTCCAACACAATAAACAGTTCCAAAACGTGGATCAGTGCCCACCTGGCCTTCCACGTTAAAGTCTCTGTTTCCAGACTTCCAAATAATGTTTCAACAAAAGGTTCATGTAGGCCTCCCTCTGTCGGGCTCAGACCTGTTCAAAACACAGTTGACGTGGGTCCCCTTCTGTCGGATTCAGACCTTTCACAACAAAGTTCACAAAGGCCGCCTGTGTTGGGCTCAGACCTCCTCAGAACAGTTCAACAAGACTTGCAAGGGGGCTCCCTTCACCAAACTTATTATACTTCAGGTCTCCCTCAATCGGGTTCAGACCACTTTTGAATGTCGAAGACTTTTGAATGTGCGGGTGGCGATCTTTACAGACCTCCATAGGACCACCTTGAATAAAAGTTCAAGGTTCAACGTTCACTCTCCCCTCCTCTAGTAGTTAATTTTGCTTGCTTTGCTTTTCCAGTTCATTCGCTTTATCGTTACAAACATTCACCTTTCAGGGAGACTTTTGAGTGGGCTACTTCCTTTCCCCAGATGAGTCTGTTACTCAGAATCGCTGATTTCATAGCTTTCCTTACTTCAAAGTTCATTCACAGGTCTGTCTTTCTTCGTGTCTCATCTACAAATGTGCAGCCTTCACTTACGATATGATGTTGCCACTTCAAACTTTCTTTAACACACACCGGTCTCTCAGTTCACTTGCAAACTCACCGGCTGCGTGCGTTCGTTTCTTGGTTTTACAATTTCCAATTCACAAGCTTAGGTTAGTACCACCGGGTTGGCCTAGCATCCCCAAATCTGCCATTCACCCGGGAGGTGACTGGCATCACTGAAACACAATGCAGCCTTCTGATGTGGGATCAGGCATTCTCTCTGTGTCTTTCATGGCATGTCAGAAGCAATGACCTTCATTAGAGAAGTCTTGGGGATTTTGACCAGCTGCCCTCATCCTTTGGTCCGTCGCTCTGCTATAGTAGGTTTTCCTTCACTCCGGAAGTGCTGCTCGTACTCGTTTTCCGCCTTTCTCAGAGTGTATTTCTAGGTTCTGCCTTTTATACATGTGAGGAGAGCTAATTGGTATTAGGTGTATGCACTTAAAGTCAAGTGCCTAACTTTGCCTGACCTGATTAACGACACATGTCCAGTACGATGTATGAGAGTTAGCCTTGTTACTCTCAGTCAACCTAATTTAACTGAAGTAAAAATGTGCATATAACTTGCAATAATTAAGAGGTGGCTATTTAAGTATATGCAGAATCAGAGTTTATTGATTTTCTCAGGAACCGTAAGTCACTCAGTAATGGTTCAAGTGTCATTAAAAAGATGATGAACAGGCCTACCTGGTGATTGAAGTCTCATAAAACAACTTGGGAACAAGAGGTACAACCTAAATTGTGTTTTAGTTCTCTATCAGAATTGTCCCTGGACCTAATATGATAGCAAACTTGTCTGTTTCCTCCACCCTCCCATTACTGTTTTTTTCCTCCTCACCACCCCTGCAGCACTATCTGAAACCTAGTATGATAGTCGCTTGTTTTGTTCCTCCCCTCCCTTTCTGCACCCCTCTCCATTACCTTTTGTTTTTCTCCGGCTCCACCAGAAATGTGGTCAGGACTAGTATGGTAGTCGCCTGTCTGTTTCCATTTCCTTCCCACTCTCCCCCTCCCTTCCTTATCTATGTCTTAGCTCTTGCACTATCTTAAATGTCGTCAGGCTGAGTACGATAGTTAATTTCACATCCTTACTGTTCATGGCCTGCAAGAATGTGGTTGTAGTTTCCCTTGTTCCCTCTCTTGCCTTGAAGTGCTTTGAAACACATTGGGCCTGATTCCGAGTATGGCGGTAAGGGATAGCGGCCACCGGTAATGAGACCGGTGGCGGTGATCCCTTACCACCATACTCCAAGTTCCCTTTGCGCCCTCGCCCTTAACGCCTGCTTTGAGCAGGTGTTAAAGTCGAGGGCGCAAAGGGGCCTCCAAGCCAATAACGGTGACCGTAATGAACGGTCACCGTTATTTGCATCTTCCCCATTCCCATTGATCCCTATGGGGGCTCATTTGGGAATGGGGAAGAGCCTTGGTGAATGGGGAATTACCGCCCCGCCAACCTTGGAATGGGGCGGTAATTCCGCCATCCACCAAGGCGCTGCCGGTCCGGGTACGGCGTCAACCAAGGCGTTAATAGCGCCATTGGTTAGCGCCGTACTCGGAATGAGGCCCATTGTGTATAAGCGCTATATAAATAAACGGTCATATCATATCATATCATTCCCCAGAAAATATCAAAAAGCTGAGATTTAGGCAGGTGATAGCTTAATAAATTAGAAGTCTGGTTAAAAAATGTCATATTGATAACTGTTATAATTTTGGGATTAATCATGAAAAAAAACATTTGTACGTGCAACATCATGCCGAGACGAGAGACATTTCAATAAATACACCATGATTAGCAGAATCTAAATATATATACCATTTAGGGCTTATTTGTAAATTAAAGAAAGTTGTCATGTAGGAGTTTTGTTTAGAGTGCAAACTGACAAGTGTTCAAATGTAAATTGCAGTGGGTGGATTGATGCCTCCCCTAATTTAAACGTAATCATGGCAGGATCAAATCCCAAAAAGAGGGACATAGGCTTGAATGAGGGGATGGAAAATAGTTGTCCAATCAAAAGTTAGGGCCAATGAGCTGGCATGTCATCATTTAGGTATTTTTGTGGGTGTGATTTAAGATTCATAAGGGGACGCACAATGGAAATCAGTGAGAGCTACCTAAAAATCATCTGGGTGGAAATACTGAAACATTGCTGCCAAATTAATATTGCCTGTGAGACAGGATTTGGGAAAGGCTTAAGCTGGCTGGGAACCATAGGAGAGCCAATAGAGGGATGAATGCTAGAGGTTTCCCTGACTGAACCTGGAGAGGCTGCCTAACCAAACCCCTGTGTTTCACCCAGAGATCCAATGTAAGTAATTGTCTAACAGAACCAAGTGTGTTGAGGATCTGAGCTAATACCTTCCACTTAATTAGTGGGTGAGGGCAAACTGAGTGGACCCTTAGCATTTTACAAAATGATAATTCAATGAATTCCTCTCTAGCCAAATCACGCAGGGTGATTTTGTTGAAGTTTGAAATTAACATCGCCCCCAGTGTGAAGTCTGTTAATATCATTTGGGTACACCCATTCTATTTTTGCCAACACCAGAATCCCCAAAAGGGAAGGGGTGTCCTTGTAAAAAGGAAATGCCTGTCACGACTCACTCCCTCTGCTCCCGGTCCCACCCCTTGGGGCCATGATTTCAGGTTTATTCCCTACTGGACTTTTCGTCCGAACCTTATGCTACAGTGCTGTGATGAATTGGGAGAGATAAATCCTTATTTTCCAAACTGCTTCCCTTCCGGATTCATTACAGGTTTTTGGCAGCCAGCATGCTTCTTTAATCAAATGACTATGCTTCCCAGAATGCCTGGCCCACTGCTTTATCTCCACCCTTGCAGGACAAGGTTGGGTGGAGGATAGGCAACACCTGTGGCTGCAGGTGCAGCAAGCAGCACACCTGAGGCGTGAGATTGTTAAGCAGCTTTAAAAGCCTCAGTTTGCTTCAGTCCAGCGCTGGTCATTGATGCAGTTTCCTGTTTGTGACTGGTCCCTTGTGCCTGGTTCTTGGCTTTGTGCATACTTCCTAGTTTCTATTTCTTCTTCCTTATCCCTGGATTTGAAATGTATGTGCTTAATTGATTCCTGCTTTCTACATTCCCTTTCTGTATTCCTCTGTTTACAGGCAGAATTTCTCAGTGCTTTCCCTTTTGATGCTGCCCAGTTTGCCTGTGTTCTATTACTCTTGACTTTGTCCTTTGCTGCTGTAAACCTTGATGCTTAGTCTTTCCTCCTTATAGATTAAGCTTCCTGTCTTTTTCCTTGGATGGGTTTGGGAAGTTTGCCTTTGTAATTTCGTTTTCCCTGCTCCTGCCGCTTTACCTTCTCTTGGAATCCATTCCATGTTTTCCCTTGCACTTCTGCATTTATTTCCCATTGATTATTAGGTGTGGTGTGCTGTTGTAGCTAGCTCCTGTGTGAATGCCTATGTTTTCCTCACTATTCTGTAATCATTATTCCTACTTGCCCCTTGTCTTGAGTCTTATATATTTTATATTTAGTTATCCTCCCATTGCTGTTATAGCCTTTCTGGGTCACTGTTTGGTCTACAGGGTTCATGGGCTTGCTGACATTCAAGTGGTATTTCTCATCCTCGTGAGTACTGTTTTTAAGTTCCCTTATTCAATACCATCAAGAGTGTTAGCTCACAGATCCTGTCGTTGCTTGTCCTCTACGTGGGTTTACCGCTGTCAGTACCTGTAACAGCAATTGTGGGTAAGGAGCTTGCCGACTTTCCTTGCAGTCATAAGGAGTTTCTAAGTGCTTACCCCACATCCCCTTTCTTTGTATTGTTGTCACACTCTATTTGCACTCCTGAGTTTTAGTATACATGAGTCTTGGTTCCTGTGTGCACGTTGTTTGATTCAAAGCTATTCACTGTGTGATTTTGTGCACATCCCCTTTGCCATATTCACTGCCTTTGTCCGTACCTGACAATGCCTAATGGTTCACCATTCCTCAGGGCTTTTCTTTAAGCAGAGGGGTGCTGAGTGCAATTGATTGTATGTTTTATTTTTTGTTGCTGGGGCAGATAGGTGTCTTGCTAAATGAAATAAAGTGAAGTCCCTAATTGAAATATACATGCTCTACATAGAGTGAGAAAATGTTTCCAGAGGGAAAAGAGATTTTGCATTGTAGAGGGTTGATAAAAAAAGTGTTCAGAAATTAAATAAAAGGGCCTGTTCTGAAACGTTTGTTGGGCAATAAGACTGCTAGCTTTGCTAAGGGCGCAGTGCCAGTCAAAATTTGGTTTACATGTGATGTAGTTAAACCATACTGTAATGCCTTGCTAAGCGCGCATGGAGATAACCATCTAGATCATTGCAAGTGTGAAATTGCTTTTGCAAAGTAAAGTGTTACAATTTTGATTTGCATTGAATCCTTGGTTTGGTGCCACAGAGAAGGTGGCATGTCATGTGAAGTAGTGTAAGTATGAAATGTTCTAAAATAATTGATAAAAAATATATTCTTTCTGTGCACCAGCTTGGTTCTTGGCTTGTTATTGCTCAAGGGAGAGCAATTCAATGGTTCTAGATGAACCAAAGACAGGGCTAGATAGAATATCATTGTCTATTTGTGTGATGCTGTTGATTGGGGGAAGTACTCCCCACATTACCATTGATCCCTTAAATATATCTCACAGGGCTGCTCCCTGCACAACAAAGGTCAAGCTCGGTGCGGGATGAAATGCAACAAGCAAGTGGTAATTTGCAGGGAGGAGGAGAGAAGATAATGTGGCCACAACAGGACAGATGGATAAGGGCGGCCTGTTGGCAAAGAGGTGAGCGCAGGAGATAATGGGCAATGTGTTGGCAATGGAGGGGGAGCAAACTGAGATACAGGGGGCAAATTGAAGATGCTGTCGAGGGAGTATCTGGTTGGGAATTCAAGGTTGGAGAGCGGGTTGGTGGCAGAAGCCAGGGTACCGGTGAACATAGGGAATTGGATCCCTGCAGTCTTCATATATGCAATTGGTTACGTGCAATACCAGAGTGGAATGCAGCACTTTTACTGCAAGCATGGACACCAGCAATAAGGTATTTGTGACAGCAAGGGCTGGAGTGGCAGAGGTACTATGAAGGGTTTAGAGCAAGGATAGGAGAGGGGCAGAGAATAAGATATGGGATGTAGGGGGGGAAATTGGGCTACATTGGAGGGTGCCTATGCACCTGACACCTGCTCAACATATGGAAAACAACTTTACCATGGTTTTTCTGGCCTCTTTATGGGCCTTTGTGCTGGACAGAGTGGGGGTAGGTAACAGAGGTCAGCAGGAAACACCATATTGGGCGTTTACTAAAGTAGCATGTTGGGCAGTCGACAAGTCCTGATGCAAGTGCAGTAGGTGCGCTGGACGGCACCCTGTCATGTATTGGGTGTGGCCGGTGACTGGAATGGGGGATTGGGGGATTAAGTGAGCAGGGAGAGTAATTAGGAGCAAGGGCCTACATACCCGTTAGGTTGGAGTGCTCGATGTTTGAACAGTAACATTTATTTTACACAAATGGGGCCAACGCAATGGTCTTGGGGGGGTGGGATGAGCTTCAGGCTTGGTATAGGGTGTGCTAGTGTGGTCCCAGGATGATTAAGTGAGCAGAGAAGTTAAGGCAGCTAAGGAGTGGCGGGATGGTGATAAGGTACGTGGTGGAAGGGACCATGGGAGAGATCGACAGATGTTGTAGTTGGTCCCCGGGGGGGA
Organism: Ambystoma mexicanum; assembly: GCF_040938575.1. Lineage (NCBI taxonomy): Eukaryota > Metazoa > Chordata > Amphibia > Caudata > Ambystomatidae > Ambystoma > Ambystoma mexicanum. The sequence goes on along the minus strand of NC_090922.1, from coordinate 55,218,188 downwards.
TGGGATAACAATATGGAAGTATTGTTCGGCAGCCATGGAGCATTTAAACTGTAGTAGGAGCTTAACATGGATGGCTGCGGTCAAAAAATGGGACTAATATCCCAAGCAAGGTATTTGGAGCATAGGTGAGCTAGTTAAAGTGGTAGTACAGTTGGGGAAATTTCACTCTAAGTAAAGGAGCTAGAGCATTGGGAAGAACTGTATTGGCAAAGCAATTAGAGTGTACAATGGTGTATAACGATGCATAAGGAAACAGGCTGGTGAAGGGGCGATTAAAATGGAACATGAAGTTGAGTATTGCAGAGGGGTACCCATTTGTGGTGACTGTGCAGGACGGTACCCAAAAAAGGGGGAACAACAGTTGCGGTCAGCTGGGGGGGATCGTCAACCGGGGAAGTGTTGGAAGTGTTGGTGTGGGTTGCGGATGGGAGCGGATGCAGAAGGTGCATGGGATGGCAGCAGGGCATTAAGACAGACTGGTGGCATAGGTAGGTTATACATTTGATTTTGGAGCCGCAAACGGGCAAAAAATGGTACATTAGTCCAAAAGGGAGTAGCATGGGAAGAGTGACAACAGGAGGAGGAAAGGAATGAGGTGCCAGTATGATTCAGAGCATGTTAAGGAGGAGAGCATCCAGCATGTGCAATAGTATGAGAGGTGGAACAGCCAAACGGGGCATTGAATGGAGGGTCAACAAAAGAGCAAGAAGTGATGGCACGAAACCAGTGGTAGGGCGAAAAGACGGGTAAGGAGGGGAAATGCAGTATTGGTAATAATGGGTTTAGAGAAGCATATTAAAGGGAGTGGCCAACGGAGGATACGAGGAAGAGTGATGGACAGGAGTGCAATTTTTTGGTGGATGTGTGTGACAGCACCATGAGCATGTGGGTTGCCAATGGCATAATCTTAGTTGAGGGGCAGCCTGAAGAGCACTGTGGTATGGTGTGCCAGATCAAGGTCATGGTTGGGGTCATGAGGTGTTGGCAGGAGTGGTAGCATTGGTGGTGTTGAGAGAGTGGTCTGGGTAATGAGCAAGGGTAGTTGGGGTATAAAGTGGGTGTGCAGCAGGGGTTACTTAATGCAAGGATTTTAGTGCAGAAGGTTCTGGGTTCTGATCCACTAATATGGAGTATATAGATCACAGTGCGGGCAACCAAGAGCGGGAATGTAGGTGGCAGTTATGGAATATAGGGGTGCTGGGGGGTGGCTCTGAGCAAATTGGTGAGACAGTATGGGGAGGTGGCTGGAGGTCAGGAGTTTCAACTCTTGCAAAGAGCGACCGTGGGGTAGTACAGGGAATGCGTTGGGGCCGAGAGAAGCCAGGAACCGTTCAACTGATTGCTTATGGCTACGTTTGGTGCTGAGGTGGGAGAAGGGAAGGATTAGGAATAAGAGGGGTCGGCAGAATTATGAGGGGGAAGAGAGAGGGCAATGATGTGAGGGAGTGTATGATTAAGTTGGTCTATTGAGGGATAGCGTAACGATAATGGAGCGAGGGTCAGCATTGGTGGCTATGGTAAATGGTTCTGGGTCAGTTCGGCATGGTAGGGAAGGATATAAAGAAGGATGCTATAGGGCAGGGGGACAAGAGGTCCACAGTGACATCAGGAGTAGTGGCCAGATTGCAGGGGTTTGGCTAAATGATTGTGGTCAGCAGGAGAGGGGAATTTTTAGGGTGGGATTTATATCATTGGTTGGGGCTGCCATGTTATGTGAAGTGGTGGTGGTCAAAAGAAGGGAGGAGCTATTATCGAAATGTGTACGTTTCTCCAAGGAGGGACTAGACATCTTCCTTAAGAAGGCCAATAAATAAATAAATTAATAAATACATATAGTACTAAATAAACAAAGGAAAGGTGGAGGACTTTGTAAAAGGGGAGGGTCAGAGTTGGGTCTGGTTAAGGAAGGGAGGGGATGATGGGAGCGAGCGGCAAAGTGGCAGGACCAGAGTTTAGGAATGAGAGAAGGGAGGATTTGACAGCGGGAAAGGTTTAGGGGGGTTAAACAAAGGTGTGGTTAGTGGAGAAGGAAGGGCGGCTCTTGGTTACATGTCCAGGGGATAGAACAGGTACTCAAGGGGAAGAGTTTGAGTATAAGGGAGCAGGAGAGTTACAGTTTGGGGCATGTGAAATAGTTAAGTTATAAGGGATATTAGGGAGAAGGGCTGACAGGAGTTGAATAGGAAGGATCGAATAAGGTATGAAGGGGGAGGGTGTAAAAGTTTCTCACCATTTGTTTTTCTTTCTGCAGCTGTGGTACAGTTGAAGAGTGGCAGTATGGAGAGGTGAGTTGACAGGAAGACGATAGAGAAGGAGGGATTAGTACACAGAGGGAGGAAAAGATGAAGAGGTGGGGGTGGGATGGTCAGGCTTGGGCAGAATAACAGGGGCTTTAACAGTTATTGATGATGAAGTGGGATGGAAGAGGGGAATGCGTGCCAGTGGAAATGGTAATTCAGATAGGGGAGAGTGGCCCAGGTAGAATAACTGGAAAGGCCTCCATTAAAGAAGTGAAGAAGGACTTTGTGATTCTTAAGGAGGATTTGGCTAGGTTTTCAGTTACATCGGTTGCAGGTAGTTGCCAGAAGGGCCTAAAGGGGTGGGGTGTATGGGCAAGTGAGGAGCTGGGTAAGGTACAAGACGGGGATAAAAAAAAAGTTAAATGGTTACTTTCGGTATTGTATGGGGAGACACGGGAGGTGCCATTTTATTGGTAGGTATGAAGTAGGGAACTTGTAAGGAAGATAGGAGACACTTCTTTAGGAGGGGGAGGAGTACAATGTGATGAGACATCATGAAAAGTAGGGAAGGTTGGAAGATGGGGGGTGGTGCAGAAAGATGCTCCTGCATCTTGTATCCTTTCTCACTTTCTATCGCACTGTTCCCCATCCTTGCTCCAATCTGGAGCTCACTGCCTCTTTCTGGCCAACCCCTCCCACTCTGCTTTATGGCCCACCGCTCCCTCTGCTTTATGGCCCACTGACCCAACTCTGGTTTACTGCTCCCTTACCACTCCCTCTTTGTTCTCTTGCCCACTGCTTCTGCTCTGTCCCACTGCTAGCCCTGTATCTCCTTTCCACCTCACTTTTCTTTTGCATAAATGTTGGTTTTGGGTCAGTTCCTTAAAAAAATTAGGGAACTGAAAATAGATTAGGGGAGGAGCTGTTTTTAGATGACCCATTTTTGGAAATTCGCAGGTCACCTTTTTTAAAAGTTGACCTGGGTTTCCATGAGGGGCTGAGTTGTAGCACAACTGTAAGCCATCTTCAATACATTAGTGCCAGGAGTGTTCTCCCAACACCAATGTTCTACAAGTTCCCATCATCACAGAATCTGCTGGGAGCGATTTTACAGTAACGTGCCCACACTCTCCTTGTGTGCATGCCTTTGAACAAGTAAGGGAAAGGTAACGGAGGGAGGTGGGAGAACACAAATATTATCAGAAGTAGAGTAGAATGTATATACATATAAGAAGAAGGAAATAGGGACTCAAAGGGTAACTAAGCAGCAGAAAAGGATACCTGGGAGGACACCCTAGAAGAGAGAGGATACTGGGGAGGACACCCGAGAAGAGAGAGGATACCGGGGAGGACACCCGAGAAGAGAGGATACGCCCAAATTCCTACGCTTAATATAGCGGTTAGAAGAAACCTGCATCCATAGTCCTGAATAAAATAGGGACAAATAGAAAATAACAGCAGTTAAAGACGCTGTGAAAGGGGTGGGTTTACACCCCATGTTGGGATAACATTAGGGGCAGAGGTCTTTGTAGCCAGCTGGAAATTGTCTAGTCTGTTAACTTCTGTCTTACATGTTGTTTGTTGTGACATCATAGGATGACATTTTTCCTTTGAGGAGCTAGCATATAAATTACACGATTGCACAACTGAGATATTGTAGAACACGAATTGATGGTTGTCGGTTGAAAAAGGAGATATACATTTTTGTGAAAAAACGGGATTGGAGCTTGCAACGATTGGTGCTCGCTCATACGGTTGAAGTTGTTAAAAAATGAAAGACATAACAAGCGTTATATAAAGAGAAAGTGAACAGAGTTAAACATGGAAGACATGACTCCATTGATACATCTGTGCAAACAGTTGCCAAAACATGCACCTAAGCTGAAAAAGTACAGTGCAGAATGGGTTAAAGGAACCGCAAACAAAATGTTTATGGAATGGCCCCAGGGTGGATCGCTATCTAAAACAGTCCCACAGCACATGACGACATATTTGCACGCCACATACACAAGCAAAAAGTTAGAAAAACGCCTAGCTAGTTTAGAGCTTTGGAAAAAGTAACAGGATAAGGAGGAGAAGCCGCCGTTAGATTGGATACTGAACGTATGCACAGAGGGGGGTGAGACGCCTTCTGTGCCGCCGCCCCGTCTGAAAAGAAAAACTAAGTCAGTAAGGACGAAGGATTATACCCACTAAGAGAACTTAGAACCAATCTGTATGTAACGAAGTCTAAGAATCACTGTAACAAGCGCCACGATGCCTCCGGTCTGCTGCGCGCTCAACAAATGCGAATAAATAAATAAATAAATTAAAGCAGCTACAGGGTATAGCAATCCAGCATATGAGTCACCTACGCAAAGTAGTTACGAAAATCCAGACAAAGACAGAGATAGAGATATCACCCCCAAAGTCCTGAGGGACAAGGAGAGACGCGAGAACGAGAGAAAAGAACAGGCACAAGAAAATACATCTGTCGATACAGAGAGAGCGGGCAAAAGATTTTTTTATTTTTTATTTAAATTTCTTTATTATTTTTCAATAACAACAAGAATATGCAAACAACCTATCTTTTTCAAGCCAATTGAGGATTAGTAATAACACTTTGGTTCGGACTCTGGCGGTGGGGTGCACATAGGTGAGTTTGACCCAGTTTAGGAAGGTAGGCCCGATCCCCATCTTAGTCATGGTGGCATAGAGCCATTTCCATCTGACCGAGTCAAAGGCTTTAGAGGCATCGAGTGACGCCAACGCACTTCTGTCGGGTTCGTTGTCTGTGCTGTGTATGACGTGATGCAGTTTACGCAGATTCTCGGTGATGGAGCGGCCCTGCACATACCCAGTTTGGTCTTGGTGCACCAGGTGTGGAATGGCCGCCTGCAGTCTCCTGGCTAGTAGTGCTGTTAGTATCTTATAGTCCACATTGAGCATGGACAAGGGCCTGTACGAGCCACAGTCAAGACTGTCTTTGTTGGGTTTCAACAGGAGAATGATGATCGCTTTGCACATGGTGTCGGGGAGGCGGCCCACATCGTACGCCTCGTTATATACCTGGGAAAGTAAGGGGGGCTAGTGTGTCTTCGTAGTTCTTGTAAAACTCCCCGGGGAGCCCATCTGGTCCCGGTGTTTTCCCGGAGGGTAGTGTTCTGATGGTAGCCATGACCTCATCAGGCGTGATGGGGCTATCCAGGGCCTCGATTAAGTGTTCGTCTAGGTGCGGCAGTCTGATAATGTCAAGGACATCTTCAATGTCTGTGTCTGAGGGGGGGGTGGGGTCGGAGTATAGGGTCTGATAGTACTCTTTGAACGCTAGGTTAATCCCGGCTTGCGTATGGATATTCGAGCCATCCTCGCCTCGGAGAAGGCAGATGGGTGTTCTAGGGGCCTCACGTTTATATAGCCACGCGAGTAGTTTACCAGGCTTGTCACCTAGGGCGTGGCTCCTTTCGGTGTATTTCGCATAGCTCAGTTTCCCTAGTGTCTCCCAGTGTTTTAGACAAGCCTGTTTGAGTTCAATTGTTTTATGCAAGTGAGAGGGGTCAGGGGATGGCGCAGCCTCAAGGTCCCTCAGCTCAGCTTCAGTGCGCTCGAGCAGGGATGTGGTGTGCTTTTGGGCTCCTCCCGCGGCAGCTATCATCTCGCCCCTTATTACCACCTTGTATGCCTCCCACGCTGTGCTTATATGTTGGACACTGTCAATGTTAGTTTGCCAGTAGTTCGTTGTACCTTGTCGGATTTGATCGTTAAAGTCTTTGTCAAGGAGCGCCTCGCTTCTAAGCCTCCATGTCGGGACGGGGGGTCTAGGGGCTGTCAGGGTCCATGTGGTGATCAATGGTGAGTGATCAGAGAGCACTCTGGCCAAATATTGTGTGTGTTCGAATAGGGCCAGGTGATCCTCGCTGACCAAAAGACTATCAATTCTAGTATGCACGTTGTGTGGCGGGGAATAAAAGGAGTAGGCTCTGGCGTCAGGGTGTTGTACTCTCCACAGGTCTTTCAAGGCGAATTGCTGCGTAAGGGCATTGAGTATTTTGGCTGGGGGGGGATGGGAATGTTTGCTATCTGATCTGTCTATGCTCGGGTCTAGGGTGCAATTGTGGTCACCACCCCATATTATGAGACCCTCCCTGTAAGGTTTCAGGCGTGCGTGCAGTGAATGAAAAAAGACAGTCGCGTTGTGGTTGGGAGCGTAGGTGCTGATTAGACAAAGGTCTTTTCCTTCTATGGTGCCTTGTATTAGGGCCATTCTGCCTTCGTTATCCGTTTTGGTGTGAGATAGGGTAATGCGGACAGATGGTGCAATCCAAATCAGGACTCCTCTTGCATAGGTGGAAAACGTGGTGCCAACACAGGTTCCTCTCCAGGCTTTGGCCAGTGCGGCGAGTTTGGGTGCGTTAAGGTGTGTCTTCTGTAGGAGGGCGATACCGATTTTGTGGCGTTTCATGAAGGAAAGGATGCAGTGTTGCTTGACGTAACTGTTTAGGCCCCTGACATTCCAGGACATTATTCTGATTCTTTCAGCCATGGTCAATACATTGCTATAAGCTTGTGGGTGGATCCAGGGTGGGTTTGCGGGTGGGCCCGGCTAGTTCCAAGGGGATCCTGCAGCGGGTGGGCTTGGTCTGTAACCCATATAACTTTAACTGGGTTCCATCTCTGGGATACCCCTTCAAGTGAACAATAACCTTTAACTTTCTTCTAAACAAAGTGCGTCTAGCGGGGTTCCCCACTTTCTGACATTCCCGTTTCCGCTCCTTAGAATGTAACTTTAACTGGGGCATCCGCTTGGGGTTCCTTTCCCAATAACTATGAACTTTTAACTATGAACTTAACAAAACGCATCTAGCGAGGTTTCCCTCGTTCTGACTTCCCCGTTTCTGCTCCATTTGACCTAGGTCTCTTGGCGCCCTACGGGCGGGTAAATACCCAAACTATTTCAGGGGGGTGAAGGTGGTTCAACTGCAGGCAGAACAGAACTGAAGGGTTTCCGTGTCTGGTATGCTCCTGTTGCATCATTCTCGCCGCATTCCATAACGTCTCACAATGTTCGATTGAGCGCCGCCGGGGGTGGCTGGAAGGTCCTCACGAGGTTGACTGACGTGATTTGCGCTGTTTGGGTTCAAGGTCAGGGACCTGCTCTTTGTCCATCCAATCTCTTACTTCTGCAGGGGTGTCGAATAAATAGGCTCTGTTGTTATGCAGGACTTTAAGCCTGGCTGGGTACAGTAGCATATAACGCAGGCCGGCATTTTTCAGTCTGGCTTTGGTGTGAATGAATTGGGCCCTGCTCCTTTGGACCTGTAAGGTATAATCAGGATAGATGGCGATTTTAGCAGAGTCCCGTTGTATGGTGCCCCCTAGTCTTGAGAAGGCTAAGATGGTTTCCCTGTCCTTGTAGTTAAGCACTTTGGCTATGATTGGTCTAGGTGGAGTCCCTGGGGGCGGTCGCTTGGGGAGGGTTCGGTGGGCCCTCTCTATGGTGAAGCCTTGTGATAGCTTGCCAGCACCGATTTCGTGTATGAGGAGGTCCTCAACATAGTTCGTGGGGTCATTACCTTCAATACCCTCGGGCAGGCCAATGATTCTAATGTTCTTTCTGCGGGCCCGCCCTTCAGCCTCCTCAGCTCTATCCTCCAGGTTCTTCACCTTCTGCGCTAGAGCGTCTACTTCTTTTAGGAGTCGCGTTTTTGCTGCGGTGTTGTTTCGCACTTGGGTCTCTAGGGCGTCAGTTCTGCTGGCTATGGAGCGCACTTCCTGACGCAGCAGGTTCATATCGATCGCCACAGCGTCAATTTTATTCTCCATGGTTTTCTGGAGCGTCATAATGGCCTCCAAGAGTTCGCTGGTTCAGGCGCCTCCGCACATGGTGGTTCTCCGTTAGTTGCGCCAGCGTCCGGTTTGAGCGGTCCAGTGGTATCAAAGGTCTCCATTGTGGTCTGTCTATGTTTGTTGCGGGAGCTTTTGTTTGACATAGCTTGAAGGCGAGCAGACCTGCCTGGTCTTTTGGGCTTCTCAGCGTCTTCTGAGGTCCCTTGCTCCCCAGGGGCGCAGGTTTTAGGGTTGGTCGTCGCCTATCCAGCTGGTCTTCGTCCTGCGCATCCGCTTATATCAGGTGTGGCGCGGATTAATAGGTGCCGCGATGTAACTGAGGCGTGAGGGCACCAGTGGAGTGCACGACTCGTGCGGCCATCTCCCTAGGTCCTCGCCTATATCGGTCCTGTCTGAGCACCGAAGGCTCGTGGGTTGTGCACAGTATCCGGGTTCAGACCGTGGGCCTGCAAATTGCTGGTTTCTCCGCCAAGATGCGGGCGTCGTTGTGCTGCCTGAGCATAGGGTGTGGGGCACTGCCGCAGTTCAGGGTGTTGAGGCGCAGAGGCTCCTGCTTACTGTGCCAGATGAATGCTCCCAAGGCTTCGTCTGCTCTTCTCCGATCCGCGTTGGTGCCACTCGCCGTCCAAGGCACACACGTCCCGCTCTCCCGGACCTCGCGCCTCCTCCTCTCTATCCACTCTGGTCTTCCTCGTAGAGTCGAACCGAGCCCAGGTTCGGAGTTGCCGTTCGCTCAGGGGCACCTTGCTGGGGCGGGCAACTCCGGGTCCACAATGCCGCCGCCTAGGCGTCCCGCTCGGGCCGCTCCCGTCTCCCGCCGATGTCCGTTCCAGGCCGTTGTGGCCGGTTCTGCTCCGCCTCCTCACCCCCACGCTGGTCTGGGACACGCGGGGCGCAGGTCCGGGTTTCCACACGGAGGGGCAACTCCTCCCTGGTCCAAGTCTCTCGGCCCCCACTGCCACCGCAGACGCGGGAGCACAGGATTACAGCTGGTTCGTGTTCTCCGATCCCGAGGGCCGGCTCCGGCGGGGAGACAGGTCACTCCACAGCCGCCATTTTCAGTTCGCGGAGCCGTCCCTCTGACTCGGCGCGGTGGGTCTGCGGAGGATCAGGGCTGCTCCTAACTTCGGTCTCTAGTTCCTAAGACTCGTGCTGGTAGTCGAGGCGGTTGTCAGCCGACTTATATATGGTAAAGCTGGAAATAGTGGCGGATCAATGAATGTATTAAGCAGAGCTCCCAAGAACACGTCTTTCCTACATGGCAGTTGGCCACGCCCCCCGAGAGAGGGCAAAAGATGGAAAGGAAATGAGGATATAACTGACGAGATAGCATTCACACAGAACGAATGGATGGGAGGTCAGATTTTATTGAAACTTGATGGTAAAGGCATTGATGATGCGAAACAACAAGGGAAGCTAGACGATTTACAGAGAAAGGAGAACGAAAAGGAAAAAGGATTGAGAGACGAAAGAATAAGGAAAAAGGATAGGCAGAGATGAGAACAGTTATATCGCGAAGAGCAATAAAAGCTACGCGATCATAAGCAGAGAGCAGCCAATGATCAGGACAGACAGGAGTAGAGAAAGAATAGAAGAAGAGCAAAGGATACGAGAGAAAAGAATAAAGAGACGAAGGGATGAGGAAATTTGAAGGGCAAATGAACGTAGAGACGCAAAGAAAGAGGAAAAAGATAGAGTCAGAGAAGAAGCGAGGAAGCACAGAGAATTTGATGATGACGTTGAAAGTAAGTGAAGAGCACGCGATCTTGAATATCTGGAGAGGGAGGTTAAAAAACCTGGTCCAGTAGTAGACTGGGAAGATATAGAAGAATTATTTCCTGAGTTCGATTCAGTAACGGGCATGTCTAGGGCAGATATCGAGGGTGACTTCGACACAAGAAGCATCAGAGAGATGATCGATAGAATATATGATGAAATGGGGCTAGAACCTCAAGGGGAGGGGGAAGACGAGTTCCTGGAGAGCACTCAGCTTTACGATGCTGAGGACGCCTCCCAAAGTAGTAGAAATAGAGAGCTGTCCCTAGATAGGATGGAAATCAGTAAGAACAAAGAGGATGCGAGGAGTTGCACAAGTTGGGCACAGACAATGTCAGATACCGAAAGAGAGGAGCATGAGGAAAAGGAGGAAGAGAGGAGACGCGAAAAACAATTCTCAGGAGGGAAAGGGATACGATGGTCAGATTCTAGTGGGTCTGCACCGAGGGCATCAGAGTCAGTCACATAGTCAGACCAACGCGAAGAAGTATCTGACGGTCAGAGGGGGGTGTCTCCACCACCCTCTGTGAGCCAGCTAAGGACTTTGCCAGGTAGGCGGCGATGCAGGAATATTACTCTTGCAATAGACAGAAGAACAATGAGAGAAGAGCGAGAGGGCTATGGGTCCCAATTTCCGTTGCTCGACAAAGGTGGAACGAGACCACAGTATATTCCATGGCCACACATGGATTGGGAAAACCTGAAAAACAAGCTTCCAATGTTGACATCGGGAGCTGGAAAATGGATACACGAGCTTGAGAAAATGATGGGAGGGAACAGGTTAGCTATAGGGGATATCAAGGGTCTTTTAATTGCCATACTTGGTGATAGAGCAGACAATGTGTGGACACGGCAGGTTACCCTGGTGTGACCACAGTTAATACTGCGCATGACAGATACACCATTTAACAATTGCAGAGTCATGGTATGGAAAGCATTACGATCGCTATATCCAGATACTTCCGACATGGGAGCTATCATGACACGGAAGATGAAGGAGTCGGAAGACCCTCTGCTTTACATTCAGAATTTCCAAGATGCGTGGGTACTCGAGACTCGTGAATCTTGGGGGAATCTATACCCGTATTTTACCACATATTATGCCAAGGGCTGCCAGATCCGGTACAGAAACAGCACAAGAAATTGGTAGGAATCAAGGCCAAACTGTGATCTGTAATACAGTTGACCATAGCACACTATTGTAGACTGCTGCAAGAAAAGAATTGCAAAAAAGAGGCTGCATGAAAAGCTAAAGAGGCAAAATTAGTGCAGAAAAATTTGTCAAAATATGCCATTGAAGGGGCAATGATAACTAGCACAGACGGGTCAAGTATGCAGCAGGTCAATAATCCACAGCAGAGTAATCAGGGCAATACTGGGCTTTACCCCAGAGGAAGAGGATTTAGAGGAAGAGGTTGGCAGAGTAATCAGGGAGGTTTTGAAAACATGCAAAATGGCAATCAAGATATGTCAAATGGGCAAATAAACAGACCACTGCCAACATGTTGGTTGTGTGGGATGAAGGGGCATCTAGCACGCACATGCAGAAGTCAAGGCATGATGCAAGATGACCAAGGAACAAGAGTAGGTATGGTGAATGCACCTGTGTTTTTACAACAGGGAGGAAATGGAGTTGCAGAATCACACGGTGCAACAGCAAACACCAGGAGTGCAACAAAGCTTGCAATCTCAGAATTTGATGAGTTTTCCACAAGGACAGCCTCAACAGTCACTGATATAACTATCGCAGACAGTCAGTGCAGGACTGGCTGGGATCTCTGGCCTAAGAGGTAACACTGGTGATGGGGGAAGTCCATTCCCGCAAAATGGGACAAAGTTGTATATGGACTAGGAGAGCTCACTGGGAACCCTGATAGGTTCCATCTCATCTGTGACACCAGTCCCTCACCAGGAACCAAGGTCGGATGTCTTTATAGGGGATAAAGAATATTCCTTCTTAGTTGACACGGGTGCAACATGTTCGTGTATACGTGAAGGCAAGTTTTCCTTGTCAGGCGATGCTATAAATACTCAGGGCTTCACTGGAGCTACAAGTCGTGTTCCTTTTACAGACGCACTTCCAGTCTCTATAGGAGAATGTGATATGAATGTACCACTATTATATTCAAGACAAACCCCAGTGAATATTTTGGGACGAGATCTAGTGACGAAGTAAACATGACAATTTCATTCAGAGAAAGGCATAGTATGTTCAACTCCAGGAATGCACTATTTGAACGTGTGCGAGATGATTAGAGCATACACAGAACACACAGCTATGAAAGCTATCCCATCAGAGCCAGAAATATTTGCGTATGTTATGTTATATTTGCATTTATATACCGCCTTATGTACCATTGGTATGGTCTCAAGGCGCTGGTAGGTTGAACGCCCTCAGGAACCAAAGTTCAGGTCAGTATAGAGAAATTGAGAGAGTCAAAAGGTGCGTTTGAGCACCAGATATGTGTGCAGCTGGGGTGGCATTCGTGTGATAGCTGCTTCTTTCTAGCTGTAGGTGTGGAGGCTGAGAGATCAGGAGTATGTGTTTGTTCTGGCAGGTTGTTATCCAGACTGATTTGGCTGTGTAAGGCCTGAGGAGAAACACTTAGGATGGAGGGTGTGAAACCAGCAGTGTTTAGTTAGGGTGATGGGGAGTATGAGGTAAATGATGGTATGAGAACAGCTATACTGAATGGTGTCATAGTATCGCTGTGTTCTATTTGAGTGGTGGTGTAAAGAAGAGAGTAAGCGTGGAAATGTGGATATGGTGGTTAACCTTAGCTGCTTGAGGCCGAGCCCACTCCAGTAGTTCCATGTACTCTATCCGTTCCATGTACTCTATCCGTTCCATGTACTCCATCCGTTCCATGTACTCCATCCGTTCCATGTACTCCATCCGTTTCATGTACTCCATCCGTTGCATGTACTCAGACCGTCCATGCGTTACGACCGTGTCAAGCACTCAAAGCCGTTTGTTTCAATGCTCTTTCAAACCATTCCATGTAAGTCACGCCATTCTAGGCGTTCCAATCCGTTCCATGCACTCTAATCCGTTTCATGCACTCAAATCCATTTCATGCATTCCGGTCTGTTCCATGCACACGCAACTATTCTGTGAACTTGCATCTGTTCCATGCACTCCACTTCTTTCCAGACACTCCAGTCCGTTCCAAGCACTCCAATCCGTTCCAGGGACTTTACCCATTTTATGCACTCCAACCATTTTATGCGCTGCTGCTTTTATTCGTTCTACCTCACATTATCCTTTCTCCATGCATCATCTATCCACATACGTCTTCTTCGCACGTTTCGTCCACTTAATAGGTTCTACCCATTTCACTTGTTCTGTCCACTTCACCCGTTTCACCCACTTTACCTGTTCCATCCACCTGCTTCATCTGATTTTACCATCCCACCCGTTCCACTCACTTCACCCATTCTACATCAGTTCAACCATTCTGTCCACGTGCTTCACCCGTTCTATCCACATACTTCACCCGTTTCTTCCACCTGTTTCACCGGTTCCTTCTATATGCTTCACCAGTTCCATCCACATGCTTCACCCGTTCCAACCACATGCTTCACCCATTTCATCCACATACCTCACGCGTTTCATCCACATACCTCACGCGTTTCATCCACATACCTCACGCGTTTCATCCACATACTTCATCCGTTCCATCCACATACTTCACACGTTCCATCCACATGCTTCACCCGTTCCATCCACATGCTTCACCCGTTCCATCCACATGCTTCACCCGTTCCATCAACATGCTTCACCCGTTCTAACCACATGCTTTATCCGTTTCATCCACATGCTTTTTCTGTTTCATCCACATACTTCACGCGTTCCAGACCCAGAATCATCCGTTCGACCCAGAATCATCCATTCGACCCAGAAACATCCATTCGACCATGAAACATTCATTCGACCATGAAACATCCGTTCGTCCCAGAATCATCCATTCGATCCAGTCCATCCGTTTCACTCACATACTTCACCTGTTCCAATTTCATACTTCCATATTTTTCATTTTATCCATCCACTTCACCCGTTTCATCCACATACTTCAATTGTTCTATTCAATATATTTGACCTATTTTGTCCACATACTTCACCCGTTCCTTCCTCGTACTTTACCCGTATTTTACCTATTTTGTCCACATACTTCAACCGTTCCTTCCTCGTACTTTACCCGTATCGTCCATAAACGTCATAGGTTCTTCCAGCTCCATCCTTCGTTCCTACCACTCACTTCCATCTACATACATCGCCTGTTTGATCCTCACCCGACACCCGTTCCGTACTCTACACTCGCTTCCCATTCCACATTTTAAGCCCGCTCCTCACTCCGCATACTACACCTGCTCCGCACTCTATACTCGCTCCGCGCACTCTACACCCGCTCCGCACCCGCACGATACCCTACGTCCGCTCAACGCCTCACATTGGTTCAACACCACCGCACCTTATATGTGCTCAACACCCTAGATCCGCTCAACATTCTACATCTGCTCAGCACCATCAGGCACTGCATCTGCTCCACACCCTAAATCTGCTCAACATTCTACACCTGCTCCACACTATTATCCACTCACACCCTACATCTGCACCATAACCTATGTCCGCACCACCAACTATGCATTCATCCGCCCTACGCCCTCATCCGCTCTGCGCCCTCATCCGCTCTGCGCCCTCATCTGCTCTACACGCTCGTCCGCTCTACACGCTCATCCGCTTCTACACACTCATCCGCTTCTGCGCACTCATCCACTTCTACGTGCTTCATCCACTTCTACGTGCTTCATCCACTTCTACGCACTCATCCACTTCTACGCACTCCAGCCGCTGTACGCGCTTCATCCACTTCACCGACTTCATCAGCTCCACTCACTTTGTTCGTTCACCCTTATTATTTTTTTATTTTATTTTTTATTTTTTTTGGATATAACTCATTCTAATGTGTTTGTCCTTTTTTAGTTAACCAATAAAGGTTATTAGTTTTCAATCTCTCGCTCGGATCTTGATGCTACATTGCTATTTATGATTTAGCATTTGGCAAAGTCAGTGCAATGCTGTTATCCAGTTTGAGTTAGTTTGAGTTCGGGTCGGTTTTAGGGGAAGAGCCAAGTTTTCAGTAATTTGCGGAAAAACATGAGTTCTTCAGTGAGTCGGATGTGGAGTGGGAGTGCATTCTACAGCATGGGGGCCAAGGCTTAGAAGGATGATCCGCCTAACCTGACTGAGTTTTTTTTGGTATGACCAAGAGGCCGGCTGAGCTTGATCTTAGAGTACGTGCTGGCTGGTAGGGTTTTAGTTTGTCTTGAAGATATTGGGGTCCGGTTTTATGCAGTGCTCGGTGAGAAATGCATAAGGTTTTGAAGGTCACCCTTCGGCAACCGGAAGCCAGTGCAGAGTTTTGAAGGCTGGGGAGATGTGGTCTCTCGGGCCAAGTGCTAGTAGGAGTACGTGTGCTAATGGCAGGGATGCCAGGCCTTGCAGAAAAAACCATGAGAACCCCAGATGAATTTCTCTTTAAACCAAGAATACCTATGCATGAGGAAAAGGGACAAGTATTTCCCTTGGTGATACACACAGCCACTATACGAGGAAAAATAGCTTTGATTGATGGTTGGGATGATGAAGGCCGACAATGGTGCACAGTAATCACCATTGAAGAAGGGTACAGATTGATTATGATCTGTTTGATGAGCAAGAAGATGGGGGAGAAACAACAGTTGAGGTAAATCTCACTTTCTGGGTGAAAATGATCAAAAGAGAAGTGCCCCAGAGAATGATGTTGGCACAGAACTGTCCTAAATATTTCGAGGACGACATCGCCCAGGTGCCTGTCTCAGTATGGAACACAGGCCCCTATGACGTAGGCTTATTGAAGGGAGTCGGAGAAGTAAAAATTAAACTGAAGCCAGGAACAATATTACCAAAAGCACGACAGTATCCCATGTCCAGGGAGGCAGATGAAGGAATTTTCAAGACAATTTTGGCTATGATGAAACAGGGCATCTTAGTGACATCAGAATCATCATGCAACACAGTGGTTTATCCGATTAAAAAAATCAAAGGGAGGGTCGTGGAGACTAATTCAAGATTTACGCCCGATAAATGATATTGTAGAGGCTGAGTTCCCTTTAGAACCCTAACCCGGCTACAATCCTATGTAATATACCCATTGAGGCAAAATATTTCACGGCGATTGACTTAAAAAATACATTTTTCTCAATCCCATTGCACCGACATTCACAAGATCTGATGTCATTTATGTTCAGACAAATGCATCTGAAAAGCACGAGGTTACCACAGGGGTACTGTGAGTCTCCTATTTTCAACAAGGTCCTGCAGATGGACCTGAGCAGTATTGCATTAGAAAGTGTTGTCTTGCAATATGTGGATGACATCTTAATTTGCAGCACAACAGAGGAAAGATGCAGACACGATTCTATTCAGATATTGACTATATTGGCTGAAAAGGGATATAAAGTTCACAAAGAAAAGTTTCAATATTGTCAACAAGAAGTGCTATACATAGGTCAGCTGATCTCACATGAGGGGAAAAGGGTTACCCCGGAAAGGGCTGAAGCCATACTGAACACAGCCAAGCCACACACAGTAACGTAGATGCAGAGCTTTTTTTTAGGTCTTTGCAATTGTGTCAGGGCATGGGTCTTTGACTACAGCTCATATACCAAGCCCTTTTTACAGGCCCTAAAGAAGGCACAGGTGACGAAAGAAAAAATTGAATGGTCTGAGACCATGGAGAAAGGATTTACTGAACTCAAGAGAGCCATTTGCACAGCACCAGTTTTAGGGATTCCCAATTATGCAGAGGAATTCTACTTGTTTTCAGACACGAATGGCAGCATTATGACAGCAGTGCTCACACAGAGAACCACATTATGGGTACAAGCCCCTGGCATATTACAGTGGAAATTTGGACCCAGTTTTGAGAGGTAATTTCCCTTGCGAACAAAGTTTAGCTGCTGCAGCGTTCGCCATAAAAAAGGCTACAACAATAGTGATGGGAGGCTCCATGACGTTGTACGTCGAGCACGCTGTATTTGCTATTCTAGAGACACCAAAGGGCACATTGAAATCGCAGAACGCTTCTGCCTATGAAGTGATCATATCAAATCCATCGATTAAGATAGTCCGATGCAAAATAGCATAGCAGAGCCAGTCACTGAAGGAGAGCCAATCCATGACTGTGCAAGTTATGAAGAATTCTATGATGAAATTCCCAGAGTGAAAGAAAATACATTGGCAGAAGGAGATATTGTCTTAGTTGACGGTTCCTCAAGAATCGATCAAAACGATGGGCAAAGATATACAGGCACTGCTGTGATGAAGCACACAGCAAATGGAGAATTTTGAGTACTCATTAGTGCACGATTACCATCTCACTATTCAGCACAGGCTACAGAATTATCGGCATTGATACTCGCGATTGAGAATCATGCAGACCAGGAAGTAACGGTGTACAGTGACTCCATCTATGTAACATCAACAGTGCATGCAGGCCTAGCACGCTGGAAAAGGAGGGGCTACCTCTGAGCGGATGGCAGGCAAGTGCAGCACGCAGCCCTATTGGATAGGCTCATTAAGGCACTACAGCTCCCAGTGGGCACAGCGGTTGTGAAGTGCACTGCCCACATGAAGGGGACAGATTTTATCTCACGAGGAAATCAAGCAGCAGGCACGGAAGCCAAGCGTATGGCATCCAAGGGCGAGATGATCATGGATGTGGAAATTATGACGTAAACGAAAAAATTATTGTTGCACGAAGTGAACCTGAAAGCTACAATAACATGGGGCAAACCCAGTTAATGGAACTCCAAGGGGAGGCACCACAGGAGGAGAAAAATCTCTGGAAGTGGCAAGGGTGTTCTTTAAATGCCTCCGAAAGCTTGACAGCACGGGTAAAACATTAATGCCTAAAGCCCTGCTAAAAATAGCATTGGAACAGTTACGCTATCCAGCGCACATGACAAAAGAAAATCTCGTGGCAACGCTCGCTGAAGACTGGTTCATACCGAACTTAGCAGAGCACGTTGCATTTTTTATGGTGAACTGTATAATTTGCCAACAGTTCACGCCTGGGCACACACTAAAAGTAATTAGAGGCGTCATCCCAAGGCCCAATGGACCTTTTCAGCACTTGTATGTTGATTACGTCGATATGATTCAAGTATGTAACGGGTACAGGTATCTAATTGTTGTGGTGTGTCCATTCTCTAGATGGATAAAAGCAGGTCCCTGTACACACCCAGACTCTACCTGTGCAGCCAAATTTCCATTGAGAGAGTATTTCCCAGATGGGGAGTTTGTAAAGTAATGAGATCGGATAATGGGGCTCACTTTGTCAATGATGTTTTTGAACAGATTAGCTTGTTACTTGGTAAACAGCACAAGCTCTCGTCGGTGTACCACCCACAAGGTAACAGGATATGTGAGTAGCTCAACGGCTTGTTAATGGAAAGGATAGCCAAGTTGAAGCTTACTCTAAGAAAGGGATGGTTACACTGCCTTCCTTTGGCACTGTATGCACTCAGAAACCAGCCTGCTTCTGAGCATCATCTTACGCGGCACGAAATAGCAACAGGGAGAAGGATGCGCACTCCCCTGACACCCCAAGACAGAGCTAGATGTGATGCCCAGTCAACAAGAGAAATCTTACGGTCTGAAATTTAAAATTACTTGAATTGCATGACATCTTGTCTCTCTGTAATTTCAGGCCAGCTGCTGCGATGCCGAAAGGGTACAGGGCAGCACAGAACACAGAAGGAGATACTACTGCAGACACAGTTCAGAGTCTATTTGTTCCATCGATCTTCCCTGGAAACACCGGGGGTCATTACGAGTTGGCCAGTAAGGGTTTACTGGCACCGGTAAGGATGCCGGTGCCGGTAAACCCTTACCGCCCTATTCCGAGGTCCCTGAGCGGGTCCCAGCAGCCGTTCTTAGCGGGACCCATTAAGGGACCTTGGAGCTAATAACGGGCCTGCAATTTGCGGGCCCAATATTAGCGCCTTCCCCATTCCCATTGAGCCCTATGGGGGCTCGAATGGGGAATGGTATTTGGCATGGGGACTTACCGGGTCTGCATAGGTCGGAATGTCCCCATTCCACCTACCCAGACCCATCCCGGGTTTGGAGGCAACCATGGCGCTAATAGCACCATGGCTACCTACAAACTGGTAATGACCCCACCATCCTAGTAAAGTTCACATGAGAAAGAAGTGGGACGAGCCAATGTTTAACGGTCCCTTTACAGTAGAAGACGTCACCCCCTCTGCAGTAAAGTTACAAGGAAGAAGAGTTTGGATCTTTTTGAGTGAGAACAAGCCATACATTAGAGAATACCACCTGCCCACACCCCAATGAGTAGAGACTACAGACAATGGGGAAGAACCACAGCACGTGCAGACGAGATCCATGACGAGGAAGAAGGACGCATGACCAGCAGAAAAGCAAAGACAAGGAACTTTTGTGCAAAGTTGTGACTTCATTTTGAACATTCCTCTGAACACAAAAGAGGTTAGGGACGTAGAAACGGACACTCTGTGCATCTTAGTTGCAGGGAGAAGAAGAAAAGCGCACATATAAGCCCCAACATAGTCTGTTGACTCTGAACTTTAGACTGAGGCACACTGAAGCATTGATAAGAAAAGAATATGCCAAATTTTTATCGAGGACACATACATTGGAAGAAAATACAGTATCCAGATTCTTTCAACACAAAGACTTTGTTCGGAACCACTTATGGTGTCCCACAGTAGTGATATCACTAAGGAAGTGTTACTATATTTCGAGCTAGTACTGAGATCATACCCGTCATTGGTGGAGAGTCTCACCAGAATCATTGACTTTCTTCAAGATCCTGAAAACGAAAAGACCATAAGGAGGCTGCTCACTGTAATTGCCGAGCAGTTGCTCCTGCTTCCGGAATACAGCGAGGAAAACCAAATGTCCCAAGCGGAGCAAGAAGCTAATAGGATTATGAACGTACTGTTCTTTCGCCTAATTGAAGACTATCCAGGTCTTGTCGGAAGAACCACAGACGTTTTGACATTTCTTCGAGATCCAGCAAACACAGAACGTTTAAGTATAATCCTGAACGGAATTATTATCCAAGTTGCTTTCCACGCACACTGAAATTGGAGAAACTGTTCACAGTGAGTGAGGGCCAAACAGTTCCAAACTTCAGCAAGGGCAGGACAAATGTCCCTGTCACCAGAACATGCAGGTTGGCAAGTAACGTCTTTTTTCGCCTAATTGAGGACTTCCCAGAACTTGTGGGGAGACCTGCCAGTGTTGACCAGCGACCCAGATAATTCTGCGCAGATGAGCATGCTCTTGCATGGTATCGTGATGCAAGTCAAACTTTCTAACCATCAACAGAACTATCTGCAAAGATATCAAACTTTCCACGAGGGACAGATCGAGAGAGTATTGCCAGAGACTTCACCTTAGTTATACTGACAGGAACAAGATGTCTTTGGGAATGAAGAAAATAAGAGGCACCAATTGAGAACTCGTATATTTTGAACATGCACAGTAAGGAGACTTTCTGAATTATTACCTGATTTTGACATTTCCTCATACGTAGAAAAAGAAACTGTATTCAGAGACAATAGACTCTGTACGGGCAAAAAGGAACAATTGTTTTAGTACCTGCAACTCACAAGCAGAACCAGCAGAATCCAGAAAAAATATTGTCTAAGTGTGTATTCAAAGTTAGTATTTTTCAACAAATGATCGAGATGGGGATTCAAAGCAGCAACATTGTCCTCCTTCAGGAGGAGAGACGCTCATATTTTTTTCCGGAACTAAATGCTGTAGATTAACTTATAGGGGTATCATGCAGTTATGTATTATATTCATCATTGTTTTGCTGTCAATGACGATTAGAAATGCATTTTTTATTGGTGCACAAAGTGTTCCAATTCCAGTGCACCCACCTAATGATGCACGCATGTAGCCTATGAAGGCACCCAGACCTTACATAGTCATTCCAGTCCCTAGAAGGTCTAATAGCGGAATGAGTGAACTTGAGATGGATGTGATTAGCAATGACACACACACATTTATGGTAACAAACAAATTGAAAAGCCAGAGACAGGGTCGGCAGAGTATGAATAGAGAAAGGTTACTGACAACCAAACACATGCAAACGATGAGTGCACACACACCAGGTCTAATGTCAATAACTGCAAAACCACAGGCCGAAGAAGAAAGGAAGGTTGAACTGCCAACAATGAGAAGCTCTACGATCAGCAAAGTTAAAAGCCAAATGGAGAAGGCTCAGCTCCTAAAAAGACAACAGGCATTAGAGAGGAAGCCAACCGAAACAACATTAATAAACAGCCCTGATACAGCACTGAAGGAGGCAAATGCAAGCCCAGACAAAATCTCATGAGCACAGCTGATAGCAGAATCAATATGGCTGTCATTAGCCAGTGCCAGGAAGAGGCAAGAGGAAATAGAAAGAATTGCCAGACTTTTGCCTACTCAAATGGTGCAGATGAAGAGGTCTGCGCCATGGACCAGGACACCTGAGAATCCTCCAGCAAGAAGAAGCCATATGGATGCATTCAAGGATGTAGTTATAGCAAACTACATGAAAACCTTGAGAATCACGAGAAGCATACAAGGAGATCACAGTGAACTAAACGACTACCTGGACAGCACAGCACATTTGGGAAACAACATATGGTACACACATATGAAAGAAGTTGGAAAACGGAGTTCAGAGGGGGAATCCCTTGTTTGTGCACTCCTACCTTACAGCATGGGGAGTCAAAGATCTTTGTAGCTGTAGAAATTGATGTCCAGACAGCACACTGTCTATCGCACGTGGCAAGGTGCAAGACCAGAGGCCAGTTCATGGGAAGTGATGTCTCACTGAAATGGGCAACTGAAGCAACCGATCCAAATGAAGACGATTATGTCCAGGACATAAAGACAAAAAAACAATGGAAAAACAAAACACATTGTGATCAGATACGAGAAGCCTGGAGTTAAAGGAGCAGAAATCTGAAGAGAAGCAAACCAGAAGCTAAATAGCCAAGGGAAAACTCCAGAAGAGGCTCGAAGTTGCAAGAACAGAGGATTAAGGAAGAATTAAGGGCGATCCAATTTATGACTCTCCAGAACAGATATGTTCTTGACATGATCACGGCTATGGATGGAGGTGTTTGTGCAAAAATCGGAGAATCATGTTGCACATTTATACCTTCTCACAATGAAGAAAAGGGAACTGTTACAGAAGCCATAGGTATGCTGACAAAATTACAGAATCAAATGATGAAACTGAGGAAGTGAGCAAAAAACAGTTGGTTTGGATCACTATTTTCATGGGTTCCACAATGGATGGCAGATGTATTCAAATTCCTAGGAGCCCTGCTAGTGATGATATTGCTTGGATTTTGTGTTATCAAGATAATAATCTCTCAGTGTCAGAAAACTGAGAAATAAGCCATAGGGATGAAGATCATGACTGATGTCGAACCAGGGCAGAAGCCCAAAGACCTGACTGATGAGGAAATAGACTTTGAGAAGGCCAGCATCTATGCACCAGAAGGAACAACGTTTCTGTATCCCAGGAAGCATCAAAATTATGTGGGAAGATGCATCTATTGCAGCCCAAATAGACATGTCAACTAATGACGTGGAATAAAGATGAACACGTAAGAACAGCAGGAAGTTTAAAGGGGGTTATGAAAATATGGTCCCCAAAGAGACATTTCTTCAGACCATCATGTATAAACCCAGAAGATGATGAGAAAATGGACCCAGACAATGAAGTGAAAGTGAATACCGAGGAGCCAAAGAAGATGAATCCAAAGGAAGAGATGAAAGTGGTTGATGAATCGCCCAGAGAGGGGAGGGTAGAGGAGGTCCCAAGTACGGCCAGCACTCCAACCGTCCATTTTGCAGTACCAGGAACGTTCATGCCAAAGTATGTGACGTATGATGAGCAAATAAACCAGCAGAGAGCCGCAGTGGGGCTCTGTCCAGTACCCATCAGAAGAACAGCACCTATTGAAGTACCGACACCAAGGAAAATATGGACAGTAAGGTACCCATTGAGAAAACCATATCAACAAATTAAACAAAATGAAGATCGTCTGAGTACAGTCCAGGAAGAAGCCAAAAAGGTCTTAATTGCAGACGAATGGTGACATCAAAAGAACCCAGATTGACTCACACATAAAATATATGATGACCTGAGAATGTCGTAAAGAGACAAAATGCCATGGACAAGGGACATTGTGAACCTAAAGTGAAAGGACAATGTCAAAAGTGAGAAGCTTATGCTGTGAGCATGACGAAGATGTTCAACCCGTTTACGCATGTACATATGCTTGGAACCGCAAGACAGCTAAGGAAATTGTGCAGCTTGCTATGCTTAGTAGAAAGATAGAGTGCGGCAAGCGCCACCTATACATATCTACCTCAAAAGAAGCATGCTATTTAAGTGTACTTCCACTATGCACAAGAAGACGAATCAACCAAAGGTTACTAAAGGCTACACGAAGAGAGCTTCATATTTAACAAATCAAGAATAAAAGGCAGAAACGAAACTCAGCAGAGGCAAAGCATGCCAGAAAAACCAAGGTCGTATCAGCTAAAATAGATGAAAAGTAGCTACAATTAATGAAGCAAGGAACAGAATATTCTGCTCAGAAAGGTCAAGATAAGAAGCCAAATGCAGGTGGTGGGCAAGATGAAAATCAAATACACGAATTACATGGAGAAGAAGGCGATTTCACTGTGTCTGAATCACATGACCAGCAGAGCGAGAAGACGTGAGACTTTCACACCTACGCATGGCAGTGGGCCAGGCGAAGATATCAGAACTTTTCCAGACAGGAGATGCAGTCTCAAGGCCAACCACAGTGAAATAATTGACACATGACCACTAAAGAGATGATTTATTATAACAATAATTGGAGGAAGGCCGGGGGAGCTGAGGGGCACCCTGCACCTGCCCGATCATTCTGCGTACTGCTAAGCAAAGTGGAAAAGTATGAGTGGGATTGGTGCCAACCCAATCATAACGGACCAAGTAATCTAGGGTCCCATAGTTAGAAGAACCAATGGGACGTTGTACTTTTAGTGACGTCTACAGTAGCCATTTTGAAGGAAGGGCTTAGATGCCCCACCTAACAGTGTTTTCCCAATCCTCTTACTCCGTTACCATATACAGATATAGTACCTATATTAAAGTTACCTTTCTAGAACCAATAGAATTGCATGCCACGTTTTAAGCATTGAACGTCAGTGATGACGGGTTTTTAGTATAAATAATGTGTTTTTTATGAAGTTCGTTAGAGTTGTGAAGCGAGAGGTTAGATTACGCATCTGCTGATATTCATGAGACTCCCCGTTTTTTGAACTTGTTATTAAACTGACTCTCTTTGCCAAACCCTTGAGTTGTCCTTATTGATTTGATGCTTGAGTACTAATCTACATCCCCATCCATCTCACTGGTGCTGCTATTCCATCTTAAAGTGTTATTGGGCAAACCCCAGATCTATGGGCAGGTTGAGTGTCCTGGTGCACAACACATAAAAAAATAAAATACATGACAGTTTCAGTAACGACCCTGACATGCAATACACACCACTGCACCTATTCCAAACAGCCACATGGGTTACTTTAGTTTTCTGCGCAATTGAAAGTCCACCCTGTTTGTGAATTTGGGATGTCCTTTTAAATTTAAGCATGCAGAAACCTCGCCTCATTTGTGCAAATGTGCAAAGGTGTGAAAAGGGCATCTGAATGAGAGCGTACAAAATGCACACATTCAGATGTCCTTTTTGGATTGGGTTGTTCCTTTTTTGCGCAAGTGACGAGATGCGCTCATGCATCTCAATGCTTGGGCCCTAAAAAGTTTGGAGATGCAGCCTTTTGTCTTTTATTTTTTTTAAATGTCAGCTTTCTAAAAAACGGTGGTCTTTCACAGCTTTTTGCGTGATCGTGAAATTGCAATAAGCAATGGAGGGTCTGATTAGTCCATGAGCGACAGCACAGGCTTATTGCCTTTGCTAGCACAAACATGTTGGCGCTGCCTGTGGTCAGATTTTGTGCCATGGGTCAACACAAAGTGCAGTGTTGTATCCTGCAATATTACGGAAGAAATCACTGCTTGCGCGATAAGAAGGGAAAGCAGCGCTTTAACTCAGCCAAGGGAGGGGGTAGAGTCTCATTTTGCTGATACTATGTTTTCTTTCAATTGAATGTGCATTCACCAGGATGCCTCGTTTATTTAATGTATTTATGTTTTCTATTCCCTTGCTGAACTAGAATAGAAGGGGGAGGAGAGAATGTGAGAGTAGGAGAAAGGAAAAAAGGGGGCAAAATGAAAGCGGGAGACAAAGGAAAGAATGTTGGAAAGTGAATTTTCGATATAAAGAATGAATGGAAATGATCAGAAACACATCATGTGTTCCTCAAACTAACAACGCAATAACTACATTATCCCACTGAACAGAGATAAGCAGCGATTTAAAGTAACATTTAGAATAGAATAACATCACTGTATATTTTGTCAGCAGGTTCTTTCTTTATTGTAAAAGAGGAGAACTCACAGAACATTTTATTGATGTATTTGGTATAATTATTGCAAGATTATTTTACTGTGATAATGAATAAATATAAAGAAACCGCCCACCAGAAAAGGCCAGCAACTGCCCATACTGCCGCCCAGTAGAAGTGACCACATGATGGGGGACAGGGCCAGCCTTAGAGGTCGCAGTGCCCCGGGCAGCAAAACAAAAATGTGGAGCGGGCGGTCCTGTCGTAAGGCGGGCCCTGATAGGGGAGGTAAGAGAAAAAAAGAGAGAGAGAGACAAAGTTGGTGCATGTTTCTGCATTTGGATTGGCAAAAGAGGAGGGTGACTACTAGCTATGAAGGGGGGTCATAAGGAGGCCGGCAGCAGGAGATGGAGCAAAGAAAGAAAGAGTGCATGTGTGATTGACACTGCAATAGCGGTGTGCATTATTCTGGTTACATGATATGTCATATATTGAGATTGTTTCACGTGATATTTTCAAAATGGAATCCACTGATATTCCCAATATCACCATTATGGGTAGGTTGGGGTAGCAGTGCCTTTTCAGTGTCCCAGTTTTCTTTCCCAATTTACTCTTGCTTGTTGCGCTTCTGGTGCAGCTAACCACTCATTCTTTTCTTATTTACTATCCATGCTATTATGTTCTTTCATACCAGACTCATCTGAAGGGTTCATTTAAAGGCCCCAAACAGAAGTCTCTTTCACATGAATGGCAGGCATTTTAAACACTGAAACAAAAACGGCCTGGACTTTGTTTTTGCTTTTCAAGTACAATTAAAGACTCATGTGTGTAGAAAGGGGCCTTTACCAATAGACAAGCAGCATTTTCCTTTACAAAAGAAGGAGGAATCAAAGATCCCTGTGACATGGAAACAGGATTTTTACACATTGAAAACAAAAACGGCATGTGTGTGCATATAAAAACGGTTTTAACAAGTAAAAGTGAAAAAAATATCACTGCTCACAGAAAAATGGCAGGAAAAGAAAACATGATGTGAGGTTTGACCAAATGCAATGTATCTAATGTTTCACCCACAAAACTCCAGTTACATCTGAAGATCCATTTTGTCTTCATGGAAAATGTCAGCGTCAGACAAATCCTTTTGCTGGCTGTGAAAAAAAAAATTCACAAGGAAATGGCCCACTCCCAGCCTGGATGTCACATCTCCCATCAAATGACCAATTGCAATAAAATATCCTGCTAAAGGTGTCAAAATTCAGTGTTCTCCAGACCTGCTGGATCTGAAAGCATTGACGTCAAGCAAAGTTACCCCTTGGCTGGAGCATGACAAATATGTGTGAAAATGGGGGCACCCACTTCAAAGAGCAAGCTTCCAACACAAAGGAGACTGAGGAAGGTACAGGCTGAGCCAGTGAAAACAAATGAGCGAAGGCAGAAAAGGTCCATTTGTCCCACATGAAGATTCACAATTAATTTAAAAAGACTATTATCATTTAGGCCTTTTTCTCAGCCATCATAAGGCAGAGGGATGTCATCTAGGTACCATTTTTAATGTAATTTCCAGGCTATTTGGGGGGATATAAAATTCACCCACGTGCGACTCATGGAACTGTAATGGCTATTTAAGATGTGTTTCTAGCTGGTCTAAACATGTTCCAAATGTGAGAGTTGGTGAGCGGGTGGAAAATGAAATTAGGGATATGCTTAATAACTTACATATTCATAAATGTTGTGCTTTTTATGGAAACGGCAGAAATGTGCCACATGGCGGTGCTACATCATACGGATTTGGTGGGTGGCTTATCTAATTCTCCATGATTAGCTAAATCAGAAAATATGTTTAGTATGGCAGTTGCTAGTAGAATTATGAAGTTGTGATACATAAAGTTTTTGTCAAAAAAGTTGAAAGGAGAACAAAGGGCGATTACAAATGGAAATTGCCATATGTTGCTCCAGACCCCTAAACCAATCGTGACTTGGAGGTTGGGTTTGGGAGGAGAGAGAGTGGTAACTGTCCAATCCTAGTGGCAGGGATTATTGCAGGGTACTTCCCCAAGTTTGTAAAATTGGTGGTGTCAATGCTGCTATATAAGGGGAACTGCAATAGGACAGGAGACACACACGAAAAAAAAATTTACAGGCAGAAAAAGGAAAGAGAGAAGAGACAGACCATCAGGAAGGTTGCTGAAACTTACCATCTGACAGCTGTAAGGAGACACCAGAGGAGATTGCGGAGAGTGCATCTTGGTGGAGCTGTCTATTTCTAGGAAGGCCTCAAAGCTGACTGGGTCCCATGGTGGAGAGCGGGAGGCCATCTTTGAGAGTTGAGTGACCAGACCCCTGCCCCATCTGTCCAGAGTGTCCTGAGATGCAGCTTGCTTTCCAGAACTGTAAACAGAGGATTGCTATGTAAGTAGAACAGAGCCCTGGGAAATCAAAAGGTGGAGGAGTCTGCTTGCCTTGAACCCTTTCCCTTTATAGTCAGTGGTGGGGCAAAACTGTGTAGATCCTTAGCCTAGTTAACAAAAAATATTAATTGAATTAATTCCCCATTTGGCAGAACACAACGGGGTGAATTTTGTTAAAATTTGAAATGAACGGAGCTCACTTCCCAGTGTGTGCTGAAAACTATAGCCTATAAATTATCTGGGTAATCCTTGTTGTCCAGCTGACCCCCACTTGTTTACGGAAGAGGGATATCTTTGTTCTTAAATCAGTCCAACCTTTTTATCCAGCTTTCCCAACACAGGCTTTTCAGTAAGAGGGGTCTGAAATCCAAAATTCCCCAAAGCATTCCGGTTTTTCTGTCTGACTTCCCAACATAGACCAAAGCAAGGGCGTCTGAAAAATAAACCACTAAATCACCCTGTGTTCATTTTAAACTAAAAGTGGGTGACATCATAATTACCAATCTTGAAATCCTACTGCTAGCCTTTAAAGCCTGTAGGAAAATCAAAATCGCACATTGCATGATAATTGCCTTTGCTATTGATCAGTGTAATTATTTTGTGATGTGAAATTTGCAGAACGTGAAGAATTGTGTTCTTTTTAACTCACTTTTGTAATTTATTTTTGCTGAGAGAAGTTGATTGTGTTGTGCCACGGATGAAGTGGTGTTTGACATTTTCGTGCTAATTTCTATTACTTTTAATTTAAATAAATACCAATATATTTCCTGTACACCAGCATGGTTCTTGGCTCATTGTTTTCTCAGGGCAGAGGGATCCAAAGGGCATGATATGTGTCTGAGATAGGGACAAAAAGAATCTGTTAAACAGTTTGTTGCATGACCACTTGAGAGGGGAGGGAAGGAACTCCCCGTGTTGAGGGTGGCTTCTCAATAAACCGTTACACATCATTAAGGTTGCAGGAGCATCCCCCATGGGCGATGCATCAGGGACCTTTTGTCAGTCTGTGGTTCTGGCACTTACTTGCATACTATGTGTTGTGGACTACGTCAGTGCTTTGATCGTGAAATATTTTATTTTTGCAGTTTCTTCAAATATATTTTGCAACTCTACACAATGCTGCATTTAATTGAGCATGACACTGGTGTTATCGACTCTCATCAAGGTTTCGCGGATTTCCCTTTCGCAAGATACAATGATAACTTTTTCGAACATAAATATATATTCTAAATAAGTAGCTAATGCTTATGCAGACCAGTGGCAACTCCTTCGTTATGGTGGGGGCGCCCCCTCGCTTTGGGTTTGAGATGTAAACGTTATGTACATCTCTCTGGCACTGTTTAATGCTTTGAACTGACACTCATATGTCCAAAGCAGTAGCTTAGTGGCAAGCAGCACAGTCCACCTGGGTTGTTTTTTTTGGCCGGGCATCTCTTCTGTCTGCTTCAGTCCTGAGGAACATCCCTGCTATGGTTTTATCTCAATGCCAAGACTTTTGGGCTCTGCAAAACACTTAGTGCTCAATAATGAGAGGCGGGCGGTGTGTAGGAAATCTGCCCATGCTGTCTCTCATTATTGCGCTAATAGCATACGCGCTGACTGACAGGAAGGTTTCCTCTTATGTCAGTCAGGCTGTTCTGTGGATAGGGCAGGCTATCCAGTCATCTTCCTGTGTGATGGTGTGCTGAGGGTGCGAGCAGATGATTGAAGTGTTCAAGTGTAATTTGTTTGAATATGTACATCCAGGTAAAGGGGTTGTCTGAGTGTGCACCTGAATGAATGTGTCTTCGGGTGAATGTGTCTGTGTCTTTGTTTGTTTGTTTTTATGTCTACATACTTGTATACATACAGAAATGCTGCAAGAATTCCAGGGAAAATGAGAGAGTGTATGTTATATGAATCTGCAGGTTAATGGTAGAGTGTATGTTCTACATATGTGTGTTTGAATGAACCATGTGTGCCATAGTGGGTGTGTCTGAATGGGTAAAGAGGGAGCAGGCCTCTAATTTTAGGAGGGGGGGGGGCTCCCGGCAGCATTGCATTTTTGACTGGGCATGAAGGGTAAAGCCAACCTGATAAGGATTATTTTGTGACTAGACTGGCTCAAATTGGTGCAGCCATTCTGGCCATGTTTTCTAACTGTGGCATGCCATTTTTTCATTTGTCATTGTAAACTGCTAGGGGGAAGTGCAACATGCTGAGGCATGCTGGAAAAAGACCTACCTACAATAATGTGCTTCCCTAAAATGGCCAACAGGGACAAGCAGGGGGAAGCAGACAGGAGGCAGGTAAGTGCTGAATGGGGGAGCGGGGTAGAATGAGAGGGGCCCAGTATGCAGGAAGGGGATGCAGATCAGAAGCATGGGGCATAGGGTATAGTACCCCCAAAGGTGGATTGGAGGAGGGGAGAGAGAGGGAAATTCCTTAAAGAGGGCGGCCTTCAGCAGGCTGCCCTCTGCAATGTCATCCTTTTGGGAGCTGGCTTTAGACACAGATACCTATTTTTAATGGCCGTTAAGGGCAATGCACACATGATATGTCTTATTACATGGCTTGATTGGCCAACATTGGTGGTGAAGCCATTATAACAATGATTTCTAACTCTGGTGTGGCATTTGATACTGGCCAACAAGAGTAAAGCAAACATGACAATTGGTATTACATAGCTAGGCTGAGCCACATTGGTTGTACATATAATCTAGCCACTTTTCCAACCGTGGCATGGCATTTTTTACTGGACATCAAGAGTAAATGAAACATTGCAAGTGTTAATATGTGGAAAGATTGGCCCACATTGCTGGTGCAGCCAGATTGGCCACGCTTTCAAACCATGGCATACCATTTTTTGCTGGGCATGAATGGAAAATCAAACATGATAAGTGAAATTATATGGCTAGGTTGGCCCACAATGGCGGTTTAGCCAGTCTGGGCATGTTGCCCAACTGTGGCATGGTATTTTTCACTGGGTATTGAGAAGCAAACATGATCAGTGCTATTACATAGCTAGACTGGACCACATTGGTGCAGCCAATCTACCCACGTTTTCTACCTGTGGAATGGAATTTTAATTTACAAGGCATCAAGAGTAAAGCAAACAATGAAGTGTTATTGTGAGTTAAGGCTAGCCCATTGAAATGATCCAAGGGACAGGTACGTGATTAAAGTCTTCTTTATTCAAGAGCATATGTAAACCTCACCGGGTTCTTCTCTGGTCCTCTCTTAACTGACTCTCACTCCTGCATCTTTCGTACCACATTCCACATTTCATGTTCTATGTTCTCACACTACATACTGGAGAATGCTACACATCTCCCTCTTTTACAATATTGAAAAAACACATGTATCTGAGAAAAAAAAACATTGCTAACAACTTTAACTGTGTACCAGCCAATTAACCTACAACACACAAACTATTTACACATAAACATTCTATTAATTAACTTGAAAGTACTAATACTGTAATAAAATAAGACATTGGGCCTCATTACGACCCAGGCGGTAAGGGGTTTACGGCAGCGTTAACAGCGCCGACCCTTACCGCCTGAGTACGAGGTCCCTTAGCGCCATGGCGCTTTTAACACCTGCTTTTAGCAGGTGTTAAAATCCATGGCGCTAAGGGACCATGGAGTTAATTACGCCACCGTAATTTACGGTGGCGTAATTAACGCCTTCCCCACTCCCATTATGCCCTATGGGGCAAAAATGGGAATGGGGAAGGGTAAATGGGGATTGGGGACTTACCGCCCCGCCAAGGTCGGAATGGGGCGGTAAGTCCGCCAACCACCATGGCGTAAACGTAGTTTACGCCATGGTGGTAAAGTCACAGCCCAGGCGGTAACTTACCGCCTGGGTCGTAATGAGGCCCATTGTGTCAGGAATGGCACTCTGTCAAGAGTGGCCCAGGGCACCCCGGTAAGTTTTGGGTGGCTGTGCTGAAGAAAGGTAGCAGATGAGCACACACAGCAGGAAGATCAACAAGAAAGAAGAGTAGGAAACTGTAGCTGTGAGCAAAAAGGGGCAAAAGATACAAAGGTACAAACAAACTGGATTCCCTCTTGGGGTGTATGCTGAAATGGGAAAGAGTGTTCCACGAACCTTAGGAAACTCCCACCTTCTGCACAGATTGCTATAACAGAGGCACACTCTGTATGCTCATGGCTGGGAACAACAGCAGTGGGTGTCTGTAACACTGAAAACGCGACAAGGGAAGGGGCAGAGGTTGCCTGCCGGAAACCAACGGGCAAGCTCTGTACAAAGGGATTACAAAAGACACATGAGAAGACAAGAACAGAAATATCCAGCGAAAAGGAAGTCAATGGCCAATCTAGCAGAATGAAATGAAGGAAAGGCAGTTAGACTGAAGTAGATAACCTAAGGTGGAGTACAGAGGACTCAAGGAAGAGAACAAGGGAGCAGCAGTCAGGAAAACAGAAGGGCTGCAAAGTAGGAAGCAGGTCTGCAGTCAAGAGTGGCACTAGGTGCAGGCAAACTGTAGTGGACTGCGGAGGACTGTAGTAGGCAGCAAGGCAGGGAGTCCAGAGGAACAGGACAGAGAGAGATTAGTAGTAGGCGACAGACAGAGAGCCCAAAAGAATAGGGCCGCGCTGTAGGGAGCCCAGAGGAGCAGGGGTGTAGGCAGCTAAGTGAAAAACAGGCTGTGAGGCAGAGGAGTGTAGCAAGCCGCAAGGCAGGGAGCCCAGAGGACAAGGGCTGTAGGCAGCGGAGGGAGACAGTCTGCAAGAAAGGAGCCCAGAGGACAAGGGCTGTAGGCAGCGAAGAGGTGCAGGCTGCAAGGTAGGGAGCCCAGAGGACAAGGACTGTAGGCAGCCGGAGTGAGGCAGGCTGCAGGGCCAGGAGCCCAGAGGACAAGGACTGTAGGCAGCCGGAGTGAGGCAGGCTGCAAGGCAGGAAGCCCAGAGGACAAGGACTGTAGGCAGCCGGAGTGAGGCAGGCTGCAGGACAGGGAGCCCAGAGGACAAGGACTGTAGGCAGCCGGAGTGAGACAGGCTGCAAGGCAGGGAGCCCAGAGGACAAGGACTGTAGGCAGCCGGAGTGAGGCAGGCTGCAGGGCAGGGAGCCCAGAGGACAAGGACTGTAGGCAGCCGGAGTGAGGCAGGCTGCAGGGCAGGGAGCCCAGAGGACAAGGACTGTAGGCAGCTGGAGTGAGGCAGGCTGCAGGGCAGGGAGCCGAGAGGACAAGGACTGTAGGCAGCCGGAGTGAGGCAGGCTGCAAGGCAAGGAGCCCAGAGGAGCAGGGCTGCTGACTGTAGAGGGCTGCAGAGGACTGTAGTAGGCTGCAAGGCAGGAAGCCCAGAGGACAAGGGCTGTAGGTAGAAGGCAGCAGAGCGTGATTGGCTTCAATGCAGGGAGCCCAGAAGGGCGCTGGATCAAAAACAGGATAATGCAGCAACAGGAACAGCATACAAAGTAGAGGGTCAAGGCAAACAGGAGTGGGGAGATCTCAAGATGCAAGACACTGTGCTCCTGCAGGCAGCTGCTTATATACAGCCTGCCCTGTTCTGAGGCAGGCTAATTGACAGCACCTGGAGCAGCACACCTTAAGACAATCTGCCTCCTCCCTCTCTGGTCCTGAGCAGGTGGAAGCAGCACTGGCCGCTAGGGCTTCTGGAGATTGTGGTCCCAATAACGATGAATGAGAATAGCCAGGAATTGAGGACTGTAGCCAGGTGCATTATGGTAAATGTAGTTAATTGAATAAAATAAGAAAGAACCAAAGTTGAGCAAATGGAAATAAAAGACCAAGGCGTGAATAGGAGTTGTTCAAAGAGTATTAGACGGATAAATGAGTACCAAGAAGTCCATGATGGTTGCCAAAGCATGCGCCAGCGGCGCGGGCATGACACATTGGTTAACATAGTAATTAGCAAAGCAGGACATTTGTGTGGTTAACATATTACGTTTGTATTGCAGGACATTTGTATTCCTATAGAAATCACGTTCACAAGAGCAGGGAATTACTCAACATCGCCTCTCAAATACGACTGTCTCCAACACCCCTGTCTGGAGCGAGGCCTCAGATCTCTTTGCCCTAACTCAGCTTTCTTTTCTTTGTGAACACTCTGAGTGCTCTGATATCTCCTGATCTGCAACTCCACAGGATCCTCAACACACCTGCACACTCTGTTGACGTTCCACACACACCCACCTGCTACTTTCACAGCACCATGTAACCTTTTTATAACCAAATCAATCCTCCTCTACTTTGCTTTGTGGGAACTTAATTCACAGCCAATCCCCTTCTTACTAATGTTCTCCTTAACTAAATCTGTATCAATGTCCTTTGGATACACCCTGCCTAGCCAAGCTGAAAAAAACCCTGGTATTGGGTATCCTCCCTCTCAACATTTAAAAATGCGACACTCCTGTTGTAGCATGAGGGATAAACCTATAGGCCACCACTTTTTCTTCAGCAGTTTTCTTCCAACCTCCTCCTTCTGAAATGGCTGCCCTAATGCTGTTATTAAGGACTCTATTACATCTTTCAACCATACCATTGGTCTCTGGGTGACATATCGAACTGGTTTGTGTTCTATACCATTCCCCTTCAAAAAATTATCAATTTCCTAGGAAACTAATTGCACACCATTGTCTGATATAATGGTAGAAGGATAGCCTTCCCTTTTAAAAATCTCATCCATAAATGTAATGACATATTTGGTGCAAACATTCTGCACACAGGAGATGTCCACCAAAAGTTATAGTATATCTACCTATAGAATTCAATACATCAGTGTTCCCTGAGCCCTCCCAGGTCCCACAATATCTAGAGCTACCTGTTCCCAAGGCACGGGCAGAATAGACATCAAGGTCATAGGTTTCGCCCTTGTCACACAGCCCTTAGCAGTATACTCACACACTAAACACTCTCTGATGACTCTCTCAACTTGCAAATCCATACCAGGCCACCAAAAGTAATGTCTTATTAATTGCTTTGTTTTAATCGCTCCTGGATGACCTTCATGTGCCATTTCCAGGTTTTATTTCCATACTCCAACAGGAGAAAACAATGTATCCCCCCTAAACACCATCCCGTTTTTAATGAGATGTTTGTCAAAGATATGTCTCACAGCATTAGGAATGACTCCTCTTCTGATCTCACGTCTCTTTACTCTACATTCAAGTCGTTCCTTAACATTAACAATCACTGCATCAGCTGACATTGCTTCCTGCCGTTCACTCTCTGACACTAGCTCTTGACTGACATCTTCTCTGGTCCTCTCATAAATGCCTCTCACTCCTGCATCTTTCCTACCATGTTCCACATTCCATGTTCTATGTTCTCACACTACATACTGGAGAATGCTACACCCATATTGATGCAATCAGTCTGGATAAACTTTCTTACTGTGGCATGGCATTTTTATTGGCCATCAAGAGTAAAGCAAACACAATAAGTGTTATTATGCGGATAGACCTGCCCATGATGACCAGTTTTCATTTGTCTAGGAGTTAGTGGCATCTGGAATGTTAATGCAATGCATTTTAGAAGTGTCAACCAGTTGTACTTGGGGAGCAGTATGTCAACCAGTTGGTTTGGGAAATGAACATTTGGGGATTAATAGACATACATCTGACTGCAGACAATGCTCTGCTGAGTCACAAATCCTAGGGTTAGAGGTTGTCAACCAGACAAGGTGAACTTCTGGGTTCGATAAGGTGAATTCCAATTTCAATAAAAAGGTATTTGTATAAATATAGGACTGATATCCATCTTATCAGCAGATTTGTATATGTGAATGAATCTATGTCTACTGGTCAGAACTTTTCAGATCGAGACCACTTTGTGAAAACATTTGTGAAATCAATGCCTAGTGGTCATCAGGGTCACTGGAATGAATTGTCGAGGCACAGCGTGCCAGAGACCACCTGTCCATGGTCATGGGGGGGCATAACTAGTAGCAGCCAGTGTGGCAAGAGATCAACATCTCAGTCTCTCACTCTGTGAAGTCTCAGTAGAAAGTGAAGTCAGATGTATCCCACAAATCAATATGGTGCCACTCAAAACACTCCAACTACCAATTACATGTGATGAAGAATATCATACCATATCTACAGATGCCACAGAAAATCAAAGTCACACAAGCTCTCGGTTTGGCCATATTGGATGATGGTAAAACAACATATATACGGACATCATTCAATAATTGAATCAAATGTTGCAACTACTTCTAAACAAAATATTGAGAGTGAATTTTGTTTGCCAAGAAATAATTGGACAGGAAGATACCTGACTTGAAGGTGTTCCATTGGCTCCCTATTGATCGAATCATCACATTAAAGCCCTTGTGTTGTGACAAATCAACTTCCGAGGCACTAGTGGTCCAGCGATGAATATCGGTTTCTAAACCATCAATCAACCCCACACCTTTAGTAACCAGAAGGGATTGTAACAGATTGGAATAAAAAGGGAATTATAAGACCTACTTGTCCAATTTTTGGTAACGTGAACGGATCTCCACGAGGTTGTGGATCGTTTGTTAGTTGCATTGGTTAATTTCAACACAGCAAAAATACAATTATTACCCAATGATAAAAGGGACTGTTCAGTCAAGGTTGTATAAAAATATCTACTTTATCATTACTACAACAGACAGTTCTAGCACAGTACAAAATACAACTGACCCTGTAAAGAAACACAGGACAGACAATTTCACGAAGGAAAGGGATGCAATCTGGATACTAACAGGAGGGTAGTTGGTAAAATAATCAGTCTTACTGTTCAAGGATATTCTGTTCCAGCACCAAAGGGGCAAAGGGTTGTAACTGTCTCTAGGAGCCTTTGGAGAAGGACCCGGGGGGCAGAACCACAATGTACCTGGTGCTAAAGAAGTTCTTGGTGCTCGACAGCATCAAAGCGGTTCCAGGGCACTTCGCAGCCCTTGAGACAGAGTTAGAGGTGGGAGACAGCTGCGGGTACCAGGCAGCAGGCAGTTCGGCAAGCAAGGCTGGACGGACGTCTGCAGGATGTCCAGGGTGGTGGCTCGGACCAACAATTGTTGTCTCTGTGCTGGTTGGTGGATCTGGAATGCTGGTCGAGGCGGGTCAGATGGCTCTTGCGACTGCGGCGTGACAACTGTCAGTGGTGCAGCCGGATGCGGTTTGAGGACTCGACTGTCTCGAAAGTGTCCTTAAAAGTTGGATGCTGGATGATGTTTGTGTGGCGCTCCTCCTAGCTTTTTCGCAGAGCCGGCGTCCTCTCAAAGTGGACGGCCAAAGCTCAGGCGAGTGTTGGCAGGAAACGTCTGTGTCCTAGTTCAGATACTCTCCGGCACTTACCACCCAGGGCACGCTGTGTGTTGGCTGGGTACCGGTTCTGGAGTTGCTGGACGGGTCCTCTGAGTCCAGGATCACCCTCTGTTCCCTTGGAGAAGTTTAGGGGAGGGATCTTGCTTCCCTCTTGGAACTCCTGGCCTTCCTTCACTGGCAGAAGATGAAAGGTAAACTTTACCTTCAGCTCGGGTCTAAATCAGTCCTTCTTCTTACTCCTTTCAAAGGCTTCAGATGATCTGCTAAGTGAGGGGTTCAGCCTTCTTTTAAAGCCAAATGGGCCTTGGTGATTGGTGCAGGCTAAGCCCACCTTAATGAATCAATCCTGTGTCCCCACCAACAATATTCTGTTATGCATGAGGTCAGGACCAGAGTACTCTGCAACAGGACAGACAAGGGGGTGTCAACATATACCTAAGTCCCACCCATTTCCCTGTCGGTTGTAGATCAAAGTGTCTTTCTGGTTAACTGAGCCCTCTGCGACTCTTGATTAAAGCGCAGGGTTCCCTTGAAGTTTGTGCTGGGAGCAGACTTCCTGTCTCTCCCAAACCACATACTTCTGCCCTCTGACAGCAGTCAGCTGTGCAGGGGTTTGCCGACGGTAAATAGTGAACCCAGACATGCATTTCACTGCCTTTCATACAGAGGGGTGGGAACTAGCTTCAAGTTGACACATTGCATACCAAAGGGGTGTTAGCCCTGGTTTTGCAGTTGTCTTCCTGCAACCAAGCGCCTTCAGGCTTGCTTCAATTATTTCTCATTAGTGTGCACTGCCACCAGCCGGAGGACAAAGGAAAGCAGATCCATAGGGCTTTTGATATTTAAATTAGGCTGCTCATGCTGGAGGAAGGTGTGCCTTCCCCCTCCTTGAAATGCTTTGATTACCCGGGCTGTCACATTTCAGCTGAATATGACAAGGTAAGACAGCACCTGTAGGCTGTGTCTTCCCGGAGTACATTTGACTATGCATTTTGTGCAGGAAGCAGAAGAATTGTGTGTGGAATGGCCTCACACAGTCCTCGAGGTTGGTTTCCCATCATTCCTTTTCATTATTAAAAAATCAAAAAAGCCAAGGCGAGCACACTCTCCCTGTGCGGATGCTCACATTTCTCACATTT
Source organism: Ambystoma mexicanum (assembly GCF_040938575.1). NCBI lineage: Eukaryota > Metazoa > Chordata > Amphibia > Caudata > Ambystomatidae > Ambystoma > Ambystoma mexicanum. The sequence continues at coordinate 55,179,970 of NC_090922.1, read as the reverse complement.
GTATTGTCAATAAAGTCCTCCTGAAACCAGGTCTAGGCAGACAACTGCCAAAAAGGAACTTGAAATCCTCCAACCTTGACTTACTGTCACATCCAACCTTCAGAAAATGCCATCATGGAGGATGCATGTTGACAGTGGGGTCGGGTGTCCAAAGATTGGAAGAATGTATCCTTGGAAATCAGGGCAGAGCTAAATCATGAAAGTTTTAAGAGACTGATTAGGGACTAGTTGCCTAATCTTGCCTCTGGTAGGCAAGCCGAACCACTCATGCAGCCGTTAGATTGACTTACCTCCTTCCCTGAAACCTTGCACAATGTTTCACTTCTTTGCGCAATTGGCAACAGGCTCTTTTGCTTGACTGTGTTGCCTTCTTCCCTCAACTCACTTGCTCAAAGCAGTTGCATCGAAATTTTGTTTGCTGCAAAACTTGAAAACAAATAAATAGCCCAAATGTGGATGAGTGTAGAGGCATGTGTACATGGTGAGGGGTTTGGGCATAAGGCTGATCAAACAAGTCTCACTCCCCAGATTATTTCTTTGTTGGAGAGTGAGTTGTGTGTGTGGGAGGGGGATTAGGAGAGCTGTGCAGTAACCATCCCGAGGAACACAAAAGGTTATTTAGAAAGAAGGAAATGTGCACACTATAGCACAGCCACTAAATGCCTAACAGGAATGTTTTGTTTTTTTGTTTGCTTTGAATTCGTTATAGTCATTGTATCCTTGTCTATTCCACCCCTATGTCTCACGATTCTTTCTTCCCCAGTCTTTCAATTTTACACCTCATGTCCACTCTTTCTTTCCTTGCTTCACCCTCTCCTACCTGTTTCATCTCCCTTTGCATGCACACACACACACACACGCAAACTAACACCTTCACTCTCCTACTAGAGTTTGTTCACTTTCCTTATTGAATTTCCCTCTCACTCCCTCATATTCTGTGTCTTCACTCCACTTTTCTCCCTGTATCATAAAGAACTAAGTGAACAGCTACCCCTCCCTCAGATCTCTAGTTCTAGACAAAACTCTATTTCCGGTGCATATAAATCATTAAGAATGCACTATACCTTAGTGTTCTTCTTTGTGCATACAAGACAATTTTATTTCCGCTTGTTAGGCACTCTCCATCATAGGCCATAATATTCAAAACATACATATCATGACAAACATTAAAACATTTAACAATAGTTCCTCATACAATATGAGCTAGGCTTCTTCTCCAATCTGCCTCTCATGTGGGGTTAGTATTCTAGAGTGCTTTCATTGCAATCGCAATATCAGTATCGATTTCAGAGTTTTGTACAATGTTTTTATGGGTGACTGCTAACAAACAAGGAGTTCTTACATCTAGTTGGAAACAATATTGTATCACTTTTCCCTATTTAGACTGCAGTCTGTTTTATTTACTTATGGTTATATAGTAAAGCTTGAAGCCCCCGGTGGCTACACGCAAGTGTACAAAGTTGCCACTGTTCAGTTTGTTGCTCGGATGTTATGTTCGGTAAATGCGTCGACACAGATGGGGTAATTCATGGAATGACTGTGTGCTGAAATTTGTGGCGCAAGCGTGAAAAAGCTAGCGCACGCGTGCAATGAATGGAAGGCCCTGCGTGTGTTTTTCCCGGGATGTGTGTCAAATCAATGCTTACCTTACACGTCACTGCGACTTTCCAAACGCGTGCGCAACAGGAACAGGGAAAGCGCACAACTTCTCGCGCACACACCTAAAAAGGAGCGGAACACAGGGAATGGGGAACAATGCGTGAAAATGTAGGTGTAACGGGTGTAACGTTGGAAGTACCGCTGGGAAACATACACAACGCCCACACGCTAGTGAACAACACGTATTCATGGACTCCAATAGGGAAAACCCGCGCAAGTCAAAACACATGCACATGCACAAATACGTCCGCCACATGAAAGCAGACGGAGGCGCCCCCGCGCAGCATAAAAGTGCACGCAAACAACAAACAAGCAAATACAGCTACAGCTGTGATCGTGGGACACCGCAGGAGGAGGAGAATAGCCAGGCCTCGCATTTTTTTGACCAGGACCAGCCTTTTTGGGATGCCTGATGACCGGGTCTATGGCAGGTATAGGTATCCACCTCATATCATCCTAGACCTGGTCACTGAGTGGGAGGATGAACTCACATCACCCACCCTGTGCTCCCAAGCGAGCGGGGTACGCGTATTCCATGGGTGCGTGAGGAGTTTTACACACGATTTTGCTGGCGAGAGCGGGGTACGCGTAATGGAGGGGGGCGCGGGGAGTTTTACACGCGATTTCACTGGCGCGTGAAAGCTGAGTGGCATTTTTTGCGGTTTTTCGTGGTTGGGGTGCTGTATGCTGGTCCACGGGCCTTTGCACCATGTAGGGGATTTGTGCGATATTTTTGGTGCATGGGGAGGGGTTGGGGGCGTAACTGGAGCTGCTGCAGGGTCGCTGCGCCACTCTGTGCTATGGCTAGTTATGGATGTAAGTATCCATGAATACGCTGTGCGTGAAAATGGGTTTTGGCGCACGCGGCTAGCACATGCTGGCGCACGCTCCCTCTGCACGGCCCGCGTGCACTTCTTCTGCGCTAAATTCTGTGAATTACCCCCAGAGTGTTTTGGCCCTTTTGGTAATGTTGCATACATCCTTTCCTGTAGCGCAGGGATCTGCTGCAGACCATCTGCAACCTATGGCTCTCCAGATGTTATAGACTATGACTCCAATGATCACTCACTATTGAATATGCTGACTAGGGCTGATGGGAGTTGTACTACAAAACATCTAGAAAGCCAATGGTTGCTGACCCCAGCTCTAGCACCTGTTCAGAAATCTCTCTCTGTCTCTCTCTCTCTACACTCCTCCCTCCGTCACTCCCTCTCTTCACCCCCCTGTCATCTCCCTCACTTAGTAAAATAGTGAGAATAGGCTGGATACTGTCCAACAGCTGGGGACAGGTGCCTGTCCCCCATGCAATCATAGAATACAGTAAGGGGCCCAGATAGGCTGGAAGAAACATATATCCTGTGCAGGACGGGGACTGAGGTCACAGAGCCTGCTTCCCTACCCCAGGAGTATAGTGCTGACTCCACAGACAAGGAGTACGTGCAGCTCCACTTGATCCCGTGGCACTGTCACGCCGACTGTGCGTGGAGGGCTTGAGCCAAAAGCCTACACTCATCGCAACACAATCTGAACTGGCTTCATGCTTGGGGATTTGCATCACCCTCCCCTTGGGGGGCCTACACCACAGACTGAATAATTCTGCTCTACTGCAAAGTGTGCATAATAGTCCATTAGGGTGGGTAGAAACAGCTTTTATTTGAGTGCCATGAGACAATTCAGTAGGTGGTACATGGCATATGGTCTATATTATTAATATTAGAAACAACGTAAATACTATTAACATTTTGCTTGTTTTAGTTGCAGCATCCTCTGCCTCATGGGAAATGGTGGAACAGTAATAGGGAGCAGACAAAACAATGGACACATCAGAAGATTGTAGGAGGAGACGGCCCATCCGAGATGCCCATTTTTAGAAAGATTGAAGGATAATTCCTTCAAGGCCTGCGGTGTACAATAATGTATTATTAGATTTGAATTTGTACAACAACAGGAATACATTTGAATAAATTGGAAGCATAATTTCAGTACATGAGACAACCCATCAAAAACCATTTGAGAACAATTTACCAAGGATTGTAAAAGAGAATCAGAACAGAGGAAGAGTAAGAGGGAAGTAATGAGGTTAACAGGATGGGGGATGAAGAAGATGAGATTTCAAGGAAGGAGTGATAAGAGGAAATGGTTCCGATAGAGAGAGGAAAAGAGTTCCATTGTAGGGGGGCAAGGAGCTGAAAGGATCGGAAACGAGAAGGGGCACAAGGAGAGGGGGTAACAGTGAGTAGGAAGAGATCAGCAGAATGGAGGGGGCGAGAGGGAGCGCAGAATGAGAGGAGAGAAAAAAAGGTAGGGGGGCAAGATCATTAAGAGATTTAAAGACGAGACAGAGGAAATTCAATTTAAGTTGAGAATGAAAGGGAATCCAGTCAAGATAAGGGAGAAAAGAGGAAATGGAATTGCGTGGAGAGAGAAGACAAAGGGTGCGAATTGCAGAGTGGTAGAAGGATTTGAGGGGGGCAAGATGAGAGGAGGGGAGGCCGAAGAGGAGAGTAGAGCAATAGAAAAGATGAGAGAAGATGAGGGAAGAGATTAAGAGTTTAGTGGCATGGAAGTTGAGGGAGGAACGGATTTTACGTATATTGAAGAGGTGGTGGCGACAGGCATGAGAGGTAAGAGAAATATGGTGGGTAAAGGAGAGGGAGGAGTCGAAGTGGAGGCCTAGATTGCGAGCATGGGCAGAGATGGGGAGATTAGAAGGGGAAAAAGAATAAAAGGAGGGGAAGCGTATTAGAGGGAAAGAATAATACTTCAGTCTTATCAGTGTTGAGGGAGAGAAAGTGGGATGACATCCAGTTTTTGATTGCAGTGAGACAGGAAGAAAGATTAAGGTGGATGTCAGGTGTGAAAGAGGAGAAAGAGGGAAAGAGCTGGGTGTCATCAGCATAGAAATGGTGAGAGATACCGAAGGAAGAGATGATGGAGGCAAGAAGGGAAGTGTAAAGTGAGAAAAGGAAAGGGCTATGGTAGTGTGCTTTGTAGCTGTTTATTTGTAATAATAACCCACCCTGTTAATATAAAAAAAAACTGGATATATAATTAATCTAAGGATTTGTTTACCTTCTATAGGGGCACAGCATAGGCAGTGAGAAAAGACTATTATTGATATAATAGTTCAGGTACAAAAAACAGTGTATATACAGTTGTTTGTCTACCACCAAACCCGGAATGACATATAGATGACAATGCATATAAGATTAATGTGCCTATTGTATCTGTGTTCACTATAGACTATGCACGTTTCTGGTTTTGTAGGCGCTATAGCCAGAGAACGAAATGTGCAAGACAGATCTTATCATTAATGATTAAGTGTACGGAATGGACAAGGCATGCTGACTCGCCCGCGCTGGTTACTGAGGTGGGGTCGTCCTTTTAAGGACAGCCACTTTAAAACCTCTGATAGAATGAACCAAAGTTTTGTTTATTACTAATGTGTATATAGCCTAGGTGCTGTCTTTATTTTAATTATTGCTGCTTGATACTTGTTGGCGCATTCGAAACTGACATAGAGATAGTTTTATTTACTTGGGACGCCGCCGGTGCGGTTCATTCCTCTTTCTACTGCTGCAGTGGGCATTTCTCTGCCTCACTTGCAGCTTTAGACGGCATCATATGTGCCGCGTTACTCCCCCACACATCGACAGGCACAGTGGGCGCACTGTCAGCGCGCCAAAGGTGCGCTTAAGGCAAGCCTGTCTGTGCCCGTCCGTGCACGGACTGTGCAGGCCACGGACAGTAAGTCTATGGTAATTAATGCCCTAGAGCGAAGTGTTTTGCTGTCACTGGCTCCTTGCAATACCAGCTGTCCTATGGGCTTCATTAAACCCTTTAAACCCTCCAGTACTCCTAAAGCTATGCAGGCAGCTGACCTGCAATGTAGGCTATTTAATGCTCGCTCTTTAGTGGCGCACTCTATGGAGTGTTATCATTTAGTGTATAGTTATCAGCCTGACCGCCTGTTCCTGATTGGGTTAGACGTCTGGCCCTTCCATTGTTCAGACCCTCCCCCTTAATTATGAATTGGCGCATGTTGACCGCAAGGCAGCCCATTCTGATGGGTGGGTGGCCATTATTTATAAAGCCAACTATAAAGTTGCTTGCACTGTCCCTAAGCACTCCCTCAAAATGGAGTGTCTTTTGTCCTGCATTTCTTCCTCTACTACCTTGAAATGTACTGTTTTAGTGATCTAACAGCCCCCTCGGGTCGACAGTCTGTTCTGTGCAGAATTTCCAGCATTGGTGCTGGAGCTTCCGATTAAATATCCTGATCTGCTGATTGTGGGTGATTTTAATCTTCCGGTCAATCCTGCCACTAGTGGGCAAGTAGCCAACTTTTTGGCTTTGATGGCAGATTTAGGACTTCCCCAGCTGGTTGTTGAACCGACTCACCAACAGGGCAATATCTTGGACCTGGTCTTGGCCTTTAGGGCATCCACCACTACATTTCCTCCCAGTCCTGTAATATGGTCTGATCACGCCCTGGTGCCCTTTTCCATCCTCCAGGAGGCTCTTACTCCTCCTCTGGTCAAACCAGCCATTCTTAAACGTAGTTGGCACAAGGTATCTTACCCTGAGTTAATTGCCTCTTTGCAAGCAAAGTGTGGTTACGACGCTTTATGCTCCCTGGTCACATTGGATGCCTCCTTTATAGCCACTGCTAATCTGCTGGCCCTGTTGAGGCTATGTAAGCAGAAAGGTTGTTCTCCTGAGCCCAGGTTCTCTGAGGAACTTAGGGCGGGTAAACTACTTTGTAGACAAGCGGAGAGAAAGTGGCAGGTTAGCTACTCTTGTGAAGCCAAATCTGTTTTTCGCCGTTCTCTTACAGCTTGTCACAAAGCAATTATCAACGCAAAAAATGTTTTTTTCATTCACAAGGTGGAGGGTGCTCTTAACCAACCGAAGGCCTTCTTTGAACTTGTTCAATCATTATCCGCCGCTACGAAAGTGTGTGCCCAGGTGCCACCCCCACAGGACTTCTGCAACTCGCTCTCCTCCTTTTTTCTGACAAGAATTTGGACCATTCGACAACATCAAGGGTGGGCGCGTCAGTTGTCTGGTGATGCGGCCCCTGATGGGGTTTCTCCTACTAATGGGACTTGGTCCACCTTTCCTACTTTCTCGGACCATGATATACTTGCTGGACTGGTTCTCAGCCTTTCCACTCGGCATCTCTTCCCCCTTTTCGCTCCAACCCTGCTTCACTTTCCTGTGTCGTTCCACAGGGATCTGCTCTGTATCTTATCTTGTTTAACGTTTATATTAAGCCTCTTCTGCTTCTTATTGTGTCCCATGGTTTTCGATACTTTTCCTACACAGACGATACACAAATCTTGGTTCACCTTGATCTGACTCAATCTGATACGGCGACCTAGCTTAGGAAGTGTCTTGAGGATCTGGGCTCCTGGATGGTGACCAACTGGCTAAAGTTAAGTGGCAATAAGACTAGGGTTTTGGTGGTGGGCACAACTTCTCCTCTTCTTTTTTTGGACTTCTGATTTTTGGCCTACATCTCTTGGTCCTCTTCTCATGCCTGTTTTGTCTGTCAGGAATTTGTGGGTTAAAATCTCCTCCTCGTTTGCTATGGACGAGCAGGTTGCAGCGGTTTGTAAGACTGGCCATTTCAAGCTCTGTATTCTTCTGAAAGTCCTCCCTTTTATTCCTGCAAAGTGTCATGCCCCTGTTGTGGCTGCGCTTGTTTTGAGCATGTTAGATTACTGTAATTCACTCTATCTAGCACAGTTTCGTGTTCTTATTAACCGGCTCCAGCTTCTGAAGAGTGCCGCAGCCAGGTCCATTCTTCACCCTCCGTTTGGAGCGCATGTGTCCCTGTTGCTGAGACAGCTCCATTGGCTACCTATTGATAACCGGATTCTTTTTAAGTCCATGTGTATTGTACACCATGCCTTCTATGGCCTTGGGGCAGCACAATTACATGCTAAATTTCTGCACAATGTCCGCACTCACTGTCTCCGTTCCCCGTCTGCTCTCCTTGTATTGGTCCCTCGGATCAGACTGTCATGGGTGGGGAGGCACGTCTCGGTTGTTGCCGCTAAGGCCTGGAATGATCTTCCCCTCACCTTACTTGAGATTGTTGACCACCTCGCCTTCTGCCAGTCATTGAAAATGTTTTTATTCTAAATTCTGGTATATAAAAACTCCTGTTCACGCCTCCAGCGCCATGATGCCCTCAGACAAACGTGCGCTTAACAAATTTAGTTACCATAACCTGATATAACTTTCATGGTGTAGCTCTGGGGCAACACGTGTGTCTTGGAAGTAAGACAACACAGAGTGTCCAGCGTTCCAATCCCAGTCCAGCGCTTAGAGGCTGGTCTCTGGCATGAAGTGTGATACAAAAGCTCAATTTATGATTTAATAATTTCAATTGTTGAAGAGATACTCTTGAGTATTGTGCAGTCTGGGTAGTCCATCTTCATCACTGTTCACTTTGTTTTGGATTTTGGGGATTTGCACAGAAAGCCCCTGTTCATTGTCAGAATTGAGCTCCTCGTTGCTAGCACGAAGGAGGTGAATCTAGTTTGCTTCAGGTAGGCAGAGCTGCAGCTCTCCATTGCATCCTCGAGAACCTTTGCAATGTTCATCAACTGCATTGGGAGCTTTGATATGCACTCAGAATCTGAAGCGCAGCCGTCTTATTGGGCGTCCCAAGTGAAAGTGGTTAATACACCAACATGTGGACAAACTTGGTGCTGTGAAACCACAATGGTAGTGATTTTACGCAACATTAAAGCGTTCTAATCTCACATGCACAAATAACTTGGTAAACAGTGAACGTTGATTTTATGCCAATAAAGTATTTGATTATGTAGATCTTTTGGCTGCCATGGGTACATTCCTTCTTCATTTTTTGTTTTTTTGTTGTTGCTGCATTTTTCTTAGGATCTTCATTTGGATCTACTTTTAGGATTTTTGTATGTTTTTTAAGCTATTTGCCATTTAGGTATTTTTCAGAATATGTGTAAAGTTTATTAATGTAAACTGTATCACATTAAATAAATGAATTAAGTTGTTGGTGCAAGTCCCACATTTACAGAAGCCTACAGGCTTCTTTGGAAGCCATGAAAGTTTAGTTTTGGTGGGTTCCTGTTCTGGGTGCCTGGGACGCAGTACATTATGTAAGGTTTTTTGGTTTTGTGTAGCCAATCTCTGAAGACTTGTGTCTATAACTCATAGTCCCTTCTGTTCATTTGTGGCTCTTGCGCCGATATCTGAAATGTGTTGGAGGTAGGTAGCCTGGAGATTGCTCTGCAAAGCGGCTGGTTGAGGCATGAATACTTGCACTGACATGTGCCGACCACACACACCACATTGCCTTACACCTCAGCAACCTGCTCTATTGACAGTGCCCGTTGCTTGGTTAGGCCTCACTCAACTCTGGCAGATCTCCATTAATTGGATCGAAAAGCAGGGTGGCCCGATGGTGCCCTGGCGAGGTTGCTGGTTCGTCATCATCTCCCGGGTACTGCGCACTATCCCATATCCTGTCCCCTGTAATGTGGGTCTCCTCATGAGGGACGAAACCCAAATTGTCACCATGGTTATCATCATTGTAGTCATCATGATGATCCAGGTCTGGTGGCTGTCTGACACAGGAAGTAGATGAAGGCACGGGAAGTTGCCCAGGCACACCTTGCAGATTCGCTGCCTAGGCCCTGCAGCAAAGAACACATGGGCAAGTCTTTACAGGCAGGTATGTTGGAGGTGGTAGCCTTGCCAGCAGTGGTGGTGTCATTTGTGGTGGTGATGTAGTGGTGGGGTAGTGGCTGCGATGGCAGTGGTGGTGGCAACGGTGGCATTGCAGCCAATGGAAGCCACTGGAAGAAACGGCATTGATCTCCTGGATTCTGCACCAGATGCAAGCCACCTGCCACGGGGCCCTCATTGCCACTCCCTCTGCAATACAAAAGCTCCAGTGCACCGCATTTGATTTTTAGCCAATCCTTAGAACTGCCATCTTAGCCGTTGCAAATATCATGGAGTCTTGCTGACATTGGGAAGGGCAGGACTGGGAATGGACTCACCCCAGCGTTTATAAAATGGCGGCTCCCGTCTTTTCTGTATTGCACACATGTGGTAATGAAGTGCCACGCCCAGTATTTCTTTACCGCTTGCAGAATATGTTATACGCGCTGATTGACCGCCCTTGCAGCGGAAAACACACAATGGTTCTGGCCAACGAAAAACACCACACGTGGTAACGATGTTTTGTTGAATGTGTACGTATGAATTCGCAGTAAGTGACTGTAGGCCCGCTAGTTTTTCTTCTGCCATATGCGATGCCTTTTCTTCCTTGGGTCGGACCCCCGAGAGATACAATAATAAATGCGCCTTTTCAGGAATGTAATCAAAAGAGTTCACTGGAGAACCCCCTGAAGTCAGCAACAGCAAAAAGACATGTGTTTGTCATAAAATGGAGCTACACAATGGGCATTTGTGAAGTGACTTTCCACGCCACATTTTTGTTTTTAAATATGACATGAAATAAATTGGAAAAATGTGAAACGTGTTAGTGGGGTCGAGGGTAAGATTCTGCAAATGTAGCTTAGATGTAAGGAATTTAACCTGACACCGGACCGCAGGCGCATCCACTCATCATGGGGTCGTGTACTAGGTATGACAAGACATTCTGCCGCGCTAGGAAGGAAGAAAGATTGTTTTCCTTACTCCATAACATTGAAACTATTATACAGATCTGTGGGCTAATGGGCCCACTGCAGGGATCTGTGTCAGACATGCATGCCACAAATTTAAATCTTGGCTGCGCTCATTCAGCCTTCCAGGCTTGCCTGGGCGACACCATGGACATCTGGAAACAAGACGCCTCTGGTGTACAAGCCCAACCCCACCTAGAAAATACACCTGCACAGTTAGTCAGGTGCTCTGGCTCCTGTATGCATCAAGCTAAGCACAGCCCCCGCCATTTTCTCTCGTCTACCTTCACTATTCTACACTCGCTTTTCCTTTCAGATGCACCAAGGCTCCTGGAGACCACTGTTACGCTCACCTGACTCCCACGGAGGCGCTGGCCTGGTCTCTTCTAAGGTGATGCGCAGGGTTCGGAAGACGGACTGGACCGGGCCCTCAAATCTGGCTTGTCTGGCTCGCAGAAGTATCCTTCTGTAGGCGAAAATAGTGGATTAACTGTCTGCGGGGTAATGCAATCAGCCTCCCACTTTCCCCTCTCACCCTCCTTAAAAGCCTTTTGTGATTTCTCGTAGCGTCTCACCTTAGGGTCTGGAAGGACGAGCTCTCCATCCTGCTTCTGATGCAGGGGCGCGTTGGTATCCAGTTACTTCACTGGATTTTCGGATTGGTGAGAACCAAACTTGCTTGGCTTCCAGGTAAGGTTTTTGATAAGAGGTTCCCCTTCTGTCCATGCATTAATGTACTAATGCTAGTGTCTTTTTCTCCATAGGGGCCGGGGTACGGAATGATGGGGAACAGGCACCGACCCGAGATGAGAGGTGAAATCCTTGTAGAAATCAGGTAATTCTTTAATGAGCGTTTTTTGGTAATGTCTTTTCATTCGCTCATTAATACTGATGTCTCTTTTTCCCAATAGGGGCCGGGGTCCGGAAATGCCAGGATGCGGCGCTGACCCGAAATGAAGAGGGAATGAATCAACAGGTAAGTCTTAACATGGAGATTTAGCTTTCCTTATTCCCTTCTCTCTCTCACCTTTTGTTCCGGTCTTTTTCTCCCTAGGCGCTGGGGCGTGACTGCGAATCCGGATGATCGCTGCTGAACATGGAGGCGCCCTCTAAAGGTGAGTGGAATGCGGCGCTGCAGCAATCGACGCGATGAGCTTTTAAATTAAAGTCTTCCTTTTCAGGATTGTCGGCGAGATGTCTCCGGGATGCGGAATTTAGCAGGTAAGGACTTTTCCTTCTTCTGTTTTCTTCTTCTCTTCCTTTGCAGGTGATCCAGGATGCTGGCAGGCGTGGCAGAAGTCAGGATGCAGGAGCAGACACGGTGAGCGTCCAGCTGCTAGATGCAGAACAACGCGAAGCAGGTGTGGCTGTTCGGGTGGGGTTTAAATAGCCTTGGAAGAAGTTCCAGGTATGTATCCTTCCTCCAATCAGGTATGTATCCTTCCCCAGCCACGCCCGGATGGTAAATTAGTCCCACAGGTAAAGTAGTTCCTTTCAGGCCTCAAGGAGGCCGGGATCCTGCAGCTTGGTCAGCATCAGGTAAGTGCACCCAAGCATTCCCATAATGAGCCTGGCGCCTATGGTGCCAGGACTGATGTCTTTTATGAGCCTGGCGCCATAGGCGCCAGGACACTGTCCAAAGGGCCCCTATATGGGCTTGCTGGGTCCTTCCTTGGGGACTGGATGTCCGCTTTCGGGGACGCCGGGCTTGAACCGGCTCCCCGGGGGCGGGCATCATGACAGCACTCCCCCCCAAGGCCCCTCCCAAGGTTGTTACCTCCGGGGGTTTTGGTTTGTCTGGGAAGAGTCGGTGGAATTTCCTGACTAATCGAGGTGCATGCACATGGTCGCTGGGCTCCCACGACCTCCCCTGAGGTCCGTACCCCTTCCAATCAATTAGGTAGAACAGTTTTGACCTAAACATTTTTGAGTCTAAAATGTTCTTCACTTCGAATTCGGGCTCCCCATCTATTAGAATAGGTTCTGGAGGTTTGAGTAGTCGGGTTCCGGGTACCACTGGTTTCAGAAGTGACACATGAAAAACAGGGTGAATTCGCATACTAGCTGGTAAATTAAGTTTAACAGCCACTGGGTTAATTATTGCCGTAATAGAATAAGGTCCCAGATATTTTGGGTTAAACGTTCGAGGCCCTTTGAGTGGTAAATGTCTGGTAGCTAACCACACTTGATCCCCAATCTGATACGGAGGTGCTTCACTCCGATGTAGATCAGCATTCTCCTTGTATTTTCTCTTGGCTTGTTGTAAATGCGTAGTTGCCTCTTTGAAGGCTTAGGTAATTGTAGAATGCAGATTTTCTACTGCAGGTATTCCGAGGTTCTGAGGTGAGTCAAGGTTTGAGGTTCGAGGGTGATGCCCAAACAAAGTATAAAAAGGACTGTGGCCAGTTCCAGAGTGTACCGAATTATTATATGCGTATTCTGCTATCCAAAGAATGTCTTTCCAGTTGCTTTCAGATTGCTGTAACATACACTGTAAGTACTGTTCAAGGGTCTGATTTGTCCTCTCGGTCTGACCATCGGTCTGAGGGTAGTGACTGGTCGATAATCTTACGTCGATCTGCGCCATTTGACAACATTTGCGCCAGAAGTGGGAAATGAATTGGCTTCCCCGGTCAGAGATTAGTATAGATGGGAATCCATGTAGCCGAACAATATTTTCGAGGAATTGTTTGGCTAGGACAGAAGCTGAAGGTAAACCTTTCAAAGGAATAAAGTGGGCCATTTTGGAAAACAAATCCACAATTACCAGAATAGTACTGTACCCAGAACAAGGAGGCAGGTCCGTAATAAAATCCATTGATAGGGTGTGCCAGGGTGCTGGTGGTATGTCTAGAGGTTGAAGGAGACCGGCTAGTCTTTTCTTTTGACTTTTATTTTGGGCGCAAACACCACAGGACATCACAAAAGATTTAACATCTTTTCGCCAAGAGGGCCACCAAAATTGTCGTTTCACCTTTTTCTCTGTCTTGGCAATACCGGGGTGTCCCTCTATTAATGTATCATGATAACCGGAAATAACTAGTTCGTGTAATTCCTTATGTGGCAGGAATAAGCGTCCTTGGAAATAAGGTAAACCATTATCTATGGTAAAGTCTGATCCCTTTTGTATCCATTCCTGTAAGGTTGTAGGGTCCAGGAGTTGTTTCACTCTGGCTTGAATGTCTTCAAGCGTCTGTAACAAAGTCATGCCTAGAATCCTCTGTTCGGGAATTATTGGTACTGGTTCTGAGTTTGTATCAGATTCTCCCATTCCAATTCGGGATAAGGCGTCTGCTTTGCCATTCTTGCAGCCAGGTCGATAGGTAATCACGAAATCAAATTCAGTGAAAAACAAAGCCCATCGGAGCTGCCGTGATGACTGAGCCTTGGCGGTTTTCAAATACTGTAAATTCCGGTGATCAGTGATCACTGTGATGGTATGTCGAGCGCCAAGCAGATAATGCCGCCAGGTTTTAAAAGCGGACTTAATGGCTAACAGTTCTTTGTCCGTGATTGCATAATTAACCTCGGGTGCCGAGAATTTTCTGGACCAAAATGCTACGGGATGCAGTTGGTTGGTTTCGGGATCTCTTTGGGACAGGACAGCTCCCATGGCTAGGCTGGATGCGTCAGTCTCGACGACATAAGGGAGATCTGGACGCGGGTGTTTCAATATAGGTGCGGAGGTAAACTTAGCTTTTAAATCCTGAAAGGCCTGCTCGGCTTCTTCAGACCATTCAAAACGTTTATTTTTCCTCAAGAGTGCAGTAATGGGTTGTACCACGCGTGAAAATTCCGGGATAAACCTGCGATAGAAATTGGCAAAGCCGAGCATGCTTTAAACCCCTTTTACAGAGCTAGGTGATGGCCATTTGAGGATGGCCTCCACTTTTCTTGAGTCCATTCGGACTCCTTTGGGTTTCATGATGAAACCTAGAAACTCGACTTCTGTGGTATGGAAAACACATTTCTCCAATTTAGCAAATAGTTTGTGTTGGCCCAGTTTTTCAAGTACTGCCCTGACGTGTTTTCTGTGATCAGATTCCGAAGAGGAGTACACCAGAATGTCATCGATATATACGACAACACAAACATCGATGAGCTCCCGAAGGACATCATTCATGAAGTATTGGAAGGCTGCCGGCGCGTTACATAATCTGAAAGGCATCACCTGGTACTCGAATAATCCGTATTTAGTACGGAAAGCAGTTTTCCATTTGTCGCCTTCTTTAACTCGTACCAGATGATAAGCCCCCAGGAGATCTAACTTGGTGTATATGCAAGGGTCCTTCACCTGGTCAAGGAGTTCAGGGATCAGAGGCAGAGGATAACGGTTTTTAACCGTTATCTGGTTCAATGCGCGGTAATCGATACAAGTTCTAAGGTCGCCTTCTTTTTTGGGCACGAAGAACAAAGCCGAGGATGCCGGGGACTTTGACGGGCGAATAAAACCAATAGCTAGGTATTGATCCAAATATTGTCTCAAATGCAGATTCTCAGGTTCGGTAAGGGCATAAATCCTGCTACAAGGGGGTTGTGCACCGGGCACCAGATCGATTTGGCAATCGTACGATCTATGAGGAGGTAACGTGTTGGCCTGTTCCTTTTGGAAGACGTCCTGAAAGTCTTGGTATTCCGGAGGTAGTTGCATGGAGGCAGAGGTTACAGATGCTAGATTAATCTTCAGGTTTTCTGGGTAGCAGGTTTGTGTACAATCCGGGAAGGTTATTCTCTTAGCTCGCCAATCAATTCGAGGATTATGTGTCTCTAACCAAGGGATTCCAAGAATAACCTGAAACTGTGGAGCCTTGATTACATCAAACTCAACACCCTCCCGATGGCCGTCGGGACCAATAAGAGTCACCTCAGTAGTGGAATGTGTTACCGGTCCAGAGCCAATTTCAGTTCCATCGACTGTGGTGATGACATCTTTGCTGGTTTTAGGACGGAGAGGGAGGTTAATCCTAGAGACCAATTCACGATCCACATAGTTTCCAATAGCCCCACTATCGATGTATGCCTTTATTGCATGCAACCGATTAGGCTGTTCTGGATCTACGAGAACCATTGGCACAATGAAATGCGAGGTCTGAGAGTTAGTTTTCAAGCTCGGCAAGCGGACCCCTACACTTGTCGGGCGGAGTCGTTTCCCGAAACAGAGTCTTCATGGTTTTTATCAGCGGCTCCTACCGCCTTTCGGGGCGGTTTTGCCGGGCAATCTCGTAGAAAGTGTCCAGAATTCCCACAATAAAGACATAATTTAAACTGCCGCCTCCTTTCACGTTCCTTTTGAGTTAAGGGTCCTTTAACCCCTCCAATTTGCATAGGCTCATTGACATCAACTCCCTTGGGATTAGCATGGGTCTTGACCAACACCCGGGTCTCAAACCTGGACCGATCTGCTTTTCTGTTTTGAAGTCTGTGATTCAATTGGACCACTAAGTCTATATACTCTGTGCATTCTTGGGGCAGATTTACAACTTGGGCCAAGACATCTTTAAGTTCTCCGCGAAGGCCTCGATAAAACAACGTGACTCCTTTATCCTCTGGCCATCCCGTTTCCACAATTAGTCTATTAAAGGTTGCAATATAGGATAGGAGGTCCTGATTGCCCTGTCGCAGGGATAGAAGTTCGTCATCCAGAGCCTGCCCCTGAGAGTGTCGAGCAAATAACCTTTCCATGCTTGCTTGAAACCTTTCAAAATCACGGAGAATCGGGTCATCTTGAGTAACCAGTGGAACTGACCAATCGGCAGCGCAGCCGCTGAGATATGACAATACAAAGGCTACCTTGGTCTGATCATTAGGGAAGGCCCCAGGTCTGCATAGGAAGTGCAAACAACACTGATTCATGAATACGGCGAATCGTTTGGGGTCCCCAGCAAAGCGTTCGGGTGGGGCCAGCGGCATGTTTCCAGGTAGATTAATCTGCACAGGGTTACTGGAAACCACAGGAGCGGGGTTCCCTCCGGAACCGGGTAGAGGAGTTTGCCCAGCTTGACCTTGCAAAAGCTGTCTCGCCAGGTCATCAGTTCTTTCCTTTGATATTATTAATTCCCTCCTGAGGGCATTAGTCTCTTGACGAGCGGCATGTACTTCGGCCCGTAATTCCCCCAGTAATTGGGCCAACTGATCAGTCTCAGAACTTTCCATAGCGCCTGGGTGGGAATTTGTAGGAAGGCTTCGCGTTCTGTTACGCTCACCTGACTCCCATGGAGGCGCTGGCCTGGTCTCTTCTAAGGTGATGCGCAGGGTTCGGAAGACGGACTGGACCGGGCCCCCAAATCTGGCTTGTCTGGCTCGCAGAAGTATCCTTCTGTAGGCGAAAATAGGGGATTCCCTGTCTGCGGGGTAATGCAATCGGCCTCCCACTTTCCCCTCTCACCCTCCTTGAAACCCTTCTGTGATTTCTCGTAGCGTCTCACCTTAAGGTCTGGAAGGACGAGCTCTCCATCCTGCTTCTGATGCAGGGGCGCGTTGGTATCCAGTTACTTCACTGGATTTTCGAATTGGTGAGAACCAAACTTGCTTGGCTTCCAGGTAAGGTTTTTGATAAGAGGTTCCCCTTGTGTCCATGCATTAATGTACTAATGCTAGTGTCTTTTTCTCCATAGGGGCCGGGGTACGGAATGCCGGGGAGCAGGCACCGACCCGAGATGAGAGGTGAAATCCTTGTAGAATTCAGGTAAGTCTTTAATGAGCGTTTTTTGGTAATGTCTTTTCATTCGCTCATTAACGCTGATGTCTCTTTTTCCCCTTAGGGGCCGGGGTCCGGAAATGCCAGGATGCGGCGCGGACCTGAAATGTAGAGGGAATGAATCAACAGGTAAGTCTTAACATGGAGATTTAGCTTTCCTTATTCCCTTCTCTCTCTCACCTTTTGTTCTGGTCTTTTTCTCCCTAGGCGCTGGGGTGTGACTGCGAATCCGGATGATCGCTGCTGAACATGGAGGTACCCTGTAAAGGTGAGTGGAATGCGGCGCTGCAGCAATCGACGCGATGAGCTTTTATATTAAAGTCTTCTTTTTCAGGATTGTCGGCGAGATGTCTCCGGGATGCAGATTTAGCAGGTAAGGACTTTTCCTTCTTCTGTTCTCTTCTTCTCTTCCTTTGCTGGTGATCCAGGATGCTGGCAGGCGTGGCAGAAGTCAGGATGCAGGAGCAGACACGGTGAGCGTCCAGCTGCTAGATGCAGAACAACGCGAAGCACGTGTGGCTGTTCGGGTGGGGTTTAAATAGCCTTGGAAGAATTTCCAGGTATGTATCCTTCCTCCAATCAGGTATGTATCCTTCCCCGACCACGCCCGGATGGTAAATTAGTCCCACAGGTAAAGTAGTTCCTTTCAGGCCTCAAGGAGGCCGGGATCCTGCAGCATGGTCTGCATCAGGTAAGTGCAAACAAGCATTCCCACAATGAGCCTGGCGCCTATGGCGCCAGGACTGATGTCTTTTATGAGCCTGGCGCCATAGGCACCAGGACACTGTTCAAAGGGCCCCTATATGGGCTTGCTGGGTCCTTCCTTGGGGACTGGATGTCCGCTTTTGGGGACGCCGGGCTTGAACCGGCTCCGCGGGAGCGGGCATCATGACAACCACGCAAATAGCAGTGGTGCACGGCATAAATCCACATAACATAGCATAACAATATTAGTTTGGGTGACGCCACTTGCCTTGCGCAACCGAGGGTGGCGTTACATTTTTTGTGCTGGTCAGTAAATATCTTTCACATGTGCAGGGCCGGCCTTAGGGCAGGGTGGGCCAGCCGACCGCCTTGCCCCCCAGGGCACCATTAGCCCCCTGCCACGCCAGCTTGGAGGGAGTCGTTTAAGGGCTCCCCCGAGCTGGAGTAGTGAGAGAAGGCGCGGCAGGTGCCCTTTTGTTATTAAATGCACCCGAGAAGGTAATCTACCTCCCCGCTCTGACGTGAGCATGAGCGCCCTATTCCAGTGATGAACTTCCTGACAGGCGCCGGAGCGGGCAGAGTTAGAAAGAAAATGTGGCGCTCCTGCCCCCCCCTTCCCCTGTTGACAGGGGCGCGCAGGGAGGGGGGGTGCAAATCCTGCCCATGGCGATCCTGCCGCTAAGGCTGGCCCTGCACATGTGGAAAGTGGAACAAAAGTAGAGCAAATGTGTGATGTTCATCCTCGCTCGGGTGAAGAGTGAAAGTGGTGGTTTCGCAGCATTTGTCAATGTGTTGTGAATGTGTTGCCTGGTGATGTCGTATATATCGGCATACCTGATGGTGATGATGAAGTTAATTCTGACATCCTACATGATTGATCCTACATGATGTCATGCTTGTGGTCATAAGTGGTGCATTGGGGTAGAGTTAAGCCTCTCTGCAAGCTTAAATATTGCAACTTCCTCTGTTTAGATTCTGCTAGGCTTTCATTAACACCGGCAAGTAACCCTTCTCACAGAATTTCTTTATTTATGTTTGTGAGTTTGGGTAGAGCAGTCGCCTGCAGTCCGTGTTGAAGGAACTGGTCTAGCAAACATGGACCAGCCAAGGTCGCAGCAAGCTCCAGTTAGGCACTCTCATTGTCTCCGAGGATGTTGCTGCTCTGTGACAACAGAACATTACAGTGCCATTAGGCACTGATGGGACGGAGGGGTGACTATTAGCAGGGACTTTTGTCCCTTAAGAAATGTGAATTGGGGTGATCAGAAGCAGGAAGGGTGCATAATGCTGCATGCAATAATAACTATAGCTATAAAAACCAAGGGGGATTTGTTGGGCTCACATTAATCTGCATGATGCTATTGTGACTTTGCATGCAAGATGGGGAGAATAAAACTAAAGCCGTACTCTTATTGCTGAACATATTTCTGTTACAATGTATATGATGTAAAGTTAGTTTATTATAAAAGGCTAGTTTATTGTGTAATGTGGTTTACTTCCAAGGCATTGCAATAAATAAAGTATTATTTAAGCACATGAAATGTAAAGCAAATCCTTAATAAATATCTATAGAAACTAAACCTGGGACGTTGTGTTCAGTTGCTTATATTGTCCACATCCTGGTTTCACCAATTAACCAAAGTGTGTGATCCTGGGCAAATAATGTAATTGCACTGTTTTATCGGCAGCTCTGTAAATCATTCACTTCATAGCTTGTGTTAATATATCATGCTGTTATATAAAAAAAGGCCTAATGACTATAGAGTTGTTGCAAATATACTAATAGTGCAATTTAGGTATTTTGCATCACAACGTTATTTGCCACTTGGCTTACTTATAGCAATTTATTCAAAAGTCACTTCCGTGGAGCCTCAAAGTATCAAAGACTGATGATGCTCCTTGCCAGGTGCTTCTCTCTGAAGTCACTTTTGTTGGTGCAATCCAATTGCAAATTAGGAGGTCTGCGTATATTTTGCTCCACATAGCACCAATAGAGGAGTTTTCTGGATCTGTTACAGTCCTGCAGTTTTATGGCTTATCGTATTATTATTCATAAATATAATGGTAACAATTCTTGGAATTATTGTTGTATCATAACAGTAGTAGTGATACAATTAATATTTATTATTATTATCATTATTGTCAAATATGGTTGTTGTTGTTAACAGACGTTATTATTATATCTACCAGATGACACCATGTCATTTTATGACACCTTTCCTGAGTCATCAGCATTTATTTCTCCATTTATTGCATTGTGGGGATTGTATCGTGGGACATTTCAACTGGAAAAAATGGACTACAGTAAAACTAAAAGTAAAGGCCTCGACTTCAGGGTTCTATGTCCTTTCATCGTCAGGCATTTCAAAGCCTGCAATTCAAACGTTTATGAAAGTTCATCAAATTAGTTTTTTTGGGTGTGGGTCCCGTCCCCCAAACCACCCCCTCCGGCTCCTATTTTTACCTATACCCAACCACCCCAACCACTTATCTACCCTTTCACACCCTCCACCCCTTCCCCCGCCCCCCCAAAAATATTCGATGAACTTCTGTACACGTTTACAGTGCAGGCTTTGAAACGACTGGCGATGAAAGGACGTCGGACCGACTGGAGGTGGCCCCTCTGCTGACATGAAGTCATCTTGTCACTTTTAGTATTTACATTACTGATTTTAAATTATCGTTTCATTTGTAATATGCTATTATTTTCTCTGTAAAAGATATTTTATAATTATTTGTTTATGCATCATCGGTGTATACTATGATCATTGTCCGAAGACCAGTGAAGGATACACGGGCGCCTCGAATTCGCACTGCAACCCGGCAATAATGAAGAAATCATCTCCAGATTATATCAACAAAAGTTCTTTATTATGAAAATAGTCATGCCCAGATTGTAGGGTTTAGCAGCATGACGTGTTTCGCAACAATTTCGTTACATGTTCACATATTACCAAGGTGACAAAGTGCAGATTTTAAAGGAGACGGGTGCTCTGACATTCATTGGTCCTATCTTTGTGTCTATGGTACACTGCTAATAATGTGCATGCTGAAATGCATTTTCCTGTCGGCCATGATAGAAAAGGTCATCCCACTGTGACAAAGCATAGCTATGCTTAAAAGTCCATCATTCATATTCTTATGAAACAGACATGGTTCAAAGAATCAAGTACATTCTAAGGCTTTGATTCATGGAATTAATTGCGTGGAAAATCGGGACTTTGCGGGACATTCTGCGCCAAAAAAAACTTTTTTTTTATTCATGCAATCGACTTTGTAGGACTTATCTGGGCTTTGCTGGGACTCTGAACAGGCTCGGCACATCTCTGCGAGCGGTCTGTCGCCTTGTGCGACACTCCTCGCAGAGTGTGGATCGGGCCTACGCAGAGACCCATATAGGAGGTGGAACATGCAGAATGGAAAAGAACACAAGAAAATGTGGGCATGTTGAAGGACGACCATGTCAAGCAATCGCACGACCGTTCCAACACACACCCTACCGTATCCATGGATTTCAACGCGGAATGTCATACTGGGAAAAAGCAAACACTGTGATCCATCTGCCACATGATATTAGGCGTAAAGTTGAATGCGCAAGGGATCCAATGCATATAAAGCATGCAATGCACACCAACCCAATGCCCACAGCTACGATGAACCCAGCAATAGCAGGAGCTATTGTCCACAAACGCTGGAGATGGAGGAGGATGCAGAGGGCCTGGATTTTTGCACAACGCACTATGCTTTTCGGGATTCCAGATTATTAGGTATTTGCTAGGTACTGGTTCCCCTCCATGTAATCCTAGACCTTGTCAGGGAGTGGGAAAATGACCTCGCATTACCCACCATCTGCTCACAGGCCTTTACCCCCTTTGAGAAAGTGCTGACTGCACTCCATTTCATTTTAACTGGTTCCTTCCAGCGTACCACAGCAATAGTTGGTTGGATATCTCAGGCCATATAATCGCGCTGTCTCCACCAGGTATTGCCATGCATAACAGCATGTGCGTGTGTGCCCAGGCACATATATATGGCCTGAACACTGGAGGAAAGGCAGAGAGTATGCCAGGAATTCTACGCAGTAGCACACTTTCCATGTGTACTAGGTGCAATTGACTGTACACATGTAGCGCTATGCCCCCGATTGACAGAGCAAATCTACCGCAATCGCAAGCAATGGCACTCTTTTAATGTGCAGGTAGTGTGTGACGCTAAAGGACTGATCATGGAAGTGTATGCCAATTTCCCTGGCAGCACGCATGATAGCTACACCTACCGCCAGCCATCACTCCATCGGACCCTGGCATCTGAAAAATATGGCAACACCTGGTTCATCGGTGAGTATGAACTGTCATGCACATGCATTCATTAGAGACACTGAACCACAGACCATGACAATAAATGACAATAGCACCATGTACACAATTGCAGGGGACTGTGCCTACCCGCTGTCACCATATACTATGGTGCCATACTGGAATCCTCCCACACCAGCTGAGGTAAGATACAATTCAGCACATATAGCCACTAGGGCCATAGTGGAGTAGACATTCGGGTACTAAAGTCACGTTTCTGGTCCCTTGACCACTCTGGTGGGGTTTTGCTATATGCCCCACCAGTAGTCTGTAAAATTATAGTGGCAGCAAGTGTACTGCACAATGTTGCCACAGCGTGGCGTATCATTACATTACATTACATTACAACATTTGTAATGCACACTATGGACCCTCAGGCATAAAGGCGCGAACAGGTTGGACTGAAGACACACATAAAACATAGAAAATGCCAGTGGAAATGCAAGTGGGACACCACCCTCACCCCCAGGCACCACCCCCGCCCTTAGCTGGCCAAAGGTCATGTGGAGAGGCTGCACGTACCCAGCTGGTGTAAAACTACTTCACCTAAAAACCTGGCCCTGCGGAGCAAACACAGTGAGGCCACAACGCAGGTGCCATTCAATTATGAATTTGGGCCTATCCTCTGTGCCCACTTCAACACCCTGAGAATGTGTGTCTGGGAGAGGCAAAATGTGTGTGCTCATTAGACATAAAATAACATGCACAAACAGTGCTCCAGATATGATTTTCAAGTGGGAGTATTGAACTCCCAATTATAAAAGTAGGGAGTAAAATTATGTTATAGGGTGTAAAAATGTAAGTTCAATTCCAAATGAGAGTAATGCAGAAGCAAGTAAAAACATTTCCTAACTGAAAATGTTACTGGAAAGATACATTGCTTTGCACCTAGTCATACATGCATATCAAAAGATACGTGTACACTTCTTCCATTCAGGCAGCTCAAATCGTAATGGACACCTGTGCTACCATGTGCACCACTGCACATGCACCACTGGATCAAACATATCCATGACGTTGTGACGGTGAGAGCAGGAGCGCAGGATTCCACATGACTTGTTGCATACATTATTTTGGGGAGTATTTCCACTCCCTATTATTATTAGACATGAGCATGTGCCAATTTCTACGGACTGGAAGTGGCTGAAACACCCCCTATCTGTAGGGCTGTGCACAAATCACCAACACAGTCAAAGCAAGTGGAACCAACAGTGCCCATGTATTACACCCAAAAGCACACAACACAATCAACAAAGTCCCTGACGACTGTCACATTATGGACACCAACCACTATTCTGCATGTAGCCACCAAACTACATACACGAGAACACAAGTAGGAAGGCACAGTAAAAAAATGTACATTAGCAACCAACACGTGTGAGGAGTGCCCTGGACCCCCTATGCACACAATACACATTCACATCAAAATAGTAATGCAGACTTTGAGAAATGCACCAGCATTTCAATAAAGATGCACATCTCACCTCACACCTTTTACCTTGTGGGCCTGCACCATCTGCATCCTGGAATGCATAGATGCCCCCTCTGTAGGCTTGCAAACCACTCAACTATGATGATGTGTCCTGTGCACACATACAACAGTAACATCTCCTTCAATTGCAGCAACCATCTTCCCCCAGCAGAATGTTTCTGTAGAGAAAAACAACACAACGTCAGGCCAGGCAACACATCTATGCACCCAATTACACAGCAATATGTGCCCCACCCCTGAATTCCAAGCAACAAATGCAAACAGGAACTCACCAGCCACCCATCACCATGTGTCCCTGCACCAATGTAGCCAGATCTGCCCACCTCACACTTTTGCAATGAAAATAACCCACACGACAATTACCTTGCAACCAGTGCCACCCTGATTGTCTTGATAAAACAGCATGCATAGATACACCAGCATATCACATGCACCCATGAATCTGGACCCGTACACCTCAGTACAAGGAAAAGAAAAATAACTTCACACAGAGCCAGACTCCCTTTCACCATCGACAACACAAGTGCCACCCTTTGACTTACCTGCACAAGGTACCCACCAGGCTCACATCCCCTGCATTGCACCGGAAAACCAGTTTGAACTTGCAAAGAAATGCATTGCATCATTGAACAGCCATGACAACTCCAGTATGGAACAAGGAAATAGGCATGGACCACCCAGTGTAGAAGGATGACAGAGGACAAGAGGGAGACAGGACACAGCATGATGATTGCCTAGCAGTGGAGTGGAGAGAGAGAAAGAGAGGGGGGGGGGGTAGAGGCAATGCGGTGCAAGGAGGAGACTGACTGGTGGTGAGATGAGGATGGATATGTCTGACATCACATCACAGCCAGAGAGAAGGTGGCCAAGAGAGGAAGACAGATACATGAAAACTTGTGAAAGAAGCAGCCTGGTCAGAGAGCCTGGAAGGCACGCACATAGATGGAAAAGTAGCCTGCGTGGTGGGTGATGAAGGACAAAAGTGGGTGATGTAGAAGGACAGACTGCCAAAGAAAGGCTACCTGTGAAAGGTCAATCAGCAGCTTCACATCAAAGAAACAACATGCACAACCTACCATGACACGCAGGAGGAGACCCATGTACGCAACATCCCCGCAAAGAAGTGCCTACAACCACCTACCCATACCCTGCACCAACCACCAACCCCCTCTGTTGGACACCACTTTAAATGGACCTCAGGACAATATGCAGCTGTTCATTCACCCCCCAACAGACAACACACCCTGTGCAACACAGTCCCAGTAAGTGTGAATGGATCCCAGGGTGCACTGGCAACTCCTACAGGGACAACAGATGAAGACAAGCTGGGGGGTGTATACATTGTACTACATTCATGGGCCCACAAGGTGCACACACACCATGCAGTCACTCACAGTGCTGGATAAGATCAACAAGTAAAGTAAACAAATAATCATGCAATACATACAGGTGGGAAAAATATATGGAAACAAACAATGTACACGTGACCTGATTGCCTGTTAGGGTTACACATGTGCATATATGTACAACCCTACAAGCAGCAAGATTGGCAAATCTGTCCCGTGGAGTCAATGTCACAAATGCCCACAAATGTGTCACCAGGGGCAATGCCATGACGCAGAGCAGCTGAGGATGTGTAGACCTGACAATGGACGTGTGTGTTACATGTGAAATAGCTGAATGGCAGGTCATGTGAGCTGATAAGGGTGGGGAGTGGGCAGTGGCACTGGTCAAAGAGTAGAATGGACAGGGAGTACACCTGCAGGCTCCCTAGGAAACATGGGGCAGGGAGAGTACAATGGTGTCAGTAAGGAGACATTATCACAGTCAGTGAGAAAAGTGTTGGAGAGCCAAAATACACAGAGAACAGATGCACAGAGAATGCATGTCGTAAATTAGCATGTACATCCAGAATGTGGGAAATACAGGCATTGACTCTTGTGTGAAAAGTGCTGCACAATCCCTTCAAAATATCTTCAACAATTGTGTACGTGTATCCTCCAATGCAATGCACACGCATTGGAAGTGCAAACACACACATATGCATGTGGACAGACACACATCTACAGTGACGTTTACCATGACTCAATGATCACACCACCAGCTACCAAATATGTGGAATGCATGCAAGGTTTGTGGTGACCATTAATACATACATTACACAAGAGCAGGGCTGTCATTTAGGGTTCGCCAGAGGTCGCAACTGCGACCTCTGAGGTCTCCCTTGTGACCTATAAAAAATAAACAAAAAACATATTTCTTTTTTAATCCAAGCTCCTGTGCTGTGGCCAGCACCATGTGGCTCTTTACCTTTGGAGTGGCTGGCTTACTTGTTCAGGCCCCTTAAAAAAAAGAAGAAAAATAAGAACAGGAGTGCCACAAGTCTAACACTTTCAGCACTGACCCTACATAAGAAAGAATAGGAATACCAAATAATGTGTCTTTCTGGAATTCTATACAATAATTGCTAGACTCATTAAAGGTTTATTTCAGGCACACTTCAGGGGGTGAGTCACTGATTTAGTCTGTTCTTAAACGCCTCAACTCAGCCTTTCATCCTTCTGAGGTCGATAAATGAGTACCAACACAGGTTGGGTGATATTGGGTGTATATTATTTCTATATAAAGTGCTTAAGCGTAAGTGCTATATAATAACACATCATTATCATTTGGTCATGGACGTCTGCTTGTATTCACACTAATTTGGTAATATGGGCCTATAGACACTGATCTTAACGATACATATGGTGATCCATTCTTGTATGAAATGTACATCACGTTATAGTGATATCGTAACCATATTTCTCATAGTGTTCAATGCTATGTGATGACACTTCCTGTTTTGTCAACGGATGAAGGGTCGTGTTTCATCCCTTCCCACAATATCACTTCGGGGTGGGGTCAAATGACCTCACTTCCTGTGATGTCATCAGGGGGTCCAGGGTCGTGTGATGTCACTTCCGCTACCCCTGGCATTTTGGTGAAATGACGTCCCTGCACAAGAGAAAGTGCAAATCCTTACCTGCTGACATAGCTTGCCTGATGTGATTCCCTCATCTCCTCCAACGGAAACTGTACCTCCAAATTCGTGAATGGAGGGCCAGTGCCTGGCAGAGGGCATGGGGAATAGGGACGTTAAAGGGCGCAGGGTGAACCTACCATGGAGTGCAGACACCGAGGGAATCATGATCACTGCAACAAGGTACATAGCATTACACCAGCCATAGATGCTAAGTATGCATACAGCACTTATGTGTCAATATTCCATCAACCCTTTGTTACCTGCACATGCCATCCTATCGTCCTTAAGACAACCATGGCAGTTGACACCACTGTACATGGCTGCATGTCCACTACTGCACTCATCATACCTTTGAGACGGCAACAGCATATCTCTCTACGAAATAAAAAAGAAATGAAAATGAGTCCCTCTCGAATTGGGCGGAAACAAAAACACATGCCTCCATCCTGGACAGAGTATTGAAAAACAAGAAAAAAGTGTCCATGCTGATCAAGGAGTCAAAAAAATGAAAAATCAGACCACACCGGTCACGTAAAAATAAAAAATAAAATATCTCCATCCTGGACTGGGGGCAGAGGGGTGAGTCCACCCTGGAGGGGGGATGAGAGTGCATTTCGATATCCACGAGTGAAAAAACTCCAATGAAAATCCTCTCCACATGGGCTCATGAACATCACGCCAACGGTGGTTCAGGAGGTGTAGGTGTGCTGGACCCACCATCCTGTAGCTGATCTGCTGGTTGTGATGGTGGATTCAATCCACGCATTGGCAAGGACTGGTCTTCATTGGCCTGGGCCAGCCGTGACACGGTTGCATGCACCAGCACACCAATGGTGGTGAGGTCTCGATGTGCTTCCTCGCGAATGGCCACAGAGTCTGTATGCGCACTCACACATGACGCATCGAGTTGCTGGGACAGTCTCCTCATGGAGCAGTGTCCTTGTGGCTGAGAGTTGATCATGCAGGGAAGTCCTCAAGCTCTCCATCTCCTGGCGATGCGTACTATGAGATGCCTCCATCTCACGCCTCAGGGCCTCTCTATGTGTCTGAGCATCTGCATGCAGAGACTCCTGTAGACACTTCAGGTCAGCCTGTCGGCCCTTGATGTTGGCCTCCACGCCCAGTCTGTGGGAGCGGATTGAGTGCTGCTTGACCTGCAGCCATTGCACTTCCCCGACCCGCTGGTGGGGTCATGTTCTTGGCCATTTTATCCATGCCCTCTGTAATTCTGTCAGACAGCGGCACGCAACATTTGCTGCTCTCGCACTGTCTGTCCAGCCTGCACACAGGGCTCATGGCGGCCTGATGCAAAGGAAGATGCCCGTTGCTGTGATG
Organism: Ambystoma mexicanum; assembly: GCF_040938575.1. Lineage (NCBI taxonomy): Eukaryota > Metazoa > Chordata > Amphibia > Caudata > Ambystomatidae > Ambystoma > Ambystoma mexicanum. Next base: position 55,152,021 of record NC_090922.1, on the reverse strand, counting down.
CCCTGTCATTGGCTGCAGGTCTGCAACCCTCCGTTGGACATCAGCCCCAGAACCTGACACCAACTCATGGGAAGGTGGCCTTGCAGCTGTAACCACCGCAGACGTGGGGCCCACCACTGACTGGCCTTGTGAAACCAGCTGCACAGCCGCAGACTCAATGGCCCCATCTGATCTGCCCCTTGGGGTACCACCTTCTTCCCCTTCGAGGCAAACACTTCTGGTTCTGCATCCAAATCAGCAGAGACAGAAGAGGCCGCAGCATGACTGATAATTGTCTGTAGCACCAGTGGGTTTTCAAGGCGAACGACACCACGGCCTCCACTGGTGGTCTGAGGTACCAACGGCTCTTCTTCCCCCTCCACCTCTGCATCTGGTGCATCCTCATCTACACATGGGCAGAGAATGACATATGGAGTCATGTTCCTCCATCAGAAACAATGGGGGCAAGGGTGGTCAGTCAAAATCTCGAAAACAAAATCTCGAATGACAAAAAGCCCGAAACAAAAATCTCGAAAAAAAAATATCGAATTTTTTATTTATTTATTTATATATGTTTTTGGGGTCAGGTAAGTAAAAAAAAGGGGTAAAATAGAAAAAAAATGAAAAAAGGGAGGTTGGGGGGGAACCCCCCTATTTTGGAAAAAAACACATTGAAAAAAAAAATTCGATATTTTTTTTTTCGGCCTTTTGTATTCGAGATTTTTGTTTTCGAGATTTTTTGATTCGGTATTATCACTATAAACCGGGGGCAAGACCCTCTTTTTTGTGAGGGGGCCTGACTCTAGAGGGTTAAACAGGAATAGCAAAGGAAGGTTTAGAGTCAAAGGCTACCCTAGTCATGGGCATGAAGGGGGAGGTAACCTAACTGTTGGATGTGGAGGTAGATATCAGCTAGCTTAGATAAAGGGTAAAAGATCACCAATAGCTAAAAAAAAATATGATTCAATTTGTCAACAGAAAAAGGTTTTAATTCAACATAACATGAATGACATGAATTCATGAATAGGCAAGTGCCTTTAGGTAGCACGTTTAGTATGCATATGGAAATATATTGTGGTATGCATAAGGGTGGGTTAGTAGCATAAGGGACAATTATTTCTTAATGCATGCAAAATAAATCATGTAGCAATATGCTAACATTGTCAAATTGACAATGTTAGCATATTACTACATGATTTATTTTCAGCAATACAAGAAATAATTGCCCCTTATGCTACTAACCCACCCTTATGCATACCACAATGTATTTCCATATGCATACTAAACGTGCTACCTAAAGGCACTTGCCTATTTATAAATTCATGTCTTTCATGTTATGTTGAATTCAAACTTTTTTCTGTTGACAAATTGAATCATATTTTTTTAGCTATTGGTGATCTTTTACCCTTTATCTAAGCCAGCTAATATCTAGCTCCACATCCAACAGTTAGGCGACCTCCCCCTTCATGCCCATGACTAGGGTAGCCTTTGACTCTAAACCTTCCTTTGCTAGTCATGTTCCTCCAGACAAAAATGAACATGAGCATCAAAGTGCAGAGACACAAAATGGGAGGACATGCAAGCATCTGAAATCGTGATGTCCCACACTATGAGCTGTAAGCCGCAGATGTATGGCATTTGCTAACATGCGGCACCCCTCTCCACCACAAGGCCCTTTCCATGTTGTCAGTGGACACATTGACGTACAAAACAGTCGTACACATTGACTGATGTCCATGCAACTGTCATGTCAGCACACAACCCAGGCACAAGTACTGCACATGTGTCATTGTAATGGTGAAGGCCACCACTTCGCATCTGTCAGCCACCCAAGTCCACAGATACTACCGCCATCAAAACACGACACACAAAGCAATATGTCAATTAAGAAGTGGACCACCATGTCCAGTAAATACACACATGTGTACTGTTCAAACATTTTTCAGCATCAATACATATGCTGCCTGCCTGAGATGGTAAACTGGCAAATCCTTCGAAAAGTGCTACAGTGCCTGCATGTGGACACAGTATACATGCATACCCTCTCCACTGGCATCCACTCCATCCACCCAACATCACAACCACTGCCACATGTCACCTTAATGCAACCATGCACCCTGACCATGACAGCATGGCCCATTGCATCATTGTGCAGAGCGTAGTCCACGTACAATGAACAACGTGATATGTGTGCAGCAAAGATGTGTGCGCTGTCAAATCACAAACCTCTCAGTGTAGGGCTCCCTATGTCTGGCAGCAAAGTGACCACACATATGACTGTTACCATGTCCCTATAGGTGCGTTATAAATGCCATATAATATCAATGTCAACACCAGGTCTCCCGGCACCCTGTGTGTGGTTCCACGTTGGCGTGAGACCCCTGCTGTATGCCTAGCAGAAGTCAGGAATATGCATTGTGAATTGACATTGTGTGAGATGACATTGTCATTCAAATGACATTGTCATATGAAGCGTCAGTTGAAGAGTGGGCATGAGTGAGTGACCAACAGTCATTGACTGCAGTTTTGAATGGCACTGTCAGGCAACTGGTACTGTCATCTCATACAATTCAAACTGCTACTGCAAGTCATGGGGTCTGCCAATTTGCACTTGTTCTTTACTTAATCCAAGGCGCTTTTACAAAGCAAAAATATCAAACGGTACAATCAGACATGAGATTTGACAAAGTATGCACAGAAGGAGTTTTGCTGGGACAGATGTCATTTCAGTGCTTTACGGAATAGGGGATAGGAAGTGATGGAGCAAATAGAAAGAGGAAGAAGGTTCCAGTGTAGAGGAGCAAGATGTGCAAATGTACGGAAGCATGATCGTGCACAAGGAGGAGATGGAACTGTCAATCGGTACTCAGTATTAGAGCGGAGAGAACGAGTAGGAGAGTAGAATGAGACTAATGAGAAGAGATAATCAGAAGTTAGACCATAGAGAGATTTGAAAGTTAAAGAGAGAAAATTGAACTTGAGTTGTGCGTGAAAAGGAAGCCAACCCAAGGTGTGAAGAGAGGGAGATATAGAGTCATGTGGGATCAAGCAGAGGAGTACCCTAATTGCAGCATTAAAAATAGATTTTAGAGGAAAACATCGAGATACAGGAAAACTAAATAGCGGGGTAGAGCAATAAAAGAGGCATGAGAAGATGAGAGAGGTTATGAGTAGCTTAGTTGAGTCGAAAGTTAGAAAAGAACAAACTTTTTTGATGTTGAATAAGTGATACAGAAAAGCTTGAGAAGAGATGGAAATATGGTGTTTACAAGATAAGCAGAGTCAAAATAAAGCCCAAAATTGAACGATGGGGGATCAACCTCCGAAAATGTGTGAGGCCATTCCGCACACATTTTCTCTGCTCAGCACACAAAATGCATAGTCACGTGTACTCCAGTAGGACACAGCCTACAGGCGTCGTCCTCCCCTGTCATGTTCAGTTGGAATGTGACAGCCACGGGTACATCAAAGCATTTCAAGACGGGGAAGGCACACCTTCCTCCGGTCATGGGCAGCCTAATTAAAATATCAAAGGCTCCATGGATCTGCTTTCCTATTGTTTAGTTCTGCTGGTGGCAGTGCATACTAATGAGAGATAATTGAGGCAAGCCTGTTTAGAGGAGCTTGGTTGTCAAACAGACAACAGGAAAGCAGGGCTAACACCCCTTTGGTTTGCAATGTGTCAACTTGAAGCTAGTTTCCATCCCTATGTATGAAAGGCAGTGAATGGCATGTCTGGATCCGTCAGTTACCGTAGTTACCCCTGCAGAGCGGACCCCTTTCAGAGGGAAGAAGTATGTGAATTGAGGGAGACAGGAAGTCTGCTCTCGTCACAAACTTCAAGGGAGACCTGTGCTTTAATCAAGAGTCACAGAGGGCTCAGTTAACCAGAGAGACACTTTGATCTACAACAGACAGGAAGGTGGGTGAGACTTAGGTATATGTTGTCATCCCTTACCTTTCCTTTTGCAAAGCATTCTGGTCCTGACCTCACGCATAATAGAAGATTGTTGGTGGGGACCCAGGATTGATTCATTAAGGTAGGCTTAGCCTGCACAACCACTGAGGCCCATTTGGATTTAAAAGAGGGCTGAGCCTCTCACTTAGCAGATCATCCGATGACTTCAAAAGGAGTAAGAAAAAGGACTCATTTGGACCCAGGCTGAAGGTACAGTCTGCCTTACATCTTCCGCCAGTGAAGGAAGGCCAGGACTTTCAAGAGGGAAGCAAGATCCCGCCCCAAAACATCTCACAGGGAACAGAGGGAGATACTGGACTCAGAGGACCCATCCAGCAGCTCTAGAACTGGTACCCAGCAGGCACACAGCGTGCCCTGCTAGGTTCTGCCAGCAAGCTTCCTAGGTGGGAAGTGCTGGAGAATATCTGAACTAAGGACCAAGCCTTTGCCTGCAAACCCTCCCCTGCACTTTGGGCCATGCACCTTGAAAGGACGACACAAGCCCTGCGAAGAAGCTAGGAGGAGTGCCCCTACAAGCATCAACCAGCGTCCATCTTTTAAGGACATTTTGGAGACAGTCAAGTGCTCGAACAGCAACCGGCTGCACCACTGACTGTTGTCATGCCGTAGTCACCAGAGCCATCCGAGACGCCTCGACCAGCATTCCAGATCTGCCAAACAGCACAGAGACAACGATTCTTGACCCCAACCTGCTGTGTAGGCCAGCCTGCAGCCGTCCGTCCAGCCTTGCTTGCTGAACTGTCTGCCGCCTGATACCCGCAGCTGTCTCCCGCCTCAAACTCTGTCTCAAGATCTGCAAAGCACCCTGGAACTGTCTTGACGCTGTTGAGCATCAAGAACTTCTTAAGCACCAGGTATACTGTGGTACTGCCCCCCTGGTCCTTCTCAGAAGGCCACGAGAGACAGTTACAACCCTTTGCCCTTTGGTGCTGAAACTAAATAACCTTGAACAGTAAGTCTGATTACTTTACCAACTACCCTTCTGCCAGTATCCAGAGTATTTCCCTTTCCTTCATGAAACTCTCTGTCCTCTGTGTTCCTTTACAGGGTGGGTTGTATTTTGTAGTGTGCTAGAACTGTCTGTTGTAGTAATAATAAAGTAGATATTTTTATACAACCTTGACTGGACAGTGCCTTTTATCAATGGGTAATAATTGTATTTTTGCTGTGTTGCAACTAACCAACGATCCACGACCTTGTGGCGATAAGCCTGCCGTTCCGTCCACGTTACCAAAATTGGACAAGGAGGTTTAAAATTGAATTGTGTTCCAATCTGTCCTGATCCCTTCTGGTGTACTAGAGGTGTGGGGCTGATTGACAGTTTATAAACCGATATTTATCTCTGGACCACTGGTTCCCCGGAAGTTGATTCGTCACAGTGCTACTTTGCCTGTCTGTCTGTCTGCGACCACGTTGACACAAGGTGCTGGGTCACCTGTGGCCTGAGGCCCTCCACGTCCTCCTACGGCTGGGGCAGATGTGCCCTCACCACGTCCCTGACCCCGTCTGTACCGTTTGCCTCTTGGGGCCTTTCACTCATGTTTCAGGTGTAAAGTACAAATGCAAGGCACACCGAGATATTGTCCTGGGACAGTTTAGGTAATGTGCAATGCAAATGTGTGGTCCATTAAGGCTGCAATGTACCCCAAAAGCCAAAATATACAATACGTGATATGCAGAGGCACCCCTAAAATCTGAAAATGCGTACGCTATCCCAGAGACCTTCCAAAAAGTTAAAAAAGTAGTATGGAATACGCAGAGGCACCCCAAAACCAGGAATTGCATACGTGACACACCACAGGCCTCAAAATGGACAAAGATACATGCGCATATGCGCAGAGGCAACCTCCAAAAGCAAAAATATGGTACGCGGTACCTGAAGCGAAAGGATTGCATAGCACCCCCAAATACATATAAACAATACTCATCCGTCTTCTTTCCTTTGTGCACACAACCAGAGTTGCGCATCTATGTTCTTATGTATCCCCGTCAATGCTGTCAGCCATGTAGTAACTTACATGCTAACGGCCTTTAGTGTGTTTTCCGCTGCCTTCATAGTTAAACATGGAAGAACCCCTCTCCTGCCTCTGTGCCGGTTTACCTGCCTCCTCCTGACCTGTGCTGCCTCCCACTTTGCCATCTGCTGGTGCCTGTCCATTGTGAGTGCCTGTTGCCCACCTGTACTGTGTAGGGTGAGTGCCTGCTGAACTGCCATTGCCTGTACTTCTTTGTTCGGCCCTGTGACCACCTCAGCTGCCGTGTCGGGCTCCCACCTTCCCATTCCACTACCACTGCTATGCAGCACATATCCAGGACCACTTTGCCCACCCACACCTGCTTCTGGCGTTGCCATGTCTTCACCAGCTTCCTCTGACCAGAGCATCAACCTCAAGGCAGCGAGGCAGATGGCTGCAAACTTCAGCTCCAGGGAAGTTGGCATCTTGGCGGATAAGGTCCTGGAGAACTAGGATGCCCTCTTCAACTGTCACGCCTTCTCGGTCGCGAGCGCAGGGTTTGTTTTCCTCCCGCAGCTCTGCCCTCCACCGTATCAACGAGCATGCCCCCGCAGTACCTGCCCCAGCCGCACAACAGAAGGGGCGTTGTTTTCCACCACAAAGACCATGGCCATTGCAGTATACACTGCGGTCTTGTTGACGCCTGCAGCCATTCTCAGGCAACGTAAGACCTCACGTGACCCGTTGCTGCGGCAACCCCCATATAAACTAGCCTTGGGTGGGGAAGCACCTCCGGTCCTTCTGGAGCTTTGTAACCTTTCCCGCTTCTACATCTGTCACAGGCCTTCTATAGGGAGGTCACAACTATGAATGTCTGCTTGTGTTCTATGCCCTTCTGTATTGTTCCTTACTTGTTCTTTTCTCTTTTTCAGCCACCTGGAGTCCCAGCGCTGCCGTTCCAGTTACCTGTGGCCTCAATGATCGGCCAGTGAGTAATCTGCTCTCTCTGGCTGGTACTTGGGGACGGAGGTCTTTAATCCACATGACAACCACGATTTTTGACAGACTGAGAAGCCATACTTGTGGTGTGGATTATGGACGCTGCTGCGGGGGATCCAGTGGCTGCTCTAGTGCAGGCCATTGCAGTGTTAATGGCAGACATGTCCGCAGCCGCCACCGCAATACACCAGCATTTGGATGCCATACAAAGTGAGTGCCACGCTCTTCCAGCTGACCCCAAATTCAGGGATGTACCTGCACAACACACCGTGTTTGGAGTAGCTCAGCCTCAAAACCCTGTGTACATCCCTACCCTTTTTCCCTTGGCTGCCCCAGAAGAATTCCAGGGAGACCCCAGAAAGTTTTGTACCTTTCTCAACCAATGCAAGTTGCACTTTTTGTGTCGGCCACAGGCATTCCCAAATTCTACCACCAAAGCTGTGTTTACCCTCTCACATTTAAGTGGGATAGCTGCTGCCTGGGCTAACCCACTTCTTGAAGGCAACAGTCCTGTTCTGTATGACTTGACCAGCTAGTGGCCGAGATGAGCTGGGTATTTGACACACGCTACAAAGCACAAACTCGGAACCTAGAACTCTTAGATTTGGTACAAGGAAAGAGTAGCCTCAGTGAATACATTACTAGGTTTAACCAGTTATCTGTCAAAACAGCCTGAACTGAAAACAAGAGGGCTGTGGCTTTCTGTAGAGGCCTTAGTGACCTTATGAAGGACGCCCTTGCTGTAGTACCCATGCTGCCTGTGACGTACCCAGAGCTAGTGGATTTAGCATTGCAAGTAGACGCCCGCAGGACCGAACGAAAGACTGAGGATAACAGGTCTCCGTTTCTACCATTTTCGGCTTGTTCCCCCTCTACTGAGGCATCAGGGGAACCGATGCAGATAGGGGGCATTCGCGGTCCTCTGACTCCCACTGAGAGGGAACGTCGCCGTTTGTCCAACGTCTGTTTCTATTGTGGTCTAAATGGTCACCTCGTGAAGGAATGCCCCAACCGCCCTAGGAAGCCTGTGGGTTTTCGGTAGGCTCATCCCTAGAAGAGGGGGCGTGGATGAGCCCAACTACGATGCCCCCAACCCTTGAGCCCACTGCTTCTCCCACTGCTCTGATGTCATTACAAGCCTTCCTCTTGTCCCCCTATGGCACCAAGCACACAGTGCATCTAGTCTTGGACTCGGGTGCCACCAGCAACTACATATTGCCTTAGCCACATCCTTGAACCTGCCTCTACAGAATAAGAGTAGACCCGAAATGGTAGAGGTTGTGGACGGTTCTTTTCTTGTATCCGGTCCCATCAAACAACAAACCACACCACTTACGCTGATAATCCATGACAACCACATGGAAACAGTGACATTTGACTTAATCACTACCCCCCCCAGTTTGGCATCATCATAGGCGTCCCCTGGTTGCGAGAACACAACCCTCTCATCGATTGGTCTCAGGGACGCATCTCTTTCAAGTCCTCGTATTGTCAGGAGCATTGCTTGAAAATGGGTAGTGGTTTTCGCTCTCCCTGCCAAGCCCTAATTGCTATTGCACATTACGACCAGAGTGACATCACAGAAACACTGTCTGTCTTTTGCTCACACAATAGGCACTGTCATTCCCAATATTCCCACATCACACCACATGGTCTCTCAATGAACTCTGCCAATGTCAAAGCGGTTCTGGACTGGCCCATTCCCACCACTATCAAAGTTCTACTATCCTTTTTGGGTTTTGCCAACTTTTATAGACGATTTATCTCTGGTTTTTCATCCACTGCTGCTCCCCTAACAGAACTTACCAGTCCCAAACTTCACGTATGTGTGGACTTCTGTGCATCAGGAGGCGTTTGATAGCCTGAAAACCGCATTCACCACAGCCCCGATCGTACAGCATCCCAATGCATACCAGCCATTCATAGTGGAGGCTGGGGCCTCCTCTTTTGTGTTAGGTACGGTCCTTTCACATTCTTGCCCAACAACAGAATTATTCCATCCGGTGGCATACCACTCACAAAAGTTTACCACCACCGAGGCACACTGCACTGTTGCAGTGAAAGAATTGTTGGCAGTGAAGGATGCCAGAGAGACTAGAGCTATCAATGAATTGCCATCGTACCTGTTCATATTCCCTGATAAAGACAGAAGAATGTTCTTTATGAAATTTCGGTCGAACATATTACCCACAAAGGAAAGATTAGTAAGAACTAAACAGCAAGTAAATTAAGAAGTGTCTTGTCGGATATGTAAAAACCAGATGGAAACAGAGAGCTTGTATCATCTTATGATGTTCTGTCCTGCTCTCGATCAAGAGAGAAATGTATGCGCTCCTACTTTGAGATCGCACATAAGACACTGAGCTCGGAGGAAAGATGGGCATGGATATTGTTAGGGACTGAGAAACGGATGATTTATATAATTTTTCATTTTTGGAAGAAGATTATGGATAAAATTGAAAATGAGAATTGATTGAAATGTAAAACTGAAATGTAAGATGTTTTGATAAGACAAAATGAAAAGTTTATTGTATACTGAAACATTTTAATAAAAAATTAAAAAAAGAAGGATGCCTTCCAAGTCTGGAGGCATCACTTACTCGGGGGCCAAGTGGCCAGTTACTGTTTATACTGATCACCGAAACATTCAGGACCTGGCGGCCCTAAAATGTGTCAACAGCCATCAGGTCCGTTGGCACTTGTTTTTCTCAGCCTTTGACTTCGTCATCCAACACCGCCCAGGTACGAGCCAGGTACGACCCATGGCAAAGCGATGTCCTTTCATGTATGGTGGGTGGGTATACTCTCCCTGTGTTCCCTGACTCGTTTGTTTGTGTACACCCCCCTCTCCTTTACTTACCGACATTCGGCTATGGATCTCCAAACACCCAGAACAAGTACAAGACTGGAACCCTGTACTGCTGGAGGGTCTTCCTTTTGTCCAGGATTGGTTATTCTTGCCTACACCGAGCATGCGGCTTCAGGCCTTGGAATGGTCTCATGACGCTGCCATGAATGGCCATCCAGGACAGAAACGAACGCTATCCCTCCTTTAGCACTGGTGTTGGTGGACAACCATGCGACGAGATGTCGCTGCGTACATTGCAAACTGTTCCATTTGTACCCAGTGTAAGAATCATAAGGGCAGGCCGCTGGGTCTTCTGCAACCCATGCCACTACCACAGAAGCCTTGGCACACAGTTTCTATGCATTTCATTACCGACTTGCCAAAGATCCAGGGTTTTGATACCATATGGGTAGTAGTTGATAGCTTCACCAAATTGTCCCGCTTTGTCCCGTGCTCAGGTATTCCCTCTGCCCCCGCATTAGCCAAGCTTTTCTTTCACCATGTGTTTTGTCTTTTTAGTCTTCCCTCTGTCCTAGTATGCGATAGGGGTTCACAGTTCATGTCCCGATTCTGGTGGTCTCTCACCGCTCTCTTGGGTATTGATTCACGCTTTTCGTCTTCCTACCATCCCGAAACAGATGGACAGACGAACGCGTGAACCAAACTCTGGAGCAATATCTACCTTGCCTTTTCCTGCAGTATCAGAAGACATGGTTTCACGTTCTCCATCTAGCTGAATTTGCCTATAATAATGCACCACACTCATCTACAGGTACCTCACCGTTCTATTTGCTGTATGTCCAACATCCTGTGCCATGCCTTTGTCCGATCTGCCCCTCTCTTCCACTCCAGCAGCTGATGCTTGTCTTAGGGACCTCACCATCGTCCATGATCAGACCCTGACCCACCTGCAAGAGGCCCAGAGAGCCATGTGCTGTTCGGCCGACAAGAAACGTAGTCCGGCTCCCTCCTATGCGGTTGGTGACATGGTATGGTTGTCTACGAAACACCTCATTATCTCTGGTTGTTGGAAGCTGTTGACTAGATACATAGGTCCCTACAAGGTTGTCAGGGTTGTCAACGATATGTCCTACCGCCTGGCCCTGCCTGTCTCTTGGCGTATACATCCAGTCTTTCATACCTCACTTCTGAAGCCCTGCCCTTCCTCCACACGGTGGGTGCTTCCCCCTACCCCACTGCTACAGGGCTCTGGTGATGAATTTGAGGTCCACGCTATCCTGGATTCTCGTGTCTGTAGGGGACAACTTCAGTATCTCGTTGACTGGAAGGGGTACGGTCCGGAGGTCAGATCCTGGCAGGCTGCCGGGAACGTCCATGCCCAGCTCTTGTCGTTCGCTTTCACCGGACTCATCCTTTGCGCCAACGAGGACGTGGCCATTGAGGGGGGCTCTGTCACGCCTTCTCAGGCGCAAGTGCATGTTTGTTTACCTCCCGTGGCTCTGCCCTCCCCCACAACAACGAGCATGCCCCTGCACTACCTGTCCCAGACGCACAACAGAAGAGGCGTTGTTTTCCACCACGAAGACCATGGCCCTTGCGTTATACACCGCAGCCTCATTGGCCGTATACCCGGGTGACTGCAGGATGCTCAGAGAGTGTCTGCAGCCACTCGTGAGCAACATAAGACCTCACGTGACCCTTTGCTGCGGCAACCCCATAAAAACTACCAGGACGCTACGTGCGCCGCTTCTCAGCTATATCTGTGGGTCAGTTTGTTTGGCGTTCTGTTTTGCTCGTTCTAGTTTGCTGCTTGGACTTCCTGGTTCTCCTTGACCCCATGGCTCTGTTTTGCTGGACTGCTTTTGGATCACCCTTGGATTGTTAACCATCGGAACTCTTATTGTGCTCGACCTCGGACTGCTTAAGGGCTGTTATTGGATTGCCCCTCTGTATCATGTTTTTTGTCTTTTCCTGCGCTACAATCCGCTACTGCAACATCTTGTTAGCAGGTACTTGGAACATTGCTCCCAGCCTTCTGTTGGGGTTGCCCTGCACCCAACAATTCCTGGGTTCCCTGAGGTCCCTGGAATCCTGTCACTGCCTGCAGCACCTTGGGTGGGGAAGCACCTCCGGTCCTTCTGAAGCTTTGTAAGCTTTCCCACTTCTACATCTGTCACAGGCGTCCTATAGGTGGGTCACAACTTTGGGTGCCTGGAGTCCCAGCTCTGCCGTTCCAGTTACCTGTGGCTTCAATTATCGGCCAGTGAAAAATCTGCTCTCTTTGGCTGGAACTTGGAGACAGAGGTCTTAAATCCACACGACAACCACGATCTTTGACATCAACCCAGCGAAGCAATGCAGCAAAGAATCAAGCAAGCAGATCTGGGGGTCATAACAGCTGCATCAAAACAGAGGGGGTGGCAGGAATGTCCATAAGTGCTGGGAGGACCCACACCAAGGCCTTGCGTGCCCTGAAGGCCGGTGCAACCGTGGAGGTGAACCGTGCAGACAGGTTTAGGTTTTTATCATGCGGTCCTGGTGAGGTTTTACCCAGGGCTGTATACCCAGATCTGCAATTCTAAACAACTTCTGGAGGCTGATGGTGAGTGGTGCACTGCTCTACAGTGCATGTGTGTTATGCATGGGTCTGCATGTTCGTAGTTCCATCCTTATGTATGCAGCATGTGTGTTTCAGCGATCCACAGTGGCATGCAGTCGCCAAACATTTATCCCCATGTGTGAAGTGTGGCCTTTGTTCATTGTACATGCACCGGTATTTGCAGTGTGTGTAGTTTTGCAGTTGCGCAAACCGTACCCATGCTGGATGGTAAGTCAGGGGTGGACGCAAATGTTTGCGCAAAGGTTGGTCTATTGCTATGTTTTTGGTTTATGTGAGGTTGTGTTATGGGCATTACTCATGCAGCTCGGTTTTCTTTGCAGGTCGGGTTGAAATGCACTTTGGAATCTGTGAATATGCGGAGCGTGCAGAGAGTCGTTTTCGGGACGCAGGGATTTGCAGGATTTATGCACAAATTCCATGCATGGGGTTAGTTTACTGCCTTGATGTTTGTAAAGCATACCTGATCCACTTTAGAATGCGTGCAATTATAATGATGCATAGGCCATCATAAATGTGCACAGTACAGTGTGCTATCTTGAGTGATGGACTGACCTAGAAAATAATGCTTTTAAGGACCAACCGTCAGTTTAACCTAAAAACCAATTCTTAGTGCCGTGCATTCTCAGTTTCATAGATGGTCAGCACACAGATTAATAGAAACAATTCTATGCATCAAATCATAACATTGGAAATGCACAGTGCAATAATACCACCCCGACCAAAGTCTCTGTTACACATAGAACATTAATATTGATGTATTCTCTGGTAGCAGTGACACATTAATAGCTCTAAAGTGCAAAGTGCTGCGCAAATGCGGAAGATATCAAACTCATAATCCGGTACACGAGAAGGAGTATTGCAGATGTAAAGTGCAAAGTGCTGCGCAAATGCAGAAGATATCAAACTCATAATCCGGTACACGAGAAGGAGTATTGCAGATGTAAAGTGCAAAGTGCTGCGCAAATGCGGAAGATATCAAACTCATAATCCGGTACACGAGAAGGAGTATTGCAGATGTAAAGTGCAAAGTGCTGCGCAAATGCGGAAGATATCAAACTCATAATCCGGTACACGAGAAGGAGTATTGCAGATGTAAAGTGCAAAGTGCTGCGCAAATGCAGAAGATATCAAACTCATAATCCGGTACACGAGAAGGAGTATTGCAGATGTAAAGTGCAAAGTGCTGCGCAAATGCAGAAGATATCAAACTCATAATCCGGTACACGAGAAGGAGTATTGCAGATGTAAAGTGCAAAGTGCTGCGCAAATGCGGAAGATATCAAACTCATAATCCGGTACACGAGAAGGAGTATTGCAGATGTAAAGTGCAAAGTGCTGCGCAAATGCGGAAGATATCAAACTCATAATCCGGTACACGAGAAGGAGTATTGCAGATGTAAAGTGCAAAGTGCTGCGCAAATGCGGAAGATATCAAACTCATAATCCGGTACACGAGAAGGAGTATTGCAGATGTAAAGTGCAAAGTGCTGCGCAAATGCGGAAGATATCAAACTCATAATCCGGTACACGAGAAGGAGTATTGCAGATGTAAAGTGCAAAGTGCTGCGCAAATGCGGAAGATATCAAACTCATAATCCGGTACACGAGAAGGAGTATTGCAGATGTAAAGTGCAAAATGCTGCTATGGATCTAAAGAATGTTTGACATATAATGACGTGATTAACGCTGTCCATACTCAGATATGCGTACAATATATAATAATCACGCACATAAAAAAGAATAAAAACAATGCCATAAACGCGGACGCCTCATTCGGGATATACAGTGCAAGGATACTATGGCGAGCAGAACCTCTACTGTACCTACAGCCTCAGAGTGATTCAGCTCTGTAGCAGCCACCACGCACCGACAGATTTAGGACCTGACTCATGGAAGCGTTTTATAATGGCGCAATCCCATAGGGAAACGTTCTGTGAATCAGTGCAAAGTGCTGTGTAAATGCGGGCACATAAGACACCTATACAACAGTGCGTGCAAATGGAATTGTTAAATGCAACAGACGTAAAGTGCAAATACTATGATCATATGATACCCATATAATACCCAAATTCATACAAAATGCACACGGGTTTAGGACGCTGACTATGAATAACAAACCCTCCATTCACCGATTCGGGCCAATGCACATGCATGGTACCCCTAAACTGACAGGGCCAAACTGTTGGGATCAAAGGGAAAATTGTCCTGTCGAGACACTGTGCATGCTGGTCTTTGTCCATATAAATGAAACTGTTCACTTCCGGGGCAACTCTCTCACTGGGTGCAGTGTCGCAGAAGTCACAGCCTCTCAGATTATCTGTTGGGTGACTGACATTTTCCAAATATTGTTCTTTTCACTTTTCAAAAGTCTTTAAAATAACTCAATTGCAAAAAAGCTATTAAAATTGTTTTAACAAATGGTCAGATATCAATGCATACTCTGATTTCCCTGAGTTAGGTCAGAGTCAAAGTTCGACGTTCAGCTGCAGGGCGGTTGGGCCTGCACGGTGGTAACCATGGCTACCTCCCGCTGGAGCGATTCCACCAAACGGTAACCATGGTTAGAATCAGGCAGTCCGTGGTGCCTGTCACATACACTCGACCAACCAGTTGGAGGGCTCCGGCAACGGGAAAGTCCAGGATATACCTTGGTTTAAGACGAGTGAAACATGTGCACAATGTCAGAAACATTTCTCCTTTCTGAAGAAGTTATTCGTTTTCTTTCAAAATAAATCTTCAAAATATGAAAAAAGAAATAGTACATTTTGCTTCAATAATACCTATTCAGAAAAACAGTGCTTACGAAGAAGAGCTAAAGACAGGCTGTTTTCAATATCTTCAACACTAGCGTGGATTGTCTCCGCGTCTTCACAATGGGATTTACCACATTTTGGCATATACTTTGCTCGCCTTAAAATTGTATGACGCATGCGATGCCTGACAGAACACATAAATATGTTCAGTGAAAAAACGTTCTTACAGGGACATTATAGATGCAACACAAAACAACAAAAAACCAAAAATGGCTGGCCACCAGGGGGCGCACGGATGAGTATCCCTCCCGTGTGAGCTCCGTCCCTGCGGTCCTGATAAGCGGTATGAGCCCCCGCTGATGGACCCCCCCCATGAAAGTTCGAGATTCTGTGACCTGAACGGACCCCCACCGCAGCTGAGAAAAAACCCGACAAAAATCGGGCCCGTTTTGACCGAGAACTCGGTAGTTCCAGAAGTGCCTATCCGCTGCGCCACGGAAAGCGCGAACCCTGGCTTTGCGTGGCCCGTGCGACAGGCGTTACCCGCAGTGAACATCTGTGCCCCAGGCCTGTGGTGGTGATCCCTCGCTCGCGGGAAGCGGCGAGCCCAAAGACTCCCAACGATACCGGGCGGCTGCACGGTGTGAGTGAGGGACTTCTACGCGAAACTCCGCGGTGCCAGGGACCGCGCCACGCGGTGCCGCGTAATACGCATGACCCCCATCCCTGCCGCGGAGCTCATGGGGTGAACTGTACCCCGGGGGCTGTGTGCTACCCGAACCGGGCGGCGCATTGGCCTCACGAGGTGTTGCATCCCGTTCCGGGGGTCCGCGGCTTAACCCGCTGCAGGACTTGCTGCCTCCCGCTGCACCGGAGGGGAAGAGGCATCCTCCTACGCCGACCCGCGTTGGGCCGACGTGAGACCCCGCAGCGTCCTAGGGACCCCCGTTCTGGCGCTGGCTGCCCCCCCTGCAGCGGCACTGCACACGACCCCCCTGAATACTGTGAGGGGAGAAGGACATTGGAGACCACGTGGATTGGAGGACACATCGCATAATGCGGTTTTGAAGAGACGCTGATCTCCACACTGTCACCCTGGCTTTTCGTCTCCTGCCTCCTTTTGCCATACGCTCCCTGCACAACACACTACGTCGGAGGAACAAAGGTGGTCTGCTGGCCTCACACCAATTACAGTGCAGCCCCTCTGCCCACGCACACTCCTGAACCACACATAGCCCGCGTTGGGGACACCCATGATCCCCCTGCGGAGCTGAATCGAGGAGTTGACCCATATCACACGAAGTGCTGAAGATCGAGGACAATACTGACCCTGCAACCCACGTATCCTCGTAGAGGGTAGGGCCCCCTACTCAGGGGAGCGTGCCTCCTCTAATCAGGATTTCGTCGCATGGACCTACGCCACAAACTAGCCAGATTTGCCTACGAACCGTCCCTCCCGCCTTGCGGATCTACAGGTGCAATGGCCACGGACCCATCGGAAGCAGGTGCCACTGCCACCAAAGGAGACATTGCCACACTATTGAATGAAATAAAAAACATGGGAGCCAACCTCAGCGGTAAAATCGACAAAATCACCCAGAGGATGGACAGATTCGAAGAACGATTGGAAAGTGTGGAGAATAACCAGGCTTCGATTGATACCCTTGAAGCCCAGATGGACGTACGGATCCGAAACATCGAAAAAAGGGAGGTCGAGGCGAGGCTCAAGATGGATGACTTAGAAAACAGGGAGAGGAGGAATAACCTTTGCTTTTTTGGTATTCCGGAACGTGAAGGTGAAACTGAAAAAGACCTCAAAGACACCATCCACGACATCATTAGAATATTGACCGCCGATGAAGACATCAATGAGCCTAAGACGGAACGCATACATAGAGCTCGTGGGCCGCCCAGCGGCCCACGGTCTGTCCTGGCCAAATTTCATCGATATCTAGACAAAACCAGAATTCTTGAGAAGGCCAGGTCTGGAGGCCCGCTCACAATGGGAGGCGCTCAAATCACCATCTTTCAAGACTTATCCTCGCTAACATTAGCCCTGAGACGCTTTTGCAGCCCCCTGACGAAATGGTTTAAGGACCAGGGCATGAGGTACAGATGGGGATACCCTTTCTCGCTCACCTTCGAGCATGGCAGCAGGAAAATAGTCGTACGCTCTGAAGATGAAATCAAAGATTGCATCGTCGACCTCCTCGGTACGGACCCGCGGGGCAAAGAAGGTTGCAACGACGGATGACCGGGATCGCAGTGGGTGCTCCAGGGCCCCAGGCGCAAGAGGGTAAAGGGATCGATAAAATTTAGACGCCCCAACAACACCCCCGACCATCATTAAGCAAGAGAAGCTGCGTCAGATTCGTGCCGGCTACAGTCATACCTAAAACACGAGGTGTTGTCTCCTGCGGAGGGTGCGACATGGCGAAATCACCCACTTTGGTGCCGCTGCGGGCAGGGCACCCCCCGGAAATGGGAGGCGACGTGAACTCCTGCGGGGTGACCTGAGAACCACACGTAACGTTGAAACTTTCACATGTTTGTTGTTACTATTGTTGAAACTGCATAATGTTTGGGGGAGGGGAGAAAGAGATGGGGGCTCACCCTTAAGTTGCGATGGTACATCTGATCGGGACCGTAGGTCAACGGTCCCTACTGATGGTCCGCCGACGGACTGCATACTCCCATCCAGTCTGTCCCGGATGCCGTCAACAGCTGCCTATGCAGCACCCCCTGTTCGTAAGCTCAAGCGAGCACCATCAACTATGGTGGAACATGGGAAAAGGGGAGAGAGGTAACGGACACTTGGGAAATGTACAGACAACACTACGTTTGCTCCAAAGTATCACAGTCAAGATGGCACAGGGTATCCACTCGTCTCTCTGGCCGCTGGTGGTGAAGGATCCTAGACTGCAAACCGCTGATGGCATCACATGAGAAGCCTAAGGGCAAGGGTCTCCTCAGAATTGGGACTATCAATGTGAAGGGATTGAATTCCCCTACTAAGAGGTCGCTGGTGCACAGAGAATTCCGAAGATCTGACATTGACATTCTCCTCCTTCAAGAGACAAAATTTGCAAGAGCGGAGGAGCGGACGGTTCTGGGGAATCGGGGAGGTATGGAATTCTGGGGCTCTGGCCCGCTCAGGAAAGGAGGGGTCGGAATTCTCATCAAGAAGGGAGTTGGCTTTGAACTAGAGAAGACCTGGTCGGATGTGAGTGGACGAGCCCTCCTGATAGTGGGGAAAATTGCAAGAGTTCAGGTCACAATTGCTACAATATACTCACCTAATAGCGGACAAGCTGCATTCCTTCAGAAAATGATTCTCAAAATAGTACTGGAAACTGCAGGCCACCTCTTCATAGGAGGCGACTTTAACCAGTGAGTGGACCCATCCGTAGACTGGAGGCCAGGCAACCCCGACATGCGGACCCAGCATAGAGGGGACCGTACTGAATTTGCCGTCATGATGGAGCTATACGATCTACGGGATGTGTGGAGAACACAACATCCTGACAAAGGGGGCTTCACCTTTTACTCGAACCCCCATCGCACATTCTCACGCATAGACTATATATTCCTCGTGCCTGACCTTGCAAGGTCCACAAGTCACAGGAGTATTGTCCCGATAACATGGTCAGACCATGACATAGTGCTAGCAGACGTCAACTGGGCTGACCTACCTGTCGCTGGGGGATCCTGGCGCTGCAATGAGTCCCTCTGGACCGACGCGGTGTTAAAAAATGAAATGGAGACCGAGATCGAAGAATACTTCAAGACGAATGACAACGGGGAGGTCTCCAAACAAGTGATTTGGGAAGCGGGGAAGGCCACTTGGAGAGGCATATTAATACGCAAGGGCTACTCTAAAAAGAGAGAGCATAAGATTGTAGAAAACAAGCTACGTAATGAAATACACCAGCTGGAGGCGGAACTAAGAGACAAAACAACGGTGGACTCCACCAAACTAGACATGGCCCATGTTAGGCAGAAACCTGTGCAGTTCCCTTAGGGACCACTGCAAAAGATTTAAGACTACAGGTGTTGGCAGCAAACCCACCTGGTAGCAGTCTGCACCACCAAGATTTACCTGGTAGCTGTGGCTGAGCAGTCAGACTTCCCTCAAGAAGAGTTAGGCAGTATGCAAAGTATACTCAATAGGCACTTAGATACAATAATACAAGCAAACACTGACCAGAGCTTTGGTACCAAAGTATATAATTATTTATTTATAAACACACAGTGAAACACTCCAGCACTCATATTGTAAAATATTCTAAACACAGTTACTATTATGATATATACACCCCTTTTCCCCTTATTAGAAAATCACAGTAAAACACCACTTATTTTCATACAGAGGTGAGCGCTTAACTAGATTGCACTCTACTAAGGTTGTGGAAAAGGGGCTGAAAAAGACAGAATATGCAGGATTACACCACTCTACGATTCAGGAACACTATTAGCAAGGCAGAGAGCAAAAGTCACTGGTGAGCCAAAGTCCAACGGCTGGGCCCACTCTTAGAGAGAGCAGAGCACAAATGCGCCCAAGATCACACAGTTACACTAGGCTTAGAAAGTCTTGCAGAGGGTTCAGAAAAGAGTTTAGAGAGGCTTTAGAAAAGTTTAGCCAGGGTGTCCCAGGCTAACCCAGGTTCGAAAGCCGGGGGCTAAATCTACCCCATACAGTCGGTTGCAAGGGAAGCCGGGTGGAACACGGTACCTTAAGTGGGAAGGATCCTCCAGCGGTGGCAGTTGTTCCTGGTAGTGGTTGCAAGTTGCAGCGTCGTCCAGGGGAAGAGAAGATCTCGACGTGGAGGAAAGATGCAGGTCGTTGCACTACCAGGGCAGAAACCAGCCGCATAGTTTTCCGGTAAAAGGTGGTACCTTTATCTCGCGGTCGTGGTAAAACGTGGTATCCCGGTTGCCGGGGTGCTTAGCACGGGCAAGGCGGCCACGAGATACGTCGGGAAAGCGAAAAGACGGTGAAACTGGTTATCCCCACCAGTCAAAGGAAGAAGACTCTCCGGCGGGAGATCTCCTCTGTCGTTGGGAAAAGTGGTGAGACGGTCCAGCAGGGCTCCACGCGTCGTGGTGTCATGGCAGGTCGGCTCAGCTTCTCCCTCGTCGGATTCTTAGGTCCTGTGGCGACTTCTGAAGTTCCAGTCCCCAAAGCCCTGCTTTTATGCAGCAAGCCCCCATTCACTCAGCCTAGCTGTCACTCAAACATGCTAAGTGGTGATCCGGCCGGCTCACCACTTGGGCCAATCAGGACGGAGTGCGACTTGAGTTGCCTAGGCAACTCAGTCCAGGGTGCCTAAATTCCCCTCCACCCCGCCTAAGTACCCCAGACATAGTGGCACCACTTTGGAGGGCTTCTGTGGAGAAGCCCGCCAAAAAGTGGAACAAAGGGCTCGACTTGGGTTGGAGTCACAGAAGAGAACACAAACGCCATTTTAGAATCAAGTTTTGGCAAAAAATACCAACCGGGGAATTAATATTAATTAAATAAACCGGCGGTATGTTCGAGGCTACCTTAAATAATTAAATAAAGATAGTAGCCTAAAACAATGGGAAATCCCATAGGAAAATATTCGCGGTTGAATATAAAAAGTAGTATCCACTGCCACCAGCCAAAACTCGATCAGGGGGGACGGAGACGTGCCCCCTCGACTAACAGACCCTGGGGCAATCGAATTGCCCCAGCCAGTACGTCCACAATATGATGGTTTGTACTGGTTCTGTTCAGAATTTAAGACTAGTAAAGTCAATGGTGACTTTACATGCCCTGGGAGACAGTAGTCAGTCCCAGGGTATGGAGTCTATACTGCGGGGTCACTATGACACCCCTGTGTTACTGCACGGAGGGTGCTGTGTGACACACATCACAAAAACACATGAAACCCTATGGAGTAAAATACCCCATAGCCCATTAGGCACATCTAGATTCAAAGAAACACACTCAAATCATGTCCAAGAGTGAGGGTAAAAGAGTCTCACTCTTGGCAGGAGAAAAAAATAAACCCCAAAAATCCAGCATAGCTGCTGGGGGACTCACTAGGTTAGGAAATGCAGCCTAAACAGAGAATTCTCCCTAACAGCCCATCGTAAAAGAGAGGAACTACGGCTGTTAGAACACGGCCAGGTGGTGTGGAAATTGCAATTCCTGAAACAGACATATTATGAGAAGGGGGACAAGGCTGATGCACTCTTAGCCGCCAGGCTCAGGAAAAGGAGGGAGGAACGCAAGGTGAAAGAGATAATAGAGCCCACCAATCCTCCGATGCACCCACCCACCTCAATACTCGAGTGTTTTGCCAACTTTTACGAAAACCTATATACCTCCGAGCTGCTCTCGGCTCATTCTGACATATCCTCCTACCTGTCCCCAATTACTATGCCTACAATAACACACAGAGACCGAACTCCTTGATAGTCCAATAACCGAACACAAGACACGAGAGGCGATCAAACGGCTTACACTGGGGAAGTCTCCGGGTGAAGACGGTTACACGGCCGGCTTCTATAAGACCTTCACCGATCAACTGTCACCCTTTCTCACGGAACTCTTTAATGAGATAATGAGCTCTGGGATCGCACCAGATTCCTTTAAGAAAGCCCTCCTAACTGTCATCCCTAAAGAGGGTAGAGACCCCAAACTATGTGGGTCATATCGCCCCATTTCCCTCCTCAATCTCGATACGAAGATTTATGCTCAAGTATTGGCGGCCAGACTGGAAACTTTAATGCCCAAGTTGGTCCACCCTGACCAGGTGGGATTTATCCTTGGAAGGCAGGGTGCCGACACCATGCGAAAAACTCTACATCTTGTCCACGTAGGGCACAGTCTACCAGATGATCCGGCCCTCCTATGGATTGATGCAGAAAAAGCCTTTGATCGGGTGGAATGGGATTTCCTGGGGGCAGTCCTCCAGAAAGTAGGGATAGGCCCCAAATTCCGTGATGGGATACGAGCAATATACGCCTCTCCCAAAGCATCAATATTTGTGAATGGGGAATATTCCAGGTGGTTTGAACTGCAACGGGGGACCAGACAGGGATGTCCACTCTCCGCGATCCTGTTTGCACTTTCCCTCGAGCCCTTAGCTCAAAAAATAAGGAGCGATCCCCGAATAGAGGGAATATGGCTGGGAGGGACAGAATATAAGGCTGGGTTGATGCTGATGATATCCTTCTACATCTAACTAAACCTATGACCTCCATCCCCCATGCCCTAACTCTAATAGAAAATATGGCCGGTTCTCTGGGTTTAAAGTAAACATGTCAAAATCCATACTCTTTCCACTCCAAGGATGATAATGACACCAAGTTCCTCCCCTTAGGGCTCAAAGTAGAACACACGACATTACGATACCTGGGCATACAGATCACCAGAACCCTAGACGACCTCTACGAGGCTAACTTCCCCCTGCTCCTTCGTTGCTTCGAGAGAGACCTCGAGAAATGGAGCAAACTGACGATCTCTTGGCTGGGGCGTATCAACGCCGTCAAGATGGTGAGCCTCCCCCGTTTTCTCTACCCCTTTCAGATGTTACCGATCGAGATGCCCAAAAAATTCTTTGTGGATGCCCGAAAGATCCTGTTGCGGTTCATCTGGCAGGGGAAGAGACCGAGGATCTCTTACGACACACTTACTCTCCCCAAAGACAGGGGAGGAGTAGGTCTTCCTGATCTGGGAAAATACTATAAAGCCGCCCAGTTACGTGTCCTAATTCCGCACTTCAGGGACCACAAACACCTGCAATGGGTTCAGATGGACAACCACTACATGTCCCCCGCCACAGTGGCAGAGTGGCTGTGGTCACCATACCAACGGGTCCAGAGGAGAATTAATCACCATCCCATACTGACTACCATATGGGCCATATGGCGCACTGGGAAAGAGATGCGAGAAGTTACCACCTGGCCATCCCTGCTCAGTCACTTGTGGTCTCCTGGCATAAATGACCAAATTCCGAATCTAGAGCGGTTCCAGTCATGGTACGAGGCGGGCCAGGAAAGGGTGGGACAACTCCAGAGACAGGACTCGTTCATCACATTACCTGATCTGACAACGGCACTGGGGATAGGTACTTTATCGACATTTCACTTCATCCAGCTAAAAGGGGTGTTAACGAGACCTGAATGGAGAGAAAAACTGAGAAGAGACCTTACTGCCTTTGAGAAACTCCTAGACTCCAGAACAGAAATGAAAGGCCTTATATCTGTAATGTATCAAACGCTATTAGCAGCAGGAGGTGGAACTACAGAACCCCTTAGGGCCAGATGGGAAAAAGACCTCGGCGAAGAGATACTCCCCGATCAATGGGACTTAATGTGCAGAACTGCACCTAAATCCTCCATATCCAACCAATATAAGTTTCATGCAATAAAGCTTCTACACAGATGGCATTACGATCCGCTTCGACTCTCCAAAATGTCCCAGTCCATGAGCCCGAAGAGCTGGAGAAATTGTGGAGAAAATGCCAACTATTGGCACATGTGGTGGAGCTGCCCACGCATCAAAGTGTTTTGGACTGAGGTTCTGGGATGGATTAAAGAGGTAGACGAGAACTTGACCCATACCTTGTTTTGTTTGGCCTTGAAAGAGACGAGGAGGATTGGTTTCGGGTGAAAGGCCTGGCCCCCCAGCTATTACTGCAGCGAGGGCCCTGATATCGACCAAATGGAAATCTCCTCTGGTCCCAGGTAAGACCGAGTGGATCAAACTGGCCACGAGCAATTATGTGATGGAAACGATCACTGCCTCCCTGCATAATAAATCGTCGAAATGTGAAACTCTATGGATGGACTTCAAGAATACATATATCGCACCTACTTACGACTCCCAAACAGAGGAACCCCCAAAAGCCTGACCGAATGATGCTATGCTCAAAGAACACTACAAAGGATGAGAATCTCATCTCCAGCGAACATGGTACTGCCAGATGTGACACTGTGTCAACCATACGATACTAATACTTTCGTCAATCAATTGCACTTGTGATGTACACCAATCCAAGTGGGGGGGAGGGGTGGGAGTGGGTTATGGCGAACAGTCAATGAGACATACCCAGATAATTGGGACTGTCGCACTACTAAGAGATTCCAGCATATTGTTTTAGTCTGCACTGTTTGTTCGACATGTACCTCTGGAAGATGTATGATTTTGTTTGAATATTGTTTGCCTCTTTTTGTTTCTTGCAAAACCAATAAAGTTATATTTATTTAAAAAAAAATGTAAAAAAATTTCAGTTATGATTTCCAAAGGAACCAAAACTGAGCCACTGACATTTTTTTTAAAAAAAAACAGCTCTGCCACTGCCAAGCACTGCTCAGGAAGTCTCTGCGAATTGCGTTTCTTCAGGGAAATTGGGTCATCATTTACCTTTTTCCCAGTTATGAGGTTTTTTTTAGTGTTGCCCCTCGATTTAAAATTAAAATGACCTGTTTGCCTTTCTGCTATTTTTTCTACAGCTCTGATGCGTTGCTCATGGCTTGTTGCAAGTGGGTGTGGCATCATTAGCAGTGCAGGGCGGTGATCACTTTTTTTGGTTGGCATATTTACAGTTCTGTGGATCCAGAACTTTTGCATTTTTGGGGGTTCGTTGTTTTTCACTACATTCATAATGCCCCTTTACAACCCTTTATTCACAGAATTTATATGGTCTTGTTCAGGGAAACCTACCCAAAACACCCATTGAAACACAGTTTTTTAAACACTTTTTTAAGGTGCTATTACATTTCCTTCAACTTAAGTTTTGCGTTTTTCTGTGAATTTCTTTGCTTTAAAAAAATATATACATGCCTGCTTTCTTTTCTTGTCTTTCAATATTCGGTCTCTCACCATTGAGTCCGGGTGCTGTGCCCGCTCAAAGCTGACCTCAAGCCAGCTGGAAGGGCTATGTGGCGTGCCACTCGGGTTTCCCAGGTAAGGGCTCCCCTGCCCAGACTCCACAGGGAAAGATCCAGTCAGTTGGTGCCCACCGTACGGCTCCCACTGGGTTTGAGTCCAACGTCGTGGCCCAGGTCTCTTGTGGTGGCACATTTACTCAATGGCACCTCCCCACAGCAGGGGTGTTGCTAGGTCTGCGAAAGAGCCGGGGCTACGCTAATGTCGGGACTCGGGCTAGCTAGCCTTTTGGTTGTAGCCCCTGAACCTCTATTCGGGGCTATAACCAAAAGATCTGGGGCTATAGCCCCTTAAGTCCCCCCCCCTAGCAATGCCCCTTCTCCGCAGTTAGACTCTTTCAAAGAATAACAGGTACGCTGAGGGGTGCTTGCATTCCCACCCTCATCTAAAAATCTTTCTGCAAACACTTCACTTTTTTGTATTTCTATTTTAGTATTTCTGTTTATTTTTTATAGAGCGCCACACACCCGAAGGCCACAGGGCGCTGTAACGCTCACCTGATTCCCATGGAGGCGCTGACCCAAACTGGACTGCTACAGTTGCTTCTATGACTATGATGAGACGTAGAACTCGGAAGACGCTCTGGGCAGGACCTCCGAATATTGACTGTCTGGCTTGTAAGGTGGGTTTTCTGCAGGTGGAAGAAAAAAGGTAATTACAAGCTGGTTGGATAAGTTCTCCCACCAATCTTCTGCTTTTCCCACTTCTTGGTTCTCGACTGGTCTCCACGAACTCTCAACTTTGGTTTAGTAAAGCCGAGCTCTCCATCCTGCTTCTGGTGCAGGGGCGCGTGGAATCCAGTTACGTCACTGGATGATTTCAGTGTTTAGGCTCAGTGTCCTTTTGTGGCTTGTAATAGTCCTTCAGGTGCTGAGGAGCTGTTGGCGACACCACCACTGCTGTGCAAGAAGAGGCTCGTGAGTATAGAAGATCTGAGGCCGCTTCTGAAGGAGCACCCTTTTATAATGTCCTTTTCTGTCTTTCAGGTGCCGAGATGCTGTGGGCGATGCCGCCGCTGTTGCACGTGCAGTGGCACGTAAGTATAACTGAATTGTGGCCGTTTCCAAATGGGCGCCTCTGATAATGTCTTTTCCTTCCTTTCAGGTGCCGAAATGCTGAGGGCGATGCTGCCGCTGCTGCGCGTGAAGGAGCGCATAAGTATTACTGAATTGTGGCCACTTCAAAATGGGCACCTCTAATAATGTCTTTTCCTTTCTTTCAGATGCCGAAATGCTGAGGGCGATGCTGCCGCTGCTGCGCGTGAAGAAGTGCGTAAGTATAAATGAGTTGCGAACCCTTCGGCTCGGACACCACTAACAATGTCTTTTGTCTTCCAGGTGCTGGGATGCTGCCGAAGCAAAGGCCGCGGTGAACTCCGGTGTGATCACGGATGGATAAGGTAAGCGAGCGCAGCTGCGAGCGTGTTGCCCGTTTTCTAACCTTATGTCTTTATTTGCAGGTTGTCGGAGACTGGACTCTTGTGGCTGAATTCTGGTGAGTAGATGTTCCTGTGCCTTTTCTTCATCCACAGGTTGCTGCTCGAGAAGCTGAGGGTGTGTCTGGACCTGGAATGCAGGAGCCGACTCGGTGAGCGTCCTGCTGCTGTTGCAGAATAACGCGAAGCACGTGAATTCTATCGGGCGTGGTTTAAATAGTGGAGAAGTGCTTTGGTGCGTATTCTTCCTCCAGCCTCACCCAGGTAAGAAAAGAGTTCCAGTGTCAGAGGATTAGCATCAGCCCCACCCAGGTAAGAAAAGAGTTCCTGTAACAGAGGATTGGTCCCTCCCAGCCAGTGGCTGGGACTTCACCCAGCTTGGATTGTTCTAGGTGAGTATGCAGCATGGTCTGCCACAGGTAAGTCCACCCAATCACTACTGCACACTTTAAGAATATGAGCCCGGCGCCCATGGCGCCGGGACTGTGGTTCCTTATGAGCCTGGCGCCAGAGGCGCCACGACATGGTCCAAAGGGCCCCTGTAGGGGTCTGCTGGAACCGGGGGTGTGGATGATGAGCCTGCTTCCGGGGACGCTGGGCCAGTCTTGGCTCCTCGGGAGTAGCGCTCATGACAGGCGCTGACAGAACGACCAGATAGGAAACATATACTCTGGAGCTGTTAAGACCCAAACCTCCTTACTCTTTGCCGTTATCGAAAATAAGAGTTTGTAGGCCTTTCTTAAACTGAGCCAAGGATGGAATTGTTCTCAAAGAGAGAGGCAATGCTTACAAAGCAAAGGTGCGCAAGCGTGAAAGCTGATACCTCTGAAATTCTTTTGGAGGAAACGTGGACATTCCAGAAGAACATCCTTGTTAGACTGCAGAGTTTGTCGTATAAGGTGCCTTTTTGATACGAGAACTAAGATTTTGCGGGACATTGCCTGAAAGACACTTGTAAACAAGGGTATTGGCTTTATGCTGCACTCTCTGCTCCACTGGTAGCCAATGTAGCATTTGACGGGCCACCGACACATGATATCGCCTCCCGAGCCCACCGACCACTCCGACCGCCCCATTCTGAATGACTTGCATTTTCTTTATATTCAATTATCATTTTAATTTTTAATATTTCATATCATTTTAACCTTGTATATGGCAACTTCATATTGAATGCGCACAGTCAACTTTAAGGAATTACATAAAAATAATATTTAAAAGATATTTTTTATGTAGAACTCTGCACCAGATGCCCCCGGCTTGTATGAGCTGTGCTAAATAGCTATTCTCCAGGTACGTCAATTGGGGCTACCAGGGGTCACAACTGTGACCTGTGGCAACTGCTGTGCTGTGCGATCCCTGACTCTGCCTCTGTGGCCCCTGGTTAAGGGTTCCAGAGGCAGAGAGAAAACGAAAGTAAAGAAGGCTCTCAGACGGGATCCCTCTTTACATATGTTCCTTTTTGAAGTCACTCTGATTTTAAAAAGAAATTATTTCCACTATTGTTTTCTGCAATGGAAATCATTTCTTTTTGAATTCAGAAGGACTTCAAAAAGAACCCTCTCCCTTCCCCCCCACAGTACATGGAAGGCTCTAGCTGCCCTACTCTGCACATGACAGGAACTGTTGCGTAGTAATACGCGGTTCTACACATGCGCGGCCCATAACGAGGCTCGCGCATGCGTGTTTGAAATAAAGACAGTCCCGGCCGGCAGTTCGCGCCGGAGACCAGAGCAGCAACACGTCTCTGGTGTGTCTCTTAGCGCGCGCTGCGTGTGTGTGTGCGCCCACAGGTGGGGCCTGCATCGCCCCACACCATCACAGGAACCAGAGCTGGTTCCTTGTGTGTGTGCAGCATGCGAGCTAGAGAAGCCTGCCTGCATAGGAGTTCCTCAGAGCAGCAACGGATTTGGGAAAAGGTAAGAACATGTTTTTTTGTAAATGGGTGTGCGTGCGTGCGTGCATGAAAGAGTGTGCGTGTGTGTGTATATTTATATTATGTATTGTGTGTAAGTGCATTATGAATGAGTGGCTGGGTGTGTTAGTGAATGGTGGATTGGTGCATATGTAAATGAGCACATGAATGGTTTGGGTGTGCTTGTGTTCAAGGCTTAGATTACTTATCAGTAATCTTCATCACTGTTAGTCCTACTCTTCCTCGTCCCAGTACTTGCCTATGAAGCACCTTGCCTCATACATTAGTACTGGAATGAGGAAGAGGGACGTGGAGGTAATGCATGGCCAATGAGCTGATTTTTCGAGTTGCAGGAAGAGAGTTGGAGGGAGCGGGGACAAGTCAGAAGGATGGGCAGGAGGGGGGGTGCGGTATCACATAATCAGAATTCAGGATAAAGCAGACATGATATGTGTTATTGTGGCTATACTTGCATTTTAATAGAAATGAATATGTGTATGACCCTAGTTGAAAAGCGCTTAGGTCTTTGAAAAATTGAAACAGTGGCAAGCTGCATACTACTAACCCAAAGACCGCCTGTAAAGGCCTAAAATACAGTGAAAAGTTTGATGTGGTTGGTTGGGTATGGAGTATCTGCGCTCTGACTCAAAAGTCCAGTAATCAAGAAAGACTATTAATTAGTTCTTCAAGTAACATTGAGAAATATGTTGCTTTATTGGAATCCTAATGAGGTGTTTAATCCACACGTGTTTCGACCCTTGGGTCGTCCTCAAGGCCACATGTTCTCTGTAAGCAATAATGTTGACCCTGTCAATGTCAACACATTGAATCCTAATCCTAATGGCTGTATCCGGATGATTGATGAGGACATGGTCATAGAATTGCCCAGTATTGCCTTGCAACTGTCTGGAAATATCAGGTTCAATACCTAGTGATCAGGATTTTCAGGTTCAATAACCCTTGGCGTTTCAACGTGTTTCAACGCCAAGGGTCATTGAACCGTCTTACTGATAAGCCAACGCGAAATGAACGAAAAGGAACTTGTGAATTTTTAGGAGGGGTCTAACCCATGACATGAAGTAACGCCCTGATTTGAAAAAGGCACAAGTGATGCCGAAACACGTGTCTCAGGAAGGGCACACTCTTTATAAACATGTATTAAAATTGGGAACAAGATTTCCCCTACTATTGGCATTGAGGTTTTTTCAATACCAAGTGACGCTTAAGTCTGTGTGAAAAACCTCAACTTAAACCCTTTCTTACTGTGGCTTGACATTTTGTACTGGGCATCTCTGATAAAGCGATCATGATAAGTGTAATTATCTGGCTAGACTGGCATTTGTTTGCAGCCAGTCCTTAGTGTGGCATTGTTTACTTTTCTGGGCATCAATGATAAAGTAAGCATGATAAGTGTTGTTACGTGGTTAGATTGGCCAACACTACCAATCTAGGAATGTCTTACTTTGGCATGGCATTTTTACTGTGCATCATCCATGCTACAGCAAGCATGGCAAGTATTATTACGTGTCTGGCCTAAATTGTGTAGCCAGTTTTTACATGTTTTCTTACGGTGGTATTGCATTTTTCATAGCAATGCGGTAAGACAGTTTACCGGGTTGAGCCCTCGCTGCTACGATTTGTGCGCGATCTGCACAAAATCCTGGGAAGGCCAACTCAACCTTTTATTCTTACGTGGTTGATAAATAAGTTCCAACTTTGGTTGGGATAATAATTGTATGTAAATAAGTGCAATGTACAGCACTTTGGTGAAAACGCCTGTGCACTGAAAGTTACTTGTACTTTTGGGATTTTTGGATACTGTATTATCGTAGCACTGGCAATGTAGGGGATCTATTTTTCATAAAATGACAATTCTTGACATGCAGCTATAATTGGCATAATATGGAAGTAACTGGCAATACAATGCTGAAGCGGCATATCTGTGGAAGTGCGTCGGCCTATTTCTTTTGTGTTTATAGTTTATTAAAAACGTTAACACATTTTTAATCATATACTTCAAAACTCTTAGTTCATTACAAATTGCAAAAAATTACTTCAGACACACAATTCTAAAACACACATTACAGACATGAATTCATTCACCACTACACAATATATTACCATCTACTGTATACCCATCAGGGCCTCCCTTTCTAACCCCCCAAGATTAAATTTTCCACCTATCCAACAAAATACACCCTTCCCTACTTCGTTATGGTGGACTAATCGATAAAAACATTTCCCCCCCCTCTTTTTGTGTACCGCTATTAAAATATTCACTAAATCAATGGTCATTGAGAAAGAGGATTCATACAAGAACGTAGCCCGCATGACTTCACTGTTTGAATCCACTAATTTCCTTATGAACTTTTCCAACCACATTTTCATTGGCCCTAGGGTTGTGCTACAGCCAATCCGCCAATGTTTTAGAGTTTCTGCCTCTGCAGGGTTTTTACAGAGCCAACAATTTCTTTCTTGCCAAGGGATCACTCTTATGGGACCCCACCTTTGTAGGAAGCCTAGTAAGTTAATTCAAAAGTGCATATAAATGAAACAATATTTAATCCCCATGGAATATCATCAAGGAGGACTGTATCTCCTTATATATCTTTAGGTGTGTGGTTAGCTCCCTTTGTAGTTTATACAATGACATTCTCTGTACATCTTTCCCTATTTTACAATGTTCTATTTGTTGTACATCTTCACTAGGCTTGCCATCAATGTAAGTTTGTCTGAGTCCATTTCAGCAAAAATCCGGTCCCAATACTCCCTAAAATTGCTCAATACTTTGTCATAATTATTGCTTAAAGATATATCTAATCTTCAAATAACGAAGCCAATGATGGAACCAAAATGTCCTCGGCCTATGCTGTGCCATTGGGTCTAACCCTGTCATATCATTACTGCATCCATGGCTTATGAAGGCAGCACCTTTGTTAAAATGCTGCTGGTACTTAAAATATTCTTGTCTGCATCAGAACGTGTTTGGTAT
This sequence comes from Ambystoma mexicanum, assembly GCF_040938575.1. NCBI lineage: Eukaryota > Metazoa > Chordata > Amphibia > Caudata > Ambystomatidae > Ambystoma > Ambystoma mexicanum. Next base: position 55,120,666 of record NC_090922.1, on the reverse strand, counting down.
TTTTAAATGTTTACGTTAATGTACTTGTTTATGCACACAAGCCACTGCCGGTGACGTTAACAGCGCTAAAGAGGAACTGGTGCCCTCGGGGTCAAAGGTCAAGTGACATCACTTCCTGTGATGTAATTGGGTCTGGGATGTCACTTCCGCTACCCCCTGGCCTTTTGGTGAATCAATACCCTGCTATGATCACCCAATTTCATGGTATTTCATTTAATGACTGCCGAAAGGGCTGAGTCATTCCTGTTGGGGATGGAACTCAGTCCTACAACTTAATCAGTGGCAAGCTCTTATGATGAAATGTGAAAACTCCTTAGAAGCAAATACATTGCCAAAAAGCCTGACAGAGTACAACACTGACAGCCCACTCAACCCGCCCTCATTGTTGTGTGCGTTGTCAAATGTGTACATCATTTTTCCCACATCAGTTAACCATGTCGAAAAATAAAACCATGACGTATTCCGACGCTTCTCTCTACGAAAGCTGTTAATTGATGGAATATTTTTAAAGTGTAATTTGACATGTCGCGAGCGCCCACACAGCATGTTGAGTTTCCAGGTGAAAGGTTTCGGCTTCCTGCTACTCAGAGAGAAACAAAGCAGTCGCCGTCGTTGCTTTCCGTTTTTTTATTTACTTGATTTATTTCGCACAAAGACTGGGAATCAGGACATGTATTCCTATGGTATGTGTTTTGCTATAGTATGCAATGTTTTGTATGCATCGTTATTTGTGGGCTATATTTCTAACTTGTACTGTGTACACAGAATGGACTCCTTAATGGACTCGAGCAAGGAAAATGATCCGGAAGTCTTTACCTGAAAGTGAATTCTAGGTGTGGGTGAAGAAATCCGTTGGTAACTGCGCAGGATATCGTTCCTATTTTTCGACACCTTAAGAATGCACTTCCAGGGACGTTTTTACACCAAAATGCCAGCGGTAACGGAAGTGACATCGCACGGCCCTTGACCTCTGATGACATCATAGGAAGTGATGTCATTTGACCTCACCCCGAAGTGACATCACTAGAAGCGATGGAACCCAACTTTTCGCTCCTTGACAAAAGAGGAAGTGGCATCACATAGCATTGTTCATAGGTACACTATGGTTATGATATCACTGCAATGTGATATACATTTCATACAAGAATGAATCACCATATGTATCGTTAATACCAGTGTGTATAGGCCCATATTACCAAATTACTGGGAATGCAAGCAGACATCCAAGGCCAAATGATGATGCATTATTATAAAGCACTTACGCTTAAGTGCTTTATATAGAACAAATATACATACAATATCACCCAACCTGTGTTGGTACTCATTTATATACCTCAAGAAGGATGAAAGGCTGAGTTGGCCTTACCGGGATTCAAACCTGCAGATCCCACAAACATTGCAGCAGCGAGCGCTCAGCCCACTGAACTTTCTTACCAGCTATAGCTATGAACTCTTACTCCTAAGAGCCCTTTAAGAAGAGGCAGCAATACTCAGAGGCGCATGGGGATGCGGAAGTTATTCAAACATCAATAATCAGAACGACTACGGAAATTTGGCAAAGTGCTTTCTGTTGTAATATCAATTGTCTAAAACAGGGAGTACAACGTGCATCATCCGACACCGCACAGCTCGATCTCAAAACATTTAATGAAAAACAGTTCTTTTATAAAAGAAATGTGGCACTGCTAATGTCATACTATGTGTCAAACTACAAAACCTATGAATACATGTGGTTGGCTCTCAGTGAACAACTACGTATACGTTCTATACAGCCACTGGTTATGATTGGGTACCAAAGTCAGGTGGGCATCAGAACCCACCCCCAATAACTGGCCATCATTGTCATCACTAAATACACAATGTTCAATTGGTTCTTCAAAGTATAGGGCTTTTAATTACACGGCCCACTATGATTGGTTTGCCACCCTTGTACCCCTCTAGAATCTTCCAGACGCTAGCAGCACGCAGGCTACCATCCCAGGTGCAAGGAAGCTCGGTGTGATCATGCTTCCCTCTCCAATTAACCCACCATCCATCAACACTCCTTCAGTCTATGAGACAATTAGGCTTTTGAACTTGGCCTTGTAACTGTTGACTTCATGCTGCTTCAAACAGAAGTGTGTTACTTTCTCACATTCGTTGTAGCCTTCTTGACAGGCATCAGTTTCACTGTGGACTTTTTTCTTTGGTTCTGGGCCAGCCCCATCTTCTCTGAAACTTGTCATGCCATCAGGAATTTCCAACTGTGCCACTCATTAAAAGTCTTTTTCTTGTTCAGGAGGTTTCAGGCCTGCTAAAGTGCATTGTGGAATCATCCAGGTTATATACATTCATATGTATGTACATTGGTGCATTGCCGCAATCTAATTCACTACAAAGCAAGCCTTATGAATACTTTCCCTACTTGCGTTTCAGCACTGTACATGTGTACACTGATTTACATATTTTCCAGTGTTTCTGTAGCATGAGCATCTTCATCTCAAGCCCGAAATGTTGCTCATCTGTACCATCTATTCTTCAACTCTTTTAGAGAATATTGTTTTGTTCCTTCTCTCCATCCAGCCTATAAATATGTCAACTCCTATTTCATATGAAGACATCACTCCTTTCTTTGTTCAAATGCACATTTCTTCTGTTACTTCATCCAAAAGAATACTGTGTCTCTGTGCATTTAGGTAGGGTTTCCTTAATGGATATCTTGTCTCAAAGGTTCTCTGCGGTATTGGTACACTGACTGGAACTGCACTTGTCGTCATCTCAGGTTCCCAACATATAGGCAACATAGGGGCAGAGCTTGGAGTGAGGATGTCTGACTGTACCTCTATAGCTATCTTACCGGCTATAGTAAAAAGTGCAATTACATGTCTGAATACTCTCAAAGTTAGAAAGCAAATTACACTCTGCAGTGTATATCAATAAACTGGTAACTGAGATTTATCAACAGGCCAGGTCATCTGCAAGTCTGGTGCAATGTTGGCCACATGTCAAGCCTGCGTGTGTATACTTTTCAGGCTTCAGAGGTTGGCAAAATACATACCATTGGGAAGGTTAATAACTGTGCATTAAAAAATTAGTAGTGCATGGAAAGCAGCGCACTCACACAGCATCCCGTACTCTGGGCACTCGTATCCTTATACATGCTAACAAACATCCTGAACAGCATGCCAGGGAGACAGGACAGATAGACACATTACAACAAAGCATTAATTGTGGCACAATGAAATCAAGTACCACTTGATGTGCTATGTACAAATATTTCTACACTGTACACAAGCTTTTAGGCACTATGATTTTGTCAAGTGACCGAGGACACTGAGATGGAATGTCTTGTGATGATCGCAACAGAGACAACAGCAGAAAAAACATACTGTAACTGCAACTTGTGAAAATCAAAATACACATCGTTTTTGTCTGCATTGTGAATTTTAGGTGTTTAAGAACAGACTAAATCAGACTAAATCAGTGACTCAACCCCTGAAGTGTGCCTAACATAAACCTTTGATGAGTCTAGCAACTATTGTATAGCATTCCAGAAAGACTATTTGTTATTCCTATTCTTTCTTATTTAGGGTCACTGCTCTAAGTGCCGCATGGCGCTGGCCAGAGCCCAGGAGGCCGATTTAAAAAATATATATATTTAAAAAATATTTTTTTGAGGTAGCAAGGGAGACCACAGGGATAGCAAGGGAGACCTCAGGGGTCACAGTTTTGACCCCTGGTGACCCCAAATGATGCCCCTGTGCATTTCTCGACTGGATGGGAATTACCCTTCTGCTGATGCCTCTTGAACATCCCTATATCTAGGAATGGGGAGGCCATTTTATTCCACAAAGTCCTGATGGCATTTCCAACATGTCATGTGTCACCTGATATAGCAAGCTCTCTTCGGTATAGTGGAATGGCGTCAGAAAGCGAGAAAAACTGGTAGTTGTCTAGTTAAGCCTTATAGACCAAAGGAGGACTCATTATTGCGGGTTAATATTGCTGAGTCTTTAAAAGGTTAAAGAAACAACCAGGGATATGGGTAGATATATTGACCACGCTTTTTAAATATATATTAAAAATTCAAATATTAACCGAAATCTTGGATGAAATTGTTAATTGATTTAAAAGGAAGAACATCAGAACCCGCTAAATTATCAACCTATTGCCTTATTAAATGTTGCCGGGAAAGTATTTAAGAGATTAGTCTTGAGAGATCTTTTGAGGTGGATAAAGGAGGAGGATATAATAGATAGATTTCAATCAGGATTTAGAGTAGAATTGGGAGCTGCTCCTAATCTGAGAACTTTATCATTAATCAAAGAAACAGCACTGATCTCTGGAGAACCAGTGTTTCTGGTTTTTATTGATTTTAAATTGGCATTTGATGCAGTGGACCAACCTATGTTATGGGCTGAGATGGAAAGATGGGGAAGTCCGGCAGATTTACTGGAGATCATAAAGGATATATCCTCAGATAACGTGATCCAAATTAATCTAAATCAACAGGGACATTTATCTCAACAGATTAGGACAATTAGAGGATTAAAACAGGGATATGTCCTAGCAGCAACTTTGTTTAATTTATTTATGAGAGATCTCAGTAATAAATTGACCCAAACTCGTAAACTGGGCACTGTTGCAGTTCAGTGGTTATTATATGCAGATGATTTGATCCTTATTGACCAGACTCCCATTGGATTTCAACGCTAACTAAATATGTTGGGGGAATACTGTCTGATGAATAATCTTATTATTAACATCCAAAAATCAAATATTATGATTTTTACTCCTGGATCTCGTAAAACATTGAATATTTAACATGGAAAATAAATGATACTTGGTTGCTGGTGACTTCTGAGTATAGATACCTGGGTCTCTTGATAAATGTGACAATATCGGAAGTGGGGTATAGAGAGGATATAAAGAGTAAAGTTGAAACAGCTGCATCACAAGCTTCTATCCTGCATAAAAAATATGGCACTTACTTCTACCTACCGGTCTTATTATTTTATAAGCAAAAGGTAGTTCCAACCTTGAATTATGGATTGGAGGGTAAATTGGGGATAAGATGAATTGGAACAAAATAGAAAGTATATTCTGGAAGAAGGTGCTAGCTGTGCCATAACATCCAGATAATGAAATATGAATTTGGGTTACTTTCCCTCCAGGCTTTTATGAAACGGAAGGCCCTGTATTTTTGGAGAAAAATCATTATTGGACCACAGGAGTCGATGCTTGCGATCTTGACAGCTGCATTAGAATCTTCTACTATCACCCCACTGACTAAATGGAAGACACAATGTTTTACTTGGTTAGATGAAAATGGATCATCTTGGGAAGCGCTAGTAAATAGACCAGATGTGGTTCAAATAACACTCTGGAAAGCTGACTGGTGTACTAAAATTGAGGAATGCCAAAGATATAAGATATTTGTACATCTAAAACAAGAACCCAAAGCATGGAATGTACTTCCAACTTATCTAGAATATTTCCATTGTTGAGGAAAGTGTACACATTTTTAAAGATTTCATTTAAACTTATCGGGAACAAGAGACGTATTGGTAGCCAGAGGTCAAAGAATCAAATTATATTCTCATTGCCGATTCTGTGATAAGGAAACTGAAACACTAAAACATGTACTTGTACATTGTGTTAAATTAAAAGAACCAAGAAATAGGTTCTTGAAAAATCATTTAAAAGATGTTATTGATCTCTCAGTTGAAACTCTCTGGACAACTATTTATAGAGGACCATATGTATCCTTGATTTTAGACACACTGAGAATTCTAGAGTTTATTGCTATAGAGCTATGAAATCGTTTTCTTTATTTTAAGAATCCTAGTGCTCTTGTTTTCTATGAATTATCAAATGTTATTTTTATGAATTATCAAATGTTGGTTTTATGAATTATCAAATGATTAATCAAATGTTTATCTTTTGTTTATTGGTTGTATTATTATGCATTGTGTAAAGGTTGTGTTTAACCATGTGCACTAAATAAATATATATATATATATATATATATATATATATATATATATATATACATATATATATATATATATATATATATATATATATATATATATATATATATATATATATATATATATATTGCTGAATGCGAAGCAGAGGATTATACATTGGATAAGGGTCATTATCCCAAAAGATAATTACCCCTCTCTCGCTCTATAAGGCCATTCGCACATGGAGCTGTGCAAATAAAGTGGAAAGTGTTTTAATGTGGGGAAGAATATGAGCACACGTAAGTAACTTGCAATGTTAGGGTAGTACACATGGAACTAGTAATAATAAGCTTTACACATTTGTGTTTCATTGCTGTTAGTTTGGGCAATTGTACTGACCATGCTTCTCTCCTTCTTTATGTAGCTGAAGGCGGTAGTTTCTTTGCTGCTTGTTAGGCTGCTGCTCAAGCCAGAATGTTTGGAAGGAGGTCCATACCATAGGCTATGGACTGAATTCTGAGCATTCTGACTGGCTGAGATGAGGTCTATAAAGGAATACACATGCAAAAAAGTTTAGAAACAATATGATAGAGACAACTGGTTTTACTTGGATTCACTGATAACAATATCATGTTTTTAAACAGTGCCCCCGCTTCAAAACACAGTAATATTAGTCGTCATGGTCATTCTGGGACAAAGTATTAGTCCATGAACCCCAAGTGGCCCGTATTTGCACATCCCAGTTACTAACTTTTCAAGACAAACTGTTTCAGTTGATAACCCGGGTCAAATGGTGCCTTTGAAAGCACCTCTGACATCAGCCAAATCCACCAACTGCACTTTGCAACATCCTCAAAGTTACACTTGTTTGCCCTCTACACCTGCTCATACAGCCCACACAACCGGCTTAAATAGATGTTGGACTGGCCCTTTGGGCTTCCTCTATTGCTGCATAGGCCAGTCCATGCCTGATACTTGTCAACATTATCCAACTCAATGGGACTCAAATTATTGATCTTGGAGGGATGAATGGTGAAGTCGGCCCTGGTGGGATTTGATCCTCTGATTGCAGGTTGCGCACACATATCTCCACTTAATTCTTTTGGGTGATATTTGTATGATAGTTGTTTGCAAGGATGTCTTTTTTGTTGTTCACTATAGTGTTTGCTCTTTTTTTACAACTTTATATTTCAATGAGCAGTAAAAGGAGCACAGAACAATATGAGGTTGCGCCACCTCTTCATTGAAGTATCCTTTTATTACGCCATACCTGTCACAAACCCATCTAACAACCAAACACATCTATTGCATCCCCCTTACAAAGGTTGCAAGCATTACAATAGTCTGTGACTGTTGCAGACTCAACGATATGGCCACCATCTCCCTTTTGTTGGGCCTCTACTGGATTATTATTGAATTGGCTACAAGATTTTTGACTTCTCTTCCCTGGTCGAGGCCCACTGCCTTATATATCCTTCAGGCCAACCCTCTCAAATACTTCTCATATTTTGAACGAATTTGCCACACAGCCTCGTCCTTTTTGTTTTTTGTTCTTTTGCTTTACTAAGGCTTTCACGAACGACGGCGACGGTGGGCGGACATGGACGGTAAAGCCCCGTCAGCTAAGGTATGCCCAAGCGAAGCAAGGGCCTCAGCTCGGGCTGCAAGCCGTTACTGGCTATGTTCGGTCCCCGCCGAGGACGTGAAAGCCATTCACACCACAGGATTTTACCAGGATGCAAATTGGTTTTCTTTTTTGTTTTGATTTTTGTCGGGAGATGAGCTCAACAAGCCCATCTCCTGACGAATAAAAAGAAAAGTTGAAAAAATGGTCGCTGTTATTTGGAAAGGGCATAGCTCCTTTTCTATTGCAATGATTCTGTAATCCCTGCCCGCACCAACACATTTCTCAACTGCAATGAAAAAAAAGGGGGAAAAAAGGATTTTTTCCCCCTTTTTTTGGATACGTCAGGAGACTCTGACGTATCAAAAAAGGAAACAAATGCCATGTATCTCCTTTTTTTTTCATCGCAGTTGAGAAGTATGTTTGTTCAGGCGGATTTACAGAATCATGCCGTGAAAGAAAGATTCTGATTGGATAATCTGTCTTTCCTGGGTGCGAATTGCATATTAAAAGGTGTAAATGGAAAATGAAAAGAAGAGACAAGGTGACTGTGGAGATGGACAGTCTGTACACTGGGGAGTGTTGTCCTATGTTGCAGAAATCAAATCAGTACATAAGGAAATATTAGTGTTTCACCAATTCAATCACATATCTTCCTCTATCACCAACAGGGCTCTCCAGTAGACACCGAAAAGGACTTAGTGGCTAAAACCTGAAGTGCTTCAGTGATTGAGGATCTTGAAAGTTGCAATTGTAGGAACAATATCCGAATAGAAAGATTATCTGAAAAAAAGGCAAACATTCTTGGTTAATCAAATAATGTATTATACCCATCCTCCTCCCCTACCTCCCTTCCCTCTTTCTCTTGTTCGTCTTTGTCTGTCCAATTGTTTGTCTCCCCATATGTCCACTCTTATTTACCCTAATCTACTATTTGCAGACTGGTTACCATATTCTATGTTAAATTAAGACTACATTTATCTATTATACAAGTTAAAATATGTTACATGATCCAATCTGTTTTATGCATGATTTTTGTATTGATTGACTTCGTCGCTGGTTAATATTATCAACTTCTGTTCACTTTCTATTTAGGCACATACTCCTCTTAAAGTCTGTAATTGCTAAAATATGCATTATCTTTATTACCTTATAGAATAAAAATGATTAAAATTAAAAAAAAGCTTGGGCGTTTCAGTGGACATGATAGGTCTAAGTGAAGTGCTTCAGTTGGGCTGCAAAAACTGTGAGGAATAGTTGCTTAACTGATATTATTTACACAGGTCAAGTGGATTCTGGATGCAACCATGTAATCGAAGCTGCTGATTTGAAATGGAGAATTACATAGGAAATCACAAAAAATTAATTGCTCATAACTTTTAACCCGTGCGATGGATTTGGCTGAAATTTTGCAAAAAAAGGTTCACCAAGCTGCCAGGCGACCCACATGAAAAGAGCACTGATCTCAAAAAGCAGTTATCTCTGGGTAAGGCTCAGCTAATACTTTTTGTGTTCCCAGTGCTCTGTGAAAGCTCTGAGAGACTATCTTGTTGGACTTTTGCTGAATTGCATTCTGGTATTTGTAGTCTCACAGTCAAGATGGGGGGGACAATGCCACAATAGTACACTTTTGCCTAACATATTTTTGTGTGACACTATGGTATGTGTGCTTTTCAAATTATCTTTTTAAAGCAGAGTATTGTTGGAAGCCAGACATGGGGGTGATGAGATAACTTTTTTTTTCATAGGGCTGTCCCAACCCCTTAGGTATTTTTGAGGTTGGCAAGCTTGCTCAAGTATTTGACTACCAGGATTTTACTTAGGTTTTCATGTTGCAGACGCTTACCCACTGCACCACAAGCACGTGTTTGATATTGGGATTTTGTTTTCTAGGGAATATTTCACTACAGATTGCTGGGTTTAAAAGGTGAGCAACTTGTATACGTTGCCAGCATATTTATTGGAACATTTCCTCTCTCAGGTTATTTGTCTGGTGTTCATTACTTTTTCCCAATGCTTTTTCGAATGCTATTTTGTCTTGCGCATTTTTTGCTAAGGGGAAGGTCAATTGAGCTACATTTGTACATATCACATTAAGATATGTTCACCTACTGTGCGCATATTCATGGGAGGCAGCTTTTCATTTTCAGGGCGCAAAAGTTCCTGGGCATATGCTATTCTTGGAGCCAGTAATTTGTTCCCTTTTCCGTGCTGCTTAAATGCGGTTTGTTGGCGTTGTGCAATGTACTACAGCAGTCACCAAGAGACCGGCCATAAAACAAGGGGCTTGTAGCACGCTGCTTAACCAAAGTGTGTGATGCTTGGAAAATAATGTAATCTCACTGCGAATTGCCTAAGGAATTGTGAATTCTCAAAGCCTGACATCTTTTATAGATAACAATACCACTGTCAAAACAGGTCAAAATCAGTCTGTGATTGATAAACGTCTTTGAGCGATGTTTGCATTAGGGTGGATTCCGAGGTTAACCTCTCAAACCTCTGCATATGTTATTCTTGCAGCCGGCCATGAGAGATATTACCCTACTTATTCACACAATGAAACAATACGATAATATGTATGTGTTTACACTGGCAAAAACAGTAATCTGTGATTGAAGGGGGCATATGGCAAAATACTGATAAACACAGATTCTAAAAAAAGTTTTAAAAACACGGGAAAAAAATGCATAGAAGTAAAAAAAAAATAAACACTGAAAACAGAAAACCCTAATCATAGTTTTACCCACATTTATGGCAAAAAAGTAATACAACAAAGCCATGCATAGTGGTCTGGTAGTGTTCTAAAATATACAGCGAGCACGGCCAAAGGCCGTGTCCAGGGGTGCAGAAAAAATCTATCAAATAAGAAAAACCTTGAAATTCAATGAAAAAACTTTAGTTAATGATCAGTTAAGGTAAGAAACTTATTGCAACAAAACCCCTGAAATTCAACGCATTCGGGAACTCTGGACTGGCTTAACTCGGCGCATTCACATGGCAAAGCCGAAGAGGACATGTTTATTAGACGAGAAGGGATTCACAATGCCATTGAAAATGGAGGAGGCACGCAATGCACAGAGTTAAGCCGGTCCCGAGTTTCCCAATACGTTGAATTTCAGGGGTTTTGCATTGTAAATATAATTTGTACATTTATTCGAAGCATGCATAATGTATATACTCGACATGGCTGTGTACATTTTGTATGCAAACTGCACATTTATTCTGACAGTACGTAATGTACATACTTTCCATTACATGTACATTTTGGATAGAATTGGTACATTCATTCTGAGCGTGTTTAATGTACATACTCTACATGTCTGTGTACATTTTAGGTAGGATTTATACATTCATTAAAACCTTGATTTGTATTTTCTTTTTTTTTTTATTTAAATTTGTATTGATTTTTCAAAAGAACAGCATAGGTACTCAAAACTCAACATTTGGGCAATCGCCCTCGACAAATCAAACTATAAGCCATTATTCCCTGCGTTTATTGCCCCCATCCCCCCTCCCACCCACTTCACCCAATGTCTCAGGCGATTCAGTCTGCTTATACAAGTCATGCGGCATAGGGCAGCGTTGATCCGGGTTTTCTCCGCCAGTGGTTAACCGGCTTTCCAGGTCCATTCGTTCAATGCCAGGGCTTGCTTTTGGGCCGGGCCAAGGGCGCCTGAGGGTCTCAGGACGTGACCTCTGTTTTGCCAAATACCTCTTGAAATTGCAGCCAGTATACCTCTATTTGGGTGCTTGAACCGTGTAAGGCCGCTGCAAGTCTTTCCATAAGGAATATGTCTTTGACTATCATCACCCATTCTCTCTTCGTGGGGAGGGCGGGCCTCTTCCATGTTCTTGCACGGGCCGCCCTGGCTGCCAACAGTAGGGAGTGTGAGAGGTCTGGTAATTTTTCCCAGTGGTCATCCTTACGCTGCAGACCAAACAATATCAAAATCGGGTCCAGTGGGAGTTCCCCCTCTCCCGCCTCTTTCAGCCAGCTAAGCACTTCGGTCCAGTAAGTTTGGACCTTCCCGCATGAACACCACATGTGCCAATAGTTTGCCCTTTCCCCACACCCATGCCAGCAGAGCAGGATTACATCTGGGAACATCCTAGAGAGTGTGATCAGGTCATACTGCCATCAGTGCAAGAGTTTAACAGCATGGGTTTTGTATTGGCAGGAGATCGAAATCTTGAATGACCTACTACAGAGTCGCCCCCAGAGACCATTTCCGATCCTACAACCCAAATCTCTTTCCCATTTCCCTCTGAGGCTTTTGGTGGCTCCCTCCCGGGGGGTTAAAAGGGCAGAATAAAGGAGTGAGATGAGGCCTTTCATTACTACATGGGTATCTAAGATTTTCTCAACTGGAGTGAGTTTTCTTTGTAACTTGGGCTTTAGTTTTGGTTTCATTAGGATTCCCTTGAGTCTCAGGTAGAGGAGTGGGGAGAGCCTGCCTATTCCCAGGGACTCTTCAAGCTCCTGAATACTTATAAAGGACTCCTCCCTGACCAACTGACCAACTCTGCATAGGCCCGCGTCAAACCAGGGATGATAGTGTTCGTGGCATGGGATTTCCTCTAAAACTGGTGTGGACCAGATGTGGCTCAGGGGGGAGGGCCAAGTGGTCACCTTCTCTCCATGTCCCTTACCTTCCAGCGCCTTCCACATTGTTACTAGTATTGGATGTTCCCTAATTCTCCTTGGGAGCTTTTTCATCGGGACCCATAACCACTCGCCCACCGTGACAGGGCTCAGGAGGGAGTTTTCAAGAAAGACCCATTGCTTGTTGGGGTCCTCTCTGAGGTGGGGGGCCAGGGCTCTGAGCTGGGCTGCTCTGTGGTAGGTTCCTAGGTCTGGGAGGCCGACCCCCCCTCTATCCTTGGGCAGGGTGAGTGTTTCATAACCTATTCTGGGTCTCTGGCCTTGCCATATGAATTTCGTTATGCGTTTTTTGGCTTCTTTAAGGAGTGCTTCCGGGGCCCCTAAGGGGAGCATCTGGAAAGCGTACAGGACCATGGGGAGGAGGTTCATCTTTATGGCGTTTATTCTTCCCATCCATGAGATTTGCCCCCTACCCCATGTATCCATTTCTTTGAGTAATTTGTCGAACAGCGGGGGGTAATTTGCTTGGCTTAAGTCTTCGTGGGGCCGAACGATTTTGATCCCCAAGTATTTGATCTCTTCGGTACAAATTTGAAGACCCAGGGGGGACTGCTCCGTCAGGTCCCTGTCTGCATCTGGGGCAAAGGGGAAGATCATTGACTTCCCTATGTTTATCCTGAAGCCTGAGAATTGGCTGAAGCGTTCGATAACCCACACGGCGGCCGGGACAGAACTAGTAGGTTCCCTCAGGTGGAACAGTATGTCATCTGCATAGAGGCCGAGCTTGAAGGTCCGACCTCCAATGTCAATACCGCGGACCATCGGGGCACATCTGAGGTACTCCGCAAGTATTTCCATAGTCATGGCGAACAGGAGTGGGGAGAGGGGGCAGCCCTGCCTCGTCCCCCTTTGAAGGCTAAATGTTCGTGACAGGCGACCATTTACCATGACTCTGGCAGAGGGGTCTGTATATAAGGCCCTAATGGCTCGTCTGATTCCCTCACCGAAGCCCAATTTGACGAGGACTCCATGTAGAAACTCCCAGTCCACCCCGTCGAACGCTTTTTCGGCGTCGATGGCCACCAAGACAGGTTTGTCTCCCTTCGGGGCCGCTTCCCTCATGAGATGCAGGGTTTTACGGAGGGTGTCTGCCCACTGTCTCCCCTGTATGAAGCTCACCTGGTCGGAATGGATGAGTACCGGCATATGGCTGTCTAGTCTCATGGCTATGATCCTGGTGAACAGTTTAGCGTCCACATTCAGGAGGGAAATTGGTCTGTATGACCGGCAGTCTGCCGGATCTTTGCCCTCCTTCGGGATCACTGTTATCAGTGCTTTGCCAAAAGACGGGGGTGCACTCCCGGTTCTCATAATATTTGTGAATAGGCCCACCAAGAACCCCGCTAGTAGGCCTCCAAAGGCCTTGTAAAAGCCTGCGGTGAACCCGTCTTCCCCAGGGGCCCTGCCCAGCTTGAGTCTAGATATTGCCTTGAGTACCTCCTCGCTCGTTATTGGGGTGTCTAAGGCTGATGCCTCTGAGGGGCCCATCACAGGCAATGTCACTCCTCCGAGGTATGCTCCCAGTGCCTCCGCCTCCACTTCTCCTTCCCTCCCATAGAGAGTCTCGTAAAACCCCGCAAATTCCTCCACTATACCCTCGGGATCAGTTTTTACCCCCTCCACCCTGCTTGAGATTCTTGTCACCCATCTATCTCTCCGTTGGCCCCGGAGTTTGGCGGCCAGCATAGCGTCAGCCTTATATCCTTTTTCATAATACCTTTGACGCAGGTGTTGGAGGCCCGCTACAATATTACCCATCTCCAATGCTCTCAGCTCTTGCCTTTTCTCTCTTGCATCCCCCAAGTCCCTTCCCCTCTCTTCGACACCCTTCCCTTCAGATCCCTCCAATGCTATTATCTCCACCCGTAGCCTATGGGCCAGGAGGGTCCTGGTCCTTTTTTTGGAAGCCCCCTCTCTAATCAAAACACCCCTCCAGGTCGCCTTTCCTGCCTCACACACTGTCTCTATGTTAACCTCACCCGTGTTGTTCAGTTCGAAGTATTCGTTGATCGCCTTTTCCATCTCCTCCTTAAAAACCACATCCCTAAGTAGGAGGTCATTGCATTTCCACAGGGATTCTCTGGACGTCAGACCCGATACACTAATATCTGCCCAGACCATATCATGGTCCGACCAGCTAACCGGGCGGATGGCAAAGGACTCCACTCTGCTCATGTTCTGGTGCCCCATGAAAAGGTAATCTATTCTCGTTCTGGTACCATGGACCGCTGAGTAGAAGGTGTATCCCTTTCCCTCCGGATATAATTCCCTCCATGTGTCCACAAGCCCATAGCCCCACATCAGCTCCCGGAATTTCCCCTGGGGTCTACCCCCTCTGCTGCCTAGCGGGATGGCCTCTCCACTATGGTCCAGCTCCCGATTTGCCCACATGTTAAAGTCTCCACCCAGTATAAGGAGCCCCTCTGCTTTGGCCATTATCTCTCCCATTGCCTCTTTGAGAAATTCAGCCTGGCCCACTTTAGGACAATAGATAGCTGCTAGGGAGACTCTAGAGTTGTGCAAGTTACCCGATATAATCATGGCTCTACCGTCTTCCCTCCCCCACCTGGTTACCTCTGTGAGTCTCTGGTTTCTCTGCAGGATGATCCCGACTCCGCTCCGTTTAGTGGGAGCGGATGCCCAGAAGGTCTGGCGCACCTGCACTCCCGGGATGGCCCTCTCCTCTCCCGTGACCGTTCTAGTTTCCTGGACGAAAAGGACATCTATTTTAGCATTTTTCATTTCCCTCCCCAAGAGGGAGCGCTTTGCTGGGGAGTTCAGACCCTTTACATTGAGTGAACCTATTCTCAGTGACTCAGCCCGGCCCCTATTCTCATTGCCTGCCATTGGATCCTTGCCTTGTGTATACCGTCTTCCCAGATCATGCATGCTGCCGCCTTCCCAAGTGGTCTTGAGACTGTGTGGGTCCCCAAAATCCCCAACCCCAACTCCCTCCCTTCCCTCCTCCTCCCTCCCACTCTTTATTGTGGCGCCTGCCAACGGGCAAGCCACCAGGGTGAATGCAAGTCCATCCACCGCAGTCCCCTTGTAAAGCTCAGCATCCCCGGCCGAGGCTGTTTGATTCAATCTCTCAGTTTCTCTAATGGCGAGCCTCTGACTACTTAGTCCTCTTCGGCTTCCGTTGTGGGGGTGTTTAGTTTCTTGAATTTCCTTCTGCCCTTTATCTTCTTCTTTGTGGACCAGGGGCCCTCTGGCTCCCTCCTGGTGTTCCGAGACCCCTGCACCTCCATCTCATTTCCGTCCTCTTGGGTATCACCTTTAAGTATCTGCAGCACTTGGGATGCCTCCTTGCCGCTGATCACTCTATAGTCCACTCCTGCACGCTCGAAAGACAAGGCGAATGGGAAGGACCACCTGTATCTTATGTCCTGGCTGGTGAGCCACTGGGTCAGAGGCCGGCACTCTCTTCTGCGGGTAAGCGTGAAAGCCGAGAGGTCCTGGTAGATTCTAACTGGTCTCCTTCAAAAAAGAAGCTCTCCAGCCTTCTCGCTTTCTCGAGGACCTCCATTTTCTCTCTGTAGCGGAGAAAGCGCACAACGATGGACCTTGGGCCGCCCCTCGCTCCGCCTCCCCTTCGGTGGGCTCTATCCAGCTGGACTTCCTTGCCCCCCTCGAGTGTGAAGAGTTGGTTGATGAGGCCTTGAACCTTTCTCCCCATGTCTGCGGCCGTCTCGCCTCTCTGTTGAGTCACACCCGTGATGCGCATGTTGTTTCGGCGTTCTCTATTCTCTAGGTCGTCCATTTTCAGGACTATGTCCTCCTCTCTGATTTCTAGATCCGTTAGCCTCGCTTCGTACTTCATGTCTAACAGGTCCGTTTGGAGGTGGTTGTTTTCCATTCCCTCCATTTTTTCTTCGAGCGTCTCCACTCTCCCCCTGAGATCGACTATCGAGGCTTGTATGTCTGTTCGGATCGCCTTTATCTCCTGGAGTATGTCCTTGAGGTCGTCCTTCGTTAGCACTGCGGGGGGGGTCGGCACTCAAAGGCATAGTGTCTGTGTGTGGTTCTCCGAGGGGTGCGTAGGACCGGCGGAAGCGTTGGAGGGAGTGGATTGCGCACGTGGGCTGGGTCGGTTCCAGGGCTCCAATCTCTGGATGCACCTTGGAGTATGGGTGAGGGCGGGGGCGATATGTAGGCGCCCCTCACCCTGCCTTAATGCCTTAATGTTCCCTCTGGTCGTCTTGGGCTCTCCCTGCTTCCGCGGTGGCAAGCTCGCATGTGGGGGGGTGACCCCGGAGATGGCTCAGGGTCTCTCGAGGGGAGCTGAGTTTGCAGTTGGGGCCTGCTTCCCTGGATACGTCACGGCTGAAATGTTCCAGAGGGCCCCCTGTCCTCCAGAGGGGGAGGCCGGACCAGCTTTTGTGGAGTGGATTGTACTGGCCCGTGCTCGGTGGGCACTGGAGGGGGGGCGGGAGGGGCCAAACACAGCCCGCCGGGTCTCAAGTATCAGTTCACCCCCCTGCGCTCCACACCTTCTTCAGGTCGCCGGGGGCCGCCACATGTCTGTTGTGGGCTTGGGCTCCTTCACTGTAGACTTCTTTTCGTGTTGGCCTCTGTGTGCGGGGCATGGGTCGGAACGCTCCCGGTGTCCTGATTTGCTGCTGGTGGTGATTTCCCAGGGACCGTCTGGAGGCCCCGCACTGGAGCGGTTCTTGGTGGTGGGGGTTCTCACCAGGACGCCCCACTCGCCCCCGGCCCCGCGTGATGTCCACACACCGCCGGGGCAGAGCTCCAGGGCCTGCGCAGCGTGGGGGGCGTGCTCTGGCGTCCTCCTCTCGGTGTTATGGGCGGGGGGGAGCCCCCAAAGCTCCGGTCCCGGATCGTGGCCGCGGGGGCGGCGACCAGCAGCTCCGGGCTCCGCGGCGGGTCTGACTGAGGCCTGGGGCACCGTGAGGCATGCCGCCCCCAGGGGCTCTGCTGCATGGCGTCCGGGAAGGTGTCCTCTCTGTTGCTCGGTGAGCGGGGCCTCAAATCGGGTCCAGGTTGTATCTGCTTCCGGAGGAGTGCTCGATTCGTTGGGCAGCTGCCGCGGGGGCACGGGTTCTCGCCGGGGTTACCCCAAACACCCGGCCAGGGATTGGCTCAGAGTGCTAGGCCCTGCGGTGGCGGAGGAGCGCTGGTCTCACACGTCCAGCATGCTCCGCGCGCCCTGGCGGTCTCTCATTTGTATTTTCAATATAAAGAGTCTTATATAACATTTACAGTTCATACTTGAATAAATGGGCACAAACTGTACAAACAGGCAGATGTGTTTTGTAGTGTGTTGTATGAGCACATTTTGTAGGAGTATAGTAAAGTATAACCTGTAAAACTCCCATGCTTTTTTGTGCAGTTCGGGCACATTGATATGATTAGAAAGCTGCCATCAAAGTTACCACTGAATTGTATGTGAGTTTAAGACAATGTAATGGCATAATTTATGAACTGTGAAACTGATCATATATCTGAGCACAGTTTGCATGTATGATGCACATTTATTTTGGGGATGCACCAAATATCTAGAGAATGTCACTGAAGAGTACTTGCCCTAGAAGTGCGTGTCGTAGGAACACTTGTTGCAGGAGTGTGTGTTGTTACATTGGGCCTCATTACGAGCCTGGCGGTATGGTATAGAAGGTGCCGGTATGGTCTTACCTGGCGCATGTCATAGGAGTGTTTATGGTAAGAGGGTGTTATAGGAGGGCGTGTCATAGAGCACATGTTGTAGGAAATGTTTTTGGAGCATGGGTCATGGGAGCTTGTGCACTAAGGACTTGTCATAAGAGTGTGTGTGATAAGAGTGCATGTCATAGGAGCGTGTGGTAAGAGGATGTGTTGTAGGAGCTTGTGTTGTAGGAGTGCATGTCACAGGAGCACTTGTCATAGGAGTATGTGTCATAGGTGGACATATCATAGGTGCACATGTCCAATGTGCACTTGTTGTAGGAGTATGTCTTATAAGAGCATGTGTTGTAGGAGGGTGTGTCATAAGAGTATTTGTTGTAGGAATGCTTTTTGTAGAAGCCATATTTTGTAGGTGTGCATGTCGTAGGAGTGTGTGGTAAGAAGGTGTGTTGTTTGAGAGCGTGTTGTATACGTTCTGAGCACATTGCATATGAAAGATTCACATTTATTGTAGGCATGCATCAAATATATATACAGCATATCTCCTAAGACCATGTGTCATAGGGTTGAACGGAAAATTATATCGTGCCTCCTATTTGATGAATATATGTATATTGGCCTACGCCAAGCTGCTTATAAGCCACTTGCGAGGAAATCCGCGTTGCAAGGTCTTGACCTTAGATCAGTGTAAGCCGCCATTTTAGGTCTATCCGCCATTTTAGGTTCTCCCTCTAAAAGTCACCCTGTGTTCTAAGATGGTGGACAATGTCATTCCGAATGTAGCATGGCCGTCTTGACCTCTGTGTATAAACTAATGTATAACTTACCTGCAGGCTACATGTTGGGGTCATGAACTGAGACCTTGTCCTTCGCTGACCTGTGTGTAGAGGATTACTTGCGCCAACTAAGCTAATCCACGAGCATATGTTAAACACAATGTATTCAAATACAGAAATGTGAACACTTGTTTGACTACATTTTATAAAACTGTTTGAGAAGGTTTAACATGAAATCCTAAGATATACTGTTGCCATTGAGGCTTGTTAGTGAATATATTAAAGGTAAACCCTAAATGTACAGATGGACGAACTCGGCACGAACCCTAGATCCATAATGTATTAACTTTTATTAACTTAGAAATGGATTGAACATCATGATTTCGAGGGTATAAAGAGTGCGACTATTCTAATGTACAGCCCCACTCACTGAGCACACCGAACCGAGCTGGAGTTCGCTGTGTTGTACTGAGGGCCGATAGCTATCTGTTGCTTTGTCCTTTGAAACTGTTCAGTATAAAATAAAGATCTTTTGTATGTTCCTTTGTAACCCGTGTTTGGTGTGTTTCCTTTTGGGGTACCCAGCCTCGATATCTTCTTTTTGTTTTCACAGTTGGCACCCGAATAGGGACCATCAAGATTGATGCCAGCTCATCGAAGGTTGACACAAGCTATCGGACCGGGATTGGACGGTGTGACAAAATAAAGGGGGCCCATTTCCGAAAGAGACGCAACACCTCAGCAGCGCTGCACAACCCGATCCCTGGAAGATGAGCTTGTGGTCTGAGACGGCATCTTGACGAGGGTCCACTTATCGAGGCGGGCAGATTTGCCGAAATCACCAAACACGAGGTAAGATTAGTTAGAAAAGAATCTTTGAAATCTGATTGGACCTCCTTAGGATTGATCAGGTGAGTCGTGACTCGATTATTAAGTATCCTGATAATTTGTTTTGGCGCATTGTATCTGAAAATACAATTATTGACCAGGTAACACCAATATTTTGATATGCCTAGGAAATTGTCTACCTGCTTCAGGGCGTTATTCCGCAGTAATAGGCAATCTTTGGAATTTAGCCGTCGGCACCACAGGAGGGGTCACCGGCTTGTACTATGTACTGTAAGCATGGCATTGGTAGTATAGTGCTTAATGATATTTGGCACAGACAAACCAGACATGCTTCCGAACTTCAGTGGCCGATTAATGGTAGTTTTGAAATCCCTCACATTGAGTATTTAGAATCCATTTTATTAAAGAAAAAGGTTAGACCTGCAGCATTCAATGTTTTACAGAATTGGAAGAAAGAAGCTTTGTCACAGCTTAAGAGTGGAAACATGTGCGCCGTCATAAGACGAACGCCGAAAAAGCGTTGTTATATGACCAAGATAAACAGTCTGAATCGACTAGGAATATGGATAGGGCTTTCTCACTTGGCATTCAGAAAATCTATCCTTCTAAAGACTTTCATGTTTCTGAAGAATTTATTGACAAATTGTTAAATGAACGAAGGCCTGGTGCCTCTGTGCCATACTACGTATGTTCCTCTTCCTGCCGCTTTGCCTCTTCCTGCTGTTATTCCTGCTCTTCCTTCTGTTGTGCCTGTTATCCCTGCTCTTCCTGTTGTTCCTCTTCCTCCAGTCGTTGTTCCTCCGCCTGCTCCTCCGCCTCTTCCTATTGCCCAGTAATAGTACCTCAGCTGAACTTGCCTTCCCTTCCTCTTCCAAGTGTCCTGCACCGCTTGTAGTTGATCAAGGAGCGAGATCAAGGGTTGTCACTCGTAATACTGTACCTCCAGAGACGAAGCGGAATTTGATTGCGTGGGCTGAGCATTGTATGGAGAGAGATGATCGAGCTAATGTTTTCACCACTTTCTAATATGGACAATTTTCCTGAGAAAAATGTTTTTATTGAGGGATTAGGGATAAACTTATGTGTAATGTGGGACAGACTAAACAATACAGATCTCCCACAAGGGTTGAGGGATCTGAACACCTTAGCGCTTTCTAGAGACACTGTGGAGAAAGTACAAGAGCATGTTGAGAGGATATTTGAGTATAGGAAGAAGTTGGAAAAGTTACAGAATGAGGATGACGATGAGGATAGTATGTATGTACAGAAACGGTTCCTTCCTTGTCATAAAACGATATCCGAAGAATCATGATTTGTATGAAAGATGCGATTAGATGGATTTCAGACATATCAATAACTCCAGTTGTAGTATATGACACGTATAGTCAGTATATGCCAGAAATTCAGAGGAAAGTGATACAGGTAATGGTAGAGTACCTGCAGGATGAATGTGTGAAAAGAAAGATTTGTTGTCCCACAGAATTATTGAGTATTTATGAGAGAGCTTTTTCACTTGACACTTCTTCGACTGCTTTAGCGCTCGATTTGGCTCTGTTGCTTAGTAAGCGTTCGGAGTTGCTTACTTCTCAGTTGCCTATGAGAGAGGTTCCTCCGACATATTTCCTGAAAGTTGAGATTGCGGCTAATGCTGTAGCAGGTACACCTGCTCGAGAAATTCCTGTACATTATGTGTCGCAGTTTTTTCAAGTCCCGTTCTCAAGACAGGAAGTGAACACTGTTAGACAATCTATTCCCGACATTAGGAAAAATCCGACAGGATTCTATAAAGAAATGGACTCTATCTTGCAGTCCTCAGTATTCACCTTAGGCGATATTGATCTGTTATTTCCTGTACTCCTGCCCGTACATTTGTGGAACAAGTTAGGATTATAGATGATGTAGCAGGGTTAGGAAATACATGGGCTAACATAATTAGACTCGATGGAGAAAGGCCAGCTGGCGAGAGACCGACCTCAAATGATACTAACTTTACCTGACAGAATTATTGCTAAATTGAAAACCATAATTCCCGAAAAGAAAATGATTTGGGACAAGCTTACGGCCTGTGTCCAAGGGAAGTCTGAGGGTGCTACCGAGTTCTTTAATCGGTTCGAACTGGTATTCTCGGATTTCAGTGGACAAGACTTAGGAACAGAGTCTGGGAAAAGATTATTTGTAGACAAATTTGTGCGAGGATTGTTACCTGACATCCAGTCGCAAATAATTTCTTCTGAGAGTGCTTGGCAAGCAAAGTCTCAATCAGAAGTGCTGCACAGGGCTCAGTACTATGAGAATCGTGTCAATAATGAAAAAGAAAGAGTAGAAAAAAGGAAAGGTGATTTGAAGACAAAAGTATTATTTCAGCAAATTGTTAGAAGCCCTAGAGAGGGTAGTTCGCAAATTAGAGGTCAGTATGTTCCACAAGGAAGTATGCCCTTGGGTCCTGTAAACATTAACCAGTGTGCCTATTGTAGGCAAGAGGGCCATTGGCGTGCACAATGCCCGGTCCTTCGACAAAGGTCAAATAACGCATCTGGAAACATGGGTAGACGATCCAGAGGTCGCCCGGGTGTCGGGGGCCCTGGTAGAGGTCAGTTTGCACAGGATCAACAGCAACCTTTTTCACAGGATAATCAGGTACCAAGTGTGGATACTAGAAACATATTCGACCATCCTTCTGCTGCTTACCTCTCTGAAGAACTTCCTTTGATGACATTCTGTTTCGTTAGGATTGCCCGAAGCAGGGTTTGGAACCGACGCCTATTCCCGTTAATCAGAAAGGTCCCTACGGTGAGATGATAGTGGGAAATAGGAAACATCTATTTTTGATAGATACAGGGGCACACAAGTGTTCCATTGATCATTCTTGGGTTCCAAACATTCCACTGTCAGGGCAAACCAATGTTTCTGTAGGGTTTTCTGGCACACTAGTTGTTTGTCCAGTTTCTTCACCAAGTACCTATTACTTTGGGTCCCTTTAAGGACCACTGTCCATTCCTTTTGACTTCAAATTGTGGAGAGAATTTGCTGGGGTTGAATCCGTTGAAAGAATTAAATGCGGTAATTCATTGTTCTTCTGACGGAGTGTGTTTGACGATTTCACCACAGCAATTTTCTGTCTCTCAATTCTTGACTAGACCTTTGCCGCCAGAATTCAGTGATGTACCAGAGAGTTTGTGGGCAATTGACGACAATGATGTCGGTGTTTTGCAGATCGAGCCTGTTAAAATAGTTCTGAAACATGGAGTAAAGTTGCCACGTATTCCACAATATAAGATTTCAGTTGAGGGTGAGCAAGCTTTGAAATGCATCATTTCCGATTTTGTCCATCGAGAGGTGATTGAGGAAATTGCAGGTAGTTTGTGCAATAGTCCAATTTTGGCCGTGTACAAAAAAGGTGATAATGCAATTCCATTTCGTTTCATAATTGATCTACGTGCCATCAATAAGGTTGTCGCTCTGCAATTTCCAATTGTACCTGATGTTACGACAATATTAACAGCTACAGCTACTTACGTTAGTGTTGTGGATCTTAAGAATGCTTTCTTTAGTATTCCTATACACAAGGACAGTAGATACTTGTTCGCGTTCACCTTACGGGTATGCTCGTTTACCTTTACCCGTGCACCGCAAGGTTACACGGAAAGTCCTATCATCTATAGTAGGGCTTTGAAAGAACAGCTTGATACCCTTGAATTGCCCTCTACTTGTACATTGCTTCAGTATGTTGATGACTTACTTTTGGCTGCCGACTCTGAGAGCGCTTGTAAGGAGGGCACTGTGTTATTACTTATACATCTGGCTAAACATGGACACAAAGCTTTGCTTAAAAAGTTTCAATATTGTTGTCAGGAGGTCGCCTATTTAGGCTATCTCCTGTCAAAGGAGGGAAGAAGATTGACACCTGAATGGATAAAACTAATTTCTGGCATGTCTTTCCCAAATACGCAGAAAGAAGTTAGAGCCTTGATAGGAATGGCTTCTTACTGTAGGTTATGGATCCCGAACTTCTCACTAGTGATTAAGCCGATGTTGGCTTTTACGAAGAGGGGCATTTCTTTACCATTGCCGTGGAACATGGAGCACCAGCAAGCATTTGATCTGCTCAAGACCGCATTGTGCTCGGCACCGGTTTTGGGCACACCAAACTATGAAAAGGCCTTTGTGTTGTTTGTGCATGAATGTGATGGATGTGCTTTGGCTGTATTAATGCAGGAACATAGAGGGAAGAATAGACCATGCAGTTACTTTTCTTCTGCCCTTGATCCTGTAGCATGCGCTTTGCCAAGATGTTTGGGAGCTGTCGCTGCTGCTGCTGTGTCTGTAAAGCAGAGTGAGGGAATGGTCTTGGCCATGATCAAACCCTGATGGTGCCTCACTCTGTAGATGTTCTATTGAACAGAACTCAAACGCAACACCTCACTTCCGCACGGTTGACGAGATATGAATTGATCTTGTTTGGTACCCACATACAAATCAAGAGGTGCTGTGTTCTTAATCCGGCTGAACTCTTACCTTTCCCGCAAGGTACTGCTTGCAGTGACGAAGAGTCACATGACTCTGTACACTACCGAACAAGAGACAAAGGGTAGAATTGATCTAAAGGACACTCCTTTAAATAATCCGCAAGGGGAGCTGTTTTGCGATGGCTCCTGCTTCAAACTTCCGGATGGTACATCCACAGCTGCTTATGCAATCACTACATTAAGCACGGTTGTGGAAACCAAGAGAATCACGCATAACTCTGCGCAGGCCGCAGAGATTATAGCATTGACCCGAGCTTGTGAACTTTCCGAAGGGCTTACAGTAAACATATATACTGATAGTCAGTATGCCTTTGGGGTGGTTCACAATTTTGGTAGACTTTGGTTAGAAAGAGGGTTCTTAACTTCACATGGCACAAAGATTCAGCATGGCTCCCTAATAGTACAACTGCTCTCAGCGCTTGCACTTCCCACTCAGTTAGCAGTCGTGAAATGCGTAGCACATCGAAAGATTATAGACGATATAGGAAAAGGGAACGCTTTTGTTGATCAGATAGCTAAACAGACTGCCACCATCCTTTCCACAGAGATGTACATTTCAAGGGAGACCATAAATGCCTATGTAATGGATGAGGTGGTTGACTCTGTAAAGGACATCCAAGCCAATGCCACACTAGAAGAATCCAAGATATGGGCAGAAGGCTTGGGGAAACTTGATGATGATGGGTGTTGGGTGGACATAGTTGAAGGAAAATGGCTACTTCCTGACGCATACGTAATGATGATGGTCATCATGGCTCACGGCCCTACCCATATATGTGCCCGGAAGCTTACACGAATGTTGGAAAAAGTTCGGGCAAATGACAAAATCTCTAAAATAGCTGAGCGTTATGTTCAGAATTGCATGATCTGCTTACAGCATAATGTGGGAAAGGGAACATCAACTCCCAGGGGAAGTTTTGGTCCACCTTCTGTCCCCTTTGAGGTCATCCACTTTGATTTTATCGAAATGGAACGGTGTAATAACTTGAAATATGTGTTAGTTGTCAGTTGTGCTTTCAGCAAATGGGTTGAGGCTTTTCCTGTTAAGGACGCTATAGCCATGACTACTGCAAAAACTATGTTAAAAGAGTATTTCCCTAGGTGTGGGCTACCAAGAGTCATCTGGTCGGACAATGGTCCACATTTTGTCGCTGTTGTAATTCTGCAGATATGTGCGACATTACAAATCGACGAACGGTTCCATTCGGCTAGACACGCTCAGAGGGCCGGATTAGTAGAAAGACACAATGGCATCATCAAGAACAAGCTTGCTAAGACATGTGCCGGCACCAAACTAAAATGGCCGGACGCCTTACCGATCATGTTACTAGCCATGCGTACAACCCCTCAAACTAAGACTGGGCTCTCTCCATTTGAGGTGGTAATGGGGAGACCTGCGAATATCTGGAACCTTCTGAAATGTCGGTCTTTGAACAATGTCGAAAATGTACGTCTTTCAGATTACTGTAGCCAGTTGACTAAAAACCTGTATTTGATTTATCACCAGGTGCAAGAGGCTTTACCTGAATGATACGAGGGCCCGGGTCACAGCATTCAGCCCAGAGACTGGGTGTTAACAAAGGCATTTGAGCGATCTTCTTGCCTTGCACCTCGGTGGCGGGGCCCTTTCCAGGTCCTGCTGGTCACACATACTGCAGTGCGTGTCACAGGCAGATAAAATTGGATCCACGCGACACATGTCAAGAGACTTCCACACCCGGTGCCACACGATACAGAAGAAACAGAACCCCTCACCAATACTGCAACCAACGATCCCGAAGCAGTAAACATCAATGAGAGTGCATCAGAGTCTCTCTCTGAGCCCGTGAGGCAAGGGGAATCAGCCATTTTGTCTCCACACTCTCCAAAAGCTTTGTTTCCGGAAACTGTTGTTCCAGAACTTGAATCTTCACTTGCTCTTGATACGTCGCTTCCAACGGGAAGTGACAACACATTGTTCTCGGATCAATCAGTACCGTGGGCAAAGAGGTATAATTTACGTCCAAGGAAAAAGACTTACGGCACGGTTCGGCTGTGCATTCGAAGAAGAGAGGAAAATCATTTAGGGCTTGCTTTTTGCCCAAGTAATTGTTTGAAAAAGAGGATTCTGTTGGCTAGGGTTGTGGAAGGACGAAGAAGTCGCTCGGCCTGGAGGCCGCCAGCAAAAAAACATTGGGGATTCCATTTGAAGACTGCAATGCCTGCAACCCCTACCGCTCGTGCAGGACTGATAAATGACCATGTGACCAGCAGTGAGAATGGACAAACTGTTAGGGCCTCGAAAACGTACTGCTGTCTTTTTATAATGTCAATTGGTTTTATAATAGTAACTGTGTTAAGCTTTTGGTACCTGGAAGAAGTGCATCCATTGAAACCTTGTTACCGACTGAACATGTACCCACTGTCCCTACTCCTTTTGTGCATTTGCATACTTTATTTCCTAGAGACTCTCAGCATAGACAGAGATATTACAACAATACATTGTTACTTATCATGAATGCTACACATGCCATTTTTAATAAGTCCAACTGTTGGGTCTGTTCGCATTTACCGCAACACAGGGATAAGGGGCTCGGTTGGTATATTCATCCTTTACCTTTGACAACCGCTTGTTATGCCTCTCTTAGAGCACTATTCTTTGGCCGATGGAACGATAGCATCTCGGGGAATTTTGATGGTACTAATTTGAATAGTTTTGAGAAACGTGTTCTTAAGCCCTTGGGATGCTCGCTTTTTGCAAATAGGAGCAAGCTCAACGTTGCTTCTATTAGGCCTTCTGATAGACTGTCTCGTCCTTTTCAGTCTTTGATTTCTTTTAAGATGGCTCCTATAAGCAATAAGGATGCCATGCCTCCTTCTTACACTGTTAACCATAGCCCCGATTCAGTTTCTTTCTGCATACAGAGGGATGGTACTCAGTCAATGGGAAATTTTAAAGATTGCGCCAACATTGCAAATTTAACTGGGGAAGACAGACCTTTGTATGTAGGAGAACCTGTCTACTTTGTTTGCGGTAATGTAGCATTTCCATGGTACCCAGGGATTGGCAGGGAACTTGTTATTTAGGGATCTTGTTACCCAGGGTATTCATAGCCAGTACTGTAGAGGTTTCAAAGGCTCGTCCGTGATGGGACGAGAATGATGACACTCCAGCACAGGTTCTGGGAGACGTAGCGAAATCCTTCGTGCCATTTTGGGGACAAATAGCAAATTCCGAAGACATTAGGAGACTAGCGAGAGTACTGGAGAGACCATCAACCAGACCACCGACACACTCTATAATATGACATTAGTACAGAAAGCAATAAGATTAGTAGCACTTCAGAACCGGATGGCATTAGATGTCATTTTGGCTGAACGTGGTGGAGTGTGTAAATTGGTGGGGTCTGCTTGCTGTGTTTTTGCGCCAGATTCCTCCCCAACTATCTTCAAGGCAATACAGAATCTGCACGTCCTTAGTTCAGAAGTGCTTGTTCCCGAGGGAAACTGGAATCTTAGCGCTTGGTTCTGGGACTTCTTGCGATCTTGGGGTTGGAAGGTGCTTTCGGTCTTGCTGATCATTTTGGGAATTCTGTTGTTCCTTTGTTGCTGTATACAGTGTTTACCTAGTACATGTTCGATGCTAGGGGGATGTTGCGCACAGGCGATAAGTACATTAGGACACAGGGTATACGCCACATACAAGAATTCCAAAGAATACGTGTTGAAAGAAATCCTGATAGACAATCTAATGGCAATAGATATTTCTGACTGTGATTCAGGGTGTATTGACGATGAGACGTGAAGTTGTTCATAAAGTGATCAGACGTAGTTTTAGCACTTGGCATAGGCCAAAAGGAGGGTTTGTCGAACGGAAAATTATATCATGCCTCCTATTTGATGAATATATGTATATTGGCCTACGCCAAGCTGCTTATAAGCCACTTGCGAGGAAATCCGCGTTGCAAGGTCTTGACCTTAGATCAGTGTAAGCCGCCATTTTAGGTCTATCCGCCATTTTAGGTTCTCCCTCTAAAAGTCAACCTGTGTTCTAAGATGGTGGACAATGTCATTCCGAATGTAACATGGCCGTCTTGACCTCTGTGTATAAACGAATGTATAACTTACCTTCAGGCTACTTGCTGGGGTCATGAACTGAGACCTTGTCCCTCGCTGACCTGTGTGTAGAGGATTACTTGCGCCAACGAAGCTAATCCACGAGCATATGTTAAACACAATGTATTCAAATACCAAAATGTGAACACTTGTTTGACTACATTGTATAAAACTGTTTGAGAAGGTTTAACATGAAATCCTAAGATATACTGTTGCCATTGAGGCTTGTTAGTGAATATATTAAAGGTAAACCCTAAATGTACAGATGGACGAACTCGGCACGAACCCTAGATCCGTAATGTATTAACTTGTATTAACTTAGGAATGGGTTGAACATCATGATTTCGAGGGTATAAAGAGTGTGACTATTCTAATGTAAGCCCCACTCACTGAGCACACCGAACCGAGCTGGAGTTCGCTGTGTTGTACTGAGGGCCGATAGCTATCTGTTGCTTTGTCCTTTGAAACTGTTCAGTATAAAATAAAGATCTTTTGTATGTTCCTTTGTAACCCGCGTTTGGCGTGTTTCCTTTTGGGGTACTCAGCCTCAATATCTTCTTTTTGTTTTCACAATAGGAGTGAGTGTCATAGGAGTGCATGATTTAGCAGTGTGTGTCATTAGAGCACTTGTCATTGGAGTATGTGTTGGAACAGTGTGTTGTAGGACCATGTGGCAAAGGAGCGCATGTCATAGAAGTGTATGGTAAGAGGGTGTCGTAGGAGTATGTGTCATAGGAGCATATGACATATCATATGTAGTAAGAGCTTGGATTGTGTACTAAGAACTTGCAATGAGAGTGTGTGTCGTAAGAGTGTGTGTCATAGACCATTTATTTTAGGCATGTGTGGTAAGAATGTGTGTTGTAGGAACGATTGTTGTAGGAGCGCATGTCACAGAAGCACTTCTCACAGCAGAGAGTGGGCATAGATCTCTTTCTTCAGCGAGAGCCTCCCTCTGGAATGGCCTTCCTGCCCCTCCCAGACCTACCAGCATGCGAAGAACAGGACTGGATAAGCACCTACAGATTGGAATGGATCATGTTGGTAACTATGCACTTGTTGTAGGAGCATGTCTCATAAGAGTGTGTGCCATAGGAGTTTGTGTTGAAGGCACATGTATTATAGATGCGCCTGTTGTAAGAGCGCATGTTGTAGGAGTGCATCTCATAACTTGTCTTAGGAGCATGTTTCGTAAGAGAGAGTGTCATAGGAGCATGCCTCCCAGCAGCGTGTGTCATAGGACCACATGTTGTAGAACCACATGTCGAATGAGCGGGTGTCTTAGCGTGCCATAGGAGGGCATGTCACTGGAGCATGTCTTGTGAGAGTGTGCTATAGGAGCTCATGTTGTAGGAGGCTGTATTATAGGAGCATCTGTCGTAGGAGCACCTGTCGTAGGAACGCCTGTTGTCGGAGCGCATGTCGTGGGTGCACTTGTCATAGGAGCATGTTTTGTAAGTGAGTGTGTCATAGGTGCATGCGTCTTAAGAGCATGTTTTGTAAGTGCTTATGTCTTTGGGCCGCTTGTTGTAAGACCATGTGTCGTAGGAGCGCATGTTGTAGGAGGGTCTCATTGGAACACATGTTGTAGTAGCACATGTCATAGGAGCATGGTTTGTAGGAGCATGTCTCGTGTGAGAGTGTTATAGGAGCGTGTTTCGTAGAATCGTGTTTTGTAGGATGGTGTGTCATAGGAGCATCTGCCGTAGGAGCTTGTGTCGAAGGAGCATATATCATAGGAGTGTGCATAATAAGAGAGTGTGTTGGAACAGTGTATATTAGGACCATGCGAAGTAGTAGCACATGTTGTAGGAGTGTGTGGTAACAGGGTGTCATAGGAGCGTGGGTCGTAGGAGCGCATCATAACATATGCCTTAGGAGCGTGAGTCGTAGGAGTTGGGTACTAAGAGATTGTCATAAGAGTGTGTCATAATAGTGTGTGTCGTAGGAGCATGTGTCGTAGCAGTGTGTGGTAAGAGGGTGTGTTGCAGGTGCATGTGTTGTTGGAATACATTTTGCAGGATCACTTGTTGTAGGAGCATTTGAGATAGGCGCACATGTCGTAGGTGCACCTGCTGTTGTAGGAGCATGTCTCGTAAGAGTGTGTGTCATAGGAGTATGTGTGCTAGGACTGCGTGTTATACGACCATGTGTCATAGGAGTGCATGTCGTAGGAGGATGTGTCGTAGGAGCACATTTTGTAGGAGTACGTGTCGCAGGAGCATGTGTTTTGAGAGTGTGTTATAGGAGTGTGTGCCATAGGAGCGTATTTTGTAGGACCTCATGTTGCAGGATTGTGTGTCATAGGAGCGCATATTATAGGAGCATATGTTTTAGGAATGTGCATAGTAAGAGTGTGCATTGTAACAATGTATTATAGCACCACGTGAAGTAGCAGCGCATGTGTCCTAGGAGCGCATGTTTTAGGAGTGTATGGTAACAGGGTGTCATAGGCGGGTGTCTTAGAAGGGTGTTTTATAGGAGCACATGCTGTAGGGGCATGTGTCACAGAAGCATGTCTCTTGAGAATGAGTTATGGTTTGTCGGAGCGCATGTCGTAAGAGTGCATGTCGTAGGTGCACATATCATAGGTGTATGCAATTACATCTGAAAACGAACACGAAAGTAAGCCCTAACTTTCATATGTTTTAGATGACACAATGGTGTAATATATGAACCGTGAAACACATGCGTTCTTGGTACAGTTTGTATGAAAAATGCATGTTCATTCTGGGCATGTGCGTTATATAGATACATTTAAAATTTAATAGCTCAAATTTCGCCAATCGATTTTGAATTTTCTTTTCAGTGCATCAATTCCTGATAAACTGTAGGACCATGCTAATCACTGTGAAACTCAAAGTGCCCATGGTTGAGATATTTGGCCTGAAAACCTAAAGCCCCATGTTAAAATCAGTTTAAAATGTGATCAAAGTAAAACCATTTTAAACTATGAACTTATTAATGTACCTTTCTGAAATTTCACACACACAGGCGGCTGCCTCAAATTAATAAGAACGATTATTTTCAGATTTTTTCATGTAAGGTTTGAAAGTTATTGAGAAAAGTTATTCTTTCCATATGAAAAATGCAAGTTAATTCTGGGCTTGCGTGGTATATATAGATACATTTCAAATTTTACTAACTCGAAATTGGCAAAATTAATTTTCAAAATTTGTTTTCACTGCACCAATGCTGATGAAATCTAGTCACATGCAAAAAATTGTGACAATAGAAGTCGCCAATTTTTAGATATTTTGGCTGAAGTATTATTTCTTTTCCTATTGGAAAACCACATTTTAAAAGCTGTTAAAAACTCAATCAAAGTAAAACATTTTTCTAACTATGAAGCCATTAAAATAAAATGTGGACATTTAGCAGGCACAGACAGATACCTCTAGATATTACTCTGGAATATTTTCTGATTTTTTCATGTAAGAGTTCAAAAGTTATTAAAAAATATTTATTTTCTGAAACTCCATAGTGGCTTTGTCTTAACCTTATCTATGCAAAGACATAATATATATGCACTTTACGCACTTTACAAACTTTGGTCCATGGCCTAATTTAAGCATTGCCCGTCTTTGAGCCCTATATTTACATCAGACATGTTATGCACTACAGGTTAATCTTTGGGCTCGTGCTTTTTTGTGCAGTTCGCTGTACTTGGGAGGCTCATGCTGATCCTCAGCCCGGAGTTTAAATAGATTGGGTGATTACATTCAGTACTGCAATTGCTGATTTATCAGCGTTCATGTGGTTAAAGATTACTTTAATTATTTGTTTTCTTTTGATGTTCTTTTCTCCACAGGGAGACATTGTAAGTTTAGATCGAAGGGAAATGGCTAATATTACCTGTATGAAATTTTGCTAGTGTTTATGCTGGTTTTATGGTAGGTTGTCACTTGGGTTTTATAGTGTGGCTGTAATGATGACTATTGAATACATCTGTGATGTCACCATTGTAGTCATAGGCTGCACAACAGAGGGCACAAAGTTAAGGTGGCTTTAGCAGAATTTCCGGGGTTTCGTGGCGTTAAGTTCTCACCTTAACGTCCTTGCAACTAAAGTTGTTTCCTTGAATTTCAAAGCTTTGGTTATTCCATAGATTTTTAGAACACTATGAGACAACTAGCTGTGGCCTTGAGCCATGGCCAGTGGGCACTGCCACTCTATATTTTAAAACACCTGCACCCATTCACAAAGACGTTCATCAATTACAAACTGATTTTTGCTTTAATCTTTTTATTAACAGCGAAATAAAGAAAGTATAAACAAATGACATTCACATTGCATCATTACCTGTTTTGACAGTGCTATTGTTATGTAAAAAAGATGTCAGGCTTTGAGAACTAACAATGTTTTAGGCAATATGCAGTGAGATTCAATTATTTGTCATGGACCACACACTTTGGTTTAGCAGCGTGCTACAAGCCCCTTGTTTTATGGCCGGTGTTTTGGTGAATGTTGTGATGCATTTCACAACCCGAACTAATCACATTTAGGGACCACAGTAAAGGGAAAAACATGACCGGCTGCTTGGATAAAATATGCCCAGGTACTTTTGCCCCCACAGCGAAAATCCAAAGCTGGCACCTATGAATATACACACAGTAAGTGAACATTTATCTAAAAGAGAAATATACAAATGTAGTTCTATTGAGTGTACAAGGCAAAATAGCATTGGACTTTCAAAAACAGTAATGAACACCTGATTATTTTACTTGAGAGAGGAAATGTTCCAATAAATATGCTGGCAAAGTATTAAAGGTGCTCTCCTTTTAAATCCAGCAATATGTTGTGAAATTTTCCATGGAAAACAAAATCCCAATGTGAAGCAAGTGCTTGTGGTCTTGTGGTTAAGTGTCTGTACTGGGAACATGACAACGTGAGTAAAATCCTGCTAGCCAAATACTTTAGCAAGCCTGTCAACCTAAAAGAAAAATAAGGGGTTGCATCCCCCCTCTGAAAAAAATAAGTTACGCTATCCACCCACATGTGTCTTTTACTTATGCCCTGAAAATCAGCCACAATCCGGGGCAAAAAACTGCACCAGTTTCTAGGATTGCAAACTCTCTTGCCACATCGTAGGCAAATACTCATGACTTACTTCCCTGTCATCATTTCCCCTTCTCACCCACATGTCTGTTTTTCAACAATTCTCTACTTCATAAAGATAACTTGAAAAGTACACATACTAAATTGTCACTCAAATATATAAATCATTATCAAACTATGTTAGGCAAAAAGCGTACAATTGTGGCATTATTCACCACATCTTGACTGGGAAACTACAAATACCAGATTACAATTCAGCAAAAGAATGGTCTCTAAGTGCAATATTTTGAAGCACTGACATTAGCACATTTTAAACAAAAAGAATGTGGATGCCATGTGTTTTCTTAGTTCGTTATGAGATATTTAAAACTAAAAAAACTCACAGCATCTGGAACTGTGGACTGTCTCCCATCCATGCAGTAACAGCGATGACCCTGATTAGTTTAAAAGCGAGGAAGGTGCCTGTCCCCTCAAGCCACGTTGATCTACGTGGTGTTTTTAATTGTGCTCATTTGTTAGGGTGGCAGCTGCTACCTTGCTTTAAAGCTAAGCAGGTTCAGTCTCAGTTACTACCTGGATGGGCTCCTGGATGCCAGTGATTTTTCACCCCGAGGTCACTGCGTCATTTTTTAAACTTTTTTTCTATAGCCGCTGGTACGAACTACAGATAACTTTGGCTATCTGTAGTCATTTTATATATGAACTACAGATAGCCCTGGTTATCTGTAGTTTATTATAGCCACAAATATCAAAAAAACGACCAGAAAAAAAGCTTTCTTGCCCCCCAGGCCCTCACCAAGTGCCAGCATCATCTGTGCCAGCTCCCCCAGAAGGCTTCCTCATTTCCTCTGCCTTCTTCCTTTCTACCCACAACATATGCTGTTTTCGTGACACAGTTTGCTTTGAGATGTTGGCTATTCAAGGCTAGAGCCCATGTTACAGAAAAGCTTTGTGTTGAAAAAGCCCAAATTTACCTTGGTAACCATAACATTAACCATAACGCCCCTTTTACAAACTTTTTTCACTGAATATATACATATATATTATAGTGCAGCAGTTGCCGCACTATAACTAAGTTGAGTATCAAGTTCCACAGGAAACCCAGAGAATTTAAATCTAATAACTTTTGACTTGCATGACGTATTTAGCTGATATTTTGCAAATAAAATGTTTGTCATGCCCGCACCTTCCCGCTTCCAGGCTGGACTTTTTGGGAAAGATTAGTTAAAAAATGAAAACGTTATTAAGAAAGCAAAAAACACTGTTTTCAGCCTACTCCCATTAATTTTCCCACATCCCTGCGCAGCTCACCGCACAAACTGCTGGACAGAATTGGACCCGGTACGAAACAACTTGGGCATGAAACATTGAATCGATTTCTGGGAGGGGTTATTCCATCCAGTAGTTGTTAAAATATTTGAAGGAGAAGGTGGTGCCACCTTCTGCCAAACATGCTTTACATGTGCCCCACAAAGCATCAGCAAGGCTTTTCAGCCATTTATTTTCAATGCGAGAGATAACCAGGGTTATAGTGAGAATAACCGGGGTTAGACTGAAAAGGAAAAGTGGAAATAATGCCATTTGGAGGAGGAAAAAGGATGAAATGGCATCAGGCTAGAGGTTGGAAGGTGGAAAGAGGAAACCGTGAGAAATTGGGGAGGTGGAGCGGAGAGCTTGAATGTTTTCACATAACCAGGGTTATACTGGGGAATTAACATGGTTATTTGCGGGCGTCCCACAAAAATAACTGGTGTTTATGAATAAACGAGAGAGTTAAATACAAAAAAAGAGGAATTTTACTGCTACAGTCAGGTGGGCGGGAGCAATGGGTGTGGCCGAAGAATATGGGTACTGGGTAACTTTAAGGAACCAATGGTACAATATGGAGAGTGGACACAGCCAAAGGTCCTGGCCACTGTGCAGGTGGACCCCAACGAAACCTATTGGGGCAACATGTCAAGGGGTGCATTATGGAAAGTGGATGGACTAGTGTGCACAAATGAAACCTACTGGTGTGGCCACGGCTGAAGGCAATGGTTAGTGGGTCCATTTAGGAAACCTATTGGAGCAATATTGAGGGTAGCCACGGGTGAAAGTCGTGGGCTCTGGCCAAAGCCAAGGGCCATGGCTAGTGGGACCGGAAGAAAGCCATTGGGGTAACATGTAAAGGGGCCACGGCCCGAGGTCGGGCCAATGGTCATGAGTGAATGCTAGGGCTAATGAGTAAGAAAGAAAGGTAGTGTTTTAAAATGTACAGTGGGTACGGATGAAGGCCCTGGCTAGTGGGCCTGAAAGACATATATAGTACCTAGTGGCTCCAAAAGAAACATATTGAGGTACATGCATCAGGGTTGCCTTATAAGTTGAAAAGAGATTTAACTTGTTCAAATGGATTTTTGTAGGGGAGGCACTGGGTTGGCATGGCCTCGACAAGAATTATATAAAACTGATAAAAGTACTGCAAAGTAATGTTAGCAGTAATATTCGCAATATTTATGTAGGTGGATTAAATCAACCATCATTCATTTTGGAAGGGGAATTAAGCAGATTTGCCCAAATTACCATTCGTTTTCATTCTAGGATTAGAGGCACAAACACATATGACTTACACCTAATATATTAAAGGCATTGCAATTGGGGATATGCTGATCAAAAAGGTGGCTTCCTCTGACCAAATGGTACAATTCTTGAGTGAGCCTGAGAAATTGTTGCCAGAATAATACTGCTACATTTTGAAATCTCAAATTTCAAATTGAAGTTTGAGATCTTTTTTCTATCAGAACAGATTGTTAATTGTGTACTCACTGTTTTAGGTTTTAAATAGAATGACACCTATATAACCTATTTAGCTATAGCATCTGCCCCTTCTCTAAAAGACTCTTTGTAAAGGCATAATTTTTTAAAGTGTAGTGATTTTTCATTCAAAATGGGGGAACTCCATGTCCCTACCTTCTTTTTTTAATTTTTCTATCAACCTTTCCACTTTGAACAATCTATTTGTCGTTCAGAAATAATAATAATACCAACATTGATACATTTAAGAGAATGCCTTTACATTGATACTTAGATGCAACAATACCTTAGCACGAATGGTAAGATATATTATAGTAGACGGAATACAAATAATAATGAACAACGTGTTAAATGATAATGAGGAGTTAATAGATAGTTGGTCCTCACTAAAGCCATCAGGGTTCTGGAGACTGGCATTTATCAGAATGATAATTTCCCCTATAATATTTGACCCTTTATCAATGCTTCCAATAACGTTTTCTCAGAAATTCTACACAGACCTAATTTCTGTTTAATCAAAATGTTCTTTGGCTCAGCAGGAAATGTAGAATATCTATTGATAAATTAGAAGCGTGCGAGAATTAGTATGAGGTACCCTTCACAAAATGCATTAAATACTGAAACTCTTTCAAGCTTCTCCCAACAAAGAAATGGGGTGGCTGCCAGGAGTCCGCTAAGCATGGATGAGTAAAGACTGAGAAAGCTAGCTTCACCCAAACATTTTTATTTGTTTCCATCTATGTGAGCATTATATCCCAAAGAGACCCGCAGTTCCTACAGTCTGTGTGTGCTACCATGAGAAGATACGCAGCATGTATCCCAAAGAACTGGCCCATGACTAATAGCATTATAGCTCAATAGGGCCTGCTATTAGATGGGAAGGGCAAGAACTGGATGTTTGGGAAACAGAGGTTGCTCTATGACTTAATGACATATTTTTTTTTAATTAATGTAATCCTTTTCAGCCTGTGAGAAGGTAGCTTAAGCTTGAGGAAGGAGAAAGGATTTGATATGCTCAGTTACCATCTCCTCCTCTCGCCCCCCTCCCGCTATTCCCTGCTCTCCCTCTGGCTCTTCTGCAGCCACTCCTCCTCCCTCCTTCTCTGCCTTTCCCCTTTTGTCTCCTGACGAGGTTTCTAGACAAGTCCGATCTATGAAAGTCTCCTCGAAGGAGATTCACCCCTATTCCTCCAAAACTATCAAGGACCACATCGACTCCCTGGCTCCTGCCCTGGCTAATTTCTGCAATCACTCCTTCGCCACTGGAGTCTTCCCTTCCCCCCTGAAGTACCCCCTTGTGCACCCTCTTCTGAAGAAACCCTCTGCCGACCCCTCCTGCCTGGCTAACTATCGCCCAATGTCCATCACTCCCTTCCTGGGCAAGCTCCTGGCGAAACTGGCCATCTCCCAGCTCAATCTCCACACTGAATCTGTTGGTTGTCTTCATGATCATCACTCTGGCTTCAGAGCTGCCAGAAGCATGGAAACTGCTCTCCTGAACATCCGTGAAGACCTGCTCACCAACCTTGACTCCAACACCCTGTCCGTTCTTATCTTGCTTGATCTCTCTTCTGCCTTTGACACTGTCAACCATGCCATCCTGCTCAACCGTCTCCATGATAACCTGGGTATCACTGGTCAGGCTCTGGTGTGGCTGACTTCTTTCCCCTCCGACCGACCCTCCCAGGTCCAACTTGGGTCCTTCCTCTCTGACATCTTTATCTCTACCTGTGGTGTCCCCCAGGGATCCAACCTCCCTCCCCTGGCTGTTCAACTAATACCTGGAACTCCTTGCCCACCGCATCGCTGCTCTCTGTCCCAACTTTCAGTGCTATGCGGATGATACCCAGCTCATTTTCAGGCTACCCTCTGCCTCCTCCTCCTCTCCTTCCCTCATCTCTGACTGTCCGTCTGCCATCCAGGAATGGTGTGCCACCAACGACCTCTGCCTTAATACCAATAAGACTGAGATTCTACTCATCGGCACACCCACTCTCTCCTTCCATGCAGCTCTCTGGCCGGCCTCTCTTGGCCCTCCTCCCACTCCCACCTGCAAGGCTAAAAACCGCAGGGTCATCTTCGACTCTGCACTCTCCTTCTCCTCTCACAACTCTGACGTCACTAAGAAGTCACACTACCAGCTGCACCTCCTTGGAGGTATTCTTCCTTTCCTCTCCTTCCCCCAGAAGCTCACTGTCTCCAGAGCCCTGGTCCTCTCTAAACTGGACTATTGTAACAGCCTCTATCTAAATCTGCCTGCCTCCACTCTCCACCCTCTGCAAATTATCCAGACCAGGGCTGCAAGACTTTTCTTGGCCTCAAGCCCAGGGATCGTATCTCTCCAGGACTGAAATCTCTGCACTGGGTCCCAGTGGCTGCGAGAATTAAGTTCAAAACCCTCTGCATTTTACACAAGGCCTTCTGGGGTCTGCGGCCGCAGTACCTTAACCTTTCTCTTCCTAAATATCTTCCCTCTCGAGCTCTTCGCTCATCTGCCTCCAACTCCCTCAGGGTTATTCGCTTCTCCAAGCAACGAGTTGGTGGCAGATCGTCCCGGGAGGATAGCTTAACGTTAACGTGCGCGCCTTGGAAGCAAGACGACACGAAGCAACACAGGTTCGATCCCCGGGTCCGCGCTTAGAAACCTCTGGGTGTTTAAGCACGTTATAAATACGCAACTAAGACAAAAAAAAAAAACAATTACGCAACAGAAAAAACAAACAATTCCTATAACAGCGCCTCGATGCCCGCAGGCTGTGTGAGCGCTTTAAAAATGCAAAATAAAAATAAATGCAAAAATCACTCTCTTCGGCAGGGACCTCTCTCTGGAACAGCCTTCCTGCCTCCCTGAAACTCGAGGAGAACCATCTCCGGTTCTGGAAGCACCTCAAAACCTTCCTCTTTGGTTCTGCTTTCCCTCCTCCCCTCCCCTACTGAATTCCTGACTGGAATTGCACTGGTTACCTGGCCACCCTTTCTGATCTCTGGCCCAGGCTCTGTCAATTGCCCACCTGCACTGCCTCCCTGGCAACCCCTGCACCTGAGGACCGTTTTCTGTATCCCTACAGTCCCCCTAGCAGCACTTATGTCTGCACTTCCTTGCACTTGCCACTAGCTGGCTGTTTTATTTGTTTTATTTATCTTATTTATTCCACTTTCGCATGTACTGCACTTTCCACTCTCCCTTCCCCCGCACACTTTTCCTCTCCCCCTTCCCATGCACTTGCACGTTCTGAATGACACCTGGCCTAGTAGGATCATTGTCTGTTCTCCCTTTGTTTCTCCCCCCTTGCCTCGTCACGCCTTGAAACACTTGTGTATAGGCGCGTTATAAATGCCATATCATATCATATCATACCAGAATATTAAAAGAAATCAAATCTCTTGACTATCAACTTAATTGAAAAGGATGTTGTCAGGATAATTGGTGCAATAAATGGTTTTAGGGCCAATGAAAAGGAAGAAACAGAGAGTGGTAGGCACTTTTGAGATGCTATAAGAAATGGAGACATGAAAGGAGTTGTACGGTTATATCTGTAGTCAAATGTAGCCATATTTGTGAAGGATCTCCCCACTGGTTAACATAAGCCTATCTGTATATGCTGTTCTGCTTAGGTTACTCTGGACCCCTATTGTGTTACATACACATGTTGCTGAATGCAAACATGTATGAGGGTTCTTTGATAGAGAGAAGGGGAATGTTCATGACATGTTCCTTGATTAAAATGATGTAATATTTAAAAAGAGAATGTAAAAAAATAACATAAGATCATTGAATGGACAACATTTTGTAACTGGGCTATTGAGGATATACATGATTGCTGGAACTAATAACTATTCCGGATCCTCATACTTTTAGCACTCAGGACTTTAAACTGGAAGAAGTTGTCCCTAATAATAGGTGAAAGGTGGTGGGATTCTATGTGTCCCACTCATAGGTTCAATCAGGGTTATAGGGTGACTTCAAGGAAAATGCTAAAACAGAGGGAACATGTGACTTCTTGATGATTTTAGCTGACATTTGTAGGAGGAAATGTGGTAGGTGTTCAGAAGCCGCTAGTTAATCTCCACAAGCCACCTGTTGTGATATCCAACCCAGTTTCAGATTAAGCATAAACAAATATTGCTCGGTCCTGATGATAGGTTTTAGAGAAAGTGTCATTGACACGTGGCTTTATTTTTCCTATCTCGCCAGAAGCACTTTTGAAGTTTTGCCTATTTACTACTTCTGTGTGTTTGGTCTCCAGTTGTCCGATCCTCTATATTAGTACTTATATTGCGGTTGTGGCACTTACATATATATTGTGTTCGTAAATTTGTATCATACAAAAAGATGATCTATTGTAGTAACACATGAATTTAAATATATTAACACTGACTTTATTTCTAATGTTATCTTCAATTTTCATATACTTACTGGCGTTTATGCTATCTAACACATAACTATGATACTGAGAAGCTAAACAAAAACAGACTTGCGTTTGGAGCTACATAGTAAATGATCTTTGTTAGTTGAGGCTGAATATCATAGTGCCTTCAGATCTACAACAAAAATAACTATTCTTTTACTTTATAATCAAGCAGAGGCATTTTAATTTTAATAGTGTATATTAATTATCCAATTTCCACTGGAAAAAAAGTATTTTAAAAAGTGGAAAACGATCTTTAAACATAGCATGTGGAAGCCTTCTGAAAGTTAATGGGCCTCATTCCGAGTATGGCGGTAAGGGATAGCGGCCACCGCTAACGAGAGCGGTGGCGGTAATCCCTTACCGCCATACTCCGAGTTCCCTTTGCGCCATGGAGGTTTTAACACCTGCTTTTAGCAGGTGTTAAAAACCATGGCGCTAAGGGACCTTGATGTTAATTACGCCACCGTAATTTACGGTGGCGTAATTAACGCCTTCCCCACTCCCATTATGCCCTATGGGGCAAGAATGGGAATGGGGAAGGGTAAATGGGGATTGGGGAATTACCGCCCCGCCAACCTTGGAATGGGGCGGTAATTCCGCCATCCACCAAGGCGCTGCCGGTCCGGGTACGGCGTCAACCAAGGCGTTAATAGCGCCATTGGTTAGCGCCGTACTCGGAATGTGGCCCAATGTCTATTGCTGTCCACCAAAGTCTATAAGGTTTGAACATAGACGAGAATTGTCAATGGCTCCGTATGGCATTTGAATGTTATTGCAGCCACTGGGCAGTCTTGTATGGGACAAGACCAGATAGAGTTGAATAGTTGGATCACAGAGAAACGGTTGACCTCCTGTCCCAAAATTGACCCCAAAGTAAAAAGCATATTATCGAACATGTGGCAGTGACTGGGGCTGAGGCAGGCTCTCCAGCTTCAAAAGGCTCAAGGGCTTTGGGAGAGCTCAGTGATGAGCTCTGCAGTGGTCAAGCAAGCAAGCTGTCGATGGGAGAAAGTACACATAGAAGGCAAAGTGTGAGTGAAAACACACTTGAAATTCTCCGTATCAACTATTTTATTGTGATGTTCGCCACCATCATCTTTCTTCAGAGGGTTGTCCTGGTTGGTTTTGTGGTAAAGAGTTTGCAGGTCTCGGTTCTCGGTTCTCTTCAGAGGCCTTTGTGGAAGATTTTGCTGGGCGGAGTTCTCAAACTTCAGTCCTCTAAGGTTGCCTATTGTTCCAGGCAAAATCTCATGTTGAGTTTGGGAAGGCAGAGCAGTTCAAGTACAACTTCTGGTGAGGTGTTCTTGGTGTTTGAAAAGGTGATAGGAGGGGCATGCAATAATGTTAACCAAGGATTGTGCATATTTTCTGGGTCTCATTACATCCCCCTTCTGGTCAGCTCTTTCGATGGCATTGGGCTTCTTCAGAACTTGCCATCGGGATAATGTTCCCCAATGCAAGATGTTGCTACCCCCTGGTGTCAATTCACTAATGCTCAGCTCGTCCGCTGCCTGGAAAAATGGCTTCGGAACTCCTGAAGGTGTTCT
The DNA here is from genome assembly GCF_040938575.1 of Ambystoma mexicanum. Lineage (NCBI taxonomy): Eukaryota > Metazoa > Chordata > Amphibia > Caudata > Ambystomatidae > Ambystoma > Ambystoma mexicanum. The sequence goes on along the minus strand of NC_090922.1, from coordinate 55,078,747 downwards.
ACTGGTTTCCCTATGAGACAACCTCATTAGCCCTGATTGCTCCTCCCATTCACCCTCGGGTACTTTTCTTCATATCTACCAGGCTCTGTTGCAGGGCTTCCCACCCAAAAGCTGCAGTCCTGCTTGAACTGCCAGGTCACATCCATTCGGCACAAGACCACAAGCATTCCTAGACATATTTCATCCTCATTGGCCATCCTGAGTGAGGTGTAGCTTGGGACACCAGAGACAGCAGACGTGGGTCTCATGTCAGGACCTACCTGTGCTACTTGAGGTGACATAGGCAACACTAAACAGTGATGGATGGAAAAGCTTTGACTTTATCATGATCCACTAGCAGTCACTCTGATTAGCCTTCCAAATCTTCATTTTCTTTGCCTGGTTGTGCCATTACAGAAGGGGAAAAGCCTTATCCAAAGCAGACGTGGTCCAATCCATCCAGCTCATTCTTCTGTTTTGTAAAAAAAAGGCAATGGGCCTCATTACGAGGTTGGCGCCAACCCTGTAACACCGAATCCGCCGCCTGACTTCCCAGTGCCACCAGGACATTGAAAGTCTCGGTGAAGCAGGAAGTCGTCAGGTGGTAGATTTTGTAAGTCCCCATTCCCGTGGAGTACATTTGAACTCCATGGGGAATCTAAAGCACCGGCACTGCCACAGACAGTGCCAGTGCTTCTGCGACAAATCTGCATGCAGGGGCCGCTGCGCCTGGCAGGGTCAGACTTGCCAGGTGCAACAGCCCCTGCAGGCAGACTCGTAGTGCGACGGTCCGGAAATAAGTGTGCCGGTAAGATAACCAGCACCCTTGTTACCAGACCTCCACACTCGTAATGAGATCCAATTACATTTTATATGATTTGAATGCAGAAAAGCTTGACTTTTGACTTTTTCTGGCACTATAAGCTGTACGATCAATGGAAGTTTGAAATCTGCGCTGCACAATAGTCAATGGTGTCATTATGTACCCTCTCAGCAAACCCCTTTACAAAAGAATGGACACCACCCAAATCTCCAAAGATTTGGATGACTGCTTGTGGGACCCATATGGCCTTAAACTCTACCAGAAAAAGTACTGACCCTCGCTTCCTGTAGGCCTATTCAAAAGGGGCCTGTTTCGCGGCTTCCATGGGTATTCTGTAGTGACAGATACTGGAATCCTGATGTGGCGGATATGGGTTGTTTGACCTAAAGAACTTGACCTACTGCTCATTTGAACACATTTTTTTGACCTACGTTTTTTGACCTACTGCGTAGGGAGAACCCTGTAACCCCCTAATGTGGGGGGAGACTCCCCGCTCCCCCCCCCCGACTTCACCCACCTCAACCTATTCCCTTAACCCACCCCAAAACTATTTTTTTATTAAATTGTACCATTTGACCTATCAAATTAGGTTAACAAGATGTGGTCAAATGGGAGTAGGTCAAGTTGGCAGTAGGTCAACTATCCCAATACCGATCTGGCACCAGTGAAGTTACTATCACACACCTCAAGCCCTATCTTCACTCATTAAGGGGACAAGTACCCCACTTTATGGCTGACCAACGATGGGCCTGGGTTGTGGTCTTTCCCTGTGATCAGGTCAGGGGTTTAGCAGGCTCGCAGATGTTCCAATATACACGGTTTCTTGAAGCTGGATGCGATCCCTGTATTTCATTGTACTTTACTTTATTTTAATAGTTTATAACGCGCAGCCAAAAGACCCGGAGGCATACGGGCGCTCAGAGAAATGAGTCCTTCTCACTATTACATCGTATACAAATAACAAACAACAATGCCAGGCCCATCAGAGGACCAAGAAAACCACAAGCTGCCTACCAAATCTCCTACCCATCTAAACAGGAAAGTTTTCCTCTTCCTTTTGAAAATATCCAAAGATTCACACCTTCTCAAATCAGGCGAATAGCATTCTAGCCTTTGGGAGCGGCCACAGAAAACGCACTTTTGCTCACTAAGGCGAGTTTAGATCTGGGCACCTCCAGCAGGTTGGAGTTACTTCATCTTCTTTATTAACCTTTCTGCCAGATTATGATAATAGAAACCGTTTTCACTATACAGATATCATTGTCTTCTATGCTACAAATGTGGTGCCATTAGGGTTATTAGCTAATCTGTTTCATAATGTTGTGTTTGATACCACAGCTGCACAAGGGTCCGTGCTTCATGATATTGAGGGTCTTTGGTTCAAGGTTTATCCACTCAATTCTACCTGGGTGCAGTATAAATATCTTAGAGGGTGTTTGGGTGAGACTGCGAAGACCCTGTGAACCAGCACTACTGTGGCAGGTCCACACAGACCAAGAAGAATCCCAACCCACGACTACACACTCAACCTAAGCAGATGGCAGATGGAGTAACGAGGCTCAAGCCTTGGTGTCCAAAAATCACTGCTATTGGATAAAATCTATCAGCAAGCAGAAGACAGACAGAGGGTGACAAAACATCCTAGTGTCTCACGTGCTCTACAGAGACAATCTTGGACTCTGCGGCTGGTGAAAATGAAGTGGGATATATTGTAGGGCACCTAGAAACAAATGCATCCTAAAATCGGGACTACACGGATTACCAGCAAATAAGTCGCTGGGATAAGAGAGAACTCTACGCATATTTCAACACAGGTCACTTTTGCATAAATCCTCCCTACCACTACTGAATGTTCTATCATACTCCTCCTTTGCCTCTCTGGCAGGCAAAAAGCGCATAGACGCCATAACCTTTGCCAGTAGTCGCTATACAAATGCAAGATAACATAAATAGTGACACCTTCGGCCCAATTGTGATTGGCCCTTGCACAATGTGGGGGGTAGGAAAGCAGGTGGTCTGCAAGTGTGCTTCATTTGCCCTCTGAGGTATCTGCAATGCAAGCTTATGTTCCTGCCGTTCCAGCGCTTGAAGTACACAGGTGAGAATGGGGCCTAACAGCTAGAATGAGGCATAACCACTTGCCATGCCTGTTTTCAGGTTTATAAGGCTACCAACTTTTCAAATGGAGCTCAGTGGCGCAACACCACTGAGCTGACCGGGCTAGAGCTCCCGTGCCCGAAATTCTGGGCTATGTTGACTCGACCTGGCTGACCTACAGAGCCGTGGACGGACAGAGCAGGACACAGATGTTAAATGTCGCCTGGGTTTCACTGTAAACAAAGGCCAGGCAATTACTAGCTAAAGTGAAGCATTTCACTGTTAGTACCTGCATTCATATGCATACATTTTCAGGAAATTGAAATTGTGATGTGAGGTTAGTACTTGCATGCCAGGGGACTGGTTGGAAGGGTAGAGCGAGGATAGGAGACAGCTCATTCGCACAGCAGTCCTTAAGTGGGTGATTTCAGACTTAAAGGAGAGAGTCAACTACTTGCAACATTGAAGCTGCACAAGAATAGTCTCATTAGAATGCGTAAAGAAGTTAGATGCAACCAACACAAACAAGTTTTCCCCTCCCCACCATCTCTGAAGTTAGCAGCCCATTTCCCAAAAATTGAAGGGTTATCACCCCCCATGAAAAGTAGGTTCCGTGGCGCCCCTGTTGGGGCTATACGACTGCTTGAAAGGGGCCATAGGGGAGAGCAAGAAGATATATTGAACATAATCCACCAGGGGTGTTTGGCAACTTTTGTTAAATATCTTTATTCCTGTCGCGTGTAACCATGTTGCAAATGGCTCAGAGTGCCTAGCTTTGACTCATAAAGGCCTGCAAAGCTAATTGGAATTTGTCTTGTTCAGGATTAACACAGGTCACACTTGGTGGCCCACGCTCTCCTATACGGCATGGGCCGATGGATAGCGCCATGGAAAGCATTGATCTTTGCAAAGTGCCACTTTTAAAGACACTTTTGCAAATTATCAAAATTGACCACTTATGCCATGACAAATAGAGGGCAAATTCTTCCGCAAAGTGGGCCCCTGTGGTGCCAATATACATGAGCAATGTTTGTGTGAGAAATGCAGCCATGTGCATCAGAGACAGTCGGAACCCTTAATTTCCCTATGCACTCGGGTGTCCCCTATTATCAGGTCTGTTGGCGTACTTAGAATGATGATACCCAGTTCACTTGCATGACCCCGAAGGCTGGAGAGTGACAATCTACACGCATTGTAGAGTAAAGGAGTGAGGTGTCTAGCATATGTCTTTATAAGGTAAGTGGGCGAATGACCCACAACACACAGGTGACTCAGGCCCTAGGCAGCATGCACAAGCAGTCTGAGCGGAACACTGACACTGTGGTGGATGATAAAGGGAGGCCACAGGTGCGAGCACCAGGGACGACATACAAGCTTGGGAACACAAGTTGACTGCGTGCGGAGGTGCCACCAAAGGATCTTGCCTGTGGAAGATTTCCTCAGAACTACCGTATAACGGTTACTGGCAGGGCCCGCCCCACTGGCAACAGACACCTCCAGATGGAAGCTGGAACGCGCAGATAGACCTTCCAGTACATGGATGAGCTCCATCATTAAGCAGCTACAGTAACTTCCAGGCAGGCGACACTAAAGGCTCGGTTCCGGGGCAAATACTGCCTAGCTTCCCCTTGGGCCCCTCTCTCCTAAGCTGTGCACTCTATGATCAGGAGATGCCATAGTCATATCCCCATTGAACGCATCACTTCCAGACTTCTATTTCCTTTTAGATGTTCCCCTCTTAATGTCTTTTGCTAGCAGCAGAATGAGTAGGTCTCTGGCACAAGAAACCCAGCCCAAGTCTCTGGTGTTGTGAAAACTGGGTATGGCAATTTGCCGCTAAGGAGTGATCTCAAATAGAGCCGAAACACTGGACTATGAGAGGGGAAGCAGTACCTCTCACCACACCCAAGGTATTGACTGGATACCGCATGGTCACCGGGTCTTTAGAGATCAGCCAGTGTCTCCTTTTAACATTAAGAGCATCTCAGATTTCCAAGATACTTTTTCAGATTTTCTTATTTCCTTCCCATGGTGGCCTCAGCCAATCAGAAGGATTAGAGAGGAAATCATTCAAAGGACATTGCGTTTAACTCAGAAATATCCAGCCTTCTCAGCAGTTGGGTAGCCTGATGTCGTCCAACTACCTGTCATAGCTATCCAATGAGAACAGTACTGCTCAATTTCACCTATCCAATGCCTCAAACGTTCCTAATACTTCTCCCTCTATTGGGAACCCTGACTATGCTGTGATCAGAGGCTAAGTTAGTGGAAGGTGCCCACCCAGGTACCCCCTAGGCAGGGAGCATGTTGCTATGCTTAGGATGAGAATTATGAAGGCTCAGCTATGCAAGGGTCCCAAGGTATTGTAATAGTTGCAAGGGAATGATTATCAGTTTTCCCGTTTACATGCAAGAGGGACCAGGCCCTGGAAATCCCCTGCCACAAGAACGGAAGACCCAGCCATTGGACAGAGTTCAAGGTCTTTATTAACAAATCGATGACAGGGATTGCAGCATGGACAATACAATGTTCTCCAAACGCTCTCAATCTCCAGCGCCTGTCGTCCAGTTTTGTTTAGGTCTGACATCACAAAAGTGAGGTTACATCCCAAAAACCTAACAGGAGAAGGGATTGGTTAGTGAGGTGAACTACATATATATTCTATAATGGGTAGTGCGGTCATTGGGTAAGCCATATCTGGGCACTCCTCCTGAGACCACCTCTAGGTGTTACGAATACAAAGTGGCAAGTTCACTTAGATGATTGGCCTATGAGACATAGCGTAAGCTTAGCGTGGAAGGTGATTAAGGATTGGGCAGAAAGGGTCTTCTCAGCCTTGGAGCTTTGGACAGTTACCAAGTGCAACTATTCAAGGTAGTGGGAACGACTCCGAAGGTGCTGCAAGTTCCCAATAAGTTACCATCTCCGCTCTCCTAGGCCTTGGGACAGAACATTCGGCTTTGAACCTGTGTTACATTTGTATCCTCCTTCCTCTGGTTCAATGGGAAAGACTTCTCAGTCTGGCTCGAATTAATAGGCTCTGTCTAACAGGTTCAGATAATGTGTGCAGGGACCACAAAATTGATTTCCCTTGCTTGCCATTATGAAGGTTTTCAGTTTGTGTTCCTTGCAGGTATCTTATCTCTTCTGTTAACTTGAAAACTTTCTCTTTCTGGGCCTCATTCCGAGTATGGAGGTAATCATGGTGCTATTTGCGCCATGACTACCTCCCATACTGGTACCGAGTCCGCCCTGGTTCAATGGGGACTTACCGGTCCATTCTGACCTTGGAGGGACAGGTACGTCCCCACTGAAAAAACCATTCCCCATTCCCATTTCAGCCCCCATAGGGCTCAATGGGAATGGGGAAGTAGCTAATAACGGCACCGCAATTTGCGGTACTGTTATTAGCTCTAAAGTCCCTTAACGGGTCCTGTCCTTAACTCCTGGTCAGACCAGGTATTAAGGAAGGGACCCACTAAGGGAACTCGGAATAGGGCGCAAAGGGATTACCGGCACCTGTGTCCTTACCGGTGCCGGTAATCCCTTTACGCCCAACTCGTAATGAGGCTCTCAGTGTCCTTGGTGAGGCTCTGCACAGTGGCTATGCTGGAAGGCTGGTCTGCATTCATCAGCAGAATCAGCCTGTCCGCCTTTCTCTATGTGCTTGAGTTTGTCCTGTATTCCCCATTCACTCAAATGTACCTATGGCTTCCATCTTTATTCGCATGGCCGCCCATGTTAGTTGAGGTTAAGCGTTAGCAAGCAGTTCATATGTATTCTTATGTGACTTGTGATTACTGCGTAGCAAGAAGGTATACGTGTGTCAGTCCTCTAACTATGTGAATCATAAGCATATTCTTTGTGTCTATCAGCAGTAATGCTAAATATCTGCAAACCTCGTGCATGGATGTCTATGTGCTTCATATCGAACGCATCTATATCATGATATCATTGCCGTTCTTCGAGGTTCCAGTCAGTTGACTTGTTCAATTGATGGCAGCTGTATCTCTTCAATACTGTCATCCGGGTATGGTGTGAACGGTTGTGAGTAGCACTTCTCGCACCTGCGATACATCAGTGATGGGGATGAAGGACCCAGAAGAGATATACATCTCTCTATCTCCGGCTGAGAGTGGGATGGATGTAACGTGGGCAACGTTTAAGTCTTCCTCTTCAATACCCCCTTCTGGTCGACAAGTCGACCACACTTCCTTAACAACCTTCTCTATTGATGTGCAGCCTTGGTATCCATGCCACTCCCCCAGATTTCCATGGTATCTTACTTGCTCGCCTTAGCTCCAGATCATATAGTAGCAATCTCCATCGGGTTTACACCACACCCATCTTCCCCAGTAGTTGCATGGATCGGGGGATAGGAGAATCTTGTACTTGGCGGAAACAGAGGACACTGCTTCAGGTGTAATTGCAACACCGTGAGAGTCTGTGTTTCTACATCAGCTTTTGTTTCCATGTCCAGTAATATTTTCATCCCTATCGTCTTTTCAGTAGTCTTTTTGCACTGTACTGTAGCTACTCTGATAGCGCAGAAGGCAGGTAATACTAGCACCAAGGCTGCTATCAGCACTTTCAGTCCACTAGCCATCCATGATGGTATCTAAGAAAAGATGTATGCCAGCCAATCTTCATCTTCTTTTATTGAGTTTGTCACTGTCTCCATTTTTGCATTCAGGTCTGATAATTGTATGATTGCCTCCATTTGTGTCCCATTCTCTCCATCGTGGAAAGGCACGTAAGTACAACTTGATGGCATTAAATCCCTTGATGGTCGAGTTTATCATCTGCAACAATCCCTATGTGGTAATCTGGAGCCATTTGGCATTCACAATGGTCTGTACTCCAGGAACTACTGACGCAAAGAACGTTTCCGTCCAGCTGAATAATCTGTGTTCTGGGGGTGTAGCACCTGGTGTATCTTCCATCTTTGTCGAAACATAGGTTCCTCGCTTTACTCTCACTAGCACTACAGACCTTTTCTTCCTCTGGTGTGTGTTCATCTTGGAGAATACATCTACATGTATGTCTTTTTGAGGCACTACTAAAGCTGGTGTGTTAAGTTGCATCTGAGAGCATATTCCTCCCCATTTTGGTGGTAATTGCATGTATGCTGTGAGAAACCTGACAGTATTCTCCCACCTACTCCTTTGGGATCCTCCATTCAGGTGGCCAGGGAAGTGCCATCGCTTTTGGATCCAGACCCTGGGGGTGGACAAACGAGGGATGATCACCTGAGTGGAGGGCTATGAGGTATTTGGAGGAGGATACCCAAGGGTGAGATATGGTATTCCCTCATTCCCAATAATACCCTGTGCCTTCATGGGGTATTTCCAATCTCACCCCATCTCCCCCTCCCCATTTCCAGCAAATACTGAGACGAGCAGGATGCAACTAGGATCAGTGAAGATTATCCATAGAAACAACATGGGGAAAGTAAGGAAAACCTACTTTAGAAAGATCACCAATTGTGCCACTAATCGAGTCAGGCAGGGTCAGGCATTTGATAATGACCACTCACACCTGACTCCACTTGACTGCTTGTTCAACTATAAAAGGTGTGGTTTTTCACTGAACAGAGAGCGAACCAGGGATATTGTCCAGACCAGAGAGGCTAAGGAGTAGAGAGCAGCAGGACATGAACCGTGGAGGAGAACGGCATGCCAACACGCTGGCCCTGTGTTGGTTAGGGGCTGCAGCGTGGCTAGGGGGCCGTGCCTCCAAGGAGCTGGAGCAAGGCATCCTGAATCCTGCTGTCGGTGACTAGCAAAATGCTCATTCCCTTGGGACTGGTGCCTGAGGGTCAGGTGGTGAGTCCCTGACTTCAACCCTGTGTATCCACTGAAACCGCTCATCAGTGCAACACTGCCCAATGAGCATCATGTCAGTGAAAGAGAAAATCCGAAGCATGCGCTTGATTGGAGCGGTGCGGGAGAAAGACACAGTTTGGAAAGCTGGACGACATGGAAAAGCAAGAGAGCGTCTATAAAGCAGCATGGAGTGAAGGCGAGAGGAAGCTTAAGAAAGCAGTTTTAAGGAAAGTAGAAAGAAAGAAAAGGTGCTAGAGGCACAGAGGGAAAGTAAAGACGTTTAAAAAGTATAAAAGTGTGCAGAGCCACAGGGAAAAAAACAAACAAGTGCACATTCCCTCTCCAGGCCTATGGACCCCCCCCCATATGGTCAATGTTCTCTCTCCTTTTTCCTTTTCTCTCATTAATGGTGGCACCCGGTGGGAGGCCCTCCTGGCCCCGTCACACTCTTCTAAAACCATCATTAATGTCTACTTAAAGGGCACTGTCTTGGTCCAGGGCCATCAGGCCAATCTCCTTCTCTTTGATAGACACTTCCCGCCCCTTATCAACTTCCTTTCCTCTCCTGCAATCCCTTCTTACCCATCTCTGGCATCTCTGCTGGCTCCCTCCTCCTCCACTCATCTGGCAGTCCCTTCGCCCTCTCTGACTATCCTGCCCACTCTTCCTTCCTCCTCTGCCCATCCTCAGGCACCTGCAACACTTCCGCAGGGTGTACCTCTGGCCTGTAGCCCTCCCTGAAGTCTTTCAAATGCAGCAACTTGCTCCACATCGCTACTCTCCACTCTCATTCAGCTGTCAAACACTCCTCTGAAATTTGCTATCTCTTGGAAGAGCTTGATTTGGATGTACTCGGTCTCACCGAGACTTGATTCACGGCCAGCTCTGTCACGACTTTCAACACTCTCCTTCCCGATGGCTACATGATCCTCTCTGAACCCAGAACCAAATTTACCAGTGGGGGTGTATCCTTGATTTTCCCAGAGTGGATCCCTGCTTCCAATGCAGGACTACTCCTCCTATGAATGTCTGGTATGAACGCTCTCTATGTCTCCTGGCCTCTCTCTCACGGTGGCCACTATCTACAGGGCGCCTGGCCAGGTCGTCCTCTTCCTCTCTGAGTGGGCTGACCCCTCCTCCTTGCTCCTTGCCTCTACCTCCCAACATCTCCTCAGAGACTTGAACCTCCACCTAGTTGCTACCAGCCCTTCTGCAGGACTTGTTTGCAACCTCTGCGATTCTCTCTTTCTCTTCTATTCTTCACCTTCTCTAACCCTCTCATCACTCCTCTCTTTTGGAGTGATAACTTTCTCCTTTCTTCCCACCTCTCTCTCTCTCTTCCCCGCAGGTCAAGCTGACTCTAGCACTGTCGACCCGTGAAGCGTGTGTCAGTTGAAGATTTTACCGCTACTTTCTCTGCTCCTCCTACACCTTTGGCTGACTCACACCCTGACACAGCCCTCTCTAACCTTCATCTCTCTATCTCTAACACACTGGATGTCCTTGCCCCTGTCATTAGGATCCACTTGAAGCCCAGATCCAAGTGCAACTCTTGGTATGATTCCGACCTCGCCGCCCTTAAACACAAGTCTAGTGCGGTGAAGAGAAAGTGGAGGGCATCGGGCACACCCCCTCACAAACTGGCCTGCCGTCTGCTCCAAAGGCAGTACAGACTCTCTGTCACCTCTAAGATGGGAGCCCACATACAAGCCTGCAGCTCTGCGCATCTAACAACTCAGCCGAATTTCAAAATCTGCAAGGAGCTGGCCAATCCTTCTGCAGTCTCTACCTCTCCTGTTCCCTCCCAGGCTCTCTGCACAGCCTTGGCCTCTCATTTCACCACTAAAACGTAGGACATCCTGTCCACCCTCTTTTCCTCTATGTCCTTTTCCTCCTGCTCTACCACCCTGGCCCGTCTAAAGCCGTCTCTCCTCCTCCTTTCTCCTCCTTTCTCCTCCTTTCCACTGTTCACCCCTGACAATGTTCTAGACAAGTTTGATCTATGAAAGTCACATCAAATCAGGTTATCCCCTGCTCATCCAGAACCATCAAGGACCACATCGACACCCTTGCTCCAGCCTTGGCTGATTTATGCAATCACTCTTTTGCCACTGGAACTGTCCCTTCCCCCCTTAAGCACTCCTTTGTGAACCCCCTTCTAAAGAAGCCCTCAGCCGATCCTTCCTCTCTGGTTAACTATCGCCGGATCTCAATCACTCATTTCCTGGGGACACTCTTGGAAAAGCAGTCCATCTCCTTGCTTAATCTACATACTGAATCTGTTGGTTGTCTCCATGACCACCAGTCTGGCTTCAGAGCTGCCAGAAGCACGGACACTGCTCTCCTGAACACCCGTGAAGACTTTCTATCCAATCTTGACTCTAATCTCCCTTCTATCCTCATTCTCCTTGAACTATCCTCTGCTTTTGACACAGTTATCCATGACATCCTGCTCAATCGCCTCCAAAAATTACTGACCAGACCCTGGCATGGTTGACCTCCTTTCTCACCAACCGACCCTCTGAGGTCCAACTGGGGTCTTTCCTCTCTTCTATCCCTCTCTCAACTTGTAGTGTTCCCCGGGGGTCTAACCTTTCTCCGTGGTGCTTCAACCACTACCTAGCACCTCTTGCCCACTGCATTGCTACTTTCTGCTCCAATTTCCAATGCTATGCGGATGACACTCAGCTCTCTTTCGGGCTGTCATCAGCCATCTCTGCTTCTTCTCTCATAACAGACTGTCTGGCCACAATTCAGGAATGGTGTGCCACCAATGATCTCTGCCTTAATGCCAGTAAGACTGAGATCCTCTTCATTGGGACACCAGCTCTGTCCTTTCCTCTCTCTCTCTAGCCGCCCACTCTGGGCCCTCTTCCTGCTCCATCCGGTGAGGCAAAGAACCTGGTCTCATCTTTGAATCTACCCTCTCCTTTTCTCCTCATGTCTCTAAGAAGTCAAACTATCAGCTGCACCTCCTCAAAGTTATTCTCCCTTTTCTAAATTTCCGCCAGAAGCTCACCGTCTCCAGAGCTCTGGTCCTCTCTAGGCTTGACTATTGCAACAGCCTCTTTCTAAATCTTCCTGCCTCTACTCTTTGACCATTTCAACTTATCCAGAACAGGACAGCAAGACTTGTCGTTGGCCTCAAGCCCAGGGATCATATCTCTCCAGCTCTGAAATCTCTTCACTGGCTCCCTGTGGCTGCAAGGGTCAAGTTCAAGAGCCTCTGCATTGTTCACAGGGCTTTCTGGGGGCTGGGACTGCTCTACATCCAACTTTCTCTTCCAAAACATCTTCCTTCTCGAGCTCTCCACTCATCTTCGTCCAACTCTTGGAGGATCAGACGCTTCTCCAAGCAGAGAGTTAGGGGCAGATCTATCTCCTCAGCTGGGGCCTCCCTCTGGAACACCCTCCCTGCCTCTCTCAAACTTGAGCAGAACCACCTCCGGTTCTGGAAGCAACTCAAGGCCTTCCTTTTTGCTTCTGCTTTCTCTCTTCCTCTTCCCTGCTGATGCACCTGACTGCTGCGCGCACTGGTCACCTGGTCACCCACTGAAGTTAGGCCCAGGCTCCTGCATTGTCAGTTACTCTTGCACTGCCTCCGGGCTCCCCAGTACTTAAGGGTCTGTATCTGCATCCCTACAATCCCTTCTCTCTGCACTTATGGGCCACTGACTGGCTGCACTTGTGAGTTAACTGCACTTCCCACTTCCTCTTCCCCATGGAACTTCTTCCTTTCCCTCTTGCCCGCACGTGTGTTATCTGAATGACACAAGGACTAGTAAGATCGTTATTTTGTCCTCCCTTTGTTTCACCCTCCTTGTGCTGTCGCACCTAGAAACACTTGTGTACAGGCGCATTATAAATGCCACATCATATCATATCATATCATATCAAGGAAAGGAAAGTATGTAAAGTGTGCAGAGGCACAGAAAGAGAATGAACACGAGCACAAGTGTGCACGTTAACCAGGTGCAAGTGTGCACGTTAAACATAGGAAAGTGTGGAAAGTGTGCAAGAGGCACAATACCGATAGAACAAATCAGAGATGGTGCAAGAGTGCATGAGAAAGTAAAAGGAATAAAGGAAAGCAAGAAAGGAGTGCAGGAAGCAGCTGAAGGTGAGAGGTTAAAATAAAAGCGCAAGGAATAAAGAGACGGGATACCGATCAGAGTGGTCACACCTAGGAGAAGCAAAGAACCTGGCGGTTTTGAAAGTTTATGATTGTACCCCACATATAAAATGTGTATGAAAGAACTGACTATAAAAGGAAAGGTACATCCTGGCAACTGAACTTGTGTTTAAATCCAAGACGGCCCTGAGTTTGGGGAAGGGAAACACTGAGAGGTCTAACAAAGTGGAATGCCTATTATGTTGTAACAGCTGAACTTGTGAAGTGGAACACATTGGTTTTGATGCTAAAGGAGTTAAAGCTTGGGGAAGGGAACCCCGAGGAGCTTGGAAAGGAACTGTGTATATTTCTTTTGGTTGTGTTCTGGAACTTGGAATAGCTAAAGCTTGGGGGAAGGGAACCCCAAGGAATCTAAGACATTTGATAGTGTAAGACTGTGACAAGAACTATGGAGAAGGTCTGGTGAGCAGCCCTTTGTTGATTGAACACATTTTTGTGAAGCTGACCACTCCACACTTGGTGAGAAAGTCACCTGAAACCAAACTTAGTTTCCTATTTTATGTTGAACCGCTATTATTTCCTTTTTGAAGACTTCCTAACACATTTTTGTAAAAAGTGAGGGCAAACATAGGTTAAGACACAGACGGACTATTGTTTTGGACTCTTAAACATCGACAGCCCTTAGAAACATCAATTAAGGGAAGTATCCCTTTAGAGTTAGGGCAAGCTAGGCATAAACCAACCAGAGAACCTTAGTAAATAAAGGTTTTGAAACTTACATCTTTGAGTCTGTATCTCTCTTTATACCATGCATGTCTCACAATGCTTTGTATCCGCAGGCCCAGTAGTGATCCATCAACACTGCGGTACCAACCCAAAGGCAGTTCCAAACGTGGGTCAGGGTCTGCTTGCCCTTCCACCTTAAAGTCACTTATTTTCAGTTCACTAAAAGTTATTTCAAGGTACAGCAAAGGTTTGTAGGTCTGACTCTGTCGGGCTCGGACCTCTCAAGGCATCAACTGTTCACATAGGTTGCATTCAGACAGGCTCGGACCCCTTAACAAAAAGTACCTGATTCAGCATCACATAAGTCTCCCTCAGTCGGGCTCGTACCCCTCCACAAAAAGTACCTGATTCAACATAGATCTCCCTCAGCCGGGCCCGGATTTTGCAATCACAGCACTTGCAGGGGTTCCCTTTCCCCAAGCTTCATTCACATTCGTTAGGGTTCCCTTCCCCTAACTTTTTTCATGTTTCCGGTCTCCCTCAGTCAGGCTCGGACCCTTCACTGATGTTCAAGACTTTCACATGTGCTAGGCTTTTACCACAGACCTCTGCAGGACCACTTCGACTTTCACTTCAGCTCTCCCTTAGATTATTTGCCTCAATGTCTCTTGGTCTTGGGAGTTCCATACCACAATCAAAAAAGTTCAAAGAAATCTTCCTCTTAAAGCAATCACCTTTCAACTTCCCCTTTCGTCTGGGTTAATCTTGACCATTGCGCATTTCAGCGTTTGATCACTTTGCCGCTTTATAAGAAGACATCAAACATTTCACAGAGACTTTCGAGTGGGCTATTTCCTTTTGCCGGACAACTCTGCTGCTCTGTATCACTGGCCTACAGTTATCAGTAACTTAAAAGTTCACTACTGGCTTGATTTCCTTCGCATCTCATTAGCACACATGCATCCTTCAATTGTGAGATTCCGAAACTGCCAATCCCATGCCGCAACAGTCACTTGTCACTTTTTTTCCTACTTCAATTCAATATTTAGTTTCCCGCTCCAGCCACACATACGTTCACCGGGTTTCCTCTTTTTCTTATCACAAGACTCACCCGGCTGGCTTGGTGCTGCCAAGAAACTTCTTGGGGATCTCTGGATTGAGGTCAGGGTCTCACCACCTGTCCTTCCTTCTGGGAATGTATGTCTTCCCAAACTCCATTGTTCACCTGGGAGGCAGTGCACTACAGTTCCCAGTATGCACGTCTTCCTCTGCTCCTCAATGCCCCAGAGGAATGAGCACAGGGCTGGACATAGCCCATTATGAGCAGCTCTCCTTGTTCTGGCTCCATGGAGACACAGCTCCTTCACCCTGCTGCAATCCTTCAGACACCACAGGCAATTGTTCCAGTGTGCCGCTCAATGTTGGTCCAGATAACAATGTAGGCTGGGTTTTAGAAGGGTTACCTTGCTGGATTCCAGAAAACAGCCTCCCTACTTCCAGCCCAACTGCTGCTGTCTGAGTTGTTTGGGATTTAGGTAGGGATCTTCTGCCGGACTGAGCCTTGCAGCCTCTCTCCTACCTTCCCAAGAGCAACTGACTCCCTTTCCCCTGCAGTCTCCTTTTGTACACCTGGGAGAGATTAATTTTCTGCAGGTGTTTGGTCTGGGTTGGGTCTGCCTGACCTTGCCCGTCCTTGTTAACCTGTCAATCTGCTGTCAGAATAAAAGAGTCTGTCCTCTGTGTCTTATTGTGTTTCTTGTTGGAAATCTTTACTCCTCTAGGTTACCTCTTCTTCTTCTTAGTATTGTGTGAAAATCTGGGGGGAGGGGAGTTGGAATGATGGAGAATCCTATGAAATAGGATGGAGTATGGGCACAGGAAAGGCGTGGATACTGTGCCTCACCATCAATTGCCTCACTCCCACTCCCCGAAGATCCCTCCCCCAGGTGATCCTCCTGCACTGGTCCACTCCCAGGGTCTGGATCCAAAGGCGATGGCCGCCTGAGAGAGAGATCCCCGGGGACTAGTAAGTGAGATACCCTTTGGTTTCTCACTGAATGTATGTGTTCAAAAGCTATATCTGCAATTTCGCCTGAATCTCTTTACTTCTAAGGCAGCGCTGGTTACCCGCCCAGATACGGCTTCAGTGAGAGCAGGAATTGGGGTTGTGTTAACAGGTACCAAAGCATGTGCATGCGATAATACAACCTTTTGTAGTGCAAAGAAGGTAACAAAATAGAGACAACAGAAAGCAAATAATATCAACACAATAGATCTTGTCACAGTTTCCATCTTCTGTAATGAAAGATGTTTTTTATATTATCCGTAAAGTCCATGAGACTACTTGAAAAAGTCTTTGAGATGCATTGTTAGTATTTTGTTGTGTTAATTAAGCTCTGCTCCGGTAATATGGAGTCGGTGCAGCAAAAAACAATGGCTTCCAGACAAGCCGGACTTTGGCAATTTTAAGTAATGCAATAACAGGTGTATCGCCTTAAGTTAATTTCGGGTGTGTGCTAAATAAAGATGGAAAGCATAAAGAACACCTTTGGTGGGATCATCTGTCCGGATGTGGCTACAAGATTGGAAAAGTGCTCCTTGAAGGTTGTGCAGGTATAGAATCATTAACCCAAAATCAGTCCATGCTTTCACGATGATTGGCTAGTGTTAGGAAAGGACAGTGTGCCTAGTCTAACTTTTCATTCTGCTCTTGTCTAGCTCTAGTCATCGACTGAGTTTGTATCCCCTGAAGTGTTCTTTCTTCTTCTTGTTCTTGCATCAAATCTTCTATGTGTTGGGCCGAGGAGGTCTTCCCTCTGTAGGGCTTGACATCTCCAAGACAGTTGCACGCCTTCTTTGCCACAAGCTTTGCTGTGTTGTCTGTTGCTTGTTCTACAGAATAGGGGCCCTTGAACCTGGGCTTGTACCAGTACCTGATCAAATTGTGCAGATACACTTGGTCCCCTGGATAGAGAGGTAGTTGCTTAAACAGTTCACTGGTGCATTATCTTCCTCATCCTTCTTTGACTCGCCCCCCCAGGAGTCACATGCATCATCCTGTCACCACCTCATGGGGGTTTAATGGTGGTTGGATCCAGGTTGATTGTGTAATGCGAACAATGCTAAGGGAAGGCAGGGCATCCATCCCTTCTTTAATGTTGCTTTTATTTTAGCAATCTTTTCTTTGAGCAAACCATTGAGGCATTCACAAATCCCATTCACTTGTGGGTGATAAGCACAGGAAAATGTATGAGCAATCACTAGCAGGGCTGTCATGTGCTCAAAAGTGTTGTTTACAAAGTGAGGCCTGTTGTCTGACTACAGGACCTCGCACACCCCCCATCGTGGGAACATCTCTCTGATGAGGTATTTCGCCGCACTGAGGGCATCAAAGATGAGCATGGACCAGCTTCGATCCAGCAAGAAAAAGGACATACCACTATAATTATTTAGCGATACCCATGGCAAATTTGGATCATGTCCACATAATCGACATGGAGATATTGGAAAGGCCTATTTGGGTGCAGTGTTGCTCCTTGCACTACATGCAATTTGTTACCCGCATTCAACTTTTTACATACTATAGAGGTATACATAAATGTGGCAATATATTTCACCAGGTTGGGACTGAACCTATCATCACCAATATGTGCAGCAAGAACAGCTCTACTAAGGTGAGTGGGGTAATGCAGTTACGTGAGTGCAATCTGCAGCAATGCAGCAGGAATCACCAGCTTTCCTGTGCTACCCTGTAGTGGTGAATTAGTTCTCACCATGTGGCACGTCCATCATTGCCATCGTGGCGATGTGCATCATCTTCATCATCATCTTCCTTGTCCTCAGCCTCTGGTGGCAGCATGTTCATGTCGGGGTGCAGGGGGACGTTGCGGCAGATGCACATGTTGTGCAACATGGCACATACCAGCACAATTTTGGCCATCTTTTCTGGCCGGTACATGAGGGCTCCCCCAGATCTGCTGAGGCAGCGGAACCTGGCCTTCAACAGGCCAAATGTCTGCTCAAAGGTGCAGCAGGTGCGTACATGGGCACGGTTGTACGGCTGTTTTTGCCTGTTGTGGGGTTGCCTGATGGGGGTCATGAGCCATGACATCAGAGGATACGCAGGTCATTGGTGACTGGTAAGGATAAGTGATAGGGCTAGTTCTCTTAACCTATCCCCTCACCCTAGATAAGCGGCCCATCGGTGCAACATAGGGTTAGCTACCACATGAGGGTTTAGTTTAGTTCTGTTGGAGGGCAAGCTAAGTAAGAGTTAACCAATTGGTAACGATTAAAGTGAAAGTAATTATGAACAACGACCCGAGATCTGATTGTGTGATACTATAACTGGGGGAATCTTCAGGTGTCGGACCCCAATTAGTCCAAAATGTGTTTTTGATCAGGTGATACCCAGCATCACCTGCACGGGAGCAGGAGAAAGAGTTCATGTCAATCCCTCTGACATTTCATGTTGTTACAGGTTGTATGGTGTCCATTTGAGAAGACTAACATGCACAGGCAATCATAAATTAACATAGCATATATCATTTTCAGTTTACCCCAAGGGAGCTTAAGCCGGATGCATGTAGAGGGTGTGTGTCGTGCAGTTGCTTTCACATGGACCATTCACACTCAACTTTGCCACTGCGATGTCCGTACGACTGACACCAATTGATGTGCAATCCATTCATGTGTTACAAATGAAGGTGGACTGTCCCTGTACAACGATACTTTGGACATTTACATTATTAGCATTTGTGACTTTGTGGTATTCATGGTATGTAGTCTCTATTTGCAATCCCTCATCAAGACATCGTTATATATCATAACCCGTTTGACAAGAACACATATCTTTCCATTTTATGTGTGAGGGTTTAAGGGATTACACAATAGCATCATGAGGGAGGGAGTGTATACATGTATGATATATGCTGAATGAGGTGAGCCCTGCAAAATGACTATCATGTATTATCGGTAGAAGAGGCATTTCCATTTCTAACATTCTGGTCTACCCGCATTTTACTTGATGTTGTCCCTCAAGGAGACATGAGAAGGGAACTAACAGGCAGTGTACCTGTGAAATGTGTGTGCAGTCACTGAATAATTCTGTGTGGCAGCTACTGAAATCTCAAGCTGAGAATCATGACTTGTGTTGTGACTTGACTGTGTTGTTGCCAGTCTTTATGGTCACTGTGGTGCATTCTGGTACATGTGCTTTCACTTTTCTGCTGCCTTAAATCACATGTACTTGTGTACACACTGTGGGCCTCATTACGACCCTGGCGGAACGGGTTAAACGGCGCCGTAAAAGGCTGCGGCGCCGTTCAACCCGTTCCGCCACATTACGAGGTCCCCTCGCGGGACACGTTAAGCACGCCTGGGAAAACCAGGCGTGCATACCGGGTCCCGCGAGGGGAAGAGGGAGCAAACAACGGGCCATCTCGTTATGGCCCGTTGTTTACTCTCTCTCCCATTCCCATTCAGCCCTATGGGGGCTGAAATGGGAATGGGGATGAACCGTGTCCGTGTCCTCGAGTGAGGAATTACCGGGCCATCCGAACTCGGAATGGTCCGGTAAGTCCTCATTCCGAGGACACGGACACGGATGCGGTTTTGCCGGCAGCCATGCCGCAAATAGCGGCATGGCTACCGGCATACCTCGTAATGAGGCCCTGTATGTTTTACATGCATGGAGACACGGCTGTCAAGGCCTTGCCCTTTGGCATGCTACCACTGTGTTACAACTTAAAGTACACCGACACAACCAAATTTAATGCACACACAACGCTGTGTATGGTCATGTCTCGTTCTATGTGTGGGGTTTGTTGATGCGCAGGTTGTGGGTAGTGAGGTAGCTTGGCCATATTCATCATCTACATTTGCCTTTTGATGGTCTATCCAGCCTATTTGCACTTTCACAGATGTTTTGTAAAGGTTGCAGAATATTGCAGTTGGAGTAATGATGGGTTGTTGCATGCAGTGTGCACATCCGCTGGTAATGCATCAAATGCTGGGCCTATTTCAACAATCCACATGGCCTTGTAGTCAGACTCACCCAGCAGCCAGTTTGGCTGTGCTGATTACTGCCTCCCCCCAATTCAACAGTGCACATGGCCTTGTAGTCCGATTTACCCAGCAGCCAGGTTGCTGTGCTGATTACTGCCCCTCCCCAATTCAACAATCCACATGGCCTTGTAGTCAGACTCACCCAGCCGCCAGGTTGGCTGTACTTATTACTGCCCCGCCCCCATTCAACAGTCCACATGGCCTTATAGTGAGACTCACCCAGCAGCCAGGTTAGCTGTGCTTATTACTGCCCCCTCCCAATTCAACAGTCCATGTGGCCTTGTAGTCAGACTCACCCAGCAGCCAGATTGGCTGTGCTGATTACTGCCCCCACCCCAATTCAACAGTCCACAGGGCCTTGTAGTCAGACTCATACGGCAGCCAGGTCGGCTGTGCTGATTACTGCCACCCCCCCAATTCAACAGTCCAGCTGGCCTTGTAGTCAGACTCACCCAGCAGCCAGGTTGGCTGTGCTGATTACTGCCCCCACCCAATTCAACAATCCACAGGGCCTTGTAGTTAGATTCACCCAGCAGCCAGGTACGACGTCCAGCATGTCGTGCCATGTAGCTGGGCAGCAGAGCGGGGCGTTGCGCAGCACCATGGAGTCATGTGTAGAGCCAGGGAATCTTGCACAGCAATGCGTGATTATTTGGTGGGCATCACACACCATCTGTACGTTGAGGGAATGTACAGCTTCCTGTTGCGGTACACTACCTCCACAACATGCCTGACCACAAGCTCCACATGTGTGCAGTCAACCGCACCTATTACATTTGGCCTGCCTGCAAGTGCATGGAATGCTATTTTAGTTGCATTCACCTCCTCTGCAGTACGTGGTAAGCTGATATGGTCACATACGTGGGACAGAAGTTCTTCTAGCACCTGGAAGAGGACACGGGAGAAACAGGGTTGGGAGATTCGATGCAGCTGCCACACTGTGTGCTGATATGTGCCTGTGGCTAGGAAGTTAGCACAAACACTAACTTCAGCAAGGGGGGGGTGGCTGTCCGGATATTGATTAGGCTCACCATGTCATCATGTATCAGGTCCACTATAGTGGTGATGGTGTCCCTGTCTAGCCGGTACAGGGTGTGGATCTATGTGGGGTGAGATTGAATGGGGTTGCCCTTAGGTGAGGGATTGTTGGCTGCCTATGGGGTACAACCTGCCGCACATTTGGGATTTGCTGGGGCATGATGGCCCTCCTTCTCCTCATGCACCTCCGCCTCACTGCTCTTCAATCAGTAGCTCTGCAGGCATGTTCTTCAGCTCCAGTACTGCTAGTGCCAATGGTAGCATTGTGGTTTTGGAAGGGGTGTGGTGTGTGGGAGTGGTCCTTTAGTGCTCTTGCACAGCCCATTGGCCCTAGCTGTGCTCATTTTGTGCACCTGTGGCATGTTTGGACACACCAGGATCCACTTAACGCCTGGTCCACGATGCCAGTGTTTCCGGCATCATTTTCACGTTATTACCAGCATGTCCATACCGGTGGTTGCGTTACCATGCACCTCTTAATGTGTCTTACTCATGCCATGCCGGTATGACTCGCACGGCTACCACATGTCACCGCAGATACCGGCAATGTTGTTGCCAGGCGCTACTTCTCCCTGAGGATGCCGTTGGCGGCATCGCAACTCGGACTACGCTGGTCTGGAAAAAGGTGCCAGTATGGATAAACCGGCAACACTATTTCCAGACCGGCAGACTTGTAATGAGGCCCCTCCTATGCCTTTCCTCTTATTCTCTGCCTCAATGCTCTTGAACGAGTCTTTCAATTTCTAACTTCCTCTTCTCTTTCTTCACCTGCAGTTGCCTTTCTTTTTCTTCCTCTGCTTTTCTGATCGCTCTTTCTTCTATCTCCTTTTGTCTTTTCCTCTCCTTCCTCTATTTCCTTCTCTTCTGTTTTCTTTTTCTCCGTTATGAGCCTCTTGTGTTCCTCTCTCTCTCCCCTCTCTCTTCTCTCCACTTCTTCCATTATCTCTGCCCATTCTGTCTGTTTCTTTTGTCCCCTTTCGTTTCTGAACTTCCTCCTCCATACTTCTATGCTCAGCCACATTCCTTCCGTCCAATTTGAACAGTATCAGTCCTCCTACCCACTCATTTGGCAGGACTGTCACTTCATTATCCCCACTACGTCTCAATAGCCGTTTGTCATCTCCCATTAGTTTTGTCTGCAGATCGCTGCACTCCTTGCATTCTTCATTTGTAGCCTCTATTTTCCTATTCGTCTGCTTCGCACCCCTAAACGTGACCTCGCTGCTATACGAGGGTGGTGAATAAACGAGATTAGTATATCCTGCCGCTGCTGTTAATTCTTTCAAGGGTGGGTGGGTCCTCTTCCCCATCCTGAAACATTTTCCATAGCTCCAGTATGGCTAATCTGTTACTCAGTTTCGTACCTTTCTAAGTGGCTTGTAAATAAGTGGTCATGTGTTGCAGCACATATTTGGAAATACTACCTTCCCAGGGCCATGGCTTTGGCATTTTGGCCTCTGTATCACTAGTCCATTCCAAGCTATACTTGCATATCCTGTCTTGATACCGCGGAAGGTACTTGTACAAATGCTTATGGGGAGTATCCCCCATGGCGGCACATCACTTTCTGACTGCCGATACTTTCTTGATCTCAATCTGTATATTTCACAATTATCATCAGTTCTCAGTCAACTTTTCCAAAACCAAAAATATTCTCAAAACATTCTACCATCCTCTCCAGCTCACCACTGTCAACAAGAGTGTGCTCCATGCATCACCTGTACTGTAGTATCTGCCCTTAAGGCCAAGGCACAATTAGTTCACGTGCTCTGCCAACCCAAATGAAATAACACTGTTTAACAATTTAAACATTACTTCACTGCGTTAAAAACCATTGGCCCTCATTACGACCCTGGCGGAGGTCCATGGTGCAATTTGCACCATGGACCATGGCGCAGAGCTGCCAACACCGCCATGGGGGTTGGCGGACTTACCGCCCCATTCCGAGGTTGGCGGGGCGGTAAGTCCCCAATCCCCATTTACCCTTCCCCATTCCCATTTTTGCCCCATAGGGTATAATGGGAGTGGGGAAGGCGTTAATTACGCCACCGTAAATTACGGTGGCGTAATTAACAACAAGTCCCGTAGCGCCATGCATTTTTCCGCCTGCAAAAAGCAGGCGTAAAAATCACCATGGCGCTACGGAATGTCGTAGTCTGGCGGAGAGGTACGCCATGCATTACGCTGGCGTAAACCCCTCTCCGCCAGGGTCGTAATGAGGGCCATTGTCTTCTGTTCTTAAACGCTTCTCGTGTCTCTCTTCTTTCTATTTTCTCTTACCTCCACACCTGTGCCTCACTACGGGCCTTGACTCTCATCCCACAAACATATCCTATTCCATAACCTTATGTGTGACGTTACGAGTTTAAGGCAAAAATACCAATACTTTGAATAAGAATCCCAATACTTGGGTGCACTCTCAAATGTAATGACATCCCAAGACACAGCAACACAAATAACATACATATGGCCGTCTTCCCGCTTTCAAATAACAGGGAATAGCAAAAACGTGTGGTCCTTCTTCTATACGGTTGCATAGTAATACATCTCCATGAGATAAACTGTGAAACCATCTTCAGTGACCTAAGCGAACTGCGCTAATGCCTAGACACAGGGATCCATACATAAGTCATCTGTAAACCAAGCTGTCTACAAAACAGGTATCCTTTTTTGTCTTTTTGCTTTTTTCATACGCAAACTAAGCTAGTGCCTTCAGAACAGGCATAGTGATTTTTTTCTTTGTCTTCTTCGTCCATAAACTAAGTTGACCGCCTAGAGAAAAGGGATACATTTTGTCTTCTGTCTTTTTCATCCATAACCTCAGCTAACGCATCTGGAAACAGGGATCCTCCACAATGACACAAAACAAATGACAAAAAACAATTTCCCCTCCCCAATATTTGTAATATGGCGGAGTCTATACTTACACTCCGTGGATCTGCTGAAGCTCTCGGGCACCGGCTCTCCCATAATCTGCCACTATGCCATCGTTTCTGCTTGGCCTCCACGGAGAGCTGGCACGAATTTCTCCAAGGTGGCTCCTGACAACCTCTCACTGCCCATGCATGGTTTTTACTCTGGTTCTCGCAGGTCATGATGCATCCATTCGGGCACACAGCGGGAAAAAGATGGCTTTATTATCGAGGTGTCCAAGCAACCATCCTCTCACTATCACTTGTAATAGTGGCAAAGGAACTATTATCAATTTCCCCGTTTACATGCAAGAGGAACCCGGCCCTGGAAATCCCCTGCCACAAGAACGGAAGACCCAGCCATAGCACAAAGTTCACTGTCTTTATAAACAAAATGATGACAGGGATTGTAGCATGAACAACACAATATTTTCCAAGCACTCTCAATTTCCAGGCACTTGTCATCAAGTTTTGTTAAGGTCTGGCATCACAAAAATGAGGTTACATCCCAAAAACCTAACAGGAGAAGGGATGAAGGGATTGGTTAGTGAGGTGAACTGCATATATATTCTATAATGAATAGTGCGATCATTCGGTAAGCCGTATCTGGGCACTCTTCCTGAGAGCACCTCTAGGTGTTATGAATACAAAGCGGCAAGTTCACTTAAGGTGATTGGCCTATGAAACATAGTGTAAGCTTAGCGTGGAAGGTGATTAAGGATTTGGCAGAAAGCGTCTTCTCAGTCTTGGAGCTTTGGACAGTTACCAAGTGCAACTATTCAAGGTAGCAGGAACGACTCCAAAGGTGCTGCCTGTTCCCAATAAATTACCATCTCCAATCTCCTAGGCCTTGGGACAGAACATTCGGCTTTGAACCTGGGTTAAATTTGTATTTTCCTGCCTCTGATGCGATGGGAACAGACTTCTCAGTCTGGCTCGTATGAATAGGCTCTGTCAAGCAGGTTCAGATCACATGTGTAGGGACCACGAAATGGATTTCTCTTGCTTGCAATTATGAAGGCTTTCGGTTTGTGTTCCTTGCAGGTGTCCTATCTCTTCTGCTAACTTGAAACCTTTCTTTCTCAGTGTTCTTGGCGAGGATTTGCACGGTGTCTGCGCTGGAAGCCTGGTCTGCATGCTTCAGCAGAATCAGCCTGTCCGCCTTTCGATGTCTGCTTGAGTTCGTCCTGCGTTCCCCATTCACTCCAATGTTCCTATGGATTCCATCTTTATTTGCATGGCTGCCCATGTTAGTTGCGGTTAAGCATCAGCAAGCAGTTCATATATGTTCCTATGCTTCTTGCGGTTTCTGCATAGCAAGAGGGTATACGTGTGTCAGTCCTCTAACTATGTGATTCATAAGCATATTATTTGTGTCTATCAGCAATAAGGCTAAATGTCTGCATAACTTGGAGCACAGATGTCTATGCGCTTCATGTCTAACATATATATGTCATGATATCATTGCCGTTCTTCGAGGTTCCAGTCAGTTGACTTGTTCAATTGATGACAGCTGTATCTCTTCAATACTGTCATCCAGGTATGGTCTGAACGGTTGTCTGAGTGAGTAGCGCTTTTCGCACCGGCGATACATCAGTGATGGAGATGAAGGGCCCAGAAGTGATGTACATCTCTTGTTTCTCTGTCTCCGGGCTGAGAGTGGGAAGGGTGTAACGAGGGCCACGTTTGAGTCTCCCTCATCAGTATGATATGATACGATATGATAAGGCATTTGTAACGCGCCTATACACAAGTGTTTCAAGGCGCGACGAGGCAAGGGGGGGGACAAGGGGAGACAGACAACGATCCTACTAGGCCAGGTGTCATTCAGATTGCGCAAGTTCAAGGGTAGAGGGGAAGGGAAAAGTGCAGTACAGGGTTAAGAATACAAGATAAATAATAGGGCCAGCTGGTGGCAAGTGCACGGTAAGTGCCGGGAGGACGGGCTGTAGGATACAGAGACAGTCCCGTAGTGCAGGGAGGCAGTGCAGGAAGATTGGCTGGGACAGGGACCGAGATCGGTGAGTGGCCCAGTTGCAGATTCAGTGCAGGTTCAGTGATGTTAGCAGGGGAGAGAGGGAGAGAAAGCGGAGGCAAAGAGGAAGGTTTTGAGGTGCTTCCGGAACCGGAGATGGTTCTCCTCAATGTTCAGGGGGGCAGGAAGGCTGTTCCAGAGGGAGGCCCCTGCTGCGGAGAGAGATCTACCCCCAACTCATTGCTTGGAGAAGCGGCTGACTCTGAGGGAGTTGGAGGTGGATGAGCGAAGAGCTCGAGAAGGAAGATATTTAGGAAGAGAGAGTTGAAGGTATTTTGGGCCAAGGCCCCAGAAGGTCTTGTGGACAATGCAGAGGGTTTTGAACTTAATCCTCGCAGCCACTGGGAGCCAGTGTAGTGATTTCAGTCCTGGAAAGATACAGTCCCTAGGCTTGAGGCCAAGCACAAATCTCGCAGTCCTCTTCTGGATGAGTTGCAAAGGGCGGAGAGTAGAGGCAGGCAGATTTAGATAGAGGCTGTTACAGTAGTCCAGCTTCGAGAGAACCAGGGCTCTGGAGACAGTGAGCTTCTGGAGGAGGGAGAGGAAAGGAAGGATACCTCTGAGGAGGTGAAGCTGGTAGTGTGACTTCTTAGAGACATCAGATATGTGAGGAGAGAAAGAGAGTGTGGAGTCGAAGATGACCCCAAGGTTTTTAGCCTTGCAGGTAAGAGCAGGAAGAGGGCCAAGAGAGGCTGGCCAGAGAGCTGCAGGGAAGGAGGGAGTGGGTGTGCCGATGAGTAGAATCTCAGTCTTACTGGCATTAAGGCAGAGGTCATTGGCGGCACACCATTCCTGGATAGCAGAAAGACAGTCAGAGATGAGGGAAGGAGAAGAGGAGGCCGAGGGTAGCCTGAAAATGAGCTGGGTATCATCCGCATAGCACTGAAGATTGGGGCAGAGAGCGGCGATGCGGTGGGTAAGAAGTGCCAAGTACTGGTTGAACAGCCAGGGAGCGAGGTTAGATCCCCGGGGGACACCACAGGAAGAGAAAAAGATGTCAGTGAGGAAGGACCCCAGTTGGACCTGGGAGGGTCGATTGGACCTGGGAGGGTCGATTGGAGAGTATAGCACCTTGTCCTACTGATTTGAGAAATGCTTGAAGGGATAACACTTGGGAACCACAACATTGCCCAGGGCTGGAGTGCTAATGTAGCCGGGCCATCTCTGGTGGTACTGCAGTTCTCTGGGCAATTCCCCTTCACCCACTCTGGATGTCCAGGGTCAGGTTGGGTAATTAACTTGTGGGTGGCAGGAGACAAAATTCCACCAGGATCAGAGGGTATGGCAACATGTAATTAAAAACTGATCAGTGACTGTCCCGTCACTATGCACAGCATGTGTGCTATCGGCAATAAAACATGCCACTAAGGGGCAGCAGCATGATGGCTCAGCCTGCCCTCTCCATAGCCTGCTGCCAGGGCTGGGCACACTTGCATTTAGCCCTGTGAACCCGCACTTGTGTCTGGCCCTATGAAGTTGCCCATGCTCCTTCCCAGTCCTGCGGTGAGTCGAAACAGCAGAGTCAAATGATCTGGCATGCAAATGACTAAAAGCGTAATCTTGGGGGGTCAAAGAAAACAGGTTAATGTCGGTCAGGAACCACCCTTAAATTGATTTTAGAAAAATGTGTGCAACTACAATTCGTCTGTGTCAAGAGTTAGAGTTTGCTTTTGAAAAACTGCATTCGGTTTTTTCATTTGAAAAAATAGTTAGGCCACATAACTCTAGTTGTTGCTTTGCACTGACAGACATTATCACATTACAACATTTGACAGCGCTTTGAGGTAATGGGGAGTGCGTGCCCACAGGCTCAAGGTGAAATTTGCAGAAGAAGTCAAACATTTCTCACCAGAGAATACCGAAATGTTTTAGCTCAAAACAAATCAGGGGTTGGTCCACAGAAACTTGTATGGGTCAAACAAAAGGCTTTAACAGGGACTTGCTACTGAGACGAAGTCAAACTGAGGTCTTGCTGACAAAAGTATAATTGTGTCTTAATAAACTGCCATGATTAGCTCCTCCATCAAAGGTTTATTTATTGAATTTATTTATGGAAACTAAGACATTTTGGCACAAGAATGCTTACACATTTCTTACCATTGATTTACAGAGCAGAGGACCAGTGTCCTTAACAATGGGTGAGAGGATGTGGTCATAAGACCAGATGATGCAGGAAACAGGGACGAGGAAAATAGTAGAGGAGAGGTAGAGAGCAGAAACAAGAAGGAGCACAAGGGGCACCAGGGGTGGCAAGGAGGTGAGCTGAGGATGATCATAAGGAGCGAGGGGGAGAGTAGGGAGAGAGATGGGCTGAAAGGTTGGGTGGGGCAAGTGCATTTATCGTTTTGAAGAGAATGGGAAGGAGTTTATACTTTGCCCTCTGTCTCATAGATAACCAGTCTGACTAACGATGGTCTGGGGAGCGAGAGGAAAAGCAGAGAAGTTTGAAGAGTGTATGGATGGCAAAGCTAAGGAATTTGTAGAGAGGTGGAAAAGCATAGTTGGGAAGGCCATAGAGGAGACTGGCTCAGCAGTCAGATCAAGAGAGTAGTAAAGTGGAGATTAGGTGCTTAGCAGTTTTGAAGGGGAGAAGATGTCTTATTTTTCTGATGTTGAGGAGATTATGTCTGGCTGCAGTGGCAGATTTGGAGATGAAGAGTGAGAAGTTGCAAGATGAGTCAAAGACAACATCAAGTTTGTGAGCAGAAACAAAGTAGGCAAGGTAGTCAGTAGAGAAGAATAGAAGAGGCGAGATGGAGAGATAGCCTGTTTGGATGGGAAGTACAGAACTTCAATCTTAGTGGAGTTGAGCATGAGCAAGTGAGATGCCATCTAGTATTTGATGGTGGTGAGACAGACATTATTGACCGTAGCTCGTCAGATAAGGCAGTAAAGGACACGAAGATCTGAATGTCATCAGTAAAGAGTTGGTAGGAGCAGATCAGTGTGCCAAGAGCAGAGGTACAGAAAGTGAAGAGAAGTGGATCCAGGACTGACCCTTGAGGAACACCAACAGCAAGGGGGTGAATGGCGAGGTAAGACTGTTCCAGGACACCTAGAAATGTCTGAGGGTGAGATATTAAGCAAACCAAGTGTGGCCCTTGTCCTTAAAACCTAGGAGAGATAGTGTTGAGAAAAGGTCAGAATGGTTGATGGTATCAAAGGCAGCAGAGAGTTCGAAAAGAATATGAATATATGAGCGGTTAGCAAAGCGAGCGGAAGAGATGCAGTTGATGATTTTCAGGAGAGCTGCATCAGTAGTTTGCAGAGGTCGCAAGCCAGACTGAAGACGATCCTGGGCATTGTGTGCATCGATTAACTCAGTGAGTCAGTTCAAAACAACACCCTCTAGGATTTTGAAATAGGGAGGTAGAAGAGAGACAGGATGAAAGTTGGCAGGACAGTTAGGATCTAGGCCATGTTTCTTAAGGATGGGGGTGACAGGAGCTGACTTGTATGATGATGGAAAAGTGGCACTGTCAAGAGAGGAGTTCAGAAGAAAGTACGACATTGAGCAACACTGGGAGCTATGTGCAGGGATGGGCTGATGGGGGCACATGGTGTGTTAGACCAGAGGAGAAGGCCAAGAATCTCATCCAGGTTAGTTGGGGCAAAGGAAGACATTGGGCCTCATTATGAGTCCTGCGGTAGCCGTGCCGGTAAAACCGGCAGCCTGCCGCCAGACTTGTGATGATTTACCACCAACTGACTTCCCGGAAACACTGGGGCATTACAGCCCCGGCGGTCTGGTAAGTAAGGCAGCAGTAATTGTTAGTCCCCATTCCCATTTGAGTCCAATAGGACTCAAATGGGAATGGGGACCATGGAAGCACTGTTACTGTTAATAACAGTGCCAGTGCTTCAATGAAAGTCTGTGGGCGGGTGCCGTTCTGCCTGACAGGGCAGACCTAGAGGGCGGAAAGGCAGCCTTCCCGCAGACTTGTACTTTGCTGGTCCGGAAACAACTGTGCCGGTAAGCTTACCGGCACTGTTGTTTCCGGACTGGCAAAGTTGTAATGAGGGAATAGAACTAATCTGCGTGGGGTGGGCACTGCTTTGTTTGCTTCAATAACTCGTTCAATCTATCTTCATATATTTGGTGGACACCTTGAGACCTTGGCACAAGGTTATAATATCCGCAGTAGAAGAGGAATCAGAACTTAATCTGACCCTAGGTGTGCACTCACTGCTCTCCTGTTGGAGTTGCTCCAATTGTAAATAAATATTGTAGCGTTCACTTTATAATCATCACTCAGTACTCAATTTGTGTAAAATTGTGAAGAATATTGTCTTCTACTTCATTTCTGAGGCTTCAGTGTCCCTTGTTAATATAGCGCCAACAAGTATGTTTTGCCAACGCATTTCGGACTGGTGTCCGTCATCAGGGCTCTTAGGCACTATAGTCATCACATTATATTATCAAATCAAAATAGCCATCAAACGTTTCCATCCAATCCTTCATATTGTTTTGTCAACAAGGAATAATATTCACCCATGTTTGAGAATTACAATTGTGTTTAAGGGAAAATTAATGTCCAAAATTATTCACATTGTTTTGTTGGAAGTAACACCCACAGAGAATAACATCCACCCATGTTTGAAAATTGTAATTGCATTAGAGCAAAAATTAATGTCCAGCAACCAACATTATATATATGTAAACACATACCGTTTCAGTCGGTATCCAGATAATTCAGATCCAAGGAGATAGACCACAACATATAAACAAAAGTAAATACAAGTAAGCTCAGTGGTAGAACAAACACCAATACTGTTCACGCACTCGTAGTATGTATGCTGTGTACCTGTTTCCCAAAGTGGCACTATTTGCATCCTGTTTCGTGTCACTCCGCTATACCTGAGTATGTTCAGTAATGTGTAATTTCCTATAAGCGTCCAATACACAGTAATTTGAAATGAGGTGAGTTGGACGTATTAAGGGATTTATTTGAAGATGACAAAATCACCATCAGACCAGCAGACAAAGGGGGCGCCCTAGTCATTATGAATAGCACAGACTATGATAAGGAATGCAACAGACAACTTAGTGATACCAACACTTACGCTATATTAGAGGGGGACCCTACCATAGAAATTATGAGACAGTTAGAGAAATTGCTGGACAAAGCAGAGGAACTGGAGTGGATCAACGAGAAAACCAAAGCTTTCCTGCTGAATAGACATCCTCGAGTACCAAACTTTTACACACTTCCAAAGGTACACAAACACCCCACGTTACCACCTGGCAAATCCATAGTGTCTGGCACAGACAGCTTACTACAGCCACTTGGCCAATATATAGATTTCTTTATCCAACCCTTGGTACAGAACACGTGTACATACACTAAAGACACCACACCTCATGATATGAGACAACAGGCCATAGAACGGTTCCTTGTGAATGAAGGAGAGATGAAAGCAGTGCAAGAGTTCATTATGGTGTTACTTGAGTTCATCGCAGAAAATTCTATACTTTCAATACAAGAACACTTTCTTTCTCCAAACATCGGGAACGTTGATGGGGGCCAACATGGCCCCCCTTATGAAAACTGTTTTATGCATAAATTCGAGCAAGAACACATCTTATCACAAGCAAATTGGAAGAGGAACATAGCACTATGGACAAGGTATATAGATGATATATTTGGGATATGGATAGGATCACCCGACACATTACAACAGTTTTTTATATACCTGAACACAATAAATCCAAGGATACAATTCACCTACGAAAGTTCCTCAAAAGACATTCCTTTTCTAGGTATGGCCATACATGTCAAAGAAGGGAGATATGAGACAAATATCTATCGAAAAGAAGCAGATCGTAACAATCTGTTACATCGACTTAGCTTCCACCAGCCTAGTCTACTCAGGAATTTACCATAAAGCCAAATGAGACGAGTAAAACAAATGGTTAATGATCCAGTAATGTGTGACAAGGAAATTGACATTATGGGGAAAAAGTTTGAAGCCAGAGGATACAAACAAGCAGAGATCACAGCAGCAAAAGAACGCCTGTCATCACAGGCAATTGAAAAATGAGGGAGAGAGAAACCACAGAAATCAGATACCCCTATGGTGTTTGTATCATGTTATTCTCTACAAAGTAGTCGGATAAAAGTGGCCCTATTGAAGAACTGGCAGATATTGAGGAATGATATGAGGGTGGAACATTTATTCAAGGACAACCCCATTTTTGCATACAAGAGGAGAAGAAACTTAAGAGATAGGTTAGTTAAAACAAGACCAAAAGCCCAACAACCTACAACACTGAGAACGGGCACATACCGGTGTCTACACTGCAGCAACTGCAACTTCATTACCAAGGGAAATATCATCAATCACCCCCGCACAGGAGAAAAGATCCAATTAAGGAGTTATGCAACACGTGATACCATCAACATAATTTATGCTATAAAATGCACATGTGGTATTTATTACGTTGGACAATCGACAAGGTCAGGCAGGATTTGATGGAATGAACATAGATCATGTATACGCACAAACAACAAGAACTCCGCAGTAGCGAGACACTGGGAAATGAAAAAAACACAACATCAACCAAATTAGGATTCAAGTCCTAGAAGTGGTTAAGCCGAGAGATTAACATGAGGACATTACCAGGAGACTCAACCAACGACAGACCTACTGGATAGATATGTTGGACTCATTAAAACCAAGCGGGATCAACTAAGAGACAAACTATGTATGCTTCCTATAGTATATAACACATGTGGAGAAGAGAAACATTGTAGACTTTATTGTTGTTTCTCGATCTGAGAGTAATTATTGAAGAGACAGATGGGTATATGTGATTTTTGAACCCACTATGGGGTGATATTCCCGTTTGGGACTTCGGTCCAAGCGGGACCCAAGGCAGGGGAATTATCTCCTGCCATAGGTCACCTCGTAGGTTAAAATGTTTCCTAACATACAAATGCTCACACATTGGGACAAGAACAATGGGGCCAAATACATAGGTAAAATACCCAGTGGGAGTCATACTCCATATTTGGTCATTTTGATCTAATGGATTTGTTCAATGTATAGCGATTTGCCCTAACACATAAGGGACATGTATTGCATGCCGATTGGTGGGATGTAATTTCATTTTGATTGTTGTTTTTAATTTAAATTTTGAACACATAGAACTAGGTTTCATGTATCCAGACCTTTAATGACAAGAACATGCAGATGTAGGTAAGGCACACCGCTGCGATTTTATGACAGAGCATCACTATATTATTTAGTGCATCGTCATAGTACGGCGGGCATAAGAAAGTGAAAGTAACTTTCTTTGAAGGACCTGCGCATGCGCGGGTCACTTAGCAACCAAAGCCAAACAGAAAACCAGCGTCTGATTCAGACGCAGGTTTTCACAGCGAGGAGCGCCGCGGATGAGAGCGGGCAATGCAGGTAAGCAAATATGATTGTTCAGTAAAGACAGGAGGTTTGAGAACACGCAGAACAGACAAGCATAATTATGGTTGTCTGATCTCTCTAACAGGTTGCCACAAGTATTAGAACATACTGAGGTATAGCGGAGTGACACGAAATAGGATACAAATAGTGCCACTTTGGGAAATAGGTACACAGCATACATACTACGAGTACTTAAACAGTATTGGTGTTTGTTCTACCACTGAGCTTACTTGTCATTACTTTTGTTTGTATGTGGTGGTTGATCTCCTTGGATCTGAATTATCTGGATACCGACTGAAATGGTATGTGTATATATTTAATGTTGGTTGCTGGACATTAATTTTTGCTCTAATGCAATTACAATTTTCAAACATGGGTGGATGTTATTCTCTGTGGGTGTTACTTCCAACAAAACAATGTGAATGATTTTGGACATTCATTTTCACTTAAACACAATTGAAATTCTCAAACATGGGTGAATATTATTCCTTGTTGACAAAACAATATGAATGATTGATGAAAACGTTTGATGGCTATTTTGATATGATAATATAATGTGATGACTATAGTGTCTAAGAGCCCTGATGATGGACACCAGTCCGAAATGCATTGGCAAAACATACTTGTTGGCGCTATATAAACAAGGGACGCCTAAGCCTCAGAAATAAAGTAGAAGACAAGATTCTTCACAATTTTACCCAAATTGAGTACTGAGTGATGATTATAAAGTGAACACTACAATATGTATTTACAATTGAAGCAACTCCATCAGGAGAGCGGGGAGTGCACACCTAGGGTCAGATTAAGTTCTGATTCCTCTTCTATTGCGGAAAGTTGTAATGAGGGCCATTGTCGCAGGAGAGGAGGGTACAGGTGGTGGAGAAAAGAGAGCAGGCAGGGGACAGAAGGTAATTTGGCGACGGTAATATGAATGGTGGGCATTTTGTAAATAAAGTAGAGAGCAAGATCGTTAGCATAAAGAGTAGAGTTTAGTTTAGTTTATTGTTTGCTTGTTAGGTGATTATAGAGCAAATACGTTCTGTTTCAATGCGCCCACAGGGCAACAGAGAGGGAACATGGGATTGCAGTACAAATAAATATACAATAAATAATGTGGGGGAAGGGACGTCTGAACCTACCAGAGTTGACAGTGGGACTTCTTAGCAATTTCCTAAGTGTGAGGGAGCAAGGAAGGAGAGAGAGGAGTCAAAGATGACTCCAAGGTTTCTTACTTCAGAAGAAGAAGCAGGGGAGAGCCCAAGGTGGGAGGCCAGAGAGAAGGGAAGAAGGAGAGGACAGGGCTCCTAATCAGAAGGATCTCAGTTTTGCTGGCATTGAGGCAGAGATTGTTGGAAGTGCACCATACCTGGATTGCAGATAGGCAGTCAGGGATGAAGGAAGGTTCAAGTGAGTCAACGGGAAGTCTGAAAAAGAGTTGAGTGTCATCTGCATAACACTGGAAGTTGGGGGAGAAAGAGGAGATGAGTAGTGCCAGCTGAGCAAGGCAGATGTTAAAGAGCCGGGGGAGAGGATAGATCCCTGGGGGACACCACAGTTGGATAAAGAAGTAGGAGAGGAGAAGGTGCCCAAGATGACTTGGGAAGAGCAGTCAGTTAGGAAAGAGGTCAGCCATTCCAGTTCCCATTCCGAGATACCAAGGTATTGTGGAGCTTTTGCATGAGGATGGAATGGTTGACAGTGTCAAAGGCAGAGGAGAGATCAAGTAGGATGAGGACAGCTGGGGAGTTGGAGTCCAGGGATGGGAGCAGTTCTTCACAGTGTTTCAGTAGAGCAGTTTCCATGCCTCTGGATGCTTGGAATCCAGATTGATGATCGTGGAGACCATCGACAAGTTCAGTCTGCGAGTTGAGTTGGGACAAGGCCAGCTTCTCCAGCAGTTTCTCCACGAAGGGGGTGATTGAAATAGAGCGGTAGTTGGATGGACAGGTAGGGTCTGCTGAAGGCTTTTTCAGGAGGGGGGACACAAGGAAGTGATTGAAGGAGGAGGGGAAAGAACCAGCAGTGAAAGAGTGGTTGTAGAAATCAGCGAGTGCAGGGGAAAGAGAGCCAATGTTGTCCTTGATGGTTCTGGACGAGTAGGGGGAAAACTGTTTGGAAGAAGCCTTCATAGAGCGGACAACTCTGGTAACATCTTCAGGGGTGAAGGAGGAGAAGGAGGAAGGAGGAGGGTGAGTGGCCAAAGGAGGCAAGAGGGTGTGGGATTGGTTTGGTGGGTGATTAACAAGGGTATTCAGGATATCCTGAATTTTGGTGGCAAAGTGTGAGGCCAGTGTGTTGCAGAGGGTCTGTCAGGGAAGGAGTGAGGAGGAGACTGCGGAAGAGTTGGCTAGCTTCCTGCAGATTTAAAAAAGTTCATCCATGCTACTGGATGCACCAGATACCCGTGCCTGAATGTGGGTCCTTTCCTTGGCACAGATGGAGAGTCTGTGTTGCCTTTGGAGCAGGCGGCAGGCCAGTTTGTCAGATGGTGAACCTGAGGTTTTCCACTTCCATTCCTCTGTTCTGCACTTTCATTTCAGTGCTGCAAGTTCTGAGTCATATCAGATGTTACTCTTAGAGGCAGGTTTCAGGCGGATCAAGGGGGATGAAGGTAGAAGCAAAGGCAGTAGCTGACACTCATTTCATCGGGCGAATGCTCGACAACAAGGTTGGCAGGGCTTTTGAGGGTGTGGTAGGAGGACCGATGGGACCCAGGTGTGAAGAGAGGATAGAATGACCGGACCAAGAGAGAGGGGTGACAAGAGGGGAGATGAGAGAGGTCGGAGTGGATGATGATATCCAGGGTAAGTCCGGCCGAGTGGGTTGGACTGGAGGGGAGAATGGAGAGGTAAAGAGAGGTGTATAGGTCAATGAAAAGAGTGGAAGCTGAAGCAGTGGAGTCTAATTTGTTGTTGAAGTGATCCAAGAGTAGGAGGTTGGAGGTGGATGAAAGTAAGCAGGAGCAGAAATCAGCCCATTCAGAGAGGAACAGGGTGGAAGTGCCTGGAGGCCGGTAAATGGTAGCAATGTTCAGACTGGAAGAGGGAGAGATGACCAACTTGCAAACCAGGCTCTCAAAGGAAGAATAGAGTTGGGTGGGTACGATGGAAGAAGAAACCCACTCGGGATAGATTAAGGTGACCCCACCGCCAGCACAGTAAGGTTGAGTCTTGGAAATGATCTTGAAGCTGTCATGGAGGAGGAAGTCAAAACCAGTGACTGAGCTGGCAATGAACCAAGTCTCGTGAGAGTGAGAATGTCAAGGTCAGTGTCTTCAGGAAGGAGGCAGATATCAGCCGAGTGTTTGTTGGCTGAGTGGGCTTTGAGAGGCGCCAGGTGGAGGAGGTCTCTGCCTTTGAAGGTTTCTGAGGAGGAGTACAGGGGCATAGTACTCTGGCCAGAGTGGGAGGGACAGTGAAAGAGGTGGGGGAGAGGTAGAAGAAGGAAGGAGGTTAATGAGGGCAGGTAGGATCTGATCAAAGAGAAGGAGGTTGGGTTGAGGACCATTGTCAAGATCACCGCAAAACATCCAACCCAAAGTGTTCAACGACGGCTCTTGCCCGTTTCAAAGAAACTCTGTTCCTTTGATAAAAAGCTGAAACACCCTTTCCGAACCCCTGCTGCCATGTTGCCATGGCGACTATGGCGTCCTCTCCACAAACAAACTATCACGCGGTAAGGAAGAGGGGGGCCAATCAAGTTCGCGGCTACCCATTATAACGCTTCCGGGTAGCTCTACTCGCTGCTTCTGATTTTCGTCAAAATCGCTGCATGCTCCTGAACCCACGTCTTGTTTCCTTTGACTGCGCTTATCCTTTCCTGGCCTTTTTTGACCGCAGTCTGTGTTTCTTGAACTCTTGCTTCCTTGTCTGTTTACTGTTTGCTACCTCCTGAACTGCTTTCACGTTGCCAGACTCCGGAACGTTATTTGACCTGCCTTTCCTGCTGATTCTGATCTGCAT
Organism: Ambystoma mexicanum; assembly: GCF_040938575.1. Classification (NCBI taxonomy): domain Eukaryota; kingdom Metazoa; phylum Chordata; class Amphibia; order Caudata; family Ambystomatidae; genus Ambystoma; species Ambystoma mexicanum. The sequence continues at coordinate 55,041,730 of NC_090922.1, read as the reverse complement.
CTCTGTCCGCACGCTGACAAACCCCGGAACGAAATTTGACCTACCTCGCCTGCTGATTCTGTCCTGCCTTATTGTCCGCACGCTGCCGAATCCCGGAACGTTATTTGACCTGCCTTGCCTGCTGATTCTGTCCTGCCTTATTGTCCGCACGCTGCCGAACCCCGGACTGTTATTGGACCTGCTCTGCATCTACTGTTCGCACCGGCTTTCCAGCAAAGTCCTTTTCAACATTTCGGATTCAACACGCCGGATTAAGGAACAACAACTGTTTTTACACTGTGGCACTATCATCACCTACCTGAGCAAATCTGCATGCCCGAAAGAATAGCGCAACGAACTAGAGACTGATTCCCGGCGCTCAGGTCGTTAGGCGTCCTCGTTTCGTCGGGATAGTCTGTGGACTTGAGACTGCCAAACTCCGTGTAGGCGTCCTCGTTTCGTCGTGACTTAGGATAGGTTGGGTTTGCAGAGTTTGCTCAGTAGTGTCCTTCCCTTGTCTACCATTGGTAAGTCTCACTGCCTATTATCTGATTCCTGATTGTCATTTTTGTTCTTTCCTGAAATTGTTTGTTTTCTGCTCTATGCTCTGAGTCATCTGATATATGGTTTCACCCCTACAGCCTCTATTCTCAGTGTACATCAGCCATCGTTACAGTGTTCCTTGATCCCCTGCTTGTCTACGCTCTACGGCGTCTGTCTCCATCTCCAGCTGCAACAGTAGAACCATCTTTCGACTAATTGGTTCCTTTGTAATTTTACTTAGAAATACAAAGGTACACATTGGTAGGAAGAACTCAACGGCTACACTTCGAGTTCTTCTACCAGGCCTCCTGATCACGAGTCAGGACAACTTGACATACAAGAACCAGGATAGTGCCAATGTGATAGATATTAACGAAGCAACGTGGGGATGAGAAGCCAGCCAGGAGGACTTCCTACTTGGTGCCACAGTTAATGGGAAAGGAAGTGAAATAGGAGAGAGCAGAGAAGAGATGAGGAGTCCATAGATCAGAGAGGGGACAGATAAGAGGATATCCGTGAAGACCCCTCTGGAGGTTCGCTGACATAGGTGTCAGCGATGTGTAAGGAACTCATGGTGCTAACAGTAAAGAAAGACACAAGTGATCACAGTTCAAGGATGTTTATGGTTGCAATGATGTAGTTGCTATTTGCAATCAAGTAGCAGGACACAGCAATTCAATATGCTCATAGGCAAAGAGGCTGGAGGAAAGGCTGGAAGTTGGAGCCTAGCTCTTTGCCCTTTGGTAGGTCACTGAAGCTGGTTTGCGTCAAAGCAAGGAGTCATGAGGCTGTTTTGCGGTCAGAAGTTACCTGAGCAGCCCGTATATCGACCCATGATGCTTCCTGTAGGTCTCCTGCCCTTTGCAGGCTGAGTGCCTTTGGTGGGGGTGTGATGAGCTCTGTGTTGCTCTCAGCACAGTTGAAGCCCCTTCTGGGGATGCAAAGGCCTTTCAAAGATGGTGGTTTGGGGTCAGAGGTCACCTGAGCAGCCTGTACATTGACCCTGGATGAGTGCTTCTGATGGTGGTGTGATGAGCTCTGTGTTACTAATGGTCGGTCAGTAGACCCACATTAACCTTATTCACAACATTCTAATTCATAATTGGTCATCGCCCTTATGTTTGTTACTCCATCAGGGCTAGGCACAAAAGAAGGATTTCATTTGGTCTATGGATCTTGCAGAAGGTTCCTTTCATTTTGTGGTAGCTCTAGAAGAAAAGGGTTTAAATACAGACAACTTCGGATAATGTTAATGTTTCCCTTCAGCAGGATGATATTCCATAATAGCTGGAATGATATCCGACAGACTGTTCCTTCTAAGACAGAGGCCTGCCAACTACAGCTATCCAGATATTTTGGACTACATCTCCCATTATCCCTTATCATTTAATGTGCTGACCCCGTCCCTAGTGTATAGGGGAGCATTGCTTCAATGTTTCCACAATTAGGTTGGATCCAACTAGCCCTTATCTGCCTGCTCATCTTTACTGGGCACTCCCCCAGAAGAGCATACATTTATAGACACCCAGTAAAGCTTGGAGTCATCAGCATAAGACTGACACCAGATACCCATCTCAGAAATAGTGTTAAGGAGAGAAATTGCATACATATGAATCAGAATCAGCCAGTGAAATGACCCATGGTGCACATGGCTGGAGAGCTGGTTAGGGCTAGAAGGGACATTGCTCATACCTACCTTGGGTCTTCTGTCTTCCAGAAAGTATCGAAGCCAACTTAGGGCACAAGACCCCCGCATTTACCTCAAGCCAATAGGCCACACTGATATTTCTCCTCTGTCAAAGGTACAGTGAGCTAAAATGTGGTTGTAGACCCTCCTGAGTGGGAACAAACCCAGAGAACAGTTTATTTGGGCGTGGTTGTTCTCGGTGAAAGGGCTCCCAGACCTTTTGTATGTATGTTTAGGAACTTGGGGTTTCACCCAAAGTTACCCTAGGCAATCCAGACGTGGACCCCTTGCTCACTGTGCTTAGAGAGGCACAGCTTCACCTTATTGATGAGGCCTGACTAGGCCGAAACACGTGTCTGGGGTTGCTGTTGGTACTCTTGTTCCGAGGAGAATTGCCTGGCATTTCGGTTCTGGACTGCCCTAGTGGGTGGGACCAGACTGATATGCAAATGGTTATTTCTCCTCTGTGAAAGATACAGTGAGCTAAAATGTGGTTGTAGACTCACCCGAGTGGGAACCTACCCAAAGAACAGTTTATTTGGCTGTGTTTGTTCTCGGTAGAAGAGGCTCCCAGACCTTTTCCACACTGAGACAGCCTATCAAAGGTCTCATACTACCAACATCCAAAGATCCACCCACAGGACATTATTTCACACGCATAATATCATGATTCAGTGCCATGGAACGATGTAAACCCTGACCGGGTGGAGTGCAAGAACATAGTCTATGTTAGCCCATCCCAGCGTTGATGCATAATCAATTTCTTCATGAGCTTTGTCAAAATGTGTCTATAATTCTCAGCAAAGTGGAGACAACTGAGGGCTAGCTCGTGTGAAGATAGACAATCCGGGTTATCCATGGGTCTGGGAGCACTGCCAAAGATAAAGAGACATTGATGATATCTGACCCACACTGACACTATACACAGAATTCATTGCAAGCTTAAGCTTCCGTAGAAGTGGAAATCTTCCATCTCGGGTGATAGCGTTCATATGAAATCATGGAGCACGGCATATGGGTAATTCAAAGAGAACATAGGTGATACATTTGCAAAGCAAATCAAGGCAATCAATTGCAGGGGTTGCACAGCTTGGTAGTGGAATTGTTTATAATGGGGAAGGGTGCAAATCACTGATTCTGCTTGTGTGGAAAAAGTAATCAATTGACCCACTACAAAGAGGGTACTGAGCCTTATTTTTTGGAAGTGTATGTTTTGGTGAAGAGGTGCTGGCCGTTAGTCTTGAGTTGCGTTCAGGGCCATGCAATTCTCACTTATAGACATTCACCTAAAGATAGCACCTGCATGAATAACTACCTCTTTGTCACCCAATTCCTAAACCACTTCATTGACAGGTCTTTCGATTACCCTTCTCAATAGAGATCTTTTTATGCTTTTGTTAAGCTGAGTGGCTCTGTCATTACTGAAAAACGGTATCTTTCAAGTTGCACACTGGTCATCTAATGGGTGCAATATTTACATATTTTCTTAACTACTTATGGTTTTGCAGAAAGCCATGAGATACCTACTAAGTGCCTGTCTGGCATGTGGGTGGAGCCATGCTGTACATTTGCTCTCATGGTGATTGTGATGTCCCGGAGTCTGGCCACAGCACGGGACCAAGGACGGAGACAAATAGACGCACACACAGCATGTATGTTGCTGGAGGCAGAAGATCCGTTTGCAGGCTTTCCACTCCCTTTTATTCCCCCAGGTCACATGGACCGTCACGGCCACCAACCTCCGTTCTTGTCACCTGACTACATCACATCCCTCCCCAACTTCGACAACAAACAAAACATGGCTTTAGTGAAGGATCTAACAATGTCCCCCTGCATATCCTAGAGTACTCTTAACATCAACCAGTCTTATCTTACTGTCTTCGCTTCTTTCTGAACCTTGGGTCACTGGTAGATTCCATTCAGGACGAACCCACGCAGTCACATGGATTGAGCTGGTCAGTGGCAGAGCGAATACTGGTCACTGCCCTCCCTCTTCGGGGTATCAACTATACAAAGTCTTTTCAGCTCTTTGCTTGATTCCGTGTGAGACTCTGGTCACTCTCCCTGGCGTGGTTGATCCAGGGGGGGAGGTGCGAGTTTGTTGTTGGGGTGTTCTCTGCACTTCTTCCCAGGTGGTTGACGGTATCCTTCGGAAGTGGGATGCATTCCTCGTTACAGTCTCCAATGCGCGGGAGGCCTTCACCATTCCGTGATCACAGTGCGTAACAGTCCATGGTTGGGACTTGTATGGAAGCGCCATCTTCCTGGCGAGGCACAGTTCTTGACTAGGGCTGTGTCCCCTACTTGTAGCTGGTTTGACATTGATCCCCTGGCCTTGTTCTCTCTTTCATTGTGTTCCTCTCACCGTTGTTCAACTCAAGCTCCATCCACTCTGTCAGGGCTCCAGGTGTGATGCAGTGGGAGTCCTGCTTGAATGGGAACTCTGAACATGAGTGCAGCTGGACTGACCAAAGTGGATGAGTGTGGGTTTTGTCGGTAGGACCGGAGGAAACGGTAGAGTTCTGGCAGCCACGGTCGACCTTTCTCCTTGGCTATTCGCACAACTTTGTTGAATGAGGACATAAACCTTTTCAAATCTCCATTTGCCTGGGGCCAGTAGGGTGTGATGTGGTGGTGCTGTACTTCCATGTTGTCAAGGAATCTTTTGAATTCTTTACTGCTGAATGGCGGGTCATTGTCACCCTTAATTGACAAGGGTATGCCGTGAACGGTGAACATCATTTCCAGTGCTGTTGTTACGGATGCTGCATCAGTGGATCTTACTGGTTCCACCTCTGAGTATCTCGTGAACTCGTCCACCTCCACTATGAGGTAAGCTTCATTTGCGATTGTGCAAAATTCAACACTGACCGCGTCCCATCTGGGTTCACTCTGAGGGTGGACTGGCCATTGGTTCCGGGTTGCCTACCTGGCGAGCTGCCTGGCATGATGAGTAGGTCTCTACTAGGGTCATCACCTTTGTTGGATATGTGGCATCCACTCTCATGGTTTCAGGAACGCTTGTGTTTTTACGATCAACTGGTGACCCTCCTGCACCAGTTGGAGTGCTCTTTCTTGTAGGCTGGAGAGTACTATGATGCAGTGTCCTTTGAGTATGAGTGTCAAACTCACTGTCTGAATCCGAGCACACCCCCAGCTCCTCACCTGAGCTGATCGCAGTTGTCTTCTTCCTTCCTCTGTTTCTGTAATCCTTATTTTTATGGAGGTATGGCCTACCTCGGGACAACGCCACAATGGTTGCTTGGAATACAAGCAGGCCAATGACCCCGCTCCCGAGATAACCAGATAGGAGGAAAAGCCTGACTAGGCACAAAAAGCTCGCCAACAATCCCATAGGCGCAAGGAAGGAGCATGCATGACAATGAGCCCTTTTGGGAAACAGACAGTTCATGTCTGATACCAAACAGACTCTGCATTAGTTGTTGAGCTTGTGGTGTGCAGTGAGCCACGAGCGTGAGATAATTTTTCCATTCGCCCATCAGTATTGCCTCCTTTGTGATTTGGAGGCAGGTGTGTTTGTCCGTTTCAGATTATATTTCATTCAGTTGCATCGCTTTTGGCCTGGCACATGCAATGATGAGACAAACGTGTTCATCTGTTTCTTTTGCCGCCTCACACTCTGCACGGTGGCTGGCCTTGGTTGTTGTGACAGGAAGTCAGTCAGATTGTCGGTACCTGCTTGGTACTGCACTACCAGGTCGAATTGTTCGAGTTGGAGCATCCAGCGTTCTTTTCTTGCTGGGTGGTGAGGTGCCGATCCTTTGAATATGGGAATCAGGGGCTTGTGGTCCGTCAGTACCTTGACTGCGTGCCCTACAATAGATATGGAAGTGTGGGCAGCCCCACAATATGGCCAGCTCCTCTTTCTCAATGTGTGTGTAGTTCCTCTCGGTCGGCATGAGTGCTGGGCTGGCAAATGCGATGGGGACTACCGTTCCATCCCAGTCTGTTTGTGTTAGTACTGCTCCTAGGCTGAGCGGACTAGCGTCTATCAACAGTTCCGTTTTGCGAGACATGTCAAAAACGCCATGGAAGCATCCCCTGATAGCGAGTCTTTTATTCGCTGGAATGCTGCTTCATGTGTCTCGTTCCATTCCCACATGGTTTTTGTCTTGGTGAGTTCACGTAGGGGGTGGCAGTAGTGGCTAGGTCGGGATAAACCTCCCACAGTAGGTTGCCATCCCCAGGAAACTGCGGATTTCTGTGGTGTTTGTGGGTGCTCTAGTGTTCTTAATATCTGACACCTTGCTGGGGTCCGGGGATACTCCCTTTTCGTTGACGATGTACCTGAAGAAGCTTAGTGTCGATTTTCAAAACTCACACTTCTCCACACGGAGAGTGAGTCCTGAGTCCAGCCATTGGAGTACTGCTGCCAGCCTTGAGTTGTGTTCTTCATCAGATTTTCCATAGAACAAAATGTTGTCACTCACGTTTGTGACTCTGGGGAGGTCCTGTAGTACTTTCCTAATCTTGTGCTAGAAAACATCTGCTGCGGACGAGATTCCAAAGTTGAGCCTGTGGTATCTTCTTAGCCCCAAATGACACGAAAACGTTGTAATGTAGCGGGATTCTTTTGCCAGGCGAATTTGATGGTAACCTGACCACAGGTCTAGTTTGCTGAAGACAATGGCTCCCGTGAGGTCTACAATCAGTTCATCGATTGTCAGGGTGATGTGTCTCTCTCGCCCTATGGCTACATTCGGCAGGTGCATGTCGATGCAGATGTGCACTGCTTGGGGCTGCTTTGGTTTTGCTGTCACCACCATGGGGGACACCCATGATGTGGGACCCATGGTTTTCTCAATCATTCAGAGGTCGTCCAGCTTGTTGAGTTTGGCCTCCACAGCTGCTCTCATGTGGAAGGGAACTCTCCTATGTCTGACAGCCCTTGGTTCCACGGTAGGGTTAATGTGGAGTGTCACTGTCCTTCCTTTCAGGCATCCAATTCCCTGGAAATGTCTCTTGTGTTTCTTCAGAATGCGGTCAATGTCTCTGGAATGTATTGGAAAGGTGAACAGGATAAGTTACAGCCTTTCAGCCGTAGGGAAGCTGAGTAATGTCTCCATTCCTGCGTCCATGACATATATATGTGTTTTTCCGCTCCTTTCACCATACTTGAGCCTGGTTTTGAAGTACCCCTTCACGGGTAACGCTTCTTGCACCCATAGGCGAAGAATTGCACAGCTTTGCGTCGCAGGGTTGGCTGGTGGTGGAGTTTCTCAAATTTGGTTGCCGGCATCACGTTCACTGTGGCCCAGTGTCTATCATCATCCTCACAGGGATTTCCCCTGCCATCACTACTCACGTGTGACTTTGTGCTCTGTGTGCCATTTCCCTTTGCAGGCTTCACAGTTGAGATCATGTGCACTCTCTCGCTCCTTGATCTCCTCTGATGGGGTGTACGGTCTGGGGAGGAGCCTCTGCTTGACTGGTCATCTTCCCTGCTGCAAATGTCGACGTCATCGGCCTCTACCGCTCATGCTCATCCTCCTGGCCTGTTGTGTGTCTGTGTCGATTGCCGATGTGGCCGTGGTTCTTGCTGTTGGGGTCAGTAGGATTGTGTGTGCCTTTGCCGTGTATCTCCCTTCCATTCTCTGGGTCTGTCCTGCGTTTGGTTCTCTCTCGTCCCTCGGGAGCTAAGGCACCCTGCTGCAAAATGGTTCAGCTTCACACACTTGTTGCATGTGTTGCTGAACGCTGGACATGGCTCGTCGTTGTGCTGTTGTCCTCCGCACGATAGGCAGTCTCTGGGTTTCTTTTGCGTGCGTCTCTGTTGGCTTTTACATTGTCGTAGTGTATTTATGGTAGTCATGATGTTGTTTGAGTTCCATATGTCAAGCGTCAGTCAGCTGATCATCTGTTCCATTTCTGCCACATGTTCATCGGTCCTCTCTCTCCGCCGACACATGGTGAGGATGGTCTCAAGGTGTACGTTTGTTTCTGACACGATGGTCCTGCAGAGCTTTTCGGAGGAGAGGACATGGATGACCTGTTGCCGGACGGCAAATTCTTCATTCGCATCCAATGGCCATATCACGGAGGTGGGCTGGAAAATCATTGATGTTCACACTCACGCTGTCGTGCCTGGCTCATTTTGACCCTCTCAAAGTTCGAACTTAGTTGTGGATTGAACTTCCTTGTCAGTACCTCCTTGGCTGTGTCGTAATCGTCTTCGGTGCCCCTGTTCGGGAGCACATTGAAAAGTCGTAGTGCCATCGTGCCCAGGTTAAGCATAAATAGAGTCTGCATTTCTTCTGGGACCGTGATCTTCGTGGACTTCAGACTAAGTTCGAACTGCTGAACCCATAGTAGCTAGCGGAGTGCTACCCTGGGCCCAAAAGGCTCAAATGTCTTCATGAACGTGCCTTGCGTTGTTTCCAGCCACGTGCTGGTGTTGGGTTTCTGGCCCTGCCCCTGCGCTCTGGCTTGTTACGCAACCGGGTCAGATGCCATGTTATGGGCTGTGCTCTGGGCACTTTCTTGGTGGTCTGTGGATCTGCCTCGTCACCAGTCTCCTGTGGGTGGATTGCACAAGTGGGTGTTTACTGAGGGAGTTCCTCGTGTTCAGTCTCTTAACAGACTAACCTCTGTTGTAGTGACACTGTGCTGGGCACAGGAGTGCCTTTCTGGCTGTGCTGCTGCACAAGCTGCTCTCCTGGTGGTCTAGTGGGCGGCTGATGTGTCTGCCACAGGCTGGGGAGGGGCAGCATGGTGCTTGCGTGCCTACTCGCACTTGTGAAGCCGCTGCCACTGTGCCTCGACTTGCCAGGGTGATTGCCTGCTTTTCTCATCCCTCCCATTGCAGATGCTGGCTCTGCCGAGATATAGAGCCTCATTACATGGAAGGCGGTAAGGGTTAACGGTCACCGGTAATGCTACTGGTGACCGTTAACCCTTACTGCCTTACTACGAGTTCCCTTTGCGGGACCCGACTTTAACGGCTGGTTTTACCAGCCGTTAAAGTAGGGTGCCGCAAAGGGACCTTGGTGATAATTACGGTACCGCAATTTGCGGTACCATAATTAGCGCCTTCCCCATTCCCATTATGCCCAATGGGGGCAAAAATGGGAATGGGGAAGGGCCTTGGTGAATGGGGAATTACCGCCCCCGTTCACCTTGGAGTAGTGCGGTAATTCCGCCATCCACCAAGGCGCACACGGTAAAATACCGGCGGCAACCATGGCGCTAACAGCGCCATGGTTACCGCCTACCGTGTAATGAGGCCCATAGTCTGCCGCTGCACGTCTCTCTCGGCCGCCGCACACGCTGTTGTGCGCCGGTGTCAACGTTGTGTGTTGCCGGTGTCGGCCTGCAGTTGAGGCGCTGTTGCGGGGTCGGCTCTCCGCCCTCGTCACCAATGCGATGTTGCGGCGTCTGGCCTGAGCACAGGACCTTGGACGGAACAAAAAGACGCACACACAGTGGCCCTCATTACGACCCTGGCGGAATCCGCGGTGCTAAATGCACCGCGGAGCATGGCGGAAAGCCGCCGATAGCGCCATGGGGGGTTGGCGGATTTACCACCCCATGCCGACCTTGGCGGAGCGGTAAATCCCCAATCCCCATTTTACCCTTCCCCATTCCCATTCTTGCCCCATAGGGTATAATGGGAGTGGGGAAGGAGTTAATTACGCCGCCGTAAAGTACGGCGGCGTAATTAACAACGAGGTCCCTTAGCGCCATGGTTTTCTCCGCCCGGTAAAACCAGGCGGAGAAAACCTCCATGGCGCTAAGGGAACTCGTAGTACGGCGGACAGGTCCGCCGCGATTAGCGCTGGCGGAAACCCACTCCGCCAGGGTTGTGGGGGCGGAAGATCCCCTTGCGGGCTTTCAACTCCCTTTTATTCCACCAGGTCACATGGCCTGTCACGGCCACCAATCTCGGTTCTCGTTACCTGACTACATCACATCGATTAGCCGCCATGATAGTCTAGTCTGTTTGGAAAAATGAGTCATTTCATCTGATGTTTAAAGGAGACAGACCACGGGAGAGTTCTCTGATGAGTGGAACCCAGACTCTCAGCTTAGGGAGAACTACTCTCTGTCCAATCCGCTATAGGAAAGCTATGAGTCGATTCCCCTCCCTGCTAAAATTAGGGTCATTTAGACATAGGACAGTAGGCAGTCCAAGTAAAAATAAGTAATGTGGGACAGACTCCTAACCTCCTTGTGCTTTGTCACTCATAAACCTGACACTAGCTCATTCTGGGTGAAAAGGTCACTACAGGACTCTGGCATTGGCCAGGAGAGCAGAGTAAATACCCTCCTGCTCACTGCCTTGACACTGCCATGCGTGGGGGAGGGGTGCATACTTGCCAACCCTACTGATTTAGGCAGTAGGCTATTGCTTTTTAAGCAGTCCTACCGCCTACAGATTTGGGTGACAGATCCTACTGCTTTTTATAGTGGAAGGTAATTTATGTGACTCTAAGGCAATTAATCTGTCTGTGCGGTGGGTGGATAAGTGATACATTTGAGTGTTGGGCTCAGATCAATCCACTGACCTGACAGCTACATGACTCTGCCCTGCACTCCTGCAGGGACAGACCTTAGGTGAACCACCAGTGAAGGCAAGTGGCAGAGCGTACCACCATCACACAGCATCTGCCTATCAGACCGAGGAGGGTATCAGTCTCCATGTTGTTCAGTTATTCATCTTGCACTGCAGGACTAAACATGTACTGCCTGGGCTGCTGCAACAGAGCAGTGGCAAACCTTGCCTACCAGCTCTGTGTGATTACCCTCTGTGAAGTTAGATAATTTAATTTTATGTTAGCTTACCATTCACAATTATACATTTTTTACATTTGAGCATCTTTCCGTGTTGCGCTGTTTGATGGGTTGTGCGTTTTGAATGGTCCAGTAGTGCCAACAATGTATGTTTTGTAATTTCTTATAATGTCATTGTTATGCTAAGCATTATTTTTGAAACTTGAAAAATCCTACATCTTTTTAGTCACAGAATGTTGGCAAGTATGGGGGTGTGGGTGAACTGGCAGTGTATGACCACATTTGGCTGGACCTGCTGGCCCGCCTACATCCCACCCGTATGACAGGTGCCATCCAGCCATCTGCTCACCCTCTTTCTCACCCTCAAGCTTTCTTTATACCTCCTCACCTCCCCAATCCCCCCGCCGGCACTAACCATATACGCTCTCTGCCATGAAGCCTCCCCCCTCCGCCGTCACACCTCCCCACTACTTCCTACCACCATGCATAGCGAAAAAAAGGGACGCAACCCTGAGCCACACGAGGGGGGCCATGGCGTTCATCTTGGGCTAGAACATATATCTTCGCTTTGATGAATTGACAGCTGGCAGCACACAGCCCATCCTCATAGGGAACTTAAGTAACATTGCTAAAGGACACTGTGCATGCTGGAGTGCTAATAGCGGTAATTCCTGCATTAACTGCTGGGCTTGGCCGGGTAATGGTAATGAATTGACACTATGCTACCGAGATAGGCAGGTTCTAGGCAGGTAATCTGGGCGGAGCTAAGCGGAAAGATGGGCATGGATCGGCTGATCTTGGATCATTTGCCTAGCCTAAACGGCGTGGATTCAGCTCCAGTCCACTGCGTTACTTTCCTAGTTTTCATAATAGCTTTAGGCCATGCGAATGGGATAAAGGCACTATATAAATGACATAATACTGCTACATAAGGATGTTCACTCCATTATTTGTCTTGTTTGGAGAAAACAAGTTCATGTATGGATCTTTCCAGTAACAGCGCATTCATCAGCAACGAACTCTTTAACTGAAATTAGGCACGGTGAGACGAAAATATTAGCGCGTGTACGTTTCACCTGTCTCCAGGAGGACAGGCAAGCGGGAAAAGAGCAACGCAAGCTGCCGCTGTGTCGACTCCCAGCCTGGGGATCACACGCAGTGCCATCTTTGTTTTACGTCTGTTCATTAGTTGTTTCCCTGGTGCTTCTCGCACTGTGCTGACAAGACGGCCTCTTTGTTCAGTCTTAAATGATGTCAATTGTCTATTCTCAGAAGACGCAGCAATGTCGAGACCTGCTAGTCTGTATGAATTCAGCCAGTCTTACCTCACCGGGACTTTAAGTGAGCTGGGGCTGGCTGGGGAAGAGCCCCGGCAGGCTCAGAAATATGGTTCTGAGGCAGGGCACTAATGGGGCCCCCTAATGTCCCCAGGGAACAGCCTCAGCTACTAGAGGACAAGTTTTTTTTTTTTTTTTTTACTAAAGCCTGAAGCTCCTGCTTATGTGCAAGACTTTCAGGTTTCACAAAAAAATTACCTTTCTCTACAAAGGTGGTGCTGGCACCTGAGAGGCATCCCTTTTAATCACGAGATGTCCATGGGCCGATGCCAGCATTATAGAAGAAAAGGTGAGGCCTCTGCAAGCAGAGGGCTTTTTTTCTCTAAAGCCTGAATGGTGCTGCTGCCACTCGTCAAATGCCTCGCAAGGGGACAAACGGCAGCCTGGTGGGGCTGCCTGTAAGCCATTAAGGTGGGGCTCACCAAGGGGGTGTGGCCTAGCAATCCCAGGTGACCCCCCTCCATTAGACCAGCCCCTCTGATGAGCCCCAGCTCGTTTTGCCCTGCCGCTTAAGGCACTGCTCGTGTGTTTTATAAATCGCTCACCCTCTGCTCTGATGGCCCACAGAGTCACCATTTAAGGTTTAAAAGGGGTAATAGAGGCTGCCTTTGTTTACTAACTCGGTGCAATGCTTTGCAGTCACTTTGATTTTCATTTAACCAATTCGACTGCAGTTGTCTGAAAAATAAGAAATTCTGCAGCGTTTCAAGCTTCTGTATATAAAGTTAGTTTAAAAATGAGTTGAATGCCACTTCATCTTGGCGCGACTGTCTAAATGTGGCCTTTTGTTTTGTTATTGCAACATTCTAAAGTGTCTTAAAGCACTAGGAATCAACAATAAAGCAGCATGCTGGCGCTATATAAAACTCCAAAACATATACGCGATAGCCCACACACAGGGTCAAAGAATGTAATCACTGGTGTAGCAGGGGGCCCCACAGCTCCTGCAGTGTGGGGGCCCTACAGTACACGTCCTGGGAGGGGGCCACCTCAGACTTAAAAATTAAATACAAAATTCAACAAAAAACATTAAAAGACTCAAATGAAATTGTTTCTTTATGAAGTCACTCTGCCTTCATAAAGAAATTATCCGTTGCGGTTCGGTCCTTTAAAGGAAATAATTTCTTTATGAAGTCAGAGTGACTTAAAAAAGAAACCATTTATTTTTGAAGTAATAGGATTCACCTCCACCCCATGACATGGAGGCCTCAAGCTCCTCTGCAGATGACGGGCTCTTGTGTTCCTGCCTGCTGCAGGGAGCTAAAGGCCTTGTTCCCTGAACCAACGGATTAAAGGTAAGAAAATGTATTTTCTTTAAATGTCTGTGCGTGCATGTAAGTGTGTGTGTGTATATGTATATAATGTGATATGCATGAATGAGTGAGTGCATGACATATGGGCGGGTGCCTTGGTGTGCCTGTGTGAGTGCATGGTGAAAAGGTGCACACTGAAATGTATGGGTGGCTGTGTGTGAATGTGTGAGTGTATGGTGAAAGGGTGCACATTTACATGTATGGGTGGTGGTGAAAGCTGGTACACTTAAATGCATGGGTGCTTGCCTCGTTGTGTCTGTATGGTGAAAGGATGCACAGTTAAATGTATGGATGGCTTCTTGGGTATGCCTGTATGGTGAAAGGATGCAAAGTTAAATGTATGGGTGCCTGCCTGGGTGTGTCTTTATGGTTAAAGTGTGGACACTTAAAGGCATGGGTGGCTGCCTGGGTGTGCTTGTATGGTGAAAGGGTACACACTTAAATGTATGGATGGCTGGGTATGCACGTGTGTGAATGGTGAATGTGCTTGTGATCAGGGACACAGCTAAACCTCCTTTTCGGTGGCTAACCCTTCAAATGTTGGGAGAGGCGCCAACTTCATGAGTGGTGGGGAGGGGCACATTTATTTGTGTGTGGGCTTCTTTACACATTCTAATGAGACTAGTCTAGTGCAGCTTCATTGTTACAAGCAGTTAACTCTCTCCTTTAAGTCTGAAAGCACCCACACGTGGACTACTTTGAGAATGAGTGGTCTCCTGTCCCCTCTCTACCATTCAAATCACTCCCTTGGTATGCAAGTACTTAACCCACATCACAATTTCAATTGCCTGAAAACATAAGCATTTGAATGCAGGCACTAACAGTGTAATGATTCAAGTTAGTAATTGTTGGGCCTTTATTAACAGTGAAAGACAGGCACTGTGGGGTGAGGGGTGGGATGGGGTGGGGATTGTGCGACAAAACCTAATTGTCATCCATGTCCAGGCTAAGCAGGCATGATATGTGGTATTCGTGGCTAGAGAGGCATTTTGGTGCAGCCAGTCTAGTCATTTCCTAGTTGGCTTGACTTTTTTTAACGGGCATCTCTGATAAAGCAGTCCTGCTATGTGTAATTACCTGGCTAGACTGGCATTTGAGTGCTGCCAGTCTAATCATTTCTTATTGTGGCATTTTATGTTTTTCTGGGCATCTGTGATGAAATAACCACGATGAGTGTTATTGCTTCAACTGGCATTTTAGTGCAACCAGTCTAGGTATGTCTAAATGTGGCCTGACATGCTTTAGTGTAATATGTTATTACGTGCCTAGACTGGTCTTCATTGTGCAGCCAGTAGGACATGTTGTCATTTTAGCATGGCATTTTTAATAGCAAAGCATTAAATACATTATAGCATTAATGTTCATGTGCACTGTTGGTGACTTGCATGTATTGGATTTTTGGACTGGTGACACCCTAAAAAACAATTGCAAATGCTCTTGCTTTCAAGCCAATTTTTCTCTGAAAGTATGCTGTATAATGCATTAAAACACATATTTATATCTTTCTCCTAGTGCAGTGTTTGGCCGTACCCCTGCAGCAGCACGTTTGTGCATATTGCGCAAGCGTGGTTATCTATGCGGGCCACAGTCTGGTGCAACCCGCAATTTATTTCTGAGCTGGGCAGAGGGGTGGAGCCTCAGCATGGCTCGCCAGGGGGGGGGGGACATTTTGTGCTACGTGTGAGGAACACATGGAGCAATAAGTAAGACAGACATAAGTGATCACAGTTCAAGGGTGTTTATTGAACAATGGATTCTGTATGCAGTTTGGTAAAACACCTAATCTAAACCTAAATCTAAGATGGGAACAAATGTCGACCATCAAATGAAAAATAAGCCAGTGCTAGTGATGTCATGTCAAATAAAAGTGGCCTATACTAAGAAACGTATTGCCAAACCTTACAACTAATACAAAAAGGGTGTGGGATGGTTTTCAAGAAAATAAAGAAGCATTCTCAAATAATAAGTCAGGATGCGGTAGCCTAGGTCTCCTTTC
This sequence comes from Ambystoma mexicanum, assembly GCF_040938575.1. Lineage (NCBI taxonomy): Eukaryota > Metazoa > Chordata > Amphibia > Caudata > Ambystomatidae > Ambystoma > Ambystoma mexicanum. The sequence continues at coordinate 55,026,124 of NC_090922.1, read as the reverse complement.
CCCACGGTTTGAGCACAGGGTAAGTCTCATGCCTTCGAGGATCTGAAGTCTTCAAAATAATTTTAAAAAAGTTCCTTTAACCATATCAAAGTTCTTTATGGTGATACCGAGTCACCCCTGGGTCCCCCTCTTCTGGGCTAGGACCCCTAAACAGGTCTTATCGATATCAAGGCATTTGGTGGTTGTATCTCTGGGTTCCGAGGGCATTTTGAATTCACAAAACAACTAACAAACACAAAGTTCTGTCGCATATGAATCTCGGGTGATGGCTTTAGCCCCTGGATCCCTTTCTTCTAGGCACAGACCACTCAGAATGCTTTTGGGTGATGGTTTCACCCCTGGATCTCCCTCGGACTGGCTCGGATCCCAAATGACAATCGGGATAGTGTACTTCTCCTGTCCTATAGTGTCTCTTGGTTTCTCCCTCGTTCGGGCTCAGACTCCCACTGACAAGCGGGACAGTGCATTTCTCCTTGTCATCCGAATGTCTTTTTGAACAGTTCATAGTGGATATCCCTCCACCTGGTTCACGTTTGTCAACACACTGATTTTTGGCACTCTAGACTTGCCCCCTTTTCGTCAACATCCCTCTGTCGGGCTCTTGCTAACTTCACATTCACTTGAATTTATGGGATTCACTTCCCTTATGTTCTCATTTGGTGGGATTCACTTCCCTTGCTTTCACACAATTTGCAGATCAAAGTCTTTCGATAGTACAGGGATTTTTACTAGACTTCCTGTATGACCACTTTGACCTCTTTCGGCAATTCTCCTATGGCCATCTGGAACACGTAGTTTCATTTTGTTGGGGATCGACCAGAGTCTCTTGAGCACCCACGTGGTACCAGTTTCCCTCTGCAGCTGGTCTCCTTTTAACACTATACAGTTCTTTCACTGTTGCCACCATGCCTTTATCAATTAACACAGCTTGGTTCTTATCGGTTCTCCCCTTGACTCACCGGCTGAGATGAACTGCTTGGCTATCCTCTTCATTGGAGTCAAGGCTGGCACCACGGTCGCGGGAGCTTCCGTCGCTCCTGCTTATCAGCATAGGCTTGCCCTGTGTACCGTTGACATCTGCTGCAAGACACTTGTGCTATTGTTCACGGTCTTGGGCTTTCTTCCTTGAAGGTTTCATGGGTCTGGGATGAAAAGGCCAATGTCACTTCTCTCCTTGCCACCCTCTCGATTCCTACCGCCTTTCTCCTTTGCTTGAATTGTCGTCGTGCTGTCTGCCGTGCTCGTACTGTGCTCTCTGGCTCCACCTTTTATCCCTGTGAGGACGGGAAAGGGCCGTCAGGTGTGTGTGATTCTGATCAATTGCCTGACTTTTCCTGAGCCTTGTATAGGGACATGTCAGGTACACAGTTTTATTCGTCCCTTGTTTGTGATGTACGAAAGTGTTTGTGCCGGAAAAGGGGAGGGTTGGAGTGTCAAAGTATTCTACAGGGTCGGAAGGGAAAGAGGTGTCACATGAGATTATAGCTTTTGTATTTGGGTTTGGGGTGATCTCGGAAGGGTACGTTTTGGAGGGTTTTCAAAGCAAATGAGAATGACCAAAGTTCTTATTGTGACCTGAATATGGGGGATTGTGGGATTGGTAGTGAGTTGTCAAAGCAGTCTGGGAGTTCGGAAAGTGACAATCAGATGGATGGGAATAACTGGGATTGTGAAATAAACCAGGGGGATTATGGGAATCGTAATGTCTAGCCCAAGTAGAGTGGGTGTTCGGGACAGAATAACCTGAAGAATGTGGAGAAGAATAAATGGGAGTAATCGGGTAGAAAACAGGATGACAGGTTTTTGGAATCCTAGGGGCAGAGGTGTAGACAGGGTAGGGCCTGAGGGGCAAGGCCCACCCAAAATATATATAGTTTTGTCAGTGCAATGGGCCTAACTACATTAGCTTCAGGCCCCATTTGCAAGACAATCCTAGCTACGCTTTCAAACTCAACAACCCAATCACCCCTTCAGCCCTTCTTACTCATCTCACAGCACCTCCCATAAGTGAGGAATGCATCTTTTGTTGCTAGATTTCCTTCATGAGACTTAGCTAGGCCTGCATTCCTTTTCAAAGAGCCATAGAAGAGAGAAAAAAAGGAGAATGCATGATAGAGCGGGAAGTAGGTGGAAGATGAGAGGTCAGTGGGGTTGGCAGTAAAAGAAACAGGAGAGAGTGGCAGAGAGTCAGAAGTTAGGGAACACAACAATGAGGGACAAGGAAAGATGTCTCAGGCATGCAGCTCTCTGAGTCTTCCCCACTGTGCCTGCAGATAGAGACGTCCTTTTCCTAGCTCTCCCCCGAATGGATACATTTGCCTGGTGAGCCCAGAACTAATGTCACTTAGGCAGAGGGTAAACAGAGGGCAGCTGAGCAGGCACACCCCTTCATTTTACTATGTTCCCAGGTGGCTTCTGGGAGGAAAAAGTCATCAGTATTCCAGCAAGATCATCTTCACCTATGCCCCCATCACTAAGGTTTACAAAGCAAGCTGTGACACTTTCTGGGGCCCATGTGGCCAGGCCTACATGGAAGAGCACATATGCTAACCCTAAGCGGTGTGGGTGGCTGCACCAGAGAGGCTGCATAGGATATAGTGATATGCCCGTAAGGGCTGTGGTCGCATTTGGGAGGGTTAGGGACGCGTGGAGGACACAGGGCACAGATCTCTGCCCGTTTCCCTCCAGAATTAGGCACTGATTGTCAATGGTGGAGCCAGCCACTCCAAAATTGAGGAAATTGAAGGCAGAAAGCAGACCTCTCACCCAGAAGCATAGTCAGGATTGTCCAGCAAATGGTGCCAGAAGCTAATGTAGTTGGGCCCACTTCACTGACAAAAATATCTGTAAATGCCCACACAGCACTGCTGAGTGGGCATTTACAGATTTTGGGCGGGCCTTGCCCCTGAGGCCCTACCCTGTGTATGCCTCTGGGAAACACTCACTAAACATGGATTAAAATAAAATGTAAACCCTTTGTGGGGTCAATTCCACTCTCCACTAGGCACCCCTTTTCTCTCCTCAATGTCCCTTTGCCCCATATGAGGACCCTACTTTACACACCCCACCCTCCACAATTCAGGGCCCTCTTGTCCCATGACACAATCCCGAGGGTCAACCTATTCCCTGTCTCCCCAGGGCCCACTTCATCCTACATCCCCATGCCCCTCTAGACCTACCCCAACTCACTCACCCAGTCCCACCTCCTCTCCACAGCGACCCATTCATCTGGCCCTACCTCCCCCTTTAGCCGGCACTTCCTCGCTTCCACAGTTCTGCCTCTCTGCTGTCTTCCAGCCTCCCTTTACCGGGGAACTCTTTTCATTACCACTAAACCTTTTAGAAGGAGTGTGGGTACTCGCAAATGTACAAGGAGATTACTCTACTATTCCGTTCATGTTCTGAAAGCAGGACTCAAACCCATGCCCCCAGCGCTGTAACACAAGCACTTAACTTCTAGGCCACTGCAGTTAGCTGGTATTTGGTAGAGCGGGGGCCAGATGTTCTATCCTCGTTGGCTTCAGTGAATATGTTTCACAATGCAAATGGGTATGCTCACAGGGGCATGCATGAGAAAGATATATATGCCCAAAAGCTACGATAAGAAACACAGCCACCAGTGGCTCAAGTGGTAAGTACTTGGTCTTGGAATGTTGGAGACCTGAGTTCTAGTCCAATGTCTGGAATATCATGGTGATATTTTAAAATGTTTTTTTTTCTTTTGAAAATGGGTATGCATTGCACTGAGCGATCAGCCAATAGCTAATACCCCTTTAATATTTGCATTCCTACTAACAGTTGTGCCTTTGTTTTCTGCACTCTGGCCTTCGTAACACCCATACAAAAGCCTATGTCTCTGGCCCCAACTGACTGGAAAAAACGAGGGGAAAAAGTGTAATTTATGGGTCATTGTTGGTAAGATAATTGCACTGGGACTCAAACAGGACACCTTCTCAAGGTGCTGTGAGGTGACCACCGGACCCTGCACAGCAAGAAAACCTGTATCAGCATCTCACCAGCAACTGAATGTGTCGCCTGCAGGCTACACAGAGGAGGCTTCAGTAGGTGCATTATCCCATTGGGCTGTCGACCCTCCTTCCTCTGAGAGCAGGAAACTGAATTTCCATGTTGCCTTCCTTTGGCACATTAGATCTATCTTTCACCTCAAATTCAGAGGATGTTTTGTTTCACGGAGAGATGATAATGATTGTGAGGTGTGAGTCACTAATAGCTAAGCAGGTCAGTTAAATCTTTGAATTTGTCATTGGGGTGTATTGATATGCACAGAGTAGTCTTCTGTCATCTGCTACTGTATGCTTTCTTATTGCTGCTTGTTTATGATTTTTAAATGTAAACACTCTGCTCTCAAAAGTGAAAGATTTGAAAGACTCTTGCTGTAGCAAGCCTTTCCCACTCTTTCCCCTGGGGGTGAGAGCAGACGTTTAGACAGGGTAGAGCCTGAGGGGCAAGGCCACCCAAAATCTATAAATGCCCACTCAGCAACGCTTTGTAGGCATTTACAGATATTTTTGTCAGTGCAGTGGGCCCAACTACATTAGCTTTAGGCCCCATTTGCTAGACAATCCTGGATATGCCTCTGCCTAGAGGATTGGTTCGGTACGGAGGGGGTTGATGGGGTTGTGTAAGAGAGATTTAATGGGAGGAAGGGGGGCAGATGTGGCACAGTCCATAAAGGTCTCAAAGATGTCACCCTCCTCTTCTCCTTCCTCAGTAACATACCACGTCTCCCTTTGGGAATTCTCCTGAGCATAACCCCAGGTTCCCCTACCCAGGTGATCTTTCCCTGCTCACTTGCCTTCAGGGTTGGAAAAAGAGAGGGTCAGTCTTTTCATGGCCACCTGAATAAGGGGTTCCCGGGATCTACTTGGGGGAACACCACCAGGGTTCTCACATGCCCTTCCCATATGCTGTTTGGACAAGGGGTTTTCATGTGGGAATTCCACCATGGAATACCTAGACATTTGGTCCATGTCTTCCAGCATAATACCGGGATTGTTATTATCGGGATGCTCAACCCAATCTCTGTTGATCACTGCTTGCATGGGAGATGGTCTAAAAGGTTTTCTTACTTCCCTCTTTCTCTCTCTTTATTCTCCTTTCCCTTTGTTAAGGGTGCTTTAACTCCTCCTCTATCCTTTCAGTGCAGGATTTCATAGCATGGCCCATCTCGCCACAGAATAGGCATGCTTCCAACTGATTGGTTTCTGACTCAGCCAGAGAGTTTCGAGATATAGTCGATGTTTATCCTCCTTTGTTCTTATTCAGGGGGCAAAAAACAAATCAGGGTTTTAGGCATCTCTAATTTCTGTCCCTCCTGGTTAACATAAGGTTCTTCTCGCATCTCCTCGCTTGGGCTTCCTTCCTTCTCTCTCCCTTGCTCATACTCCACTGTCCACTTTGAATAGTAAAAATGGGGCTTTGGGATTTTCTTTTCAGTAGAAGGGATCCGTAGGTCTCCTCTTGACGCTTCCTCAACGGATATTTCTCTTAAGGTCTCACATATGAGTTTATCTCTGGGTGCTCTCCAAGTGGTTTCATATACTAGGATCCCTGCTCGATCTCCCCTATGGATTTGTATGGGGCTCGTAGAGAAATTCAGGAAGACAGATGTTACTCATTTTACCTTATTTATAGGGTAGAATATAGAAGGACCTTCCCAAGGGATGTCCCATTCTTATTTGCAAAGAGATAAGGGCATTGTCCCTTCCCTGTAGTACATAATCCTGAGGGCAAAGAAGTTAATAGGTGTTACCCTCAATGTTCTTTCATACAGGTGAAATGGCTTCAGCGGTCAAGGGGAGAAATCGGATTCCCATTTTCTGTTTCATTGGTAGGAAGGGTGGTGTCCTGCTCACCATCGATTTCTCACCATTGAGGGAAAAAGGAGTTTTGTAGGGTTTGTTTCTTGACTCTACATTTTCTGGGGATAGGGCATGGACATTTCTATTTGGATTCTCGATATGTAAGTGGGCTCTCCAAATATTATCAATTGGATCATATCTCACTCCTGACACTATATGTGAGGAACTCATGGTGGCAACAAGTAATGCAGCCACAAGTGATCACAGTTTAATGGTTTTTATTGAGCAATGGATTCTGTATGTAGGTTGGAAAAACCCTAATCTAAGCCTAAATCTAAAATGGGAACAAATGTCGACCATCAAATGAAAAATAAGGCAGCCCTAGTGATGTTGTGTCAAATAAAAGTGGCCTATAGTAAGAAACCTATTGCAAACTTTACAACTAATACAAAAAGGGTGTGGGATGGTTTTCAAGAAAAGAAAGAAGTGTTCTCAAATAATACATCAGGATGCATTAGCCTGGGTCTCCCTTCCCCACCGTTTGGCACAGGGTTAGGTGGGATCGTGGAGCACAGCCCGCTGTCGAGCTTTCCCAGCACGAGATGACACTTTAGCTTTCCGCTATAAGAACTATCAATGGCTAACTCTTGTTTCACTTGAAAGTCTCTTGCCTTCGTGGACCTGATGTCTTCAAAATAATAAAACAAAAGTTCATTTAACCAAATGAAAGTTCTTTAGGGTGATACTGAGTCACCCCTGGGTCCCACTCTTCTGGGCGCTGACCCTTCTCTATTGTTAACCACAGTTCACATAAGGTGATGGTTTCACCCCTGGGTCCAACTCTCCTGGGCGCTGACCCCTAAACAGGTCTTATCGATATCAAGGCCTTCGGCAGTTGAGTCTCTAGTTTCCGAGGCCCTTTTGAATTCACAAAACAACTAACAAACACAATGGTCTGTTGCATATATCTTTCATTGATGGCTTCACTCCTGGGTCCCCTTCTTCTAGGCCAGTGGTCTTCAAACTTTTTTGGCCTGGGCCCCACCTGAGCAAAGTTTGGGCAGGCCGGGTCCCCCCAAAAGTGCCAGATGGATAGTATGTAGAAATTGCTATGAACTTTTGCGTGCCATCACCGCACCCTATACCCAGTACAGACCCTGGGCTCTCCCCACCCTACTCCCACCACTATCCCAGTGCTGCCGCCCACCCTGCTCCTACCACAATCCCATAACACAAGCATACACACATCCATACACATTTAAATAAAAAATAAATCGCCATAAACGTACCTTCTGCAGGGGCCTGCGTGCGGTTGCTAAAATGCCCCTCGCTCCAGGTTGCTCTGCCCGTATGTGCGAGGAGGCGCAGGAGCACCCCCTCGCACATACATACATGCAGTGCCCCAGTCAGCATTTCCAATGAGCTATGCAAGGCTGGCAAAGCAAAACTCCCCCAGCGTTGCATGGCTCAGTGATCATGTGCGGCTGGGGAGCTGAACTGTCAAAGGCAAACAGTGGGCCTCATTAAGAGGTGGGCAGTAAAGGATTACCGGCACCGGTAAGGGCACCGGTGCCGGTAATCCCTTACCGCCCTACTACGAGTTCCCTTTGCGGGTCCTTCCTTAACACCTGGTTTTTGCAGGCGTTAAGGACGGGACCCGCAAAGGGATACCAGGGTCAATAACGGTACCGCAATTTGCGGTACCGTTATTGCCACCTTCCCCCTTCCCATTGAACCCTATGGGGGCTCAAATGGGAATGGGGAATGGCCCTGGTGAATGGGGAATTACCAGTCCCTCTGACCTCGGAATGGACCGGTAATTACTCCATTCACCAGGCCGGAGTTGGAACGAGTTTGGAGGCAGCCATGCCGCAAATAGTGGCATGGTTACCTCCAAACTCGTAATGAGGCCCAGTGTTTCCCTTTGACAGTTCAGCCAGCCGAGGAGCACTCCCTCAGCTGGAAAAAGCAGCTGAGTGTTTCACTGGGCTGGCTCCTAGGCTCCTCCATAATGGGTGAGCGGGCCAGTGGGTGGATGCCCCCTCACCCATTATGGATGAGCCGGCAGGCTTGGTCTGGCCTATAGGGCAATAGGGCGATGACCGTACGAAAAATGAAAAATGCTTGTGTAGGCCAGTCAAAATGGGCCACTTTTTTGGACAATGTGGGCCAGTTTGAGGAGTTACTTCACTATGCAGCTAGTAGTTTTGACCATTGTTGCTGAATAAATATTCTTTAAATATCACAATTTGTTTACATTTCAACAAAAAACAACCCCTTGGGAACTATTCAAACAGTCTGTGACTAAAGGACTGAATATCCATTTGCAACTGTTGACCATTTTTTCATTGGTGCCCAAGACCATTTTATGGTCCAGTCTGACCATGTGAGCTGCCCCCTCCCATTTCCTCCAATCTAAAAAAAAAGAACATTTTAACATTTCATACTGGGCTCTGGTGCCCCCCCTAGGAGGTGGCCGCGCCCCCCTGGGGGGGCGCGGCCCACATTTTGAAGACCTCTGTTCTAGGCACAGACCCCTCAGAATACTTTTGGATGATGGTTTCACCCCTGGATCTCTCTTGGCCGGGCTCGGATCTCAAATGACAATCGGGATAGTGTACTTTTCCTGTCCTATAATTTCTCTTCGTTTCGCCCACATTCGGGTTCGGGTCCCCACTGACAAGTGGGACAGTGCACTTCTCCTTGTCTTCCTAATGCCTTTTTGAACAGTTCATAGTGGACATCCCTCTGCCGGTTTCACATTGTTAACACACTGTTTCTTGGGACTTTAGACTTACCCCCCTTTTTTTAGCATCGCTTGTTTGGGCTCCCTCTTGCTAACTTTACATGCACTTGAATTTATGGGATTCACTTCCCTTACTTTTTCATGTGGCAGGATTCTCTTCCCTTGATTTCACACAGTTTGTAGATCAAAGTCTTTCGATTGTAAGGGGATTTTACTAGACCTCCGGTATGACCACTTTGACCTCTTTCGGCGACTCTCCTACGTCCTTGTGGTACCCGTAGTTTTGATTAGTTGGGGATCGACCAGAGTCTCTTGAGTTAGCACCCACATGGTGCCAGTTTCCCCTCTGCTTCTGGTCTCCCTTTAACACTTTACTGTTCTTTCACAGTTCCTCAAACTTGGTTCAAAACTTGACACTTTACGATTATCAATGAACACAGCCTGCTTCTTATCAGCTCTCCCCTTGACTCACCGGCTGTGATGAACCAGTTGGCTATCCTCTCCATTGGAGTTAAGGCCTGTACCACAGTTACGGGAGCTTCCCTTGCTCCTGCTTATCAGCATAGGCTTGCCCTGTGTAACGTTGACATCTGCTGCAAGACCCTTGTGCTACTGTTCGCGGCCTAAGGTTTTCTTCCGTGAAGGTTCCGCGGGTCTGGGATGAAAAGGGCAACGTCATTTCTCTCCTTGACACCCTCTTGATTTTTGCAGCCTTTCTCCTTCGTTTGAATTGATGCGCATGCTTAGCCGTCTTGTCATGCTGTCTGCTGTGCTCGTACTGTGCTCTCTGGCTCCACCTTTTATCCCTGTGGGGAAGGGAAAGGGCAGTCTGGTGTGTGTGATTCTGATCAATTGCCTGACTTTGTTGACCCTTGTATTGGGACATGTCAGGTACACAGTTTTATTTGTCCCTTGTTTGTGGTGTGCGAAAGTGTCTGTGTCGTAAAAGGGGAGGGTTGCACTGTCAAAGTATTCTACAGGGTCTGAAGGAAAAGAGGTGTCACATGGAATTCTAGCTTTCATATTTGGGTTTGGGGTGATCTCGGAAGAGTAGGTTTTGGAGGGTTTTCCAAACAAAAGAGAATGACCAGAGTTCTTATCATGACCTGAATATGGGGGATTGTGGGAATGGTAGTGAGTTGTCAAACCAGCCTGGTGGTTCAGAAAGTGACAATCAGAGGGATGGGAATAACTGGGATTGTGAAATAAACTAGGGGGATTATGGGAACTGTAGTGTCTAACCCAAGTAGCGTTGATGATCGGGACAGAATAACCTGAAGGATGTGGAGAAGAATGAATAGGAGTAATCGGGTAGGACACTGTATGACAGGGTTTTGGGAACTTAGGGGATTGGTTCGGTATGGAGGGGTAGATGGGTTTGTGTAGGAGAGATTTAATCGAAGGAAGGGGGTCAGATGTGGCACAGCCCAAAAAGGACCCAAAGATTTTACCCTCCTCTTCTCCTTCCCCAGCAACATACTGCGTCTCCTTTTGGACATTCTCCTGAGCAGAACCCCAGGATCCCCTATCCAGGTGATCATTCCCTGCTTGTTTGCCTTCAGGGTTGGGATAAGAGACGGTCAGTACTTTTGTGGCCACCTGAATAAGGGGTTCCCGGGATCTGCTTATGAGAACACCCTCAGGTTTCATACATATGCCACTGCCTTTAATGCCATCAAAAGCCAAAGGCTGTGTTATGTCACTTCTGATACATCTTTGTTTTTCGGTGTACTGACAGCCCTGATTTTTCCTGGTATCTTCTTGACCACAAGGTATTGTTCTTCTGGGCCTTGCACTCCTAAAAGGGTTTCAGTGACACACATGGCACATATTTGGTGCCCATTTCATTTAAAAATTCAGTAAGTTCAGTATTCAAGCCAAGAGACTCAAAAAGAGAAGCATTGTGGCCGGCTCTCAAACAGCTCTCATTCGCAAAAAATATTTTTAATGCAGCCGCACTTGTGTTCAGAAACAGGATTTACTATTTCATACCTACCGGTGTGCAAGAATGTGTTTTATTATATCACCAGACGTGACATTCACCTATGTCCATGATCATATAGAATAACAGATGTGCAGCTATCAATCATTGGGATATATTCCTGCGCGGGCACCATAGTGATAGATAAGAAAAGAAAGCGCAAGTTGTCTATGATGTAACTTGGAATTCCAATGCAGAATACACATTTTAGTTAAACGTTTTGCATCTATACTTTTATGTTTTGTGTGGCCTCCTACCTCACTTTTACTCCCCATGGACCAGCATTGCAGAGGGTGGAGAGGGGAGGCATGAGAGAACTATATAGAACATAGAAAATACTAGGCTCTCCCTCTCTGTATACTACATCATCACACAAATGAGAAAATCCCATATTCCCCTTCTCTGAGGTCATAGCAGTTGATTACGGATTCCATAATCCTCTGCCTTGACATCATAGTAGGAAGGCATTCAGAAAGGGGAAGCCTTGCTAATAGCCTCCTGTAGAGGTCATACACAACATGATGCATTATGTTACCTAAGACGGACTGAACATCTGTTTAGAGCAAGACGTTGACTAAGAAATTATGTTTTATATCACCAAACATGATCTTCTTCCACGCTCAAGAATGGGGTGCCTTATGTCACCTAAGAACGGACTGGGCGTTATTCTTGATCACAAATAGGATGTTTAATATCACCAAGTGGAAAAAAACGTACATATACCACTAGCTACCCACCTCTAACACACCGAAAGGTGGCTACTTGTCAGAAGTTTACCTCACAGTTGGAATTTCATAGGATTATATCTCCCACCATAGACAAAGAAATGTGTTTAGCATATTTTAATTATTATATCAAACAACATGGTAAAACAACATAAAAAACCTATTTCCAGCGTTCGTTATTTGTAGAAACACAAATGGGGGGAAGAAGCAGACACCAAAACATTTGCAATGTACAATTTGCGTGATGTTAGTAATGGTGTATTTTGATCGCATTTTCAATTATACAACAACATGGTATAATAGCGTCAACATTTGAATATGTTTCTAGGGAGAAGGACAACACTGCTGCAGTTTAAAGCTCGTCAGTAAAGTCCAACGCCCCGTCTTCAGGATGCGATAGGTTAAAGAAACACGTTACACTGGCAACATGGCGCCTATGTGTAGTGTAGTGACCTAAAAAGATAAATAAAAATTGTTTTACTCAAACATGATAAAAACGGTAATGGTGGTGTTTGTGTGCACACAAAACAAGTAGCCAGGTTGCTAACCTTAAAAGTGATTTCTTTTGGTGTGATGGGCAAAGCGATTGCATGAATCAATTTAATTGAGGCGGCAGACCAGTCCGTCTTAAGAATTCAAGCTGTAAATCAATACGTAAATTTATTTATGATATGATATGGCATTTGTAACGCGCCTATACACAAGTGTTTCAAGGTGCGACAAGTTGAAACAAGTTGAAACAAGTAACATATTGAACCAACAATAGTTACATTTTGATATATGAATCAATCATATTTACCACTTTATGTGTAAGGCAGGGATTATTGTTTCAAGTCCTGCAGAGAAATTTCAGTAGTGTACCGAGTTTCTATGGTATTCCGGATACTACATGTCCCATAATGCATCATGGAATCTGCATTATGGTATATGTACGTTTTTTTCTGCTGTATCTCTCCTCACATACCACAGCCCCCTTAAAAAATTGAGGAAACCCTTGTGCTCACAACACTTGCTTATCCCTAATATCATCAAGTGGCAACATTGCTCAAGAACATGTTCCATGATTGCAATGGAGACAGAGGACATCATGCTTGTCTAACCTTTGATACATTTCTGATGTTCCTTTGGCCCATGCAATTCCACTTGACATAAATGTACTTGCACTACATTTCCAAGACAGTGAATAATTAGTGATTTCGTCCTTCCCATAGCATAATTTACTCAATGAGCATCTTGTACATAATGTTCAAAGCTACACTTCCACCTTTTCCAAGGTATCTGTGGATCACCTTGTGTGTTGAGAAAGTACTGTGGTGTTAGTATACTTTGCATTTTTTATTCAGTAGTGTCTGAAAGTCTCAAAAACCTGCCACCTTCAATGCGGCATATGTTATGTGAAGGAGGGAACTTGTTGTACTTCCAAAAGTCTTTGAATTCTTTTTTTGATAAACAATGTATAGTCTATGGTAGTAACACCTTCACTTCAAAATGATCAGTACTCGCTTGATGAGGATGTAATTATTATCCTAGGGAAGGCTAGACAGCATAGTATCATTCACACTGGAGGCTCAGTTTAAAGCTTGAATGCACAATCAGCTACTATGCACCCCTGCATGCCGGCTACACTCCAAGGTCCTTTCTTCGAAATCCTTGCCAACCAGTATTCTCTAGACATGGTAGGTTGCTATACAAAATACACATAGGCCTTGTTTTAAGGTTTTTTCCTCTGAAGTTAAGCAGGTTCGTCACATAGCGAACAATGCTCACACTTCTTTACTTAATAGCAGTGTGCTCAATGTCCTGAAAGATTTCATGCATGTGCAATATTCCCTCCATTTGTGAACATCCCAAACTTTCTGCTTTTGTTTGGCTATCCTAACCTGACTTTTTCCAGTGGAGCCCAGCCTTCAGCTGAACTCCCCTGGGCATTTGTTCACTTGTTATGTGGAAATGGACACGTCCTTCAGACTGTCAGTACTGGTAAACTATGTTTCTCTTAGTCTTTGACTATGTTGCCATTTCTTGGTAACTTTTTACCAGTGCACAATGTGCCTTGCACTGGGGTCCCTTTTTGTTTATGGCCCTAGACACCCTGGAAGGATTTGTTGGTGATTGTACGAGTGTACCTGGGATGAGCTGGTGGCAGCAGTTACTTTTTATAATGTTTTAATTATTTTTTATCAAGTTAAACCGCGTTTACCGCGTTTGGCTCAAGACTGTGGCTGTTAGGAAAGATTCCCATATATTTGAAGTTTTCCCTCCAGTTGTGTACCCCCAACTTTTTTTGCTGCTGTTTTACACCATAGTCTGACTTTGCCAGTGGAGCACAGCCTTCTGCTGCACTCCCCTGGGCTTTCGCTCACTTTATTATGGGGAAACTGACATGCCCTTAAAGACAGTCAGTACTGGGAGTCTTTGTTTCCATTAGTGCTTGTCAATGTTGCAACTTTTCTGCAACATGTTGCAGCTAGCTGCACAATGTACCTTACAGTAATGTGCACTTGGGTCTTCCTGTCATTTCTAAAGGCCCTAGATACTCTCAAAGGATTTTTTAGGAGAAGTGCAGATGTGCCTTGGACAGGGCTGGTTGCAGCTTATCTTTTCGTATATTTTTAAACTGCTTTTGGCAGGAATAAGTGACCTGGCGCCAAAATGGGCATGTCACAAGGTCCTTTGTCTTGTCCTTTGGCCATCTTGCTGAAAGACCAAAGGAAAATATTGAGGCTTAGTACCACCAAAATGAAATACGCCAATCACGAGTTCAGAGTTAAAAGTATACTTTTTAATCAAAGTACAGATAGCTATCTGGCTCTCAAGCGCCTCGCAGTGTGTACCAGCAGAAACCGTGAGTGAAGAGTGTGCTGAACATCACAAAGCATGCATTATTTATAATTAGTCCTGGTTATTGTCCAGCCCTTCTCCAAACTAATAAGTGACAAAAAGGGTTCAAGCCCAGTTCACATGGCAAATACAGCAATATTGTTTCTAAACATTTAACATGTTTTTCCTATCCGTCAAATACAATGGTGACAAAGTTTGTTCTGTCTGGTCATGTTGATTTTTCCTTGTTTTCAAGCTTAAAGTAAGTCCAGTTTCAAGACACAAACACAATGGGTTTCTGCAAAGGCACACGGTTTAAGTTGTTCAGCATTCAGTTCCACTGTTTGAATGAGAATTCAGACAACAGCTAAATTGCAGGTTCACTTTAGATCCAAGGTTTCTCAGCACAAGACAAACATTCTGCTCTCAGCAGCTTCAATGTTGACATAGTTCAAAGTTAATTTTACACTGCCGCAGCCAGAAACACAGTTTAGCATTTCAGGACAGAAAGCAGGAGTTAGAATCAAAATGGCTGATGTTTCTAAGATGGCGGCGAAGTCAACTCTAATCAGGTCTGTTTAAACACGGTTTTTCAGTACAAATGCGAAGGAGCTTAGGCCAATATTCATTATCAGATGGTATTATGCAAATATGGTTTGACAAACCCTCCTTTTGGCCTAAGCCAAGAGCATTACTCAATCATTTTGACTGTACAAAAACTATGTGTCGCTATTAGAACACCCTGAGTCGCTGGTTTCTAAGACATCAATCGCCATTAACTCTTTGATAGCAACTTCCTGCATTACTAAGGCATTGATCGCTTTTTCAATCATTTGTATCTCACGTCCTAGTGTACCTATTACTTGTGCACAGCATCCCATCATGGAGCATATGACAGGCAGACATTGTATACAACAACTGCAGAACATAAAAATACTAAGGATCACAATTAATACTGTGAACATTTTCTAACCCCAAGATTGCAACAAATCCCAGAACCATGCACTTAGATTTCAATTTCCCTCTGGGACACGTACTTCAGTGCTTCGAGTATGTAAATTCTGAATTGCCTTAAATATGGTGGGGGAGGAGTCGAGTACAAAAACACAACATGCAGATCCCACCATTTCATACTCCACCACGCTCAGCTAAAATTATGTCTAACACCATTCTATTTTGGAGGGCTACTAATCTAATTGCCTTTTGCTCTAGCGTCATGTTGTACAAAATATCAGAGGTCCTATTGATGGTTTTCTCTAATCTTCTGATATCCTCGGAATTCATTACCTATCCCCAGAATGGCACAAAGGATTTTGCAACATCACCCAAGACTTGTGAAGGAGCATCACCATTCTCATCCCGCCTTGGACGAGCTCTAGAGACTTTGGTGGTGGTGGCAATATATAGTCCTGGCAACAATATCCCCAAGTAACAAGTACCCTGACAATCTCTGGGTAACCATAGATAGGCCTCATTGCCGCAAACAAAATAAACAGGATCTCCTACATACAGAGGTCTATCCTCACTAGTTCACATTGCAATATTCGTGCATCCCTCAAATGTACCCATTGGTCGGGAACCCTCTCTCTGTATGCAGAACGAAACAGTTTCTGGACTATGGTTGATAGGGATGCCATGCCTCCTTCTTATGTTATTACCTTTGGGAGCGATCTTGAAGATGATTAATGATTGAAAACGTCTAAAAAATCAGTCTGAAGGCCTAATAGAAGCAACATTGAGTTTGCTCCTATTTGCAAAGA
This sequence comes from Ambystoma mexicanum, assembly GCF_040938575.1. Taxonomy (NCBI): domain Eukaryota; kingdom Metazoa; phylum Chordata; class Amphibia; order Caudata; family Ambystomatidae; genus Ambystoma; species Ambystoma mexicanum. The sequence continues at coordinate 55,010,270 of NC_090922.1, read as the reverse complement.
GGGAACATCCTAAAGGTGTTAAGACTCGTTTCTCAAATTCATTTAGATTAGTCCCATCAAAGTTCCCAGAAATACTGTCATTCCAACGGCCAAAGAATAGTGCCTTGCGCGAGGCATAGCAAGCAGTAGTTAATGGGAGAGGATGAATATACCAGCCTAGTCCCTTTTCCCCATGTTGTGGCAAATGCGAACACACCCAGCAATTTGTTTTTTTTTAGAATCGCATGGATAGCGTTAATTATCATTAAAAGAGTGTTATTATGATAACCTCCTCTGTGTTGGAGGTCTCGCAGAGGAAGAGTGTGCAGATGCACATAAGGTGAAGGCGTAGTAGGGATACTTGCAGTCGGTAATAGATTATCAAGGGGATGCACACCTTCCAGGTACCAAAACCCAAATGAAAATACAATGACTAAACAAACAGCCATTGTGACTAGTAAACATTTGGTCCTTGGGAACCATAACCCTTGATGGGCAGATTCATCATCAGAGAAGTGACCAACATTCATTTTCGCATGAGTGGCTTTAAAATGGGGCATTGTTTCTCAGAGTCCGTTAAGAAGCCTCTTAGTTAGGCTTTTTTAGTTCATCCGTCGGTGGCTCCTGACCACGTTGCCTATATTGTTTGAAGGTAACTTTGCCGGTCCCCAACTCTTATTTATTTTTCAGCAGAAGAGTGACGAGGGACTGGCTCAACGATGCTCTCTTGTAGGCACAGCGAATGCTATACGATAAGCTCAATTTGATGGTCGCAGATCAGACCTTAAGACTGCAGGTACGGTGTGATCTGTAAAAAAAGTGTCGTCTTTTTCTGAAGGTAATGAAGACAATGAGGAAGGAGAAGCAAGATTGCTTGATGGTGAAGAAGAATTTGAAGAAGAAACACCAATCTCCCCAGGCCCCACGGGCTCAGGAAGAATTCCTTGGACACCCTCGGTGTCGATCAGAGCAGGCGCGTTGTGAGCATCAAGATCACCAATTCCCTTCTCCTTGCCTTTGTCGTAGGCCAGAGGAAAAGGAATCCTCTAAACGTGCGCCACGTGGATCAGTTCTTCTTGTCGGTGACTCTAACAGCAGTCTGTGTGGCCAAGAGGAGTTGATGTGGTCCTCTCCAGCGAGGTGCGAGACAGGAGGCTCTTTGAAAGGCTTGTAATAGAACCCAGTCACCAGGTCGAAGTCGATGACCTGGACCCTCGTATTTTACTGCGAGGGCTTCTCGCACCTGTTGAAGAATCAAATACAAGTTTTGAGTTAATTGGTCACAATATTCAGAAAGAAGCAAATGCTCAACATTTTTAAGCAGTTTGGGTTTTGGTAACTTCCATATGTTGGCTGGTCTCCCCATGACAATTTCATAAGTAGAGAGCCCTGTCTTTGATTGTGCAGTCGTCCTCATTGATAATAACACTACTGGTAATGCATCAGGCCATTTCAAGTTGCTCTGAGCACAAACTTTTGCAATCTTGTTCTTTAATATGCTGTTATGGCGTTCTATAAATCCGGCACTCTGAGCATGCCTGGCTGAATGAACCATTCATTGATCTGTAATCCCGCGCATACTTGAAGGATGACAGCAGCTATAAAATGTGGACCATTATCAGACCATATGACTCTCGGCAAGCCAAACCTAGGAAAATATTCCTTAAGCATGACTTTCGCCATTGACATTGCTGTGGCATCTCCTAGAGGAAAAGCTTCAACCCATTTACTAAAAGCGCAGATGACTACCAAAACATGTTTATAATTTTGGCAATGCTTCATTTCAATAAAATCAAAATGTATGAGCTCAAACGGCATGGAGGGTGGACCAAAACCACCCGTTGGTGTCGGTGTACCTTTGCCAATATTATTCTGTAAGCATACCATACAACTTTGGACAAAAAGTTCAGCAGTTTTTTAAATATTGGTATTATACCATACGTGTTCTAACAATTTGCAAATCTTTTTGGCGCATATGTGTGTTGGTCCATGGCCCATTGTCACCATAGCGGTAACATAGGCATTGGGTAGCATCCATTTTTGTTTTTCATTATCTACCCAACAACCCTCATCATCTAAACTTGCTGGACCCTCAGCCCACTTTTTAATTTCATCTGGAGTGGCATCAGCTTGAATCTCTTTTATGCAACCAATTCCTACATCTATGACACAAGTGTTAGTGACCCCTTTTGTTGATTCTATCACATGCATTTTGGAATGCAAATCGGTGGCAGTCACTTTGGCTATTCTGTCAGCAGAAGCGTTTCCATTTCCCACATCGTCCCTTACTTTCTGATGTGCTGCACACTTCATTATTGCTGAGTAGGAAGCGCAAGTGCTGAAAGTAGCCGAACTGTTAGAGTGCCATGCTGTATCTTAGTTCCATGCGAGGTCAAGAAACCTCTCTCTGCCCATATTCGACCAAAGTTGTGAACTTCCCCAAAGGCATACTGGCTGTCCGTATATATGTTCACACTAAGCCCTTCGGAAAGTTTACAAGCTCAAATCAATGCAATAATCTCTGCAGCCTGCGCAGAATTATGCAGAATTGGTTTGGTCTCCACTATAGTCCTTAATGTAGTGATTGAGTAAGCAGCAGTGGATTTACCATCCAGAGGTTTGAAGCAGTAGCCATCGCAAAACAGTTTCCCTTGCGGATTCTTTAAAGGTGTATCGCTTAGGTCAATTCTGCCCTTAGTCTCTTGTTCTGTGGTACAGAGGTAGTCATGTGACATTTTGTCACTGCAATCAATTTCTTGCGGAAGAGGCAATAGTTTGGCTGGATCTAATGAACAACATCTCTTAATTTGGATATGCGGTGCACATAGAATCAGCTCGTACCTTGTTAGTTGTGCTGATGTGAGATGTTGCGCCTGCGTTCTGTTTATTATAACGTCTACAGAGTGAGGTACCATTACTGTTAAAGAGTGACCCAGAACCATACCCTCACTTTGTTTTACATATGCAGCGGCAGCAGCAATAGCTCTCAAACATCTCGGCAAAGTTCATGCAACAGGGTCTAACGTGGAGGAAAAATAACTGCATGGTCAATTTTTACCCCCATGTTCCTGCATTAAAACAGCCAAAGTGCATCCATCACATTCATGCACATAAAACACAAAGGCCTTTTCGTAATTTGGTGTGCCCAAAACTGGCGCTAAACACAACGCAGCCTTGAGCAGATCAAAAGCTTTCTGGCAATCCATGTTCCACAGTAAAGGCAAAGAAATGCCCTTCAGTGCCAACATGGGTTTTATCATTAATTAACAATTTGGGATCCACTGTCTACAGTATAAAGCCATGCCTATTAAAGCTCTGACCTCTTTCTGTGTATTTGGGACAGACATGCTAGAGATGCTTAGTATCCGTTCAGGTGTCAGTCTTCTTCCCTCCTTCGACAGGAGGTAGCCTAAATAGGTGACTTCCTGTTGACAATACTGAAACTTTTTTAACTAATCCTTATGCCCATGTCCTGCTAAATGAATAAGCAGTAACACAGTGCCCTCCTTGCAAGCAACTTCAGAATCTGCAGCTAGAAGTAGATCATCGACATACTGCAACAACGCGCAGGTGGAAGGCAACTGAAGCATATCAAGCTTTTCCTTCAATGCTCTACTATAAATGCTTGTACTCTCAGTGTACCCTTGTGGCACACGAGTAAATGTAAACGAGCGTCCCCTAGGGTGAACGCAAACAAATATCTACTGTCAACATGTACAGGAATACTGAAAAAGACATTCTTTAAATCCACAACACTAAAATGAGTAGCTGAGGCTTGAATCATTGTCAATATTGTATTAACATCAGGTACAATTGGAAACTGGGGTGCAACAACCTTATTAATAGCACGTAAGTCAATAATAAAATGAAAAGGAATCACATTATCCCCTTTCTTATACACAGGTAGAATCAGACTATTACACACACTCCCTGCAATTTCCTCAATCACACCTATGTGTACAAATCAGAAATAATACTCTTCAAAGCCTGTTCACCTTCAACCGATATCTTATATTGCGGAAAAAGCGATAATTTAACACCTGGTTTCAACACAATTTTAACTGGTTCAATTTGTAAAATGTCAACGTCGTTGTCATTAACTGCCCATAGACTTGTTGGAACATTATTCAATGTGGGTGGTAAAGGTCTAGACAAAAAATGTGGAACGTACGTTTGTTGAGGCGAAATCCTTAAATACACTCCACCCGGAGAACAATAAATTACAGCATTCAATTCTTTCAGCAAATTCAATCACAACAAGTTTTCGCCACAATTTGTCATCAGAAGAAATGGACATGAATCAGTAAATGGCCCCAATGAAATCGGTACCGGCTGAGAGACCGGACTAACCACTGGCATACCAGAGAACCTTTTGGGGTATAAATGTCATATGCTGTTTAGAAAGATGTTAAACAGGAATTCCATCGTTGATAAAAATGTTTTGGAATGAACTTGTGATGACTAGGAGAAGTATAATGTATGTGATAGAAGCTTTGTATTTTTGCAATTAGAGAACCATTGTCGCTCACAACTGTGTATGTTTGTTTTTAGATTGTGCTAACCTGTTGGGGTATATGAAAGAGGTTTTCCATCTGCTCTAAAAGAAATTGTCTGTCCTGAAGAAGGCCGAAAAATTATTGGGTCTAGAGACTCTAGAGATAGTGCCTTAATCTCCAGAATTCACAGTTGGAATTTCATAGGATTATATCTCCCACCATAGACAAAGAAATGTGTTTAGCATATTTTAATTATTATATCAAACAACATGGTAAAACAACATAAAAAACCTATTTCCAGCGTTCGTTATTTGTAGAAACACAAATGGGGGGAAGAAGCAGACACCAAAACATTTGCAATGTACAATTTGCGTGATGTTAGTAATGGTGTATTTTGATCGCATTTTCAATTATACAACAACATGGTATAATAGCGTCAACATTTGAATATGTTTCTAGGGAGAAGGACAACACTGCTGCAGTTTAAAGCTCGTCAGTAAAGTCCAACGCCCCGTCTTCAGGATGCGATAGGTTAAAGAAACACGTTACACTGGCAACATGGCGCCTATGTGTAGTGTAGTGACCTAAAAAGATAAATAAAAATTGTTTTACTCAAACATGATAAAAACGGTAATGGTGGTGTTTGTGTGCACACAAAACAAGTAGCCAGGTTGCTAACCTTAAAAGTGATTTCTTTTGGTGTGATGGGCAAAGCGATTGCATGAATCAATTTAATTGAGGCGGCAGACCAGTCCGTCTTAAGAATTCAAGCTGTAAATCAATACGTAAATTTATTTATGATATGATATGGCATTTGTAACGCGCCTATACACAAGTGTTTCAAGGTGCGACAAGTTGAAACAAGTTGAAACAAGTAACATATTGAACCAACAATAGTTACATTTTGATATATGAATCAATCATATTTACCACTTTATGTGTAAGGCAGGGAATATTGTTTCAAGTCCTGCAGAGAAATTTCAGTAGTGTACCGAGTTTCTATGGTATTCCGGATACTACATGTCCCATAATGCATCATGGAATCTGCATTATGGTATATGTACGTTTTTTTCTGCTGTATCTCTCCTCACATACCACAGCCCCCTTAAAAAATTGAGGAAACCCTTGTGCTCACAACACTTGCTTATCCCTAATATCATCAAGTGGCAACATTGCTCAAGAACATGTTCCATGATTGCAATGGAGACAGAGGACATCATGCTTGTCTAACCTTTGATACATTTCTGATGTTCCTTTGGCCCATGCAATTCCACTTGACATAAATGTACTTGCACTACATTTCCAAGACAGTGAATAATTAGTGATTTCGTCCTTCCCATAGCATAATTTACTCAATGAGCATCTTGTACATAATGTTCAAAGCTACACTTCCACCTTTTCCAAGGTATCTGTGGATCACCTTGTGTGTTGAGAAAGTACTGTGGTGTTAGTATACTTTGCATTTTTTATTCAGTAGTGTCTGAAAGTCTCAAAAACCTGCCACCTTCAATGCGGCATATGTTATGTGAAGGAGGGAACTTGTTGTACTTCCAAAAGTCTTTGAATTCTTTTTTTGATAAACAATGTATAGTCTATGGTAGTAACACCTTCACTTCAAAATGATCAGTACTCGCTTGATGAGGATGTAATTATTATCCTAGGGAAGGCTAGACAGCATAGTATCATTCACACTGGAGGCTCAGTTTAAAGCTTGAATGCACAATCAGCTACTATGCACCCCTGCATGCCGGCTACACTCCAAGGTCCTTTCTTCGAAATCCTTGCCAACCAGTATTCTCTAGACATGGTAGGTTGCTATACAAAATACACATAGGCCTTGTTTTAAGGTTTTTTCCTCTGAAGTTAAGCAGGTTCGTCACATAGCGAACAATGCTCACACTTCTTTACTTAATAGCAGTGTGCTCAATGTCCTGAAAGATTTCATGCATGTGCAATATTCCCTCCATTTGTGAACATCCCAAACTTTCTGCTTTTGTTTGGCTATCCTAACCTGACTTTTTCCAGTGGAGCCCAGCCTTCAGCTGAACTCCCCTGGGCATTTGTTCACTTGTTATGTGGAAATGGACACGTCCTTCAGACTGTCAGTACTGGTAAACTATGTTTCTCTTAGTCTTTGACTATGTTGCCATTTCTTGGTAACTTTTTACCAGTGCACAATGTGCCTTGCACTGGGGTCCCTTTTTGTTTATGGCCCTAGACACCCTGGAAGGATTTGTTGGTGATTGTACGAGTGTACCTGGGATGAGCTGGTGGCAGCAGTTACTTTTTATAATGTTTTAATTATTTTTTATCAAGTTAAACCGCGTTTACCGCGTTTGGCTCAAGACTGTGGCTGTTAGGAATGATTCCCATATATTTGAAGTTTTCCCTCCAGTTGTGTACCCCCAACTTTTTTTGCTGCTGTTTTACACCATAGTCTGACTTTGCCAGTGGAGCACAGCCTTCTGCTGCACTCCCCTGGGCTTTCGCTCACTTTATTATGGGGAAACTGACATGCCCTTAAAGACAGTCAGTACTGGGAGTCTTTGTTTCCATTAGTGCTTGTCAATGTTGCAACTTTTCTGCAACATGTTGCAGCTAGCTGCACAATGTACCTTACAGTAATGTGCACTTGGGTCTTCCTGTCATTTCTAAAGGCCCTAGATACTCTCAAAGGATTTTTTAGGAGAAGTGCAGATGTGCCTTGGACAGGGCTGGTTGCAGCTTATCTTTTCGTATATTTTTAAACTGCTTTTGGCAGGAATAAGTGACCTGGCGCCAAAATGGGCATGTCACAAGGTCCTTTGTCTTGTCCTTTGGCCATCTTGCTGAAAGACCAAAGGAAAATATTGAGGCTTAGTACCACCAAAATGAAATACGCCAATCACGAGTTCAGAGTTAAAAGTATACTTTTTAATCAAAGTACAGATAGCTATCTGGCTCTCAAGCGCCTCGCAGTGTGTACCAGCAGAAACCGTGAGTGAAGAGTGTGCTGAACATCACAAAGCATGCATTATTTATAATTAGTCCTGGTTATTGTCCAGCCCTTCTCCAAACTAATAAGTGACAAAAAGGGTTCAAGCCCAGTTCACATGGCAAATACAGCAATATTGTTTCTAAACATTTAACATGTTTTTCCTATCCGTCAAATACAATGGTGACAAAGTTTGTTCTGTCTGGTCATGTTGATTTTTCCTTGTTTTCAAGCTTAAAGTAAGTCCAGTTTCAAGACACAAACACAATGGGTTTCTGCAAAGGCACACGGTTTAAGTTGTTCAGCATTCAGTTCCACTGTTTGAATGAGAATTCAGACAACAGCTAAATTGCAGGTTCACTTTAGATCCAAGGTTTCTCAGCACAAGACAAACATTCTGCTCTCAGCAGCTTCAATGTTGACATAGTTCAAAGTTAATTTTACACTGCCGCAGCCAGAAACACAGTTTAGCATTTCAGGACAGAAAGCAGGAGTTAGAATCAAAATGGCTGATGTTTCTAAAATGGCGGCGAAGTCAACTCTAATCAGGTCTGTTTAAACACGGTTTTTCAGTACAAATGCGAAGGAGCTTAGGCCAATATTCATTATCAGATGGTATTATGCAAATATGGTTTGACAAACCCTCCTTTTGGCCTAAGCCAAGAGCATTACTCAATCATTTTGACTGTACAAAAACTATGTGTCGCTATTAGAACACCCTGAGTCGCTGGTTTCTAAGACATCAATCGCCATTAACTCTTTGATAGCAACTTCCTGCATTACTAAGGCATTGATCGCTTTTTCAATCATTTGTATCTCACGTCCTAGTGTACCTATTACTTGTGCACAGCATCCCATCATGGAGCATATGACAGGCAGACATTGTATACAACAACTGCAGAAGATAAAAATACTAAGGATCACAATTAATACTGTGAACATTTTCTAACCCCAAGATTGCAACAAATCCCAGAACCATGCACTTAGATTTCAATTTCCCTCTGGGACACGTACTTCAGTGCTTCGAGTATGTAAATTCTGAATTGCCTTAAATATGGTGGGGGAGGAGTCGAGTACAAAAACACAACATGCAGATCCCACCATTTCATACTCCACCACGCTCAGCTAAAATTATGTCTAACACCATTCTATTTTGGAGGGCTACTAATCTAATTGCCTTTTGCTCTAGCGTCATGTTGTACAAAATATCAGAGGTCCTATTGATGGTTTTCTCTAATCTTCTGATATCCTCGGAATTCATTACCTATCCCCAGAATGGCACAAAGGATTTTGCAACATCACCCAAGACTTGTGAAGGAGCATCACCATTCTCATCCCGCCTTGGACGAGCTCTAGAGACTTTGGTGGTGGTGGCAATATATAGTCCTGGCAACAATATCCCCAAGTAACAAGTACCCTGACAATCTCTGGGTAACCATAGATAGGCCTCATTGCCGCAAACAAAATAAACAGGATCTCCTACATACAGAGGTCTATCCTCACTAGTTCACATTGCAATATTCGTGCATCCCTCAAATGTACCCATTGGTCGGGAACCCTCTCTCTGTATGCAGAACGAAACAGTTTCTGGACTATGGTTGATAGGGATGCCATGCCTCCTTCTTATATTATTACCTTTGGGAGCGATCTTGAAGATGATTAATGATTGAAAACGTCTAAAAAATCAGTCTGAAGGCCTAATAGAAGCAACATTGAGTTTGCTCCTATTTGCAAAGAGGGAACATCCTAAAGGTGTTAAGACTCGTTTCTCAAATTCATTTAGATTAGTCCCATCAAAGTTCCCAGAAATACTGTCATTCCAACGGCCAAAGAATAGTGCCCTGCGCGAGGCATAGCAAGCAGTAGTTAAAGGGAGAGGATGAATATACCAGCCTAGTCCCTTTTCCCCATGTTGTGGCAAATGCGAACACACCCAGCAATTTGTTTTTTTTTAGAATCGCATGGATAGCGTTAATTATCATTAAAAGAGTGTTATTATGATAACCTCCTCTGTGTTGGAGGTCTCGCAGAGGAAGAGTGTGCAGATGCACATAAGGCGAAGGCGTAGTAGGGATACTTGCAGTCGGTAATAGATTATCAAGGGGATGCACACCTTCCAGGTAACAAAACCCAAATGAAAATACAATGACTAAACAAACAGCCATTGTGACTAGTAAACATTTGGTCCTTGGGAACCATAACCCTTGATGGGCAGATTCATCATCAGAGAAGTGACCAACATTCATTTTCGCATGAGTGGCTTTAAAATGGGGCATTGTTTCTCAGAGTCCGTTAAGAAGCCTCTTAGTTAGGCTTTTTTAGTTCATCCGTCGGTGGCTCCTGACCACGTTGCCTATATTGTTTGAAGGTAACTTTGCCGGTCCCCAACTCTTATTTATTTTTCAGCAGAAGAGTGACGAGGGACTGGCTCAACGATGCTCTCTTGTAGGCACAGCGAATGCTATACGATAAGCTCAATTTGATGGTCGCAGATCAGACCTTAAGACTGCAGGTACGGTGTGATCTGTAAAAAAAGTGTCGTCGTTTTCTGAAGGTAATGAAGACAATGAGGAAGGAGAAGCAAGATTGCTTGATGGTGAAGAAGAATTTGAAGAAGAAACACCAATCTCCCCAGGCCCCACGGGCTCAGGAAGAATTCCTTGGACACCCTCGGTGTCGATCAGAGCAGGCGCGTTGTGAGCATCAAGATCACCAATTCCCTTCTCCTTGCCTTTGTCGTAGGCCAGAGGAAAAGGAATCCTCTAAACGTGCGCCACGTGGATCAGTTCTTCTTGTCGGTGACTCTAACAGCAGTCTGTGTGGCCAAGAGGAGTTGATGTGGTCCTCTCCAGCGAGGTGCGAGACAGGAGGCTCTTTGAAAGGCTTGTAATAGAACCCAGTCACCAGGTCGAAGTCGATGACCTGGACCCTCGTATTTTACTGCGAGGGCTTCTCGCACCTGTTGAAGAATCAAATACAAGTTTTGAGTTAATTGGTCACAATATTCAGAAAGAAGCAAATGCTCAACATTTTTAAGCAGTTTGGGTTTTGGTAACTTCCATATGTTGGCTGGTCTCCCCATGACAATTTCATAAGTAGAGAGCCCTGTCTTTGATTGTGCAGTCGTCCTCATTGATAATAACACTACTGGTAATGCATCAGGCCATTTCAAGTTGCTCTGAGCACAAACTTTTGCAATCTTGTTCTTTAATATGCTGTTATGGCGTTCTATAAATCCGGCACTCTGAGCATGCCTGGCTGAATGAACCATTCATTGATCTGTAATCCCGCGCATACTTGAAGGATGACAGCAGCTATAAAATGTGGACCATTATCAGACCATATGACTCTCGGCAAGCCAAACCTAGGAAAATATTCCTTAAGCATGACTTTCGCCATTGACATTGCTGTGGCATCTCCTAGAGGAAAAGCTTCAACCCATTTACTAAAAGCGCAGATGACTACCAAAACATGTTTATAATTTTGGCAATGCTTCATTTCAATAAAATCAAAATGTATGAGCTCAAACGGCATGGAGGGTGGACCAAAACCACCCGTTGGTGTCGGTGTACCTTTGCCAATATTATTCTGTAAGCATACCATACAACTTTGGACAAAAAGTTCAGCAGTTTTTTAAATATTGGTATTATACCATACGTGTTCTAACAATTTGCAAATCTTTTTGGCGCATATGTGTGTTGGTCCATGGCCCATTGTCACCATAGCGGTAACATAGGCATTGGGTAGCATCCATTTTTGTTTTTCATTATCTACCCAACAACCCTCATCATCTAAACTTGCTGGACCCTCAGCCCACTTTTTAATTTCATCTGGAGTGGCATCAGCTTGAATCTCTTTTATGCAACCAATTCCTACATCTATGACACAAGTGTTAGTGACCCCTTTTGTTGATTCTATCACATGCATTTTGGAATGCAAATCGGTGGCAGTCACTTTGGCTATTCTGTCAGCAGAAGCGTTTCCATTTCCCACATCGTCCCTTACTTTCTGATGTGCTGCACACTTCATTATTGCTGAGTAGGAAGCGCAAGTGCTGAAAGTAGCCGAACTGTTAGAGTGCCATGCTGTATCTTAGTTCCATGCGAGGTCAAGAAACCTCTCTCTGCCCATATTCGACCAAAGTTGTGAACTTCCCCAAAGGCATACTGGCTGTCCGTATATATGTTCACACTAAGCCCTTCGGAAAGTTTACAAGCTCAAATCAATGCAATAATCTCTGCAGCCTGCGCAGAATTATGCAGAATTGGTTTGGTCTCCACTATAGTCCTTAATGTAGTGATTGAGTAAGCAGCAGTGGATTTACCATCCAGAGGTTTGAAGCAGTAGCCATCGCAAAACAGTTTCCCTTGCGGATTCTTTAAAGGTGTATCGCTTAGGTCAATTCTGCCCTTAGTCTCTTGTTCTGTGGTATAGAGGCAGTCATGTGACATTTTGTCACTGCAATCAATTTCTTGCGGAAGAGGCAATAGTTTGGCTGGATCTAATGAACAACATCTCTTAATTTGGATATGCGGTGCACATAGAATCAGCTCGTACCTTGTTAGTTGTGCTGATGTGAGATGTTGCGCCTGCGTTCTGTTTATTATAACGTCTACAGAGTGAGGTACCATTACTGTTAAAGAGTGACCCAGAACCATACCCTCACTTTGTTTTACATATGCAGCGGCAGCAGCAATAGCTCTCAAACATCTCGGCAAAGTGCATGCAACAGGGTCTAACGTGGAGGAAAAATAACTGCATGGTCAATTTTTACCCCCATGTTCCTGCATTAAAACAGCCAAAGTGCATCCATCACATTCATGCACATAAAACACAAAGGCCTTTTCGTAATTTGGTGTGCCCAAAACTGGCGCTAAACACAACGCAGCCTTGAGCAGATCAAAAGCTTTCTGGCAATCCATGTTCCACAGTAAAGGCAAAGAAATGCCCTTCAGTGCCAACATGGGTTTTATCATTAATTAACAATTTGGGATCCACTGTCTACAGTATAAAGCCATGCCTATTAAAGCTCTGACCTCTTTCTGTGTATTTGGGACAGACATGCTAGAGATGCTTAGTATCCGTTCAGGTGTCAGTCTTCTTCCCTCCTTCGACAGGAGGTAGCCTAAATAGGTGACTTCCTGTTGACAATACTGAAACTTTTTTAACTAATCCTTATGCCCATGTCCTGCTAAATGAATAAGCAGTAACACAGTGCCCTCCTTGCAAGCAACTTCAGAATCTGCAGCTAGAAGTAGATCATCGACATACTGCAACAACGCGCAGGTGGAAGGCAACTGAAGCATATCAAGCTTTTCCTTCAATGCTCTACTATAAATGCTTGTACTCTCAGTGTACCCTTGTGGCACACGAGTAAATGTAAACGAGCGTCCCCTAGGGTGAACGCAAACAAATATCTACTGTCAACATGTACAGGAATACTGAAAAAGACATTCTTTAAATCCACAACACTAAAATGAGTAGCTGAGGCTTGAATCATTGTCAATATTGTATTAACATCAGGTACAATTGGAAACTGGGGTGCAACAACCTTATTAATAGCACGTAAGTCAATAATAAAATGAAAAGGAATCACATTATCCCCTTTCTTATACACAGGTAGAATCAGACTATTACACACACTCCCTGCAATTTCCTCAATCACACCTATGTGTACAAATCAGAAATAATACTCTTCAAAGCCTGTTCACCTTCAACCGATATCTTATATTGCGGAAAAAGCGATAATTTAACACCTGGTTTCAACACAATTTTAACTGGTTCAATTTGTAAAATGTCAACGTCGTTGTCATTAACTGCCCATAGACTTGTTGGAACATTATTCAATGTGGGTGGTAAAGGTCTAGACAAAAAATGTGGAACGTACGTTTGTTGAGGCGAAATCCTTAAATACACTCCACCCGGAGAACAATAAATTACAGCATTCAATTCTTTCAGCAAATTCAATCACAACAAGTTTTCGCCACAATTTGTCATCAGAAGAAATGGACATGAATCAGTAAATGGCCCCAGTGAAATCGGTACCGGCTGAGAGACCGGACTAACCACTGGCATACCAGAGAACCTTTTGGGGTATAAATGTCATATGCTGTTTAGAAAGATGTTAAACAGGAATTCCATCGTTGATAAAAATGTTTTGGAATGAACTTGTGATGACTAGGAGAAGTATAATGTATGTGATAGAAGCTTTGTATTTTTGCAATTAGAGAACCATTGTCGCTCACAACTGTGTATGTTTGTTTTTAGATTGTGCTAACCTGTTGGGGTATATGAAAGAGGTTTTCCATCTGCTCTAAAAGAAATTGTCTGTCCTGAAGAAGGCCGAAAAATTATTGGGTCTAGAGACTCTAGAGATAGTGCCTTAATCTCCAGAATTCACAGTTGGAATTTCATAGGATTATATCTCCCACCATAGACAAAGAAATGTGTTTAGCATATTTTAATTATTATATCAAACAACATGGTAAAACAACATAAAAAACCTATTTCCAGCGTTCGTTATTTGTAGAAACACAAATGGGGGGAAGAAGCAGACACCAAAACATTTGCAATGTACAATTTGCGTGATGTTAGTAATGGTGTATTTTGATCGCATTTTCAATTATACAACAACATGGTATAATAGCGTCAACATTTGAATATGTTTCTAGGGAGAAGGACAACACTGCTGCAGTTTAAAGCTCGTCAGTAAAGTCCAACGCCCCGTCTTCAGGATGCGATAGGTTAAAGAAACACGTTACACTGGCAACATGGCGCCTATGTGTAGTGTAGTGACCTAAAAAGATAAATAAAAATTGTTTTACTCAAACATGATAAAAACGGTAATGGTGGTGTTTGTGTGCACACAAAACAAGTAGCCAGGTTGCTAACCTTAAAAGTGATTTCTTTTGGTGTGATGGGCAAAGCGATTGCATGAATCAATTTAATTGAGGCGGCAGACCAGTCCGTCTTAAGAATTCAAGCTGTAAATCAATACGTAAATTTATTTATGATATGATATGGCATTTGTAACGCGCCTATACACAAGTGTTTCAAGGTGCGACAAGTTGAAACAAGTTGAAACAAGTAACATATTGAACCAACAATAGTTACATTTTGATATATGAATCAATCATATTTACCACTTTATGTGTAAGGCAGGGAATATTGTTTCAAGTCCTGCAGAGAAATTTCAGTAGTGTACCGAGTTTCTATGGTATTCCGGATACTACATGTCCCATAATGCATCATGGAATCTGCATTATGGTATATGTACGTTTTTTTCTGCTGTATCTCTCCTCACATACCACAGCCCCCTTAAAAAATTGAGGAAACCCTTGTGCTCACAACACTTGCTTATCCCTAATATCATCAAGTGGCAACATTGCTCAAGAACATGTTCCATGATTGCAATGGAGACAGAGGACATCATGCTTGTCTAACCTTTGATACATTTCTGATGTTCCTTTGGCCCATGCAATTCCACTTGACATAAATGTACTTGCACTACATTTCCAAGACAGTGAATAATTAGTGATTTCGTCCTTCCCATAGCATAATTTACTCAATGAGCATCTTGTACATAATGTTCAAAGCTACACTTCCACCTTTTCCAAGGTATCTGTGGATCACCTTGTGTGTTGAGAAAGTACTGTGGTGTTAGTATACTTTGCATTTTTTATTCAGTAGTGTCTGAAAGTCTCAAAAACCTGCCACCTTCAATGCGGCATATGTTATGTGAAGGAGGGAACTTGTTGTACTTCCAAAAGTCTTTGAATTCTTTTTTTGATAAACAATGTATAGTCTATGGTAGTAACACCTTCACTTCAAAATGATCAGTACTCGCTTGATGAGGATGTAATTATTATCCTAGGGAAGGCTAGACAGCATAGTATCATTCACACTGGAGGCTCAGTTTAAAGCTTGAATGCACAATCAGCTACTATGCACCCCTGCATGCCGGCTACACTCCAAGGTCCTTTCTTCGAAATCCTTGCCAACCAGTATTCTCTAGACATGGTAGGTTGCTATACAAAATACACATAGGCCTTGTTTTAAGGTTTTTTCCTCTGAAGTTAAGCAGGTTCGTCACATAGCGAACAATGCTCACACTTCTTTACTTAATAGCAGTGTGCTCAATGTCCTGAAAGATTTCATGCATGTGCAATATTCCCTCCATTTGTGAACATCCCAAACTTTCTGCTTTTGTTTGGCTATCCTAACCTGACTTTTTCCAGTGGAGCCCAGCCTTCAGCTGAACTCCCCTGGGCATTTGTTCACTTGTTATGTGGAAATGGACACGTCCTTCAGACTGTCAGTACTGGTAAACTATGTTTCTCTTAGTCTTTGACTATGTTGCCATTTCTTGGTAACTTTTTACCAGTGCACAATGTGCCTTGCACTGGGGTCCCTTTTTGTTTATGGCCCTAGACACCCTGGAAGGATTTGTTGGTGATTGTACGAGTGTACCTGGGATGAGCTGGTGGCAGCAGTTACTTTTTATAATGTTTTAATTATTTTTTATCAAGTTAAACCGCGTTTACCGCGTTTGGCTCAAGACTGTGGCTGTTAGGAAAGATTCCCATATATTTGAAGTTTTCCCTCCAGTTGTGTACCCCCAACTTTTTTTGCTGCTGTTTTACACCATAGTCTGACTTTGCCAGTGGAGCACAGCCTTCTGCTGCACTCCCCTGGGCTTTCGCTCACTTTATTATGGGGAAACTGACATGCCCTTAAAGACAGTCAGTACTGGGAGTCTTTGTTTCCATTAGTGCTTGTCAATGTTGCAACTTTTCTGCAACATGTTGCAGCTAGCTGCACAATGTACCTTACAGTAATGTGCACTTGGGTCTTCCTGTCATTTCTAAAGGCCCTAGATACTCTCAAAGGATTTTTTAGGAGAAGTGCAGATGTGCCTTGGACAGGGCTGGTTGCAGCTTATCTTTTCGTATATTTTTAAACTGCTTTTGGCAGGAATAAGTGACCTGGCGCCAAAATGGGCATGTCACAAGGTCCTTTGTCTTGTCCTTTGGCCATCTTGCTGAAAGACCAAAGGAAAATATTGAGGCTTAGTACCACCAAAATGAAATACGCCAATCACGAGTTCAGAGTTAAAAGTATACTTTTTAATCAAAGTACAGATAGCTATCTGGCTCTCAAGCGCCTCGCAGTGTGTACCAGCAGAAACCGTGAGTGAAGAGTGTGCTGAACATCACAAAGCATGCATTATTTATAATTAGTCCTGGTTATTGTCCAGCCCTTCTCCAAACTAATAAGTGACAAAAAGGGTTCAAGCCCAGTTCACATGGCAAATACAGCAATATTGTTTCTAAACATTTAACATGTTTTTCCTATCCGTCAAATACAATGGTGACAAAGTTTGTTCTGTCTGGTCATGTTGATTTTTCCTTGTTTTCAAGCTTAAAGTAAGTCCAGTTTCAAGACACAAACACAATGGGTTTCTGCAAAGGCACACGGTTTAAGTTGTTCAGCATTCAGTTCCACTGTTTGAATGAGAATTCAGACAACAGCTAAATTGCAGGTTCACTTTAGATCCAAGGTTTCTCAGCACAAGACAAACATTCTGCTCTCAGCAGCTTCAATGTTGACATAGTTCAAAGTTAATTTTACACTGCCGCAGCCAGAAACACAGTTTAGCATTTCAGGACAGAAAGCAGGAGTTAGAATCAAAATGGCTGATGTTTCTAAAATGGCGGCGAAGTCAACTCTAATCAGGTCTGTTTAAACACGGTTTTTCAGTACAAATGCGAAGGAGCTTAGGCCAATATTCATTATCAGATGGTATTATGCAAATATGGTTTGACAAACCCTCCTTTTGGCCTAAGCCAAGAGCATTACTCAATCATTTTGACTGTACAAAAACTATGTGTCGCTATTAGAACACCCTGAGTCGCTGGTTTCTAAGACATCAATCGCCATTAACTCTTTGATAGCAACTTCCTGCATTACTAAGGCATTGATCGCTTTTTCAATCATTTGTATCTCACGTCCTAGTGTACCTATTACTTGTGCACAGCATCCCATCATGGAGCATATGACAGGCAGACATTGTATACAACAACTGCAGAAGATAAAAATACTAAGGATCACAATTAATACTGTGAACATTTTCTAACCCCAAGATTGCAACAAATCCCAGAACCATGCACTTAGATTTCAATTTCCCTCTGGGACACGTACTTCAGTGCTTCGAGTATGTAAATTCTGAATTGCCTTAAATATGGTGGGGGAGGAGTCGAGTACAAAAACACAACATGCAGATCCCACCATTTCATACTCCACCACGCTCAGCTAAAATTATGTCTAACACCATTCTATTTTGGAGGGCTACTAATCTAATTGCCTTTTGCTCTAGCGTCATGTTGTACAAAATATCAGAGGTCCTATTGATGGTTTTCTCTAATCTTCTGATATCCTCGGAATTCATTACCTATCCCCAGAATGGCACAAAGGATTTTGCAACATCACCCAAGACTTGTGAAGGAGCATCACCATTCTCATCCCGCCTTGGACGAGCTCTAGAGACTTTGGTGGTGGTGGCAATATATAGTCCTGGCAACAATATCCCCAAGTAACAAGTACCCTGACAATCTCTGGGTAACCATAGATAGGCCTCATTGCCGCAAACAAAATAAACAGGATCTCCTACATACAGAGGTCTATCCTCACTAGTTCACATTGCAATATTCGTGCATCCCTCAAATGTACCCATTGGTCGGGAACCCTCTCTCTGTATGCAGAACGAAACAGTTTCTGGACTATGGTTGATAGGGATGCCATGCCTCCTTCTTATATTATTACCTTTGGGAGCGATCTTGAAGATGATTAATGATTGAAAACGTCTAAAAAATCAGTCTGAAGGCCTAATAGAAGCAACATTGAGTTTGCTCCTATTTGCAAAGAGGGAACATCCTAAAGGTGTTAAGACTCGTTTCTCAAATTCATTTAGATTAGTCCCATCAAAGTTCCCAGAAATACTGTCATTCCAACGGCCAAAGAATAGTGCCCTGCGCGAGGCATAGCAAGCAGTAGTTAAAGGGAGAGGATGAATATACCAGCCTAGTCCCTTTTCCCCATGTTGTGGCAAATGCGAACACACCCAGCAATTTGTTTTTTTTTAGAATCGCATGGATAGCGTTAATTATCATTAAAAGAGTGTTATTATGATAACCTCCTCTGTGTTGGAGGTCTCGCAGAGGAAGAGTGTGCAGATGCACATAAGGCGAAGGCGTAGTAGGGATACTTGCAGTCGGTAATAGATTATCAAGGGGATGCACACCTTCCAGGTACCAAAACCCAAATGAAAATACAATGACTAAACAAACAGCCATTGTGACTAGTAAACATTTGGTCCTTGGGAACCATAACCCTTGATGGGCAGATTCATCATCAGAGAAGTGACCAACATTCATTTTCGCATGAGTGGCTTTAAAATGGGGCATTGTTTCTCAGAGTCCGTTAAGAAGCCTCTTAGTTAGGCTTTTTTAGTTCATCCGTCGGTGGCTCCTGACCACGTTGCCTATATTGTTTGAAGGTAACTTTGCCGGTCCCCAACTCTTATTTATTTTTCAGCAGAAGAGTGACGAGGGACTGGCTCAACGATGCTCTCTTGTAGGCACAGCGAATGCTATACGATAAGCTCAATTTGATGGTCGCAGATCAGACCTTAAGACTGCAGGTACGGTGTGATCTGTAAAAAAAGTGTCGTCGTTTTCTGAAGGTAATGAAGACAATGAGGAAGGAGAAGCAAGATTGCTTGATGGTGAAGAAGAATTTGAAGAAGAAACACCAATCTCCCCAGGCCCCACGGGCTCAGGAAGAATTCCTTGGACACCCTCGGTGTCGATCAGAGCAGGCGCGTTGTGAGCATCAAGATCACCAATTCCCTTCTCCTTGCCTTTGTCGTAGGCCAGAGGAAAAGGAATCCTCTAAACGTGCGCCACGTGGATCAGTTCTTCTTGTCGGTGACTCTAACAGCAGTCTGTGTGGCCAAGAGGAGTTGATGTGGTCCTCTCCAGCGAGGTGCGAGACAGGAGGCTCTTTGAAAGGCTTGTAATAGAACCCAGTCACCAGGTCGAAGTCGATGACCTGGACCCTCGTATTTTACTGCGAGGGCTTCTCGCACCTGTTGAAGAATCAAATACAAGTTTTGAGTTAATTGGTCACAATATTCAGAAAGAAGCAAATGCTCAACATTTTTAAGCAGTTTGGGTTTTGGTAACTTCCATATGTTGGCTGGTCTCCCCATGACAATTTCATAAGTAGAGAGCCCTGTCTTTGATTGTGCAGTCGTCCTCATTGATAATAACACTACTGGTAATGCATCAGGCCATTTCAAGTTGCTCTGAGCACAAACTTTTGCAATCTTGTTCTTTAATATGCTGTTATGGCGTTCTATAAATCCGGCACTCTGAGCATGCCTGGCTGAATGAACCATTCATTGATCTGTAATCCCGCGCATACTTGAAGGATGACAGCAGCTATAAAATGTGGACCATTATCAGACCATATGACTCTCGGCAAGCCAAACCTAGGAAAATATTCCTTAAGCATGACTTTCGCCATTGACATTGCTGTGGCATCTCCTAGAGGAAAAGCTTCAACCCATTTACTAAAAGCGCAGATGACTACCAAAACATGTTTATAATTTTGGCAATGCTTCATTTCAATAAAATCAAAATGTATGAGCTCAAACGGCATGGAGGGTGGACCAAAACCACCCGTTGGTGTCGGTGTACCTTTGCCAATATTATTCTGTAAGCATACCATACAACTTTGGACAAAAAGTTCAGCAGTTTTTTAAATATTGGTATTATACCATACGTGTTCTAACAATTTGCAAATCTTTTTGGCGCATATGTGTGTTGGTCCATGGCCCATTGTCACCATAGCGGTAACATAGGCATTGGGTAGCATCCATTTTTGTTTTTCATTATCTACCCAACAACCCTCATCATCTAAACTTGCTGGACCCTCAGCCCACTTTTTAATTTCATCTGGAGTGGCATCAGCTTGAATCTCTTTTATGCAACCAATTCCTACATCTATGACACAAGTGTTAGTGACCCCTTTTGTTGATTCTATCACATGCATTTTGGAATGCAAATCGGTGGCAGTCACTTTGGCTATTCTGTCAGCAGAAGCGTTTCCATTTCCCACATCGTCCCTTACTTTCTGATGTGCTGCACACTTCATTATTGCTGAGTAGGAAGCGCAAGTGCTGAAAGTAGCCGAACTGTTAGAGTGCCATGCTGTATCTTAGTTCCATGCGAGGTCAAGAAACCTCTCTCTGCCCATATTCGACCAAAGTTGTGAACTTCCCCAAAGGCATACTGGCTGTCCGTATATATGTTCACACTAAGCCCTTCGGAAAGTTTACAAGCTCAAATCAATGCAATAATCTCTGCAGCCTGCGCAGAATTATGCAGAATTGGTTTGGTCTCCACTATAGTCCTTAATGTAGTGATTGAGTAAGCAGCAGTGGATTTACCATCCAGAGGTTTGAAGCAGTAGCCATCGCAAAACAGTTTCCCTTGCGGATTCTTTAAAGGTGTATCGCTTAGGTCAATTCTGCCCTTAGTCTCTTGTTCTGTGGTATAGAGGCAGTCATGTGACATTTTGTCACTGCAATCAATTTCTTGCGGAAGAGGCAATAGTTTGGCTGGATCTAATGAACAACATCTCTTAATTTGGATATGCGGTGCACATAGAATCAGCTCGTACCTTGTTAGTTGTGCTGATGTGAGATGTTGCGCCTGCGTTCTGTTTATTATAACGTCTACAGAGTGAGGTACCATTACTGTTAAAGAGTGACCCAGAACCATACCCTCACTTTGTTTTACATATGCAGCGGCAGCAGCAATAGCTCTCAAACATCTCGGCAAAGTGCATGCAACAGGGTCTAACGTGGAGGAAAAATAACTGCATGGTCAATTTTTACCCCCATGTTCCTGCATTAAAACAGCCAAAGTGCATCCATCACATTCATGCACATAAAACACAAAGGCCTTTTCGTAATTTGGTGTGCCCAAAACTGGCGCTAAACACAACGCAGCCTTGAGCAGATCAAAAGCTTTCTGGCAATCCATGTTCCACAGTAAAGGCAAAGAAATGCCCTTCAGTGCCAACATGGGTTTTATCATTAATTAACAATTTGGGATCCACTGTCTACAGTATAAAGCCATGCCTATTAAAGCTCTGACCTCTTTCTGTGTATTTGGGACAGACATGCTAGAGATGCTTAGTATCCGTTCAGGTGTCAGTCTTCTTCCCTCCTTCGACAGGAGGTAGCCTAAATAGGTGACTTCCTGTTGACAATACTGAAACTTTTTTAACTAATCCTTATGCCCATGTCCTGCTAAATGAATAAGCAGTAACACAGTGCCCTCCTTGCAAGCAACTTCAGAATCTGCAGCTAGAAGTAGATCATCGACATACTGCAACAACGCGCAGGTGGAAGGCAACTGAAGCATATCAAGCTTTTCCTTCAATGCTCTACTATAAATGCTTGTACTCTCAGTGTACCCTTGTGGCACACGAGTAAATGTAAACGAGCGTCCCCTAGGGTGAACGCAAACAAATATCTACTGTCAACATGTACAGGAATACTGAAAAAGACATTCTTTAAATCCACAACACTAAAATGAGTAGCTGAGGCTTGAATCATTGTCAATATTGTATTAACATCAGGTACAATTGGAAACTGGGGTGCAACAACCTTATTAATAGCACGTAAGTCAATAATAAAATGAAAAGGAATCACATTATCCCCTTTCTTATACACAGGTAGAATCAGACTATTACACACACTCCCTGCAATTTCCTCAATCACACCTATGTGTACAAATCAGAAATAATACTCTTCAAAGCCTGTTCACCTTCAACCGATATCTTATATTGCGGAAAAAGCGATAATTTAACACCTGGTTTCAACACAATTTTAACTGGTTCAATTTGTAAAATGTCAACGTCGTTGTCATTAACTGCCCATAGACTTGTTGGAACATTATTCAATGTGGGTGGTAAAGGTCTAGACAAAAAATGTGGAACGTACGTTTGTTGAGGCGAAATCCTTAAATACACTCCACCCGGAGAACAATAAATTACAGCATTCAATTCTTTCAGCAAATTCAATCACAACAAGTTTTCGCCACAATTTGTCATCAGAAGAAATGGACATGAATCAGTAAATGGCCCCAGTGAAATCGGTACCGGCTGAGAGACCGGACTAACCACTGGCATACCAGAGAACCTTTTGGGGTATAAATGTCATATGCTGTTTAGAAAGATGTTAAACAGGAATTCCATCGTTGATAAAAATGTTTTGGAATGAACTTGTGATGACTAGGAGAAGTATAATGTATGTGATAGAAGCTTTGTATTTTTGCAATTAGAGAACCATTGTCGCTCACAACTGTGTATGTTTGTTTTTAGATTGTGCTAACCTGTTGGGGTATATGAAAGAGGTTTTCCATCTGCTCTAAAAGAAATTGTCTGTCCTGAAGAAGGCCGAAAAATTATTGGGTCTAGAGACTCTAGAGATAGTGCCTTAATCTCCAGAAGGGCCGAAACATGTCGACATTTGACAACCGACTCACTAAAAATTGAAGTTGCGTATCGTTATACTGCTTAAGTGAATTGAGTCAGTTCATTTATTTAACTAACCCCGTACAGATGATACTGTTTTTAGAAATGGACTAAGATGATCATGCAGTGATGAATTGTAATTTACATTTGTATGCTCTGCTTTTCTCCTTGTTTTAATTTTTCTAAATTTGTCTTAACAATAAATGTATAATGGACTCATTTATGAATGATGATTTTCAGTGTGTGCTCGAGTATGTATAAGCGATGTGGTTTCTCTCGTGTGAATAACATGTGGTAGTCCACTGTATTTGGTAGTTTCAAAACAAAAATACTTTGTCTATATGTGTGATTGTTTTACCGAATGGGAAGGTATTAATTAATACGACATTATATATCACCAGCCCAACCTGTTTTGACAATGAGTGGGGTAGTCAGGAGTCTCATCTTTTCATAGTGTATTGAACTGTGTTCTCCCGTTCCGAGACTCTGACCCTCGTTTACAAAAATTGAGGGAGATTACCTTTTCCGAGGTAACATACCAGAGAACCCTACAGAAATGTTGTTCTGCCCTGACAGGGGAATATCTGGAACCCATGAATAATCAATAGAACACTTCTGTGCTCCTGTATCTATCAAAAATAGATGCCCCCTATTCCCCATCTTTATTTCAATGTAGGGCCCCATCTGATTGACGGGAATAGGTACTGGTTCCAGACTCTGCTTCGGGCTGTCCTAGCGGAACAGTATATCATCAAATGCAAGATCCTCAGAAAAATAGACAGTCGAAGGATTATCGAAAATGTACCCACTATTAACACTATGTTGCTGCCTATCCTGTGAAGATGACTGTCTCTGGATCGTCTACCCATGACACCATATGTGCTATTCGATCTCTGCTGAAGGATCGGGCAATGTGCTCCCCAATGACCTTCCTGTCTACAATAGGCATATTGGTTAATGTGTACAGGACCCAGATGCGCATTACTCTGTGGTGTAAATTGGCCTCTAAACTGTGTATTCCCACCTCTGGCTCCTCTAGCGATCTGCTGCAACAGTACTCTAGTTTTCAAGTCTACATTCTTCTTTTCCACTCTTTCCTTCTCTGAATTAACTCTATTTTTATAGTACTGAGCCACATGTAATACTTCCGATTGTGATTTCACTTGCCAAGCACTTTCAGAAGTCATAATCTGTGATTGAATTTCAGGCAATAATCTGCATACAAACTTGTCTGCAAATTGCCTTTTCCCTGACTCTGTACTCAATTCTTGACCACTAAAGTCTGAAAATACCTGCTCAAATCTATTAACAAATTCTGTTGTACCCTCTGACTTCAAATGTATGCAGGCCGTAAGTTTATCCCATACGATTCTTTCTTATGAACCAGAGTTTTTAATTTAACTACTATTCTGTCTGGCAACATCATTATCACCTGTGGCGGTTTCTCGACAGCCTTCCTTTCTCCATCTATCCATACCAAGTCATCCCATGTATCACCCATCCCTGCCTGATGGTCTACAGTTCTAATCTGCTTCCATAAATCAGCAGGAACGATCACACGAAACAATAACCCAACGTAAAAACTGATGAATGCAAGACAGATCCTTCCTAATATCCTGAATTGTTTGTCTAATGGTATTCACTTCCTGTCTAGAAAACGGGACATGAACAAACTGAGAAACATAATGGGCTTCGACAGTAGTAGCAGGCGCACCTGCTGCAGCATTAGCTGGAATTTCTACTTTTGGAACAAATGTCGGAGGAACATCAGCAATTGTGAAGTAGGCAAATCTGAACGTTTATTAAGCAACAAGGCTAAATCAAGTGACAAAGTAGTCAAAGCAGTATCAGGTGAAAATGCTCTCCTATAAATCACCATCAAATCTGCGGGACAACAAACCTTTCGCTTCACAAACTCATCTTGTAGATACTCTACCATCACCTGTAACACTTTCCTTTGCATTGCCGGAGCATACTGACTAAACGTGTCATGCACTTCAATTGGAGAAATTGAAACATCCGAAATCCATCTAAGAGCGTGTTATGTGCAAATGCGCATTTCCTTACTCATTGGTTTCAATGGAGGAAGAAATTGTTTCTGCACATATGAGGCTTCCAGTCTATTATCCTCTATTTCATATTTCTGTAACGGATATAGCTCCCTCTTAAACTCAAATACCTTGGGCATCATTACGACCCTGGCGGAAGACCATGGTGCTATTAGCACCATGGTCCATGCCGGTAAGTTACCGACACCGCCATGGAGAAAGGGGGAATTACCATCCCATTACAAGGTTGGCAGACGGTAATTCCCCCTTCCTCCATGGCCCATCCCCATTCCCATTTTTGCCCCATAGGGCTCAATGGGAATGGGGAAGGCGCTAAGTGCGGTGCCGCAAATTGCGGCACCATAATTAGCACCAAGGTCCCTTTGCGGGTCCCTACTTTAACGGCTGGTCTACACCAGCCGTTAAGGTCGGGTCCCGCAAAGGGACCTCATAATTAGGCGCTAATAGGTTAACGGCGCCGCAGCCTTTTACGGCGCCGTTAACCCTTTAGTGCCTGTGTCGTAATGAGGCCCCTTCTCATCATCCTCATGTACTTTCTCTGCAGTGTCCCTTGAGCGAGCAAGGACATTCAAACCCCTCAACCCCTGTGGGACATTCATGTCCATCAAATCCCTCCAAATATCAGGCAAATGCGTTCCCATCCCTTCTATCAAAATAGTCTGTTCGGGAATACTGTCTTGGACAGAAATCACAACAAAAACAGCTGATTCTTCACCCTCTTCTATATATTTTTTAGACAAGGTATACAATTCTCTTTTTCTAACTTTAGATGCTGTACCACGATTCACTATTCTTGAATCAGCTCCCCCCCTTCAACCTCTAAAAGTGAAACAGAACCACTTGGAAAGGAAAGTTCAGACAAATCAAGTTCAATAGGTAGCAGAGACACTACCACTGGTGGTGGAGATGGAATTAAGGGAACAGCAACTGTCGGTAAGGGTGGAGATGCAGGAGGGGGAACAATAATTGCAGGAGGGGGAGTAAGGGGATTAACACTGTCAGGTGGGGGATCTAAGCCCTTCCTTAAAAAATGGCTACTGTAGATGTCACTAAAAGTATGACGTCCCATTGGTTCTACTAACAATAGGACCCTAGATTACTTGGTCCACTATGATTGGGTTGGCACCAACCCCACTCATACTTTTCCACTTTGCCTAGCAGCATGCAGAATGGTCGGCCAGGTGCAGGGTGCTCATCAGCTCCCCCGGCCTTCCTCCAATTATTGTTACAATCAATCACTGCTTCAATGGTCATGTGTCAATTAGTTCACTGTGGTTGGCCTCGAGACTGTGTCTCCTGTCTGTAAAAGTTCTGATATCTTCGCCTGGCCCGCTGCCATGCGTAGGTGTGAAAGTCTCACTTCTTCTCACTCGGCTGGTCATGTGCTTCAGACACTGTGAAATCGCCGCCTTTTCCATGTAATTCGTGTATTTGATTTTCGTTTTGCCCCACCACCTGCCTTTGGTTTCTTATCTTGACCTTTCTGAGCCGGATATTATGTTCCTTGCTTCATTAATTGTAGCTACTGTTCATCTATCTTAGCTGATCTGACCTTGGCTTATTAGCACGATTTGTCTCTGCTGAGTTTCGTTTCAGCCTTTTATTCTTGATTTGCTAAATATGAAGCTCTCCTCATGTGACCTTTAGTAACCTTTGGTTGATTCTGCTTCTTGTGCATAGTGGAAGCATACTTATATAACGTGCTTCTTTTGAGGTAGATATCTATAGGTGGTGCTTGCTGCAATCTGCACGATTTTCTTAGCTTTCTTGCGGTTCCAAGCATATGTACATGTGTAAACTGGTCAAATATCTTCATCATGTTCATGGCATAAGCTTCTTACATTTGACATTGTCCTTTCACTTTAGGTTCACAATGTCCCTTGTCCATGGCGTTTCTTCTCTTTACGTCATTCTCAGGTCGTCATATCTTCTATATGTGAGTCAGTCTGGGTTCTTGTGTTATCACCATTCGTTTTCTATTAAGACCTTTTTAGCTTCTTTAGGGACTGTACTGAGACGATCTTCATTTTGTTTCATTTGTTGATATGGTTTTCTCAATGGATTCCCTACTGTCCATGTTTTCTTTGGTGTCGGTACTTCAATAGGTGCTGTTCTCCTGATAGGTACTGGACAGAGCCCCACTGCGGCTCTCTGCTGGTTTATTTGTTCATCATACGTTACATACTTCGATGTGAACGTTCCTGGTACTTCAAAATGGACGGTTGGAGTGCGGGTCATGCTTGGGCCCTCCTCTACACTGGAACACTCTGGACTGTAGTCCTTGCAAGGAAATACAAATTAAATTTACCAAATTAAATCAGGGCCAGTCAACGCTGTACTCGTCAGCTAGAAAGAAAGAATAAAGAACTAAATAAAAAAGTGACCAGACAAACATGCCCAAATTAAGATGTTGAAATGCAAGCACCATACAGATGGTGAGTAATGGCATTGCCAGTGCTGAAATATGTACGACCACTAAGTGAGCGTACAATTAGGGCTGCAGGAGGGACCATTTCATCCAGAAGACCAATCAGAATCAAGCTAAAAGAAGGTTATCTTTTTTTAATGGGCTCACCAAGCAAACATGATATAGTCTAGACAAACTTCGGAAACAGTCTTTACAAGGAAATTAAACAAATTAGCCAACTGGAATCTGGGCCAGGTAACTCTGTGCCCACTTATGGTAAAAGGAAGAAAAAGGTCACCATAAAACCACGCCAAATTAAGATAATAAAATGTAGGTGCCATACAAAGGATGGTGGTAATAATGTCACCACCACGAGCTGTGATGCCGATTTGCCGACTTTGAGAATTGCTCAAAGGCATTCGTCCACTAACATGTCATGGGGAGCGAAAATACCATCACTCACCTGATAATATCACAGGACGTGACTTAATATGACCTTTGACTTGAACTCCATTACAGAATGTGCTGTAACGTGGGATTGACCCTGCTAAGATCACAGGAAACGGCATAACATATGTAAAATAAAAACTACGACAAGCAAAACATGAATAAATTAACAAATAACTACAAAAGCTTTAAAAGGTCACATTTCCAAAGGACATTATTATGATATTCTACTGGGCAGTGATAATATGTCAGGGTCAGAAATCAAAATCTCATTTACTTTTTAATGTTTATGTTCTTCCTTTGGCAAGTCTCATTCAATCTCACAGGTGTCTCACTGGTGTCGTTTTTATTTCGATGCAGACGACAATCAGCTAATCCTGATCAAAACCTGAAAGGAGCTTCTACCTGTCTGAGGGGCTGCTTGACGGACATCGGGAATGGATAAACAATAACTGGCTGAAACTGAATGGAGATAAGATAGAAATTCTGGTGATTCGACCATCGAGAGCCTGGTCACTCTGGTCCCATGAGTTCTTGCACCCCTCTTTGGGCACTTTCCCAACCTCGGTTAGTTCCGTAAAAAATCTGGGAATTAAAATCACTGCCTCCCTTTCTCCCGAACTTCAAATTAGTGCTAGGTGTAGTGTGGGCCATTTAAGCTTATAACTCTAAAAAAAGGTTATACCTTACATTCTGCATGCTCTTTGTGGACCAGTAGTTGCTACCTCTGTTAAGGGGATCTATGATTTAGTGTGACTTTGCTAGCTTAGCCTAAGTACCATCTCAATAGACTACAAGTTCTGCAAAACTCAGCTGCATTAATGTGCCAGTACAGCCACATGACCAATAACCACCATTTTATGCAGTTATAGCCTCACAAGATTTGGCGGCTGGTGAATTCTTTTTTTTGGAAGGGCGGAAATATTTCTAACACATCTTCATGAGCGACTGAGCGAGGGAGCCCGAATCGACCATGGTGGGTTCAGGGGGGTTCCCCTGCAATTATGTTTTTAATAATGGGTTACAATGGTGCATTAACAGAACACTGACAAATTGGGTAACAATCCAGACAGATTGGAATCAGTTTTGTAGGGTAACTCATGGAAAAGTTCAATAAATGCAAGTTACCAACAGTGCATGGGAGCATTTCGTAGCACATTTTCATTATGGCTACCCCCACAATATATGCCAGTATAAAAAAAAATCACGCTGGCTGTGCCCATACATTTTCATGCATGCTGCACCAATATATGTTGGTATTAACATGTAAGAGCATAGACATGTTTGCGTTGCACATGCCTGTATTGCTTTGCGCATAATGCCAGTATCCCCTTGTAAGGACATACTCCTGTTGGCTTGCCATTAAAAATGCCATGCCAAAAATAAAATTGTTTAAAGTCAAAATTTGCTTCAACAATGTAAGCCACTCTAGACATGTAATAACACTTCTAATGCATGCATTACCATTGATGCCCAGTAGAAAATACCATGCCACGGTAAGAAATCATAGGTAGATTGGCTGCACCTACATATGCCTGTCTATTCACATAATAGCACTCATCAAGGTTCCTTTAACAAAGATATCCAGTAGAAAATGCCATGCCATAGTAGGAACGCACGTTCTTGTTGGCTGTGTGCACTGCATGCAGCCAGCAAGAACATGCTTTCTTACCTTGGTATTTCTCGGCATAAACACCCCCTTCAAGGCCGATCCCACACGGCCAGACACACACCCATTTATATACACATGTGCACAAGCAGTCATGCACTCGTACAGCCTCTCTCAATCATTCACACTACACCCACCAGAAACCTTCACTCACACAGACATATTATTGTGTGTATCTGAGTGAGTATCTTCTAGCTTGTGTCGTGTGAATGATTGAGAGAGGCTGTATGGGTGTGTGACTGCTTGTGTGCATGGGACTCTGTATATGAATGTGTGTGTGTGGGGGGGGCTTGATGGGGCATTGGTGCAGTGCAATACCAAGGTAAGAAAACATGTTTTGCTGGCTGTATGCAGTGCAGTCAGTAAGAACAGGTTTTCTCATGTTGTTATTGCCCAGCTCCAATGCCCCCTTCAAACCTGAGCCCACACAAACATTCATATGCACATGCACTCAAGCAGTGATGCACCCATAAAACCTCTCTCAATCATGCACATGACATCCACAAGAACACTTCACGCATGCAGCCATGCATGCACACAGTCATGCCCCCATACATCTTCTCTCAATCACTGAATAATTGAGAGAAGCTGCATGTGTCTGTCTCTGCTGGTGTGAATGTATATATGAATATGTGTATCTATCTGAGTGTTCTGCTGGGCGCTGTGTGAATGATTCACTGCCCAGCCAAACACTTTACTGATGCAAATACACCCATTCATATAGACACAGGCACACGAGTAGCCATTAGGCAGACACTCATACATCTTCTTTCAATCATGAACTCTGCACCCACCAGAACGCGTACTCACACATTCATAAACACATTCACAGTATTCACACAAGCAGTCACACGCCCACACAGCCTATTTCTAATTCATACACGACACCCACCATCACGGAATGACACTATTATTATTTTACACTAAGCTCACAAGCAGTTCCTCATATACACATTCACAGCATTCACACAAGCAGTGAAGCACCCATACAGCCTCGCTCTCAATCATGCCTAGAGCGCCTGAGTGTATAGAGCACTTGAGTATATAAAGTGCCTGCGTGTATAGAGCGCCTGAGTGTATAGATCGCCTGAGTGTATAGAGCGCCTGAGTGTATAGAACGCCTGAGTGTATAGAGCGCCTGAGTGTATAGAGCACCTGAGTGTACAGAAAGCCTGAGGGTACAGAGCGGATGAGTGTACAGAGCGGATGAGTGTACAGAGCGGATGGGTGTACAGTGCGGATGGGCGTACAGAGCGGATGGCCGTACAGAGCGGATGGGTGTACAGAACGGATGGGTGTACAGAGCGGATGGGTGTACAGACCGGATGGGTGTACAGAGCGGAGCAGATGGGTGTACAGAGCGGATGGGTGTACAGAGCAGATGGGTGCACAGAGCGGATGGGTGCACAGAACGGATGGGTGTACAGAACGGATGGGTGTACAGAACGGATGAAGGTATAGAGCAGATGAGTGTAGAGAGCAGACGGATAGATGGAACAAGATTACTGCGTATTAGCGAATTACTTTATAAGGCTGATGAGCGCATATTGCTGTTGAATGCGTAGGGACCGGATGTGCGCGGGGCACGGAAGAGCGCGGCGAGCAGATGAGCACGGGGAGCGGATGAGTGCGGGGAGCGGATGAGTGCGGAGAGCGGATGAGTGCGGGGAGCGGATGAGTGTGGAGGGCGGGTGAGTGCGGAGGGCGGATGAGTGCGGAGGGCGGATACGCGTGGGGAGCTGGTGAGTTCGGGGAGCGGGCAAGTGCAGAGAGCACGTGATTGCGTAGGGTGGATGAATGCATAGAGCAGGTGAAGGTATGGTGCATACAAGGGGATAAAGCAGACAAATGCCTAGAGCAGAGGAGTTACTAGTGACCGGGTGAGTGCGCAGAACGGATAAGCATGTAGAACGGATGAGTGCGGAATGCATGCAGAGCTGATGAGTGCGTAGAACGGATGAGTGCGGGGAACTGATGGATGAGCGGAACGGGATGGATGAGCTGAGCAGAAGAACGTATTGAGTGGAGGGCCGCATAGAACAGACTAATGTGTAGGGCCGACAAGTATATAGAGCAGAGGAGTGCATATGAGCGAAAGAGGGCATATGAAAAAAGAGGTGCATAAAAGGGGATGAGTGCGTAGAGGGGCTGTGCGCGTAGAGGGGCTGAGTACGTAGAGGGCTGAGTGCGTAGAGGGGCTGAGTGCATAGAGGGGCTGAGTGCATAGAGGAGCTGAGTGCGTAGAGGGGACGAGTGCATTGAGGGGGCGAGTGCATGGAGCCGATGAGTGAGCAAAACAGGTGTATATATAGTGCGTGTGAGGGCATAAAGAGGACGAGTGCCTGGAGCGAACGAGTGCCTAGAGCGAACGAGTGCCCAGAGTGGAACTGACCTGTTGCTAGAGCGGACAAGTTGCATAGAGATACTGAATGCGTAGAGTGGATGGATCAAGTGAAGTGGAGCGCGTGGGGCAGACAAGAGTGCATGCATGGGGCAGACTAGAACACGCAGGGTGGACTGGAGCGCGTGGGGCGGACTGGAGCGTGCAGGGAGTGGACTGGAGCACATGAGTGCGTCGAGCGAACCGGAGTGTGTGGAGGAGATTGGGATGCATGGAGTGGATAGGAGTGCATGGAACAGACTGGAGCGCATAGAACTGCGTGACGTATATAGTATGCTTTGGAATGCAGAGAACGTTTTGAAAGAGCATATAACACATCATATCACACCACCACGCTTACTCTCCCCTCTACACCACCACTCAACTAGAACACAGAGAGACTATGACACCATTCGGTATAACTGTTCTCATACTAACATCCGCCGCATACTCCACAGCATTCTAAGTAAAACACTGCTGGTTACACCCCCCCCCCCCCAGCCAGGCGTTCTCCTCAGGCCTAACGCAGCCACACTCGGTCTGGATAAATCCTGCCAGAATGAATACATACTCCTGATCTCTCAATCACCACACCTACCGCTAAGAAGCAGCTATTACACAAATACCGCACCAGCTGCACACATAGCCGGTGCTCACACGCACCTTTGACTCTCTCTACTCTCTCTACTGATCTGAACTTCGGTTCCCAAGGGCGTTCAACCTACCAGCACCTTCAGACCATACCAATGGTATATAAGGCGCTATATAAATGCAAAATAACATAACATAACATGCACGACACCCACAAGAACACTTACATAGACACATACATTTAGGGCCTGATTGCAAGCTCCATGTACAATAAGAAAAGTGCCCTTCCATTATGGAATGACATGTTTCTTATTTTACATGGAGCTCACAATCAGGCCTTCATATACACATACACAGCATCCACACAAACATTCATGCATCCATACAGCCTCCCTCAATACAAGGCACTCACCAGAACACTTCATTCACGCAAATACACTTTAACGGACTCACACATTAAAAATAAAATATCCCTGTCTCTCACTCACACACACAACCATGTGTTTATCTTAAACACCTGAGCGGACCACTGCAGTGTTCTTCTCTGGCAAGTCCGTACTTTCTTCCTCTCCCTCCAAATTCCTCACATTGGTTGAAGAGGGTCAGGGGTCAGGAGATACCCTTTACCCATCCTCTTGCCTGTTCCTCAATCAGGCACAGGCAGAAGGTAGCGTCAACATTCTGACTCCGCCTCCCAGCCTGAGACAGACAGGCAGAGCGAGGGGTGAAGAGCCATTCAGGATGCCTCCAGGGTTGGATTCGCCAGCGCCCCTGAGGCATCTTGAAGGGCGTGATGTCACCCGTAGTCTCCCTAATGCCTTTCACAACGCTTTACATGAGTGAAGGCATGGGCGTTTCATTTGCTGGCCTTCGCCCATATAAAGTGCTGTGTAGGACATAAAGGCCACCACCATGCTTTGCACTTTGCAGAGAATTGAAATGTTTTTAGATTCTTTGCAAAGTAGTATTTGCATTTGTAGTATGGCGCTAGATAAAATAACTCGCTCAATAATCCAAATGCATTTTTTAAACTTTTTATTTTATTTTGCTTCTCTGCTTTTTTTTGGCAAGACCTAGAAGGTCCTGAAAACTAACGGGTGGGGCCATAACACCCCCCATGGGCGATCCCCTCTGCACACAAGCCATATGTAGTTATCATATGCGAAATACAGGAACCTCCTACATGCAGGCATGCGTGTGCTAGTTATAGCCTCACAAACCAAGGATAGTCATCATATGTAATGTACAGACTTGCATGGCTGCCATCATATACCAAGTGCAGACTTAAAAGCTCCAATGCTACCATCCTATGGGAAGCATTGTCTCATGCTCCTGCTGTAGATTACCATATGGTATATGGTATAGCCTCTGTGGGGTAAAAAGACAGCCCCAGAGCAACAGAGATGGAGAGGCCATGCTGGGCCCCATTGTGAGAGTGAAGCTGGTTAAGTGTGGAGTTCCATTGAAATATAGAAGCCTGTACAAAACATTGATTTCAACACGAGGCCTAGTGAATGAGTGAGAATGGGCCTTCCTCCATTTTGTAAGAATGTATAGGGATTTAGCTGGAAAAGAGTGAGACTTAGAACTGGAATATTGTTAACTGCGTCCATTGGATTCCAAGGACGTGGCATTGCAGATGCTGACTTTGTGTAAAGTGCACGTGGAAGGAAATAAATACATTTGAATTACTGTGCGTTTGGAAGCTAAAGAGGAGGAATGATGTGTTACTTTGGAAAAATAAAGTCAAATGGCAAATTGCCTTCATGAAGAATAAAGAGACTTCATTTCAGCACATAAAATGACAACATTGTCTATTTAAATGCTAAAGAAGTATGACCTGAGCCAATCCAACCAGGAGAAATGTAACTGACATGATGAAGGAATGTGCCTAGAGGGAGACAAACAGGGATTCAACTTGCTTTCTTGAAACATCGCTGGTGTGAGTAGACGTTTGGGTGACCCAACGTGGATGGGATTTATAGGCGGCTTTAATATAATTGGTTTGCAGGAGACATGGGCGTTGGATGTAGTTATGTTATATGGTTATCAGTCCTTTTGCATACCAGCCTCTAAGGGTCTGAGAGGCAGGCCGAGGGGGGGCCTGCTGATCTGGATTGACTCTTCTATGGGCTGGGAGGTGAAGAGGGCACACACCTTGTTCCTGGATGTTCTCATGTTGTATATTAAACTCTACCCCGTAGAGACACTATACCTAACTAATATCTATAACAGACCCAACGGCATAATAGGAATGGCATGCATAGAATCTGTCCAGAAGGTGTTAGCCACCGAAGAAGCAGCAGCGCAACAATACTCCTTTTTAATGATAGTGGGTGACTTTAACCTACAATTGGAGCCGATTAAGGCACTTGAAGGGTTGTGGGCAGACCAAGATGAAGCCTGGGCTATCCCTGACCTGTGTGGCGCATGGCCCAACTACGATGTAGCCCTTGGCAGCTAACACTTTGTCAACCCTGTATAACTTCAAACTAAGAGCATGCAACGGAAGGTTTGTTACAGACCAACTGGCCAAAAAAAACCATTTGTTTTGGGGAGTGAATGGCTCTTCACTAATTGACTACATACTAATATCAGCTTCATCCTGGGCACAGGTAAGAGAGTTTAGAGTTATTGATAGGTATGAAAGTGACTACCGCCCATTGACTATCCATCTAAAATTGGAATACAAAGACTCTGGAAGGGAAGCCCCAATGAAGGGACCCAATAGGGACAAAGTCCTTGTGCGAAGACCGCTGAATTGGCCCAAGATTCTAACCCCAGAGCTGAAGCAGAGTGTGTATGCATCAATTTTAGTGAACCTCAAGGTAATCTGGAATCCAGAAACTAAGCCCACTGAGGTTTTGGACGAGTTTGAACTGTTGAAAACAAATGGGCAACCATATCATTCAGGCACTGGGGCGATACGTAAGAGCAAACCAACCATTCGGTGGGTATGGTTTGATGCTTCTTGTAGAGCGTCAAATAGGGACATAGAAAAATACCTCAGAGATCCCTCAGGGATTGATAGACCTCTGCTCCGTTCCCTGAGATCCAACTATAAAAACATACTCCATGATAGAAAAACCAAACATGTTAAAGGGAAATTAGAGGGATTATACAATACCTGGCAGTCGAGAAACAATGTTTTGTTTTGGAAACTGGTCTCCAATAGTGACCTTAAAGAGGACCCGAAAAAGATTGAGAGCATTGGTGGAGACAGATGGAGGGCCCATTTTAGTGCTCTTTATCCAGCAGACCCTATTTTATCCCATCCATTGGCCATTTAAGGTGGACCAGGCACCAGCCCGTTGTTTATTACCCTGCAGGATGCAGAGGAAGTTATATCCTCTTCCAAAAATGTTAAGGCAGCTGGTCCAGACCTAATCCCATTGGATTTTTATAAGGACGAGTCGGGCACGTGGGCGGCTATATTACTCCAGGTGTTTAGGGCAGTGATAGTTACGGGCAAGGTCCCAGACTCGTGGTGTAGGGCAGTTATTATATTATTATTATATTATTATTATTATTATTAATTATTATACCGGTGTACAAGAAGGGAGGAAGGGATAGCCCAGACAATTTTAGACCTATATCCTTTTTGGGTGTGGCTGGGAAGCTGTTTGGAAAAATAATCCCGAAACACCTCCAGACATGGGCAGACCAAAAATGAATAATAAGTGTCCACCAAGCAGGGTTCCAAAAGGGTCGGGGTGCCATAAACCAGTGATTCATGTTATTTCTTATTATTCAAAAATTCACAGTCTTATTAAAAAGGTGCTTGTATGTATTATTTGTGGACCTTAGGACAGCATTTGACTCTGTGTCCCTCAAACAGCTATGGGTGCCCTGGTGGAGCGGGAAGTACCAGAATATTTGATAGGTATTACATCAGTCTTATACACAAATACTGTGTCCTGTGTACATTATAACCTAGGCCATGAAGAAACCACATACTTTGAGGTAGCTTTGGGAGTTAGGCGGGGCTGTTCCCTCGCCGCCCTCTTGTTCAACCTATATATACAAGGAATTGTAGATGAGTTGGTGAGGGGGGGGCAGGATTGCCCGAAACCGGCCGCAACAAAGTTCCCTGCACTATTCTATGTGGATGATGCAGTCCTAATAGCTATGACAACGCAGGACCTGCAAGACTCACTTGCAATGTTTATTAAGAAATCTAGGGAGCTGGGTCTTGGCATTAACACGGCCAAGACAAAGTCAATGGTTATTAAACCAAAAGGTGGGAAGAGGGTTGCCATCCAAATTGTGATTGATAATAAGTAAATAGAACAAGTCATAAGTTTCCACTACCTGTGTGTGAGAATTCAGGCTTGTCCTGGATGGGCTTACCAATTAGACAGGGCAGCAGGTATGCTGAACAAATATAGTGGTGCAGTTCTAGCTTCCTTTAATCAGCATGGGAGTGGTGCAATTTTACCCGCATTAAAGCTATACCAGAGGCAGGCCGCCTGAGCTGCGCTTTATGGTGACAAGCTATGGGGTTATGAGAACGCAGAGACTCTTTCAAGAAGAGAAACTAACATTTTAAAGAAACTGTTGCAATTACAGACAAGCACATCAACTGCACTAGTGCATTTGGAATGAGGCACACTCCCTGTAAGCCAAACTATTATCTATCAGCCCATCTCCTTGTGGGTTAGATTGTGGACTAGACCAGCCCTTGAACCGTGTAGGGAGGCAATGGTACATGTCATGTCACTGAAAGGTGAAACCGGATTGAAATGGCGTTCCCACATAAAAAATGTATTATCCTACATGAAAATGGGTGAGTTTGGGAAAGAGCTAAGTAGGCTCTGTGATTTGAGGTGGATACAAATGAAGCCTCTAATAAAACAGAGCTAGAGAGTGACTCCATCTTGAGGCTTCAAAGCTAAGTCTGGGGATGCTTACCTAGCTCAGAGACACAGTGATAGTTTTAAATCATACCTGGATCAGATCAGGCCAGCTGATGCAAGATCACTATATTTGAGGGTAAAATTAGGCATTTTGTCTATCACCACATTTAGCGCCAAATGTAAGAATTATGATTTTACCAGATGTCCACTGTGTGATGCCTCAGAGGAGTCTTTATCACATTTAATGTGATTTTGTTAACCATTCTAGCGGCTAAGCATCAAATATCTGTGACCCATCCTGTTGGAGGCAGGGATCAAGACATGGCCCAGTGGCATAGAAATTTTGGTCCAATTGACTATCCCACAAATTACAGATGCCATGGTCTGTTTTTTTGCATAGAGCATGGATCCTTAGAAGAAAAATGGTAACTCTTCAACTGGACAACAGGCCACGAGGATAGCTCTCCTGTGCCCCAGTTATTCCTCTGAGATAGTTAATTGACATCCTGTGATGGTAGTTCTGGCTATAGTGCAACATTTTGGAGAACTGTATTTTAGCAGGGATGCAATTTGTTTTCAAATCTCTATTTTTAATTGTATATGTGATAATCAATTGGTTGATTCATGCATTTTATATTTTATATAATGTATTCAAATGACTTTATGTCGAATAAAGTTTTTTTTTAAACAAAGAAGTAGATTGAAATTATGGAATTAAAGATAATACAACCTACAGAAATGACCTTGAATGTCAGGTTCCCCATTAATTGTGCATTAGCTCTGAACAAAGACCCGTTGAAGATCAGGAGGAGGGGGTAGGATAAACATTGGCCCAAGCAGGTGGCTGGTCACATGCTTAAGGAGAAATAGAAACTTAAGAATTGGATGGGGCCAGCTGAAACTGGGAGCACCTATTATGCAGTGCCATTGATTAAGCATTGAATATATTTTCTCGAAAACAAAGTGCATTGTGTGTCCCATCAAGCTCACTGTGGGTTCATTTTAAAGGTGATAGAACGCTGGTTGGGACCATGTAAACACTAAATGTTTGTGATGTACATAACTTAAGTTATGATCACAATTATGATTCTGGAATTTTCATAAATCTGAGTAATTGGAAATATTGATAGATTAATAGACGATGAAATTATTGTTGGAAGTATGTAGTGTCCGAGTTGTACCTATATCGTTGCAGCAGCAAACCGTGAAAAACGGTGGTCCTGCCCAGGAACGGCGTGCTGAAATAAAATTAGTATTTTCCGACTCGTCATAAAAGGTAGAATCCAAAAATATATAGATTTATGTAGTTATCAGAAAAATGTGTGTAGTTGCCATGTTATTAGATTTCAGAACCAAAAAAGGGTAAATCCCACATGTCATTTTGGGATGACAAATCTTTCTCCTCCCTCAGCCTACATCATGCATATCTCCCAACTTCTGGTCCTATCACCAGCCAGTGGGCGTCTTGGTGGGAGGAGAAGGGAGAGTGCTAGCCAATCCTTACCGCTGGAATTATGATAATGTATGAGTGTCATCAGCCCTATAAGAGGTCCATTTTGCATCAGAACATGTTTTTTTTACATTATTCCTGGAGATAGCCTGCTGCTGGACTCTTGCAAGGAACAACTAGCAGAATGGCCACAATCCTTGCATTGGAGACAGTGACAGAGAAATCTAGAAGCTAGCTGGAACTCAATCAGAGGAGCCAGAGGGAGTTTGGGTGCAGGAGAAAATCCTTGACTGAAAATCATTGTACAGATCTGTGCCGTCCTCAGATGAGCCCTACTGTTGTTCCCTGACCAAAGCCTCCCATGTAAATAGAGATACCCTAAATTCCATCAAAAGTGTGAGGGGGAAACTGCCAGCCTTAATCTCCATCTTGTATAGTGGGTAGGGGGTGGTACTGGGACGGCCCTTGGCACATTGTATTAAATCCAATTCTTATTAATTCCACTATAGAAGGTCACCCTATCATTTTAAATTGCATTGTGTTGGGAACAGCCCACATTGATCCTTTCCATTAAATTGTGGGGATTGGAGAAGCTGTGTAAATCCTTAGCGCATTGAATTGAAGGTAAATCAGTTAATTTCCATATAGAAAATCAGGTGTTGAATGTTGTTAGAATTCAAAATGAACAAAGTTCAGGCCGAGTGTTTTAGAGTCGGTATAGACCATAAAGACTTGGGTGACTGTCCTTCTGAAACCCCTGACTCCTGTCCCGAACGGGGGTGTCCATAATCCCAAAATAAGTAACCCTACAATGCAGCTATTCAAGTAAATGTGAGGGTGAAAAACAAAATTCCCCCTTTATTCCTGTGTAACCCAAGCCAGAATTACCAAGCATTGCTTCTCATTTGAATGTGTGTTGTAAAGCAATTTCCTTTTGTGTTCCTTTTCCCAACCTTGCCTTTTAATTAAAAGTTGAAAAACGATTTCCCCATTTGAGTTCCTTTTCTCAACTGTGCCTTTCAAATGAAAGCCTAAAAAACTACACTTTCCATTGATTCCCTTGCCTCCCAAACCAGCATCCAAAAGCACTGCCTGTCCTTTGAATGTGTGTTTCAAAACAATGTTTCCAATGTATTGTGGATGGTTTCTATTGGTTACTTTACAATTAAATCTGGTGTAAATTGTGACTGCATGTTTCAAAATTGGGCCTGTGTTGTTTTAATGATAGATGGTAATTTGGAGTTGTGATACTGAGTGTAGTGCCACAGCATTGGTGGTTAATGTTGGCTGCTAGCCAAACCTTAAATAAATAAATAAATATTCTTACTATACAACGGCCTGGTTCCTAGTCCATTGTTGACATAGGGTATTTGTTGGGGTGGGTGCGAGACAGGTTGGAGGCCTCACCAAAGTGAATCTGTATTAGCGCTTTGGGTGGGTGCCTCCTTGCTTGGGGCGGAAAGAACTCCCTGAGTTGAGTGTGATCGCCTAATAAACTGCGACACCTGAACCATCCAAACGATGATGTAATATGCCACATGCAGCCTCAATTGTCCCAGTAATGCAATTACATTTCAATTAATGTCTCATGTGCATAGTATAGTCATTATATATAATGTGCATCCTCATATGCTGGGCTGCTGCAACCACTTGCCATTCCCCTTTTGCAATGACTTGGCAGGTGAACACCGATAGTCTGGAGGGTTGCCAGGGGTTAAGATTAATTCTAAACCTTCCAGCCATTATCTCTTTTGTTTTGCTATAGCAACCACATGCCAAGTGCAGCCTCAAATGCTAATTCATGCCTCAAATACGTTTTGTAGTCTGAAAATGTAAGTTAAAGCCACACAAATCTGATGTGCATCCTCAGATGACCCAGTTATGCAATTATATGTATCCCTTGACTGGTATGGTCCTAATATACAAGGTAAAGCCTCAGCAGACCAGGTACGGCCCATCACCCTTCAACCAACTCTTGCATTTAGGGCTCACACTCTTGCAGATGGTCTAGAGGGAAGCCGGATGACGGGGCTCCTGCTGCTGTGGAGGCAGGTAGCGATGAGATGGAGTGAAGGGCTCACCCAGCTCTCTCACCCAAATGCAGAAGGCTTTGCAAGCAGTAGTTATGCCAGTTGGTATCTGGGTGATCTCAGAATCAGGGGAAGGAAAACCAGGCTTCTACACCTGTTTCACTCACACATAGCCTTTACAATCTCCCTCTCCATGAAAAGAGGAATTGTTCTGATAGTGCCAGCCCAATGGCAGTCACAGGGGAACTAAAACTGTTCTTCCCTCAAGATTTCACAAGCAGCCTCCATTGGCTATTGGAAAGTTAGGACCATTTCCATAAATCAACAGAGGCTGCCTGTGTGTGGGTGGCACAAGAGGTGAATGTTCATATATCTTGATCCACCATTATCCCTTCACCGTCTCCTTGTTGGATTATGGGAGTGAGGGGGAGACAAAAGGAAGGAACAGTGGAAAGTACATGGCTTGCGGAAAAGCTCTGTTTTCGTTCTGTTTGTGGTGCTGACTTCTGATCAAGGTATTGCAATGTTGGTGCTAGAGGTTCCAAGTGTAAAGCCAAGGGTATCATCTGGTATCCCTGGTGACCCTGAAATTGTCCCTGAGATCCCTGTCTGTAATCTCTGTTTTTTCTTGTTCAATGTAATATTTATTTTTTTATGATTGTTTTGTGTGTATTGTCTTTGTCCTTATGTGCGCCCGTACGCCTCTGGGCCTTTTGGTTGCACGTTATAAATTAAATAAAGTAAAGTAAAAGTATGCATGTCTGGCTAGACTGTAGAAGTCATGAAGACATGGCGATAGGCTTAATCCAACCAAGACATCAGTGTGACCAGCAAATATTTCTGGAAGTTGGAAGCTTCAGTTCAAAGCCCTGTACCCTAGCAAGGATTGCAGGAACATTACAATCTAAGCAATGAGACACGTACCAGCTATTACCAATCAGTCTGTGTGACCAGCAAAGATTCCCTGAAGCAGAGAGTTGTGCTACAAAGTGCCATACTCAGCAGGATACAGGGGGGAGTACTGAAGTCTAAGGACCTAATTTTGTTAAGAGTGAATATTGATCAGAAGAAGTGGGTACACCACCAATTCTAAAGTGTTCACTTCTTTCCAGGCTATTTTTAATATTTTTCACCAGGGGCAGATAATTGGATGGGAATTTGGGTGGTGCCCCAGATTCCTAGCCATTATCCGACCCATCTGAAAAATGCACGATGGTAACCCTCGAAGTAAGTCTGTTTGCAATTGGCGTTGTACCAAGAAGCTATCTATAAATAAACGACTGTGCTCACAGAGGGAATCAATAATAGTGTCTGCAGTACCATTGGATCCATATGGATTTCACCTGTCCTTTGCATGCACAAACTGCAGGTGGATCTTTTGGCATACCAGGTTCTCTCTTCACATTAAACTGATGCGTGCAGAAACGCTGGCCAGGGAGTGTATTTCTCGCTCTAAACCCCACTCTGTCTACAGAAACCCAAAACCTCCCGATTGTGCAGAAATACAGAGCTATTGCTGTTGTGGCTTTACATCCTTTGAGACATTTTCTACCCTGAGCAAAATTAGATGGTAGGTGTTGAAACATATAGCACTAAACACAGATGATACAGGTCATTACATGTCAAAATTGTGAGATAGAAATAAGCGTGTATGATATCCCACAAAGGTTTTCCGCCACTTTTTTTGCGGGATGCAGACACAAATTCAAATCCTCTCAAATTTTCCGCATACACTTTTGGGGTTATAATCCAACCCCCCTGCCACTCCTACAAAGCCTGCTATTCTTTTGTCTGCAGACTACCCACTTTTCTCAATGGCCTGCCCCCCACCCTGCACAGCATGCAGCATTGCCGCAGGAGCAGTTGAAATAAAATGTGTAACATGCCCCAGGCCATGCGAGGGCCTGCCAGCACCCAGTGGGGCTTTGAGGAATGTTATATGGCTGGGGTCTTCAAGCTTTGGCTCTCCAGATGTTTTGGACTACAACTGCCATCAGCCCTGTGGAAATTACATTATCGATATGTCACTTGTTGTTTACTGTGGATTTTCATTTTACTAATGTATTGAGTGACTTTCATGTTTCGCAAATGTGTTTTCCACCTTGCACTGCATATTACTGTATATTCACTGCACTGTTTATGCTAGCTGTTTATTTATGTCAAGTGCTTGCATGTTCCATGGTGTGTCTATTTAGTTTCTAGAACAATGGACATTGCACACCAATGACATTGTGTCTGACCCTGCTTTGCTCTATGTTCCCTGCATGCTCCTTCCCCAGGACTCCACTTTCTCCAGGAATTAGTTTTACCTTTTGTACAGCTCAACCCTTCCTGAGACCTGCAATTTCCATCTCCCCTTTGTCCTGCTCTTCCTGATCCCTGCAAAACTAGTTCCAAGTGTGCTCATCATGTGGGTAGGGGGCTCTGGCAAGCCATTCGTACCACGCCCTGTAATTATCCTTCCTCTGCAAGTCACCAAGCCAGCGCCTGACCTCTTGCACCCTTTCTGGGAACCTCCTCTATTTTCCAGTCCAGCAATTAATCTCCCCTTGAGGCCCCAACTGTCCTGCACTCTAAAATTCCATCTCCCTGACCCTGCAATTAACCTCCCCTCTGGACTCCAACTGCCCTGCACTCTATAATTTCAACTCCCCTGACCTGGGAATCACACAGAATACCTGAAAATGTGTGTCTGCCAAAGCATCCCATTTCCCCTAGAAAACACACAAAATTTGTCCTGGTGACAGCCAAACAAATACTTGCATGGGGGAATGGGGCTGGCCCTGGAGGGGGTAGAGCAAAAGAACGCATCCTGGCAACAGCCAAACACTTGCCTGGGTGAGAGGCCAGCCCTGGAGTGAGTGGGATAAACAGCTTGTGGAAAAAGAACTGCAGACTTGTTTCTTGGTTGCTGGCAGTGGTGTGCTGATGTGGGCAGCAGAGCTCAGGAGTCCCCTTCCACAGGTACCCTTGTCTTCCCTCACCATCCTTCCCCTCCTTTCCTTCTCAACCTGCTCTATATTACCACCAGTAGGGCTTGTGGCCATGTATGCCCTGTTGTCTCTCCCTCTCTGTGTCTTTGTGCCTCCCCTGTGTCTCTGTGTCTGTCTCTGCATCTCTCTCTC
This sequence comes from Ambystoma mexicanum, assembly GCF_040938575.1. Classification (NCBI taxonomy): domain Eukaryota; kingdom Metazoa; phylum Chordata; class Amphibia; order Caudata; family Ambystomatidae; genus Ambystoma; species Ambystoma mexicanum. The sequence goes on along the minus strand of NC_090922.1, from coordinate 54,966,191 downwards.
CCTGTGTCTCTCTCTCTCTGCCTGCCCCTCTCTCTCTTTTCCCCCTCACCATCTCTACCTCCCCCTCCTCCAACTCCCTCTCCAACCCTTCTCTTTCTCCTTTGGGGTCCCGTTCGCCCCCTTGCATTCAAGGATACTCCCCAGGCCTGCTGGTTCCATGCAGTGGATGTGCCTAGCTAGTATGCCTGCCATCAATGCCCCGCCTTGTGCCTGCAGACCAGTGCAGGCAATCACCTGTGTCCAGTGTGTATAAATTATCCTGCTGGCAATGGGCTTACACCTCTTCCATTAACACATCTGTTCCTGGTTTCTACAAAGAATTTGGCGCCTTCATTGTGTTGCCACTTTTCAGTGCAGCTGGCCTGTTATTGTCAGGGGGGGAACCCAGTCTGTCTGCGTACACAACCTACCCCCACCGGTCTGTTGACGCCCTCGTCCAAAACTGTGGTCTCCCACACAGCACACCCCATTTTGGCCTGCCTCCCATTTCCACAATTTTCTGGTTCCTGTTCCACAGATCCAGAACCGGGTCTAGGTCCCTGATCACGTGAAGAGCACTTTAACGTCTGCAACTTTTCTGACTAAACTCACCCCTGTTCTGCGTCCTGTACGCTGATCCTCTGTGCATCTCCTGCCTTTAGCAACAGCCGTGTCTAGCCACATTAATTCTATCTTTCCCCTTTTCCAGCAATCTTTGGACCAAGTCCCAGAGAAAAGGTGAACCTGCCGTCAATTCAGTTGCTGTAACAGTGTCTAGCTGTCTGTCTGCCGTGTCAAATAATAAGGTAAGAACTGCCACATCAGTCACGCGCACTGACACTGCCAGATTGTAAATTGAGGTGCGGCTCCTAGTCTCTGAAGGGGGTGGTAACACTTAGGGTAGGTCAGTGTACCCATCCAGTCAACCCAGGTCCCACTCCCACAGTGGAAAGGTGCCACTGTCAGATGAGGATCTGCACACCTACACACCATCACACAATTGTACTGGCAAATTGTAGGGTGTACCTTTCCAGATAATCTACCCAACCAGTCGTAGCCTCCAATTCTCAACCCCTAATTGTATCCAGTGTTTGGTTTTAACCCTGAGAGGTCCTCAGGTGAGAGGAATCACCTACGCCATAACAAACTCACCTTCTACGGCCATACTGGAGGGTGAAAAATAGTAGCTGTGGCTCATTGCTCACCTTAGGGACTGGTCTGTCTAGTGCCTCCTTTTAGAGTGCACTACATGTCACTTAATTCAGTTTACTAGTCTGTCTGAATCTGGCAAGAAAGAGTGGTGAGGTGGCATCTTAATAGTAAGTCTTTCTGTAGATACCTTTGTGGAGTGTGCCTTGATACCCTTAATTTTGCTTGTCTGGGCAGCTGGAGCCCTCACCCCACCAAATCACCAAATTCAGTTTACTAGTATCAGAGCCACCTAGTCTGTACCAGCACCATTTCATAGACACTCACTAGGAGTGCATAAGGCTAGTAGAGGGCCCAACCTGACCCACTTACCCATTTTTATTGTGTCCATATCCTAGTCATGAGAGCTGTGTATTTGTTTAGGAGCACAAGAGTGGGCCTCTAGAAATCATCTTTGCTGGGAACTCTTTTGTGTTGAGTGCCTGCCCGACCTGCCTGCCATACTGAATTTGAGTAGTTTTTAAGAACGCCTGTGAATTGTACTTAACACTGCTTTTGGAAGTGGACCAGTAGCTTGGCATTGCCGTACCCTCTGTCCTGCAACAGTTTATCATCCAGCCCCTTTCCTAGTTGAGCGCCTGTGAGTGTGCATCTGTGAGTGTCTGTGAGTGATTGTGAGTGTGCTAGTGTAACCCTGGGTAACAGACTTGGATAGTAGGGACTCAGTGATGCTGACCTACGCCCTGTATTGATTCAGTATTTGTAAAGACATCTTAGTTTGTGTACAACATCTTTTTTGTGTCAGAATTGGAAAATCTGCAAGCCAGGGAGTGAGCCTTTCCCCTGATTCCCCTGTGACACCAATGGCTACAGTGAATGGGCCAGACAATGTCAGATGATGCCAGTAAGACATAAACAGACTAGGTGTCAGAACATACTGGTCTGGCCCAGAAGGGGGTTGAACGACAAAACATGTCCTGGCAACAGTCAAAAAAACACTTGCCTGGGTCAGAGGCCAGCCCTGGAGTGGGCAGAAGCAACAGCCTTATATAAGTCTGTGGAGAAAGGACTATGGGGCTCATTCTTTCTTGGTTGCAGGCAATGATGTGCTGGCGGGGGCAGCAGAGCTCAGGAGGCCCCTTAAATAGGTACCCTTGTCTTCCCTCTCCATCCTTCCCTCCACAACTTGCTTTATATTTCCAATGGTGGGGCTCCTGGCTGTCTATTCCCCTGTCTCTCCCTCTCCCTGTGTCTGTGTCTCTTTGCCTATCCCCACTCCCTGTGTCTCTGTATGTCTCTCTCCCTATGGGTCTCTCTCTGTGTCTCTCTATGCCTGCCCCCTCTCTATTTTTCCCCATCACCATCTCGACCGGCTGACTCCTCCAACTCGTACATCAAACCTGCCTTCTTACCAACGCCACATTCCCGTCATCAATGGATCGCCTCCTCTCGTGTTAGTCATTGTGGAACTATTGAATGACATTGCTAGGTGTTCTCGTGCAGTCGGGACAGCGCGCCTGCATTGGACTACTGTACCATCTCATTGACTACGAGACTCATTTCTGCTGGTAAACCCAGATCTGTTATCTTGTTTTACTGTTCAGGACAGCATTCTGTATTCCTTGTATGTATTCATTGCATACCCTACCTTCATATTACAGCCTTCAGCTTATCATAGAGTTCTCAGGAACACGTTTGTCATCTCCCCCGCACTGCCTTTCTTGGTTCTTCTTCCCACTACTGGAGGTTAGTTCAGTCTAGAAATAAGGGGACACAGGCTACCCCACCTGTCTACCACTTGCCGGTAGTAGATACAGCACACGCTTGACAAATCACAGCACATGATCTGTACATAAGAGAGCACCCAATTTGCATGTAACACATTAACAATTTTTATTTTTCATGTGATTTAGAAATAGCCTAACGGGGCCATTGTCATAACCTTTGTCATGCCCATAGTTGCTTGGAATATACAATACTTAAGGCATATTCAACAAACTCATACAATGACTATTTGTATTTAGTTTTTGCACAGTGTGGGTTAGTACAAATAGTGACTTAGAATGCGGTCGTGATAACCGAACATCTGTCTAATCGACACTAAATGGTGTTTCTGGCACTTAGTGGGTAGCTAGTGTTCTAGTGCCGTCTTCAGGACTGTTGAAGTGGACTGAGTAGTGTCACTGATGTACCTCAAGGATGGAACATCTAAAGGTAAGAAGGTTAAAATTAGAATATGGGTATCTCTCTGTAGGAACGTAGGTGCCTGAGAAGTGTGCTGTAAACAATCCTACCTGAGCCATTGCTTTCCAGTGTCACAGGTGTGCCGAAGATCTATCGAGTTCTTCGCTAAGGAACCTTCTGTGCACCTTGAATTATTGGATCCTTTATGACTAGGGTCTGGTCTTCAGCTAGTTAGCTGTAGGGAAAAGATTATAATAATCGAATTGTGATGTGATAAGCTTCTATACACATCGATACATGTTGTTTATTCATGAGCTGCCATTTCTGGCGGTGGTGGTGAAATTTGACTTATAACCGTGATGTAACTCACTTGGGTGTGCTTCAAATAGCCTTTTCCCGAAAATACGCCATTACTGGCACTGGTGGTGAAAGGTTACATAGGATCAGTTACTGGGATCAGATTATAGCCGTGTTTGTGCTCGGTTGCTGCTTAACTCAATCGGTGTGTGTGGCTAGACACCGTGATCGGCTGCTATAGTATTGCATTAGCTCTAGAAAGCCTTGGTACAAGGCGTTTGGCCTCTTGTGCCGACGTGGCATCTATCGCATGCACAGGGGAGACCGCTCTGATGCAGCGCTGCAAGCTTACCTGCGTCCACTCGCTACTGCTGCTGGCCGTATCTGTGAAAGTGGCTGTAGTTGCGTGCATGCGGATAGACTACTTGTGGGCTCGGTTGTACGTATCTATGCAACCGTAGAGCGTTTGCGCATGCGCGCGCGATTAGTGTTCCTGTCTTTTGGGAACTAGGGGAATAGTGTCTAAGTCTACGCTATCCTTATGTGTTAGGATGTGTAGATGCAGTGTTATGGACTTGTGTGAGGCAGCAGTGAATTGGCAACATGTCATTATGTTCAATTTGGTAGTAACATTCACAGATTAAGTACAATGAATGCGTGACTCACAGTTCACATTACTTTAGCCATTGTATTCATTGTTACATCATAGATTATAGATAATAGACACATCTTTCTTTGATTTTTACCACTTTAAGTTCTTATTGCAGAAAAAGCAGTTTCCACTCCATTCATGATTTTGTATCACTTTGGGGTCTTATTTCAGAAAAACAGGTTCCACTCAATGGAAACATTTAAACCGTTTTTTACAATATCATATGTAAAATGAGGAAGAACAAGGGAAAATGTGGGCGTTACGAGGGACGGCCCATAGTCAGTCCATCGCACAACCACTATTGTGCGGAACAATACATACGCAGGGTCCCCGAGATGCAGGCATGCGTGCAGGGGACCCCATGCGCTGGTTTGAGGGAGCATATAGATGCATGTGGGGAGCATGCAAAGGTAGCTGTTGCTGGCTGTTTTCACATTGCATGGGGGGGTTTCAGGGGCATTTCGGCCACGACTTATGTATACACTTACTTTGTCCAAACAATACTCCAGGATTGGCCTATTACCCTTGTATCTTGGGCTTACATAGGTGGCAGGGTCAGATAGGTTAAGATCTCGTGAGAGTTAAGAATAAAATACAGCCACACTTGAAAAGAGATTCTTTTTGTTTGTCTTTTTGAAAGATTACGTACCTGAAGTTTAAAGACTCCACTTACTAGTGGCTATAGGAGCGCAGCCCCACTGCTGGCTTCACGGCCAAGGTCATTGAACACAGGGTCAGATAGGTTACCATTCTGGTACCCCACCTGACTACCATTCGATTGGCCTGGGTCAGAGGGTCTGTTTGTAGAAGGAGTTTTTTTACGCCCCCATCTCCAGATCCAATGGATGGATAGTTTATACCTACACCACCTTCACAGCGGTAGGTGCAGTAGAGCGATTAGAGGGTTTGTGGCTGTTTTTACTCTCAGTGGGCTTCTGGACCTCCTAGATCCTTGTGGCATGTTCATTCACCCAATCCAGGGTCTTATGCTCATGAAACTCCCGCACCAGCTGAGTCATAATGTATTTGGGGAGTGCATGGAAGTGGGTGGTCACAAACTCCCTACTATTGGTGTCCATGCATCAGGAAATCGAGGCATGCTTTGTTCTAATAAATTATTAAAGCATGCTAAACTAATCCAGTCAATTCACAATCTGGTGACCTCCCAGATAAGACTCGGAATGACCTCGCTGACCAGCTGGCGAAAACCAAAGCTCTACAGGGGGATTTCATAGAAACTGAATCCCTGCTGGGGGAAATCCAAGTTGCTGCTGTCGCCAGGTCACAGACATGTCCGAATAGTGAACTCTCGACTGCCCAGTGGAGTAAAAATACCCTAGATGCTGATTTGATCACTGCACAGGAAAGGGACCCGATTATTGGTAAATTCTATCAACACATTGAAGACCCCATGCGTTTTCCTTTAACAAAGTCAGATTATTCCCAGTATAGAGGATCTCTGGGTGTTGATGACGTTTTCTAAGATGTTCCGGATCCAAGACGGTTTGTTAGTGAGGAGAGCCCTGACCAGTGGGTGATACCTACCTAATTTTGAAGCCTGCTATTGAACCACGCACATGATGCAGCCATTGCCGGTCATAGAGGGTTTCATACGACATTAGAAAACGTGTTTGAGGTTGCCTACTAGCCACACATGTGCCATGACCATGACACTTACCTAAAGGTGTGTCTTGTGTTACTCAATTTCAATTCAGTTCACTCACACACAGACTCCCCTACAAAAAGGGGAATGAAACTGCCTTGGTCAGATTTGCAAGTCAATTTCATTGAGCCAGTGATGCGCGCCTCTAGAGAAAACAAGTACATGTGGACTGTGACATGCTTGCTCACAAAGTGGGTAGAATGTCTTCCAGCCCTGAATTGTAAGGTGGACACAGATTCTGCATTAATGATCAACCACATCTTCTCTCGTTTTGGCCTCCGACAAAGGACTGAGTTGGATAGACAAAGTCATTTTACTAGTGAGGTGATGGCGAAGATGTGGGAGATTCTAGGAGACAAAATAAAAAGCCACATTGCCTACCGGGTGGCCTCTAGTGGGCGGGGGGGTAGAGAGATACAACAAGACAATTGTAATTATCTCAAAGAAGTTTGTTGCAGACTCTGGACGCAATTGGGACATGCAGTTACCACTTGTCCTGATGGCTATTAGGTCTAAACCATCTTCTGCAACAAAGATGTCTCCATTTGAGCTCATGACCGGACAGAAAATGGTGTTACCTCAGAATCTGCTCTAGAGAACTCAGGAGCAGACCCTGATAAATGCGTCCACTACTCGTGAGTACATTGAAAATGTAAGGAAGCACCACCAGCACGCTTTTGCTTCTGCTAAGCACAATTTAGAAAAATTGGCTGAAGGAATGAAGTCCTCTTATGACCTAAAGACCACCAATAAAGAGTATGAAGTAGGAGACAAGGTTTGCTTGTGCAAGGAATCAGGCCAAGGAGCAGACATTTCCTCTCAATTTGATGTTCTCAAATGTTGTGTCTAGTTTGATGTAATACAAAAAAGGAAGCAGCCGCCCCTCTCTAGAAAGAACATGACATGATAACTTGTTCTTTTTATCCACTTTGAGAGTCTGCAGCTATCACTTTTTTGTAGTTTTATATAATGTTGTCCTCTTTTGAATGGATGTGTTGAAATGCCATGTCTATTTCTAGGTAATATGTTTCTCTCAAATACAATGTCCATCTTCTGGGAAAATATGATGTGTAAAACGTAGTCTACCTCTTTTTTTTCTATTTCTTAGATAATTAACTCCATTCACTTCCAGCCTGGAGGTGGGAAGGGAATCCGGTGATATTGCCAGGGGCCCTGGAACCCCAACCCAAAGATGGAAAGGGCAGCTGGAGTGCCCACTCCCTAATGAAAGAAGAAAGGGGGTGCTGTGCTACACCCCCAAACCCAAAGATGGAAGGGGAGGCTGGCATGCCCACTCCCTAATGAAGAAAGAAAGGGGGTGCCATGCTACACCTCCCAACCCAAAGATGGAAAGGAAGGCTGTGGTGCCCACTCCCCAATGAAGGAAGAAAGGGGGTGCTGTGCTACACTGACCAACCCAAAGTTGAAATGGGAGGCTGTGGTACCAACTCCCTATTTAAGGAAATTGAACCAGAAGGGCTCCAACATAAGGAAAAAGGGGAAACAATTAGGGTTCTTGAAAACCCCACTCTGCCCTGCTCTTCCCCACGAAAGAACCATTGAAGACCCAGGGGGGGGAATGTGAGGATTAATCAAAGGCCCCAAATAAACAAAATTGAAGGGCCACAGAAAGCAAGGCCTGCCAGCTTTCATCAAAGAAAATAAGAACAACCTTCACACAGAAAATGGACCTATTAAGGCAGGCTGTGTGGTTTCTGCAAGTAAAACAAGGAAGGGCCATGTGAAAAAGGCCTACTTGTCATTATAAAAGGAAAAGCAGCATTTTAATTCATAAGTGGCAGAAGAAATTCAAAGGTCCCTTTCACATGAAAAACAGGATATTTAAACACTGACACCAAAATGACTTTGCATGGGTGTTTGCAGTTTAAAGAAAGACAAGAGAAAAATGTTCCCCAGCCAAAATAAAGATGTCAGGGAAAAGACATGGTGTGTACTGACAAAAAGTAATGTATATTGTGTTTCACATGGAAAATACCAGAACACATTTGAAAAGAAAAGCCCACTTTGTTTCCATGAAAAATTTCCTGTAGGCCTCCCGTTTGCTTGCTGTGGGGCAAACTTTACAAAGGACTCCCCACTGAAAGCCTGGCTGGCATCCCAGCTGTTTACAACTGCAATAAAGTGTGGCTGCTAAGAGGTGTTGAAAACAGATTTCCCTAGACTTGGTGTTTCTGAAAGCTTATTTCTGGTGATTTTGTTGAAATAAAATTAATCTACTTGGGACTAAGGAAAATTGTAATGGTGAGCTAAAAGGTGTTCCTGGCTGCTATGAACATGTCTTGGATTTAAGAGTTGGCAAACTGGTGGAGAGTAAAATTAGGAATGTGGAGAATAAATTGCATGTTCCTAACAATTATGCTTTTTGTTACAATGGCAGAAAATTGCCAAACGGCCATGCAACATGGTGCAGAATATACTGTTGTTTTGTAAAAAAAAACCCATGATTAGCTGTAGTCGAAAATGTATATATATCATGGCAGTTACTAGTAAATCACAATGTTTTTGACACATAGTTAGATTTCTGCCATAGAAACAAAAGGGGATTTCAAAGGGAAGTTGCCATATCTCTTTTCCAGACTCTTAAACTGTCACGCCCTGGGGATCCCTCCCATGCTTCCTCCTCACCTGGATCTTCCACAGAGCTGTCCTGAGTTTATGATTCCTTCTTTCGGCGTGGTTTCCTTGTCTCCTTGGGCTTCTTCTCCTTCTTTTGATGAAGATAGGGGTGAGCTCCCTCGGAGGCCACATTGATCTGTACGTGCACCAAGCCCCAGGGTACCCCGTGAAGCAAGCCCCTCTAGTTCAGGGAAAAAGCCTTTGTTGGCGCAAATAACCCTGGATGCTTCGTTGTACAAATCCGAGTAGAAGCACAGTTGCGTGGCAGGTACTCTGTACCTTCGGAGGTTTGAATCTGAGTTCTCTAATGACAAGGGTGACTCTCTAATCCAAACATGGGTATGCTTCTTCTGAATAGAATATCTGGGTAAGCTTCTTCTGAATAGAATGACCCAGAAACACCATGAAGTTCCTGGGATGCAGTGCTTCAGCGAGAGGAAGTCGGCAGACCGGATATGTCGGCTGGTCAGTCTCCCAATCAAGACACCCGGTCACAAGTGGAGAGACAAATGGCAGGATAATGACGTTAGCTTGAAAGCTGAAGGAACAGGAAGGACAGATACTAAAAGAATTGGGAAAGGAATGACAGCCACTGAGTATCCCAGGCGAGGAAACAGCTGAGGAAAGCTGATCGGGTAGGACGCCAACACAGAAAGGTAAGAAATGACTGGCACACTACCACAACAAAGAAAGAGTAAGGAGCCGAACAGGACGTGGCTACAAAAAAAAGGACTGAGCACTTAAGGAAGGGGCCCCATACAGATCATAGAAAAGTCAGAAGCAGCCAACACATAGGTGGCAGATGAAAGATTGTTATAACGAGCACCGAAGGAACCGAGCGAAAACCGTGTAGGTACAGACGAGGGAGGAAAGTTAGAGTAGTGAAAGGAAGAAGGCAGAAACAGACCATAGAAGTGCAGGCGGGGGGCCAGAGCAAGAGGGGAATCTCACAAAGCAGGCTGGTCCACCAGAGAGAGGAGTATAGCAAGGCAAATCACCAAAGTACAGATACAACGCAAGGAGCGTTTGTCCCGCCTACCTAAATAATGGCAGCAGCAATGTTGGGAGAGGACTAGACCGCATAGTGCGGATGAAGCCGGTGGACAGTTTAATGAAACTTCCACCACTGCCAGCACTTCCAAGGGTGGTATGCCCCCTCCTTAACATGCCTTCCCCAGGTTTCCCCGGGTACAGCATGTGAAACTGTCGAACCAGCCTGGGGGCATGGATGTGGCTGCTGGGTTCCCAAGTTCTCCCAGCATACAAATATCCCTTCCAGTGCACCAGATACTGTAGGGCTCCTCTCCAATATCTGGAGTCATCCAAACAGGATACCTCATATTCTTCAGGTTCAGGTGGTGCGGAGATCTTGTGTCTGTGGTATCTCTGTTTGAAGGGGTCTTCCACGTGCTCCTTCAGGAGGGAGGAATGAAAGACAGAGTGCACTCTTCGTAGACTGTGTGGCAGTCGCAGTTTGAAAGTTACTGGGTTGATCCTAGCCAAGATCCAGAGGGACCTATGTAGCGGGGAGAAAACTTCCCAGACGGGTAAGTACTTAGTCGAAAGCCAAACCAGTGTTCCAGGTTTCCATTCTGGATTCGGTCTTCTCTTGAGGTCAGAGACCCTCTAGTGTCACTTGCGGCTGTCTTCTAATGACTATAGGGCTTCCTTGTGCACCTGTTTGAGACAAGTCAAGCGGCTGTCTACCGCAGGAGATTATGAGGCTGTAAAGTCTTTCCAAGGTAAGTGCTGCAGATGGTAGCCATACGTGCACCAGAAGGGACTCATCTTGATAGCTGTATGAAGGGTGTTATTGTATGCAAACTCAGCCAACGGTATGTAGTGTGCCCAATTGTTCTGTTCTAGATTGCAAAAGCATCTCAGATATTGTTTGAGGTTAGCGTTAAGCCTCTCAGTTTTGCCATTGGACTGTGGATGATACCCCGATGACATTGCTCTGTGAATCCCCAGTTCTTTGCATAAGGAGGCCCAGAACTTGGAGGTGAACTGGGACCCCCGGTCCGACACCAGGGTTTGTGGCAGACCATGCAACTGTACAATATCTCTTAGGAACACTGTTGATGTCTCAGGAGCAAGGGAACCCCTGGAAGGACTGAAAAATGTGCCAATTTACTGGAGGTGTCCACAGTAACCATGATGGTGGTATTATTCCGGGAAGGTGGAAGATCTACTACAAAGTCAGTAGAGGCATACTCCCAGAGTCTCGATGCAAGATTTTCCTGCTGCAAAAGTCTGATAGGCTTTTGTCTGGAAACTTTGTATGCTGCACAGTTAGGGCAAGATGATACATAGGCCTTAACGTCCTGTAGGATAGGTGGCCGCCAAAAGTTGTGAGATACAAGATCCAAGGTAGCATTTTGCCCTTTATGACCTGCCATAGGGAGATCATGACACCATTTCAGAGCCTGTGATTGCAGAGCCTTCGAGGGTAAAAAGAGGGCCTGCTTGCGGAAGAGGTAATCCCCTTGTTGGGCCAAGTCCTGTCTCGGGAGATTGGTAGCCATGTGGGTCTTGGTTTCTGTTTGTACCTCCTGGAGGAAGGGATTGACTATGGCCAGGAATCTCTTGTTTGGTAACAATTTCACGTTACTTTAAAACCCTCCTGTGTCTTCAACCATACTGCTTGATAATGCACCAGCCACTGCATTCACGGATCCAGGTATATAGGTGATTATGAAATCAAATTGGGAGAAGTAGCTTGCCCATCGGGCATGTCTCGAGTTACTACACTCCATTTGCTGAAGTACCTTTAAGTTGCTGTGGTCGGTCTTTACAACAAACTGATGAACCGCTCCCTCAAGAAGGTGGCTCCACTTCTCGCAGGCCTGTCTGATGGCCAGTAATTCCCTTTCCAGCATGGAATAGTTCCTTTCACTGGGTGTAAGAGTTCTGGATAAATAAGCAACTGGGTGCTCAAGTTCATCTGGGCTCTTTTGCAAGAGAACTGCTCCTAATGCCCCACCTAAGGCATCTGCCTCAACAATGAATGGCAAAGATTGGTCCAGTTGAACTAGAATCGGAGCGGTAGTAAACAAAGTCTTGAGTTTCTTGAACGCTATCTGAGCTTCGGAACCAAATACAAACTGCACCTCCCTTTTTGAGCAAAGAAGATATAGGTGGAAAGATGTCAGAAAAATGTGGAATTAATCGCCGGTAAAAATTAGCCAGGCCCAGGAACCTTTGCACCTCCTTCAATGTCATGGGTTCTGACAAGCGGAGAATCGCCTTCACCTTTTCTGGTCCATCATCACCCCTTCGGGTGATAGCACAAATCCCAAGTAGGAGATGGATGAAGACTCAAATAAGCATTTTTTGAACTTAGCAAACAAGTGATTGTTCTGGAGACGGCGGAGTACCTCCTTAACATGTTTGCGGTGTTCAGCCAAGTAGTGTGAGAACAGCAGAATGTCATCTAGATATATGATGACCGAAATATACAGGGGGTCTGAGAAAATCTTGTCTATAAATCTTATGAACACCGCTGGGGCATTCACAAGCCCGAAAGGCATGACCTGGTATTCGAACAGTCCCAGCGGAGCCTGGAAAGCAGTCTTCCACTCATCTCCCTGTCTGATTCTCAGCAAGTGGTAGGCTCCTCTTAGGTCTAGTTTGGTAAAGACTCTGGATCCCTGGACAACCTCTAGGATGTCGCATATGAGGGGCATTGGGTACCTGTCCCGGGTGAGGATCTGGTTAAATCCCCGATAGTCTATGCAAGTACATAGCTCTGATGAATCCTTCTTGGGAATGAAGATGATAGATGCACCCCAGACAACTTAGATTCCCGAATGAGGCCATTTTTCTCTGGAAGGAAAGAGGGAACATCCTCCCGAAAGGCACTGGGGCATCTGTCTTTAGGTCTATTCCGCAATCCTCAGTTCAATGAGGTGGCAGGACTCTGGGTACTTTATCCTCAAAGATTTCAGAGAAGGCCTGATACTGCACTGGGACTGAGGACACTGTAGACTGAGGTAGGAACATAGGCTTGTCACACTGAGCCTCGGTAGTGGCACCTGCCAGACATCTGTGAATACAATGCGGGGATTCAAACCGCAGGATATTGGCCTTCCAATCTATCTGCGGATTGTGGTGGTGTAGCCAAGGTATCCCTAGGATTACGGGGAAGTGAGCCGCTATGATGACATTGAATACTAAGGTCTCTCTATGTTCCACCATAGACATCAACGCAGGTCAGGTTTCCATCACAATGGGACCGGAGGATAGAGGAGAACCATCCACCCCCTCAACTGGAATGGGAGTCTTCTTCTTCTGTAATATAATGATATTCTCTTAAGCCCAGGAAACATCTATGAAGTTGCCTGCAGCTCCACAGTCCTGCATTGCTAAAACTTGCAGGGGAGGAGTGGGAGGGATCGAGAAGGAAATCCGGAAGACCATGAGACGACTGCCTTCAGACTCTTCTATTGGTCGGGTGTTGTTGCAGGGATTTGGGCGGCTCTCCCCATTAGCTCCCCTGTGTAGGAACAGGGTGGTGTGTTTCCCTGATGTCTAGGAGGCAATGAAGGCAGTTACGCAGTATGTGTTTGGACAAGCTGCAATACATGCACAGCCCCATCTCACAACGTTTCTTTCACTCCTCAGGGGTTAGAGGACCTTCGGCCGTGCGATTTGCATAGGTTCGTCAGATGGTACCTTCTCCCTTGGAACCGAAGGTACAGCAGGCTAAGGGGGGGGTAACTGCGACTCCTTCTCTTCTCCTGACGTCTTTCAGTGAGACGCAATTCGATCTGCAGTGCTAGTGTCACCAGTTCCTGGAAGGTTGCTGGTCTTTCGATCCGGGCAAGCTCATCTTTTATCTCTTTGTGTAGGCCTCTCCGGAACAAGTTCTGCTCGGTCGAATGTGGCCAACCGGCGTTGACAGAGAGCTTCTGGAATAGTGAGACATAAGACTGTACATCTTGCGAACTTTGTCTGGCATCCGGCATTGCCTCGTAAGACGAATACCAGACTTCAGGTTAGTCAAATCCAGCCTTAAAGTGTTGGATGAACTGTGCAAAATCATTCAGTGAAGGATCTGCGTTGGTGACGAGAGGTGTTGCCCAGGCTAATGCGTTTTCAACCAGGTTTGCAATCAGGAACCCCATCTTGTATCAGTCAGTTTCATGAGTTTGTGGGCGAAAAGTGCAGTACACTAAGCAGGCATCCAAAAATTCCTTAAGCTGCTTGGGGTTACCATCGTATTTACCAAAGGGTAATGGTAGAGGACGTAGGTCAACTCTGTTGTGGTCCCTTGCTGCCACCTGCTGGCGGAGAGCAACGTTCTCCGAGCAGAGAGTCTGGACCTCTACTGTAAGTCCCTGGATTGCATTGACTAATTCTTGGTACTGTTCCAAGGAAGCCATTGGCACTATTTGGCGTTTGACTGTCATGCCCTGGAGATCCCTCCCGTGCTTCCTCCTCACCTGGATCTTCCACAGAGCTGTCCTGGGCTTCCGATTCCTTCTTTCAGTGTGGTTTCCTTGCCTCCTTCGGCTTCTTCTCCTTCTTTTGATGAAGATAGGGGTGAGCTCTGTCAGAGGCTACCTTGACCTGTACGTGTACCAAGCCCCGGGGAACCCCAAGGAGCAGGCTCCTCTAGTTCAGGGGAAAAGCCTTTGTTGGCACAAAAAACTCTGAATGCTTCGTGGTACAAATCCCAGTAGAAAGCACTGTCTTGCAAGGAAAATTGCATGGCAGGTACTCTGTACCTTCTGAGGTTTGAGTCTGAGTTCTCTAATGACAAGGGTGACTCATTAATCCAAACATGGGTAAGCTTCTTCTGAATAGAATGTCCCGGTAAGCTTTTTCGGAATAGAATGCCCAGGAAACACCCTGAAGTTCCTGGGATGCAGTGCTTCAGGGAGAGGAAGTCGGCAGACTGGATCAGTCTGCTGGTCAGTCTCCCAATCAAGACTCCAGGTCACAAGTGGATAAACAAATGGCAGGATAATGACGTTTGCTTGAAAGCTGAAGGAATGGGAAGGACAGACATTTAAAGAAGTGGGAAAGGAATGACAGCCACTGTGTATCCCAGGCAAGGAAATAGCTGAGGAAAGCTGATCAGGCAGGACCCTGACACAGAAAGGTAAAAAATGACCGGCACAGTACCACAACAAAGAAAGAGAGTGAGGAGCCAAACAGGACGCGGCTAGAAAAGAAAGGACTGAGGAAGAGGGGATCTCACAAAGCAAAGCGGACTGGTACTCCAGCGAGAGAAGTATAGCAAGGCAAATCACCAAAGTACGGATACAACACAAGGAGTGTTTGTCCCTACCTAAATAATGGTGGCGGCCATGTTGGAAGAGGACTAGACCGCGCAGTGCGAATGAAGCCGGTGGACAGTTTAATGAAACTTCGACCGCTGCCAGCACTTCCAATGGCGGCACATGACATGAACTAATCCATAGAGAGAGTCTATAATTGGGAGGAGAGAGAAAGATGTTGTAAACTTGATGGTGTCATCACTGGTACATAAAGTGAATACACTATGAGGAAGGGACAAAGCTGTGGAAATGTATCATCCGACAGCCACAAGGAAACACCAGAAGGAGATTTGTCTGAGATTGCATCTGGGTGGAGCCGTCTTTTGTTGGGAAGGCCTAAAAGCTGACAGGGTCCTCTGGTGGAGAGCTGGAGACCATCCTTGAGAGTGGAGTGAGCAGATCCCTGTCCTGTTCTTATAGAGGGTCTAGACATGAAGCTGGTTTTCCGGAAATGTAAAAAGAGAGGTTTTCTATGTAAGTAGAATTGAACCCTTTGCAACCAAAAGGTGGGGGAATCTGTTGCCCTTAAATCATTGCCCTTTATTGGAGGCGGGAGCAGTAGAGGGGTGGGGTGGGGGGGACTGTGTAGATCCTTAGCATATTTAACTAAAAAATAAAAAAGTATAATTATCCTTGGTGGAACACCACTGGGTGATTTTTATTTAAACTCAAATTAAACAAAGCTCATTACCAGTGTGTGCTGAAAACTAGTCTGTAATTTATTTGGGCAATCTTTTTGTTCAGCTCCCCAACACAGGGCTTTAAGTGGAGGGGGTCTGAAATCCAAAATTCTCAAATCATCCCAATTTTGACCATTCAGCTTCCCCAACACCGGCCTTTAAGTGGAGGGTGTGTGAAATCCAATTCTTAAATCATCCCAATTTGTATGACTGGCTTCCCCAACATAGACCATAAAGTTGGGGGGTCTCAAAACCCCACTACTAAGTCCCCTGTGTTTATTTACTGCTAGCCGTTTAAGCGCGCAGGAAAACCAAAATTGTACAGCATTGCAAATGTAAAGCGATTTTATCCAGGGACAAGTGTTGATGATAATTTATTTTGAAATTTGTATGAAGTGAAATATTGTGATTTGAGTTTTCCCAACCAAATTGTGTGAGTTATTATGTAGAGAGCAGTTTAGTGTGCTGTGTCATGGATAAAGTGTTGTGTGACGTTTAAGTGCAATTTTCTAATACCTGTCATCCAAATAAATACAAATATTTTTCCTGTGCACCGGCCTGGTTCCTGGCTCATTGGTAGCTTAGGGGGTTGGATCCAAGGGGTATTGATATGCATCAGAAATAGAGCTGAATAAAGAACTGACATTAAACCGTTTATTCTGTGACATCTAGAGTGGGGCGGCAAGGAACTCCCGTGTTGAGGTGGCCTCTCGATAAACCGATACAAAAGGGAGAACTTCTTTAGAAATGTTTAAGCATTACAAAAGGAACACTTCTGTACTAGATTGGTGCACTTCTGAAAACAATAGTGAGCACTAGAAAAGGAGAACATCTGTAGAAATGTATTGGGGAGGCGTCTAAAAAAAATATTAAGCACTAGAATGAGCGCACTTCCTCAGGACTGTTTATGCTCCAGAAGTGCTACACTTCTGCAGGAGGGGATAAGCACTAGAACGGCGCGTTTCTGTTAAAAACGTGTAAGCACTCGGAAGGGAGAAGTTCTTTAGAAATGCTAATCACTACCATGGAGGTGCTTCGATAAAATTGTCTAAGCATTAGAATGTGCGCCCTTAAGTAGAAATGACGTGTAATCAGTACAAGGAAGGGTTAACTTCTGCAGAAGTCTTTACATTCTAGAATGGCGCACGTAAGGAAGACAATGTAAAGGGCGTAAATGGGTATACCGCCGTATACCTTAAATGGGTGCACTCAAATCCAGTACAGGTGTAAAATTATTTAAATGCAACAAACAATGAAGTGTTAAAATCTACACTGACTAGAACGGGTACACTGTTCAAAGACGGTTGTCGTATTCCAAATAAGGTGTGTCTAAAACAGAACACGTCTACTTGTTTGAAAACATAATGTTAATGTACAAATATGGGCGCACGGGTGTGAAAACGATTTAAGGCAAAAGAATGTGTGGACTGCCGTCAATATGTTGAAAGATCAAAATGGACGCACTGCTATTGGCGCTGTTTAAGGTCAAGAGTGGGCGGGTGCGCTACGGTACCTGCATGCAGGGAGCTGACAGCGTTCGCTGGTGTAAAATGTGTAATTACTAGAATGGGTGTGAAACAGCAAATAAACACCCCTTGTAAGGTCGGGGAGGGTGCACTGCTGTAAAAAAAAATGTTTTTGAATGCGTGGACTGTCCAAGACATTTTTACTGAGTAAAACGACGGATTTGTAAATCAGGACCTAGATGGGTGCTCTGCTTTCCAAACAATTAAACTAGGGTGCCTAAACCGCTATTAAAAGAAAAGATAAACGTAAGTATTATGTTGGCTGCTGGAAACATTTAAGTGCTCGGATTTGGGGGTCGTGATAAATTATTAACAATCTAGAATTAGTGCAATGCTGTAAAAGCGTTTAATATGTAGAATCGGTGCATTTCCGTGCAACTGTTTAAGCGCTATATTAGTTACACTACTGTAAACAGTGTTTAAGGAATAGGCTGCTGCTTTAAAAATATACGAAGGACTATAATGTGGGTACCCTGCTTCAGTAAAACGGCTTTTAGAGTGGAGTGAGTGGCGGCGTCTGCTGTCAAATATATATGACTGGGCTAGGTGCGCTGCAATGAAAATGATTAAATGCTCAAATTGGTGCACTGCTGTAAAAATGCTAAACGGCTAACATGCGTCGATTTCCGTGCCCACAAAAATCAAGGCTGGAATAGGCGCGATTCCTTCCTTCTTGAAGAAATTGTTCATTTTAAACCCGAAATACCGCGTTTGTCTTGAAGGCAAATGAAGAGGCGCGTGTGGGGGCGTTCGACTTTTGCCTGAATCTGTTTGTTCAGACAGCGCTCGCATCGCGCGTGCAATATACTAAAAATATCCCAGGAAATGGGTATATCAATATTTTAATGATTTCGCCTTTGACGGGAACATATATTAATAGGGGGATTCTGTGGGTCAAGTTCCGCATTATTATTAATTTCAAATATTATCGTGTGCTAATAGAGGGGGGCTTTTTATATCTGTAATTGCCCCCTAAAAGCGACAACTGTTGTCTATTACCTTGGTATGGAGTGTGGGGTTGTATTGGAGGGATAAAGTAGATGGGAAGTTGATACATATAAGGAAGCGCCGCTGAAGGGGTGGGGATATTCGGCGTCCCGAGCAGCGTGCTTGTGTGTGGCGGGTCGCGCCCCACCCGGGGGGTGCGCTGGGGGGACGGGGGTGCTCTGACAGGGCTGCTGCGCGGGCAGCTCCAGGGCCGGGAGATCGGGTTCACCCCGCTCAGAGTTTTGTGTTGCGTATTGTTGGGAAACAGGAGCCTTCGCGAGGGGATCTTCTGGGAATGAGTATTATTAAAAATCCGAAAGCTGCATAAATAAGAATTGCCAGGAAGGCCGCCGCCCCTCCACCGCTACCAAAGAAGCTCATGCGCCCAATAACACCACACCCTGGCTGGGGGGGGGGGGGGCGGCGTGGGGGCGACTAGTTGGTGGTTACACGCGTTGCTTATTCCTATCAATATGAAAGGCTTCAAGTTCATCGTATGGGGGGGTGGGGTGGGGGCCGAGTGGTACGTGTGGAGGGCGGAGACGCCCCGTCGCCCCTGCTGGGCCCGCTGGACGGCCTGTGCTCTGCCAGAAGGCCCTCCGTCGCATCCCAGACAGTGTCCAGCCTGCCTCGGGTAATTGTCCACTCCATCAAAGACCTGATGGTGGCCGGCGAGGTCCTGAGGGGTGTGCCCGTGGCCGTGACCTCTGGCGGGGGTGACAATAATGGCTGGATGCCTAAGGTCTGGTCCCTTCAATGAGAGGGTCCATCTGGGTCTGTGGTGACAGAAGGGGGGGGGGGTCACCAAGGTCGGTCACTGCCCTGTGCCAACAATAAGAACTCGGCAGCCAGGCCTGAGTTCACGCCGCCGCATGACAGCCCACCCCGCATCATGGAGATGCCAAGGTGTTTCCGGGGGTCCCTGGTCACCCCGGGTCGCCTACCCCCACCCTTTTCACTGATTGTGGGTATAGAGAGACGCTCGGGCCAGAGACACGCGCCGTTCAGCACTTATTGTGTCGCGGAGGAGGGTATTTAATATAAAGTACGACACACACCTCCTTCGCCTGTACCCCCGGGCCAAATTCGTATGAATGGCTACGGGGGGCTGTGGGGGTTCTATTATGCAGAAGGACCTAAAGACACCGACGTCCCCCTCCTTAGCACAGCTCCCTCCCCTTTGGCCTATTTCGGCACAGATATTTAATGTATGTATCGGGCCAGTAGCCGCGGACCTTCCTCCCCCTTTCTACCCGCCCTTGGGGTGGGGTGGTGGGAAGAGGGACCTGCGGACACGGCTCGACCCCCAATCCTAGTTCAGCCGCAAAAGACATTTTTTTAATGCAAGAAGCTAACCCCCAACCCCCCGTACTCCCTGCCCCCACGCCCCCCCCCCCGACACCCTATGCACCCCTCTCACTAACTGGCGATACAGCTGGGACATCTCGACCCGAACTTCAGAGTCCCTCCCCTCATGTCGCTGTGTATTTTTTTGGGGGGTGAAGGGCGGGGTTGGGGGTGGTAAATCACCCCCTACTTTGAACCCCACCCCTCGATTTTCTAGCGATGGTGGGACACGCACAGGGCTACAGAAACCAGGGCCCCACCTAGCCTCACCCCTGTTATTACTCCATTATTCCTCTAAGGGGTATTTCTTTTATTCGCTGAAGGTAATTTTAAAGTAATTGCGCAAACACCCCCCCCCCTCCCCCCGCCACCGCTTCGTTGGTGCACTGCAGGGTACCGCGCATCCTTCAGCAAACAGCCCATTCATGTGAGATGCAGCCCACTGACCAAGGGGTGTGTGTAGTGTTTGCGTGAGGGTGGGTGGGTTGAAAACCATAACAAAAAGGACTCCCAACTGCCCAACTGGTTATGGACCCCATTCCACCCACGCATCATGCATTCGAGGACCCTACTTGCGAAATGCCCGACTCAGGGATCCGCCAGCTTTCTTGTCCATTGACGGCCCGATTCCTAAACCAAGACCCGCTTAAATAATCAGCAAAATATAGGGTTTCCAATAATCTAAGAAGGGTCACAGGTGTCCCAACGGAGACCCACATTCCGTTACAAACGCAAGGCGTCTTATCTGAATATGCAAAACCGGCTCATTAACACGCCTACACCTAATATAAAACGGACAAATAGCACAAAAACGTAATGTATTTGCACGATGTTGTCAATATTCCCATTCCTTCATACACCAAATGATAAAAGGGCTCTCCTCTGATATTTACAAACCAGTTTCGTTGCTTTTCATCATAGAATACGTTTTGCGAGTGTCGCATTTGAATTCAAGTCCGTTTTAATTATGTTATTCTTATGAGTGTATTACTAAGAATTGTTTTGTTGAATAAGAAAGCATCTGAAGAGACGTCATCTATTTGCCTCGTGAATATCAGCGGCCCGTCGAAGGCGCGCGCGCTTCTATCAGGGAACGCTCTGGGGCTGAAGTAAAATGGCGCAGTGCAGACGCCACGGGCAGGCGCGCGCTCCCGCCCTCCCTCAGGGAAAGTGCCAGAAGCGCGCCAAGTACGAGAGCGCGCGGAAGACAGGGATGGTTCATTTCGACGCAAAACAGGAGTAGTTCTTAACCAAACAATAATGCACAAAATCGTTTTTTTTTCGATTTGACCAATTAAAAATATGTGAATTGGACGATTCAAAGTAAATTATAACTTCCAAATTCGGCTTTTCCCCTAGATGTTTACTTGCTAAATCATTGGCATTTTTTATAGAAAAAAATGCATTATTTCTCGTGTTGCCACTACAGAATAGACACACAAACATATTACTCGTATTTCACTTCCAACTGTCAGTGAAATCCGGGCGTAGTTATAGAATAACATGAAGAAAACAACCGCTTTCCTTCCGACGCGCGTAATGTATCCAAAAAAGTAAAGGTGGCTGGGGCCCCGGCAACACACACATCTCGTAAATTGGGGCCTTTCTGAGGGGATGGGGACGCGGGCAAAACGGGAAAAGACTAGGCTTCTTCGGACACTAATATGTTTAACAGAGAGATTTTTGTACTTCTGATACATAGAGTGAGGTTCTGAAAACTGATATATGCTTTATCGGGATTGTGCGCTATAAAATGTGGCGAGCTAATGTACTCTGACATGAGTTGGGCGTGTCATGTTATGCTAGTTGCTTGTTTAACGCTGTTAGCCACCTACCATCCTATTCACATCACAGAAGGAGAGGAAGGAAAGAGAAGCTAGGAGAGCAGAGAAAGAGGAAAGAGTGAAGGTGTGGGAGGAGGTAGGGGAGATGGGAGGAGAGGCTAGGAGAGAGGAGGAGGAAGCAGTAAAGGTGGATGGAAGATAGAGGGGAGGAGAGGGGAGGAGAGAGGAGGGAGAAGCAGGGAAGGTGGAGGAAGGGTGGAGGGGAGATGGGAGGAGAGGCTAGGAGAGAGGAGCAGGAAGCAGCAAAGGTGGACGGAGGATGGAGGGGAGAGGAGAAGAGAGGCTAGGAGAGCAGAGAAAGAGGGAGCAGTGAGAGCTGCCAACTTGTGGAACGCTTTGCCACCTAACCTAAGAGTAGACCAACCTTTCCCACACTTCAGAAGGAACTTCATTAAATACATTAACGCTATCAACGACTAGACACCTGCTATGAACCATTCACACGTGCAGCCCACCCAATGTACTAGATGTTTTAGTGACCCTTATGTATATAACTGTTAACTCTGTATATTGCCAATTGTACATTCTTGTAAATTTGTAACTGCTATTTGTACATTCATGTAATATTGTCATACTGTAAACTTATTCATGTAACATTGTAAGTCTCGCATATGCTTGCTGCTGTGCCCGGTAACCTGTGGGTCTGGAGCGCATTATAAATAAATAAACAAACAAACAAACAAGTGAAGGTGGAGGGAGGAGAGAGGGGAGAAGAGGCTAGGAGAGAGGAGGAGGAAGCAGCAAAGGTGGATTGGGAGAGTAGGAGGAAGCAGTGAAGGTGGAGGGAGCATGTAGGGGAGATAGAAGGAGAGGCTAAGAAAGATGAGGAAGCAGTAAAGGTGGATCGAGGGGCAAGGGGAGGAGAGGCTGGGAGAGGAGTAGGAAGCAGGGAAGGTGGAGGGACCATGACGGGGGGATAGGAGGAGAGGCTAGGAGAGATGAGGAGGAGGCAATAAAGGTGGATGGAGTGGAGAGAGGAGAAGAGGCTAGGAGAGAGGAGGAGGAAGTAGTAAAGATGGATGGAGGGGAGAGCGGAGGAGAGGGGAAGGGAGGGGAGGAGGAAGCAGGGAAGGTGGAGGGAGGACGTAGGGGTGATAAGAGGAGAGGCTAGGAGAGAGGAGGAGGAAGCAGTAAAGGTGGATGGAGGGGAGAGGCGAGGAGAGAGGAGGGGCAAGCAGTAGAGGTGGAGGGAGGATGCAAGGGATCAGAGAGCATGAGGCCATCTCTTAAGTGACTGTGTTGTTCCTTCAGCCTTCAGTTTTTCTTAGCAAGTGAAAGTTCTTTATAGTGCCAAGCGAAACAAAGGGTAGAGGTACCATGCCTGTTTACTGCCCATTTGTTACCATTCTAGACACAGCCCTAACTAGCCCTCGATACCCCCTTGTCCACTGGCCTCGCAGACAACACCCATAACCACTGTCTCCCACTCTGCAGTTGTTTCCTTATCCTTCTCTCTTTCTAATACTAAAGCACCCTCAGGTACTCTGGAAGACTTGGGCCCATCTCCACATGGGAATGTATGACCCGAGACAAGTCCAGCAGCCCAGCAGGATCTTCTGGTGGACTGTTTCCAGCTAACAGCCACAAAGCCGTGTCAACCGCAACCAGGGCTTGCCTACCACTTCTAATCATTTCCTAGAAGGAACCAGTCACAAAGCCTCCAATATGCATGTAGAACACCTCGATTTAAAAAAGCGCATAGCGAAACCTGACAACCACGCCAGCTAGCACTCTATCCCTACAACACTCTATGCTCCCAAACACCTCGAGAAATGTATCTGACTGTAACTCCGAGACAACAGCATGATGTATGGGTTACACAAAAGATTAAGGCCAATGACAGGAACGGAATCCACAAACGTACTCATCTAGATCCAAAGTGCACTCATCTTCCTGGATATCTCTGCAGCTTTTCAAATCATCAGCCACACATTACTCCTACAAAGACTTGCAGATATTGGAATGTCTTTCCTTTGCCACAGGATGGAGACTGTGCATTCCTGCTTTCAAATCACCCTGCTTGAATGTCACCAGCGGGGTTACCTCAAAGGTCCAGCCTGTCACCCCTAGTCTTCAACATCTACATAAACCCACTATAAGAAATCCTGAACTCTCAGGTCTCACTTGCTACAATTACTGAACATCAAGAAGATTTCATCAATTCCCTCTAACAAGTAGACACACACGGATGACGTTTCAACCAGTTTCAGCTGATTGAAACTTAACCCAACTAAAACAGAAATCAGAATTTGCAGCTTCAAAGAATGCACCTCACACATATTATTTGAATGGAAGAAATGAAAATGTGACCCCAGTCAACCACAACTGCTACAAATCTAAAATGTTCCCATGCATACGTCTTGTACCATCAGATCACTATTAGTCAGAAGCTGCTTCTTTCAGTCTAAGTTCCATTCATGTTATCATGTCCTACCCGATGTTTCTACATAGTAGTTTGGAAGTCATCGCCCTAATTTTCGTAAATCCTCATTATGCCAATAACCTTCACTCAGACCTCCCAGAATGCCTGCAGAACCATTTACAAGGAGTACAAAATGCAGCAGCAAGACACCTCCCCAGACTGGATCGATAGGGAACTCATCATCCCGGCACTCCGGACAGTCCATTCGTTCTCAATCAAATGCAAATCCAGTTAAAAACCCTGTGTATTGCCCTCTTTGTAAATCAGGGCAGAAACCCAGAAACCATGATGGAGAATTGCATTACATACAAGCCTGTCGGAACACGTTGATCCAGCAATGGTGTTCATTAACAGGCCCACTCTTGCACTGCAAACACCAAGGAGGGTTCTTCTTTTTAGCCACAACTAAAAACCTGGCTGTTCACCAGAACGCAATGAAGGAAATCCTGCCGGTACTTGCTCTCTGAAAAGTGGCACGATTGGATTGGTCTCACTTCCAATCGCTCCGCAGTGGTGGCAGGATATCAAGAGCACATCTTGATCAAAGGTCCAGCTGGTTCGGTCAAGGACAACCACCACCTGAGACTGCATGCTACAAAGACTTGCCGTGATAGGTATAGTCCCATCCAGCCACCCTCTACAATGAACACTGGATTTCATGTTCTCGCATCAAGTGCAACAATTATGCTAATGGCCCAGCTGGTGGACACATCAAAACATGTCGATCTCGCCCACGTGTCATCCACCACAGACATGGGACAAGACTACAAGCATTGACATAGGCTGCCCAAGGAAAACTAGAAGATTCCCAAACTACCAACCACCCATTTTCAGAACAGGAATAAAATCAAAATTTGCCAGGACTCCTTATCTTCATAAGAATTCGAAGCCCAGAATCCCACACCCAAATAACCTACTCACCTTTTCTTCTTCCCACCTTGAATGCACACGCTCAACAGTATCATACAACAGTATTGCAGACCATCAATGTGAATGCAATTACAACGCATACAAAACAACGAATATCATTGAACATATAGAAGGGGGTTTGGGTTGGGGTAATCAAAAAAGAGGGGGATTGACAGGGGCTGCAGGGAGTCTCCCCCCGCATTTATTTTCATTGTAATTTGTTGTTAAACATTTTGTTGTAATCGCATTCGCAATAATGGATGCAATGTTTTCATGTAGATCGCGGCTCAACACACACTTTGCAGCTTAATGCTTGCTAGATCTGCTCACACTAATCCTAGTGGAGATGTGCAGCGCTTACTCTGCAAACCCCTTCACCAATTCCACCCTCCCACCACACATGCACCACACATCATCTTACCACCAGCTGAGGGTCCCTTCTGGATACACTCACAAACTCTACGGACCAATCCGGAGCAATCCATACATACAGGAAAAGGGATCTTCTAGCCAGCACTCCTCTTCAACTTCATTACTTCCACCTATCACTCCCTCTGACCCTCCTCACCACTGAACTGCCTCTCCCCTTTTCTTCCATAACCAAACACACACAGGTTGGTTGCAGACTGGCACGGGCTGTAGGGCTGACTTAAGCTCATCTCGAGTCTGGACCGAGTGAGTCCCTGGCTAAGACGCAGGTCAAGCTTTGTCTGGTTTGCTTGGAAAGACATGCTTGGACCCCTAGCAGGATTCAAACCCATGCCCTGCTGTGATCACGTGCCCATGCTCAATTAGCAGCGCTATCGTGCCGGAATTGCTTTGGCTGAGCTCTGCGTGCCTTTACACGACTGCCCTCGCACATCTCCAAAGAGAAGGAGAGACTATCCATCCGTGAGTACTGTATGATAGGAGGGGGTCGTTGTCTTGTGCAGGCTAGATGAAGCGGAAAAGCCAAATGATATGGAAGACCCCCACCTGCCTAACGCAGCAGAGATATTTTGCTTGGGAATGGGAGGGGATCATACAACTACTACACCGATTTTACTGCGACAGCCAAAAATGTCGATTTTTGACATCCTCATTTCACCCCCATGTGGGGGGATGGGTACAGTAAATAATGTTTGATTCGTCACAGATGGGTACAGTAAATAACTGTGGGAAGGTGTGGGGCAGAGTGCGGGAGGGTCTCCCGTCGCATACATATGCAGTGAAAAGGGGCAAAACATTATTATTTTTTTTAATTGACATTTTCGGCTGTTGAAGTAAATCTGTGCATTAATCACAAAGATCCGACGCGGAGCAGCGCGGATGAACCCTGGCCGCTGGACAGCAACGAGATAGGTGTGATGAATCAGCTTTGGTTGGTTGCAACACAGAGAAAATACAATTATTACCCAATCGTAAAAGGGACTGTGCAGTCAATGTTGTATAAAAAAATCTACTTTATTATTATCACAACAGATAGTTAAAGAACACTACAAAATACAACCCACTGTGTAAAGGAATGCAGAGTACAGACAGTTTCAAAGAAGGAAAAGGGATGCACTCTGAATACTGACAGGCGGGTAGTCTGTAAAGTAATCGCAATAGTTCAAGGATACTTGGCTTCAACACAAAGGGAGCAATGGGTCGTAAAATGTCACTAGGGGACTTCGGAGAAGGACCAGGGGGACAGAACCACAATGTACCGTGTGCTTGTAGAAGTTCTTGGTGTTCGACAGCATTGAGTCCATTTCAGGGCACTTTGCAGCTTCTGCAACATAGTTCAAGACGGGAGACAGCTGCGGGTATAAAGTGGCAGGCAGTTCGGCGAGCGAGGCTGGATGGACGGCTGCAGGCTGGCCTACACAGCGACTCAGGAATCATTGTCTCAGGTTGGCGAGTCTGAAGCACTGGTTGAGGCATCTCGGACGGTGTTAGGGAGTGCACGTAACAACAGCCAGAGGTGCAGTCGGTTGTAGCTCGATGGGCACGAAAATGTCCTTTAAGGTAGATGCTGTGGATGCTTGTTGATGCACCCCTCCTAGTTACTTCACTGGGCTTGTGTCGGCCTTTTTCGGTGGATGGCCCAAAGCTTAGGAGAGTGTACAGGCAACTGCCTTGTCCTCCGTTTGGTTCAGAGACTTTAGCACTTCCCACCCAGGAAGCTTGCATGCAGAGCCTAGGACGGCACGCTGTGTGCTGGCTGGGTACCGGTTCTGGAGCTGCTTGAGGGTCCTCTGGATTCAGTATCTCCCTCTGTTCCCTGGGAGATATTTAGGGATGGGGGGTCTTGCTTCCCTCTTGGAGGTCCTGGGCTTCCTTCACTGGCGGAATATGTAAGCCAGACTGTACCTTCAGCCAGGGTCGAATGCTGAGGTATTCTTCCTACTCCTTGCAAATTCTTCAGATGATTTGCCCAAAAGAGGGGCTTGACCCTCTTTTAAGTCCAAATGGGCCACAGTGATTGGTGTACACTAAGCCTACCTTAATTAACTAATCCTGGGTCACCACCAACAATCTCATGTATGAATGAGGTTCTAACCAGAGTGCTTTGCAACAGAAAAGTTAAAGTGGTGAAGACATGTAATACTAAGTCCCACCCATCTTCCTGTCTGTTGTGGATTAAGGGGTCTCTCTGTTAATTGAGCTCTCTGTGGTTCCTGCTCAAAGCGGCAGGTCTCCCTTGAAACTGTTGCAAGACTAGACTTTCTGACTTCTGCAAACCACATTCTCGTACCTTCTGAATGGGGTTGCCCTGCAGGGATGACTACTGTAAACAGCTGTCCCAGACATGACAGTTCACTGCCCTTATTACTATGAGGAGGGGCAGGCTTCAGGTTGACACAGATGCATATCAAAGGTAGTTGGGGTTTCCTGGGCCTGTTTGAATTAACTCTGATTATTATGCAAAGCTATCACCAGCAGAGCTAAGAAAGGACAGTGGGGGCCTGATTTACCTCCAGCTTTTGGCTAGAGGAAAACCAGTGGACACCCACTGGCAACCCTGTAGTTTGTTGGTCGAGGGAAATTGCTGGCCACGGAATTAACAGCCATTTTACCGACCTAGCAAACTTGTAATGAGGGTTTTTAAACTGAATTTCAAAACATACATGTTTTGGGCTCACATTATTATCTACAACACTCTCTACCTAAATTCTCTCCTCCCAGAGCCTTCTGCTCAGCCTCCTCCAACTCTCTACGGATGAGCCGTTTTTCCAAACAAGGATTTGGGGGTAGATCCTTATCCTCTGCAGGTGCCTCTCTCTGAAACAGCCTTCCTGCCCCTCTCTGTCTTGAGCCTGACCTTAAGTTCTGGAAACTCCTCAAGACTTTCCTCTTTTCTTCCTCTCTCTCCCTCTCCCTGGCTAACCTCCTTCCTCCTCTCTACTGCTTCCCTCCTTTGTTCTCACCCCTAACCTGCACAGGGCCCAGGCTCCCCCCGCCAGTCCTGCACTTGCCTCTGGGCCGCACTCTGCCTTGCACTTGCACTCAGAATATGGTCCATGAGAGTGGCACCCACCCTGCACTGAACCCTGGCCCTTACTGGACTGGGTGCACTTGTCCCCCCTCCCCCTTGCACTTCTGTCTGCGCACTTACACAACCTTGCTGCACTTGGCTTAACATGTTTGTCTGTCATGTCCTCCTCTATCCCCGTTCCCTGCTGGCTCCCCTCCCATAGGTCGACCAACCTTTTTGTCTTGTTATGTACCCATCCCCCACCATGCTAGTTATTGATGTTAGATCATTCAGAATCTTCAAGGCATAAGAATGATGTTGATATCCCCTTGTTCCCTTTCTGCCTTGAAGCGCTTTGAAGCACTTCACTTGTGTAAAAGCGCTAGGCAAATAAACAATTAAAATTACAAATACAATCACTCTTATTTGTAGTCTTCAAACCTAGATTAAGAAAGGAAACCCACACACATACTCTATTTGCTTAACATATTTCTATAAATGTTTATTTGTCAAGTTGGTTTATCGTGACTTTTGTACTTCTCAAGTCCTCTCTTTACATAGATTAATATTATGAGGAAAACATTATCACATTTCTACCACCTAGACCAGTGGTCTGCAATTGTGGCTCTCCAGAGGTGTATCTCACTGTGCCATATCTGCAGGAATTCGAATGCAAACTCCTTAAATCAAATATACATCATGATCTGATGAATTCTCCCTTTGGTATGTTTCTGATTACTGCGTTATGATGGCAGCTTGTAGCATATAGGATTGAGTTGGCCTCTGTGCTCTTCCTAAAGGTTTTTGTTTTAACTGAGTTGTCTGAAATATAAATGTTCAAATCTAAGAAATCAATTTCTTTTCGACTTGCAATGCCAGTAAATTCAATCCCCATCTCATTGGCATTAGCTCTTTTCCTGAAATTCTCTAGTTCTTCTCTTCCCCTCTCCAAATCAATAAAACATCATCTATGTAATGTGTCCATAATATCACATTGGATTCATAAGATTCATCTGTGTAAATGTGTTTGTCTTCATACAAAGCCATTTTTAGGTTGGCAAGCACCGGGGCATACTTAATCCCCATCGCTACCCCTCGGGTTTGTCTAAAGAAATTTCCATTAAATACAAATACATTGTTCTGTAAAGTAAGTAGTAACATTTCTTTTAGCACACTTATTGATTGAAATTTTATTTTATCTTACTTAATTTGTGTATTTTTGATTTAAAAAATTCATTGACTTGAATGTTCTTACTTGATAAATCGATGACTCTCATATGTTGTTAATATGGGAATATCATGATATGTGCTTAACATGTGTAAGTTACCAAATTATACAAATTTGTATGTAATACTAATAGCGCTGATTTGAAAAAGATGATTTAGTCATCAAAACACGTGTTATCACAAAGGGCACCAGAATATCTCATAATAAACCACAAGATGTGGAGTTTCTGAACACTGTAAAGGGAATCATTTGTCATCCTTTTCAGTTATTTGTGGGTGCTTGGGAATAAGCCAATGTAACACCCTAAAGAGTTTAATTTTTCAAAACGGAGGAGAGGAACCAAGGACTCCGTTGTTACTTTTCCATGCGACCCTGAAAAGTCATACCAGCAATATAACCAAGGGCGCTGAGGTCCAGCAACAGGATAACCCCACCGAAAGTGTTCCTCGAAAGATATACTATAAGCTCAAATCATGGTTTACCTACCACTAAGTGTGTGATCCTGGGCCAAAAATCTTTTCTCTCAGTGCTAAGCTGATGACACACAGCCTTCCTTCAAATTTCCCTCGTCTTTCCCCTCTTCCACCGCTTGCATCCCCAACAGTCTGTCTAAGGTGTGCAGCAAATGATCCCTGTCTCAATGCCAGTAAGACGGAGATCCTCCTCATCGAGACACCTGTGCCCTCCTTTCCTCCTACCCTCTGGCAACCCTCTTTGGGCTCTCTACCCCACCATCTTGTGAGGCCAAAAACCTTGGGGTAATTTTCAGCTTCGCTCTCTCCTTCATCCCTCACATCATGGACCATACCAAGTCCCACTTCCAGCTTCACCTCCTTAGAGGCATTCTTCCTTTTCTCACCATGCCCCAGAAGCTCAATGTCCCTAGAGCTCTGGTCCTCTCCAGGCTGGATTACTGCAACCGCTTCTTTGTCAATCTCCTACTTTACTCCCTGCGCCCCCTTCAGCTAACCCAGAATAAGGCTGCAAGACTTATCCTTGGCCTCAGGACCAGGGACCGTATCTCTCCAGCCCTAAAATCTCTCCACTTGCTCCTGGTCGCTGCAAGGATCAAATGAAAGACACTCTGCCTCATCCACAAGGCCTTCTGGGGCCTGGCACCACGCTATCTCCAACTTTTCCTCCCTAAATACTCCCCCGCTAGAGCACTACGCTCATCTAATTTCAACTTTCTGACAGTCAAACGCTTCTCCAAGAAGAGATTGGGGGCAGATCTCTCTCCTCAGATGGTGCCTTCCTCTGGAAGAGCCTCCGTGAACCTCTCAGACTTGAGCCGGACCGCCTTAAGTTATGGAAATTGCTAAAAACTCTGCTGTTCTCTACCTCTTTCCCTTCCCTGCTAATCGCCCCTCTGCAGTGGTGACCGGCGGCCTGATCCTCATGAGTCCCACAGGATCCTAGACCCTTCCCCCCAGTCAACACCAGCACCACTCCCCCTTCACTGAACTGCCCAGAGGGCCCCTGCTTGGTGGCTCCACTTACCACCCTTGAGAGTCACCTGTACTAGCATTTAGCCTGAGGTTCTCCTCCTGGCTCCCCTTAGCACTTCCCTCCCAGGACCTCCACCAGCCCTTGTCCACCCATCCCCTTCCCCTGCACTTCTCCACCCTTCCCGTTCCCCTGCACTTCTCCCCAATCCACTTGCACAGCCAAATGCCACAAGGGCTAGTAGGACCACGGATGTTATTACTCTGTTGCTGCTGTTATTATTTCCCATGTTCCATTCCCATTTAGCCTTGTGGTGCTTTGAAAATATACTGGTGTATGAAGCGGCTTAAAAATGCTCAATAAAATAAAATAAAATAAAATAAATGGATCTGCCAAAACTGGAAAGCCAGGTATTGACTTTTGGAAGGTTGGGGAGTAGGACATTGGGTTTGGTTCTTTTGTTGTGGGAGGTGAGGAACCAGAAGGCCAGGTTTGAGTCTTGTTTTGTGGGAGGTGGGTAATCAGGACTCCAGGTATGGGCTTTGGTTTTGGGAGGTGGGGAAGCAGGACTCCAGGTTTAGGTCTTCTGCTGTAGGAGGTAGGGAACAGGACCCCAGGTTTGCATGTTGTGATGTGAGAGGTGGGGAATCAAGACGTCATGTTTGTGTCTTATCTTGTGAGTGTGGGCGAGCAGTATGCCTGGTTTGGGTCTTGTGTTGGGGGGCGAGGAAGCAGGATGTGAGGTTTGCATCTTGTGATATGCGCAGTGGGGCACAGGGTGGCAGGTTTTGGTCTTGTGTCGTGGGGCTGAGGAAGCAGGACATCGGGTTTGCATCTTGTGAGATGAGAGGTGGGGAACAAGAGGTCATGTTTGGATCTTGTGTTGTGGGAGGTGGGGAGCGGGGCACAATGCTTGCGTATTATGTTATGGGAGGTGGGGAAGCAGGATGCCATGTTGAAGTTTTGTGTTGTGGGAGGTGGGGATGCAGGATGCCAGGTTTGGGTCTTGTGTTGCGAGTTTGGGGGAGCAGTATGCCTCGTTTGGGTCTTGTGCTGGGGGGCGGGAGGAAGGAGGACATGAGGTTTGCATCTTGTGATATGTGCAGTGAGGGAGAAGGATGCCAGATTTGGGTTGTGTGTTGAGAGGTGGGGAAGCAGGAGGTCAGGTTTGGGTCTTATGTTGTGAGAGGTGAGGAAGTAGGACATCAGGTTTGCATCTTGTGTTGTGGGAGTTGGGGAAGCAGGACGTCAGGTTCGGGTCTTGTGTTGTGGCAGGTAGGGAAGCAGGATAGCTGGTTTTGGTCTTATCTTGAAGAAGGTTTGTAAGCAGAAGGCCAGTGTTGGGTCTTGTGTTGTGGGAGGTAGGAAATGGTGACACCAGATTTTGGTCTTGTGTGGCGGGAGGTGATGAAGCAGAATTACAGGTTTTCATCTTTTGTTGTGGGAGGTGGGGAAACAGGACACCAGGTTTGGGTCTTGTGCTGTGAGAGGCGGAGAATTGTGACACCAGATTTGGGTCTTGTGTTGTTGGAGGTGAGGGGAGCAGGACGCCAGGTTTTCATCTTGCGATGTGAGAGGTGGGGAATCAACATGTCATGTGTGGGTCTTTTGTTTTGGGAGGTGGGGAAGCAAAACACAAGGTTTGAGTCTTGTGTTGTGGGGAAGCAGGATGTGAGGTTTGCATCTTGTCATATGCGCAGCGGGGAGCAGGATGCCAGGTTTGGGACTTGTGTTGTGGGAGGTGAGGAAGCAGTATGTCAGGTATGCATCTTGTGATGTGAGGGGTGGGAAGCAAGATGTCATGTTTCGGTCTTATGTTGTGCCAGACGGGGAACGGGGCACAAGGTTTGGGTCTTGTGTTGTGGGAGGTGGGGAATCAGGATGCCATGTTGGGGTTTTGTGTTGTGGGAGGTGGAGAAGCCAGACACCAGGTTTGGGTCTTGTGTTGTGGGAGGTGGGGAATCAGGATGCCACGTTGGGGTTTTGTGTTGTGGGAGGTGGAGAAGCCAGACACCAGGTTTGGGTCTTGTGTTGTGGGAGGTGAGGAAGCAGGATGCCAGGTTTGCATGTTGTGATGTGAGAGGTGGGGAATCAAGACATCATGTTTGTGTCTTGTGTTGTTGGAGGTGGGGGAGCAGGGCACCAGGTTTGGGTCTTGTGTTGTGGCTGGTGGGGAAGCATCATGCCAGATTTGGGTCTTGCATTGTGGGAGGTGGGGAAGCAGGATGGCAGGTTTCGGTCTTATGTTGCTGGCGGTTGGGAACCAGAAGGCCAGTTTTGGGTCTTGTGTTGTGAGAGGTAGAGAAGCAAGATGCCTTGTTTTGGTGTTGTGCGAAATGGGGAAGCAGGACACAAGGTTTGGGTCTTGTGTAACGAGTGGAGGCGGGACGTCATGTTTAGATCTTGTTTTTGGGGGAGTTGGGGAGGAAGGACGCCAGATTTGGGACTTGTGTTTTGAGTATGGATCTTGTGTTGCGGGAGGAGAGGCGGTATGATGCCGGATCTATGCCTGTTCGTGATGATGCATTCCTCAAATCTGTCTTCACCAAATACAGGTCACTGATCCCTCTGTCCACCGACTGACCCGCACAGTGAACACAGTGTCAGCGAAAGCACTGTCTGCTTTCTATAGCCAGTGTTCGCTGCACAGAGCCGGGATATGGAGGACGGTGTGGCAAGTACTCAGAGTTAAGGAGATCATGGCAACTGGGGTGAAGGCGAGGTGATGGGGTGAGGTTGGGGAGTCGGTTCACAGGGCATCTGGTGGCGTGGGTCTCGGGCGGGGACACAGTGGGCAGAGCCCCCGATTCAGTGCATAGATGGACTAGTTGGCAGAGGAGGATGAAACCCCCCCCGCCCCATTATTGATTAGAGTAGGGAACGAGTTGTGGGCGCTACAAAATGGGATTTTGTGGTTGGGCTCAGAGGAGAGGGATTCAAGGGGCATGATTCGGTGGGTGATAGTCAACGAGAGGCAGATTCAGTGAGCTGTGGTAACCAGGGTGCTAAGAATCGTTCTTTTGATTGCCCATTCATTTTTAGGTCCTAGAGCTAAGCCATACCACTGGCTTAGCTAGTCTCTATCCTTGGATTCTCTTGCTCCATTGTCTCTAGTATCGGGGTACTCAATATGAGTGTTCTTGACACCCAGAGAGTCCTGAGAATGGGAGGCACACCTTATGAGTGCATGGGAGGGCTCTGGGCAAGGCTGTACGGTGGGTAGTGGCATTGGTGCCTTGGGGGACACTTTAACCTGTGATGTTGAAGTTTGTTGTGTTCCTGCACCCTTCCTTCAAGTGAGCATTTGTAAATTAATGAGGACACCACAGTGAAAACTGGAGCAGCCCCGGCAATCTTGCAGGGCGCCATATTGAAAGGCGTATTGGCGTGCCCAGAAAGGGATGGTCACCAGAAAAGGAGGTAGACCACTCTGGCACTGTGCGGCCCAGGACGTCACTGGTAACCGCTGGAAGTGGAAGACCGGGGTACAGGGCGGGTGTAAGGAGGAGCGGCACAAAGTGCCTGCCTCCCTTTCTTTTGCATCACCCGGGACCGTCAGCTGCATGGGCAGCATTCATTTGTTTTACCGCCCACCCACCCTCTTACATATGTGTTTTTTGTTGATGTGTTTTGCGGTAGTTTGAGGTAAATTGCATTGAATTAAGCGAGGGACGCAACCATTTGGGTCACTGGAAGGGAGATTTATTGCTGATTGGTTATGGGACTAGGTTTGGAGCGGTACGGTGAGGTGTCATGCCATGGCCTCAAAGTGCGGTCCTCACTGGTCCTGGGGAGCAGGTCTGATCGGTTTAGGGAGTCACATATTTCGCTCAGGCCCATCCCGGAGCATGGCGGGGCTGGCATCGCCACTCCCCCACGCTCTAGAACGAAAATGACTTAGTTGATGATGTAACTACGACGTCATGACCATGTAACCATCTTTGGTGAGGAGAGTCATTGTTGCATGTGTGGATGATGTAAGAAATATAACACATACGGCCAGTTTGCCTTCCAAGGAATATTTGTGTCTGGTTGTTTCTGGGGTCCCTGACGGGCCCCGCCGCATACGCCACTCACAAGCAGGAGACAAATACCCACACAGCCCCTCACTGACCTCGCGTGTGCCTTTGCACCAAATGGCCAAGACTGCTGGCAGAGCTTCTGCCATTCCCTGAGTCCTACATGCAAGTTACAGACTACATGAGGTGCACCACATGAGTCAGCAAATAAATCACCCAACGAGGTACCTCAACATCAAATATGTAAAGGCACAAGACTTAAGCTCCACAGGTGCTGATGCCATTGGTAGTTGCAACCGCTCAGGTCTAAGATGCAGGCTTTTGCTAGCTGACACCACGTGCATGCGCTGCACGCCATGAATCTGCTGGCACTTCTCGTGGACCAACCAAAGTGTGGGCCACACATGCCACTAATAAGCCACCACACTGCATATCAAGGAACAAAGCACAATCACCCACCTGCAAGTGAGGACTACACGTACACTACTCATGAACACCACCCCATATATCTCAGGCAATCAACGAAAACATGGCCACATGTTGACATGCAGCCGCATACACCTCCTCGGGATGGCCTATGACCAGAAATAGTCCAAAAGCATTAAATACGCAAGACAGCCAGAAAGTAGGCCCCTGAATCTCTCTCACATACAAGTGGTTACGGACAGCAGCCTGAGCAGGACATAAACTGTGAATGTTGATAGCAACTTGCAAGCAAACGTGCAGAGCAAAGCCCAGGAAGGTGACCTAAACGCACGTGCACTAGACTGGACTGCAGGGCCTAACTAAAGAAGGCAAGGCCTAAAGAATATCAACAGTGCAAACCGCGAGGGACGACATGGAACACAGGTGGCCAACAACACGTGACAAGGATACGGTAGGCCTCAACCCACCGAACGACATCCCAAGTGTAGCCTCCCAGAAAACCTCCGAGGGCCCATAGACACAAATGCGAAGCCTGTGACGCAAACGCCTCTTCATTATGCACTTCGACCTCTCTAACACCACTGCATACAGCATTTCTTCACCAACGAGGAAACCCAGCGGATAAAGATTTGCCAGTAGCACCTGCTAACACGAGGGAACCTTAGCACTCACTGTGTGTGGGGGGACGATGGGGGCGTCTTGAACTGCGCTGCAGTCTTCATTGGTGTGCGCGCCCATGTTGTCCAGAAACGAAGACCCCATCCGGCCGCCATCTTGCAGACGCTCGAATAACCTCAGTGACCTTCTACCTCACTGACAAGGGGGCACCACACCCTGTACCCACTGGGTGTCTCCGTGGCTAGTCCCCGTGTTACCCACCAAATCTTTTGGGGTATATTTCTTTGTTTTAGTTTATATTTTATCGCTTGTTATGTTAACAGCTCTATTCAATTTTCAACTGTGCGGTTAAGCAATGGTTGCGAATTTAGAGAAAAACTCGCGCTAAAAGTCGCGGGTTTACCCATGCCGCATATGTTTAGACACCGTGCCCTTTACACTTTACATTGTATTTAGAAAACGCCCGAAAAGCAAACACTGTTGCAGGGAAAAAAACTGCGGATTCGAATATCAGCTTCTGGGAGTGTTTTTTTTCTTATGCCAGTAAAACAGGTGCGATTAATTGCACATGTAGCCTGAAGGGCAGCCATGTATGTAAAGTAATGCAAGCGGAGACAGAAGATGCGGTGTCGATATAGAAATAGCGCCCCTTCCCCCGTGTCTATTGATTCCCATTTTAGTCACCCAAGTGTTCTTGCGTTACCGAAAAAATGCACGATGTGCCCAATGTTTAGCTATAAGCGATATTCGGACCTCGGTTACACGCGGCACACAAGTAAGATGAGCCGGAAAAGGCGGCTCGAGTTGCAGGCAAACACAACTGTTAAATACACATTTAAAATGCAGCCAGGGCGGGGGCCAACTTTCGGCAGAATATGAGCGGGCCGGCGAAACCACACGTCCACTCACTATGAAAGGGGAGCCGCCGGGGTGCCTTCTGCGCCATGGCGCTCGCCGGGCCCCGCGCTCGGGCTGGGACGGGGGTCGGCGACTTTCAATGAACTGCGGGGGGGGGGGGGGGGGGTGAGACATGTGCAAGTAGCAGAACTGCTACACAACGCATAGCTGCATGGCCATTACTCTTCTTTCTTTCTTTCTTTCTTTCTTTCTTTCTTTCTTTCTTTCTTTCTTTCTTTCTTTCTTTCTTTCTTTCTTTCTTTCTTTCTTTCTTTCTTTCTTTCTTTCTTTCTTTCTTCCTCCCTCCCTTCTTCCTCACGTTCCTCAGTCCTATATTCCTTCTTTTCTCTGGCTCCTCCTTAATTAATTGCTGTCACACTGCCCCCTCCCAATCCCATTCTTCCTTATGGTTCCTAACTGCATGACTGCGCCCCCCTCCCCCTTTTGTCCCCCATGTCCCCCCCCCTTTGTTGGTCATTTCCAATGTCCCCTTTCCCTCTGTGCCTCTTCTCCATGTCTCTGTCCCGCAGTCACGTGCCTTATTCGTTTCATGTGCTCGGTGTATTTCCCGCTCTCCTTGGGCGCGTCATTCCGTGTTGCGCTCTCCTTTCCCCGTCTTCTCATTTCTTTTTTCCGTTTCCCAGCTTTGGTCCCTTTGCCACCAATTCACACTAATTCTGCCGGTCTGTTTCTGTGTGTGTTTCTATCTTACTTTCTTTTTCCCACTCTTCTTTCATCTTTCCTGCACTCTTGTGTATTCCCTCTTCCTCTTCTTTTCCCTCCATGTTGCCTTATGTCCTTCCCTGTCTCTCTTTTTCTGCTCGTTTTGGCACTTCTTTCTTTCTTTCTTTCTTTCTTTCTTTCTTTCTTTCTTTCTTTCTTTCTTTCTTTCTTTCTTTCTTTCTTTCTTTCTTTCCTTCTTTCTCCATCATATGTTTGTATTTCTCACTTTCTGCGTCTTTCGTGAACGTTTCTTTTTTCCGCCCCCTTTGTCCTGTGCAACTCCCTGTCTTTCTGTCTTCCGTCCCTGCTTTTGTATTATTTAGTCTCATTCCCATTTTCGATTCTTTCCCTGAATGTGTATGTCACGCGGTTTCTAAATATATATGCTACAATATCAGTAATTACTGCAACCCCAGGGAAGCGTGAAGGGTCCGGCATAATGCGCTACATCAATACTTTGCTACAAGATACATATATAGAGAGAGAAAGAGAGATAGAAGAGATATAGATAGATAGATAGATAGATAGATAGATAGATAGATAGACACGTCGATGGCTGTTCAGACCGGATATGCACATACTCTTAGACCGGAAGTGAAGCATTCATTGCAGACGTTTGATCTGTCTGTCAGGGTGGATGTGCCCGGCTTTGTCTGGGAGGAGGAGAGGGTGGGGGGGGCACGTGTACTCCCTGGGAGGGGGGTCAGATGGAAATGGGTATTTTATATAAAGATGTCAGATGAAATGTACACGCAAGAAATCTAGAGGCTGGAGGTGGCCATCCCAGGGGAGCAATTATCCCGGCCAGGTAGGGAAATGTCACCCCAGCTCCAGCCAGGGCCTCTGCTAAGCAGAAAGTGGGGGTGTGGTCTACCAGAGATTGCCAGGGTTCCTGTGCTGAAAGCCCGCCTGTAACATTGGGGTCTCTAATGTGGGGGTGTGGGCTTTATCTTTGTGATGGGGTCTCTGAGGTGGTTATCTAAAACATGAAAGACAGTTAATTCGGAATCAGTGGGGATCAGGGGCAGGTAAATGGATAGGGAAGAGGGGGCGAAGTCACTGTGCGGGAGAAGGAAAAGGTGTGAAGGCCTACAATGGAAGAGGGGGTGAGTGGGGCGCATATGGGGACATCATGTGGAGATGGGGCATTGCGGAGAGAGCCAATTGGGCGATTGACTGGCGGCACAGAACAGTCTGGGGGTGGGCGAGTGGAGCGACATGCTGTGGTGGGGGTTGGAGTGACCGAGTGCAGGGGCAATGCAGGTTACAGGGTAGCCACAGGGGCAGGGTACAGAGAGGTAGCAGTATCGGAGGCAGCTTTTGGTGCCGGGAGGGGCGGATAATTGGGCACCAGCGGGAGGCTGGGGGCGCACCTGACACCAGGGTGTAGTGGGGGGGTGTACCTCCTGTCCCCCCAGCCTTCTGGCCCACCACTCAGAGTTAGGGGTGACAGGGGACATGGGCAGGTTACAATGCCGCTACAGGGGCAGCGTGCAGCACCGGGGTACAGCGGGGAAGGGGGTGACAGAGTGCAGGAGAAGTGTGGTGACCGGGCAGGGACACCGCAGAGGGACAGAATGTGGACAGAGCGCAGAGGCAGAGCGTGCAGCAGCATCGAGCAGGACCCAGGCGATGGTGTTGGGGGCAGAGTACAGTGGCATATGGGGCAGGGCGGTTGGGGGACAGAGTAGACGGGCACCATGGAGCGGCCAGTGATGCAAGAAGCTTGTCGCTCAACCATAACACATGGGCCTTGCTGCGTGCAGAGCTCCCGCACTCCCTCCGCCGCCCCTCGCCCCCAACTGTGATTACATTTGCAGTGGTCATTTCCCAAATGTCTGACCGACAAAAAAATAATAAGAGCCCCCCCGCCGTCCCCCAACCTTTTCTCACACCACTGCATAGAGCCAGGAGCTTCCCGTGGCTTCCAATCTGC
The DNA here is from genome assembly GCF_040938575.1 of Ambystoma mexicanum. Classification (NCBI taxonomy): domain Eukaryota; kingdom Metazoa; phylum Chordata; class Amphibia; order Caudata; family Ambystomatidae; genus Ambystoma; species Ambystoma mexicanum. Next base: position 54,926,899 of record NC_090922.1, on the reverse strand, counting down.
AAGGCTGTCAATCAGACACACTCGCACAGACAAGCCTGCCACTTTCATTAGGAGCCCGAGCTTCACGTGTGATTGTGAACCCAGCAAAAACAGCCATAAAAAAACATCACAAATACGATTTCATATTTCTCCATCGCCCGCTCCCCGCACCCCCGCGTATCATCTGCCCCGTTGCTAGTGTTCAGGCTGCCTGGAGGATTAGCAGAGCCTCGCCCCTCCTCCCCCAAATCCTCGCACCACCTAGTTCCCCCCACACTTGAAAATTACACCAGGGGCAGAGGTCACCGAGAGACAGACGCCAGAACGGGAGTACGCAGAAAATACGTGGGCATGCGTTGAGTGAGAGAGACGCAGAGGCAGAGTGACAGGCTAGGAGACAACACGGCGACATACTAGACACCCACAGACAGGCAGAGAAGAGAGCGCCCACGCAGAGAGAGACCGCGCACCCAGACAGGGACAAGCAAGCCAAGGGAGCGTAGAAGGAAACACGAGGAGTTATGGGTAGTGGCAGAGGAAGGGGAAGGGGAAAGGGAAATGGACACACCACAAAGCTAAAAGACAGACGAAGCAGTAGGCAACACACGGAGGCAGAAAAGACGCAGAGAAAGAGACGTAGGCAGAAGGGAGGGAGTGTCCGAGGTGGAAGGAAACAGAAAGCGCGAGAAATCATACAAGGGGGAGAAGGTTATCACCGGGAAAAGGTGAGACAGACAGGGAGCAGCTCCGAGAGAAATAAGAGACTGGGAAGAAAAGACGCCAAGGCCGAGGAAATACAGAACACGGAAGGAAAGGGGGGAGGCAGATATGGAGAAAAAGACGCCTGGTCGGCCGGAAAAAAGGGGCAACACGAAAGTGAAACACCTGGGCGATATCGACATGCACAGGGCGTACACAAAAGGACACGAGTAGTCTCTCAAAGGCCCCGAGACAGGCACACAGCAAGGGGAGAGGCGAGCAAGAGCAGGCACGAGACACCCGAACACACGGAGACACAGAAACACAACCCCGGAAAAACAGCAATGCGACAGTGGCAACCAGGCACCGAGACGGCGAAAGAAGGGAGAGATAGCCGGGTATGGACAGTCTGGGGACAGAAAGCTGAGCGGAAGAGAAAGAGCGAGAGAGAGGGGGTGTGTAGAAGGAAGAGGACGCAAAAAAGACACGTACACCGAGGCGACGGGGAGAAAGAGTCAAAACGAAAGCAGCAGACCAGGAGAAGGACGTATAGACGAATAAAGGGAAGAGATATACAGCACCAAGACGAGTAGGAAACGAAAAAGGGACATCGTTTGTGAGGGAGGGGGGTAGTGCGGGGCTAGGAGGAGACAGAACGGCGGTAGTGTGGCAGATGGAGAGTTAAAGATCGGTGGAGAGACAGCGATGGGGTGAGTAGGAGAAAGGGAACGCTTCAGCAAGAGGGGGTATTAAGGGAGAGTGATCGCGAGAGAAAGGAGGGTGACAGGGGACATTGACTATACCCCCTCTCTCGCCCTCTCAGTTATCTCACTCTTCTCTCGCTCGCTATCACCACCCCCCCCCCCCCCCCCCCCGCCCACCTGTCTCTCACGCATCCCCTCACCGCGCGCAGGGGGGTGAAAGGAAGAGGAGAGGACTCCAGAGATAAAGACAGAGTCAGGGGAAGAGGAAGGGTAGAGTCAGCTCCCCGGATACTCGGACGGCGCCCTGAGGTGGCCAAATATCTAGACAGTGCTTTGCAAAAGACATTAAATAAATTAAGAACATAATATCAGGGACAGAAATGGCGGGGCCTGGGGGGCTAATGAAAGACCGGGACTCGGAAGACAACACGTAAAAGCGAGCACGTGCCCTAGAACTCGAGAGCGAGGGCTGAGGGGCGGTGCAGCGCCAGAGACGGGCATGGCGACCCCGGGCGCCGAGAGGCGCCGCTCATCCGCGCGCAGCTGCCCGTGACGCAGCCGCGCATTCCCGGCCCTCCGCGGCCTTTCGGAATCCGCGCTGCGTCGCCTGTGCGATTTTGTGGCTATTTAAAGGAAATCGATTCTTCTATTTTAGGCAACAGCGAGTGAACAAGTGGAATTTGGGCCGTCTCGATTCCCACCCCCCCCCCCCGCTCCTAATTGACACAAAACAAGCTTTCCTCTGGTCGCCGTGTGATTCTTCGGGCGCCCGGCCAATGCACTGCACACTGATGGCTCTAGAGAGCCGGGCCTGCCGATATAAACGAGAGGTGCATGTGAAATTGTGTGTTCACCCCATTTGCGTGTGTAAACACCGCGACGCGCAACAGCCTCACAAGACCATTGCTGCAATCCTTCACAAAACGTGTACATGACTGTTGGTAGATACGATAGTTTATTTATATAGTGCCTATACACAATGTGTTTCAAAGCGCTTCTCGGCCAGGGAGGGAACAAGGGAAAATACAATGACGTTCTTACAGGCCATGAACAGTAAGGATGTGAAAATAACTATCTTACTCGGCCTGATGACATTTCAAATAGCGCAAGAGCAAAAAATCGTGTAGGAAGGAAATGGGAAACAGACAGGGGACTACCGTACCAGGCCTGACGACATTTCTGGTAGAGCCGGAGATTAACAAGAGGTGAGGGAGGGGGGAGGAGAAAGGAGGGAGAGGAACAAAACAAGCGACTATCGCTCTAGGCCTGACAGCATTTCCGATAGTGGGGGAGGGGGCCAAGTGAAGGGAGGGGGGAGAAGACAAACATTTGTTGCTATCATACTAGTTCCAGGGACACATCTTTTATTTATTATTTATTTATTTTTGTATTTGTAGAGTGCACTATAGCCCATGGGCATTGAGGCGCTATGATGAGCATAAGAAGGCTTGATTCAGGGTTACAAGAATGCAGCTGAACAAAAAGGTAGAGCTTGGTACAAATTGTTGCATTGCACAGATTCATTTGATGAAGATTCTGATAGAGTAAGTGCACAGAAAAAGTAAAGGAGGGCGGGAAAAGAGATTCGAGCGAAGTTGCGAAACTAAAACACGTCCACTTAATTCTTTGTACTTGAGGAATTACGCATGTTCGAATTTCTATTTATAAAATCATATGGCACATTCATCGCGGCCGCAGTCTCTCTCTCTTCCCCTCCCTTATTGGCCCTGTGCACAGCTCACAGCCCAGGCTGCGGAGAGCTGGGGCCTCTCCCCTGCCAGTAGCCGGGCTGCCCAGAACCCTCCTTTACCAGAGGGGCCATGGTTGCCATCTGTATCTGCGGTGTGCTCACCCAATTCTTGATTCAGGAGTCCTGCATTTCCATTTCCTCTCCCCTTTCCCTCTGCCTTTCATCGTCCTCTACGGCTCGTGCCCCAAAGGGGCTTAAGGTGCCAGGGCTTAACATGGTGAAGGGGCAAAGCCCCCCTCCCCGCATCCTTCTACTTTGGAGGAGGAGCAGGAAGCCAAGGTCACCAGGATGGTGACCCTGGAGGAAGAGGAAGTGTAAGGAAAAACGGGCTCAGTGTCAGCAAGGGGAGGAAGCCCTCTCTCCTGGTTAATCCCCTGATTGGAGGGAGAAGATAACTTTGCACATCCAACAGATGACATCAGATTGAGATCTCTATAGAGGGGATGCTTCAACCCCCTGCTACAAGTCAAACTGTGTCCCACCACACCCTAACTTGACTTCTATTTCAGGATTTTAATATGTTTTTTTTATGTATTGTCCCAGGCGGTTACTCAGGAGACTGAGCAGTGTCAAAACTAACCTCCTGGCGGAGTCAGTGATGACCAGGAGTAAATAACCACCTGTTAGCCTAGCTCAGCCAGGGGGATAAGGGGGCGAAAATGCTGGATAAAGAGGTGCACCCACCGGTTTGGTCATCTACTTCAAGCCTTGGCTGGTGGAAAGGAAAGCATGACGGCTCTCCCCACAGCCCAACAGCGACGGCTGCCAATGTGTTTTGCCCTGAGCGGGAAGCTCAGGGATGGTCGGGGAGTGAGAGTCTAAGATGCTTGTTAAAGAGTTGATAAGAACAAAAAGAGAGCTGACTGGAGATGAATCAAATTATAAAAAGGAAAAGGGTGTTGCTGATGAAGGAAGACCAAACAAAAGGAGCTGCTAATCGTCTGTCTTATTAAAATTAATGTGTGTGTGAATTTATGGTTGTAAATATGCAATAATAAACTGCGGCCTTATTTTGCCACAATAAGAAGAACTTGGTTTGGCACCAGTTATTCGTACAAAGCCACAGACTAATTGCAGGGTGTGTTGAAATTGAGGGGGGGGGGTTGATCATTACCCGACTGCTATGTTATGAGTGGGTGCCCTCTGCCACTTAAATGCTGGGTCCACCAGTGCAAGAAGTTGCTGACGACAGGGCCCTGCGATTGAACGACAAGAGACCTATGCAGCTCCTGGGCGCAAGTCCCACGTATCACATATTGTTTTTCTGTGGGTGGACGTTTGTTTCTGGGCAGAACACCCGATTGTGTATATTTTTCTCTGCTCTGAATGTGCAAGTGTGGACTTAAAATGCTGGATTAGGTGGGGCGTGAACCCCCAAAGCCTACATTGGGGGAAAACAGGCGGGTGTCATGAGGGTGGGGGTGACCGACCACCCGGCACACAGGGCTGGTAATGGGCATGAAAGGGAGGAATGACCTGCGTCTGGGTCCCCACAACCTATCCCACCTGCCAGGATGGGAAGAGGAGCATTTGTACGTGTACATTTTGTCAGCATTAGCTGACTCCAGGAGCCCGCCTTCAACGTCCCACGCTCAAGCCCGATGCATATGCTCCTTAACTTCTACGTCACAGATATCTGTCATATTCACTCAGGCCCGCGTGCTATTTTTTAGAAAACAACTGTTTTTAAACCTTCACTCTTTCGGTTTGCCCTATTGATATAATCAATCTCTGATGCCATTCTATTTTTAAAAATTCTCCTTTTGTGCAAGGCTACGAACACTTCCCTGGCTACTCTGCAGGTGTATCTAAGGTGGGATTTGAACCCGCGACTCCGACGCGGAGGTGCATTAACCACATGAACAACCCGACAAACACAGAGTAACTTGCCCACAGTCCCGGGGATAATAATGCAGAACCAACCAACACATCGTCAACAGGTAACTTTTCAAAGACCAGAATATGGAAATTATCATTCGTATCACCATTTGTATTTTATGTGAATTCGGATTTCTCCATTATAAAAATGAAACCAAATATTCTATAAAGCAATCCGCCAGTTCATGCAGAGGATTTTCGCAAACTACTTACACTGCCTTTCTTCTTATAAGAGCGCTTCTCACATGGTCATACACCTTCAACTGTATGCAGTTTCCTCTAGCCAAGGGTAGGAAAAACACTGCCTCAACATGCTCAGGGCTTGCTTTACAAAAGCATTTTTCTATGGGAAAATACCATAGAAAAACGCCTTGTAAATCAGGCCCCAACTGTTCATTAATAAGTGATTTATAAAGCATTCTCTGTGAACGCAGTGTCTCCATAGCGCCAATTAACGTGACCTGTGTTATTGCTAATTAATACATTTACAGTGCATTATACATGATGGAGGTGTGTGGAGGGGCAGCGTATGTTTAACACTAATATACAAAATTTAGACAGATAGATCACGGGTGCCGTCAACACTCTAGCGGGCATTTGCATTTCAACCTTGACGTCATCCGCCAAGTGTGTGCTTAAGAGCAGCGATCATTTTTAAGCTTGTCATTTCATTATGTGACCCCCATCTGATGAATAAGTGGGACTTTTTAAGTGTACAACTTCTCCTGAGTGAACATACCTTTCACATGTACACAAGCAAATAAACGAGTCCTTTGGAACTACACGTAAGATTTGCTTAATTTTAATGACAAGAAATGAATTTATATTTTTGGACTCGTTTTCCCATCAGCGCTAGTTACTATAGTCAATGGGCAGGGACCAAGGGATTTGTAGTCAAAAACATCCAGCCGGCCATAGTTTGCACACCATTGATATAGCGCCTCTGTAGTCTTGGTTTAGCTGAACCCCACATCAAAAAAGATTTTTGCAGGCTTAAACTTGGGGCAGCTATTGACCAATCTGCATGACATTTTCCCAAACAAAAACTGTTGTTCACTCTGATTATTTTTGAAAGTTTTGTGAAGTTTTGTCCTGATCGTCAACATTAAGGGATGGCCCCAAAAATGGCATATCCCAGTTCTGAGGGAAAATTTGGCCGAATAGCAGATCAAATACCTGGTGGGATTAACGCCAAACATGGATTAGTGGCTGGTGTTTGGGCTGCCAACACATCTTCACTTGGTTTGGTGAAAAATCTTTTACTGTCTTAATTATCAGCTCTGTGTGGTGTAACGAAAAGCCCCAAACCCACAGAACTGAAAGGCATAAGGGAAAAATAACCTGCCAGACTTAATAAAAAAGAGAAAAGAACCTTCACATTGAAAAGGGGCCTATTGAGGCGAACTGTGGGGTTTCTGCATGTAACACAAGGATGTGCTATGTGAAAAGGCTTACCTATAATTACAAAAGGAAAAGCAGCCTTTTTAATTCGCAGTGGCAGAAGAATTCCAAATGCCCCTTTCACATGAAAAACAGGAGTTTCAAACATTGACACCAAAACTGCTTTGCATGTGTGTTTGCAGTTTAAAGAAAGACATGAGAAAAATGTTCCCCTGCCAACATAAAGATGTCAGGGAAATGACATTGGGCACAATTCATGAAATATTTGCCCAGTTCAAAGTGAATTTGCACTGCTGAAAAGTTACTTTGCACTGCTGACACAAACCCCGATTCATGGAACCGTGCAAATTGTATTTTTGCCATGCAAAGTCCGGGCAAAGTCATTTGTACTGCAAAAATGACTATGGGCTGACTTTGCCCTGCAAAAATACACTTTACACGGTTCCATGAATCAGGGTTTGTGTCGGCAGTGCAAAGTCACTTTTCAGCAGTGAAAATTCACTTTGAACTGGGCAAATAGTCCATTAATCGGGCCTAGAATGTGTGTTGACAAAAAGTAAAATATATTATGCTTCACATGCAAAATACCGGCAAACATTTGAAAGGAAAAGCCCACTTTGTTTCCATGAAAAGTTCCTGCATGCCTGTGGCAGACTTTGTGGTTCTCTTTCTGCAGTGCAAACCCAGAGAAAATTAAAACAAAAATATAATCCAAGTGTAGATTGGAAAATCACATCACATTATTGGCAGAGAAATAAATGCAGCATTTTCACTGAAACTGAAAACCATCAAAAGGTGGTGCACTGTGACAATTCAGACCCACTTTTCAGCAGAAAACTGAACAGCAGATAATTAAAAGCGTATTGTATTAATGCACGAAAGAAACAGCCCTGTACTTTCAGCACAAAAGCAAAAGTAAACCGTAATCAGTAAAACACCAAGGACAAATGGTGGGTCCCTGGGCAAAATCACAAAGGACTCCCCCACTGAAAGCCTGGCTTGCATCCCCACTATTTACAACTGCAATAAAATTTGGCCTGCCCAAAGAGTAGCAAAACCCAAGTTTCCCTAGACCTTCTGTCTCTGAGGGCAGTTCTTTGCAGGCCAAATGTTGTAGCTGGTACATGACCGGAATGCAAGGGAGAGGTGTGAAAACGAGCTGCAATCAAGGCTGAACCAACTTCTAACAACAAAGAGACTAATACAAAAAAACTCTGGTCACAGGCTGGCCCAGTTTGGCAAACGGCCTGGAGGAATCGTACCTCATATTTGCGAATATGAAGATTTCCTTTGTTTAAATAGACTGTCACAATTTTTTTTTTTTTTTTTTTTTTTGATGCTGTAGTTTATTTGAAAACTTTTTCATCGTATAGTTAAGTTGGATCCTTTTTTTTAAAAAATTGTTTGTCCAGTTCGAGTATAGAAGATAAAAAGAGGGCAATTGTGTAAGTGTACTTGTTGTTGTGGCCGCTGAGTAGAGCGGTCCATCTTTCTTGCGTACACATTTGTATCGATGAGAGTTGATAAAAGGCACCAAATTCTTTGCGTTGTGGCGCGAGTGCATTACATTCCATGACGAGGTGGAATATGGTTTCCTCGATTTTTTGGTCTTTGCAGAACCTGCAGTAGTTGTCTTCCTTTTTGATTTGTCTTCTTGTAGCTAGGTGTGCTTTTGTAGGGAGAATGTTTAGGCGGATTTTCAAAAATGTTGTTCGAATGGTTGGGTCTGGAAAGGTTTGCAGGTAGGCCGGTGGTTCATGGATTCTCCTGTTGTCTTTTGTACAGTGTAAGTTCTGTTTGTAGGTATTTTTTTGTTGAATGGTCTTTATCCAATCATTATGTAGCAGTTTTGTTTTTGCGTGTTGTGGACGAAGTGTAAGTAATTCTTCTGTGATATTTTCACTAACCATTTCTTTTCTCATTGTGGCTTTCCATTTTTGCAGTATTGTCGTGTTGAAGGTATTTTCTTTATGTCGCAGTATTTGAATTGCTGGGGTTTTCCCGTCTGTCAATATTTTGCGAAAGATGTCTAGTCTTTTCCACTGTACGACTGATTCAATTGATTGAGTTGCCAATTCATAACGTATTCTTGGCATTGGAAATGTTTGTGGGAGGCGAAGGACTTTGCGCCAGAAAGTCGCTTCATATTTTGTCCAGTTGACTCTCTGAGCGTTTAGCATTGCTTCGGTACCATAGGTGAGAATCGGGATGTATTTGTGTCTGTAGTAGGAGATAATTGGCTTGAAGGAGAATTTGCCGTATTTTCTGTGAAGGAGGCAGCCTTGTCTTGATAGCGTTTGGGATGTTTGTTCGATTTTGTCCAGCCACTGCTCTTCTGATTTAGACTGGTTTATTGTGATCCCAAGGTATTTAAACTCAGTAACATTTTCTAGTTCGACGTTGTCTATCATGAATGTACGTTGGTTTATTCTTTTTTTTTTTAGTGATTTGGTTAGGGTCATTATCTTTGTTTTTCCCGTATTGATCATTAATTCATTTTTTTTCATGTACTGGCTTAAGTCTGCCAGTGTTGTTTGTAACCCAGTCGGTGTTTTGTCTAGTATCACGATGTCATCGGCGTATGCCATGACTGGGACTGGGATCGAGTTGATTTTGGGGGGATTAGTTTTGTCTGATTTTAGATGGTCTTCAATGTCAGCAGTGTAGAGGTTGTAGAGTGTCGCTGCAAGTGGACAGCCTTGTTTGAGTCCGTTTTCTGTTGGTATGGCGGGTGTTGTAGTTCCTTGTCTCGACAATCTGACTTTTATCGTGGTTTTTGAATATAGTAGAATGATCGGTTCTAGGATGTCGGTTGGGCAGTTCCATGTTCTAAGTTTCGACCATAATTTTTCTCGCGAGATTGAGTCAAAGGCCATTTTTAGGTCAATGAATGCTGCGTAGATTGCCGAGTTGGAGTTGATAGCTTCATGTTTGATTACTTGGAGTAATACCAGGTTGAGGTTTGTTCCAACATTGGCTGTAAATCCTGTTTGTCTGGTCGAGAATTTGTTGTTTTTTGTGGCCCACGCAGTGAGTTGGTTTAATAATATTGTTGCAAATAGTTTTCCTAGCGGATCGAGCAGGGCGATCGGACGGAAGTTTTGAGGGTCTTCTTTAGGGCCTTGTTTGTGGATTGGTACGATTACTGCTGTTCTCCAGGAGTTAGGTATTCTATGCAGTTTATTGATCAGGGTTGTAATATGGCATAGAAGGGTTGCCCAAGCGGTTGGATCTTCCTTGATCATGGCATTAGATAGTCCATCTGGGCCTGGTGCTCTAGAAGTGTTGAGTTTGTTAATCAGGCAGATGAAGTCTTCAAATTCTGCTTGTACTTTCCATGTTGAGTCTGCTGTAGTTTGTGTATTCTGATGAGCTGTTTCTCGTAGTGCGTAAATGGTAGTAAAATGCGTTATCCATTTTTCTTGGGTTACATTAGCTATGAGTTTATGCTGTTTTTGTTGATTGTCATTGAGTAGGTTCCAAAGTTCTTTGGTATTGTGGGATTTGTGGCTTTTCAGTATTTGTTCAGCATCCGCTTGTTGAATGAGACTTTTTTGCGATTTGATCCAGTTTCGATGATTGTTTTTCAGGGTTTTGATCTGGTGTGAAGTGTCGGGAGCTGGAGTTTTCTTTAGCTGTCGTATTATTCGGTTTAGGTCTTTTTTCCTTTCGGCAATTTCCTGGTTGTAGAAATGTCGGTGGTCTTTCTGCGGACGATTTTTTCTGGTTTGTTGGAATGGGATTAGTATCCATTCATAGTCGATTTTTATATCATTTGCCAGTCTTGCCTGATGGAATTGTTCCGGCAATGAGGTTGAGGAGGCTTGCGGGATTCTCAGTCTTGTAGTTGTTCCATTTAGTTCTAATGGAGGAGGTGGTAGTGCTGTCACTGTTTTTTCTGGTTTCGCTTCTGAGTGTGCGGTAAGTTGGTTGTGATCGCTCTTGTCCGTTGATATCGTCTGTGCGTTTGTAACTGAATGGTGAAGGTTTTCAGATAGGAATATATAATCGATGATTGCATGGGACGAACCTCTGCTCCATGTGGGTGTATAGGAATTCAAAGTGTTCCCTTGGCTTAGAAGGAGTAGGTTCCGCGTTGTGGTTTCTTTTATCCATCTCTTTGCATTTGGTGATAATTGTGAGTGCTTTAAGAGGCTACCGTTTTTATCGTATAACTTGATGTTCAGATCGCCACAGATTATTGTTTCTGATAACGGGTATTTAGCTAAGGCCTCGTCAATCGAAATGAAGACTCCATCTAGGAACGTGTTTGTAGATATTGCTAGCGGGTTCCAGTAGAGGTTTAGAATTAGGATTGTTGAGTTGTTTTTGTCTTCTCGCTTTTGCTGGTGTTTTGTGGATGTTATTATGGTCAGTTGCGTCCAAGGGTTTATATTCTCGGAGAGTATTACTCTGATGTATGGGTTTATCTTGATCAGGGTAAGTAAGCCTGAAGCAGGTCTTCCTTGTTTTTGTACGATAGCTGGGTTTAGGAATGTGATAAAGCCATCGCATGCCGGTGGGTCGCTGAGCCAGGTTTCTTGAAGGCATATGAAATGATATTGCTCTAATTCAGCGGTTGTGTCCGTGAATAGATGTAAATTGCCTCTGGTGTTCCACGAGCACAATGACCAATTGAATCTATGGTTCATTAATTGTTATGAGTTTGAGCTCATTGAGTATTCTGTAGATTCTGTATCTGAGAGGGTGTTTTCGTAGTCATAGATTCTTCTGATTGCATCGGCATATCTGTCTGGATGTTGGCTTCTTATAGAGTATTCTGTAGATGCAGTGTCTGATGAGGGAGTTTCAAAGCTAGTTCTGTTGGGTTTGTTAATTCTATCTGAGTCTGCTTCTTTTGAGGCACGATTTGAGTATCTATCGTCAGTTGTCTGTTTTTGATTCCTCTGTTCAATGTGTAGTTCTTCATACCTTGTGGTTGCTTTGTCTTTTGGTTTGCTTGGTATTCTTGAGGAAATTGATGCCCAGCATGAGAAGCCTAATTTGTGTAGTTGTTTTCTTGTTGATATGATGAGTTCTTGGTTATTTTGGTCTGGGAGCTCTATGACGATCTTATCCAGGTTCCGGTCGTCTTTGAAGGTTATCAGAGCAATATCTTTTGTTGTGAGTTTCTTCAGGCGAGGTATTACGCCAAAGAGGCGTAGTAGGTTTGTTCTATTTAGAATTACCGGTTCTTGGTTTTTATTTGCATTTTCAATATGGATTTCATATGTTTCATTTTGTCGTAGTGGATTGACGAATATTGGTCTGGTCTGTCTGTGTTGACTGTGATCTTGTGGTGGTGTTGTTATCGAGGTCGACGAGATTGAATCATACGGTTCATCTCTGGTTGTGAGTGTTGAGATGTTTTCCATCGAGATCATTGAGATTTCTTCTAGGGAGATTTCAGTAGAATTGTCTTGATTTTGGTTCGATTGTTGTTCAAGTATTGAGGCGTATTCGTCGATTATTATGTAGCTTGTCTGAATTAGTGGTTGTGAAGATTGTTGATTGTTTTCTAGTGGTTGTTCTTCATGGGTGGTGATGTCGAGCAAGTCCTCGTCAATCAGCGATTGTGGCAGGGTAGGTTGCGCTAGTTTGGGTTTTATCTGGGTTAGCTGAACTTGAATGCTTTGTGTGTTGACAGCTGTTTGTTTCTTCTTTGGTTGATGCGCGATTTGGGTATTCTGGGTTATATTTCTTAGAAATGCTCGCGAGCCCGTTTGTCGTTTTTTGTTATTTTTCTGTTGGGTTCCTTTTATTTCGTTCGTTGTTTTTTCTTTTTCGAAGATTTGAAAGTTTTCCTTTGGATTCTTTGTTATGTTGCTTGAGATAATGGTTTCTGTTTTTTTGTTAGTATTATTTTGAGGTGGTTCTTTCAGTGTTTGTTGGGCAAAATCTGTAATTGTTTCAGGTAGTGGTTGTATCTGAGTTGGAGGTTGTGATGGTTTTGAAAGCGGCGAGGTTTGTAGTCGTTGGTCGTTGGGTCTGGTTGCTTGTTGCTGATGGTGTTCTTTAAGCATCTGTAGTAATTCTCCTGTAAGTTTTGTTTTTTCTTGTCGGTCTCCTCTTGCGATCTCTGCTAATCTTTGTTGCCACCGGTATGTCTCGTCTGCTTCTATTGTCAGTCTTGATTCCACTGTCGAGACAAAGTGTTCGATGTGTATCTGTTTTGAATGGATTAGTGCTAAAAGGGTCGCTTGATCTTTTATTGAATCTTTCAGGTCTTCTTGTAGTTTCAAGAAGGGGATCATTGATTGGGAGAGTAATGCGATGAGCATATTTTGTAAGTCCAACATTGTTGTTGGGATTCTTGGGTGCATATCTTCTTCATCTTGTACATGATTGTCGTTTTTCTGTTGTGGGTCTTTTGGTTTTTGGTTCTTGATTATTGGGTCTGGGGTATAGTAGGATTCATCCGAGTCATAGTTGAATCGTGATGGGACAGTTTTACGTTCATCCAATTCTGGTTGTCGTTCCTTTTTCATCTGTTTGTTTTGGTTTCCATAGGGGATGCAAGGGGTTGAGGTTGATTGTATTTGATTTATTTCTGTTCGTTCTCCAAGTACTTCTTTTGTTTTTTCTGCAGTAGACATGATGAATTCTATTTCGGTGGTGTCCAGTGATAGTTTTGGTAGTTTATTTCTTGTTTTGGATGTTGTTGGTTCCACAGTGCTGGCGGATTTGGCGGAATTGTGAGTTTTAAGCCATGCAAGGCGGGCTAATCTTGCTTTTTCTTTTTGCTTCAGTTGGTCTGGTGTTGGGATTGCTGGTTTTGTGGTTAGGTCTTGTGTTCGTTCTGTTTGTTGGCTGGTTGCGGTTAGCTTGGAGGCGACAGGGTCAGCTGTGAGTTTTGGTTCTTGATTATTAGTTATTTCCTGAGGGTTGCTGTGTATTTCGTGTAGTTTCTCCGATTTCATGGATTGTTGATTCTGGATTTGTTTGTCTGATATTAAGTCCTGTTTTGTGGTCGTCTGCATCTGTTTGGTTGTAAGTTCGATGGGTTCTTCGTTGCTGGTTGCAAGGTTTGTCAAGGTGTCTTGTATCCCGTTGTTTAAGGGGTCTTGTTTTGCGAGCTGGTGGTTTGCGTTCGGATCAGTTGATGAGTTGGTCAGTTGTTGTTCTAATTCGAGTTGGGAAGGCAGTAATGATGGCGCGGACATAATAGGTTGTCCAGGTTTGGTAGTGTCTGAGCTGTTTAGTTCAGATGAGATTATTTGGTGATTTTCTACTGTACTGTGTGAGTCTACTGATAGTTGGAGTTCCACTGTGCCGACGGATTTAACGAAGTTGTTGGTTTTCAGCCATGCAGTTGGATTGGCAGTTTCTAGGGTTTGGGCTCTGGAGTCTTCTAAGTTCTGTTTATAGTCTGAACACTGTGTCAGGGACTTTGGAATTTCTTTGTACAGTGTCACTTTCTTGAAGGATTGTTCCAATGTTAGCTGTAGTTGGTCTCTCTCCGTGGTGTTATCGGTCGCGTTCTTAGTTGTTTGTCTTGTTTTTGGACGTTGAGTTGGGTTTTGTTTATTAGTGCGAGTTGTGGCCATTGTTTCCCGATTGTAGAATGCTAGGCTTAGGTTTTGCAAGATTTCTGTTTGGTTTGTCAGAGTGCTGGTCTCCTTTTTTTTTTCTTTTTTATCGGGTTCGCTTTTAGGATCCAAGGGACTAACCCTTTCGGTCTCCTGGTTAGCAGTGGCTGCGAAGATGTATCCTTGTTTCGGTTTTCTCTGGTGGATCAAATTGCGCTTTCAGGATCCAAGGGTCGAACCCTTTCGGTCTCCTGATCGGTTATTTCGCGCAGGTGAGTGTTTGATTCGTCCTTCTGTAGTGGCGCGAGTTGCGCTTTCAGGATCCAAGGGGCAAGCCCTTTCGGTCTCCTGGTCAGCAGGGGCTGCGTAGGTGTATCCTTGTTTCGGTTTTCTCTGGTGGATCAAATTGTGGTTTCAGAATCCAAGGGTCGAACCCTTTCGGTCTCCTGATCAGTTATTTTGCGCAGGTGAGTGTTTGATTCGTCCTTTTGTAGTGGCGCGAGTTGCGCTTTCAGGATCCAAGGGGCAAGCCCTTTCGGTCTCCCGGTCAGCGAGGCTGCACTGGTGAATCTTCGTTTCGATTTATTGTAGAAAGTCAGGTACGCTTTCAGGATCTAAGGGCGGACCCCTTTCAGTTTCTTGATCAACGAATGGAACGAGGATGTATGGTTGTTTTGTTTCTCTGGAGCGGTTGGGGTTGGAGGATTAGGATCCAAGGGCGAAGCCCTTTCCGTCTCCTGATCGACGAGGGTAACTGGAGATGCCAGAAGTTAGAACGTTAAGTAGCAGGGGCGAGGCCGCAAAAGCGCGGGCGGTAGAGGATTCTATTCGGTGTGAGGTGGGGTGAAGACGCGTGTACAGTAGGCACAGGCAGGCTCCGGCGTCAAAGATGAATCGCTTGGTTACAGGCCAGCTGGTGCGAGCACACGAAGGGACAGCAGGGCTGTCAGCGGTCGCAACTGGGCTCAAGGCGATCAGCAAGTTCAGGGTCAGTGATGCAGGGCGTGGATGGGTGGTAGGCGAGGAGCATGTAACGGGTTTGAGATCCTGCAGGACGGGGAGCGATGCTTTAGGTGTATGTAGCGTGATGAGAAGTAGGTCACTTACACTATTTTGGCTGTCTTTGGGTGATTCAGTAGGTGGATTTTTCTGGGGGAGGCGCCGCGGAGCCTGCAGAGCCTAAAGACCAAAAGACTCTGCAGCAGACTCCGCGGCCGCTCCGCGGTGTTCTGGGTATTTTAAAGTCACCAGGTGGAAGTAGGCAAAACAAAGGTAGGACAAGAAGCAGGTCCTCACTGGGTTCAGGAGCAAAAAGCTGTAGAGTCCTCTCACAACCGCAACCAAAAGACTCTGCAGCAGACTCCGTCACAATTGTTGCATTCTCCCAGAAACCACAAGTCATACTGATTGCATGTATGTTTCATTTTTTAGATAATTTTCTGGCAATTCTGTTGATATCTAATTCTTCCACCTGTGACTTAGGGAATTGTAATGACCAGCTAAAAGGGGTTTCTGGCTGCTCTGAACATGTTCCGAATTTGAGAGTTGGCGAACTGGTGGAGTGTAGAATTAGGAATGTGAGGGATACATTGCAAGTTCCTAACAATTATGTTTTTTGTAAAATGGTGGAAAACGGCCATGCAACATGGTGTGGTTCTGGCTGTTTTATTAAATTCCCCATGATTACCTAAAGCAGAATATATATATGTATATATTATGGCAGTTACTAGTAAATCACTAAGTTTTTGTGCATAAGTAGATTTTTGCCAACATTTGACATGAAAACAAAAGGGGACTGCAAATGGGAATTGTCATATGTCTGTACCAGACTCTAAACCAATCCATAGAGAGAGAAGAGTAACTGGACAATCCTCATTGCAGGAACTCTTACAGATAACAGCCCAATGTTGTAGACTTGATGGTGTCATTACTGGTATATAACGTGAATGCACCACGAGTAAGGGACAGAGCTGCTGAAACCCACCATCTGACAGCTGCAAGGAAACACCAAAGGAGATTGCTGATATTGCATCTGGGTGGAGCTGTCTATTGCTGGGGAGGCCTAAAAAAGCTGACTGGGCCCTATGGTGAAGACTGGGGGACCATCCTTGAGAGTGGAGTGACCAGACCCCTGCCCTGTCCTCCAGGAGGGTCTTGAAATGCAGCTGGCTTTCCTGGAATTTAAACAGAGGCTTTCAATGTGAATACAACTGAGCCAATTGAAACCAAAGGTGGGGGAATCTGCTTGCCTTAAATCCTTTCACTTTATGGCGTGGGGGGGGAGGGTAATCCATGGGGGGAAAATGGTGTAGAGCCTTAGCCTATTTAACTAAAAATATTAATTTAATTAATTCCCCTTGGGGAAACACCACAGAGTGATTTTTGTTAAAATTTAAAATTAACAAAGCTCATTTCCAGTGTGCGCTGAAAACTATAGACTTTAATGTAATTGGGCAATCCTAGTTTGCCTGTTAACCTCAACTTCTTTTAGGAAGATGGGTGTTTTTGTCACAAAACGAAAACTCCAAGAAATCCCTAAACAGCCAGCTTCCCCAACACAGGCCTTTAAGTGGAGGGGGGCTGAAATCCAAAGTTCTCAAATCATCCCAATAGTTACTGTCCATCTTACCCAAAAAAGGCCTTTAAGTGGATGGGGGGGGGCTGAACAGAAACCACCAAATCACCCTGTGTTGATTTTAAACCAAACGTGTGGGTGAAATCATAATTGTCATATGCATTTGTACCAATCCCTAAACCCAACTGCTAGCCTTTTGAGTGTGCAGAAAAATCGAAATAGCACAGCAATACATATGTCAATTGCTTGTGTTCATTGACCAGTTTGATCATTTCTTGGAGTGAAATCTGTAGAAAGTAAAGTATTGTGTTTTGTATTTTTCCCAACAAACTTGCATGATTTATTTGTGTAACAAGAAGTTTAATTGTGAGCCACAAAAAAAGGTGGTGTGTGTCGTTTTAGTGTGATCTCTATTACCTATCCTCCAAATAAATACAAATATGTTTCCTATACCCTGGCCTGGATCTTGGCTCACTGTGGGCACAGGGGGGGGGGGGGGAGAGATCTGTGAGAATCTGTAAGGCCAGGGTAGTCTCAATATAACGCAACAGCTCTCTGGAGCATGCCCTGACCTTGGGGTAGGTGAGGGAAAGGAAATACCCCAGAGGTCTAGAGCATGCCCCTTACCAGAACAAAGCAACATTTTTGTTGAGTGACTGTGAACCATTTGACCAGACCACACCTCCTGGGCTCTGAACATTTTTGCTTTGCCCTTCTTACTTTGCATGGCATTTGGTATCCCATGAGCCTCAAACCTAGGAATTAGATCCTGGATCTGGGGGGCAGAAATTGCCAACCGCTGCTGGCCAGAAGATAGTGCGACTGGGGTCATTATGTTGGGGGCATGGCCCTATTCATTGTAAAGCATCCACTACACACAAGGTCATGGCTGATGAGCATGCCAAGCAGATATATCAGGGAGGGTCACTATGCCTAGGATCAGTTCCCATTGAGCTCCACAAGGCCATTGTGAATCAGGCAGTGCAGGTTTGCTGGCATGGTTAAAGTATACCAAAAAAATAAAATAAAGCAAAAAACAATGGAAACACATCATGAAGGGATGCTGTGGTTGTCAGGACTTGTTGGGTTTAATGGCAGCCCCAGGATTAAATGAACTGAAAGACCATGTTAGGCCCAACATGTGCAGAAATACCTCCTTGTCATGGGAAGGCACACCGGCAGACTAAAAAGCCAGCATCAAAAATGTCAACACTGCCAGTGTACTTAGTGAATTCAAATGTAGGTACTTCTGCAGTTGAAGCAAGGAACATGTGAAAACTGAAACCAGGCTGCAGAGGTAATTGAACGGGCACATTGTGCCTGACAGACAAAAGGCAGCATTTGACTCACAACTGCCACACATCAAAATGCTATGCACATTGAAAATCAAGAGTACAGAATGGGACTTTCATGCAGTTGTCAAAGCCAGAAACCCGCAACCTACTTTCCATTATAGGCAATGGCATGTTTTAAGCATAATCTTGCTGAAACAGATAGCAAAGAATAAAGGGCAACTCTGAAAACACAAAAAAGTGAACAGGGGAAAGTAGTGCATTTGCAGCTTTAGAACAATGAACACATGGGAAAACAAATCTTCATTGCCAGAGTCATGTGAAATATGTATCTAAATGTAAAATGCACTTTGATGCCATGAAGCAAGATATTAAAAGGCCTCATGTGAGAAAGGAATAGCAATATTTGAAAACATTAGTTTCTGTTCACTTGCCCTAACAGATGTAAAGGGCGAGTCTTGCCTTTACTCGTTATCTGAACATCTCTTTTGAAGAGCCACCTTGTGCTAGACTGAGGGTTTTATTGGGGTGGAGTTATTACATCTGGGTAAATAATGGCAGCTCTAAATCGGTTCAACGTTGTATAAACCCCAAAATTCAAGAAATTGTATGATCCTTCTCTGGGCTGACTGGGGGGATTGCCTGCAATCAAGACTGTCACATGATGCTAGAGAACCACCTGGCCAGAGAGATGAGATTGCTTGAGCATCCATTAAGCCCTGCTTTTGACTATGGGAGAATGGGCTTTTGACTATGTAAGAATGTTGATGGGCTTTATGGCCGGCAGACTAAACAAAGAAAGCAAATAGCCAGACCACAATAGTTCAGTTTGAAGAAATGAAAACTAATGTGCCACTGAAGTTTCAATATGCTGTAATTCTTTTACCATAGATTATATTCAAACTTTGTTGATTTTCTCAGGAACCATAAATCACAGAAAAATAACCCAAATATCACTGTAAAAAATATAAAAATGGCTTTCTCTTGACACAACTCTCATAAATATTTGACCTTAAGAACTAAAGTTACAAATTAAATTGTGTTTTTAGATCCCAAGAAAATGTAAAAAAGCTAAGCTTCCGGGAGGTGATAGCTTACTAAATTAGATATCTGATTAGAAATTTCATATTGATAACCGTTATACTTTTTGAATTAATCAAGAAAAAAATACATTTGCACGTGCAACATCATGCTGAGATGAGACACGTTTCACCAGAACCGGCATGGGCAGACCATTTTAGTCATATAAAGATTATTATACTAACTATAAATTCGCAGCAGCTGCCATGTAGTGATTTTTGAAGTGCAAACATTGAAATGTGTAAAAAAGTAAATTTTAGTGGGTGGACTGATCCCCTCCCAATTTGGCCTTGATAAACTGAAGAGGTCAATCACAGAAAAGTGGCCATCCCCTTGGAGAAGGGGATGGGGAATAATTGTCAAATCAAAACTGATGACCAATAAGCTGGCATATGATCATTTAGACATTTTCTTTGGGTGGGTGGTACAAGATTCGAAAGGATACACACAAGGGAACACAGCGAGAACCGCCTGGGAAATGAAGGAGAATGATTGACTGAAATCATCGGGTGGAACTCCTAACCACAAAAAGGGACAGAGGATTGGGATATTTGACCAAAGGAGGGAGAACGAAGGGAGACTGGAGAATATCCATGAAGGATGTTGGATTTGTGAGCAGACTCCTGTCATGAACCTAAAAGATGACCTCTCTGACTTTTCCTAAATGCAGACCTAGAGATGATTATGTAGGTTAACTTGTCCAACCAACTTTTCCAACTAAACCTAGTCTTGTGGGGATCTGCTTGAGTTTATGGGCCTCATTACACGGAAGGCGGTAATCCAGGGTGCTATTAGCACCCTGGACCATGCCGGTAAATTACCGCCCTATTCCAAGGTTGGCGGGGCGGTAATTCCCCCTTCCACCATTGCCCTTCCCCATTACCATTTTTGCCCCATAGGGCATAATGGGAATGGGGAAGGAGCTAATTACGGCACCGCAATTTTGCAGTGGCGTAATTAGCACCAAGGTCCCTTAGCGGGTTGGTTTTTAACGCCTGCAAAAAGCAGGCGTTAAAGCACCAACCCGCTAAAGCACCTCGTAGTAAGGCGTTAATGGTTAACGGTCACCGTTACCATTAACGGTGGCCGTTAACCATTACCGCCTTCCATGTAATGAGGCCCTATACCTTTCCCTTAATTAGTGGGTGGGGGCTGGCAGTAGGCCCTTAGCAATTTTATTAAACAATAATTCCCATATAACCCAATTAAATGGAGTAATTTTGTTAAAGTTCAAAATCAACATCATTGCTTCCATTGTGAATAAAAAACGATAGCCTATAAAGTAAATGGGTATTCCTATTCTTTTTGCCAACCCCAAAACTCCCTAAAATGAGGGGCGCATAAAAATGAAATTCCCTACTGCTTTCTGATTCCCCTGAACCCTGCATTAAGGCAGAGGGGTCACAAATGATTAACTGAGTAACTGGTTTGTGTGATGAGACAAAACAAAGTGTTTTCCCAAAGAAACAGAATAAAGCCTCATATCTGGAAAGCGCACTTTCTACAGAAAGTTGGATAGTGTTCACTGAGAGAAGTGTGATTTTGCAGTGCAGAATGGGGATGAAAAAGGTTTTCTACATAATTATGTGAAAGTGTTTGTTTTAAACCTTTGTTGTGCTAGAACATCGTGAGCATTGCAAAGTGCGCAGGGAGATTAAAATAAAGAGCGCTGCGCATGTCAAATTTCCTTTTTGAAAAGAGTGACATTTTATTTAAATAAAACATTGTGAAAGGTTAACCTAATACAAATTCTATGGTGTAGTTAAATTCTTTTGTTATGTTTTAAAGAAATGCATAATTTTGGCATTCAGGGATTTTTGTGTGTGATAAAAGTGTTAAAATGCTTATTTAACTTGCATTCTATTTACTGGAGACTGAAAAGCAAAAACGCACACGCAGGGTAATCTCAGATCTTTTATTACTGTTTATTCCCCAAAAGGTGAATTATTTGTCTAGAATCTTTGTTTTGGTGCCACAGAGAATGTGGCGTGTCATGTGAAGTTGTGAAAATATTACATTTTCCAGAATAATTAATGCAAATATATTCTTTTTATACACTGTCCTGGTTCTTGGCTTGACATTGCTAAAGGGGGAGAGATTCACTAGTTCTATAGATGAGTCACAGACAGGGCTGGATAGAACGTACAGGTTTCTTGGTGTGGCACTTTTGATGGGTGGAGGAAGGAACTCCCTGTATTATCAAAGCCCATAAATATATATCACAAACAAATCAACACTAAACTTAGCAAGTCAACATGAAATCCTTTTTTGTTTTGGTGAAAATCTGGTATTAAAATGAAAGCGAACAAGTAAATTGAAGATATTTCTTCCCTTTGATCCACATGCATTTGGCAGACCAAAATTCTAATCTGAACCCGTGGACAGGATTTGTTGATGCTTAGGAAAACCTTTTCAATCTGACAGCCATTTTGCTTCCATGGACCCCAGCCTTCCTAAAATATTTCTGCAGGACAGGGTCTATTGCAGACCTTTCATCTATGTCCTGACCCGAGGTTAGGCAAGGGCATTCCAAAAAGGGGTACTAGGCTTGATAAAGAACAAAAAAGGGCCACATTTGGCTGAGGGGTCTGAAGAGGGCAGATGTAGGTCCAGGAATCCAGAGGGTGTGGGTAACGAACATCATTGCATCAATCTCCAAATTTAGGAGAACATTTGAGCCCCCCTGGATGGCAGGCCTAGCAATTGTTCAGTAGATTCTGGAGGCACCAACTGCCAACCATTGGCACCCTGTCCCGATAGATTCCAATCAATGAGTCCTGTGGAGGAAGTATGCAGGACACAGTGCCTCCGGCATGGTCCCAGGTCGCACGCTGTGGGCATTTTGAGGGCACAATGCTTCAAGGCATGGCCACATGATCTACTCACCTTCATTGCAGAAAGAGTCTCTGCCCGTTGAGCATGCCCTACAGCCATGCAACGGGAACATTGCCTTCAGGGCATGGTCGCACGTTATGGCATGCAGCACTGATTGGTGGATCATTGATCCAGGCACAGTGTCCTCAGATCACTGCAGTTAGGATCACTGTATCTGTGGTATGGAGTTAGGCCTACACCTGCCGGCTTTCCAAGTAACTCCACTTTGCCCCAGTAAGGCCCTTTGGCTAATGACCCAGGGGCCCTAATAGCATAGCATGGGACTATGTAGGGTCAATTAATCTGCCCATGTTACATGGGCACTTCTGATGGTATCAATATGATGTCAATGTATGTGAAGTTGGCCAGCCTTCAGAGCTGCTGATTACAAGGCAGAGTTGATTGCCAAGATCCATGCATCAGACATTGTAGAGGGGGCTATGCCTTGTCATGTGAGCTAGAATCAGGTTTAATCAGCTGGAATCTTCATCCACTAGAAATTGGGAAACCAATCAACTGGAAGGGTTTGCAATCATCTGGGCACTGGAGAAGTTAAGTACACACATTTTAGTAGACCTTTTACTGTCATAATTGACCAAAGGCCCCTGGCATTGCTCAATGTAATTAATGAGTACAATTCTACATGTATGGAATTTTCTTTCTCTCTGAAAGAGTTGGAATTGACTGTTGCTCACGATCCTAGTCCTATCATTGTACTGTAAATTAATGATCACAAGCCCACATTTGAATTGAGGGGAAATACAAAAATGAGTGTTGACCTATTCCATGTCATATCTATGGTGTACATGTTTGTAAACCATTCTTATAAACTGTTCCATAACTGGCAATGGCCCTCATTACGACCCTGGCGGAGGACCATGGGGCAATTTGCACCATGGTCCATGGCGCAGAGCTGCCAACTCCGCCATGGGGGTTGGCGGACTTACCGCCCCATTCCGACCTTGGCGGGGCGGTAAGTCCCCAATCCCCATTTACCCTTCCCCATTCCCAATTTTGCCCCATAGGGTATAATGGGAGTGGGGAAGGCGTTAATTACGCCACCGTAAATTACGGTGGCGTAATTAACAACAGGTCCCGTAGCGCCATGGATTTTTCCGCCCGGAAAAACCAGGCGAAAAAACCACCATGGCGCTACGGGAACTCGTAGTAGGGCGGAGAGGTACGCCATGCATTACGCTGGCGTAAACCCCTCTCCGCCAGGGTCGGAATGAGGGCCAATTTGTTTTCATTTTTGAGGTTGCAACTATTTACTTGCCACTCGTTTCACTGTTTGCTGTACTCATGTTTGGTGGGTTCCAGGCAATATGAACTGACTTTCTTTAAAACCTGCCCCAACAACCACTGATCCAAGAGAGAGGTGGCAAATAAAAGTGAATTTCCACATTGAGTAAATGTTGTTAAACCAGACATGTTGTCTCTTATAGCTCAGGTATGTATATAAGATCAAAGTGGGGTGAGAGGGAAAATGCAAGATAGCTTTGCTGGTGTGTTGATGCGTGCAGACCTGAAATACCCTGTGCTCTGCATGCGGGTCGGTTTCTAGGTGTTCTGTGTTGAGAGCGTAGATGCACGCATGTACGAAGTGGGGCCTCATGTGCCCAGGGTGCTAGGCTGCATTTGCCTGGGCTCTGGTAGGGGAGTTGGCTTCAGAGTTGTAGTGTACCGATATTTGATGTCTACGGGGAGGAGTCTTCAATTGCCATGCGTGGGTGGCTTAGATGATATAACATTGTGTGTTTGAATGAATAATTGGAGCATATTAGTGAGCAGTCAGTGACCTTGATGGACAGAAAAACCTGAAAATACATAAAACATATCATAACATGGTATAACAAGGTTTGTGAAACGTATTGAAATACATCTCAGAGCATTACAAGTCATTGAAATAGATGGAAAATGTCTTACAGCATGGTGCCTTTGATGTGCTCTTACAACTAGAATCTTAGAGATAGGTCCCAATTAATTTTTTTCACATTTCCACTGTCAACCCCTATCCCCACTCTCTCAAATAAATACATGTACCCTATTTGCTGAAAGGATTTCGGAATTGGCAGATACAGGAAGGGGACAGTCTGGAGACTCCACTCATCAGCATTTACTAGGTGCGGAGGCTTATGGGAAGCAAGACATTTCGTTCAGAGAAACAGCAGCTTGAGATATGAAGACAAAGGCACTCCTTTCAACTTCTTTAGTATGCACATTGGCAGGCCGCACACTGTCTCAAACTTCACTCTAACTTGCTCAGTGACTAGAAAGGGCTTTTGCCCATCAGGGCAAAGCCCATTGAGGCATTGAGCAGTGCCTGTCAGGTGATCAAGGGCACGGGTCAGAATCCCAGCCCATTTCTCCTGGAAATCTAACCCAGTATCTCACACGCAATCATACCAAAATGTCGCCCTCACAATTTCGATGGCCGAAAATGCTGACTTATATTTTTTATTGGACCCCCCCTACACCACATATATATGTGGGGGGTATAGAATATAATATTAATATGGAGGGAAGCGGGGGTCTGCCCCCGCATATATATGTGTGTAAAGGGGTTTTTAAAAAAAGTCGTCAATAATCACCTAGATCCTCTCATACAGTCCACAGTGAATTGAAATAAATTCCCTCCATGCCACAGCCCACCACCCCTGACATGGTTTTGCAGCCGTTCCATAACTAAAGTTTCATAATAATAGTGAAACCCTGCCAGGGATTCTTCATGGTGAAACCTTTCCAAAAAGTGCCCCATGAAGCTGTGTGCACCATCCCTTATGCCTAGAAGGGTGCTGCAGCTGCAAGAAGGGGAGGAGATGCATGCTGACAGTGAAAGAGAGAGCAGTTGGGGCAGGAGAATACGGCGGGAGTCCAGTAACACTGCTTTTGTAAGTTTACAGTATCTCCTGCCCCTTACTCAGTACTCTTCTATGCCTGTGCTCCCAGGAAAAATGTGTGGCAGAGCTAACTAATGATACCAGGGCAAAAGCAGGTAAGCAGTATTCAGCTGTCTTTAGAAGCTGTCCTTCCAGAGCGAGGGAGGGGCCGTCAGTGTTTATCATATGCATGAGCTGTTTCTTAGCTGTCCCCACCGGGGCTGTCATGGATCCAAGAAGCAACCACCACAACCATCAACATCTATTGGCACTACAAAAGTGATTGAGGGGTGGGGATGTCTTCCTGGAGCAAGGTGGCTATGACTGATTCGTACCCGAATATTTACACATTTACACAAGTTGGTATGATGTCTGGGATGTGCGTGAACGATTGAGCTTGTGTACTTTTGAAGTTCATTCCCAAAGCTACACAAAGACATATGCGCCAAGCAGAAGGATCTGCCCTCCTACCATCGTGGGCACTGTCTGCAGCTTTTACATCCAATAGCAGAATCTGGGAAATCTACATAGATGGCTGTCACCTTTGCACCACTGACTAGCTTCCTGTGATGCGCACGTCGCCCTATGGAGTCGCCTGATTGGTGGGGAGGATCAACAAATGCCGGGACCCGGCCGAGCAGTAAGGCGAAGCCGGGCCCTGTACTAAAGGGCCACGTAATCAAGGCCCTGTCTTCTTCCCTGTCTACTCCATGGCTACTCGGCACGGTACTATCGTCTACTTTACTTGCAAGTATGCAGCTCCCCAGTCATCTACTTTCCCATCCTTTTTATCCCGGCGCTTTTCCAGGTAAGAGGCACCTACACGTGTACCTCACACGTATCTTGCAATTCAAGCCTGCTCCTTGCACCGAAGCTCGAGCCACTCCCCTCCTGACACCTTGCATATAATCCCGCTGCTCATATGCATCATTCGTACCAGACAAAGCTCGCCGGCCTTTCTTATGGATGTCCAGCTCCGCTATCATCACTGGAGCTTTAGTGCCACGAAGAGCTCCGCTAACACTATCCATATTTCAAACCTTTGGGTTGACCCACTATGCATCCCGGACTGCCGTACTTTCCAACTGATCACCGCTTTCAACTCCTCCGCCTTATCGTGTTGTAATGCCGCTAATATTGCAAGTGTACTGTTCTTCCATTCATTGTGCTCTCAACATCAATGTTGTCATCTATGATTCTGCGCATGTTTTTATGCCTCTGCAAGTTTGACTGCCTCAGCCCAGAACCTATGAGTTCATCCCCATCAGCCCGAACTGCCTTCCCCTCTCTTACTTCTACACTATTCCACTATTGTTTTTAGATGTCCCGTTCCCGCGCTACCCTCTACCCAGCTTGACTTACTTTGCCCATCTCTATGATTCCATCATAACCCTGCTCACACCGTAGCCCCCTCTACCTACGTGCCCTTTATGGCCCTGTGTCGCTAACACGCTGCAGTATTCCAACTCTTACGCATACAGCACCTCTTCTCATCCTATCCAGGCCCTGCAATAGCATCAGCAACCTTGCAGCTGCCCCCTACTAATGTCAAGGCTCCCACGAAATGGCGTCCGTCACCATCTATCATGTCTTATTACATGCAACATAGCTGCCGCTCCCTGTAACAAGAGGCGAGCCTTCCTATTATGCATTTACCACCCTTATCTTGGTGTATGTACGTAATGTAAAAGTAGCTCCCCGCAACAAGAGACGAGCCTTCCTATTATGCATTTATTACCCTTATCGTGGTGTATGTACGTAAAGTAAATGTAGCTCCCCGCAACAAGAGGCGAGCCTTCCTATTGTGCATTTATTACCCTTATCGTGGTGTATGTACGTAAAGTAAAAGTAGCTCCCCGCAACAAGAGACGAGCCTTCCTATTATGCATTTATTACCCTTATCGTGGTGTATGTACGTAAAGTAAAAGTAGCTCCCCGCAACAAGAGGCGAGCCTTCCTATTGTGCATTTATTACCCTTATCTTGGTGTATGTATGTAATGTAAAAGTAGCTCCCCGCAACAAGAGGCGAGCCTTCCTATTATGCATTTATTACCCTTATCGTGGTGTATGTACGTAAAGTAGGTGTAGCTCCCCGCAACAAGAGGCGAGCCTTCCTATTTTGTATACTCCACTACTTATTATGCCCAATATATTACAGATCAACCCCACACCCCCACACATCCCCATGGTCGCCTGTGATGTTGTGAGTACCCCCCCACACCCTCCATGGTCGCCTGTGTTGCTGTGAGTACCCCTCATGCTCGCCTGTGATGTTGTGAGTGCCCCTCAGTCCCCATGTTCACCTGTGCTGCTCTGAGTGACCCCTTCCACCCCTATGGTCGCCTGTGTTGCTGTGAGTACCCCCCATGGTCACCTGTGATGTTGTGCATACCCCCAATGCCCCCTTGGTCGCCTGTGAAGTTGTGTGTGTGTCCCACCACCCCCATGGTTGCTAGTGTTGCTGTGAGTGACCTCCATCCGCCATCTCGTTGTCCTTCCCCTCCCCTTTTCCCTCTCCTCCAAGCCACGCCCACCTAAAACTGACTTTCTGCATTTGTATGCCGCTGCCACCCTGCAAGATGGGGATAGGCATCCTGTATGTTTTTGCAAGCACTTATGTAACTAAGTAAGCCTTCTGTAACAGCGCCGCGATGCCCAAGGGCTGTTGTGCGCTTAATAAATGTAAATAAATTAATATGTTTTATCCACGTGGGCCTTTTGGCTGCCTGGCCACTTTCTGTCTTCTCATGACACCCACCCCTTCCATGGGTGCCAGCTTGCCCTCTCTTGCCTATTTCTTGCCTGACCAATCTGCATATTTCCTGTCTTGTCTTGACACCCAACTCGACATGGTGTCCAGCTTTACACTGACCTCTTCAGTGCCTTTACCCCTTTTGTCTGTACATTCTATGCTATATGTTGACACATATGCCGTTCACAGTCTCCATCTTTGCCCAGGCCTCTTCAGTAACATTTCTTCCTTTTGTCTGTGCATGTTCTCTTTTCTAGGGACATGTGGTTGCTTCAGGGTCTGCAGTGTGTGAGATGTGGGGGTATAGCTCTGCTGTCTAAAGCCTGACCCCGTAAGATGCAGTATGTGCAATGTATGGGGATCGCGCTGCTGTCTGAAGCAGCCAGACTGTGAGTCAAGTTTGCACTGCTGTGGCTAATGCTGTACCCATTCTTTCTGAGCAGAGCTTGCTCTGCTGCACCCGTTCTGTGGGAGGGAATCCTGGTCTGCTGTGGCCCATGCAGTAATGCTGCCTGAGTGAAGCTTGCACTATGTGGCCCATGCTGTGCCTATTCAGTGTAAGGGAAGCTTGCCCAGCTGTGGCCCATGCTGTAACACTGTGTGAGTGAAGTTTGCACTGCTGTGGCTAATGCTGTACCCATTCTTTCTGAGCAGAGCTTGCTCTGCTGCACCCGTTCTGTGGGAGGGAATCCTGGTCTGCTGTGGCCCATGCAGTAATGCTGCCTGAGTGAAGCTCGCACTATGTGGCCCATGCTGTGCCTATTCAGTGTAAGGGAAGCTTGCCCAGCTGTGGCCCATGCTGTAACACTGTGTGAGTGAAGTTTGCACTGCTGTGGCTAATGCTGTACCCATTCTTTCTGAGCAGAGCTTGCTCTGCTGCACCCGTTCTGTGGGAGGGAATCCTGGTCTGCTGTGGCCCATGCAGTAATGCTGCCTGAGTGAAGCTCGCACTATGTGGCCCATGCTGTGCCTATTCAGTGTAAGGAAAGCTTGCCCAGCTGTGGCCAATGCTGCAAAACTGTGTGAGTGAAGCTTGCACTATTTGGCCCATGCTATGCCTATTTCGTGTAAGGGAAGCTTGCCCAGCTGTGGCCCATGCTGTAACACTGTGTGAGTGAAGCTTGCACTGCTGTGGCTAATGCTGTACCCATTCTTTCTGAGCAGAGCTTGCTCTGCTGCACCCGTTCTGTGGGAGGGAAGCCTGACCTGCTATGGCCCATGCATCAATTGCTATAAAAGTGCAAAGCACATGTATTTATTATGATGGGTGATTTGAATGCCAGGATTGCGTCAGGATTAATAATAATTAGGCATTTATATAGCACTACAAACCCTCAGGTATCTGAGCGCTGCTTATTATTACCCACGGTGTGTGGTGCTCATTTATCGACCTCGGAAGGATGAAAGGCTGAGTTTGGCCCGCCGGGATTCGAACCTGTGTTAACAGGGACGTCAACGCGAGCGCTCTACTCGCTGTGCCACTTGACCGGCTTATCTGCAATAACAAATGATTGAATTTGACAGGAAGGTATTCCGTTCACCTGTAAGTTTCATATAAGAAGTAACCATTAAAAGGATAAGTCACTGGCAATGGGCATTACAAACACTTCTCAAATGTACGTCCATGTGACACTGACCCTGCAGCGTGTGTAGGCAACTGGTGGCAATGGCCTAATGTCACCAAGAATTTACAGTTAAAGACACAATGGGCCTCATCACGAGTTGGGCGGTATCCCGGCAGGATTACCGCCGGGATACCGCCGGGGCTAATAGTGTTACTGCCAAACTCCCAGTGCTATTAGCGCCGGATCACAGGTTTGGCGGAACGGTAATTCTCCATTCCCCATTGGGTCCGTTCAGTAATTCCCCATTGGGCCCAATGGATAATTTTTGGCACAACTACCATCAGCGGTATTACCGTGCGGTAACTGCCTCGAAAACAGCTGGGGATAAATGCTGCATAATCTGTGATTTGGCAGACCCCTAAATGCGGCAGTAATAGCATTAGCGCCGCATTTAAGGGTTACCGCCAAACTCGGTGATGAGGCTGAATGATTCCTATAACACTGCTGCTCTAGGTCAGTCGGTAAAGTTATCTAATTGATTCACGAATTCTAGCACGCGGAACGCCGTAACCCAGCCGAACAGGATGTAAGAGTAGTTGATTACAGCCATCTTACAATTTCAAGAAAGGTACACTGGCTTGAGAGAATACCTCCAGAAAGCACTTTCCGGGAAGCAGCAGGGTCAAAACTCATTATTATTTTAGAGATAATAACAAGGTGAGCATGTCTCTCTTGGCCTTAAGAAGAACTCGGTTGGATCGAAACACGTGTTAGCTAGAACTTTGGAATTTATCATTTCTAGAATAAAATTGATTTTTAATTACAATGGACAAACATGGATCGTCACATTCATATTTTGATCTTGACCGAGCCGACTATTAGAAATCTCAAGATAATGTTACAGACCAACCTAGCACAACAATGTTATAGGAATCATTGTGGGGATCATTACGAGTTTGGTGGTATATGGTAAAAGTGGCAATAATGGAACTACTACCACACTTACTGTTCTGCTGAATTATGAGTCTGTGGTAATACCGGCAATGGTAATACCATCAATGGTAATTTGTCCGTATTACAGTTGTCGGAATTACCGTCAGTGAAATTACTGCAGAGAACACCAAAGCTGTATTACCATCGAATTACAGGTCAGGACATGGCAGTAATACTGAGGAAATCCAACAGAAAAAACACAGAACAACAGCAAAGTTACCTTCCACTTTCAAATGACATGCTGTCAGTCAATGTGCATTCCTCTACGTTGGGTTGCTAGTCACACCTGCTAATTGTTTGAAGGACATCTCACACATGTAGGCAGAAGGGTATGGCTGTTCATGGGCCATTGCATGTGACCACAGCAAGACGGGTATAGTCGCTGCTGAGGGTGTCCACTCCATGGGCAGGTGCTCTTTGCCCCTTGTGCTGCCAAGGCGGCCTGTCTATACAATTGGTCTAGGGGTCCACTTTGACACTTGGCCTTTCTGAGCACACATGGGGCTGCAATTGCAGATTCATGCTGCTGTGCATAGGTACGTGCACAGTTCACTCAACATCCATGCATGCAGTCACAGTGTTGGCTAGGCAGCGCCCGGGGAATGTTGTTATTCTGTGCCCCCTGACGTGTTTGTGAGGCTGAAGTGGCACCCCGGGCAACTGGCTGGATCACCCATGCACGCAACTGGCTCTGCGTGGACATGCATTGGGTAACGTATACTTACGGCCATGTGCTGGCATCTAACCCTGTCCATTGGGCCAATCTGTGCTAAGGGCCACATTATTTGGTTGGTCATTTGCACTTTGCATTGCCCATGGGAGGGGACAAACTCACCTCCTTGTTCTTGGCTGTGGACACCGGCCTCTGCTCCACCGACTCCTTCGATCCCCTCCATGTCAAGGATGGAGCTGGCCTTATCCTCCCTCAGGGTCAATACAAGGGGCTCTGTGGTGCCTCCTCCTGTGTGTGCCCAGTGCCTCCTGTCGGTGCTGTGAGAGGAGGTTGCACACCCTGACCTTGAGGTCATTCCATCGCTTGAGACAGTCCTCCCCATCCCGGGGGACCATGCCTACGAATGTCACCTTCAGGATTATTCATGTCCAGAATGATGACTCGCGCTCCCCAGATGTTTTTCCTTGGTGTGTGCCATATACCTTTTCACAATTGGCAGCCACCACATCAGTGTGGACCTGGAGCTCTCTCTCACTGAATTTGGGCTTCGACAGCCTATGTTCAGGTACATTACCTATGGATTTTTCCTGGAACATGGCTCCTGTATCCTGTTGCTGTGGATAGCTGCAGGAAGTGGTGGATACAGATGGATTGAGTTTTTAAAGATGGCTGGCGCCATGCTTCCCGTTCTGGCGATGGTGCTATTTCCGTTGACGGTAATTCTGTCAGCGTAATTAGCACCGATTGCCTGGCGGTAACAGTAATTCTGCTGAATGCCAGTGAACCCTGTTTTGCAGTAATTCAGCCGGGTGTAATTATCGTTACTGTCGATGGTGTGTGTGCACTCCTGACAGGTTGTAATTAAGTGGTAATTCCACCAGACGCCACAGCGGTAACAGTAATTCTGCTGGGTGGAATTGCCGCCATAGTAACACTGAACTCGTAATGACCCGGTAGGTCTTAAATCATTAAGAAGAGTATAACTTGGATCTCTTACGTACGAATAGCTTTGTTTATTTTAATGTTACATTCAGTCAATAGTACCTCCATAAAGAATCAGGTTAGGGTGACTATGGAAGATTACCACATGTTTAATTCTGCCCTCATGAAATTGGATGCCTCTTGTGGGCATAATAAACTGATATATAGTCTGAACATAAAATCTGAAAACCCATGGATTGATGACGGATTTTGCGATCTGAGGAAGTTATTAAATAAATTGATGAGAATCTTGCCGGGGTGGAGTGGGGGTGATGATCTCTCATTTTGTGGGAAACTAAGTAGGATCAGGAAGGATTAGAAGGCCTAAAAAAGAAAAAAGATTTGCTATCAAGAGCAATGTTGGGCTAATTTAGTGAGAGCTGCCAAAGATACAAATCAGAGAGAGGTTTTGCACTATATTGCACAATCAATTGGCAAAATAACTCTGGTACGATCAATCCCCATTCATAATATTATTTGGGAACAATTCCTGGTCGATCTCTGTCACTGCCACCTATATAGGGTAGATCTACGTGATTTTTCGGCGACTGATTTTACTGCAACGGAAATGTTCACATGGGAAATGCATGAATACAAAATGTTTGTACATTTCCCATGCGAACATGCAGGGGTGTCCCCCGCAACCCCCGGTCGCTATACTGTGTATACCCCCCGCAGCCTTTAAAAACATTTTTTTTACAATGACCCTAAAGTTCGAACTTTTGGTAGTTAGAACTTTTCGTGGTGTGTGTTTTAGGTCTTTTGGTGGGGTCAGTAATTTTTTTCTGACATTTCGTCCTATTCCATGTGGACCAACTATATGTCTGGACACAATACCGGACACTGTTATCTCTATTCCTAACCAAAAAGTACTTCGCTCAGGGGATCTTGTTTAGAACACAAGAGCCAGTTGGGCTGCATATATATATATATACATATAAGCAGCCCAACTGGCTCTTGTGTTCTAAACAAGTTCCCCTGAGCGAAGTACTTTTTATCTTACAGAGAAATGAGAAATCATGGACCGAAATGGATCATCCCCTGCATTGTCGTGTGTATAATGACAAATCTCACTCCTGAATCCTGGAGGGGGCAGCATTTTAGTCCCTATTCACAAAATGTGAGATATTTGCCTGATAATTACCGGCCAATAACTATATCGGAAAACTTTGGCAACAGTTTTTCAAGACATATTGTCTGAGAATTGCACGTTTTGTCAGAGGATAGAGAGATTCTTCCTGTAGGACAGTGCGGGCTAAGAAAACAGCAATGCACCCTAAACAATTGTATAGTACTTGCGTGCCTAACTGAGAGATGACATCAGATTTAATTCTGTGTGCTACACATAATGACATGTCTAGTGATTTTTACACAGTGCATAGGCCACAGTTTGGGACCATGTTAAAATATTGGGGTATGCAGTTTTTCATCAAATAGTGAATATTATTATTACATTACAAATGAAGCAGTGGGTATGTGTGCAATTGGATGCATCTGGTCATCTAAGGCAATTGATACAGAAAATGGACAAAGACAAGGTTGAAATCCATCCCCGAATGTCCTCTCATATTTCGCAGATCTTCCCCAAACTCCTACATTAGTTCGATTTTTTCCCCCACATTTGGCTAATTATTCCCTGCAGGCACTGCTGTAGGCAGCGACATTGTAATTGTTTAAAAACTCCATTCAAGCTTTAACAAGCTGTATCCGAGTTACTGCACGAAGAATTCCTGGAAGATAAACTAAGCCAAATTCATAGAATTTGTTAGTAAACAAAAAAACATTATCCATTTAAATGGCACTTAATTCATTTGAGCTGTAGCTGGCGAGGGACTACAGATAACTGCAGTAGTTTTTCAACAGTATCTTAAATGGGAAATGCAAACAAATGAAACAACTAAAAAGGGAATTATAATAATAATACGATAAATGCCTTTAAATGATTTGCAAGTACTCAAGAAGCCAGTGACATTACTTCAGTTGTAACAGTCTGGGAAGCAAAAATACGTCCCGGGTAGTATATTGTGTTGAATGTTTATCTTTGAAGTCATTTTCAAAATTCGAGAAGATAGAATTCCTTCCGTGGAAAAATATTTTTCTAACCAAGCATTGAGATTAGAATCGGGTCACATCGATCTCATTTTAATGGATTGGAGGTGACTTTTGATCTCAGACAGAAGCTGTATGTAGCCATCCCCAGCCTCTACTGCATTATGTATTATAGTGTGGCGGTCGCCACACTATAGTTAAGGTGAGCCACATAATTGATAGGAAAACTGAAAACTCTATTGCTAATAACTTTTGACTTGCATGATGGATTTAGCCAACATTTTCCAAACAAAAGGTTTGTCACGGGCCCCCACCCCTCTACCCCCAGACTGGAACTTATAATAATAATAATAATTTGGCATTTATATAGCGCTACGAACCCTCAGGTATCTGAGGCCCCACGGTGTATGGTGTGCATTTATTGACCTTGGAAGGATGAAAGGCAAAGTTTGGCCCTGCTGGGATTTGAACCTGCGTTAGCAGGCTCTGCACAATGTCAAAGCAAGCACTCTACTAGCTGTGCCACTTGACCGGCTAGGAAGCAACTGTGTTAAAAGTTATTAATAAAGCAAATAAATGCTGTTTTTGGCCTACTCCCATCCATCTCTCCACAGAGAAAAAGTGTGCAGTGCACAGGAAAAATCGCTGGACCGAACTGGACAGAATTGGAACATGTGTGAAACAACTTGGGCACGAATCATTGACTCGATTTTCAGGAGGGGTCTGGGGCTATTCCATCCAGTAGATGGTCACACTATTTGATGCAGATGGGGATACCTCCTTCTCTCAAAATTATAGCTATACATGTGTCCCAAAATGCATCAGTGAAGCCTTCAGAAATGAAAAAGCCACCAATTTTTTGCTCAACGCGAGAGTTAACCGCCGTTATAACCTGGGTTCACCGAAAACAAAAAGTGCAAAAAAGCCACTTGGAGGAGGAAAAAGGATGGCATGGTACCAGGATAGAGGTGGGTAGAGGGAAAGATGACACTATGTGAAATTGGGGCATTGGGGGTGGTCTGGGGACAGAGTTACAGTTCGTACATGTTTGCATAACCTGGGTTATACCTGGGATTAAGCGTGGTTATAACCGTGGTTACACCGGAAGACGCGAGCGGGAATGAAAGTGCGTCACATGAAATGAAGAGTGTAGGGTGTAACGGGAGAGGGCTAAGGAGGAAAAAAGCACAAGAGGGGAGTGTAGGGACCATGGGAAGAGGAGGGGGCACTTGGTGGGTGCCTGTGAGGGTGGCAAAGAACTGTGGATTTTTGAAGCGTTTTCATATAACCGCGGCTATACCCGGGGATAACCCAGGTTATTGGTAGTTCAATGGCAGAACCACAGGCATCTTAAAACAGTTTTTTTAAAAAGGACATTTTACAGGTAATGCAGGATTGGGAAAAGAATGTAAGGCCATGGCTAGTGGGCCCTAAAGAAACTTATAGGTATGATATGATATGGCATTTATAATGCGCCTGTACACATGTGTGGAACATGCACAGTGGATATGGTATAACAAAGCCTTTGAAATTCACAGAAAATTACCTAACGGACAATTAAGGTGACCAGATGTAACACAACAAAACCCTTGGAATTCAGCAGACGTGCAAAGTGATGATCATCTCAATTCCCGCCCCCCCTGTTGAAAAGCCCACAGGCAAATACATAACAGATGGGATTCACAATGAAAATAAAGTTAGAGGCTGGCAAGATAGCTCAGTGGGTTGAGCGCTCGCTGCTGCGATGTGTGTGTGAACGCATCATTAGATTCTAGGGGTCATCAATGGGTGGGCATCCAAATAAGATGATCATCACTTCCCACATCCACTGAATTTCAAGGGTTTTATTGCGTTACATGTGATCACCTTAACTGTCCCTTATCTAAAGATGTTTCATTGATTTTATATATATATATATATACATGTATACACACACATAAGAAAGAGACCAGGGTGGTTTATAAGTTAATCCATGATACCTTAGATCAGAGTCATAATGCACTGGCTTTATTAGAATCATGCACAATGAAGAAAGACATTATAAAAACAGTATCTAATAAGGCAAGTTGTAACTCCGCTTTGTTTCACTGTCCAGAAAGACACACGCTGGAAGGTGTCTGCTGGTCAGCTGTTACAAAAATAAGGGTGCCTGTTAAGCTGCAGATCCTTCAGGCGATTCACATGAATCAGAAAAAAGAATGGATCTCGGCAGCTGAGACTGAAACCTTTCTTCATATAAACAATGTTAATCTTGTCGATATCACAAAATATATTTATTTATATACAATATTCACAGTATTAATTCGTACACCATCTTACTTAAATGAAAAAATATATGAAAAAATATTTTGACATCTACATGTGTATTCCACCATTCATATCATATTCATTCACACACACATTATCAAACGTATCTACACAAATGGGTTAATAAAGCACCCAAAAGTACTCAAGCAATTAAACAATTCCTAACACCTATTTCCATTCTACATCAGTGTTTATATGCAATTCAAACAGCAATCTGCTTATTTGACATAATCGGCATATGTTTCGGTCATTGTAAAAGCTACAGGTGAGCACAAAAAAACTTAATGCAGCCTTCTTCAGGATGTGGGTAGGATAAAAATACAACCTGCCCGGTATTATAGGGTGGAAGATATCATCTGGCCTGAATCGCCAAATAACAATGTTGGGGGTGGTGCCAACACAGGAATTAATCCTCAGCCCTTCTGCGGTAGAAGTGGCCTGAATAACTAATCAGGCATATTTCCCTTATGTAGAAATTCAGTGCACAATGTATTCATCCATGTCACTGGCCCCAGGGTATAAAGTAAAGAGACACCTGCGTCTGTCTCCTTGCATATAAATTGGTAATGGAAATTCTTGAGTTACTGGATACACGTGGCAAATCACACATTTTCACAAGCATTCCATTAATACAACGTGGTATTTCATGTTGTCAAAACTGTGTCTCCCGGAGGCTTAGTCACAAGTCCATACGAGTTCTGGGCAGAGTAAACAAACGCCCGTGGTCAGCTGTGCAATTGGTAAAACCACAATATCTGTATCCATTAACAAATCAAAGAGTTTGAAGGTTCTTTCCACAATTTCAAATTGACCAATTAAATACTATGGAAGTAACTGGGGCTGGGAAAATCCTACCCATCAAGAAAGGATTTCTCCATTCTGTAAGGAGGCCGCTCATGATGGCATTCGTGTACGGTTCATTTGCCCCATGCTGAACATGCCCCGTGGGCACGGAAGGAACAACCCCTTTCACTAAAATGGGGAGTAAGACAAACACAGGATGCTTTAAATGTGTTACATTGTCCTCCTGGTTTCTTGAAATATGTGGACCTTCTTCAATGTTTTCAAGATTTTTATAGGGTAATGAATGTTTAGAATTGGGCTGAAATTGCGAATGTTTGTAGTTAATATACATTAAATTAAATGTTCATATTGATTTTTGGCTACTTTAGGCTGTTTCCGTTAATGGCTCTTCTACTGCATTTGAAACTAATTTTACCAGAGACGTCTTCCTTACCATCCACTCACATGCCCTTTGATCATGCCAGACTCTCCAAGCGAGGCCGAGTCCCTTCTCCGTGGCCTGACATTCACGTTTTCTCCAACTGTTCACTTGGAAGATGCACGTTAGAATCTCACTCTGTGCCCTTTGGTCCCTGGGCCTTTTGCTACTGTGGTCTTTAATCATTCAGAATATCATGCAGCCTCCTAGCCCTACCTACCCTGCTTGCCTTCCATTGACTGCTTGCCCTACCTACCCTACTTGCCTTCCATTGACTGCTTGCCCTACCTACCCTGCTTGCCTTCCATTGACT
The DNA here is from genome assembly GCF_040938575.1 of Ambystoma mexicanum. Lineage (NCBI taxonomy): Eukaryota > Metazoa > Chordata > Amphibia > Caudata > Ambystomatidae > Ambystoma > Ambystoma mexicanum. Next base: position 54,889,403 of record NC_090922.1, on the reverse strand, counting down.
GCTTGCCCTACCTACCCCGCTTGCCTTCCATTGACTGCTTGCCCTACCTACCCTGCTTGCCTTCCATTGACTGCTTGCCCTACCTACCCTGCTGGGCTTCTATTGACATCTTGCCCTACCTACCATGCTGGGCTTCCCTTGACGGACCCGAGCTGCCATGCACACTTTTACAAACATACACTTTATTTCTCCCTGCACACTTTTATATGGACACCAATTGACGTCTGTATGCAAATTGAGTTCCTATGTATGTTTCTCGATGTACATTGTAACACAACACGTTTCTATATATACACCCAGTTGCTGCACTCTGCACACCTGCACAGGAACTCAGTCTTCCTGAATACTGTGATCTAGCACAGTGTCCCTGCACACTTATATGTACAGTTATGTAATCACATGTGTGTGTGTGTAGTACAGTTATGTATGCATGCGTGTTTATGTGTGTGAATATGTTCACACACACACACACACACATACACCCTCCACCCAAAAGTGTTGCAAGGAAATGCGGCCCAGGGTTCTCGTCCATGCCTGGTGATGAGGGGAAAAGAGGAGATTGTGGTCAGCGAGAGATAATCCCAGCATTGTTAATATCCTGTACTCCCAGAGCAGCCCATTTTTTGGTTTTTCTTTAGTGTGATTTATAATTAAAGATTTTAATCTGCCTTCATGGGGAGTTAATGGGTCCTCTGCTTGATTAGAATTCATAAAGCTCCCATTTGCACTGCGGCTTTGCGATCCCGGGGAACCGCTTCGCAGAATCTGTGCAATCCGGCCCATGACAATGGGGGGCAGCCCCGACAGCTGCATCCTGACTCCAGCGCCATCCCGAGGGTGGACACAGGCAGGCTCCTGGGAGCAGGATGCCCGCGCTCTCTGATGCCTGAAGAGCTTCTGGTGCCATTCGCAAACGTTGCCCGCGAGCAATCCTCCTCATATACCAAAGCGGGCCTCAGGGCCATGCCCGCCCCCTTATCCTAACATGGCTAAGTGGAGATACCCTACCCTGCAGAGGCAGCTCTGTTCATCCCCACCAGCCCCTAGTAACCCTTCTCCAAACTCATCCCCCCATTACAAACAGCTCCTCAGCAATAACGCAACCAACACCTGTAAAATAATCACTCTCAGCATTGTTTTCAGACAATCTGAAATGGTAGAGTTCAGGCTCTTACCACTGTAGAAGCCCACATTCAGTGCTTCTCCTTTGCTCTTCTCACTGTTGTCAGCCCTCTAGCCAAACAGCAAGCTTGGAACAGAGGCTCTAACTGCCTGTAGAGGCTGCATTTGAAGCTATAATGTGTACACACTGGGCAGGGGTCAAGGAGAGATGCACAAGGTTTGTCACAGCAAGCCAGGGGTGGGGTTGCACCCCCCACCCCAGCGTCCCCCGCAAAGCTCTAATGGAGTTGTCAAGCTGTAGCGCGTGCTTGGTGACCTCATCTTAGGCTCAGGGCCACTAACTTGGGCGCAGGTCATCTACCGCACAATAGAGCCCTCTATTGAGAGCTCTAACACTTTATTAGTAAACAACATATTCTACATATCCCCCTCCACACCATAAACAGGTTTCCTCCAATAATGAGCCAATTTTCCTAATTTATCTTTCATGCTTATTGATTTATGAAGCCTGCATGGTAAACATAACACAATCTTGGTACTAGAGGAGCCGGCATGTGGCGTTCGGGCGTAACATATCCTCTGAATAACTAATAAATAGCCCGCCAACAAGTGCTACAGACCACCAGTATCTAACCACACCACATTCAAACAGGACTTACTTCCTAAATATAGCAAATTCATCTTCAATAATCCCTCGCGTCTCTTCTCCAATAAGATATGAACCTCCCACCAGGGCCTAGCAGACCCTCTTCGACAATGGGCCTCATTACGAGTCCGGCAGTAACCATGCCGGAAATTTCGGCAGGTTACCGCCGGACACGTACTGCCATTCCGCCTCCGTGATTGCCGGAATCATCGGGGCATTACAACCCCGGTGACCCGGTAATTCCAGAGGCAGAAATCGGTAAATCCCCATTCCCAGGACTCCATGGGGATGGTGACCATGGAAACACCGGCTCCATCTATGACAAAGCCAGTGTTTCCATGTCCGCCGGCAGCCGGGTGGTGTTATACCCGCCAGGTCAGACCTGGCGGGAGTGACACCTCCCACCTGCAGGACTCTTAATCAGCCAGTCCGGAAAGAACAGTGGTGGCGGATTTACCACCACCGTTCTTTCTGGACCGGCAGGGTCGTAATGAGGCCCAATGTATTCCTCCATAGAGACCCCTTAAATGACTTTCAGCTGGTACACACTCACCCCCATCACTACTGAAAGGTCTCTCTTTAATTACATCTGACTTCCAATAATAACCAGCTAATCGCCATCTGACTACAAGAACTCCCATCTTAACAAACCCGTCAAACCATCAGTCACCTCCAACCATAACCAACCACTCCAGTAACCACGCCCTGGTCCACCATAAAGACGAGAGGACAGTAACGTACGAACCCATCATATCAACCACTCCTGTGTTGATAGTCACCAACCTCTTTTTGAAACAAGCTCATTGCCATTTTACCAACAGCCAACACCCATCCAATGTGCACTGCCTGCCATAACAATTAACCCTGATTACTAGTGTTTTACTGTCTATCATCAACAAAAAATCTCTTCAATCCTCACTGAGATCCTAATGTTCGGTCCATAAGCATTCCCGCCTATTTACCTACCATTCCACTTCCATAAGCACCTATCTCCTCCTGTTAGAAACACCTCTGCATTTATTGCACAACTCCAGGTTTAATTTGTCACACGTTCCACCATAACATGTATCTTCAAGCATCCTACAGCAAGCATTTACAACATCCCCAACAACACTCAGCAAATATATCTACTTTCCCATTTTACCACCTAACAAAAGTCACCAATCCTTTTATAATCACACATGCTCAGAAAACTCCTCTCTTACTGGGAGCCATGACCAAACAAGTAGAAGTAAAACCAAAAAGAGTGCCAGCTCCAGAGATCTGTGAGAAGCATAGTTTAATATTTTACCAACAAGCCACATGTCCTTAGGGTCACCTTCATGATCTTCATGATAATGTTAGCACTATAAAATCTGTCAATAGACCTGCCCAATATTCACAGGACCATCTCATTTGATTCAGAGACTCTCTGGCACTTCACACCTATGAAGTTTGCTTGCAGAGCCTGGTAGGGTGTGCTTTGTGCTGTCTGGGTCCTGGTTTTGGAGCTGCTGGAGGGTCCTCTGGATTTGGTATCTCGCTCTGTTCCCTGGGATATGTTTTGGGGAGGGATCTTGCTTCCCTCTTGAAATTCCTTGCCTTCCTTCACTGGCGGAAGCTGTAATGCAGTTTGCACCTTCAGCCAGGGTCCAAATGAGTCCTTTGTGTTACTCCTTGTGAAGTCTTCAGATGATCGGCTAAGAGAGGGGCTCAGCTCTCTTTTTAAACCAAATGGGCCCCAGTGATTGATGCATGCTAAGCCTACCTTAATGAACCAATCCTGGGTCCCCTCCCACAATCTTCTGTTATGCGTGAGGGCATAACCAGAGTGCTTTGCACAGGAAAGGTAAAGGGTTGAAAACATGTACTACGAAGTCCCACTCATCTCCCTCTCTGTTGTGGATCTAAGGGTCTCTCTGGTTAATTGAGCTATCTGTGGTTCCTGATCAAAGTGCAGGTCTCCCTTGAAGTTATGACGAGAACAGACTTTCTGTCTCCACCAAATCACAAACTCCTTCCCTCTAAAAGGGGGTGCCCCTGCAGGGGTTGCCTACTGTAAACAGTTGTCTGAGACATGACATTCACTGCCCTTCATACTAAGGGGTGGGAGCTGACTTCAGGTTGACACAGATGCATATAAAAAAGGTGCTGGGTTTCCTGTCCCATTAGTCAGCTCTGCGACCAGGCCTCCCGTAGGCCTGCTTCAATCAACTCTCATCAGTATGTGCTGCCACCAGCAGACTGACAATGGGTAGGGTGGATACATATAGCCTTTGATATTTAATTAGGATGGTCATGGCAGGAGGAAGGGGCTGCCCTCCTCCTCCTGATGCTTTCATGTACTCCTGGCTGTCTCATTCCAACCAAATGTGACAGGAAGGACTCTGCCTGTAGGTCTGTAGGCTCGAGTACACAGAACACTGTTTTTGTTGTGCAGTGAGCATATGAAAATGTGTGCGGTTTAGCCGCACACATTTTCTGAGGTTGATCTCCCATCAAGAAATGCCCAGGCGAGTGCATACCCGCCATGCGGATGGTCGAATTCCTCAGAGTTGCTCCCTTGTACTGCTACCATCACAGACCCACGTATGCCCTGCCATATACCTGTTGGCCCCTTCTAACTGCTGACACCCCACATGGTTCTGATTTATAATCATAGGTTTCTCTGTGATTATTCCATGCTGCTGGTTGATAAACGCAAGTTGGTTTCTGGGTGATTATTCAATGGTGCTAATTTAAAATCATGGTTCTCTGCGGGATTAGTCCATTGTGTTGACTGATGATCATGGGTTTCTGGGAGGATTATAGCACTGATTGATAACATAGGTCTCAAAGTGATTATCACATGGTGCAGAGTTATAATAGTAGGTCTTTGAATGATTAGTTAATGGTGTAGATTGATAAGCATAGCTCTCTGGGTGATTATGCCATGTGATTATTTACAATGACAAGGGCGATTATTCCAGGGTACTTATTTGTAATTGTATGCATATGTGTGGTAATCACGTGGTGCAGATGGATAACTTTAGGTCTCTCAGTGCGTATCATATGGTGCTGATTCATATATGTAGGTATTTGGGTAATTATTCGTTGGTACTGATTTGTAAACGTAGGTCTCTGGGTGATTATTCAATGGCACTGATTGGTAATCATAAGTGTTGGGGGTGATTATTACATGGCGCCTACTGACAAAGAGTAGCTATCCGTGTGATTAACAAATGGAGCTGATTGGAAATCACAGGTGTTTGGTTGACTATCACATGGTGTTGATTTATAATTGTCAGAGTCTGGTTGATTATTGCATGGTACTGATTTTTAAATGTACGTCTCTGGATGATTATTTCATGGTGCAGATTTATAAGTGTAGGTCTGAGTGATTAATTCATGGTTTTGTTTGATGATTGTAGGTCTCTGAGTGATTATCACATGGTGCTGATTTATAGATTTATAATTGTAGGTACATGGGTGATTATTGCATGCTACTGATTTATAAACGCGGGTCTTTGAGTGATTATTCCATAGTGCAGATTTAAAATTGTAGGTCACTGAGTGATAATTTAGTGGTTTTAACTGATCATTTTAGGGCTCTGAGTGATTGTCACATGCGGCTGATTTATAATGGTAGGTCTGTGTGTGCTTATCATATGGCACAGATTTATAATTTTCGGTCTCTGTGTGATTATTCCATTATAATTGCAGGTCTCTGAGTAATCATTCCATAGTACTGAGTGATAATCGAAGGTCTCTAGATGATTTTTGCTTGATACGGATTTAGAACCGTAGGTCTCTGGGTGATTATTCGAAGGTGCTGATTTATAATAGTAGATCTTTGGGTGATTATTAGATGGTGATGATTCCTAATCATAGGCTTATGAGTAATTAGTCCATGCTGCTAATTTATATTTGTGGGTATCAGGGTGATTAGGGTGATTATCACATGGTGCTGATTCATAATCGTATGTCTCTGAGAGATAATCACATAGTACTGATTTATAATCGTAGGTCTCTGATGGATTATACCACTTTTCAGAATTACAATGTTAGGTTCTGAGTGATTTAGTGCATGCTTGCTGCTGACTGGTAATTGTAGGTCTCTGGATGATTATCACAAAGTGCTGATTTATAATTCTAGTTCTCCGGGGTATTATTCCATCATGTAGGTCTATGAGTGATTAGTTCATGGTGTTGATTGATGATTATAGTTTTCTGGCTCATAATTCTCTTTTGCAGACTTATAATGCTTGGTCTCTGGGTGCTTATTTCATGGTGCTCGTTGATGATGATCATAGGTGTTGGGTGATTTTTCCATGGCGCCTATTGACAAAAAAGGGGTCTCTGGGTGATTAACAAATGGTGCTGATTGAAAATAGTAGGTGTTTGTGTGATTATCACATGGTGTTGATTTATAATTGTAGGTGTCTGAATGATTATTGTATGGTACTGATTTATAAATGTAAGTCTCTGGATGATTATTACATGGTGTATTTTTATAATTGTTGGTATCTAGGTGATTGCCACATGGTGCTGATTAATATACTTGGGTCTTTCATGATTATCACAGGGCCCTTATTTATTATTAGGGGTCTATGGGTGATTATTGCATTGTACTGATTCATAATCGTAGGTGTCTGGATGATTGTAACATAGTGCATACTTAAAATTTGTGGTATCTAGGTGATTATCAAATGGTGCTGATTAATATTCTTGGGTCTTTCATGAGTATCATATGGTCCTCATTTATCATTATGGGCCTATGGATAATTATTCCACAGTGCAGATTTATATTCATAGGCCTCCGACATTGTTATCATATGGTGCTGATTCATAATTGTAGGTCTCTGGGTGATTATTCCATTTTGCTGATTTGTAATTGTAGGGGCCTGGCTGAATAGAGTATGGTACTGATTTATAATTGCATGTCTCTGTGCGATTATTCCATGGTGCTTATTTAAAATTATAGGTATCTTGGTGATCATGATATGGTGCTGATAATGATCATAAGTCTCTGAGTGATTTTAACATGGTGCGGATACATAATCATAGATCTCTGCATGATTATCACACGGTGCAGATTTATAATCGTAGATCTCTGGTGTGGATTGATAATCATAGCTCTTTGGGCGATTGTCAAGTCGTGCTGATTTACAATTGTGGGACTTTGTATGATTATCATATGGCACAGATTTATAATTGTAGGTCTCTGTGATTATTCCACTTTGCTGATTTATAATCATAGCGAGTATTAGTATCGTACATAATTATGGTAAGCAATTATTCTGTGGCAGCTGATTAATATTGATGCCTGGGGAAAGCCCTTGGTTGGTAGAGGTGCGTGTCATAAGTCAACATAAAATAACAGGTCTCTGGGTGATTAGCATTTGATGCCAATTTATTATCATAGGTCTCTGGCTGATTATAACATGGTGCTGACTGTTAATAGCAGGTGTCTGGGTGATTATAACATGGTGCTGACTGTTAATAGCAGCTGTCTGGGTGATTATAACATGGTGCTGACTGTTAATAGCAGCTGTCTGGGTGATTATAACATGGTGCTGACTGTTAATAGCAGGTGTCTGGGTGATTATAACATGGTGCTGACTGTTAATAGCAGCTGTCTGGGTGATTATAACATGGTGTTGACTGTTAATAGCAGGTGTCTGGGTGATTATAACATGGTGCTGACTGTTAATAGCAGCTGTCTGGGTGATTATAACATGGTGCTGACTGTTAATAGCAGGTGTCTGGGTGATTATAACATAGTGTTCACTGATAATCGCAATTCTATGGTAATTGGCATTTGGTTCTGATGTATAATCGTAGGTGTCTGTGATTTTAGCATGGTGTTGACTGTTAATCACAATTCTCTGGGTAATTAGCGTTTGGTGCTGGTTTACACTTGTAGGTCTGGGTGATTATAACAGGTTGTTTACTGATAATCATAAATCTCTGGGTGATTATAACATGGTGCTGACTGATAATCGCAATTCTCTCGGTAATTAGCATTTGGTGCTGATTTAAAATCATGGGTCTCTGGGTAATCATAACATGGTGCTGACTTTAAATCGTAGGTTCCTGGGTGATTAGAACAGGTTGTTAGCTGATAATCACAGGCTCAGTAATGATCGCAGGCGCACGCAGGTTATCACGCAGTGCTGTGTGATTAGCAGTCGGTTAGTGTCCCAGGGTGATCACGGGCGGCCTCATTGCCAGGGTGCTTGATGGTTTGGGGAGAGGTGAGTGGGTATTTCATATGGTGATTATGAACCGGGGTCACTCGATGAGTGTTCGGGAGCAAGGCATGACTCTTAGCGGGGGCCGGGGTGAAGGTATTGGCTTTATTTTCCCATATTCACCATGTCAGCAATGGCTGGGGCCGCTTCCGGAACAGCACAAGATGCCGGGTTCATGTTACGCCTGTTCTCTTCTCTGTTTTTTTTGGGTAATGCGTCCTCTTTTTAAATCCCGCCTCACGGTTTCAATTTGTGAATGTCAAAAGACAAGCATGCAAATGACCGTATGACGCTGTACCCAGGCTAATCATTCCTTCCCCCGAGATAATCACCCTAAATTAGGCGAATGTTAAAGAGAGCGGCTGGGATGTTGTGGTGAAGGCCGCAGCGTACGGTTATCAGAGGAGCATATGGGCGATTGTTATCAGACAAGGTGTGATTTTCAGATGGTGTCTGGGGTTGATAAAGAGCCATGGGCGTATTTTGCTTTATCGGGATGTGGGGATGAGACGGGTGCTTATCAGAAGGTGGAGTGTGGATATCTGAGCATGCTGGGTAAAACAAGCATGGGCTTAGGTTTTGGCTGTCACATGTCACGTCCCACCTGAAATGCCCCTATAAACTTCAAGCATCATATCAGTGATGCATAAGTAGGTGGCCATCAGACGTCCTATACATGCACGGCCCGGTGCCATTTCCCTCATAGGAAGAGCAAAAGAATCACTGCTTAGGGCAAATCTATGGTTCCTAGGTACAGCGGCAGCACGCGCCCCGAACCCCGCGCACGCAGGCGCATCATGGGAATAATGGTTGCTGTGCCTGAAAACAGAAGAGGCCGCACCGTTATACCTCATTCCAGCCTCCACGCCCAGAGGATTGCAACAGCAGGTATACAACCTGCCATGGAAGCACCTTTGAATGGCAGGCACAGCACGGCCACCAGCCTGCCTCCTGCCTCCACCCTCCCCTTCTCTATCGCCTATGGGGCCTTACGGTTAAGGGGATTTTGGCCTCAGGGACCATCTGCAGTTTCAAGCCTGGAGCAGGCTAGACAAAGTGGAATCCAGGGTAACCCACAGGTCCACTGCACAGGATCCCGACCACCTATCTGGGCAGTCCTGGAGATGGAATCGTAGTGGTTGAATCGACCATTTTCAAGTAACACAGAAGTTTACATGATCCCGGCCAAGCAGTGGAAGCAATGACCTGCCCCTTGACCCAAGCAACATAACAATAACAACAAGTTACAACTGTTGGATATTAGAGAACACTTCAAATTCAGAGTGTTCATGGTCCTGACGAATGCGATGCAATAACATTCCGCAGGAACCGGCTGATCACAACACAGGTGTCCTGATTAAAAAGACACAGGAATATCCCTGCTCATAGGTGTCCTTATGAGTGTCCTGATGAAAGAAACACAGGAATACCCCTATGCACAGGTGTCTTGAGGAAAGAAGACCCAGGAATACCCCTCCCCATAGGTGTCCTGATGAAAGAAGACACAGGAATACCCTCCCTATAGGTGTCCTGATGAAAGAAGGCACAAGAATTCCCCTACCCACAGGTGTCCTGATGAGTGTCCTGATGAAAGAAACACAAGAATACCCTTACCCACAGGTGTCCTGATGAGTGTCCCGATGAAAGAAACACAAGAATACCCCTACCCACAGTTGTCCTGGGGAAAGAAGACACAGGATACCCTTACCCATAGGTGTCTTGATGAAAGAAGACACAGGAATACCCTCCTCATAGGTGTCCTGATGAAAGAAGGCACAAGAATTCCCCTACCCACAGGTGTCCTGATGAGTGTCCTAATGAAAGAAACACAAGAATACCCTTACCCACAGGTGTCCTGATGAGTGTCCCGATGAAAGAAACACAAGAATACCCCTACCCACAGTTGTCCTGGGGAAAGAAGACACAGGAATACCCTTACCCATAGGGGTCCTGATGAAAGAAGACACAGGAATACTCTCCCCATAGGTGTCCTGATGAAAGAAGGCACAAGAATTCCCCTACCCACAGGTGTCCTGATGAGTGTCCTGATGAAAGAAACACAAGAATACCCCTACCCACAGTTGTCCTGGGGAAAGAAGACACAGGAATACCCTTACCCATAGGTGTCTTGATGAAAGAAGACACAGGAATACCCTCCCCATAGGTGTCCTGATGAAAAAAGGCACAATAATTCCCTTTCCCACAGGTGTCCTGATGAGTGTCCTGATGAAAGAAACACAAGAATACCCCTACCCACAGGTGTCCTGGGGAAAGAAGACACAGGAATACCCTTACCCATAGGGGTCCTGATGAAAGAAGACACAGGAGTACTTTCTGTCATAGGTGTCCTGATAATTATTGTATTCCCTCACTGCCAACAACAAAGAAAAAAAAAGGGCAGAATAAAGTGATAGTTCCCAGTTTTTTTCTTCCTTGTTTAGTGAGAACAATGAGATACTTTGATGGTTATCCTTGGGTCCCATCGAAGGAACTGCAGTCTATTTATTCGATCATGTTCTCTTGGAGGACGGATTGTTTCGAGTTAGGAAGGCGTGGATAACTTCTCTTACCAGATAGGTGACACACCACCGTGACCTAGGGACAGTCACAATCAAGTTGATCTATTTTAATCTTTGTTCAGGAGAGTTAGCTCTTCTATAGGGAAACCAGCTTGCAGGGAAGCACAGTTCCTATAACTGAGACATTCTAAGAAGAGTTCTCCATGATGTGTTGATATCATGATGAGCGTTTGGGAGAGCACATGAGCTCAGTTTAGGACTTCTCGTGTGATGGCGTGAGAGACTCCAGAATGGTATTCAACGTAATATTGCATGCAGACTAACAGACCTATTGGCAGAACATGGCAGACTATCGCTAACACTATCACTACCTGCCAGTATTGCAATGCATTGTCTCGGGAGGATAGCTCAGCGGCAACATGCTTGCCTTGGAAGCAAGACAAGACGCAGCATCACAGGTTCGATCCCCGGGTCCGTGCTTAGAAACCTCTGGGTATTACGCTACTTCTGAAAGACACCCCGCTCCCCTCTCTCTGGTAATCACCCTGCTACTCCAGACAGACACCCCGCTCCCCTCTCTCTGGTAATCACCCTGCTACTCCAGACAGACACCCTGCTCCCCTCTCTCTGGTAATCACCCCGCCCGACAGACACCCCACTCCCCTCTGTCTGCTAATCACCCCGCTACTCCCAACAGACACCCAGCTCCCCTCTCTCTGGTAATCACCCCGCTACTCCCGACAGACACCTCGCTCCCTTCTCTCTGGTAATCACCCCGGTTCTCCCGACAGACACCCCGCTCCCCTCGGTCAACAATCAAGGCAGCTTGCATAATCACACACAACCCTCTCATAATTGCAGAGCGGCCTAATAATGACGCAGTTATGTTACGTTATTTTGAAAAGCATTTATCCTGCGCCAATCACTATGGTAGTTTTCTCACAGCACTGAGGCTGGCACGGACAGTGGCCTATTGTACCCCCGCCTTGTGATTATCAACCGCCTCGTCCTCTCTGATAATCACGCAGCTGCCCCCTGATAAATCCAGCTCCCCTTGGCAGAGGGTAGCCAGGATTGTCTTACAAGTGGGCCTGAAGCTGATGCAATCGGGCCCCCCGCAGTGACATTAACATCTGTAAAGGCCTGCACAGCACAGCTGAGTGGGCATTTACAGACTTTGGGTGAGCCTTGCCCACTCTGCCCTGCCCTGTCCATGCCACCGCCCTTTGGTTAAACTTCCAGGTAACGCTGATAAACAACCAGCTCCCTCTGTTCATCACACGCTTCCCCTCGTCCAATCATATTGGTCAAAGGATGGTTCATTCCACCGCTCTCTCTGCGCCAATCACTAATGTCCTTTTGATGATCCCACAGCTCACCTCGGAAAATCGAATGGCACCCCTCTGACACGCCCAGTGGCCCCCAAATATTTCGCCAAACCGCTCAGACCATCACCCAGCATCCCCTGCAAATGGACACAGCTCCTCTTCCATGGGTAAGCGTCCTTCTGGGAAGCACATAGATCCCATCTGGTAATTTACACAGCACACCAGAAAATCCCCCGGCTCAGTCACATAACTCCCCCGCTCCCATTGCTAAGCGCCCAGCACCCCCCCTATGAACATTACACACTGGCTCTCCGTTACACAGCCCCCTAAAATAATCCCCCAGCACGCTTTGATAATCACACAAAGCCCCAAAAATGATCACACAGCTCCCCAGACAATCACCCAGCTCTCTTTACTGTACACGCAACACCCAATGAATAATGCCCCAGCACTGCACAGATAATCACACAGCTCCTCCCGTTAATCATTCAAACCCCAATAAGTGATCACCCAGCTCCCCCGGATAATCACCCAGCTCTCTTTGATTTACACGCAGTACCCAATAAATGCTCACCGAGCACCCCACAGATAAACCCCAGCTCTCTTTGATAATAACAAAATAGCCAATAAATAAGCACACAGCACCCGAAGATAATCACACAGCTCTCTTGGACAATCACACATCCCAATAATCAGACAGCACCGCACAGAAAATCACCCAGCTCTCTTTTGATAATCACACATCAACCAATAAATAATCACCCAGCATCCCGCGGATAGTCACACAGCTAACTTGGACAATCACACAAATCCCAATAAATATTCACCCAGCACCCCTCACATAATCACACATCTATCTTTGATACACACACACAGCCCAATAAATAACCAGAGATCACCGCGCAGATTATCACCCAGCTCTCACAGATAATCACCACCCCGCCCACTGATAATCACCCAACTGCCAGGGATAATCACCCCCGTGCGGGCGGCTGGTAATTCGCGCCGGTCCAGCGCCCCCGCGGTGGGAGTACGCGAACGCGGCGGGGCCACGAGTTCCTAGCAGCGTGCACGCACCCCCTTCCCCGGTGCGGACCCATGCTCCGTCCTCTGCCAGTGGGCGCCCCTAGGGCGCCGCTCCGTGCACGCCAACACGTAGTTTATATACGCGCCTCGTCCTCGTCGGTTGCTGGGCCGTGCGACACCCGCAAACACAACGACACCCGCGCCATTTCTGTGCATGGCTAACACAAGTCCGCGCGTGCACGAAAGCAGCCATCGACGTCGCAAAAAACGCAAATGCGCCTCAATCGGTAAACGGTGCATGACAAGTCCACCAATAACGTCACCGCCAAGACACGAGCGTCCCCGTGTGCACACAGCGACCGAGGTGTATATGGCCCGCAGGCCCGAGATATCCATTCCAATGCGCACCGGCGGATACCTATGTTTTATGGTCGATATCTGACCAGCGGCAAGTGAGAAATGAACGTACACTTTCGACCTGGCGTCTCCCTGGACATACATGTCATCCATGTGTGCACCTGAAGGGCCCCTCAATGGCGGTCCAGAAAATATTCCCGTGTACACCCGAGGTCAAAATGCCCAGCACTACTAGACCAGAACCCCAAGTGTGCATTAATGATGCCCCTCCAAAAATGAAGATTTAGGGCACTGTGTCAACACCTAACCTACTCCACACGCGATGTGCACCAAGGTGTACCCAAGGATCACGCTTCAGTGCCAGCCTCAATTACGCAGACGGGTGGATAAATGCCCCGCATGGAGGCTGTAGGGCTGTTTGGGGAAGGGGCAGGGGGCTGTCACGCCCCCACTGCAATCATTAGCCGCAGGTGAGCTGAGAATGGCCGCAACCGCGCGCCCTGCGCAATTTACGCTCCGAGTCTTCTGTCACAGTCTCATTAACATAGAAGAGCGTCGCCCCCTCCCTCGGGGTGCATTGCCAGCGCGGACCGGGCAGCGGCTCCAGTGCACTGATCGCCGGCTCCGCGGGGCACTGCACGCCACCCCCCCCCCCCCCCACACACACTCCGCCAGATCGATGCTTCATTAGACAGAAAAGGCCCTGCTCATGCAGCCCTGGACGAGTGCCTCTAATTACCTGCGCGGGGGGAGCCGGGCGCGCCGCCCCCCGCTCTCTCCCTCCCTCTCTCTCTCTCATCTCTTTCTTCTGCCTCCCTCTCTTCTCCTCGCCTCTCTCTCTGCTCCCCAGCAGCAGACTGAGGAGGCTGGGGCTTGCAGGTGGGGGCCTGCATAGGCTGGGCTGCTGTGCAGGGAGGCTGGGAAGGGAATCCAGCTGCCTGAGAGACGGGCAGGGGGTGGAGAGACTGCTAGACGGATACAATAGTGGCAGAGAGGGAGAAAGGGAGGGTAGGGGGGGGGGGGCTCAGGGCAAAAAAAAGGAGGCGCACAGGAGGAAAGAGGTGTGAAGACACGCATTGTGGGGAGTGGGTGGGGTGGTGGGAGACAGTTGCAAAGGGAAGAGACAGCAAGCAGTTCCTGGAGAGACAGAGTCCTGGGGTAGTGAATAGGTGAAAGAAAGAGATTACATGGAAGAGACAGGTCGAGGGGGCGTAAGAGAAGGCAAGCCAGGGAAAAGGGGTGACCATAAGGAGGGACAGTGAGATAAAAGCGAGACCCATTGAACAGGAAGAGAGGAACGCAGAAGAGCCAGAGAAATTAAGAGGCGAATGTATACATGACATGTAAAGAGAGACCGGGAGGGGAGCCTCGGAAAAGCAGAGGGAGGCATAAACAGGAGCGGATGACGGCCGCAGCGGGGGCGAGGTGCGCCTCTAGAGCACTACAGACGGTGACATCTGGGGACACGGGCGAGGCAGATGGAGTGGGAGGCAGCCGAGGCGAAGCCGGAGCAGGCCGCAGCAGCGGGCCGAGGGACAAAAGAAATGTCAGAGCCCTCGAGGTCAAAGGGCAGAGTTCAAGTCCAGAGCAGACATCCATTGAAGAGGCAGACGGCTCGGCCTGCACACTTGACTTTCATGGGCGTCCTGGCGGCCTTGGACGCCGGTAATGAGCTCTGCTGCGAGGCACCGTTGCAGGCCTGGAGGAGAGGCGCGAGGCTGCCAGCAGCTGGGAACGAGGAGAGCTCGCCGAGCCGACACAATGTACCCCCAACACGCACTCCCACCCCCCCGTCCTTCTGACAAAAGGGGAGCCTTTACCTGGACTCAACCCCCCTCTCTCCTCCTCACCACAGTACCTCAAGGACTCAGCCCATCCCCATCCCCTCTCCTCCCCACCACAGTACCCCAAGGACTCAGCCCACCCCCTCTCCGCCCCACCACCACAGTACCCCAAGGACTCAGCCCACCCCCTCTCCTCCTCACCACAGTACCCCAAGGACTCAACGCTCCCCCTCTTCTCCCCACCATAGTACCCCAAGGACTCAACCCCCTCTCCTTCCCACCACAGTACCCCAAGGACTCAGCCCACCCCCTCTCTGCCCCACCACCACAGTACCCCAACCTCTCAGCCCCCCCCTTCTCCTCCTCACCACAGTACCCCAAGGACTCAATGCTCCCAAGGACTCAACCCCCTCTCCTCCCCATCACAGTACCCCGAAGGACTCAACCCACCCCCTCTCCGTCCCACCACCAAAGTACCCCAAGGTCTCAACTCACCCCCTCTCAACCCACCACCACAGTACCCCAAGGACTCAGCCCACCCCCTCTCCTCCCCACCACACTACCCCAAGGACTCAGCCCATCCCCTCTCCTCCCCATCACAGTACCCCAAGAACTCAACCCACCCCCTCTGCACCCCACCACAGTACCCCAAGGACTCAGCCCACCCCCTCGCCTCACCACCACAGTACCCTAAGGACTCAACCCACCCCCTCTCCTCCCCACCACAGTACCCCAAGAACTCAACCCACCCCCTCTGCACCCCACCACAGTACCCCAAGGACTCAGCCCACCCCCTCGCCTCACCACCACAGTACCCCATGGACTCAACCCACCCCCTCTCTTCCCGAGGATTCAATCCTCCCCACCACAGTACCACAAGGACTCAACCCACCCCTCTCCTCCCCACCACAGTACCACAAAGACTCAACCCACCCCCTCTCCTCCCCACCACAGTACTCCAAGGACTAAACCCCCCTCTCCTCCCCACCACAGTACCCCAAGGACTAAACCCACCCCTCTCCTCCCCACCACACTACCCCAAAGACTCAACCCACCCCCTCTCCTCCCCACCACAGTAACCCAAGGATTCAACCCATCCCTCTCCTCCCCACCACACTACCCCAAAGACTCAACCCACCCCCTCTGCTCCCCACCACAGTACCCCAAGGACTCAACCCACCCCCTTTCCTCCCCACCGCAGTACCCTAAGGACTCAGCCCACTCCCTCTCCTCCCCACCGCCACAGTACCACAAGGACTCAACCCACCTCCTCTCCGCCCCACCACCACAGTACCCCAAGGACTCAGACCACCCCTCTCCTCCCCACCACAGTACCCCAAGGACTCAGCCCACCCCCACTCCTACCCACCACAGTACCCCAAGGACTCAACCCACCCCCTCTCCTCACCACCACAGTTCCCCAAGGACTCAGCCCACCCCTCTACTCCCCACCATAGTACCCCAAGAACTCAACCCACCCCCTCTGCACCCCACCACAGTACCCCAAGGACTCAGCCCACCCCCTTGCCTCACCACCACAGTACCTTAAGGACTCAACCCACCCCCTCTCCTCCCCACCACAGTACCCCAAGGACTGAACCCACCCCTCTCCTCCCCACCACACTACCCCAAAGACTCACCCCACCCCCTCTCCTCCCCACCACAGTACCTCAAGGACTCAACCCACCACCTTTCCTCCCCACCGCAGTACCCTAAGGACTCAGCCCACTCCCTCTCCTCCCCACCACCACAGTACCCCAACCCTCCTGCATTCAGTCATCAGCTGCAGACAGCACCCTGTTTACAACACTGCAGACATACACCATGCTGTAGACAGCTGCAGCACATCCACCTAAACAAGGGTGACTGGATTTAAAAAGTTAAAAACTGGGACAGGGCAACTAACATAAAAGTAGGACTAACTCTTGAATGTGGCTGTCAAGGCACTACACTTCAGTAGTGGTTGGAGAAGAAGGGGGTTTAAAGTGTTACTGTTCAAATAAATACATATTATAATGAACTTATGACAAACTAACACTATCTTAAGATGTAAAATGCAGCATTTCTTCAGTGTGAGACTGTGCATTCCTGCCTGTCATCTGTGAAGACCTACTACAAAAAACCGGGACCACTGCAGTTTGCAATGGAAACATAATCTTGAGAAAGGGGGACAGAGCAAAACCCGGATCATTTGGTCACCCTACCCTAAATGCTAGAAAGCCAAACTCGGTCCACAGTGAAAGACATCCGGGCCCATTACCTCAGAGAGATCCTCTGGCTATCCTCATTATTCATGACACACCAAGATATGCAACCCTCAACCTAACGTCAATCAAGAGGATTTCCAAGATCATTTTGTCTTTTGGTAGCAAGGCTGAACACTCAGCCTCATTATGTAGATGTGTGTGCAAGTGTACAGATGTGTGTGCCAGTGCCCGGAAGAAGATAACACACCACACATAACCTTCTATTTGCTACACAATTGGCCGCATTCACTAACAAAATGCAACAAAAATTTAAAACAACACCAATTGCAGCACAATGATGCCTGTTCTAACCGGCTTGATACGGCTGCTCTATACACTTAAATTCACAACAGTACATCTAGGGCATTCTCAACCCACCAATGACCATTAGGCATAGGGTGACGCCCTACACCGACAGAGCTGCTCAGATTAAAGCATAGCACTTGGATACAATCACAACACACAAATATATAAGGTTCAGAGCAGACCTGTTTCTTGGCCCAGGCGGAGCAGGCCACGGTCCGGGGCGCAGAGCTAAATAGCTCAGGGGGTGGGCGCAGGACGGGGCCCACCCAGAAAGCTGCCTCTTAGCTTTCCAGAGAAGATTGCCTTAGACCCACAATGGCCACAAAGCTATGAAGGTCGAGGTATAAGGCAAGGGAGACAGGCAGGGTAACTTCAGCGCCTTGTAGGCGCTTGCAGTGATGACTGTACAAAAGGGCTGTTAGCACCTTTTTGCCAGCATAAGGGACACCCACCCCCTTCTTACCCAATACACCATGAAATCAAAGGGTTGCCGCCAGGACATAATATGATATGATATGATAGTTTATTTATATAGCGCCTATACACAATGTGTTTCAAAGCGCTTCAAGGCAAGGGAGGGAACAAGGGAAACTACAATGACATTCTTACAGGCCATGAACAGTAAGGATGTGAAATTAACTATCGCACTCGGCCTGACGACATTTCAGATAGTTCAGAGCTAAGACATAGATAAGGAAGGGGGAGGGAGAGTGGGAAGGAAATGGAAACAGACAGGCGACTACCGCACTAGGCCTGATGACATTTCTGGTAGAGCCAGAGAAAAACAAAAGGTGAGGGAGCGGGGTGCAGAAAGGGAGGGAAGGAACAAAACCAAGGAATTCCCTTTTATTTGACTGCCCTTCGCTTTGGACGCACGGGTAGGAGACGCCATTGATCTAAGAGTTAAGAGCAGGAAGCAAGAGGCAGGGCTAAGAAGGTGGGTGGTGCTGAGGCCAGGTGACCTAGATCCACTTACACCTGCTCCCCAGCTGCAAAGGAAAAGAGGCTGAAGGGCTCCTTATGTAGGGAAAAGAGCGGCAGGCAGGAGCGTACCGGGTGGGCGGGGCTTGCTAAGTGGTGAAAAAGAGCGGCAAGCAGAAAGGTACCAGGTGGGCGGGGCTTAGGCCAGGTGACCTAGATCCACTTACACCTGCTCCCCAGCTGACATGCTAATGGGGGATGTCCTCCCAAGAAGAGATTGGGGGTGGGCAGTGCAGCTACGACAGCCGGTCTGGGTCTGACGTTTAAAATCTAACACCTAGAGACCAAAGCGGCCTGGCCTCGGGCACTTCGGGGAATATAAGGCAGTGGCATGCCTTGATAGACAGAAGTTATTCAGCTGTGCCCGCGGCGGTGGCAAGCTGAACAGGACTGGAGCTCTTCTTGTCCTTCCTCCTCTCTCATCAAGCAAGAGAGCAGCTTAAATGCAAATGACCAATATCCAATAGAAGAAGAGGGACAGTGGGGAACACAAACGGCCGGAAAACCTAGCTAACACAGTGCGAGGCCTAAGGACAAAAGAGGCTAACACATTTAAAACTAATTTCACTATCAATAGAAATGAAAGTAATAATAACGTAACATGTCCGAATGATTATGTATGGTTCATGGTTACCGACAATTTAATGTTAGGGTGAGTGTTGCTAACCATGATGGGAGCAGCAAGCCATGTGCTCCGATGCTCCTCCTCCTAGATCTATCTGCAGCGCTCCATTTGCTCAACCATCAAATCCTATGTCAACACCTTACCACTCACAACAACGTTTCAGATAGTGCTAGAGGGAGGGCGAGGGGAACAGTAAGGGGATGGGGGAGCGACAGACGAGGTTGCTGTCATACTTGGTCCAGGGACAATTCTGATAGAGCAAGTGCGTAGAAGAAAGTAAGGGGAGGAGGGGAGGAGATAGGAAAAGGGAGAGGGGAGGAGAGAACAGAGAGTAAGCAGTCAACAAGAGTGGAGAAGCAAGAGGGGAGAGCGAATACAACTGCAGAAGTCAGTAGTAACACATAATGTTGCAAGCCTGGATACAAGATGAAGATGGGAACAGCATGATTCAGGGCCACCATGAGTACAAGATGCAAAAGAAGTCCAGCATGAGAGTTGAGAAAGGGTAACTCTCCGTGAATCAATGAAGTCCAGAAAAGTAAAATCCAGCATTGGCCACAAGACGGTGATGGTGAACCAGAATGTATCAGAACAGACTCCTGTGTGCGGGAAGGGGGGGCACAAGGGAACAACACGGGGAGACCAGAGAGAGTGGGGATGGCCTGTGGGGACAGAGGGTGTAAACACATGTTGGTGCATGCTTACCTGCTGTCTTAGCAGGGGTTGGGGTCCTGGATCCTCCTGGTTCGAACAGGTCCAAACAGGAATTGCCCTTTTATTTGACTGCCCTTCGCTTTGGATGCCCGGGCGAGAGACGCCATTGATCTAAGATTTAAGAGCAGGAAGCAAGAGGCAGGGCTAAGAAGGTGGGTGGTGCTTAGGCCAGGTGACCTAGATCCACTTACTCCTGCTCCCCAGCTGCAAAGGAAAAGAGGCTGAAGGGCTCCTTAAGTAGGGAAAAGAGCGGCAGGCAGGAACGTACCAGGTGGGCGGGGCTTGCTAAGTGGTGAAAAAGAGCGGCAAGCAGGAAGGCACCAGGTGGGCGGGGCTTAGGCCAGGTGACCTAGATCCACTTACACCTGCTCCCCAGCTGACATGCTAATGGGGGATGTCCGCCCAAGAAGAGTTTGGGGGGTGGGCAGTGCAGCTATGACAGTCGGTCTGGATCTGACGTTTAAAATCTAACACCTAGAGACCAAACCGGCCTGGCCTCGGGCACTTCGGGGGAATATAAGGCAGTGGCATGCCTTGATAGACAGAAGTTATTCAGCTGTGCCCCCGGCGGTGGCAAGCTGAACAGGATTGGAGCTCTTCTTGTCCTCCCTCCTCTCTCATCATGCAAGAGAGCAGCTTAAATGCAAATGACCAATATCCAATAGAAGAAGAGGGAAAGTGGGGAACACAAATGGCCAGAAAACCTAGCTAACACGATGCGAGGCCTAAGGACAAAAGAGGGTAACACAGTTAAAACTAATTTCACTATCAATAGAAATTAAAGTGATAATAACGTAACATGTCCGAATGATTATGTATGGTTCATGGTTACCGACAATTTAATGTTAGGGTGAGTGTTGCTAACCATGATGGGAGCAGCAAGCCATGTGCTCCGATGCTCCTCCTCCTAGATCTATCTGCAGCGCTCCATTTGCTCAACCATCAAATCCTATGTCAACACCTTACCACTCACAACAGCGTTTCAGATAGTGCTAGAGGGAGGGCGAGGGGAACAGTAAGGGGATGGGGGAGCGACAGACGAGGTTGCTGTCATACTTGGTCCAGGGACAATTCTGATAGAGCAAGTGCGTAGAAGAAAGTAAGGGGAGGAGGGGAGGAGATAGGAAAAGGGAGAGGGGAGGAGAGAACAGAGAGTAAGCAGTCAACAAGAGTGGAGAAGCAAGAGGGGAGAGCAAATACAACTGCAGAAGTCAGTAGTAACACATAATGTTGCAAGCCTGGATACAAGATGAAGATGGGAACAGCATGATTCAGGGCCACCATGAGTACAAGATGCAAAAGAAGTCCAGCATGAGAGTTGAGAAAGGGTAACTCTCCGTGAATCAATGAAGTCCAGAAAAGTAAAATCCAGCATTGGCCACAAGACGGTGATGGTGAACCAGAATGTATCAGAACAGACTCCTGTGTGCGGGAAGGGGGGGCACAAGGGAACAACACGGGGAGACCAGAGAGGGTGGGGATGGCCTGTGGGGACAGAGGGTGTAAACACATGTTGGTGCATGCTTACCTGCTGTCTTAGCAGGGGTTGGGGTCCTGGATCCTCCTGGTCCGAACAGGTCCAAACAGGAATTGCCCTTTTATTTGACTGCCCTTCGCTTTGGACGCCCGGGCGAGAGACGCCATTGATCTAAGATTTAAGAGCAGGAAGCAAGAGGCAGGGCTAAGAAGGTGGGTGGTGCTTAGGCCAGGTGACCTAGATCCACTTACTCCTGCTCCCCAGCTGCAAAGGAAAAGAGGCTGAAGGGCTCCTTAAGTAGGGAAAAGAGCGGCAGGCAGGAACGTACCAGGTGGGCGGGGCTTGCTAAGTGGTGAAAAAGAGCGGCAAGCAGGAAGGCACCAGGTGGGCGGGGCTTAGGCCAGGTGACCTAGATGCACTTACACCTGCTCCCCAGCTGACATGCTAATGGGGGATGTCCGCCCAAGAAGAGTTTGGGGGGTGGGCAGTGCAGCTATGACAGTCGGTCTGGATCTGACGTTTAAAATCTAACACCTAGAGACCAAACCGGCCTGGCCTCGGGCACTTCGGGGGAATATAAGGCAGTGGCATGCCTTGATAGACAGAAGTTATTCAGCTGTGCCCCCGGCGGTGGCAAGCTGAACAGGATTGGAGCTCTTCTTGTCCTCCCTCCTCTCTCATCATGCAAGAGAGCAGCTTAAATGCAAATGACCAATATCCAATAGAAGAAGAGGGAAAGTGGGGAACACAAATGGCCAGAAAACCTAGCTAACACGATGCGAGGCCTAAGGACAAAAGAGGGTAACACAGTTAAAACTAATTTCACTATCAATAGAAATTAAAGTGATAATAACGTAACATGTCCGAATGATTATGTATGGCTCATGGTTACCGACAATTTAATGTTAGGGTGAGTGTTGCTAACCATGATGGGAGCAGCAAGCCATGTGCTCCGATGCTCCTCCTCCTAGATCTATCTGCAGCGCTCCATTTGCTCAAACATCAAATCCTATGTCAACACCTTACCACTCACGTCAACATTTCCCCACAAGCTGTTGCCTGGATTGCATCCTTCTTGGAAGGCAGAGTCATGAGAGTCTTCTCAGACACGGCCAATGCCTCACCCTCCCCAATCACCTGTGGCGTCTCCAAGGGTCCTGAATCGCCCCCACACTCTACAAAATCTTCACCAGGCCACTCTTCAACATCTTAGACTCCCTCGGCATAGCCTACACCAACTATGCCGATGACACTCCAATCCTGATCCCACTCTCAGGCAATTACACAGAGGATCCCAATTCTCTCAACAACATTTACTCTACTATTCATGCATGGATGGCAGCGAATCCCCTCTGCCTAAACAGCGACGAGACAGAAATCCTAATTGTCGGCACACACAATGCCTGCAAGTTGTTGAACACTCAATACACCTCTTTCCAGATCGACCGGTGTGTGATTCCGGTCTCAACTACAGTAAAGACACTCAGTCTACTTTGATGCCTCACTCACCCTATCCAGATAAGTTTGTCATTGCCTCCTCGGCAGCCTACGCAACCAAAGTTCTTAATGCAGCCAGACCCTTCCACACAAAAAACAATTGTCTCATTATTGCCAGGGCCATCATTGGCTCCAAGTTAGACTATTGTAATGTACTATTTACAGGCACCTCCCCGGGAAATATTACAAAATTGCAAGTAATACAAAATAACTCCCTAAGAGCAGCCCTGAATATCTCGAAACGAGAACACATCACCAATGCCAGAAGGGAAGCTCATTGGCTGCCCATCCAGGAACGGACCCCATACTCAGACAGACTCCTCATTCCTAAAGTGAGAAGATGCAGAACTGGAGGCTCCAGGTTCCCCTACTACGCCGCCAAACTCAGGAATGACCTCCCCCTGTCCCTGAGAGTTGAGAAATCTTACTAGGTCTTTCACAAAACACCCAAAACCCAGCTCTTCTCCTAACCCCCCCACCATCAAGTCAGGTATTTTCTCAAACCTCAACATGTACAGTATGACTAGTATGTATGAAATCCCCATGTCTCTATGTAACTAATGTAAACCTTACATATGCTCCTTCTCCTTCCACCAATACCTTACTGCTTTGACTCAGTGTGCCTCCCTGACTTGTACTTGTAACAGTGCCTCAATGCCTCCGGGTTGTTTCTGTGCTTTTTAAATGAAATAAATAAAATAAATGTGTCTGTTATGAATTTAGAAATCCACACATACAATCCTTTTATCACAGACTTGTTTATCAAATATAGAGATCTCTGTCCACTATTATTTTCTTATAATGCTCTGTGATTTAATGCAAAGCATACAGGAACCCTCATTGGTGCCATTTGTCCCCTTTCCCACTCTGAAAGAGGTATTTTGAAAGAGTACAAAAAAGTATACCAGACTATCCAACCTGGAATGATAACTACCTATCAGAAAATAATTCATATGGTTAGTCAAGTATTGCCCCTTGCAAAAGTGAGGTGGCACGTACAGAACACCTGCAACACAGGACCACTGGTCAGTGGGCTCTCAGACCCCCAGCAGGTTGGTCACACCGCAGTGTGCCAGTACGGAAAGTTTGAAACTGCATACAGCAAGGCCTTCTCTAAGAGTAGGTGACAGAAAAAAACATGTATTTGTGCAGCAACAGCTGCATTTTCACATGTTTTTTCTCCTGTAAAGTACTTGATTTACAATGTAATGAAACCAGCTTCATTTATATACCAGTTTTACAAAGGTAGCGGGCGCCCCTCTCTCGCAAGAACAGACATGATAACCTGTTCAGTGGTTATTAACCACTTGAGAGTTCGCAGCCACTGCTTTTACTCACTGTGCCTTTCACAGATAGGAAATATCCATTTGCATATCAGTCTTTGTCCTGCCCAGGGGCAGTCCAGCACCGAAATACAATGGCAATTCCAATCTGAACGAGAGTACCACCAGCAACCCCATACACGTGTTTCACCCTTGTTGGGGATCATCAGTGAGGTGAAGCTGATGCCTCTCTAAGCACAGTGAGAGGGAGACCACGTCTGGTTGCCCCCAGGAGACCTAGGGTTACCAATCCCAGGTTCCTTAAAAAATAGTTTTGCAAAGGTAGCGGGCGCCCCTCTCTCGCAAGAACAGACATGATAACCTGTTCAGTGGTTATTAACCACTTGAGAGTTCGCAGCCACTGCTTTTACTCACTGTGCCTTTCACAGATGGGAAATATCCATTTGCATATCAGTCTTTGTCCTGCCCAGGGGCAGTCCAGCACCGAAATACAATGGCAATTCCAATCTGAACGAGAGTACCACCAGCAACCCCATACACGTGTTTCACCCTTGTTGGGGATCATCAGTGAGGTGAAGCTGATGCCTCTCTAAGCACAGTGAGAGGGAGACCACGTCTGGTTGCCCCCAGGAGACCTAGGGTTACCAATCCCAGGTTCCTTAAAAAATAGTTTTACAAAGGTAGCGGGCGCCCCTCTCTCGCAAGAACAGACATGATAACCTGTTCAGTGGTTATTAACCACTTGAGAGTTCGCAGCCACTGCTTTTACTCACTGTGCCTTTCACAGATGGGAAATATCCATTTGCATATCAGTCTTTGTCCTGCCCAGGGGCAGTCCAGCACCGAAATACAATGGCAATTCCAATCTGAACGAGAGTACCACCAGCAACCCCATACACGTGTTTCACCCTTGTTGGGGATCATCAGTGAGGTGAAGCTGATGCCTCTCTAAGCACAGTGAGAGGGAGACCACGTCTGGTTGCCCCCAGGAGACCTAGGGTTACCAATCCCAGGTTCCTTAAAAAATAGTTTTACAAAGATAGCGGGCGCCCCTCTCTCGCAAGAACAGACATGATAACCTGTTCAGTGGTTATTAACCACTTGAGAGTTCGCAGCCACTGCTTTTACTCACTGTGCCTTTCACAGATGGGAAATATCCATTTGCATATCTGTCTTTGTCCTGCCCAGGGGCAGTCCAGCACCGAAATACAATGGCAATTCCAATCTGAACGAGAGTACCACCAGCAACCCCATACACGTGTTTCACCCTTGTTGGGGATCATCAGTGAGGTGAAGCTGATGCCTCTCTAAGCACAGTGAGAGGGAGACCACGTCTGGTTGCCCCCAGGAGACCTAGGGTTACCAATCCCAGGTTCCTTAAAAAATAGTTTTACAAAGGTAGCGGGCGCCCCTCTCTCGCAAGAACAGACATGATAACCTGTTCAGTGGTTATTAACCACTTGAGAGTTCGCAGCCACTGCTTTTACTCACTGTGCCTTTCACAGATGGGAAATATCCATTTGCATATCAGTCTTTGTCCTGCCCAGGGGCAGTCCAGCACCGAAATACAATGGCAATTCCAATCTGAACGAGAGTACCACCAGCAACCCCATACACGTGTTTCACCCTTGTTGGGGATCATCAGTGAGGTGAAGCTGATGCCCCTCTAAGCACAGTGAGAGGGAGACCACGTCTGGTTGCCCCCAGGAGACCTAGGGTTACCAATCCCAGGTTCCTTAAAAAATAGTTTTACAAAGGTAGCGGGCGCCCCTCTCTCGCAAGAACAGACATGATAAACTGTTCAGTGGTTATTAACCACTTGAGAGTTCGCAGCCACTGCTTTTACTCACTGTGCCTTTCACAGATGGGAAATATCCATTTGCATATCAGTCTTTGTCCTGCCCAGGGGCAGTCCAGCACCGAAATACAATGGCAATTCCAATCTGAACGAGAGTACCACCAGCAACCCCACACACGTGTTTCACCCTTGTTGGGGATCATCAGTGAGGTATATACCAATTATGTATTGATATTAAGGAGGGGTTTTGTCGGACGACACAGAGGAGTAGATTGGGAGTGACGTGTGGCAGTCGGGGGAAGGGGGGTGGCGAGGGTGGGGGGGAGGGCGCATTCTAGTGTTTCACCATGGGAACCAAGTTGGCAAGAAACTGCTCTGGTTCAGAGCACCTTTGTGGAGCAGACAATTATAACACAATAACACGTAAGCAGCAGTACAATCAATAACAAACATCGGAATAGACTTGCTGTGGCTATTTTCTAAAGGACAGGAACAATGGGAGCACAATGGGAAGTGGAGAAGTATGCCACACCTGCATTGCGCTCAAGCAATAGCGGTGCAGCATTTCTTCCCTGAACAAGTCACTGGCTAGTCTCTAGCGAATCTGCAGCAGGAGAATGCTTCTGGCAGTGCCGGTTATGTTCTGCAAACTCCCACAGCAGCTGGTCTGGTATTGCACATAGACCGGCGGGCTCGTAGCATAGCATGCAAGGGTCTACACAGAGGTTCACTATATGCACAAAAGTAGGTGCTGCCTGACACAGTCTCGCGCCCGCTGCAGGACTTCCCTGTGGTACTGCAACACCTTAGTCCATGAGTCCAAAATTATGTAAGAAAGAGAGAGTCTGCATGGGCTGCTCCAAAAGCCATTATTATAGAGTGAGACAAAGCTAGATGCCAGAAAAACACAAAACTCCCAGAATTGGAGTACCACGAGGGGATCAGTCACAGTTAAAAGATAAATATCAAGTTTATTAGGTCACAAAGGTAGAAACTAATTAAATAATGCGGTCCACAGGACAAACAAATGAATGAACAAAAAAAACTTGAACAGAAGTTACGTGACAAGCTTGGCTAGCTAGTTACCAGTGTATCAAAAATAAACACACAGAACACAAAACGGTACATATCAAATCAAGGGTATAGTACCCTACACCAGTTAGAGTCAATGTGTCATCAATTATAATCTCTGGTTAAAATACAGAGAGCTATCTCGACATGTTTCAATTCCTAGAATTAGTATGGAACATTCATCAGGAGGTACATAGATGACCACGTAACCAAGTTAACAATGAAAGACAAATCTTAACAATGAGAATTTCGTAGCATCTCCATTGATGCCTGTGGGTGCTCTCTACTGAAAGGTAGTAGGAGGTAGAAGACCAGGGGTCAGTCCTTCGGAAGCCGTCGAAACTACACGTCATGCGGCAAATACTGGAGACAATCCTTTAAACAGCGTTAATGCTGTAAAGAGTACACAGAAGTGAACAAGCTCCGTGTGAGTCAGAGATGGTACCGTGAATGGAATGGAAAGCTATCAGGGACATGAAAAGTTCCCAAATTGTAGGATCTAACAGTTCACGCCTGTAGGATAGCTCAGCGAGTTAAGCGCACCCCTCACAGATAAGTGTGGGCTTTTATCCTTCCAAGAACAGTGAGTAAAGTCACATTATTTCATATCTAGATAGAAGTGTAAAGATTAGCACTACGCCACGCCTGGACAGGATTGTGAAGATTAGCATGCGTCATGTCTAAATAGCGATGCCACTTACCAACCACACTAAACAACCTCTCCCCTCTGCATACACCTCTCACACTCTACACATACACAACCACGCCTCCAAAGCACTACAAACCTCTTCACTACATCGTAACAACAAAACACAACACACATAGCCACGCTCAACAACAACACATGACGGCTACCGAACGAAAAGCACACCTAGGCTCGTCGAACGGTGTTAACCGAACTGAGGCTGCCAACAGCACATCAGAGCTCTCTTGCTCTTTTCCCGCTCAACCTCACTAACACATCCCACCCTCTTTTCTTTTCAGTTCCGCCAGAGCGCTGGGGGACCACTACGGTGGTGATAGTGCACGGTATCAATATCCTTTTACATAACATAACACGTGTGTTACACTTGTTATTAGCGCGTTGAGAAGCAGGAGAAATCTAGCACATGAGACTGCATAAGAAACACAAAAGGAGTATTATTACGTCAAATTAGTAAACATGCCAGCTCCCCCATCCAGGGCAGGATGGACTGTGATACACAAGTGTGAGACTTAGGGCCTGATTCATGACATGTTTAGCGTGGTGCAAAGTGACTTTGCACTGGTGTATGGTGATTTTGCACTACCAACAAACACCCTGATTCACAGAGTGGTGCCAAGTGTATTTTTGCAGTGCAAATGCAATTTACAATGCAAAAGTACTCTTTGGACTGCACTAAATGGCCCTAAATTAGAGTGCAATGAGTACTTTTGTAATGTAAATTGACTTTGCACTGCAACATTATACTTTGCACTGCTCTGTGTATCAGGGTGCGTGTTGGCAGTGCAAAGTCGCTTTGCACCAGTGCAAGGTCATTTTGCACCACGCAAAAATTCCATGATTCAGGCCATATGTTACATCAAATCTTCCAGCTTCTGGGCTGCATGGGGGCAGCAAAGCTTTCTTCATCACAAGGACAGTGTCCAATGTGTTCAGTTCTCACAAAGCCCAAATCTAGGCAGTAGCTGCTGGGGAAAAAACAGCCCTTGCCAAGCAATGTGTAAGGATGAGAAGGGCCGCCCTTTGCAGAGGGGGACGCTCACTGGTGCACCATGATTGAAGAGGCTGCCACCGGGTGGCACAGAAATGGGTGCCACAAACCGGCACTTCTTTCCCAAAGTAGGTATACAGACGTCCAAGGATCAGGTTGGCTTCCGCAAGCAAGGCAGCACCTGCCTAGAGGAGGCACTGATTCTGGACCCCAGTGAGAATGCAGCCGGCTGTGCTTCCTCCAGGAGAGATGGCCACAAGCAGAGGACGAATCCTAGCACTGAAACCAGGAGGCCATCACTGGCAGTTTCGTAGTACACCATTTCAAGTCAAAAGAGGACTCCATTTTTAGTACAACGTGGGGACTTCACATAGCGATGCCTCCAATCAGGTTATAGCAACTGTGACCGAAAATGCCGCACCACACAGTGGATTATTCCAAAGACGGAAATGCCCACTACCGTGAAGCCACCATCTTTGAGACGGGATCTTCTAGAATTTCAGAAGCAGAGGGAGCTTCTGTGCAGCTGGAAAAAAGAGTTTAATCAATGGGAAATCCTTTGGGCTGGGTAGTTTTGCCTGTAACTTCTCAGTACAGGTCCCCGTGCCACTGGCTGTCTATGGGAGTCCCCTAGGTAAGCCCCTTGCTTCCATGCGCTCGTTTGACAACCACAAATCCTCCACAATGTTGCTTTCTGGCATTTCAAAGCAAATGAAAGGCAAGTTTAGAGCCATCTTGTAATGGTGCTTTGCTGTTAAACAAGGTCACTGTAGCCAAATGCTGCTGTCACTCTTTAATGAAGCTTGTAACTAAATTATTTTCTGATTTCTTTCAGATCACCACCACCAGACTGTTGCCAAGGTTTCCCCAAAGAGGGGTTTACAGTTTCAGGACTAGGCATATTTGCACATCGCTAAACTTCAGCATTAAGAGGATGCAAGCAGTGTTACATCTGGCGGAATCAGGAAAAACGGTATGCAGTGATTATATCGAATCCAAAACAACTGATGAAAAAATAACGAATGATAAAATAACGGATTTCAAAATATCTAATTTTGAAAAAAACTAAAAATGGGGTTGTGAGAGAGAGTAGTGGTTTTGGCAGTTGCAGAAAGGTATTATTATTTATTAAAAGGAGGGGTTTGGGGGAACCCCCCCCAAACAACATACAAATAATTATTTTGTAATGAGTTATTTTGTATTCATACATTTTTTCATTAGTTATTATTTCATTAGTTATAATAACATGTAACCGGAAAAACATAAACACTGGGAAAGCTGTCAGGATCTGAGAAAACAGAAAAATATGAGCCTCTAGTGGAGCGGAACTAATGGTCAAGCCAGCCTCAAAACGTTCACTTCGGCCCCCAAACCCAAACTGTCTGCCTCCAGGCAACAACGGGAGACTCGTGTGTCAGCCCAGCATGTCAGACAATTACCCGTCATACCACACTGGAACACTAACCCACCGGCGCGCTTGCAGCCAACAGCTGAACACCAATTCACCTTCCATCCAACAACCCACCAATGATACGTTATACAACCATGTGACTAACCTGTCCTCTGAACACCCCCAGCCCACCTGCCTGCATTCAAATCAAGACCTTCCTGTACCCCAGTGCCCCCTCTGGGGGCCTCCAAACAGCAGCTCACTACTCGCCTGGTCTGCGGACACACCAAATAAACCCACTTCAAAAAACAGAACAAGAATCACTCACTACCCCTAAGCCCCAGATGTGCAGCCTTCAATCAGCAACTCAGTTCTCACCCACTACTGCAACACGACACTTGTGTATAAGCGCGTTATAAATGCCATATCATATCACATCATAAGATCCCAAATATAAAAATCTTCTAGACCACAACTTGGGACTCAACCCGACCCTCACCTGTTCACTCGACACCCCAACCTATTGACTTTCCAGTGTTTATTTATTTGTTTGCTTGTTAGATGCTTATACAATAAGACAATACTGTTTCAAAGCGCCCACAGGTCCAGGCAAGGGAGCAGGGGTGGGAAATACATAAAAAACACAGTATTTAAGAGCAGAGAACAACATCTGCTACCCAAAACCCACCTGTTTCCACGAACCTGTAAAGGGGGTGGTCTGAGCGCTTCCGTACGACGCCATTGGTTCCCTAAATAAGGTTGTAGTGCTATACCCATCCAGCAAACCTAGCATATTTACATAAACAGACAGGGTGATATGGTGACTTGCTCAAGCTCCCCCGTGCTTGATGTCCGCTACGAATTGAGAAATACTCTCTGGTTCAAGTGGTTTAAACCGTGTGCGAAATGCCACTTGCCCCAATCTGCCTTGCCTGACCAAGGGGAGCAAAGCAGGAGCTGCGACTCCCAACAGCGCCGTCTAACAAACCTTCCAGGCAGATGGATGGGCCGGGCAGACACTCAGGGCGGGCCTGGGAGCGCGAGGGGGATAATGTAGGCGGAAATGGCCGTGTAAGTACCTCTCGCTGATTTAAACCCGTCCATTAAAAGCGAAGCAGCCATTAGTAATGGCGGGTCACGCGAGTCCATTGAAAGTTGAGTTTGCCAGAAAATGCATAAATAACTCTGTTTGCTCGAAGGCATTATACATTCAGAGGATGGGAAGCTCCTCCGATGGCCTACCCCCTCTCTCCCAGCAGAAGGTGTTCGTGTGCTCCTAGGGGTGGGCCAACAACAGCTCAGTTGAGGGCTGACACAGCTCAAAACATGGCAACCACTGAGCACTCCCGGAAGCATGACGCACACTATATGCAAACATGCAGTGGTGGACATGGAAAACATGTGAAGGGAGATCCCACAAGGTCCAGGGTGGGGGCGGAGGTCGAAAGTGGCGGAGGTGGCATTTGAACTCTGCTCAAAGGAAATGTTCAACATAATAGTTTTACAATGGGGCAGTTTGTTCATGCTGCTTCTTTCCAAACTCCACAATGTACATCAATTCCACTTGAAATCACTTCTCTGGCAGTGGTGCACCCAAAATACTGTTGATTTTTAGTACATTATGGGATCCATAGACACGCTCTACAGTAGCAGGTTACCAGGGTAGCTCGGCAGGTTGAGAGACCGTTGCTGACATGTTAGATATTAAAAACATGGTTGTTAATCGTATCACTTGTTGCCATTCCTTATAAAAAAAAAAACAAGTGCTATAAAATGTGTTTGGTAGGAGCATGGGTTGGGCTGGTCGCCTCCTTATATACAGGGCAGAGGTGGGGGTATGTCTACCCTGTTGTGAAAATCAAAAGCTGGCACCCATGAACCCAGAGTTTAATTTCCTAATAACTGCTGTCAGCACAACAGAAACATGTATTTGTGATCTAACAGTTTGACAAGCATATATCATCTTTATAAATATAACCTGTCATAAAACACAAAGGAAGGGGCACCAAAACGACAGGGCATTTGTGTAGAAGTCTGACAAAAAAAAAGAAACATATTTCAAAGAAAACTAGTGAATGTAAGTTTTTGAGTCTGGAAATTACTTTTTTCCATAAAAGTATAATATGCACATTTGGTGAAAAAAATGGTGTGCCCAGTATGTAGAAGCCCCCACCCCAGTGACAGCCATGGCCCATTAATTTCCATGGCGTCCCTTTCAGACCAGAAGATATTGATATTGATATTTTATTTCTATCGCCCTCGTACACAAGTGTTTCAGAAAGAAAACAGGTTCAGATTGGGACAAAAATATACACAACTTGGGGAAAAAAAGCGTTGCAGATGTGCCTTTTGCTGTTCTGGGGTAAATCTGGGCAAAACAAAAGAGGTGATGGCTGGAAGGTTTAGAGTTAATCTAAACCTCTGGCATTGCTCTGGGCAACCCTCCAGACTATCGTTTTTCGCCTTGCCAAGCCATTACAACAGGGAGAAAGACCAGGCCGAAAGATGTCTGGGGATGCTTGTGGTCTCCTTCAGAAGGGATGTGACCAAGCACTTCGGGCTGGACTGCCCCTTTGGGGGTGGAACCAAGCCTGATTTGCATATGGTCTTTCTCCGTTTTGTAATGGCTTGGCGGGCAAAGAACGATGGTCTGGAGGGTTAGAGCAATGCAGGGGTGTTGCTTGGTCTGGAAAAGACCCGGGGCTACGCTAATGTTGGAACTGTCGGGACTGGGGACTAGCTAGTTTTTTGGCTGTGGCTCCTGAGATTCTATCCAGGGCTACAACCAAAAGACCCGGGGCTATAGCCCCCTAAGCCCCCCCCCCAGCAACGCCTCTGGAGCAATGCCAGAGGTTAAGATAATTCTAAACCTTCCAGCCATCACTGCTTTTGTTTTTTTGGGGTAAATCTGTTCAGCAGTTTTAAAATATATGATGGAGAATGACGTGCCCCCTGTTGTAAGGGAACCGAAAGACAAACGTGCCCTTTAAGGACACGTCATATAAGAAGGAAGAGGGGGAGCCCCAGGGAGGAAGGATAGTGGAAGTTTAGTTCTAAGTTAGGTTTTGAAATAAAGTAGTTATCCTGTAAGCATGTCTCTGTGTCCTTTTTCCTGCCGGGCATATGCACCCTTCCAACAACTGGCAACGAGGCGAAATGAGCCAGCTTCCATGTGCAGCATCATGTCCTGCAGTCCCTGAGATAGCTGTGCGGCTGTCTTCACATCTGCCGACGCGTCCCACATCCGCTGATGCGTCCTTTGTGGTCCTTACTGCGGCTGGTACTCCGCGTCCTGGTACAGTTGCGGCCGAGTTATTGCGTCCTGCACGGCCGGAGAAGCGGCTGAGGGCCCCGTTGGGATCCAGCCCAGATCGCCACCAAAGGTGTGTGAGTGATGGCAAGGCAGCACACTATCTGCCTGCCCCGCACAGGGGCGGTGCTGCCGGTAAAGTGCATGTGTGCACCGTTGTGTGCCCGTTGGAGATCCGGGAGCTTCTGTCTGATCGTGTAGCTTGCCATGAGGCCTGGAGGCCTCCCCCAAGGACAGGGGCCTTGTGCAGCGGTGCCACACTGCTCAGGCTCAGGCTGCAGGGCTTGTGATATGCACACACATGTTGTGAGGCACAGGGAGTGAACAAGCCCAAAGAAAAAAGAAAAATATACAACAGTGAACGTGCTGCTACATTTCACCACGTGTGGTGTAAAGGACAACACTCACTACCCTGCATCTGACTTGACTTTCAGGGCATCGTAAGGAAGGACATTCAAATTCCTTTATATCTACACATTGCTGGCCCATATTGCAGGACATTTGCAGGACATTTGGACCTTCACAAACCCACACCACCAGTGACCCATCCTCCGAGCAGTGTGCTGGCTCACATCAACACGTGCACACTGGTGCAGTGCAACAGGTGCCTCCTAGGGAGCAGCAGACCATGCTAGCTCGTGGACAAGAGTGGCGGACAGCCGCAAGGTGTAAAGTGTGATCAGTGAGAAGCTGTCATGATGGACCGCGTAGCAAGGCACAGCGAAAGTGGTGTTTCTGAGAAAACCGTGCCCATTCACCCTCCGACCGCAACAGGACAAAGGGCCTCAGTGGACTGAATGGGTTGAGGATTTTGATGACTTCATCAGGGCCGCGGGGGAGGAGAAATCGCCAGCCCTAAAAGACATCTTCATGAACCTTGTTAGTAAAGAAATAAAGGGTATCATCCAGACGATCCCGGCTGGGGAAAGGTCCACCTATGACTAACATGTGACTCAGTCGAACAAGGAGCTTGTGATACAACCCAATAGGGTCTACGAGCGATACGTATTCAATCAGTGCCAACAATCCACCCATGAGACTGTGTAGGAGTTCATCACCCGTTTTGGCAGAAATTGATACACTGCCAGTTTGGGGATTTTTCGGATGGTGCGGCAATTCGACTCTTTGTCATAGAGGGGTGTGCATCTTCCGCCATATGGAAGCTGCTCCTGGAGAAGCCTGTGACCATCGACGAGGTCACAGAGATGGCAAAGGTCCATGAAATAGTAGAAATTCAGACAACCACCATGGAGATGCCCAAGAAGAAAACTGAAATGGAGGAGACGGTGGCAGTGCTCTCGGCATCGAGAGACAGGGTAAGAGGACCAGCAACAATCCAATCACAATGAGAGGCCCGCAGAGGGACGGATACATGCAGGTGCGTACGGGCCCCCGCC
Source organism: Ambystoma mexicanum (assembly GCF_040938575.1). Classification (NCBI taxonomy): domain Eukaryota; kingdom Metazoa; phylum Chordata; class Amphibia; order Caudata; family Ambystomatidae; genus Ambystoma; species Ambystoma mexicanum. The sequence goes on along the minus strand of NC_090922.1, from coordinate 54,854,620 downwards.
TTCAGAGACTGTGCTACAGATCTGGCCAGGCATTCCCGCACTCGGGATGTGCCGTCATCAGCCAATGATGTTCGAAGTGGGACCAAGAGGGCCATTTTCACACTGTCGGGAAGGGAGACCATTCCCACTTGGATGACAACCGCAAGCGATTCCCACGGGATGGTGGCCACCGGCCAGATCAAACCCACAACAACAGTGGAGAACATCACCATTCTACCCGCAATTGCCAAGAAGGGTGATCAGGGTGATGCACCACAGTCAAGACTACGGAGAGGCCCCGAGCAAATACCAGGTGGTGCAAGTGGGGTACTGTCAAACTCTGTGTTCTGTGTGTCCTTAACTTCCCTGTTTCCCTCCTCCTCCTCAGTGGCGGCTGCTTACTTAGGGCGGGGGGGCGCCGCCCCCCCCTCCCCACCACAGAAAGAAGAAGAGACAACTCTTTTTGCTGTGCTGGAATTAATTTAATCAATTTTTGCAGAGCGGCAGATTATTTATTTATTAATCTGCCGCTATGTCTGCAGTATGCTGGGCTGCCAGGCCTGCTCCTGCCCAACCTAGAGCAGCGGGGCGCGTCCGGATCTACGTAGACTACGTCCATATTCTACCATGTAGAGTGCGTGGAGCTCTGAGCTCCACGCACTTTACGTATCCCATTCCCACATTTGGGAGGCTGTCGGGGCGGTGGAATGGTGGCCCCTCACTGTCGGTATTCTGCGCAAACAGCGCAGCAGTAGAGGAAACCTGACTCCTGTGCTAGCATTGCAGGCCATGCAGGACCATAGCAACAGGTTGTGTTGGATTGTCATTGGCTGTCTACCAGCCAATGACAATCCGTGTGGGTGGAGTCGGGTGACGGTCATGGGCACACAGTGTGCCTCACCTTCTTCTCGTTCTTTCCATCTGATCCTAGTTGCTTGCTGGTGTGGTGGTCGAGGACTCGTCGTCGCAGTGACCCAGGCCCAGAACCAGGCCCATCCACGGACGGACGTGTGCTGCTGCAGCCCCAGGTAAGTGAGCATATAAATTGTGTTTGTGTTGGCTTCTTAGTTAAGTGAACTCTTAGTCTTCCATGCCGCATTGGCGAAGAAGACTAAGAGTTTCCTTAACCTTAACTAAAACTGAGATGTAGGCTGAGTGTCCCGCAGCCGCCATTAGGTTTCAGTTAAGGAAACTATTAGTCTTCTAAGAAGACAGTTTCCTTAACTAAAACTTAATGGCGGCCGCGGGACACTTGGCCTACCTCTACCTGACTCTCAGTGAGAGATGTATGCTGTGTCCTCCCGAGTAAAAGACACCTATCATGTTGTCGAGGCCTTGAATGTCTTTTAGCGGCTCAGCGGCTGGCCTGGGTCTCTTCCGTGTGCTATACACTGTCATCGAAGTGACCCAGGTAGCAGTAGCAGTGGTATGTCTAATTATAACTATTTAATTTCTGACTGGAGTCTTTTATGGCCTCAAAGCGGGGATTTAAAAAAGCTCCATGTGAGTGTCTGAGTTGAAAGGGTGCGGCTGTGAGGATCCTGCTTTGCTATTTAACATGAGAGACTTTTCCAGTATAACGTGCGCAGCTTTTGGCAAAGCAGTGCATGCGGTTACCATCAGGCGTCCTTCTGGAGATAGGGAATAGTACAAAGGGCTGGAATATTTTTGGAAATGGTAAATTTTCAGGGAGGCGGATTGGGTATGGAGGAATATATCAGTCACTGAAAGCTGCTGGTGTGAGTTTGTGCGAAATGGGAAGGTAGCGGGTTGAAAGTGCATTTGTTCGCTAATGCACTTGGTGAACCCTGACGAATTAAATTGGGGGTAGGTAAAATGAGTATTACACAGTCTTATATTTGAAGAGCAGGTCTTAAAAGGGGCGCCCGCGGGACCTTAAGTGGCGTGCTTACGAAAACTGCCCTGTGTTTCCATGGCATGGTGCATGTAGAATGTTGAGGGATTTGAATGACCAGCAATGCCGGACACATAGGCAGGGTGGTCCTTCCCGAATCCCGCCAAGCAACTCCCGTCGCACCTTTCACGTCGCTGCTGCAGCTATGCGTAAGTGATGCAACCCTGCACTGCCACTGAAGCCCCTAAGAAGTGCACAAAACGCTATCTAATCTGCCCCAGATCCTACATCATCATTGATAATAATAATAATGATGTACCATCTACATAATAGCCAGTATAATTTAATAGAGTTTAGTGTAATAGCCCTACCCGACAGAGGGAAACTTTTGGGAACATATGTTTTTTGCTTATTTGAACTATATCTAATAAGTTCTTGGCAGACATAGCTTGTGGTGTCTGTTGTGCTCGACAGAACGGTCAGAGCCCCTGTTGACTTGAATTTTATTTAGATGAGTTATTCTTCTGTTCTCCATATGCTGTTTTATGATCTTTTGTAGAGGATGTAGTTTGTGAAGGGTTTGCTTACCCCTCCTCCCCTGTCAGCCCCTCTTTCTCACGGCGGGATGAACCCAGATTTTGTTGATGCAGACAAATGGGGGTTCACGGTTTCCTGGGTTAGGGTCGGGACTGGGAGGCGATTGCTCACATCGATTCATTGGAAGACCAGAAATGCAACGCAAGTTTGAGGTTTATTTTTTGATGAAATGGTGTCTTGGTTAGGAAAATGCATTCTATCAACACTTTTGCTCATTTTAAGAAAAATGTGAATCAAATTGCAAAAGTGTTTGTTAAAGCAAAAGCACACTTTTAAGCAGATATATCTGTTTCCAACACATCTTTGAATTATTTAAGTGCTTTTGTTGAGTGCAGCTGCGCCCACCTTATGGGATATTTCAGAGCCAGGTGAAAGAGAACGGGGGTACAAAGGGCTAGGAGGTACAGTACGTGGGTACAGAGAAGGGGGTGTGGGGGCTAGGAGTGGAAGAGGCCTGAAAGGTAGAGGACAGGGGTTATAGAAAAGGGGAGGGCTAGGAATGTAATAGGCCTGAGAAATAGAAGACCGGGGCCACAGAGAACAGGAGGAGTAGGAGGAGTAGAAGTGGCCTTAGAAGTGAGAGGATGAATGCATATGAATGCCAGTAACAGCATGACAAAATGATATTTTTCCATCATTACTGACTATATAATGATGAATTTCTTTATGCATACATCATAGTACCAGCGATTCTTAATACAAGCTGCTGTAAAATACACCATCACACTTGCACACGTAATAATAATGTACCACCATTAGTAGGTAAAACCTAATGCATTTTATGTCATTTTTCGGTGGGTTTTGGACAGTAAATGGCACATTTTGGAGGCCATTTTTCAAAATGTTTTGCGGGGAGAACCCTCCCACACCCTCCTTGGGTGGTGCGGGCTTGCGCGCTGCTTGCACTCGCTCCCAAATTCCACCTGGGAACTTTACGCCCCACCAGCTTTAAAACTCACCAGCCGCCACTGCTCCTCCTCCTCCTCACCTGATCCAGTGGAGTTCGCGTCCACCGGGCTTAGTGTTCTTCTGGCTCTGTAATCCTTTACTTTCTTGGTCAGAAGACTGTGTCTCGCACGGGAGAACGCCACAGGAAAGGCTTAACAGGGAGCCCCCGCTGTGACCCCCTTCCCGGCAGGGACCAAATGGGGAAAAAGCCAAATAAGGCGCAAAAACCACAGTTTAAGTGTAACTGTGGCAGTGGTCCTCGTGGAAACTGGGCTCCGATGGAATAAGAGGGTCTTGAAGTGTCCAAATCCATGATGCCCAAGAAACAGGTCGTAATGTACTGAGGAAAAGACAGGAAGGCTCCTCAGCAAGCAGGTAAGCAAAACAAGCAAATAAACAGAGCGAAGCGAAGTGGAGAAAGCAGGAGACGGGGAACCAGGGGCAGAGCAAGATAAACAATACAGGAGAAAGGAAGGGAACTCCGTTCTGCACGAGAGCAAGCGCAGCAAAATACAAACAAAGAAAGGAAGTAATAGAAAAGAGAATACCTGCTGAAAGCACAGAAAAAGTGGTTAGCAGGAGAAAACTAGCGTTTGGCAACAGCGGTAGTGCGAGAGAGTAGCTGACCGTAGAGGTTGCAACGCAATGCGAGGGAGTGTGGTTAGGCTTATGAGCCCCTACGTCCGTGAGCGGAAAAGAACTAGACCGCTGGACGGATGAGGGAAAAGACGTGACGGAATGTTAGCGTCCCCTCGAGTGAAAACGGTGGCAAATGCACCAAGGCATAATACGGCGCATGACAGGTACTACCCAGAATATTATGAATATTTGGGAGACTTTTACAATGAATATGATGAATTCCCACAGGAACCATACATCGAGTACACTGACAAGTTTGTTAATGTAATGCATGGTGAGCAAGAAGGTACAGAAGCCCCGCAAGTAATTATTAAAATGGGGAGGCAAGGCACTGCTTTCTGATTGACACAGGTTCCGCCAGCAACATTATGGGGGAGCTGGAGTTATTGAAGACAGGAGACAAGAGAGATCTAACACAATCCAAGGTATGCATTTTCCTGTGGGGAGCCACAACACTGCTTCCATCACTTGGTCAGTTTCAGAGGACGCTCTTGCACAATGGTAAGATGACCGACACCACCCTCCACGTGCTGAGGAGCCCAGTGAGCAGGAAGTGTCTGCTCAGCTATCGGACAGCGATGGCACTTGGCCTGATAGACATTCACTTCCAGGACAATGATGTAGTCTGGTGTATTGAGGAACCATTGGGGGATCAGAACATTGCCCACATGTCCGGGGTGCCAGTGGGGAAAAGGGCAATCAAACAAGCGTTCCTGGAGCTGTTTCAAGGACTAGGAAAACTGAAAGACACTGTGGTTCGGCTACACATTAACAAAAACATCGGGCCTGTCCTACAACACCCCAGGAGGGTAGTGTTTCACGTACAAGAGGCTGTGTTCTGGGAACTGCAGCAGCTGATGGACAACAACATTATTGAGAGGGCAACTGGCCCCACACTGTGGCTCTCACCCAAGGTCATAGTGCCAAAGGAAGGAAACAAAATAAGACTATGCATTGACATGCAAGTGGCCAACACCATGATAGAGAGGGAGATACATCCAGGGCCTAAAACTGAGGATATGATTGTTCAGCTAAACTGTGCCACAAAATTCTCTTAACCGGACCTCAACCAGGGGTATCACCAGTTGGAACTACATTCAGATTCAAGGGTGATCACAACATCCGCCAGCCATGAAGGGTTATTTTGCTACAAACACCTGAATTTTGGAATATCATCAGCCACAGAAATGTTTCCGGAGGCCATCAGTGTGACAAATCAATGTCCGGGGCACCAGTGGTCCAGAGATGAATATCGGTTTCTAAACCATCAATGAACCCCACACCTCTAGTACACCAGAAGGGATCGGAACAGATTGGAATACAAGCATGTACCATTTTTGGTAACATGGACAGAACGCCAGGCTTATCTCTGCAAGGTTGTGGGTAATTGATTAGTTGCAATACTGTCAAACTAGAAATTATATTGTGCCTCCTATTGCTATGAATATATGTATATTGGCCTACGCCAAGCTGCTAACAAGCTGCTTATAAACTACATGTGAATAAACTCACATTGCAAGGTCCTGACCTTAGAAACCATGTAAACTGTCATTTTGGGTCAAGCCGCCATTTTAGGTTTTCTTGCTCTATAAAGTCACCATGTGAGCTAAAATGGTAGCCTATGTTATTCAGAACAGAACTCGATTGTCGTGACCTCTGTACAGCCAATGTATAACTTGCCTGCAGGCCACTTGTTAGGGTCATGAGCTGAGACCTTGTCCTTCTGCTGACCTGTGTGCAATGGATTACCTGTGTCACCGAAACTGATCTATAATTGAATGAGAACACCTGCTTAACTATATTGTATAAATTAAGTCCCCCATTGTAATGTTAGGCCTAGAGCATACATTATTACCATTTCTTCTTGTTAATGTATAAACCTAAGATGAACTAGATTTGACCTGGCAAGGGACCCTAGAGCAGTAACTTATTTATGGAATGGTTAACCCAAAGGAGGGCTGAACAGCAGGCTTGAAATGTATAAAAGCCTGACTGTTTCAATGAATTTTTGCACTCACTGAGCACACCGAACCACGCCGGAGTTCGCTGTGTTGTACTGAGGGTCGATAGCTATCTGAATTTTGTTCTGTTCTTTTGTAACTGGATTCAGTATAAAATAAAGTGCTTTGTATGTTCCTTTGTAACCTGTGTTTGGTGTGTTTCCTTTTTGATTACCCTGCCTCATATTATTTCCTTGTTTTCACAGTTGGCGCCCGAATAGGGACCCTCAAGATTGATGCCGGATTATTGAAGGTTGACGCACGCTATCGGACCGGGATCGGACGGTGTGACATAACGGGCCCGACTGAACAAGACGCGACACCTCAACAGCACTGCACGATCCGTTCCCTGGACGATAGCCGTGTGGTCTGAGACGGCATCTTGACGAGGGTCAATTTTTTTAAGCGGGCAGATTTGCCGAAATCACCATAAACAAGGTAAAATTCGTTAGGTAAGTCCTTTGTAAACCGATCGGTCCTCCTTAGGTTTGGTCAGGTGAGTCGTTACCCGACTCTTAATTCAACCCTGACAATTTGAATTTGGCGCATTGTATCTGCAGACACAATTATTGACCAGGTAACAGCGGGTATTTGAGAAATGCCTGGGAAATTGTCTAGCTGCTTTAGGGCATTATTCCGCAGCGATAGACAATCTTTGGAATTTAGCCGTCCAGCACCACAGGAGGGGTCACCGGCATGTACTATGTACTGTAAGCATGGCATTGGAAGTGTAGTATTTAATAAAATTTGGCACAGACAAACCAGACATGCCTCTGAACTTCAGTGGCCAGTCAATGGTAGTTTTGAGATCCCTCGTATTGAATATTTAGAGTCAGTCTTGTTAAAAAAGAAGGCCAGACCTGCAGCATTTGATGTTTTGCAAAATTGGAAAAGGGAAGCACTGCAACAGCTTAAAAGTAGGGAAAAACATGTGCGCCGTCATAAAACAAATGCTGAAAAGGTGTTGTTAGATAATCAGGACAAACAGTCTGAGTCGGTTAGGAATATGGACAGGGCTTTCTCACTCGGTATTCAGAAAATCTATCCTTCTAAAGATCTTCATGTTTCTGATGAGTTTATCGACAAATTGTTAAATGAACGAAGGCCTGGTGCCTCTGCACCACCTCCGTATGTTCCTCTTCCTCCTACTATACCTCTTCCTGCTGTTATTCCTGCTCTTCCTGCTCAACCTGTTGTTCCTATTCCTCCGGTTGTTGTTCCTCCACCTGCTCCTCTGCCTCTTCCCATTGCACCAGTAATAGTACCTCCATTGAATTTGCCTGCACCCTCACTCCCAAGTTGTTCTGTACCGCTTGTAGTTGATCAGGGTGCGGGGTCAAGGATTGTTACTCGTAATACTGTTCCTACAGAAAAGAAACAGGATTTGTTTGCATGGGCTAAGCATTGTATGGAGAGAGATGATCGAGCTAATGTTCTTGCCACACTTTCTAATATGGATAATTTTCCTTAGAAAAATGTTTTCATTGAAGGTTTAGGGATTCATTTATGTGTAATGTGGGGTAAATTAAATAATGCAGACCTCCCACAAGGGTTGAGGGACCTGAATACTTTAGCGTTTTCAAGAGACACTGTGGAGAAGGTACATGAGCATGTTGAGAGGATATTTGAGCATAGAATGGAGTTGGAAAGGTTACGGAATGAGGATGACGAAGAAGAAAGTATGTATGTACAGAAACGATTTCTTCCGTGTCGTAAATCGACATCTGAGGAGGCGCGAAATTGTACAAAAGATGCGATTAGATGGATTTCAGACATATCGATAACTCCAGTTGAGGTATATGACACATACAGTCAATATACGCTAGAAATGCAGAGGAAAGTGATACAGGTAATGGTAGAGTACCTGCAGGATGAATGTTTAAAGAGAAAGGTTAGTTGTCCCACAGAGTTATTGAGCATTTATAAGAGAGCTTTTTCACTTGACACTTCTTCAACTGCTTTAGCGCTCGACTTAGCTCTGTTGCTTAGTAAGCGTTCGGAGTTGCCTACATCTCAGTTGCCTATGAGAGAGGTTCCTCCGACATTTGTCCCAAAGGTTGAGATTCCTGCTAATGCTGCAGCAGGTACACCTGCTGTGGACATTCCTGCACATTATGTATCGCAGTTTGTTCACGTCCCGTTTTCATGACAGGAAGTGAATACTATTAGACAAACTATCCCTGACATTAGGAAAAATCCGACAGGGTTCTATAAAGAGATAGAGTCCGTTTTGCAGTCCTCAGTGTTTACCCTAGGCGACATTGATTTGCTATTCCCTGTACTCCTGCCTGTAGATTTGTGGAAACAAGTTAGAACTATAGACGATGTACCAGGGTTGGGAGATACATGGGCTAACATAGTTAGGCTTGATGGGGAAAGGCCAGCTGGTGAGAGACCACCTCAGGTGATACTAACTTTGCCTGACAGAATCATTGCAAAACTGAAAACTATAATCCCCGAAAAGAGAATTATTTGGGACAAGCTTACGGCCTGTGTCCAAGGAAAATCTGAGGGTGCTACCGAGTTCTTTAATCGGTTCGAACAGGTATTCTCGGATTTCAGTGGACAAGACTTAGGCACAGAGTCTGGGAAAATATTATTTGTGGACAAATTTGTACGTGGATTGCTGCCTGACATCCAGTCACAAATTATGTCTTCTGAGAGCGCTTGGCAGGCGAAATCCCAATCAGAAGTACTGCACATGGCTCAGCACTACGAGAACCGCGTCAATAATGAAAAAGATAGAGTCGAGAAGAGAAAAGGTGATTTGAAGTCTAAAGTATTGTTACAGCAAATTGTTAGAGGCCCCAGAGGGGGTAGTTCGCAGATTAGAGGTCAGTATGTTCCACAAGGGAATGTGCCCTTGGGTCCTGTGAATATTAACCAGTGTGCCTATTGTCGCCAGGAGGGTCATTGGTGTGCACAATGCCCCGTCCTTCGACAGAGGTCGAATAACACATTTGGAAATATGGGTAGACGATCCAGAGGTCGCCCGGGTGTAGGGGGCCCTGGTAGAGGTCAGTTTTCGCAGGATCCCCAACAACCTTTTTCACAGGATAATCAGACTTCGAGTGTGGATACTAGAAACATATTTGATCATCCTTCTGCTGCATATCTATCTGAAGAGCTTCCTTTTGATGATATTTTGTTTCGTTAGAATTGCCCGAAGCAGGGTTTGGAACCTACACCTATTCCCGTTAATCAGAAAGGTCCCTACGTTGAAATGGTAGTGGGAAATAGGAAACATCAATTTTTGATAGACACTGGAGCACAGAAGTGCTCCATTGATCATTCTCGGGTTCCAAACATTCCACTGTAAGGGCAAACCAATGTTTCTGTAGGGTTTTCTGGCACACCAGTTGTTTGTCTGGTTTCTTCACCGGTACCTATTTCTTTGGGTCCCTTTACGGACCACTGTCCATTTCTCTTGACTTCGAATTGTGGAGAGAATTTGCTGGGGTTGAATCTGTTGAAGGAATTAAATGCGGTAATTCATTGTTCTTCTGATGGAGTGCGTTTGACGATTTCACCACAGCAATGTTCTGTTTCGCAATTCTTGACTAGACCTTTGACGCCAGAATTCAGTAATGTACCAGAGTGTTTGTGGGCAGTTGATGACAATGATGTCGGTGTTTTGCAGATTGAGCCTGTTAAAATAGTTTTGAAACATGGAATTTAGCTGCCCCGTATTCCACAGTATAAGATCTCAGTTGAAGGCGAGCGATCTTTGAAGAGCATTGTTTCTGATTTTGTGCATCGTGGGGTGATTGAGGAGATTGCAGGAAGTTTGTGCAATAGTCCGATTTTACCCGTGTACAAAAAAGGTGATAATGCAATTCCATTTCGTTTTATAATTGATTTACGTGCCATTAATAAAGTCGTCGCTCCGCAATTTCCAATTGTGCCTGGTGTGACGACAATATTAACCATGATTCCAGCTACGGCTACTCACTTCAGTGTTGTGGACCTAAAGAATGCTTTCTTCAGTATTCCTATACATGAGGATAGTAGATACTTGTTCGCGTTCACCTTAGGAGGACGCTCATTCACATTTACTCCTGCACCTCAAGGTTATACCGAGAGTCCTAGTATTTATAGTAGGGCTTTGAAAGAGCAGCTTGATACCCTTGGATTGCCCCCTACTTGTACGTTGCTTCAATATGTTGATGATTTGCTTTTAGCCGCTGACTCTGAGAGCTCTTGTAAAGAGGGCACTGTGTTGTTGCTCATCCATCTAGCTAAGCATGGTCACAAAGCTTCGCTTAAAAAGTTTCAATATTGTTGCCAGGAGGTCGCCTATTTAGGCTATCTCCTGTCAAATGAGGGAAGAAGATTGACACCTGAAAGAATACAACACATTCATGGCATGTCTGTCCCAAATACACAAAAGGAAGTTAGAGCCTTGATAGGTATGGCTTCTTAATGTAGGTTATGGATCCCAAACTTCTCACTAGTGATAAAACCGATGTTGGCCTTGACGAAGAAGGGTATTTCTTTGCCATTGCCATGGAATACGGAGCATCAACATTCATTCGAGTTGCTCAAGACTGCATTATGTTCAGCGCCAGTTTTGGGCACACCGAACTATGAGAAGGCCTTTGTGTTGTTTGTGCATGAATGTGATGGATGTGCTTTGGCTGTATTAACGCAGGAACATGGAGGGAAGAATAGGCCATGCGGTTACTACTCTTCCGCCCTTGATCCTGTTGCATGCGCTTTGCCAAGATGTTTGCGCGCTGTCGCTGCTGTTGCTGCGTCTGTAAAACAGAGTGAGGGAATGGTCCTAGGCCATGATTTAACCCTGATGGTTCCTCACTCTGTAGATATTCTATTGAACAAAACCCAAACGCAACACCTCACTTCCGCACGACTGACAAGATATGAATTCATCTTGTTTGCTCCCCACATTCAAATTAGGAGGTGCTGCGTTCTTAATCCGGCGGAACTCCTACCTTTCCCGCAAAATACTGTTTGCGGTGACGAAGAGTCACATGACGGCCTGTATACTACTGAACAAGATACAAAAGGCAGAGTTGATTTGAGGGACACTCCTTTGGATAACCCACAAGGGGAGCTGTTTTGCGATGGCTAGTGCTTCAAACTACTGGATGGTACATCCACAGCTGCTTATGCAGTCACTACATTGAGTACGGTTGTGGAGACCAAGAGAATTACGCATAACTCTGCGCAGGCCGCAGAGATTATAGCATTGACTTGAGCTTGTGAGCTTTCCGAAGGGCTAACAGTAAACATATATACTGATAGCGAGTATGCCTTTGGGGTGGCTCACAACTTTGGGAGACTTTGGTCAGAGAGAGGGTTTTTAACTTCGCATGGCACCAAGATCCAACATGGCTCCCTGATAGTACAATTGCTTTCAGCGCTTGCGCTCCCTAGTCAGTTAGCAATCATTAAGTGCGCAGCACATCGCAAGATTATAGATGATGTAGGGAAAGGGAATGCTTTTGCTGATCAAATAGCTAGACAAACTTCCTCTGATCTCTTCACGGAGATGTATGTTTCAAGGGAGACTGTAGGTGCCTATGCAATGGATGAGGGTGTCGGGTCTGTACGGGATATCCAAGCCGATGCCACATTAGAAGAATCCAAGAGATGGGCTGAGGGCTTGGGGAAACTCGATGATGATGGGTGTTAGGTGGACATGGTTGAAGGGAAATGGTTGCTTCCTAATGCCTATATAGTAATGATGGTTACCATGGCACACGGTCCCACACATGTGTGCGCTCAACAGATCACGAGAATGTTAGAGAAAGTCTGGGTAAATGATAAGATTTCAAAAATTGCCCAGCATTATGTCCAAAATTGCATGATTTGCCTACAACACAATGTGGGAAAGGGGACAGCAACTCCAAGAGGTAGCTTTGGGCCTCCTTCTGTCCCGTTTGAAGTGATTCACTTTGACTTTATTGAAATGGAGCGATGTAACAATCTAAAATATGTCCTTGTGGTCATTTGCGCCTTTAGTAAGTGGGTTGAGGCTTTCCCTGTTAAAGACGCTACAGCCATGACCACTGCAAAGACCATGTTAAAGGAATTCTTCCCACGGTTCAGTTTGCTGAGAGTTATCTGGTCGGATAATGGTCCGCATTTTATCGCTGCTGTAATTCTACAGATATGTACGGCATTGCAAATTGACAAACGATTCCATTCGGCCAGACATGCCCAGAGCGCCGGATTAGTGGAAAGACACAATGGTATCATAAAAAACGAGCTCGCTAAGACGTGTGCCGGCACCAAACTAAAATGGCCGGACGCCTTACCGATAGTGTTACTTTCAATGCGTACAACCCCTCAAACTAAGACTGGGCTCTCTCCATTTGAGGTGGTAATGGGGAGACCTGCCAATATCTGGGATCTTCCGAAGCCTAGGGCATTGAGGAATGTAGAAAATGTATTGCTTTCAGACTATTGTAGCCAGTTGACTAAAAACCTGTATTTAATTTATCACCAGGTACGAGACGCTTTACCCGCGCGATACGAGGGCCCAGACCACAGTATACAACCTGGAAGTTGGGTTTTGGTCAAATCCTTTGACCGATCTTCCTGCCTTGCACCTCGGTGGCGGGGCCCGTTCCAGGTCCTGCTGGTCACCCAAACAGCAGTGCGTGTCGCAGGCCGGAAGCATTGGATCCACGCGACGCATGTCAAGAAACTTCCTCACCCAGTGTCACACGTTACAGAAGAAACAGAACCCCTCGCTAACGCTGCAACCAATGATCCCAAAGCAGTGAGTAGCACTGAGAGTGCATCGGAGAATCTTTCTGAGCCCGTGAGGCTTGGGGAAGCTGCCATTTTGTCTCCGCACTCTCTGAAAATTTTGCTCCCAGAAATTGCTGTTCCAACTTCACTTGCCTCTGATACGTTGCTTCCAACGGGAAGTGACGACATCTTGTTCTCAGATCAAACAATACCAGGCACAACAAGATACAACTTCCGGCCACGAAGATAGACATACGGCACGGTTTTGCTGTGCATCTGATAGACATACGGCATGGTTCGGCTGTGCATTCAAGGAAGGAAAGGATCATCAAGGGCTTGCTTTTGCCCAAAAAGTTGAGGAAGGGGATTCTGTTGGCTAGGGGTTGTGGAAGGACTAAGAAGCCGCGCGACCGTAGTGTCGCCAGCAACGAACATTGGGGTCATCAATTGAAAATCTACAATGCCTGCTACCGCCACCGCTGCTGCTTGTATTGGACTTATAAATAAGGGGGTGACCAACTCAGACAATGAACAATGTGCCTGGGCCCCCCGAAAACGTATTGCTGTGTTTTTATGATAATATTTGGTTTTATAATAGTCACTGTCTTAGGCCTTTGGTATTTCGAAGAAACTCATTCTTTAGAGTCTTTGCTGCCGACTGAAATTGTACCCACTGTTCCTACAGCTTTTGTACATTTGCATACTCTGTCACCTAGGGACTCACAGCATAGACAGAAGTATCACAATAATACCTTGTTGCTTATAATGAATGCAACACATGCCATTTTTAATAAGACTAATTGTTGGGTCTGCTCACATTTACCGCAACATGGGGATAAGGGGCTAGGTTGGTATATTCACCCTTTACCTTTGACAACTGCTTGTTATGCTTCACTTAGAGCACTGTTCTTTGGCCGATGGAACGATAGCATCTCGGGGAACTTTGATGGCACTAATTTGAATAGTTTTGAGAAACGTGTTCTGACTCCCCTGGGATGCTCGCTTTTTGCAAATAGGAGTAAGCTCAATATTGCTTCTATTAGGCCTTCTGATAGACTGTCTCGTCCATTCCAATCTTTGATTTCCTTTAAAATGGCTCCGATAGGCAATAAGGATCCCGTGCCTCCTTCTTATACTGTTAACCATAGCCCCGATTCAGTTTCTTTCTGCATACAGAGGAATGGCACCCGGTCAATGGGAGATTTTAAAGGTTGTGCCAATGTTGCAAATTTGACTGGGGAAGACAGACCTTTCTATGTAGGCGAACCTATCTATTTTGTTTGCGGTAATGTAGCATTTCCATGGTTGCCCAGGGATTGGCAGGGAACTTGTTATCTAGGAATCCTGTTACCTGGGGTGTTTATAGCAAGTACTGTAGAGGTTTCGAAGGCTCGTCCACGGCGGGACGAGAATGGCGACACTCCAGCACAGGTTTTAGGAGATGTAGCGAAATCATTCCTTCCATTCTTTGGGCAGATAGCGAATTCCGAGGATATCAGGAAGCTAGCGAGAGTACTGGAGAGAACCATCAACCGGATCACAGATATACTCTATAATATGACTTTAGAGCAGAAAGCGATCAGATTGGTAGCGCTTCAGAACCGGATGGCATTAGATGTCATTCTGGCTGAACGTGGTGGAGTATGTAAACTAGTGGGGTCCGCTTGCTGTGTTTTTGTACCGGATTCCTCCCCAACTATTTTTAAGGCAATACAGAATCTGCACATTCTTAGTTCAGAAGTGCATGTTCCCGAGGGAAATTGGGATCTTAGCGCTTGGTTCTGGGACTTCTTGCGGTCTTGGGGTTGGAAAGTGCTTTCAGTCTTGCTGATTATTTTGGGAATTCTGCTATTTCTTTGTTGTTGTATCCAATGTCTACCAAGTATATGTTCAATGATAGGGGGATGTTGCGCTCAGGCGATAGGTACAATAGGACATAAAGTGTATGCCCCGGATAAAACCTCTAAGGAGTGTGTACTGAAAGAGATCTTAGTAAAAGATCTAATGGCGATAGATATTTCTGACAGCTATTCAGGGTGTATGGACGATGACACATGGAGTTATTTGCAGGGAGATCAGAAGTAGTTTAGCACTTGGCGTAGGCCAAAAGGAGGGTTTGTCAAACTAGAAATTATATCGTGCCTCCTATTGCTATGAATATATGTATATTGGCCTACGCCAAGCTGCTAACAAGCTGCTTATAAACTACATGTGAATAAACTCGCATTGCAAGGTCCTGACCTTAGAAACCATGTAAACTGTCATTATGGGTCAAGCCGCCATTTTAGGTTTTCTTGCTCTATAAAGTCACCATGTGAGCTAAAATGGTAGACTATGTTATTCAGAACAGAACTCGATTGTCATGACCTCTGTACAGCCAATGTATAACTTGCCTGCAGGCCACTTGTTAGGGTCATGAGCTGAGACCTTGTCCTTCTGTTGACCTGTGTGCAATGGATTACCTGTATCACCGAAACTGATCTATAATTGAATGAGAACACCTGCTTAACTATATTGTATAAATGAAGGCCCGCATTGTAATGTTAGGCCTAGAGCATACATTATTACCATTTCTTCTTGTTAATGTATAAACCTAAGATGAACTAGATTTGACCTGGCAAGGAACCCTAGAGCAGTAACTTATTTATGGAATGGTTAACCCAAAGGAGGGCTGAACAGCAGGCTTGAAATGTATAAAAGCCTGACTGTTTCAATGAATTTTTGCACTCACTGAGCACACCGAACCACGCCGGAGTACGCTGTGTTGTACTGACGGTCGATAGCTATCTGAATTTTGTTCTGTTCTTTTGTAACTGGATTCAGTATAAAATAAAGTGCTTTGTATGTTCCTTTGTAACCTGTGTTTGGTGTGTTTCCTTTTTGGTTACCCTGCCTCATATTATTTCCTTGTTTTCACAATACAGCGAACATACAATTATTACCCAATGATAAAAGGAACTGTCCAGTCAAGGTTGTATAATTATATCTACTTTATTATTACTGCAACAGACAGTTCTAGCACACTACAAAATGAAACCCACCCTGTAAAGGAACACAGAGGACAGACAGATTCATGAAGGAAAGGGTTGCACTCTGGATACTGACAGGAAGGTAGTTGGTAAAGTAATCAGTCTTACTGTTCAAGGTTATTCGTTTCCAGCATGGAGGGAGCATAGGGTCATCACTGTCTCTAGGAGCTTTCGAGGAAGGACCAGGGGGGGGGGCAGAAGCACAGTGTACCTGGTGCTGAAGAAGTTCTTGGTGCTCAACAGAGTCGAGGCGATCCCAGGATGATTTGCGGCCCTTGAGACAGAGTTAGTGGCGGGGGACAGCTGCGGGTACCAGGCAGCAGGCAGTTTGGCAAACGAGGCTGGACGGACATCTGCAGGATATTCGGTGCGGTGGTTAGGGACCTAGAATCATTGTCTCTGTGCTGGTCGGCCGAGCTGGAATGCTGGTCGAGGCAGCTCGTACGGCTCTTGTGACTGCGGCGTGGCAACAGTCAGCGGTGCAGCCGGATGTGGTTTGAGGACTGGACTGTCTCGAAAATGTCCTTAACAGATGGATGCTGGATGATGCTTGTGTGGCACTCCTCCTAGCTTCTTTGCAGGGCTCGTATCGTCCTTTGAAGGCAGATGGCCCAAAGCTCAGGAGAGTGTTTGCAGACAACGGCCTTGTCCTTTGTCCGGAGACTCTCTGTCGCTTCCCACCTAGGAAGCTTGCCGGCAGAACCTAGCAGGGCACGCTGTGTGCTGGCTTGGTTCTGGTTCTGGAGCTGCTGGACCAGTCCTATGAGTATGGTATCTCCCTCTGTTCCCTGGGAGATGTTTAGGGGAGGGATCTTGCTTCCCTCTTAGAATTCCTGGCCTTCCTTCACTGGCGGAAGATGTAAGGTAGACTGTACCTTCAGCACGGGTAAAAATGAGTCCTTCTTTTTACACCTTCCGAAGCCGTCGCATGATCTGCTAAGTGAAGGGTTCAGCCCTCTTTTAAAACCAAATGGGCCCCAGGGACTGGTGCAGGCTAAGCCCACCTTAATCCACCAATCCTGGGTCCTCACCAACAGTCTTCTGTTATGCATGAGGTCAGGACGAGAGTGCTCTGCAACAGGACAGACAATGGGTGACAGAATATACCTAATTCCCACCCGTCTTCTTCTCTGTTGTACATCAAAGTGTCTCTCTGGTTAACTGAGCACTCTGTGACTCTTGATTTTGAAGTATGTGGCAAGAGCAGACTTCTTGTCTCCCCAAATCACATACTTCTCCCTTCTGAAAGGGGTCACCTGCGGGAACTGCTGGACCCAGACAGGACATTCACTGCCTTTCATGCAGAGGTGGAAACTAGCTTCAAGTTGACACATTGCATACCAAAGGGTTGTTAATCCTGCCTTCCTGTTGTCTGTCTGCCAATAAAGCCCTCATGCTTGCCTCAATTATCTCGTTAGTATGTAACGCCCCCAGCCAGAGCAGACAAAAGGAATGCAGATCCATGGAGTCTTTGATATTTAAATTAGGCTGCTCATTGCTGGAGGAAGGTGTGACTTCTCTCCTTCTTGGAATGCTTTGATGTAACCGTGGCTGTCACATTCCAGCTGAATATGACAGGGCAAGATGGGGTCTGTAGGTGGTGTCTTCCCGGAGTACATGTGACTATGCGTTTTGTGCGGGAAGCAGATGAAATGGGGGCCGAATGACCCACACATTTCTTGGAGGCTGATCTTCCATCATTCATTTTCTTTATTAAAAAATCAAAAAAGCCCAGGCGAACGCACTCTCCTCGTGTGGATGGTCAAATTCCTCACAGTTTGGCAACTACTGATTCCAGTAAAGTCACGTTTTAACTACTCTGATGACTACCAGTTTTTGGAACATCCTAAGAAGAGCATGATTAAGCCCTCATGGCTATTGGTGGCATCCTGAGTAGGCCTGGGCTCACATTGAACTATGAGAAATTTAACATCAGCAAGGACAAACTACGCTTTTACGGCCACATATTAATCCAACCAGACCCGGAGAAGGTGCGCACCATCAGGGAGCTCCCGGCACCGGCACAAGTAGCTGATGTCAGGTCATTTTAGGGATGGCAGGGTCCTGCGCTCGGTACCTTATGAGATATGCCATCACCACTGAACCGTTACAGAAACTGCTGCAGAAAGAAAAACCATTCCACTGATCCAAGGAATGGAAGGCATGTGAGTACTTTCGCCACTTTGTAATCGGGAAGAGGTTCACGCTTGTTACTGATCACGGGCCCTCCTGTCACTGTTTGGCACCCTGAGGACGAAGATACCCCAGTGGATAGAGATATGGGGCATCTGCCTCCAACAATACGACTATGACATCATCCACAGACCTGGAGGGGATTACAATCCAGCCGACTACATCTTGCGGCATCCGAACCCAAAGCTACAGGCGCTGAGACAAGGGGATGCAGATTATCTCGGCTACGTCACTGAACATGCCATCCCGCCAGAACTGCCCATCGAAGAACTGACGCAGGCGTCAATGGCTGACCAGTCCATCAGCATGGCCAGAGAGCCACCAACAAGTGGAGGGACTATAAGCGACAGCTTCCACAACACAGAGGTGCCAACAGGCAGGAAATAGAATGAATGACAAATGTAATCACGGAGCTTGCCATGTCTGAGCAGGGGACACTGCTTAGAGCGTGTTGCCTTGTTACACCGTCCTCCCTATGGAGAGGCCTGGTGCTGCTGGCGCATGAAGGACACTGGGGAGTCGAGGAAACCAGGAAGATGTTCAGACAGACCGTATTGTTCCCATTCATTGATGCTATGGTGGATGAGGCGGTCAGGCAGTTTTTGCCACGTCAATGTGCGGCCAAGAGCGACCCACCGCTCCCGCTACAAGTGACATTACTTCATGAGAGGGTGTGGCACAGAGTCGCAATGGACTTCTGCAGACCACTGGAAACAGGAGACTACCTGTTGGTGATCATGGAAGAGTTTTCGAGATTTCCACTGGTGAAGAGACCTGCCTCCACTGCATTCACTCAGGTGGTGGGGGTAAAATGCAAGGTCTTCAGTGAATGGGGCATTCCACACACCGTAATAACGGACAAGGGGCCACCGTTCAGGGGCCAGAAGCTCCACAAACTAGCAAAACACCTAGGGTTCGTGCACCAGAAGATATGTCCGCTGTGGCCACAGGCCAAGGGCATTGCTGAATGATTCATGTCATCCATAAAGAGAACAATACAGAAAGCTGTAATTGCAGGGATGCCAGTACAGCAAGCTCTGTGTCAAATGTTGTGACACTACAGGAACACATCACACACTGTGACGGGAGTGCCGCCCGGCAACCTGATGAGGGCCTACCATGCAAAGACACGACTACCTCTGGCAAAAGGAGCGAATCAGGCCCAGTCAGGAGAGGCAGATATCATGGAAGCAGACGTACATGAGAGAGATGCCCGAGAGAAGGAAGTGGCCAAGGAGCAAACAGACTGGGCGAGAAAGATGAAAATTAAGGTTGTTGACGAAGGAGATGAACTTCTGGTGAAGCAAAGGGACATAAAAGAAAGTGTCAGATTCGAGATATAAAAACATGTCATTAGTGGTGACAGAGATAAAAGGTATTATGATCACTGGCACCAAAGGGAAGAGGGAAGTGACCAGGAATACGTCATTCTTCAAGCACCCTATAACTGGGGATGAGAGAGTGGCAGACCAAGAATGGCCTGAGATGCAGACTACACAAGACACGGCACGAGATGAAGGAGGAGTCACACAGCAGTAGGGTACATCGCTCCCGGAAATTGAAACTGAGGGAGGCGACCGGCCGCGACGAGCCAACAAAAGACCCAGCAGACTCATTGAAGAAATATGAGATGGTCGTAAGGAGATAAGTGCGGGGAGAGGTGTTGTGAGGGAACCGAATGCCAAACCTGCCCTTTAAGAACAAGTCATCTAAAGAGGAAGAGGAGGAGCCCCAGGGAGGAATTCTGGGGAACGTTTAGTTACAAGTTGGTTTTCGAATAAAGTAGTTATCATGTAAGAACGTCTCTGTGTCCTTTTTCCTGCAGGACATATGCACCATTCCAATAACCCCTGCTCCCGAAAAACGTTTTTATATCTCCCATATATGTATCCCATGGTCCTTTGCAGCAAAGTGTATTTTCAGAAATGAAATGGAGCCATTTTATTTTTGCTCGATGTGAGTGATTACTGCAGTAATACTGAGGTAAGCTAAAAACAAAACAAAAAAATCCACTCAAAATGCTATTTGGAGGGGGGAAATGGGTGTATTAACATCAGGCTTGTAATGGGTAGGCGGAAGGAGGACAACGTGTGAACTGCAGGTGTTTGGGATGGGCTGGTGAGTCTGTGTGGGAGACATTTTTGGGGTTATCGGGGGAATACCTGTAAAATCCTGTGTGATTACACCAGTAGCGTTGCAAGACGAAATCGGAAAATAAAATGCGCCACACAAACTGAAGAGTGAAAGGCGGAAATAGGGAGAGGGTCACCGAGGGAAAACACAATGGATGGGAGTGGGGGGAACAAGGAAATTGGAGGGGACTCATGGGGAGTGCCAGCGAGAACAGGGAAGACATTTTAATTTTCAAACATTTTCCATTACCGCAGGAACTGGCAAATGTTATGTTACTGTGGGAATCAGCGTTCCTGAAAATGAATAGTGCAAGAATAGGTAGAGGGGAAAAAAGTCACTGGGATAGTCTTATACACATGAACAGATGACTTTTTCATGTACAATGGACACATGTGTGACCAGTGGAATACAATGGAAACAGCCATGGTAATGAGATCCTGAGTCCATTGGCCATGGCTAGGGGACCACCTGAAATGGCAGACGGGCAGTGGATTGCTGAGGTCACTAGGGGTTAATTGACCATTGCCCTCCCTCTTTTAAAATCATTGGTTCAACATGTACAGTGGCCACAGGGGAAGGCTATGGCTGGTGGGCACCGAATAAACTATAATTTAACAAAAGCCTTGAAATGTAGCTGGTGTAGGAAGCGATGACCATCTTAACTCGATGCCCAATACCCCCTTTGCAAAGGCCATGAGCACATTCATGATATTACCAAAGAGATTCACCATGCCATATAAAATTACATATAGGAGAGACGGGTATTAAACAACAGATCCCTTAATAACCATGCTACTAACATTCATGACTACATCCTAGAACTAGATTTAAATACGCTCCTCTTAACTGAAACCTTGATCATGGATACAACTGGCCCTATGATCTCCCTTGCAACCCCTGATGGATACACTATTACGTGTAAAAATGGTGCTTTGTGGCATGGAGGGGGAGTGGCTATTATTGTCAAAAATACCCTGAAATCGTTTCAAGCACCTATCTCTTGTCAAAAATGTGAAATAATCCATCTAAAGATGACCACAAGTCCCTGCACTTGTGTAAATGTAATCATAACACCCTCCAGCTGGTATGCCAAGCTTCAATGAAGATCTCTTGGCAATTTTAGGAGACTTGAATGGTCCTAATCATTCCACCTTACTACTTGGTGATTTCAATCGCTGGCTAAACCATAAAGCTGATAAAGAAGCCTCCACACTTGTTGGGACCCTAAATGACATTGGCCCTCCTTACGACCCTGGCGGAGGTCCATGGTGCAATTTGCACCATGGACCATGGCGCAGAGCTGCCAACTCCGCCATGGGGGTTGGCGGACTTACCGCCCCATTCCGACCTTGGCGGGGCGGTTAGTCCCCAATCCCCATTTACCCTTCCCCATTCCCATTTTAGCCCCATAGGGTATAATGGGAGTGGGGAAGGCGTTAATTACGCCACCGTAGATTACGGTGGCGTAATTAACAAGAGGTCCCGTAGCGCCATGGATTTTTCCGCCCGGAAAATCCGGGCGGAAAAATCACCATGACGCTACGGAAAGTCTTAATCTGGCGGAGAGGTACGCCATGCATTACGCTGGCGTAAACCCCTCTCCGCCAGGGTCGTAATGAGGGCCATTGACTTTACTGTGGCTAACAGTGAACCCACCACTGCCAAAGGTAACACTCTTGACAGGTTCGTGGCCAAAAATCTTGATGTGCATATTGATAGCACCTTCACCTGCATATGGTCGGATAATTATGCCATTATCTTTCAGATCCAGTTGCATGATCCCCTCCCAAAGGCCAAGAACCCATTAATGAAAGCTATTATTCAACATTTTAATAACATTTGCCTGCCAGATTTGCAGATCTCCATTGATCAAGTTATGCTTTCCTGCAATGATCTTGATCCCCCAGCCAACTTACTGTCAAACCGTAAGTCTATTTTGATCCAAATGTTAGACAAAGTGGCCCCTCTTAAACCTAAACTAAGTAGAGAGAACCCAAGTCATCAAAAATCGTTCACCCAAGAGCTGCATACAATGACAAAAGATAAAGAAAAGGGGGGGGCGTGTCCTGGAGCGCCGATGATGCAGTCGCTCCTTGGACGGCCTCTGTGGGATGCCCGCGGCCGTGTGGAATTGGGGCCAATATTAGGCTAGGACGATGGACCGAAACATAACCGAGGCTTGGTGAAAGCCTGCTGCAGTGATGGCCGCGCTCCGGGAGTCTTCTGGGGACAAGCCGCAGAGATACGAAGCTTTGAGCTCCCCGTCCGCACCTTTTTCCAAGATGGCGGACGAGGGCTCAGAGGATTGCAGTGGCCGAGGAGTGGCGTAAAGAAGGGGAGGAGCTCCTGCTCCCGGGGGATCTTCGCGGCGGTCCCCTTCCAGCACGCCGACCCCCACATATATAACTCTCCTTGCTGGGGATTGCCCCCCCTTCATTCCCCTGCCCTGTGTCTGCGGGCAACGCTGATGCCACAACACAACAGCCTGACGCGGCCCGTGCGGCCTGGCAGAGGCCCGCCGGCCCCCTGGCTCCAGCTGCAGGTTTTTTTTTTTAAGTACCCCAATAAGGAATCGCAATTACGCCCAAGTCCCCTGCCCAGCGCCCGCGATGAAGATAGAAGGCGAATACATATGTAGGTGGCATAAACAAAATATGGACATTACTTGGAATAACAAATTATCTCTGCCCTTTCCCCCTTTTTTCAAAAACCAAATAAGGGAACGAGAACACTGCACCTTAAAAAGGATTGCCGTAACAAACACAGGAGTGAAAAGTAAATAAGGCTGCTGCCCCAGCTATTCTTGCAGCAAAAATGTATATTCCTTAAATGTAACTTTAGTCACTCTAAGATGGCCCCCAAAAACGAGGATCAGCAACAGCGAAAACGGCCAACGTATAAATGCCGCCGTTGCCGGGCAACGGCTGCAAAAAACAGAACAGCGTTTCGGCGTCTCATAGACACCAGGAAGCATTCATGACACACGGTGAGTGATCTCCTAAACGTACGCGACTTATGCGTCGACACCTACGACCCCCTTTTTTTAAAACTAAGATCCCTCGTGCCCGACCGCGAACTGTTACTGGGACAGCAGCCGCGCACGCGATCGGTATCTTCACAAGCATTCGGGCGCACATCAACGCCCGATGGACAGGTATGCAGACTTGTTCACCGCGCATTAATGCGGACAGATGCATTCCCATATGGCCCATGCACATGTGACTGGGATGGCCCCTCTTTATGAAAAGTGGCGTTCCTTAGAATAAATGGCTTCCCCGCACTGTGCCGCGAACAGCTACACCAACGGCTGCAGGTGCGAATGGAAGCAAACATAGAGATATAAGCGCATACTAGCGCTCCGTCTGTCAAACCCAAAACAGACGGTACCAGGCACCCCTATAGTCGTATTACGATTCGCTTATGATACAGCACCACGAGGTCTCATGCAGCTTTTTTTGTCTTCTAAAATACACCTTGTTAATGTCTTGCAGGACTGGAGACACGCATGATACAAAAAAGACCTGGCTGTCAGCGTCTATATATATATAAGGTAATCTCCAACTGCCTTTTATGTCAACTTTAGCCCAAATTGCCAATGACTGTTAAAAAAAATGTTAGCATATCAATTTAATTGTATAAAATCAATAGAAAGTACTATAGAATAAAACTTCAACAATCACTGTGACCTCAAGATCTAAAACCCATTTCTGGTTTGATTTCTCTTAGGTAAAAGGGATGATGGTGTCTATGCCCCTCCCATACCCCTGATCTCATAGAGACAAGCCAAAATCAAGGTCCTGAAGAAGATGATCAATTAAATTCATCGAAACCGGTCGACCATTTTTTAACTAAGGATATCCCAAAAACCAACCCGGGATACCCTGTGAATAACACCACATAATTTTACTCTATCGACGAAGTTCATTGTTTTTTTTAAAAAAAAAATTTCTACAAAAACCTCACTCTTGAAGACTCACCGAGTGATCTGTAATTCGGGGACCACACACTTCCTATGAAGGTCGAATAAAAAGAAAAAATAGTTCCTCACTGAAATGTGGCCCCAAATTCTTATGAAACAACACAACTGTTTCTGAAATGGGCAACAGCCCCATGCACCTCATGCCTAAGGACAGGAGCCCCCATACATTATGAGGAATCTTCTGTGAAACCTATCCTCTGAGGTCACCCATTAAATGGGACCTAAATAAGGATCAGCCTCCGCACCGAAAAGGTGTACCCCAATAAGTGTTCTTGTGTGTTAAAATATTGTTTCGAATAACACTTCGGGAAAAACTTTGAAGTCTAACTCAATGCCTCCCTGAATGTGACCTAGTCCAGCTGCAGGGTGCCAGCGGCGGTCTGCCCGTGATCAGAGAGAAGGGGCCCTTGCGGACGTCCTGGCGGCCCTGCCTGCGCCCGCACCCTGGACGGGCGGGGAGTTGCCGGGAGGATTCCGCCAACAACAATAAGAAGCAGCCCCGGCCTGGAGTGGAGGTGAGCCGGGGGGGGGGGGACATCAGCGGCGCTGCTCCAGTGCCTTCCCATACTGAACCACCACAGCCAGTGGCAGCCACCGTCCTTAGTGGCCTATAGCAATCCCTCCTCCCCACCATCGGAAGAGGCCGCCAACAGCAGGGGGGCCCCTACTGGGCCGCCGGAGCCCCCACCCTACGCCCAGACATGGTATACATTTTATTCCCCCGATCCCTCCCTACTACATCTCTGCTCAGCTTCTGGGTGGGACAAGCTACAGCTCTGGAGTCATGTTAGGAGATACGCAGCAGGGCTTGAGCAGGCCTGGTGATCTCCCATCAGCAACTAAGAGGGGGCAACCAGACACAACTACCCCCTTACCTACCTGACGCACAAAAAGTTCCTCCATCTTCCTGGGGTGCCCCGGCCCACCGTCTGCAACCCCCCATCCACCCACTGCGACTCTTTGTCCCCTAACACTGCAGTAATCTTCCCCTCTACTCTGGGGTATATAGAAGCCTTGTTTTGCCCAGGGGAACGAGATGTCCAACAAGCCAAGACCGGCAAAAATGCAGACATTACAACAATGCTGACGGTGATGGATAAGTCTAAAAAACAAGAACCCCCTGGTTCCACCCCTCTAACAGCCTTAGGGGATAAGGGTACCCTCGCTACGAAAAATGATATCAAGGCTTTCATAGCAGACATTAAATCAGAAATCAGATCATGCATGCTGGAATTGTCTACCAAATTGGAAAACACCAACCAAAGGGTAACAGATGCCTAGCAGAGGCTAGGAGAAGTAGAAGACCGGACACAGGACCAAGCATCGACCCTGGCGGAGGTTCAGCGCTCAGTCAAACTCCTCCAGGATAAATGTGAAATATTAGAATTTAAACAAGAAGACCTAGAAAACAGGGCCTGAGGCAACAACCTGTGCATCCGAGGGGTCCCAACCTCAGTTCCGGATAGAAACCTGGCGGAATATGTGGGGGACCTATTCCAAGCTCTTCTACCGGATTTCGATAAGTCACAACTCCTCCTGGACCGCACTCACAGGATGCGCCCTCGCTGGGGCGTGGAAACAGACTCTCCACCAGACGTCATTATCAGAGTGCACTTCTTTACGACAAAGGAAGCCATTTCTGCAATCAGTCGCTCTCAAGATGAAATAACTTTCCAGACCACACCAATCCAAATTTACCAAGATTTATCCATCCTCACTCTCCAGAAAAGACGAGCCCTTCGACCCCTAGCTGTCTTTCTACAAGACCAACAAATTTGTTACCGATGGCTCTTCCCCATGGCCCTACAGTTCTCCTACAAAGGCACTCAAAGAAGAATCAGCCACCTGGAAGACGCTGAAAAGATCATGAACCCGACGCCCTCTGAAGCGCGGTCACCCATGAACTCTGAGAGGGCCTTTGACTCAGACCTCCCGAAATCGCCAATCACTAAGGCAAACTCCTGGTCCAGAGTCCCGAGGTTCAGAAAGAAGAAATAGCCACACCTAAAGGAACCTCACCATCCATAAGAAACAAAAGAAGACCCAGACTGTCGGGGTGGCGGGCCCTACCCCACGGCCAATGCCCGCTTCCGAGGATCAACCCATCTATATCCTTGGAAGGCGATACCTAAAAGTTTAGCCATGTTGGCTATGAATAGTTACGTGGCCATGTTGGCCAAGGGGGGGTGCTGGACACAATAACCTGCCCCCCCAGTTAAATCTCCACCTCCCTGTTGAGGCTGGAGCAAAACCTCAATGGCAGGGAAGCACGCATCCGCAGTACCCATGAGATGCTGGCGGGCACAACCTCGTCCCCCGCACCTCCACCAGACATAACGACTCCCTTGTCTAGCAATCCAGACCACTCCACCCTGAACTTCGTCTCACTGAATGTCAGAGGTCTAAACTCCCCAGCCAAACGCAAGTCAATATTGCAAAAACCTCAAAAACTTGAAGGGGCGGCGGTAGCCATGCTGCAGGAAACACACTTATTACCAGCCGATTTTGGATGTCTACTCTCTCGTCTCTTCCCGAAACAATTTGTTGTATCTGGAAACTCCAAAGAAGGGGGCACAGCCATTCTCTTCAGGAAGGCGGTGGAACCCCAGATTCTCGACACGAAGCCCTGCCCGGAGGGCCGGTTCGTTGCTGTGAAATGCCTTCTACTTGGGGAACTATACTCCTTTGTGTCGAAATATGCTCCTAATTTGGCTCAAGCCGCCTTCTACGAGGCCCTATGCGCTGCTCTCCCCTCATTCCTAGAAGGCCAAGTTATCATTGGGGGTGACGTAAACGGAGTGACGGACCCTACAATAGACAAGTCCCACCCCCATCATCTGGGGACTTCATCTTAGCTTTGGCACTACTACAGCTATTCAGGACTCTGGATGTGGTAGACGCGTGGAGGGTTCTCCACCCCTCCGAAAAAGACTTGTCATTCTACTCCCACGTCCACAGAACATTTTCAAGGATTGATCTCCTTCTGGTCTCCCCCCAAATTCTCTCATTCACCAACGAGGTCTCCATAGGCCCACGGATTCTGTCGGACCATGGTCCAGTATCCTTGGAAATCCGAATCCAGGGCTCTCCCCACCAGGCCCGACGTAGATGGACACTCTATGGTCCAATTCTCAACGAAATGCCGCTTAGGGACTTGATCGCCACCACAATCAAGAACTTCTTCCTGGAAAACCCCGTAATGGACACATCGCCCGCCAACACTTGGAACGCTATGAAAGTGGTCGTGAGGGGGGAGTTAATAGCAAGGGGAGTTGCCTTCCACAAAGCCAGACGTCAAACCCGCTTAGCCCTCGAAGAAGACCTCCGGAAGGCGGAGCAAACTCATAAAGAAAAAGGATGGTCCCCGAAAACCCAACGAGCCATTCGCACGGCACAGAAGAAGATTGAGGCCCACTATGCCGAACACACAGCACACCAAATTGCCAAGGCCAAGCAATTCTATTACGCCAAAAACAATAAAGCAAATAAGCTACTGGTGGCCAAACTAGCCAAAGCAAAACGAAACAATACGGTTATTGGGCTCTGAGACACACATGGTCGAATCCAGTATGCAGAACAAGACAAACAACGCCTGGCAGCTGAACATTTGAAACAGATAATGACCGCTCCACCACGGGACGTGAGCAAACAAAGGGAATATCTTCGCAAAGCAGCAATCCCTCGAATCCCAGACGCCACGCAAGACCTCCTGGACGTACCAATCTCTACTACATTCTGCCAATGTTCAGCTTTCTTTTGATACCAAGATCTTGAAAGCATGTGATAAAATCGAGACTTTCTATTAAAACACAAGGCTCATCCACCTACAGTTGTGCACGCTAGTGAGACAGGACAGCAGCATTTCGAATTCTATCTGGTATTGATTGCTGACATGAATAAAACCTTATCTACAATGTGTCCGTCCTCCTGTCCAGAAAATGTGATTCCACCAAAACTGATACTTGACAACATAAGCGTTTTTGCCACTTTTCTTGTTAGATTAGTTAACTAATCCTTTTATCGCAAACTGGTACCAGAGGACATCAAGGTTGTCACAGTTACCCCATTATTGAACAAAAACAGGCCTGGACCCCATGGAAGCCAGTAATTTTAGGCCAATCACCAGCTGCAATTTTCTACTGAAAATCTTAGATACATTTTCTATATTACAGCTTCAGTACTTCATGGAATCTGTTGGGAGTTTACACCCTAAGCAGTCAGGGTTTAAACCCTGTCACAGCACTGAGACAGCTATGCTAGATCTTCAGACCTATGTGCTTGGGATCATTGATAAGGGACATACAGTCCTTCTGGTCCTTTTAGATCTCTCATCGGTTTTCAATTTGCTGGACCACGAACGCCTCCTTCACACACTAAAAGATGTGGGTTTATGTAGTCAGGATTCTATTGACTGGGTGAATTACTTCTTGACATATCGAATGTCCAGAGTGGGCTGCGGTGACGCAACATCCTCTCAAGCTCTGATCACCTGCGGTGTCCCACAGGGAGCTTGTATGTCTCCCATATTTTTCAAACTTTACATCAGTCCCTTGTGTAGCCTCCTGGAAGGCATGGGTGTCTACTTTACTCACTATGCCGACAACACACAATTGGTGATGGAACTATCGGGTGACTACTCTTTGGACTTGAAGTCATCTAGGGTACATCTATGCTTCCATTGAGTCTTGGAGGAACACTGATTGAATGTGCCTTAATGGCAGCGAAACAGAGTTATTGATCTTCACTAAAGTTAATTGGACCCCAAATGTCAATCTTTTCTCCCTGACAATTATGATATCACAGTTGTAGAAATGGTCAAAACGCTTGGCACATACCTCGATTCATCTCTTTCTGCAGACCTTCATGTAAACCAAGTGTCTAAAAACTGCTCCTACTATCTCCAACTGCTGAGGAACACCCAGCTCTTCCTATCTGAGAAAACTGCGGCTCTATTGCCCAGGCCATAATCTTGTTTAGACTAGATAATTGAAACTCACTTTTGATTGGAGCTAATAGGAAATGCCTATCTAAACTTAACATTTCCCAGAACGATGCATTTAGAATTGTCAAAATCAAATCGAAGCGGGACCACATCTCTAAGAGTAGGCAAGAACTCCACTGGCTTCCCATCACCACTAGTATATTTCAGTCAGCGATATCGGTACACAACAGCCTTTATGGCACCTCCCCTGCTTACATTGAATCCATGATTCTTTCCTATGTCCCGATTAGATCCCTGCGCTCCTCCGAGATAGGGTTAGTAAGATCTTTATCCTTCCTTCTAATCTGAGACTTGAGGAAAACCATCTCAGCTTTCGTTGTAGATGGAACACTTTCCTCTTTGAATAAATCCCTTCCTGCTCTTAATCCTGCTGGAGCTCTTGGTGTCTTGTCTGCTTTGTATCTTTCTCACTTGTGTCTATGTTGGTGTGCCCTGATGCCTGCGGCTCCATATTAAAAAAACAAAAAAACAGCTGAATTTCAAGGTTTCTTTGGTGATAAATCTGACCACCGTAACTCTATCTTAATATATATGTATATATATATATATATATATATATATTCAGTAAAAAAAACTTTGTTAAAGGGACGTTATGGTTAAGTTGCGCTACTAAAAACCTAGGAAATTCACTAAATTAATTTTATTAACGGAATGTTATGGTTCGAAGTAAAACCGAAAAACCCTTGAAATTCGCCAGTTATGGTAAGCTAAGCAACCATAACTCGCGCCACCACCGTGCACTGCTAACACTAACACCCAGGACATCAAAGATGACATCACAAATATCATTGATGACATCAAAGATATGCCTCCAACGTAATTACCTCAAAGAAACTGTACAGCTAGGAGTGACAGTAGACGAACACAACACAACGAATACAAATTACAAGAAAGTAGTAAGTGAACTTCATTTTTCTTGTATGTTTGTACACGTTTTGTATGAGGTGCAGAACAAAGAATGTATTTCTGTTGTTTTCACACAGAAATGTGCAGTACTTTGGACTGGCTGGAGGAGAATTTTCCGCATGGCGAAATGTCGGAAGATAGCGATAACAATGGTACACACTTCTCTGCATAAGCAAAGTAATAGTCAGTACTTTATGGGTACTTAACATATATATATATATTTATTTTTAACGGACAAGGTAAAAATTGGAGAAAGTCCACCAAAAGACACAGTGCAAGACACCTTGAAATGGATACAACAAAAAGCGGACATGCTAAAAGAGAATTTTAATGGGTTAAGGCTATTTGTGGAGGACCACGTCAAAGGAAAAATTAGATACCACTGTCCAACCTGTACCTGTCCCCCTTCTCCATTTCCCAGTGAACTATCCCCAAACCCTGAAGAACAACATAAACATTTCGACAAAACTTCCATCCCTTCATCCCCTCTCAACCAGCCTGTGGAAACCCCTAATTCCCCTATATTTGTTTCAGAGTCTGCTTTCCCCTATCTCTCTTAATTGCTGTGTATGTGTTTAATAAAAAAAAATGTTATGTTACTTTTAATGGAATTGTGTGTGTCTAATTTTTTTTTTTTTAAAAGAGTTAAAATGTCTGCGGACAGAGCGCCTGTGAAGCCTGTCCCTAATTAATAAAATATGAATGTCCTAAGGACAATACACCTACTCGTACCATTCGCAACCAAGATGGAATTGTTCTTAGAACACACCAGGTGGCCGGGATGTCCGTAAATGAACAAAAAGGGAGTGTCCTAAGGACACTATACCTGTCCGTACCGTCCGCAGTGAAGATGGAACTGTCTGTTGAACAGGCACGGTGTCCGGCATGTCTGTAGTCAAACAAAATGGAGGTGTCCTAAGGACACTGTACCTGGCCGTACAGTCAGCAGAACATCTACGCACATGCGCACCACAGACGTAAGTCCTGCGAACATTGCGCCTGTTCGTAACTGTCCGTCTCACTTGTGTCGCACTTTTAATTAGTTTCAGGACCCGAACACTGTCCGTAGAACACCTGCGCACATGCGCACGACCGGTCCTGTGCATTTGGTGTCCTGCGGGCACCCATTTCCTTCACGGATGTGTTCACGACGTCATCATGTGAATGCACCCACGCTGAGCGTGTGTCCTAATTTGCACACTTTGTCCGCTTCCACAACATTTCAAAAGAACTTATGCAGACAAGCCAAATTATTTTACAATACAAAATCACCATTTCACAGTCCCATACAATTGCCCTAGCTTTCCACATATTGCTAGGAACTTTTTCAACGCTTTTGAGTGATCGATATGGTCACGAGGCGCACCCCTCCACCCCTTTTAAAGGCCACACCCCCATTGTACTTCTGGCGATTGTAGATTGAGTTTTGCTGCCTTTAGTGCTTTAGCAGAGATTATCTCACCAACCCTAATGGCATCCATGGCTGCTGTTGCTACATCAGCCTCAGCACCACCCCCAAACCCTCCATGCCACCACCTCCCCAAGGGCCTGCAGAGGGAAATACGCATGAGGATGTAGAGAACGAGGAAGAAGAGGATGAAGAGAATGAGGGGGTGGAACTCCCTACTACCAGCACTCGCCGGGAGTCGTGGCTGTGGCTGTTGTTTACCGTTTTTGGTAACGTACCAAAAGCACATGCGAACCTGGTCACCTGTAAACAGTGCAACTTGGTGCTAAGTCATGGGAGACCTGGTGCGTACAGCTTTGGTACGACAACCATGAAGCGACACCTAACTTCGTTCCACGGTGCGGACATTCGCAAGGTGGTACCATGTAAAGAACATAGTAGGTTGAATT
The DNA here is from genome assembly GCF_040938575.1 of Ambystoma mexicanum. Classification (NCBI taxonomy): domain Eukaryota; kingdom Metazoa; phylum Chordata; class Amphibia; order Caudata; family Ambystomatidae; genus Ambystoma; species Ambystoma mexicanum. The sequence goes on along the minus strand of NC_090922.1, from coordinate 54,822,783 downwards.
CCTCCGCAGCATCCTCCGTGTACAATCCTCTCACCACAAGAGACACTCCTGTGGGAGAGCGCATCCCTCCAGCTGCCTCACAGGCCATTCGCAATGCTGTTGACCCTTACCTTTCGAAGGTCACAATATTGTGTATGTACTGCAACGGGGAGAGTCTTCGAAGTGCTTTCGAGACTAAGGTCACTGAGCACCAGAAGAGCTGCTAGCTACCTAAATAAGGCCCACCTACATCTTTCTCTCTCCACCTGCCCTTTCTTATCCCCGGGGTTGGTGCCCCTCCCTTACCCTCCTTTCCCCTCCTCTCCTAGTGTGTCGTGTGTAAAAAATCCAAAAAATATAAAACAACAAAAATTTAAAAAAGGCTCTTTTCAGAGCCGCCTTTCTCAGTTTAAAAATGGAACTATGAAGTAAACGGTGTAGGCCTCCGTGCATTTTTCAAAAAGTCTGCGGACAGTCTTAGGACAGACAAAATTTTTGGGTGCAACCAATGCACTTTTCTCTGGGAGTAAGTGGTGGCTCTAAAAAGAGCCTTTTGGTGGTGTTTTGTGTGTTTGAAAAACTTAGATTCCTCAACTTGTAATGCAAAATAGGTGACTAGAATGGCAAAAAAGGTTGCAATGCATTTTGTACGTTTTGAAGAAAAATCTTATTGCCAGCATATGTAAAATGGACGCCATCCCTGCGAAAAATGAATGTGCTGCAAAACATAATATTTTCATTGTGGAAAGAGGACATGCCAACATCTCTTATAAAGGCACAAATAGGCTTATTGACATTTTGCCTCGCTTTCTCCATTTGTGGACCCTATAAAGAAGAAGGCAGCCACATTTGTCTTTGTGCAATACGTGAAAAAATTACGTGGCACTTTGGAAACATTCTCAAGTCCTTCCTTCATTGCAAATTGCAAAGAAATTCCCGACACATGCCCTAAACTGTTTCCTCCACAATGAATGATAATTATATCAGGATGACGCTCTGTCTGTAAAGTAGCACAGAAAGGTACCAAGTCCAGCCACTTCATTCCACGCACTCCATGCCAGTGCACTTCCACATGAGGGAAACCAAGATCTGCAAATATACCACAACGTTCTGCATGCACCTTCAACCAATGTATCCATGAGTCTCCCAAAATCCAGATAATCTGTTTTCGAGCACACACAGCCATAGCTGTCTGTTCTCCTCTCAGGAAAAAGACGTTCTCACTAACTGTGTCCGTTCACAACACACCCACTGAACTTTACTGACCAAACCCTAGCTCTGCTCATTCTCACTTGCGTGCCTCTCCACCCCAGAATCCCTGTATGTAGTACGCGCGGCCTGCAGACTACCACCATGTCCGCGGACATGTAGAGGATCTGAGCGTGACGACTGTACATTTAAACAGTGTTCCCCTTTTCCCCTTTAAGGTGGGCTCTGAAAAGAGCCTTTTTTTTTTGTTTTTTTGCAGATGCTTGACAGACACCTGGTATTTTGTATTTTTTGGGGGTTTCGTTCTTCTTAGTTTACTCCTACAATCATCACATAACCTTCTCCAAAGCAAGCCTTAAATTCCAAAAGAACATGGCATTTCCAAAAAAGATAAAGAAACACCATCTGCTTCAAAATAAGCCGCATTACTGGAAACAATGTTCTTGTGGCTGCAGAAAAACATACGAGCTCTTAACATGAAAGCATGCATGCCGCGATTAATTGCAAACCTACCAATACTTTGATCAGGACAAAAAACAGAACTGTTGTCCCATTTTGCTCTAGGGAGTAAGCCAGAAAAAATTACTTTCGTAGTTGGAAAGATGTTTATGGCTGCTTGAACCACCTGTTCCAAATCTCCCAACAAAGTAGGTGAACTCACGTAGCCCAAATGGCAAGCACCATAGTGCAAAACTACCACATGGGGACTGTTCATCCTACGCATATCTCTGCAAACTTGGAGAATTGCCTCTACATTGCAATCCGTTGCAGCGCTCCACACCACCTCCACTCCTCTGAGTTCGAAATTGTTTGCCACATGCCTACATTCTGAATAGTGCTGTAAACCATGGACAAAAATGTCTCCGAGCGCCAACACCCTGACTGTCTCCACCTCTGTCATCTTCACTACACACACTCTCTTTCTACACAAATCAACAATGTCAACATCTGATTGGCTGATGCCTACAGTACCCTTTCCATTCTGGATTTGCTGTGAAATCCCGTATGTGGCACGCCGTACCCGCAGACAAGCGCAGTGTCCATGCGGCACGTAACTCTTAGCCAGTCCTTCTACCCTTTCCACATCACTCGCGAATCCATTCCCTCATTGGACACCGCTAAGCAGTCACACAACCATCCACCAATCACATCCAAGACCTCTACATCTAACTCCGTAATCAGAGTTCCACACTTCAAATGTACTGTTGATCACTCTGAATACAAGTCTCATATCATTGCAAAGCACCTAGTACAAAAACTACTGTGCAAGTGTCGCAGATTTCTACTTACAGCTCCATGCATACCCACATGCATGATTACAAAGTACAGGTATGCATATTTTATTCAGAGTATATGTGCAACTCTTATGATTCCATTTAAACAAATGAATGCCACTAAATCTGCATAGCCAATACATACATACCAACGCTCCCGCTTTAAGCGTGAGACTGCCGATTTTTCATTGACAAATCGCACTACTTCTTACTATCTTGCGCATAACCTATACATACGTACCAACCCTCCCGATTTACACGTGAAACTCGATTTTCCATTAAAAAAGTCACCAATTTTTACTGTCTTCCGCCTAAATTAATGCTATTTCCAATGTGATTGTATAAGAGAAATAAACGTTCCCGATTGCTGTGGCGACATCTCCCTCTCAGGTGCTCCCGATTTTTCACATTCCTACTTATAATATGAAAGTATTCAAATGTTTCCCATCTACTATAATGACCTATCACTTCCAAACCTCTCTGCTATGTACAACACAGCTGGAAAAAAACAAGGGATTTTCATGAACTGAAAATTGTACTCATTTGCAAAGCAGGTTCAACTAACATACTGCAAATAACATATAAAGGCTGCACATAGTGAAATGAAATGCACGCATACACTGTGCTGAGATATCAAATGAGAATACTCCCATGAAAGCTGTAAAATGAACATGTACATTAACATCACTGTTTTAAACACATAAAATTACTAACTTCTTCCTTTTACAATAGCAGTGAAGACCACTCTCCTGAAAATCAACAGCATCTAGACTGCAAACAACATATCCGAAGAAACCTGGTCATTCCACAAAAAAAGTAAATACAGTACTTCCTTTATATTCTTACTGTTCCTCAAAGAGACTGTGTGGGTTATTTATGTAATTTGCGCACCAAAAAAAACATCGATTTCTGAACCATTCTGCCCACGAATCTCCATTTATTAAACAAAGATTAACAGGTAGAATGGCACTCAAATCCTTGTGTTTTGGAACACAAATAACATACACAAGACTTAGAATGTTAGTACTACAAAAATAATAGCTGTTTTAATTTAATACCATTACATTTACTATTAATGGTTCTCCTCACCACTAGGTCACTTTCTACTCTCATCTGAACCACAGTGTAGTAATATACAAACAAAAAAAATGGCCTTCCCAACTCATTGTAACTGCCCAATGCACATTCACACACCACCACAAACATCTTCCCCATCAAACTTATACACGCATGCACACAGCACACATACATTGTAAAACAGAACAACCCATACCTTCTTTTATTTTCAACAGACCCCAAAGAATCCCTACCAAAAAGCAGGTCCGTAAAAAGGAACGCAGAAATAGAGCAAATGAAAATAAAAGTGTCCAAAGTAAGCATCCATCTGTACCAGAGTTTGTACAAAATGTTGAAACAAACAGCTAATACAGTCATTTAGCGAAACAAAGGAAGCTTCAACTACAGAAACTATGCCTCCTCTATCAAAATGTGACACGAAACAGAAAATGCTTTACAAGAATTCGGATACCACTACTGCTAACAATGCTCCTATAAATCCTGATATACTAGCAAGAAACCATAGTAAAAAAAGTATTTTAGCAAAAATGTTCCGCCACAGAATCTAATAAGAAGAAGAGGAACGAAATCATCTTCAACCCTTAAAACCTACCATAGAAAATTAATCCTACAAGCTCTCATAGACAGCGCAATCCTTCTCAAAAGGAAGATATTTATTTTAGTGTTAAATAGGATGAAACCACTAATAAGAAGAGGAACGAAATCATTTTCAACCCTTAAAACCTACCGTAGAAAATTAATCCTACAAGCTAGCATAGACAGCACAATCCTTCTCAAAAGGAAGATATTTATTTTAGTGTTAAATAGGATGAAACCACTAACAAGACTAAGTACTAAACTACAAAAGAAACTTCTCAATAAACGGAACGTCAACAAAAATAACTTCTTAGCTAATTGTGGAGGTGAATGGAGTCACACAACGACCACGGAACCATATTTTAATGAAGAAGCATACAAACAAAATCAAACAAACACAATTGCCATCCATAGCAGTGGACGAGGATATGAAAAAATCAATAATACCATCATGGAACAAGAAACACTGCTTACAAAAGCATCCCCAGAAAACTCAAAATTACCTCTCCATTCGACTGAACCAGACCATCCAGTATACAAATGGCTGTGCACGTAAATGTGTAACATTCCTAACAAATCTTTCAAATCTTTACACCAGTTCCTCAATCAGTATGTGAAAGGTAAAGACAAAATCAAAATGAAAGTGCTGGAAAATATGGATACCTGTCCAGTGCGCAAATACACAGGACTACAAGGGCATTCATTAGCCTGCATTTCAGGACCTATTTGCAAAAGCACCTTCCATGATATCAAAATGATATCAACACATCATTCAAATGTAAGAAATCTAGTGTATAAACTGTACTATGCTAAAAGTCCAGCTTTAGAACTAGCCAATTTAAATAACACTCTTCTGCATGGTACACCCAAATACCTATAAGAAGAAATCGACCGTATCCAGAGAAAATATTTTGGAGGTGAAAGCCACTTACAAAATGCAATACTTTTAGAACAGACTAGCAACAATTCTGCACATGGCAACCTTCTATTACACAAATACAAAAAAGAAATACTAAAATTTCATGTGTGTGTGTGTTGCCGCAGAACTTTTTACAAAAGTAACACAAAAACTATAGACGTAACATACAAAATAGAAGACAATGAAGATTCCAAATAGTTTGAATTAGCTCTCTACCTTTTAGCAGAAAACAAATACGAAATAAGTGAACCCCTAACATGTTGCAGTTACTGCACTACAAAACTTGACAACAACCAAACTCCTTCATGTGCTATCACAAATAATTTGGAATTATTCCCACTACCAAAACCCCTGCAACAACTCAATTTGTATCAGAGCATCGTAATTCAAACAGTACACCTATTTTAAGCAATATTGCGCTTTCAACCAAAAACAGCAAAATTACCTGCCTCTGAATTGGTGAAAGGCATTCATGGCAAAGTAGTTTAATTGCCATTAGATCTCACAGAAAATGTGCACACTCTAGGAGTGCAACGTCCAATAGAGCATTCTTTAATTGCCTTAGTAAATGGTGTACCAACAAAAGACAAAAGAATTTGGCAACAACTCGTGGACTTACATAAAGATAGACAAGCCTTGCAATATCTGAAAGACAATAATGAATACTACAAAGAAATAAATATTGAAGAAAGCTTACGGGAAACAACTGAAATAATTCAAGAGTCATCAGAAACTGGTCAATTTGAACTTCTGCATCCTGCTGCAGTATCCACTCTTTTGGACCATTATACAATTCATCCATTGCACTCTAATGAGAGCATAGATGATGCACTAGAAACTTACCAAATGCGACAAACCAAAGGGTCACCAATGAGCATATGGGAAAAAAGTATAGAAGCATGTGCTTTTCCACTGCTATTTCCTACTGGCAAAGGAGGAAGATTCGAGGATAGACCCACTCAGATAACAGCATCAGAATACCGCTCATTACGAATGTATTCAGAAGATCCCAGATTTAGACAAAATGTGGAATACATATTCACATAGTCTTTGAAAGTGAACTAGCAACCCTATGTTATGGAGCTGCACACATATTGAAATCTGGAACCCACTTTCAAAATATGTCAGCTATGCAATTAATACAAAAAGTGCAAGAAAAAGATGAGGTTTTACAATCAAGCATAACAAATCTGTTTGCAAACATGCGTCACGGAAATGTACGTTGTATGATCAGAAACCTTGGACCACCCACTTGGTTTGTTACATTAAGTTGTGCAGAATATACATGGGAAGATTTACATGATTTCCTACGCATATCAAACAACAACGAAACCAACATAGATATACTAACATCCAGAGAACTTTGCTCTCTAGATCCTGTTAATGTTTCAAGATATTTCCACCATTGTTTCATTGCTATGCTACACTTTATTTGTAATAAAACTGTTCCTCCCCTCGGAGAAGTGCAACACTTCTTTTGGAGAAAAGAATACCAAGCCAGAGGAGCACCACATATCCACATGCTTTTATGGATTAAAGGTGCACCTAAATTTGGTCAGGACAGTGATGCCACTGTTTTGCAGTTCATCCAAAAATATGTCACTTGTGAAATCCCTTCACAAAGGACACATAGTGACCTTCATGGACAGATTGTACAATTTCAAAGACACAAATGTGGCAAATATTGTCATCGCAAATACAAAAGCAAAGGGAAATACTACACCAAATGCTGCTTTGGTTTCCCTAGACCAGTTACAGAAACAGCTGAAGTGAACAACTTCATGTCTTCAGTTCGACATAGTGTTAAAGGTAAATCACCTAAGAACACGTATTGCATAAAAAGAACAGAAGAATCAAAATATATCAATGATTACAATGCAATCATTGCCCTCTTATGGAATGCAAACATAGATGTGCAGTACAGTGCAGACAATTCCACTGCAAATGCACAATATGTTACAGCCTACTTAACAAAAGCAGAAAAAACAGAGTTGCAAGACCTCTGCAATGACCTATCATCAGACAAAATACTATCTCAGAAATTGTACAGCCTAGCCATAAAAATGCTCTCTCATAGAGAATGTGGCGCCTATGAAGCTGCAGATTGTTTAACCGGTACTGCTTTGTATGGAAAATCTGAAAATATAGTATGGCTAATTCTTGGTCCTGCTAAATCTAGAAAAAGAGTTCTCAAATCATATGAGGACATAGAAACAATAGCCAAAAATGATCCCAACAGCCAAGACATTTAAAGAACAATTTACTGGACACATACTACCCGAACAGGAGTACCACTTTGGAAACCATGTGTCTATACCACATAGCCCAAAACTTTGCATACAAAAATAATATAAAACCCGATGAAAACAAAGGTAGATATAGAGTGACAGATTGTGAAGGCAGCTTAGTGAAACTTACCAAACAAAGCTTAATTAATCATGTCAAATTGTCATTAAAAACTCCTCAACAGAAAGAACTATATTACATGTCCCTGCTACAGCTTTTTTAAACCATGGAGAAAAGAGGAAGAGATACTAGATAACTATGACTGCTAAGACGAGGCTTTCAAAGCAAAAGGAAGCGCTATCACTGATGTGAACTTTACGCAGTACAAAACAATATTGCACAATGAACAGCAACACGAAGAAGAACTCGAGGCCCAACTAGATAAGGACAGTTCCGACAGTAGTCAATCTTCTGTAACAGGAAGTCAGGAACCACTAGGACAGCCACTAATAGCAAATGAGACAGAATTAGCTATGACAGAAGTGGAAAACACCATGTGTCACTATGAAGAACATACAGAAGACTTAACTGTACTACAATCAAAACTTAGCAAAGACCAGCGCACCATTTTTGAAGAAGTAACAAAAGAAATTGCACATGGTGTACAGCACAAAAATAAAGAATGTACCTGCCAAAATTACAAACCTATACTGCTGTACGTCAGTGGGGAAGCTGGTTCAGGCAAAACATTCTTAATCAGAATCATCAGCAAGTTCCTTCAACAATTGACAAACAACAAACTGTCAGCTGTTGTAACTGCCCCCACAGGTTTAGCTGCCTGCAACATAGGCGGTGTGACTTTACACCGATTACTACTCCTTCCAGTAGAACACCAAAACAAATTAGACTACTATAAACGTTATACAGAAGCTGCAATGGAACTACACAGAGTATTAAAACAAATGGAAATGCTACTAATAGATGAATGTTCTTTCAGAAAAACACATTATCGTTTTCGGAGATCTTCTACAATTGACACCAGTGAAAGGTAAACCTATTTTTAAAACCTTAGGACACAAACTCTGCCGTAAAACTGTTGGCAGCATAGGAAATGTCAACTTTTGGCAACATTTCCAATACAGAGAATTAACAGAAAACATGTGTCAATCTGCAGACCTCACTTACGCCAACATTTTTAAAAGTATTAGAATTGGTGTACTATCTCAAGAACACAAGCAATATTGAAAAACCGGCACATCCATGTACTTTATGGCGATAACGCAAGTGCTACTGATGTTATGGAACAATTAACGCACAAAAATGTCAATTGTATGGCCTTAATGACAACTCTTGCAAGCTGTCCCAAATTCAATGAAACAATGTTAAAAAAAGAAATGCAACCAATAATTGAAATTTGCTCCACAGACAAACTGGACGTACATGGTATGACACTACCCATGTGTCAGCAAGCCACAACAAGACTAAATACCTTAGAAAATTCAATCTCCAACACAGCTGGGTTGGAAAAAATATTAAAATTGTCCTTAAATTGTAGAGTAATGCTTAAACGTAACCTTGACGTGGAGCAAGGACTAGTTGATGGGGCACTGGGTACAGTTGTTGGCTTTCAAACATACCCCACGTGACAACAACATTCAGTTTGTCAATATTCTCTTTGCCAAATTTTCAGAAGTAAAAAGGATAGGGCACTCAACAGCTCGATTCCTTCTCTTCAAAGATATGTATGTACATAGAGAACAATTTTCTCTACGTCTTGCATATGCAGTCACCATTCACACATCCCAAGGTCTTACCCTAGACCAGGGGTGCACAACTGATTTTGACAGAGAACCGAAAGTACCTTACATGGGGGCTATAGTGGGCCGAAAAGTAAAAGTGGGTGAGGCGGTAGGCGGGACATGTCAGGAGGCTTTTTCAACCCCCAATTTGTATTAAACACATGGAAAAAGAATGTTTTTGAGGGGTAACGATTTTTATTGCATTTCAAACTTACATTTTGTACTACACATTTTCCATTGTTATCATTTATTTCAATGTAGTTATTGTATATCGTCTGTTTAATTAAATTATATATATTTTATTGACCCTTGATTGGACATTCCGTTATTTTGGACTGCTATAGTTTGCTGTTTGGGTTGCCCAAGAGGAGTATGGCCTTCGTTGAGTCAGGTTTCCTCAAAAAAGCAAAGGATGTACATCTCCTAACTGTGCCTGTTTTAGCTTTATTATTGGGTTCATTCTTGGAGTGCAACACTATGCCCCATGGCTCCCACACCCAACCAAACACTATGCCCCATGGCCTCCTCACCCCCAACCAAACACTATGCCCCATGGCCCCCTCACCCCCAACCAAACACTATGCCCCATGGCTCCCACCCCCAACCAAACACTATGCCCCATGGCCCCCACTCCTCAAGCAAACACTATGCCCCCTGTCCCTCACCCCCAACCAAACACTATGCCCCATGGCTCCCACCCCAACCAAACACTATGCCCCATGGCCCCCTCACCTCCAACCAACCACTATGCCCCATGGCTCCCACCCCCAACCAAACACTATGACCCCTGTCCCTCACCCCCCAAGAAAACACTATGCCCCATGGCTCCCACCCCCAACCAAACACTATGCCCCCTGTCCCTCACCCCCAAGCAAACACTATACCCGCTGTCCCTCACCCCCAACCAAACACTATGACCCATGGTCCCCTCACCCCCAACCAAACACTATGCCCCATGGCCCCCTCAACCCCAACCAAACACTATGCCCCATGGCTCCCACCCCCAACCAAACACTATGCCCCCTGTCCCTCACCCCCCAACCAAACACTATGCCCCATGGCCCCCTCACCTCCAACCAACCACTATGCCCCATGGCTCCCACCCCCAACCAAACACTATGACCCCTGTCCCTCACCCCCCAAGAAAACACTATGCCCCATGGCTCCCACCCCCAACCAAACACTATGCCCCCTGTCCCTCACCCCCAACCAAACACTATGACCCATGGTCCCCTCACCCCAACCAAACACTATGCCCCATGGCCCCCTCACCCCCAACCAAACACTATGCCCCATGGCTCCCACCCCCAACCCAACACTATGCCCCATGGCCCCCTCACCCCCAACCAAACACTATGCCCCATGGCCCCCTCACCCCCAACCAAACACTATGCCCCATGGCTCCCACCCCCAACCAAACACTATGCCCCCTGTCCCTCACCCCCAACCAAACACTATGCCCCATGGCCCCTTTACCCCCAACCAAACACTATGCCCCATGGCCCCCTCACCCCCAACCAAACACTATGCCCCATGGCTCCCACCCCCAACCAAACACTATGCCCCATGGCCCCCACGCCTCAAGCAAACACTATGCCCCCTGTCCCTCACCCCCAACCAAACACTATGCCCCATGGCTCCCACCCCCAACCAAACACTATGCACCATGGCCCCCTCACCCGCAACCAAACACTATGCCCCATGGCTCCCACCCCCAACCAAACACTATGCCCCCTGTCCCTCACCCCCCACGCAAACACTATGCCCCATGGCTCCCACCCCCAACCAAACACTATGCCCCCTGTCCCTCACCCCCCAAGCAAACACTATGCCCCCTGTCCCTCACCCCCAACCAAACACTATGCCCCATGGCCCCCTCACCCCCAACCAAACACTATGCCCCATGGCCCCCTCACCCCCAACCAAACACTATGCCCCATGGCTCCCACCCCCAACCAAACACTATGCCCCATGGCCCCCACGCCTCAAGCAAACACTATGCCCCCTGTCCCTCACCCCCAACCAAACACTATGCCCCATGGCCCCCTCACCCCCAACCAAACACTATGCCCCATGGCTCCCACCCCCAACCAAACACTATGCCCCTGTCCCTCACCCCCCAAAGAAAACACTATGCCCCCTGTCCCTCACCCCCAACCAAACACTATGCCCCATGGTCCCCTCACCCCCAACCAAACACTATGCCCCTTGGCTCCCACCCCCAACTAAAACACCATGCCCATGGACCCCACGCCTCAAGAAAACACTATGCCCCCTGTCCCTCACCCCCAACCAAACACTATGCCCCATGGCCCCCTCACCCCCAATCAAACACTATGCCCCATGGCCCCCTCACCCCCAACCAAACACTATGCCCCATGGCTCCCACCCCAACCAAACACTATGCCCCATGGCCCCCACGCCTCAAGCAAACACTATGCCCCCTGTCCCTCACCCCCAACCAAACACTATGCCCCATGGCTCCCACCCCCAACCAAACACTATGCACCATGGCCCCCTCACCCGCAACCAAACACTATGCCCCATGGCTCCCACCCCCAACCAAACACTATGCCCCCTGTCCCTCACCCCCATGCAAACACTATGCCCCATGGCTCCCACCCCCAACCAAACACTATGCCCCCTGTCCCTCACCCCACAAGCAAACACCATGCCCCCTGTCCCTCACCCCCAACCAAACACTATGCCCCATGGCCCCCTCACCCCCAACCAAACACTATGCCCCATGGCCCCCTCACCCCCAACCAAACACTATGCCCCATGGCTCCCACCCCCAACCAAACACTATGCCCCCTGTCCCTCACCCCCCAGCCAAACACTATGCCCCATGGCCACCTGAACCCCAACCAAACACTATGCCCCATGGCCCCCTCACCCCCAACCAAACACTATGCCCCATGGCTCCCACCCCCAACCAAACACTATGCCCCATGGCCCCCACGCCTCAAGCAAACACTATGCCCCCTGTCCCTCACCCCCAACCAAACACTATGCCCCATGGCCCCCTCACCCCCAACCAAACACTATGCCCCATGGCTCCCACCACCAACCAAACACTATGCCCCCTGTCCCTCACCCCCCAAAGAAAACACTATGCCCCCTGTCCCTCACCCCCAACCAAACACTATGCCCCATGGTCACTTCACCCCCAACCAAACACTATGCCCCTTGGCTCCCACCCCCAACTAAAACACCATGCCCATGGCCCCCTCACCCCCAACCAAACACTATGCCCCATGGCTCCCACCCCCAACCAAACACTATGCCCCCTGTCCCTCACCCCCCAAAGAAAACACTATGCCCCCTGTCCCTCACCCCCAACCAAACACTATGCCCCCTGTCCCTCACCCCCAACCAAACACTATGCCCCATGGCCCCCTCACCCCCAATCAAACACTATGCCCCATGGCCCCCTCACCCCCAACCAAACACTATGCCCCATGGCTCCCACCCCCAACCAAACACTATGCCCCATGGCCCCCACGCCTCAAGCAAACACTATGCCCCCTGTCCCTCACCCCCAACCAAACACTATGCCCCATGGCTCCCACCCCCAACCAAACACTATGCACCATGGCCCCCTCACCCGCAACCAAACACTATGCCCCATGGCTCCCACCCCCAACCAAACACTATGCCCCCTGTCCCTCACCCCCATGCAAACACTATGCCCCATGGCTCCCACCCCCAACCAAACACTATGCCCCCTGTCCCTCACCCCACAAGCAAACACCATGCCCCCTGTCCCTCACCCCCAACCAAACACTATGCCCCATGGCCCCCTCACCCCCAACCAAACACTATGCCCCATGGCCCCCTCACCCCCAACCAAACACTATGCCCCATGGCTCCCACCCCCAACCAAACACTATGCCCCCTGTCCCTCACCCCCCAGCCAAACACTATGCCCCATGGCCACCTGAACCCCAACCAAACACTATGCCCCATGGCCCCCTCACCCCCAACCAAACACTATGCCCCATGGCTCCCACCCCCAACCAAACACTATGCCCCATGGCCCCCACGCCTCAAGCAAACACTATGCCCCCTGTCCCTCACCCCCAACCAAACACTATGCCCCATGGCCCCCTCACCCCCAACCAAACACTATGCCCCATGGCTCCCACCACCAACCAAACACTATGCCCCCTGTCCCTCACCCCCCAAAGAAAACACTATGCCCCCTGTCCCTCACCCCCAACCAAACACTATGCCCCATGGTCACCTCACCCCCAACCAAACACTATGCCCCTTGGCTCCCACCCCCAACTAAAACACCATGCCCATGGCCCCCACGCCTCAAGAAAACACTATGCCCCCTGTCCCTCACCCCCAACCAAACGCTATGCCCCATGGCTCTCACCCCCAACCAAACACTATGCCCCATGGCCCCCTCACCCCCAACCAAACACTATGCCCCATGGCCCCCTCACTCCAAACCGAACACTATGCCCCATGGCTCCTACCCCCAACCAAACACTATGCCCCCTGTCCCTCAACCCCCAACCAAACACTATGCCCCATGGCCCCCTCACCCTCAACCAAACACTATGCCCCATGGCCCGCTCACCCCCAACCAAACACTATGCCCCATGGCTCCCACCCCCAACCAAACCCTATGCCCCCTGTCCCTCACCCCCAAACCAAACACTATGCCCCATGGCCCCCTCATCCCCAATCAAACACTATGTCCCATGGCTCACACCCCCAACCAAACACTATGCCCCATGGCCCCCACGCCTCAAGCAAACACTATGCCCCTGTCCCTCACCCCCAACCAAACACTATGCCCCATGGATCCCACCCCCAACCAAACACTATGCCCCATGGCCCCCTCACCTCCAACCAACCACTATGCCCCATGGCTCCCATCCCCAACCAAACACTATGACCCCTGTCCCTCACCCCCAAAGAAAACACTATGCCCCATGGCTCCCACCCCCAACCAAACACTATGCCCCCTGTCCCTCACCCCCCAAGCAAACACTATGCCCCCTGTCCCTCACCCCCAACCAAACACTATGACCCATGGTCCCCTCACCCCCAACCAAACACAATGCCCCATGGCTCCCACCCCCAACCAAACACTATGCCCCATGGCCCCCTCACCCCCAACCAAACACTATGCCCCATAGCCCCCTCACCCCCAACCAAACACTATGCCCCATGGCTCCCACCCCCAACCAAACACTATGCCCCCTGTCTCTCACCCCCAACCAAACACTATGCCCCATGGCCCCCTCACCCTCAACCAAACACTACGCCCCATGGCCCCCTCACCCCCAACCAAACACTATGCCCCATGGCTCCCACCCCCAACCAAACACTATGCCCCATGGCCCCCATGCCTCAAGCAAACAATATGCCCCCTGTCCCTCACCCCCAACCAAACACTATGCCCCATGGCTCCCACCCCCAACCAAACACTATGCCCCATGGCCCCCTCACCCCCAACCAAACACTATGCCCCATGTCTCCCACCCCCAACCAAACACTATGCTCCCTGTCCCTCACCCCCCAAGCAAACACTATGCCCCATGGCTCCCACCCCCAACCAAACACTATGCCCCCTGTCCCTCACCCCCCAAGCAAACACCAGGCCCCCTGTCCCTCACCCCCAACCAAACACTATGCCCCATGGTCCCCTCACCCCCAACCAAACACTATGCCCCATGGCTCCCACCCCCAAACAAACACTATGCCCCATGGACCCCTCACCCCCAACCAAACACTATGCCCCATGGCCCCCTCACCTCCAACCAAACACTATGCCCCATGGCTCCCACCCCAACCAAACACTATGCCCCCTGTCCCTCACCCCCAGCCAAACACTATGCCCCATGGCCACCTGACCCCCAACCAAACACTATGCCCCATGGCCCCCTCACCCCCAACCAAACACTATGCCCCATGGCTCACACCCCCAACCAAACACTATGCCCCATGGCCCCCACGCCTCAAGCAAACACTATGCCCCCTGTCCCTCACCCCCAACCAAACACTATGCCCCATGGCTCCCACCCCCAACCAAACACTATGCCCCATGGCCCCCTCGCCCCCAACCAAACACTATGCCCCATGGCTCCCACCCCCAACCAAACACTATGCCCCTTGTCCCTCACCCCCCAAGCAAACACTATGCCCCCTGTCCCTCACCCCCAACCAAACACTATGCCCCATGGTCGCCTCACCCCCAACCAAACACTATGACCCTTGGCTCCCACCCCCAACCAAACACTATGCCCCATGGCCCCCACGCCTCAAGAAAACACTATGCCCCCTGTCCCTCACCCCCAACCAAACACTATGCCCCATGGCTCCCACCCCCAACCAAACACTATGCCCCATGGCCCCCTCACCCCCAACCAAACACTATGCCCCATGGCCCCCTCACCCCCAACCAAACACTATGCCCCATGGCTCCTACCCCCAACCAAACACTATGCCCCATGGTCCCCTCACCCCCAACCAAACACTATGCCCCATGGCTCCCACCCCCAACCAAACACTATGCCCCATGGCCCCCACGCCTCAAGCAAACACTATGTCCCCTGTCCCACACCCCCAACCAAACACTATGCCCCATGGCTCCCACCCCCAACCAAACACTATGCACCATGGCCCCCTCACTCCCAACCAAACACTATGCCCCATGGCCCCCTCACCCCAACCAAACACTATGCCCCAAACACACTCAAGCATGCACCCATACAGACCCAATCCCCCCAAATCAGCACACTCTCAAACATGCACCCATACAGACCCGAACCCCCCACCCCCCAACTCAGCACTCACACTCTCAAACATGCACCCATACAGACCCGAACCCCCAACCCCCCAACTCAGCACACACACTCTCAAACATGCACCCATACAGACCCGAACCCCCCAACCCCCAACTCTGCACTCACACTCTCAAACATGCACCCATACAGACCCGAACCCCCACCCCCAACTCAGCACCCACACTCTCAAACATGCACCCATACAGACCCGAACCTCCACCCCCCTAACTCAGCACACACTCTCAAGCATACACCATGAACCCATACAGACCCGAACCCCCTACCCCCCAACTCAGCACACACTCTCAAGCATGCACCCATACATGCATCTCAACATACACAACACGAACATTCAAAAACAAACATTCATGCACATCCGACACTCCCCCACCCCCTCTCAAAATACACAACACAAACACTCAAAAACAAACATTCATAAAACTCCGACACACCCACCCACCCCCCATCTCAACATACACAACACAAACACTCAAAAACAAACACTCATACACATCCGACACGCCACCATCTCAACATACACAACACAAACACTCAAAAACAAACATTCATACACATCCGACACACCCTCCCCACCCCCCATCTCAACATACACAACACAAACACTCAAAAACAAACATTCATACACATCCGACACACCCCCCACCCCCCATCTCAACATACACAACACAAACACTCAAAACCAAACATTCATACACACCCAACACCCCCCCACCCCAACATACACAACACAAACATACAGCAGAACAGACCCGACACACAAACACACAGACCACTTACCGGAGACGTGCTGGAAGGCAGGTAAGCTGGAACGCTGGTGAGGTAAGTGGAATCGTACTACGGCTGGCGTGGCAAGCAAGGCTGAAATGCCTTCTGGCATCAAGCCTTACTGGCCACGCCAGTCGTAGTGCTGGCACTCCATTGGTGCAGCACACACGCACTACGTGGCTCGTAGGAGTGACGTGGTGCGTGTGTGCTGAGCCAATGACGGCCAGTGTTTTGTCCGGCCCGGAAGACAACAAAGACTTTCCTAATAGAGGGCGGCCGATGCAGCTTGCGGGCCGCCCTCCATTAGGAAAGTCTTTGTGCCTCGCGGGCTGGAAAAAACAGCATGGCGGGCCGCAACTGGCCCGCGGGCCGTATGTTGTGCACCCATGCCCTAGACAAAGCATTGATAGATATCGGAAACACAGTCTTTAAAGAAGGCATGAGCTACGTAGCACTATCACGCTTACGTACACTTGACGGTCTATTTCTAATCAACTTTGATGCAAGTAAAGTAAATGCTGATATTCCTTGCATTTTAGAATACAATAGACTGTGTTCACTGTACACCCCCCAACTTAAATCATATGCTGTACCAGAAAAAGGAAAACGTTGTAAAAGAAAACTAATTCAAACAGAAATGCAACAGGATCTGTCTGCAAATCCTTCAAAGAAAGCAAAAGAAACTAATACTTCATCAATTACCACAAGCAAAGAAGAACCTATTAGTGAAAGTAAATCAGGTACTTCTTCAAAAAAGGAACACAAACTCCGAAAAAATCACTCAGACACTATCAGGTCCATTCAAATTTTCAAATGAAACTGGTGTAAGTTGCTACGCAAATGTAGCAATGAATATTCTATTTCAATTGCCACCAATTGTTAACAACATTTACTTACACAGTATAGACCAATTGTGTTTGCAAATGTTAGTCCTTCATAGAAATGCAACAAACAATCCTGACAACACGTATAGTGTTCACGGAATAAGACAAGAATTGGACTACTGTGCTGGAATGGTGAGGTTCACTATAAACTCACAAGAAGATCCACAAGAATTTCTAATGTACTTACTACAAGTACTTGAAAACAAAAAATACCTATAAATGAAATCTTCTAGAGTTCATACATGTGGAAACATACATGCACTCTCTGTAACAATGTGACACAGTAACAAATCCCTCATGAGCGATTTGTGCATGTATCCATACATAATTGTGAATCCATTCCATTTCAGCAACTTCTACAAAATGCAAACCATGGCAGATTATGTACTATCTGCAATTCAGATAATCGCTCCAATTTACTGATACAAACACATGGTAACTACATACTACTAATGCTTCTACGTTACAATGCAGATGGTACCAAAAACAACTGCAAGCTGACTAGATTCACACACGGTCAAGTATCACTTGGTAAGAAAACCTTCACAACAATAGGTATGATCTTCCACGCAGGAGCCACAATCATTGCAGGTCAATACACTGCATATATTAAAAAGAAAAGTGGATGGTTCAAATGTAATGATAGTAGCATTACTGTAAAGCAGAGATTACCAGCAAATCTTACAAATGCTTATTTAATCTTCTTAATGCCAAACTTTAATAACTAATGTGTACGTCAACATTAACAAAAAATCAATTAAAAGACTATAAACAGTTAGAATACGCCAACAGGTATCTAACTGCCCAATATTGTACAACAACCACACAGATAAATCAGTACCACTGATTTGTAACAAAAAATACACAGTTACAATACGTCAACAGGTATCTAACTGTTTAAAAATCTGCAAGAAGCCAACATATAGAACATTAATCAGAAATAACAAGTGAACACTCAAAGGAAACAAAGAAATTGTTTGTAGCATAGCAAAGAAAGGTTTTTTTTTAATCCAACAAGGATTTCTATTCCCCCAGACCCAATGATTTGAAAAACAAACACAGAAACTGAGCAAAATGCACAGTACACTGGTTTGTAAACTAAATATGAGGGTACAAAAAAGCTAAAATGTCTTTTATACAATGTAATAAGTCTTTATAAAATTCAAACACTAACATGCTCTTTTCTTTTATCACAGAAATTGAAAAATAATATTTTCTCCAAGTACTAAAGTCATGTAAGAAATATATGGAATGTCAACAAATTAAACAGTAAGTATAATTTCACACATTTCATACATATTCGAATCTATGCGTGTGATCTATGGTTGTAATATGGTGCAGTGGCTGTGGGCAGGGCCTAGAGTCTTGGATGTATAACCTACGGCCTACACCCTGCAGCCATGCAACCAAGACTCTAGGTCCTACCCACAACCACCGCCGCATATCAAAACCATGGTGGCTTATAACTTCACTGCTTATAACTTTGAACTTAGGTGCATGGCATGTGGCCATGCACCTAAGACTCTAGGTCGTGTACACAACCACCGCACCACAGCACACCTATGCTGACTTATAACTTCAGTGCTTATAACTTCAGTCTTGGGAGCATGGCCTTCGGCCATGCACCCAAGACTCTAGGTCCAGGCCACAACCACTGCATCATATCAAACCCATTGTGGCTTATAACTTCAGTACTGACAACTTTGGTCTTGGGTGCATGGCCTTTGGCCATGCACCCAAGACTCTCCATCCTGCCCACAACCACCGCATTATATAAAACCCATGCTGGCTTAAAACTTCACACCTTATAACTTAAGTTTTGGGTGCATGGCCTTTGGCCATGCACCCAAGAATGTAGGTCCTGGCCACAACCACTACAGCATATCACACACATTGTGCCTTATAACTTCAGTACTTAGAACTTTGTTCTAGACTCTGGGTCCTGGACACAACCAGTGCAGTATATGAAATCCATGTTAGCTTATAACTTCAGGGCTTATAACTTTGGTCCCTTCACTGCTTATAACTACACTGATTATAACTTTGGTTTTGTGTCCATGGCCTTAGGCTATGCATCGAAGACTGTAGGTCCTGGCCAAAACCACCGCAACATATCACACCCATTGTGGATTATAACTTTAGTACCTAGAATTTTTATCTTGTGTGCATGGCCTTCGACCATGCACCCAAGACTGTAGGTCCTCGACACAACCACCGCAGTATATGAAACCCACGGTGGCTTATAACGTCAGTGCTTATAACTTATAACTTCGGTCTTGGGTGCATGGCCTTCGGCCAATGCACCCAAGACTTTAGGCCCTGGCCACAACCACTGCATCATATCAAACCCATTGTGGCTTATAACTTCAGTACTGACAACTTTGGTCTTGGGTGCATGGCCTTTGGCCATGCACCCAAGACTCTCCATCCTGCCCACAACCACCGCATTATATAAAACCCATGCTGGCTTATAACTTCACACCTTATAACTTTGGTTTTGGGTGCATGGCCTTTGGTCATGCACCCAAGAATGTAGGTCCTGGCCACAACCACTACAGCATATCACACACATTGTGCCTTATAACGTCAGTACTTAGAACTTTGTTCTAGACTCTGGGTCCTGGACACAACCAGTGCAGTATATGAAATCCATGTTAGCTTATAACTTCAGGGCTTATAACTTTGGTCCCTTCACTGCTTATAACTACACTGATTATAACTTTGGTGTTGTGTCCATGGCCTTAGGCTATGCATCGAAGACTGTAGGTCCTGGCCAAAACCACCGCAACATATCACACCCATTGTGGATTATAACTTTAGTACCTAGAATTTTTATCTTGTGTGCATGGCCTTCGACCATGCACCCAAGACTGTAGGTCCTCGACACAACCACCGCAGTATATGAAACCCATGGTGGCTTATAACGTCAGTGCTTATAACTTATAACTTCGGTCTTGGGTGCATGGCCTTCGGCCAATGCACCCAAGACTTTAGGCCCTGGTCACAACAACCTGACAGATATTCAATTCTATGGATGTATCTATGGGTGAGATAAGGTGGGGTGTTTGTGGCCAGGGCCTAAAGTCTTGCACCCAAGACTCTAGGCCCTGGCCACAACCACTGCAGCATATCAGAACCATTGCGGATTATAACACATTGTCACACCCATACATTCAAACATTTTAACTGCGGCATATACTCAATTTGCACCCAAGACTCTACACCCTGCCCACAACCACATCATAGATATTCGATTCTATGTATGTGATGTATGAGTGTGATATGTTGCGGCCATGCACCCAAGACTCTAGGCCCTGGCCACAACCACCGCAGCATATCACACCCATTGTGGCTTATAAGTCATTAGCACACCCAAAGAATGACACATTTTACTGCAGCATACACTCAATTTGCACCCAGGACTCTAAGCCCTCCCCACAACCACCTGATCGATGTTTGATACGACGGGTGTATCTATAGCTGTGATATGCTGCAGTAGTTGTGGCCAGGGCCTAGAGTCTTGGGTGTATGGCCATATAGATTGGAATCTATGGGCATACACTATATAAAACCCATGTTGGCTTATAACTTCAGTGCTTATAACTTTGTTCTTGGGAGCATGGCCTTTGGCCATGCACCCAAGACTCTAGGT
This sequence comes from Ambystoma mexicanum, assembly GCF_040938575.1. Lineage (NCBI taxonomy): Eukaryota > Metazoa > Chordata > Amphibia > Caudata > Ambystomatidae > Ambystoma > Ambystoma mexicanum. Next base: position 54,801,596 of record NC_090922.1, on the reverse strand, counting down.
CCTCGCCACAACCACCACAGCATATCACACCCATTGTGGCTTATAACTTCACTACGTATAAATTTGGTCTTGGGTGCATGGCCTTTGCCCATCCACCCAAGTATCTAGGCCCTCCCCACAACCACCTGATCGATGTTCGATACTACGGGTGTATCTATTGCTGTGATATGCTGCAGTGGTGGCCAGGGCCTAGAGTCTTGGGTGTGTGACCATAGATAATCAAATCTATGGGTGTGCACTATATAAAACACATGGTGGCTTATAACTCCAGTGCTTATGGCCACAACCACCACAGCATATCACACCCATTGTGGCTTATAACTTCACTACGCATAAATTTGGTCTTGGGTGCATGGCGTTCGCCCATGCACCCAACGCTCTAGGCCCTCCGCACAACCACCTGATTGATATCCGATATTATGGGTGTATCTATTGCGGTGATATGCTGCGGTGGTTGTGGCCAGGACCTAGAGTCTTGGGAGTATGGGCTACGGCCTACAGCCATGCACTCAACACTCTAGGCCCTGGCCACAACCACTGCAGCATGTCACACCCATGGCGGCTTATAAGTCAGTACTACACCCATAGAAACAAAAGTTTTAACTGCGGCATGTAGTAAATTTTAACATTCGCTAACAACACGCGTGTCCTTAGAACAGTTTCAACTTGCCTGCGCACAGCACAGACGGAAGTACTATCCTTATGAGACCCCTCATTTTCAGTAATTACAAACATCCCGGACAGCGCGGGCATGGCGAATACATCATTAGCACCTGCCGCCTAAACAAATACAGTATTTCACCCATCTCTTACTCTCTGAACCTGCCCAAGCACTCTGACACACCAAAACACTCCCGAAAACAGCATTTCGCCTCTGGTCGGCGCTGCGATGTCGGCGGATCCAAGATGTCGGGCGCATCCAAACAATCTGATGCACATCACACCTCACTCCAGCCAATCAGAGGACACGTCGCGTGTCCGCGGTCATGACGCGAGCCCCTTAGCCAATCGGTATCTTGTCCGCGGAGCGAACAGGGAAGTGTGACCGCGGAGCGGACATAGCTATCACTAATTTTTTTAGACATACTTTTTGGTTGTTTTAAAGAAAACTACTGGACCGATTGGCACCAAATTTACAAAAGCATGCTTTCGGCACCAAGATCCTCCTCCCGACGCAAATTTGGTGAAAATCCATCCAGCAGTTTGAGATGTAGGCATGCGCAAAGTTTTTCCCCCATTCAGTCTATGGGAAAAAATATGTTTGCCAAACTTTGCAAAACAATTCTGAGTGGCCCATATACTTTTTTTGCAAAGTTTGGTGAGGATTCGTCCAGGGGGAGCGAAGTTATAAGCTGCCCAAAAAGTGCTCTTCCTATGGAAACAGCAACTTAACCATAACTACACAGCCACTACCGTGGCTGCGTAATGTATGTGTATATATATATATAAATATATACATATATATATATATATATATATGTATGGATTTTTATTGATGTAGAGTGAGTGTCTATACTTAATCCTTCATGGCTGAATGTATGGTGGTGTACAATGAGTGTTTGCACATTAACATTGTTATTTCTACTGTTTGTAGACTGTACCTTTTGATATAGTAACCATAACTCGTTTAAAACAATACATCTATTTTATTTTGATATTTGTGGGACCATGGTGTATAGCACATGAGTGTATGACGTATATGTTCATCACGTGATTTAGCATATGAGCGTATGCCCAATATGTATGTTATATGTATGTATCATGTATGGTTATTACATATGAGTGTATGGGGTATACGTGTTTTTGTATGTCATATGAATTCATGGCATATGAATATATGTCATATGTGTTCATGTCATATGTGTTTATGTCATGTGTGTATTACATATAAGCGTATGGCATGTGAGTGTATGGTGTCTGAGTGTAAGGTGTATGAGGATTGTATGAGTGCATGGTCTATGACTGTACCATGTATGGCATATGAGTCTATAGCATAAGAGTTGCATATGAACATTTGCAATGTGAGAATCTGATTTATAAGTGTGTTGTATGTGAGTTTCGGAGGTACATTAAATTGCCAAATGGCATATGAGTGTATGGCTCATGAGTGTGTGGAGTGTGAGTGTATGTCATATGACGGTATAGTTGTATGGTGCATGAGTATATCGTGTATGGCATATGACATATATAATGAATGTGTTCAAGTCAATGAGTGTATGGCATATTATTGTATCGTGTATGAATGTATGCCATATGATTGTCTGCCATATGAGTGCATGACATATATCTATGGTGTATGGCATATGAGCTTCTGGTATATCAGTGGCATATGAGTGCCTGGCATATGAGTGTTGTTTCATGGCTTATGGGTGTATGTCATATCAGTGTGTGTCGTGCGAGTGTATGTTGCATTAGTGTATGCTGTGTGAGTGTCTGTCGTGTGTGTGAGTCAATGTCATGTGTGTGGCATATGAGCATGTGGCATATGAGTGTGTGGAGTAAGGGTGTATGGCATAAGAGTGTTTGAGTTAAGAGCATTTGACTTACAAGCATGTGACATAACATTTGTTATAAATGTCTGTGGACTAAGAGTGTGTGGTGTAAGAGTTTGTGGCATAAGAATGTGTGTTGTGAGAGTGTGTGCCACAAGAGCATGTGACGTATGGGCGCATTTAGTCAAAATCAGTGGTTTTAGTGTTCTCAAATAAGAGTCTGTGGCCTAAGAGTTTGTGGCATAAGAGCATCTGGCATAAGCGTTTGGCATTTCTGTGTGGCCTAGGATTATGTGACGTAGGGGGTGTTTGACATAAGATTGTGTGGCATGAGATCATATGGCACACAAGCATGTGTCGTAAGGGCACATGTTGTAAAAATCTGTTGTTGATGTGTGTGTGTGACATAAGAGTGTGTGGCCTCTGAGTTTGTGCACTATGAACCTGTGTCATAAAACCGTTTGCCATAGGCGTGTGGCATACAAGCGCATGGCATGAGTTTGTGTGGTATAAGACATGTGACATGAGAGAATGTGGCACCATAGCACATGGCATAAGAGTGTGTGGTGCACAAGTGTGTAATGTAAGGGCACCTGACATAAGTGCCTGTGGTGTTAAATCACGTTATGTAAGAGCACGTTTGGTGAAAGTGAGTGACATAAGAGTGTAAGGAACAAGAGCATTTGGTATAAGTGCATGTGGTGTAAGAGCATATGTCATAAAACCGTGCGGTGTAAGAGTGTGTGGCCTATGAGTGCATGCCATAAGAGTGCGTGTTGTATGTGCACATGGAGTGAGTGTGTGTGGCGTAAGAATGTGTGCCGTAAGAGTGCATTGGCATAAGCGCATGTGGTGTAGTAGGGTGTGATGTAAGAGTACATGGCATAAGTGCTTTTGGCATAGTACAGTACAACACACACTATTAATGTAAGAGCTTTGTTGTGAACGTGTGGGCTCAAAGAGTGTGTGGATTAAGAGCACATAGCATAAGTGCACGTGGTGTAAGTGTGTGGGGCTTAGGAGTGTGTGGTGTAAGGCATATGAATGTTTGGTGTGTTAGTATCAGGCCTGTGTGTGTATGGAGTTTAAGTAGTGTATGAGTGTTTGGTGTAAAGTCATATGAAAAGCACATTTCTCATGCGTATGAAAACTCCCATTAAAATGAGGTCTGACTGTGATGTGAGTTTTTATACGTATAAGAGTTTTGCATTTCCTACATGTACACAATTTACATCTCCTACACCTCTCATATTCATATGAAAATTCACATCAAAGTCAGTCTTGGCTTTGATGTGAATTTTCACAGATGTACATGTACAAAATGTACATCTCTTGCATGTAGCGTTTGTATAGAAGATCTGTATTGAGTCTGTGTACGTTTGAAATATAGATACATTCTCAAACTTAAATATCTCAAAATTGGCCAGCACCATTTTGCTTTTTAGGGGACCAGATCTGGTCACAGCACATGAGCAAATTCTCAAACATCGAAGCAGACACTTTTGAGATATGTGGTCCCGAAAATAGGTTGTTTCCCTGCTCAAAAACCCATGTTAAAAGGCTTTCAAAACTCAATTAAATGAACTTTTAAAAAAATGTGTAGCTGCCCATGAAAAATTAAGAAATGTTCCACATAGAAGCAGAGGTATGTAAACTGTACTGTGGCAATTGTTCATGGAAGGGCTCGAAAGTTTTTTTTTAAACATATCTTTATTATACGGTTCACATCATCACATCATCAAACCACAGTAGTACATAAAATACAACATATATTCACTGACAACCACCCTGCGGGGGTGTTTGCCACAACAATTGGATTCTGTTCATTAGTCCACTTTGTCTAGGTGTTTCCATCCCAGAGGGGGCTGCCGACGTCATGCCCTTTTCTCTTCTCAATCATACTTCCTCTCTGTTTAAAGCATTGTCTTGTGTCAAGAGGTACGCCTTGAGAGGGTCCCAGATGTTTTTAGGTCAATTCTGATGCCCACAAATGGCTGCATAGTTCCTGTCCGTATCGCTCAGCCAAGTTAGATCTCTCAGCGATTTAGTCACCCCTGGCGGGGATGCATTAGTCCATTTCATCAATATGCACCTTCTGGCTGCTATCATACAGGTCGCTAACATCTTATGATATCGCTTCGACACCCCAGGGGACCACCCAAACATACCGCACATCATTGTACATGGAATTGGGCTCGAAAGTTATTGGGAAATGTTATTTTCTGAAACCGTATAGACAATTCATGTTGACCTTAGCTATGCTATTCTTCACTAGTCTGATGCATTATATATGTAATATACATAAAATACATATATCTACACACACATATATTTAGATACGTATCCTCTTGTGATGAGTCCAACTTAACCATGACTACTGAGTCGCTATTGCAGACTCTGTAATATACGTAGACTACTGTTTTCTTCTAGCCTGTGCGGAACGAGTTCATTATACAAAGAAACATCTTCTAGCAGAATAATTGAATTTACCACAAAGAAAAGCAATACATTCAGCAATGAAGCATGCCAGAAGAAGATACTATCAGAGGTATAACAGAAAGAGCTTCAATTCTGCATTTAGCCTGCTATTTGTTTTTAATATGATTTCATCACATAGCCAATGCTCAATAAATTGAAAAAAAAATAACATATTTTAGATTATTTCCCAATCACACTACGTGCTTCTTACTGCTTTCTGTGCAAGATTCCTTAGTTCCGTTTCATTTGCCTGTCATGATGCATACATCTCCATGAACATCCCCCCCAGTGCCTGGTACACTACCCTAGAGCTACACTAATCATTGACACTTGCACATACATTGTTATATATTTTGCCAGAGGTAAACCTTTCAGGGGTTAATAATCAGTTATGGTTGTTTGTTATCGGTTTGTCTCCCAGAACTACACATAATAATACTACTACCAAGTATAATACTACTAATAATAATAATCATACCAGGCTTAAATATATATATATATATATATATATATATATATATATATATATATATATATATATATATATATATATATATGTATGTTTTATTAACGGTTTGCCTGACTTACAGACATTAAATGTATCTTTGCAACACTGAGCAAATGTTTACGTCTGTATCCCCTCCCTCCCACTCTCCTAACTCCCCCCTCCCAACCACCAGCCTATGCCACCTGCGCTGTATTTTGTCACCAAACACAATCTGGTCCATACAGAGTATTCAGGTCTATAATTACTCCTCTAATAATGGCGAAGGATTTTGTTCCTCCACCTGAATCGTGGTGTGTGCAGAGGCCAACAGTTCTTGAAGCAATGTTTTCCAAGTGTCTAGGTCTAAGTTTTGCTCTTCGTGTCCTTGACGTGCTGCTTCCTGCTAAACCAAGGTCTCAGCGTATGACCATTTCTGGAGATCCTACCCACCATTGCCGTGCCTCTGGGCTTTTGTGCATCTTCTAGTTCATAGCTATCTTGCGCTTCGCCAGGATATACGCCAGGTCCTTCAGTTTGCTAACATACTTCGCCTGTTTTGGACGTGGAAAAATCCCAAGCAGGCAAGCTGTGGGAGACCTTATGTCTAGTGTTATATCTGCTTTGGCTAACATGTGTGCTATGTCTTCCCAGTACTGATGAATCTTTCTGCAGGCCCAGAACATGTGTATCACATCCACGTTAACCAGACCACATTTAGGGCAACGTTGTTCTGCTGCCTTGTTAAATCTTGTGATTTTCAGGGTTTAGATATGCCCTGTGAGTCATGTATAACTGTATTAGCTGGAGTCTTGTGTTTCTAGAGTCTCGTGTTCTTGGCACTGTCTTGTGATATGTTATCACTCTGTCCCATCCCCTGTCCGTTATTGGTTCTTCACTTCCTTTTCCCAGTATTGGCGGGTCAGCGCTAACTCATTTCCTCGCTGGGTCATAATTAGTTTGTATAATCTCGATACTACATGACCGCCTTTTGATATATCATAGAGTGCTTCTATCGCATCATCCTACTTTAACTCCCCCACCCTGCCCGGCCATTTCTGCTTCAGTCTTGTGAGAAAAGAGACATGGAGTAAGTGTTGCCCTCCATGTAATCCCGTTTTTGTGATGAGTGTACTGAAGTCTGCTCGTTCACTCTCCCATAGCAGGTCCCAAACAGTCGCCACGCCCTAGGGTTCCCAATACTTTCTCACATTTAACCTGGTTTGCGAATCTTCTTCTCTCATTGCCACCAGTGTGATCTGAGGAGAATAGGTTGTCCCATTCCCTAGTAGAAGACAAGCCTATGCCATATTGTTTACCCAAGTTTCAATAAGAGCGGGAGCTTTGTGAGTTGTGTCACGTGTAGCCCTATTACCTCTTTCAAGAAGAAAGGGATACATGCAGGTTGCAACAGGGGAGTATCCTGAGTTTGCTCATCTGACAACCATCCTGTGACAAACTGTAGTTGGCACGCCACAAAGTATGCTTCAAAATTGGGCACATGAATACATGATTGGTCATATGGATTCACATAAGGTTTTCATATTGTGCTTCGTGGCAGAATCCCCTCACTTCTAAGCACTGTTACAATAGTTGTTATGTGTACTCAGATTCTTGGTACTCAATTGATCAACCGTAGAAGTATAAGGGCTGTGTTGGTCTTGCTGGGATTCCAATTTGCAAAAATAAGGCTTCCCTCATTTCAGAGCAGTGCTTTGAACCTGTGAGCTATCTAGCTTGAATAATTTGATGAGATCATTCCCAACATATTAAGAAAGGTTTGTTTTGATGTTTTGGGGGTTTTGAGATTTAGACAGTTTTTTAATTTAGGTTTGTCACTGGTATTTGTTAACTGTGCTACAACGACCTTTTGTTCCTCGAGTGTCTGAATGGTCCAATTACTGGTTTGCATGCCTGACAAGATTCGGTACTTCGCAATAGGACAATATGCCTTTTTTGTGGTTTCCAGTTGAAGCAACATCCAACTTTGAATTGGCTAGTGCCTTCAATTATTCACAAATCACAAGTGTAGAGTAATTGTCTTGAAGTCAAATGGCCAAGTATCCCCATCTGTGTAATGTAATATAATATAATGTAGTTTAATATAATGTGTCTCTTGTATAGCGCCTTTCACCATTGGTATGATTACAATGCGCTGTAGGTTGAATGCCCTCTGAGGGACGGAAGTAAAGGTATGGGAAATTCAAGGAAGTGCTAGTATGCGTGGGTGCATTTTGGCCAATATGATGATATGAAGTGGTTGCCAAGTCCCTGCTGGTCACCCATGTCTAGCTGGCAATCTACATTTTGAGTAATTGGAAAATTCATGAAAGAACAATGGGAGCACAATGTGGCGTTAACACCCCATGTCCGTGGGCAGGTGTAGCTCTTAATAACCCAGCTGCTTGAGCCAAAGAAGGCCTGAGCAAAGTGAGGGCTTCGAAAGGGCTGTGGACCATTAATGGCCAAGCCCGACCATGAACGTGAATCTTAATAGCATTAGTACCCCTGTCTGTTGCCCCGGTGCTGATAGCATGTATAGCTTAAAGAAATAAAGGAAAACATTCTCTTTGATCAAGGGGCATGTGCAGTCATGCGATACTTTATCAAAGGGAAGGTTTCCCAAATTCAAGATGTCTGCCAGAGATGGGGGAGCAAGTCCCTTGTTGCTGTTTAGGGTGGCCGGGTGTGATGAGGAAGGTTGCAGCAACCAATGGCTGGGCAAAGAAGCTAAGCGTGGGTAGAGGAGGGTGTGCGGGAGACAGCAGGTGGGGGGCAAACAGACAATCGAAGAGAAAGGGCCACAAAGTACAATGGCACTTGTGGCACAGCAAGCCTACAGCTCCCTCTGAATGTGGACTCTCAGTGCCCATTCACATTCAGTCTTTGAGAGAGATGATAGGCTGGCTTTCCTGTGCCATGTGCTAATGTGCCTATCAACGGAAAAGAAAGAGAGAGTGTGGGAGAGAGGGCTAGAGGACTTGTCTGATCTTAAGTATGTAAAAAGGGGAGGAAGTGAGCTCTGACTCATTGCTGCACTCGTCACAGTGAAGAAGGGGGTTGTCTGCAGAGTTCAGTATGAGAAAAGAGGGGAAGGAGCCGTGCAGATGGGGGTATGAGAGTAGCACTTGGTCCCATGAACATGATGGCCAACTCTCGCTTAGAAATTGGTTTAGTGTGGCATAAGCACTAGATGTTCCAATAAATTGGTATGAAATCATGTTACCTGACTCATTCTGCCCTACATCATTCTGCCCCTCACCTAGTTTCTTCCCCTTTTGACATTCTTCTGATCCAGCCCCAGCCCCGCACTTCGAGCAATTGTAGTCAACATGGGGTCCTGCAGATGTTTTGGCCTACAATTCCCTTGATCCCTCACCCATGACCATGCCTGCTAGTCTTGATGGAAGTTACAACGCAAATCATCTTGAAGGCCACAGGTTACTTACGAGGGACTTGGAGTCAGGACTGTGCAAAATTACTAGTGGCGGGGCATGGAATTTGAATATTGAGCATATTTGGCGTTTGGCTGTTTCATGGTAAAACGACTTCTGTAAAAAAACAAAATATGTGCAGTGGCTGCGCAAATAATTCACGATTCAATGTATTCTGGCACGATTTTGCACAGGAATCTGCTGGGATTTTCACTCATAGTGTGGGAATTAGGCCACAAAATCCCAGAGGAAACAAGTGGCCAATGGCAGATTTCTTGTCCATTTCATCATCTTCTGCAATATATTTTGACTCTTTTACCCAGTACTTCAAATAGACTTACAAAAAAGTATTACACAAGCAAATATCATGGCATCACTACATTCTCCCTCTTTACCACTCTCTTTTACTATCATTTCCCGTCACCCGATTCTCTCTTTAACTAGCATTCCCTGTCACCTGATTCCTCCTTCTCTCTAATATTACTTCATCCCCTCTTCTGATGCCACACAATGCTTTGGGGTGGCTGAAAGGCAGCAACAAGCACTACATATGCATGATATGGCCCCTTGTTCCCTTTGGGGTGATGGAAAGGCAGCAAAAAGCACAATATCCGCATGATATGGCATCATGCAACCTTATTCCTTCTCCCTTGCTCCCTTTGGGGCAACTGAAAGGCAAAAACAAGCAAAATATGAGGTGATATAAGAAAAATTACTCCCAAAAAGCCAGATCACACAAATGTAATATGAATCATCTGATGAGATGGGACAGAAAGAGAAGGATGAGGCAGTAGGATAACATTTAGGAAGGTTTCACAGGATGGCAGCAAGACAACTCCAGTTTCAGAAATCTTTATCAAAAAGAAAAACAATTGTTATTGCCAAAAAGAGAGAAAACGACATCCCGGTGAAAAAATAAATCTTGTTAAGAGGAGTAAGAACTTCTAACTCAGATTACGATGGCCCAAAGAAGTAAACACACACAGTAACTTAGACAGAAGATGCTCCAGAGGTAGAAAGATCGCTTAAGTGAGATAATGGATATTCAGAATAAATCGTGATCCTACAGTAGGAAGATGGACATGCCACTGAGTAGAATGTTCATAGAGAGTGAAACGAGAGACCAATTGACCAGAGGTAAACTGTAAGTTAAAGAGAAGGAAGATTAGTCACAGGCAAGAATCCTGATGGAAAGATAAAACAGAGCTTTGATATAGAAGTGAATGAAGAGGAAGGACCCTAGGAAAGATACCATTTAAGGACGCGAAAGACCAAGGAGACAAGGAGAGCTGCTTCCAAAGCAAGAACCATGATGCACAAAACACCCACTGGATTGCTGGGGATGGCTGGCCAATCGCATTTGACAGCTAGCTGAGAATAGTTAAAGTTACAGCCCTCCACTATCCCATAAAATAATTAATTCGAACTTTGACAATTAGCAACGGGCAAAACTGCTGAATGGAGGAACAGAAAAAGTGGTTGTCACAGACACAGGCATCAGTGCTGAAAAATGCATGTAGTAATAGCATTGCTGACCACAGGGCCTGTCAATCACATATTTATTGTCTATTCCCCTCCTTGTGCACCCCCAAACGTGGCTCAGGCTCATATGTTGGTAAGGGGCAATAAGAAGAATTATTGAAAGGCATCCCAGTTACAGAACGTGTGTATTGTGAGTGACAATTCTCCCAATAAATGATGGATCACTCAATAGAAGAAAATAATCCAGCAAAGTTACGGAAGATCATCACGGGGGAAGAGTGATCCAGCAAAGTGAATGCAGGGCAAACAAAGAGAAACAAAATTACTCCTTTATTAAACAATATTTCAAAAGGAAGACAGTGCCTTCAAAAAGAATAACCTTCCAAAGTAAAGTGGATGATGCAATGAGGTCAATATTCTCCAAAAAAAATAAGGATCTTCAAAAGGGCATGATATCACTCTAAGAGAAGATCACTGTAAAAAGAAAGTATTATCCAATCGGAGAAACAGAAAGATCATTCAAAAGATCCAACTGTGTTATCACTTCTGTGGTTATGTAAGACTGTAACAATTTATCCCATAGTGACAGATACCTTTGATCATCCCCTGCAACTTTACGCTTCGGTTAACCCTGATCATCACACATTGGGCACTCTTCCTTTGGTGGTAGTGCACAACATATGATTACTGAGGTGATATAACCTTTGGTGGTGTGCCGACCTTGCTGGAAACAGCCTGCCACCCAAGTTAACAGCCTGAGCAAAGCAAGGGTCCCTTAATATCGGCACATGTACTATTACTGGCAGGGTCAGCCCTCCGCCACAGGTTATATCACCATTAGCCTCCGTGAACACCAAGCGCGGGTGCTGAGTGCTGCCTACAAATTTACAAAAATGAAAAATGTATATTACCTGATGTATCTTTTACATCACCCCGCTGTAATGAATTTCAGTTTTGTGTTGATTAGGGTGACATAATCTTTATTTATTTATTTATTTAGGCATTTGTAAAGTGCAGCGAACCCTGAGGCAACTGGGCACTGGCAACAGTAAGAGAAAGTACAGACAAACAATAATAGTACAAATAATAGGTAACGCATGATAGTATTTCAGGCTAGATGGAGCGTGGTAGCTTCACAAAGTTAATCAAAACAGAAAAGGGACTTCAGTAGTGCAGCTTAACACAAGCGGCACCTCAGGTATGCTTTATTTTGCATTGTTTTCTAATTTAAAGAGAGACGTGACCAGTTGCGGCAGGTCTATGAGGGTGCTAATGTGGCTGAAGGGGATGTAGGGTTGCAAGAGGGTCAAGCAGTGAGCAGTTCTCTGGCTGCACAGAACACCCAAATTTGGGCTAGTTAATACAGTCCATGTTCTGAGTGTCCCAATTGGCTGTGCTTCTAGCCCGAGTCCTAATGAAGAAAACTAAACAAAAGATAAGAGCGACATTTGTTATGACCTGCAGTGCACCGTCACCCTCAAATTGTAAAACCAACCTCTTGAGCTATACCATTCCTACAAATGTTCTTACTACTTTGTTAATGTAGCCGTACATTCAGTGATATTGGAGTCTCAAGCTGCATTATGATAGTTGAACCAGGACAGCTGAGGTAGCAATAATTTCCTAACAATTCTGCTGTCGTCTGGGCATCACTTCTAGTTCTAGATGGAGGTGTGAGGGGTGTCCTCATCCACCTCCCTGTAACTATTTCATGGGGCGTAAAATGGTGGTCGGGACCTGGTTGATTTCTCAATGCATACAATGCCAGTGGTAGGCAATGCAACCATCCTTTCCTCTATGTAACCTTCAATTTGGCTATCCTTTCTTTAAGCAGGTCATTGAGTCTCTCACAGATACCGTTCGCTTGCGGGTGATAAGCAGATAAAAATGTGTGCTTTATACTGAGCAACAAGCTTATTTGCTGAAGGGCTTCATTAACAAAATGAGGGCCATTATCTGATCTTAATACTTCACATAGTCGCCATCTAGGAAACACTTCTCATGCTAAAAATGTCGCTGTGTAGGAGGAATCTGGGTGTTTACAGGGACCTGCTTCAATCCACCTTGAAAAGGGACATACCACTAAAATCATATATCTGTATCCATTACAGACTTGCAGCATATCGACATAGTGTAAATTCTGAAAAGGACCATTAGGTCACAATATAACTCCACTAACTGTACGCATTATGTGCCCGGCAGTAAACCTTTGACATACAATGTAGTTCACTACATAAAATGCAACATGTTCTAGCAAGTTCGTAACAAACCAGTCCTCTGCAATAGTTGCTGCAAGGCTTTTTCTAGTGACATGTGCAGGGTAGTGCAGCTGTTCCAATGCCACCCTTAATAAGGCTACATGCATCACCGGTTTACCAGTGCTTTCCTGTCACCAAAATGCTTCGGAAGAGGATAAAGAACACCCCCTCCGTGTCCACAGGTCTTTCTCATCCTGCAGCGCTTCTCCTTGTATTTCCATTAGCTGAACTTTCAACAAGTTATTAAAACTATCGGACACACTGGTCATCACCACCGTGCTTTCATTCACATCAGGCGTATCAAATTTCATAATGATTTCTGAACCTGCAATATGTTTTGCTTCCTTGTCTGTAGCATGATTTCCGTGTGAGATAAAGTCTGCTCTCTTAGTGTGAGCTGCGCATTTAACTGCTGCGATGGCTAATGGTAGTGGTAGTGCACCAATGAGTCTGTGCAATAAGGCAGGGTGTTGCACTGGAGTGCCAGCCGCTCAGAGGTAGCCCCTCCTTTTCCAATGTGCTAGCCCTGCGTGTACCGTCAATGTCACATAGGTGGAGTCACTGTACAGTTACTTCCTGGTCTGCGTTTTTCTCGAGTGCGACAATCAGTGCCACTAATTCTGCAGCCTGTGCTGAAAAGTGAGACGGTAGTTATGCACTTGTCAATACTTCAAACTCCCCATTGGCCATGTGCTTCACTACAGCGGCACCTGTATATCTTTGCCCATCATTTTGATCGATTCTAGAAGAACCGTCAATAAAAAGAATCTCCCCAGCCATGTAGGCATTTTCTTTCACCCTCGGGATCTCATCATAGAATGCCTCATAGTTCGAGCAATCATGTGCATGCTCGTCTTCTGCCAATGGTTCTGCTATAAATATGGCAGTGTTCACTATTCTGCATCAGACTATTTTAATTGCTGGATTTGATAGGCAGAAGCCCTTTGAGAAGTCAATGCGCCCTTAGGTTTTTCCAAAATGGCAAACAAAGCATGTTCAACAAATAACGTCATAGAGCACCCCATTACTATGCTGGCAGCTTTCTCAATGGTGAACGCAGCGGCTGCCAAAGATTGTTCACAAGGAAAGTGACCCCTCATCACTGGGTCCAGAATCCCACTGTAATATGCTAGAGGTTTGTACCCCAACGTAGTTCTCTGCGTGAGCACTGCTGTCATGACTGTGCCATTTGTATGCGAAAAATAAGAATTCATCCACAGCATAATTGGGAATCCCTAAACCTGGAGCTGTGCAAATCGCCTTTTTTAACTCAACAAATCCTTCTTCCATGTCCTCAGTCTAGAGAATTGTTTCCTATTTTGCCTGTGCCTTTTTCAGAGCCTGCAACAAGGGTCTAATATATGAACTATAATCAAAGACCCATGATCTCACATAATTACATAGTTCCAAAAATCTTTGCATGTGCTTTATTGTGTGTGGCTTAGCTGTTTTTAAAATGCCTCAGCTCTTTCAGGAGTAACTTTCTTTCCTTCATGCGAAATTAACTGACCTATGTACAACACCTCCTCTTGACAACACTGCAATTTTTCCTTGTCTACTTTATATCCTTTTTCTGCGAGAATAATCATTAGCTGAACTGAATCACGTCTTCACTCTTCCTCCTCACTGTACTGTTTACATTTTGGTGCGTGTTTTGGTAACTGCTTGCATATATGTATAAGCAGAGTAGTATCCTACATTTTGACTCATCATAATTGACTGTCAATACTCACCTTGTACTCTATGCACTTTTTCTAAAATACGTTTCACAAAAACAACACAATATGAGCGTGCACCAATCATCGCAGCTCCAGGCCTTTTATATCTCGTTTAATCAAGTTCTATTTTTTCACTAAAACACCATCAAATCAATTAAATAACAAATAATTGACTTTCAAGTCTTGTGTTTTCTTTTCACGTCTCTTAATTTGTCTTTTACTTTTTCAACATATATATATTTATACAACACATAAAACAAATGGACAAACTCGGCCGGCCCATATATATTTCAGCCTACGTTCCTCGAGACTATGGGCCTCATTACGAGGTTGGAGGAAGCCATGGAGCTATTAGCTATTAGCTCCATGGCTGCCTCCAAAACCCTTCCGACTCCGCCCTGGGGAATGGAGCAATTACCGGTCCATTCCGAGGTCTGATGGACCGGTAATTCCCCATTCACCAGGGCCATTCCCCATTCCCATTTGAGCCCCCATAGGGCTCAATGGGAATGGGGAAGGCGCTAATAACGGTACCACAAATTGCGGTACCGTTATTAGCTCTAGAGTCCATTTGTGGGTCCCGTCCTTAACTCCTGCAAAAACCAGCTGTTAAGGAACGACTCGCAACAGGAACTCGTAGTAGGGAGGTGAGGGATTAATGGCACTGGTGCCCTTACCGGTGCCGGTAATCCCTTACCTCCCACCTCGTAATCAGGCCCTATATCTTCATTCATGATCTGCATGACCACCCTAAAAGCACTCCTAAGGAGTTTGAGTCATTCTCTCTAGACAGTTTTTAAATGTGGCCGTAGCCTACGACGCCCGCTATTGGGACTGTAGATATGACTCCTTCTGATATGTGCTATGACGCAGTACACTGGACTTACTCTACTGTAACGTTCCTCATCCCACAGTTTCTTAATTGCTTGGCTATCCTTTCCTCAAGTCAATTACTTAATAACTTGACGCTCATTGTCTCCAGTTGTTTACCCCAACCTCCCTTTGTTTCTTATTTCCCCTTATCACTCTCTCCACTCACTGCCCATTCACAATTTTGCCGTCTCACTCAGTTTTTACTCACCATTCGCTTTTTTGACTTCCGACTCTCGGGATCGACACCTCTTCAAACAGCCTCTTCAACTTTCTGTCCACTCAGCTTCCTGTAGAAATCAGGAGGGGGATTTTGCTTGAAAACAAGGGACTTGTCTCAGCTACGCTTGCAAGCCTTATTTTAAACTATTTTCCGCTATCTACAGGGAGCATCATGTCCTTTCAGCCAAATGGCAGAGGACATCCGATATTGCCGGGACCCCAAAGCTTACTCTTTCGACGGTTC
The DNA here is from genome assembly GCF_040938575.1 of Ambystoma mexicanum. Lineage (NCBI taxonomy): Eukaryota > Metazoa > Chordata > Amphibia > Caudata > Ambystomatidae > Ambystoma > Ambystoma mexicanum. The sequence continues at coordinate 54,785,914 of NC_090922.1, read as the reverse complement.
TTTAACCATCATCTCTCTGCTACCACATGAACCGCGACAGCCGACCCAGCCATTTAAGACAAGGTAGCAATTTTTTTAGATGAATGGGGATGCAGAAGACACTCAAACATCAATAATCAAAACGACTCAGGAAGTTGGCAAAATTGACTGTTTTAATGTCAATTATCTAAAACAGGGAGTACAACGGACATCAACGGACGTCTCACAGCATGATCTCAAAGCAAATTATAAAAAACATCATCTTTATAGCAAAAACTCATCACTACTGACGTTAACCTACATATTTGCTAACGTCATCCTATGTGGCAAACTACAAAAACCTAGTGGCAAATGTGATAGGCTTAGAGGGAACATCTAGGTATATCTTCCATACTAATCTAAGAAAGTGATAGGTTCTCTAACGTCAGGTGGGGCAACTAAGCTCTTCTCTACGAACATCACTAAATACATGATGTTCCATTGGTTACACAAGCTATAGGGCCCTTAATTATGCGGCCCCCTATAATTGGTTGCCACTCTTACATCCGTCAGTACTTTTCCACCCATGTTGGCAGCATACAGGCTGGACTTGCAGGTGCTGGTGAGCTGGTCATAACCATAGCTTCCCACCAATTAACATATCATCTATCATCACCTCAGTGGTCTGCACTTCACGTAAGACTTTGAACTTGGCCTAGGAAATGTTCTTTGTTCTGGAAAATCTAGGGGAGTAGAGGCACGCTCTGCCTATCTGCCTAGGTGTGGTTCATCATGTTTGTCCAACTTCATCCCTCCACGTGACTAAAGACCACAAATTTGAGCTCTGGTGTATTTAAAAATATTTTTATTTAATGAACCTCTAACGCCTTCCTTGTTTTTGTCCATGCCTTCTGAACAGGAGTTTTGTTCTTTCACACAATTGTGACTACTGTCTGCCAATCCCAGTCTGATACAACCTTGGCTTCTTGGGGCTGGTCCAGCCCTGCCCTTCTGAGATTCACTTCTGCAATTCAATTGCTTTTTTAACTGCAACACACTGGAAAAGGCCTTCCTTCTATGGTCCAGCTCTGCTATAATACTATAATACGTAGTAGAATCATCCATTCTTTACTTACTCCTATATATGTATACATTGGCCCTTGCCCCAATCTATTCACTACATAGCTAGCCTCAAGAATACTTTGTCTGCTTGCGTTTCTTTCAATCTGTACTCGTGTAAAATAACTTCTCCATCTCCAGCCCGAATTGTTGCTATCTTTGATACCTTCTTGATGCTTTATAGAATATATACATTCTCTCTGTTTCTGCATCTCTTCTATGTACGTCAGTCGTATTTCGTGTGAGGTCACCAATCTGCTTGTTCGTGCATTCGTCCTGTTTCTTCTGGGATTTCATTCAGTTGGCCATCATACTGTCGTGTATGCAGGTATGGCTTTCTTAATGGGACCCTTGCCTCCAGGATTCTCCTCAGTATCAGTATTTTCACTGGTACTGCATGTGTTTCACACTCTGGTTCCCAACATATAGGCAATATGGGTGAGATGCTTGAGGTGGGGGTAGTTAGCTCCTTCTCTACATAGTGTTAGATGAATAACTATACACATACACCTATGTAACAACAATCAGTCCTGAGTAAGAAAGATCTTTAAAGGAAATGCTAATCGCCAAGGCAGGACAGATTGAAAAGTCTGTTCAAAGTGGTGAACCATCACCCAAAAGTGGAAAAAGGACGGAACAAAATGATGATGGCTCATGAAACAATCTTGCAAGAGACAAATCAAGAGTAAAGGTCGGCATTCTTCACATCACCTGTGTGTAAGGGGAATTTTACAGTTAGTGGTGAAAGGTACCAACATCTGACTGCATTGCAATATTACAATATTTTCTAATTGGTTGGATGTTTTTATTGGGCACTCACATGTAAAACCTTAACAGAATTGTGTGTTTGTGATACATTTTTTTACATGGATCTTTGTGTTTTCCAGGAAAAATAGTATTCTCTTTTCATCTCTGGTCAGATATTTGTTTTCATGCCGGTTAGATAGCAAGCGAGTAGAGCACTCACTTTGACATCCATGCAGAGCCTGCTGATGCAGATTTGTATACCAGCAGGGTCAAACTCATCCTTTCCTCCTTCCGAGGTCAATAAATGAGCATCACACACTGTGGGTAGTAATAAGCAGTGCTTAGATGCCTGAGGGTTTGTAGCAGTATATAAATGCATATTATTATTATTATTATTATTATTATTATTATTATTATTATTATTATTATTATTATTATTATCTCCGTGTTGGCCTCTTCGGCTATCACAATTCCTAACCAAGTCAGACCTAACCTAAACCCAGAAGTCTGTAGCCTCTTTGAACAACTCTGCTGTATACTCTCCAAAGATTCCTAGGTTAAGAAGTGGCAGCATCTTGGTGCAGATTTATAGATGAGTATCCAGAGCATATGAAGAGTATTGTCAGAGCATAGCCTTGTTGTTTACTTTGCAACACTTGTCTGCTAGGGTTCTGGTGTTTTCAGGACTGGACACAGGAAGTGAATGCATATTCCCCTTGGCGAATTAGGCTGGCAATGGCCTTCATCTAGTTCGCTTAGAAACTGAAACATCTGAAGAAGCTTGGGTTCAACTTTGCTCCGAGGAACTCCTGGTGGCACGTGCCCATGTGAGGAGAGAATTATCTTGGTTTAAAGGTCTGAATCCCTTGCCCTTTCATCTGCTTTTGGCTGATATGTCCCAACTTTTTCCAATAGGAAACATCTGTCTGAATAGGATCAAAACACTAAGCATAAAAGTATGTATGCCGAGGGGACAGTATTTTTCTGTTTTCGCCCAACTTGTCCGCAAAGGCAGACAGATATTGGAGAAGAGATAACTGATGAACTCAAGAGGAATGAAGCTGGGTTAAAGCAACTGAGAGAAATTCGCGCCCGATTTAGATATTTCAAAAACAATACTCTAGTGATACAGAGAGAAGGCAACTACTTATCAGCATGTGTGACTAATACCCCATTTCAGAAGTCCATGGATAGTTTCAATGAGTAATTAAACAAAGGCCTCCAAAATTTGTATTATAAAAATGGTTTATGTTGGTATACTGGTGAAACCAGTAATTTGCTGTGAATACCACTGAATGGAACCAAATTCTCGTAAAGATCCCTAGTTTGGGGTTTCAGAAACTCAAATGGACAGATCTAATGTCAAATTCAGGAGGCTGGCTCAGACAGCAAGCATGGTTACTCCGTCCTACAGCCAATCGCCAATTGGAACTACGTTTGCAAGGAATTATTTCAACATTGGAGTATTGTTTTGTGGTTTGCGGAATAAAGTGTAGAGTAACTACTGGCCTTGAATACTTTGCGTCTTAACTCAATGCGGCTGTTCTTGGTTTCACCACTGTAGAAAGTAAAAGGATAAGGAGTTTTGCTGCAGCATATTTAAACGTGGAAGAATTCATTGAATTCTTTGCATCGGATTTTCCCTCAAATATATGTGGGCGGGGGGTTTAGGTGAAAAATGTATGTTGGGAGGTTAAGGGAGGCTGCAAGGGGTCTTCCCCGTAATATTCCAGGAAAAATAAATGTCAATGAATTCTACCGCAATTAAATAAATTTGAAAAAAATAACAGAACCAAAAGTAAATCAAAGATATTTTGAGAACATTTGGGAATCCATCTACCAAAAACAAAATGTGTTTATGAAAGCTTTAAGGCTAATAAGTAAACATGTACCTTAATAGGATATAATTGAGGCCACAACCTGGATTTACTCCTTCCTAAGCGATAAAGGCATCAGAGTATTTGCAGAGAATGCCAGCATCCCCGCTGCACGCATCACTTGTGGTGTACCTCAAGGATCCTGTGTATACAGAACGCTTTACATTTTTACAAAACCACTTTTCATCCTACTAGACTCAGTTGGCATATTTTACACAAACTATGCCGATGATACACACATTTTACTTCCCCTTCCCGGAAATTACCTCAAGGACTCTACCACTGTAAACTCCATCCACACGTCTATCCGGGCATTGATGGCTATCCGCCGCTTGCATTTAAATGATGACAAGACAGAGATCCTGTTGATTGGAACCCCGTCGATGATCAAGAAGCTCAGTCCACAATACTCCTCCTTAAGTATTGATGGTATTGTGATACCAGTCTCAGCCTCTGTGAAAATGCTAGCAGTGTACCTGGATGATACACTATGCCTCTCACAGCAATTAAATGCCTTTTCCTCCTCAACAAAATTAATCAATGCAGCAGGACCCTTCCCCTCCCAAGACAGCTGCCACACTATAGCCAGGGCTACAATGGGATCAAGGCTTGACTATTGTAATACCCTCTTCACTGGCACTTCTGTGAACAACATCAGAAAGATGCAGTATTTACAAAGTAATGCACTAAGGGCAGCTATGAACATCCCTAAATTGGAGCATATCACAGCAGCAAAAATAAGCCCACTGGCTCCCTGTACATGAGCGGATTCTCTTTAAAACGCTCTCCGTCAAGCACAGATGTTCTTGACGGAGCAATGATGCCCCACCCTATCTATCCCACAAATTCTCCAAAGCTGCCTCCTCTAGAACGGCAAGGGCTGCCTACGCTCATCATCTCACCCAGCCCAAAATCAAACGAGCCAAAGTGGGAGGCTCCAGCTTCCCCTCCATGGCTGCCAAACATTGGAACCTTCTCCCTCCTGCCATGAGAACTGAGCACTCCTATAAGACCTTTTGCAAATCTCTAAAAACAATGTTGTTCACTTAACTATCCTCGGTCTAATGCTCGTCCGGACATATGGGCAATGGCCTCCCTTGCAAAAAACATTGACGTCCTCTCTACCTGGAATGTACGACAATGATGCTTTATGTATTATGTCTGATGTGTAACTCGTCTTGTAACAGTGCCTTGATGCCTTTGGGCTTAGCGTGCTTTATGCTTGTAAAAATAAATAGATAAATAAATAAAAACCTGTAGTGAGTGTGATTTCGTTTTGCAATCAGCAAGTTGCCAGTAAAGGTACCTGGTGTGTAAGTAGCACGCCTTTGATTATGTGGTGGGCAAACTCTGCACTATTACCTCAGCACTTTGTAAGGGGGGAAAAAGCCAAGGGGTTCAGAAAGATGCATTATTAATGTGGCCCCGAGGCATCCTGGGGACATCTTCTGCTGACGCTCGTGTCCTTCTGGCCTTCTGCTCACACATACAGTCTCAGGGAAACGGATGGATTGCCCCCCTACTTCTCTGCATCGAAACCTTCATGCCCCTCAGACCTCATCCATGCCCAGCCCCAGAAAAAGACGGTCGTTTCCGGGTGCACAGATGCTTTTACTTAGCCAAGGAATTAATGGAGGGGGCGTGGCTATATGTTCATCTCCTTGCCAAAAACAATGCTGCAGACTCATCCCAGGGTGTGGGAGAATGTCTGTCCACAGATGCCTGCAATGGTGGCATACCGCTGAAGCATATTCAGAAGGGGTGGAAACATCTGCAGTGGCAGGTGAAGAGCAAGGTGGCAGAACACCCCAGGTAGTTATTTTCAGCAGGAAAGGGCACACAACCCACGTGCATCATGAGAACACAGGACTAAGGGGTCCCTCATAAAATATAGACAGGGGATCCAGAGTAGTCAGCGCGGGCACTGGAGCCATATACAACGCTACCTACATAGAATGCCATGTTCTAAGAAAGAATGAACGCCATAAGCATCCACTAATGATAACGTGTAATCACTGACATACTCCTTCCTTACACATGGCATATGATGGTGTATTGGGAATGCACAGGGATTCCAAGACGGGAAGATCACAGTGGCTCCTGGGTTGCTCCTGCACCAGGACAAGAATCTCAGACGCCCCTATCTGGCAGGGCCAATCAATGCCAACCCTCACAGGTTGCAGTCACAGATGTCATCAATGTTTCCCTTAATGTTTTGGAGCAGCACCATCTTGTGGATGATGTGCACATTGCAGCAGTTTAGGAGGAGCCAGAGACGGGGAGCAGGGGCTGAATGTGCCTGTGTCTACACGTACAGGCCACTTTGATCCAAAAACGGCAACCTGTGGCCACAAAAGATCCAGTAAGTGTCCCTCCCCCTCCTCTTTTCGCAACTTTGTATGGACAGTCTTTGGCCTTGATGGAAGACAAAACATTGGCCACTGGGAGTGGAGAGTAGAGGGTGGCTGACAGGGGCTGTGCGAATGTTAATGCAACTGAACTAATCTTGCAAGTGCTTGAGAGAATGTTCTCTGGAGGTTGGCTGGAAAGATGGAAGCCAAGGGATAATGCCCGGGAAGACTGACTAGGGCCAGTGTCTCCACTCATCCACTAGTTAAGCCTTCCCGGACCATGACAAGGGCAATGCCATTCCTGGCCTCTTAAAACCAAACAACCGACAGGTAGACGGGAAGCACGAATGATGATTGGCCTTATCGTTGGCTGCCCGTGTTTTTACGCAGATCAAGTCTGGAAGACAATGTCCAGCCCTTTTCTGCCCCGGGAACCATCTTGCCTCCTCAAGTGAGGGTGGATGTAGGACCCAATGTAGCAGCCAGAATCTAGAACAAAGGCTTGTGGGCCTGGTCACGTGGATGAATGGATGTGGCTGATCCAGTAGTTCACTTTCACAAGCCAAGCGCACAGAAGTCAGAGTTGGCACTTATGTGCCAACTAAGTGACCCATAAGCAGAACTTTGGTGCATCAGAGAATAGAATTTCCCCTATGAGTACATTCATAGAGTAATATCACGCCTGTGTATGCGTGTGTCTGTGTGTGCGGCTGTGTCCGTTCTTGCCCCTGCCCAGTACTACCGTGACCAGTCTTAGAGCCACAAAGGGAAGGGTGACGCCCCCACCAACTAGAGCTCCCAGGAAAAGCTGAGAATCACCTTTAATATTCAGTGGTCCTGCGCTTAACATTTTAGGTCTTATTCTCATGTAAGTGGCACTCAGATAACAGGGGGACCTGAACAATTCTAATGTTGGTTGTTTTTACGTAGCAGGAAAACACTAAAAATGATATGTCAGTCGCGGCTCTCCCACACCAACAGTCAATCACTTGGGCTTTCATTTTCACAGCCACAAGCCCCACTAAACAGCCCCACTCCACTTTTCGGTGTGGAACTTGAAGCAGACAAGTCTCCATAAACAGAGCTGGTGTATTGGCTATGGCTAGGTGTCTTGCCATACTCTCCCTCAATGTAGTGTTGGCACATTTTAAAGAATGCTATTTCTTCAAGCTGGCGTCGGGCAAAAGTGCTGGTCCTAGGGTAAAAGTGCAGTAGATATGGAGATGGGGATATAATTGGGTATTAATGCACCGCCTGAGCTGCTGAGGGCCGGCTGCATGTTCAGTAGAAACATCCACAATGAGGATTCTTGATATGGTGAGGGGTGAATCCCAAGGCCATCCATCTCCAGCCTATAGCTATAGTCAGCGGTGCTCACAGAGGATGATGAAGAAGACAAAGTTCTTGACATATATGGTGGGAATAGGGGTTTGCATTATCCTAATAACTCTGTTCACCATCCAACTCCACATCCAACTTCTCCAAAAGTGCATCTTTAAACGTCTTAACTGTGTTCCATTCTTCTGGGATCTCGAAGTTCTCGTGCGGTTGAACATCAGCCAATTTGATCTTGAAATGTAGGCTAAGAAACAAGGACCGGAGGTAATCCATGCTATCGTTTATTGAGGCTATGCCAGGATTAACACGCATGGTTGGGAGCCAATCCCTGTGTCCATCTCAACAGCCAAATCATTGGTTCTTATAACGTTGGATAGATTGAGTTCTAGCAGGTACACCAGTGGATGAACCACATTGAGTGGTGCACTGTGCCAGGTACCACAATTGTTGGCCTCATTAAAAGTGTGTAACCCACAACAGCCATCAGACCGAAGCTGCCACTATCTTGGCAGAAAGAGCGCCCCATCTGAAGCTTGGGTGTGAGTGTGGCAGTTATCAGCAAAAGCGTTGCATTGTTCACTTGACTGGTCCAATGTGGGAAATTTGGAGAGGGTGGCAATTGCAGTCTTCAAGTGTTGATTTGGCAACCTGTGGTCCACCTGCACTTGGCGCATCACATTTATTAGACTGTAGCCAGGCTAAATGTGTTGCATAATCTTTTGAGCCACAGCAATCATTTCCTGAAAGGACTGGCAATTCCAGATGTAATGGGCTGCCAAAAGGTGAAGGACAGCCACACAGCAAGTACAATGCACTGGCTTACCAATTAGAAGGGCTTTAGAGTGAGCCGACCCATTTTCAGCAGCAATAAATCCCAGCTGTTGGTCTTGTGGTTTTTGCCACTGCACCACCACCGTCTCACATACGTAAACTCCTCTGCGGCCTCTGTCTTCAAATTCTTGTCCAAAAAAGCTGCCTGATGCTGGACTGCATGCACTCTCTTTCCTTTAGGATCACCTATGGATGTAGGCCTTTTCAGCTGGCAGAGGAAATGAAGGTCACTAAGTCTGTGGTCACAGCCTTGAAGCCAGCATTCTGTCCACTGGTCTACAGGTCCATGATGACCCAGACTTCCTGGTCCTCAATCTGATCTAGGGTCTGCTCCACTACATAAAGTTTGTAAGTTAGTTGAGACTAATCCAAGTGATCGTGGGCATTTAGGATCAGTAGTCTACTACATTCCTTGGAGAAAAAGAAAGATGATACTGGCCCTCATTACGACCCTGGCGGAAAGGGGTTTACGCCGGCGTAAACCATGGCGTACCTTTCCGCCCGACTACGAGTTCCGTAGCGCCATGGTGATTTTTACGCCTGCTTTTTGCAGGCGGAAAAATCCATGGCGCTACGGGACTTGTCGTTAATTACGCCACCGTAACTTACGGTGGCGTAATTAACGCCTTCCCCACTCCCATTATACCCTATGGGGCAAAAATGGGAATGGGGAAGGGTAAATGGGGATTGGGGACTTACCGCCCCGCCAAGGTCGGAATGGGGCGGTAAGTCCGCCAACCCCCATGGCGGAGTTGGCAGCTTTGCGCCATGGACCATGGTGCAAATTGCACCATGGTTCTCCGCCAGGGTCGTAATGAGGCCCACTGTGTTACTACAGATAGCTTCAGATTCTGGCACTGTTAAGCTGAGACCTTGACAAAAGAAAATGATAAACCTATTAAACAAAGTAAAAGCACGCGGGCGCCAGACAAAGACAGTGCTCTCTCTCACACTGGAACCCGAATGGACTTTGATGCATGATTAAAGGGCTTCTACAAGCGAAAAGAGATAGTAATTAGCGCAGCTCAATATTATTGCTGAATCGAGCTCCATGACAGTGGTTCTTATGAACCAAGGGAGATGTTAAAAAGAACAGCTTAGGAGTACTATTGAATCAAGCCACATGACAATGTTGCAGTATTTGATGGTGTAGATTGTCGTGAAGATCAGTTCATCCCAGTTTTGCCTTGATAAGGACCATACTGGTCGAAACACGTGTCGGCAAATTCAAGTGGCAAATTCAGTTTGTAATTGGCATTTTATGCTTTGACCAATTTTTGTTCTGAAAGTGACAGTTCAAAAATGTAAACTTGAGATTCCCATTATTGTCTAGATAGATTTATTGGCAATGTATTAAGTGCGATAAGCGCAATAGATAATGGCACACTTTGTTTAATACCACTACATAAAGTATCCCGCTGTAAGATTCTAGTTCATCTCTGTGTGAAAAGTAATGCCAATGGAGAACTTCCCTTCAGTTGCTTTACTTTACCCATGAAATAATGTAAACTGAAGCTTTTGAGAAAAGAGCACAGCAAAAGTTTAATAGGCACCCTTAGCTCCACGTCATGTGTGAGCGTGTGCACCCTGTCATGCAACGTGTGATATGTGTGTCCATGCTCAAACGCTTCTGACACACAGACCTTGAGTTTAGGGTTTAGGGGTAGTATTACTGCAGGATGTAAGTCTGCGGCTTGGTGTCTGGAAAATGCAGGTAGTGGCACAGTAGTTTTCTCAGGTGACAGTATGGGCTAAGGGAGGGCTGATGATTGGCTGGTTGGGGCGGCTGCGGTAGAGTTCTTCTGTGTTCCTCGCAGTCCGTTGCATGGAGCTGTAAAGATGTAGTACCCAACTTGGTCCCAGGCGTCCCCGACAAACAATTTTCTTGCAAAGAAAACCGGCGGAGAGATGCTGTAGATCATTGTCCTGGTTGAAAAAAGATGACACGTTTTGTGGTGGGCTAAGATGTGGCCTACTACAGACATCTGACTGCGAAGTTGGTGGTTGTGATGGTTGCATTCTTGGTTTGGCTACCACCCCCTGATATTGTGCACTTATCAGTGGCATTTGAAAGCCACTGTACACAGGTGCTTTCTCTCTCATCCCTGTAACAGGGCAATTGTCGTCCGCCTCCTCAGTGGGTTAAAGAACCATGTGTTGCTGATGCCTACATTCAGATGGGCTATAATCTTTATCAGCACTATTCTCACTGTCACTGGATATCAGTGTTGGAGACCAGGAACTAACTTCTCATGTCCTGCTCACCAATACTTTCTGTTGTCTCTCCTGGCTCATCATCCTCTTCGATACCGTGCTTTACCCCCTTTCACATCATGGCCCTATACATGTCACGGCTTTCTTCGCTCAACTTTAGAGGCAATCTGCTGCCCCACCCTCCCATCTGCCACAGAAACAATAGGCAGAACCTCCTCATTCAACTGCAATACATTGGCATGTTCTATTATCGCGTGTGCATCCAGTCCTGCTGAATGCGACACTGGTGACTTCAAGACAACACACACAATTCTGGACTCCTCAGTGCATGGAGCAGCTGATGTGGCTGGTATCACATGCCTTAAGGCCACATATTAACCCTTTGCAAGTTTAGGTACTGCACTCAAGATGGTTATTCTTATTCTCTGCTTGCACACATTTACAGTAACTGATCATAATCTCCTCTTGTCTTGAAATAAAGTAAGCACGTTTTCATATAAATAGTAAGTTTTTACATACTCAGCTACAGGCATTGAATGCACTCTCTTGACTACAATAATTCAAAGACCTTTTATTCCCAGCTTCACAAGCATGTGGTTTGGCCACAAACAATAGCACACTAAGTTACAGCCAATGGATATAATCTCCTCTTGCCTCCAAATAATTAAAATACTTTTCTATACAAGCAACAAGTATTTGGTATGGCACAAAAAGATGCTGCTTTAAATTACCGCTTCTGATTATAATCGTGTCCTACCGCAAAAGAATTATAAGATTTTTATACTCAAGTAGCATCTATTAAGTCTGATCACAGAAAAGACAACACACTTGTCTAAATTCACTGAATGGACTCTCTGGCTTCCATAAAAGTATAAGACTTTTGATTTGCTACATTGCAAAAAACAAATATTTGGTCTGCCCTAAAATAAATGCTGCACTGAGTTTCAATCACAGAATATAATCTCTTCCTGACCCTAAATAATTATAAAACATTGCAACACAAGCAACAATTATATGATCTAGCCACAAAAAGAATGGTGTAGAGAGTTACAGTTAGTGAATATAATCTCTTCCTACCTCCAAACAATTAAAAGAATGTTCTTCATAAGAAACTAGTATTTGATCAGGCCACTGCAAGGGAACACACTCGTTTATAGACACTGACTCTACTTTCTTGTCTAAAAATAATTTTGAGAATTTTTCATTCGAAAACTATTTTGTCTTGTCACAACCAGATAGCACAGTGAGTTAAAGTCACTAAATGCAATCTACTGGCTGCCACTATCACCATCAAATTCGGTGATACTTTTCTTCTCAATTTGTCAAGAAATGGAACATGAATTTACTTAATGCATGGTGGTCACTGTGAGTTTCGCCTCCCTATTACTGAAATGGTGCACTCACTTACTGGCACTGAAAATAATCTCCTCCTATCTCCAAACAGTTCTAATACTTTTCTACATAAGCACCTAGTATGTGGTGGGGTCACTAAAAGGCAACATACTCACTTGCAGACTCTGAATGCACTCTCTTGTCTAAAACTAATTGTAAGACTTTTAATCACAACTTGGAAAGCAACAAGTATTATGTCTTGCCACAAAAGATGTTGCAATGAGTTAAAGCCACTAAATGTAATCTCCTACCTACTGCTGCTCCGAACAATTATGTGGTGCCATTCTTCTCAAACTGACAAGCAATGGAACATGCATTTATTTCATAAATGGTGGCCACTGGGGTTATTGCCCTCTTATAATTGACATGGAACACTAACTATCACTGAATGTAATCCCCTCCTGCCTCAAAGAAATATAAGATTTGGTCTGATCGCCAAATTACATTTTCAGTTGCTATAGACAGTGAACTTGCCTAAAGAAAATCTAATATTTTGTCCTGCAACTTCGAATACAACAAGTATTCGGCCTAGCCACAAGAGGACGGTGTACTGCATTACACCCACTGAATATAAACCCATCCATTCCACATAGAATTGCATCAAGCATTTGGTCTGGCCACAAAAGATTACACATTCAGTTACAGGCCCCGAATGCACTCTCTTTCCAAAAATAATTCATTCAAAATAGGCATTTTATGTGCAACTTTGCAGCAACAACTGTGTGGTCCGACCACAAAAAGAAGGTGTACTGATTTACAACCAGTAAATATCATTCCTGTCTCCAAAGACTTTTAGGGGCTTTCCACAAAAGCAATAGGTGTTTTGTCTGGATAAAAAGACAACTCACTCAGTTACAGACAATGAATGCACATGCTTGCCTAAAAAGAATTCTAAACTTTTATATTCACAAACAACAAGTAAAAGTATGGCACAAAAAGATGGCACGCTGAATTATATGACTTTCCGTGCAAGCAAATAGAATTTGGTCTGGCCACTTAAAGATGATACGTTAATTTACAGACATTGAATGCTGCAATATCTTGCCTAGAAAGACTGATATTTTTTTTTTTTGCAATTTAGCAAACAACAAGTGTTTGGTCTGGCCACAAAAAGCTGGTGTAGCCATTTGATGTAGTTTCCTGATTGCTGCTATGTGCAGGCAATTCTGTAATGGTCTTCTCCTTAATCTGACACCCAATAGCATGTGCTTTCATGCTTTGCAAAGTGGTCACTGGGATTCCCTCATCCCTGATACTGAGATGACACACGCATTTACAACCTCTGAATGTCAGTCTCCTTATGCCTCCAAACAATTATACGCCTTTTTTATGCAATCAACAAGGATTTGGGCTGCCCACCAAACAGCGATGCACTCCGTTACAGACATTTAATGCATTTACTTGCCTACAATAATTCCAAAATGTTTTGTATGTAAAAGTAATTAGAAAACATTGTATTTGCAACTTTGAAAACAGCAAGTATTTGTCCTTTACCACGTGCGGATGAGGAACAAAGTTGAAGCCACTGAAGAAAATCTACTCCTGTTTCCAAAGAATTCTAAGACATTTCTATGCAAGTTATGTTAGGTTATGTTATGTTGATTTATACCGTGCAACACTACCACCCAAGGGCAGTCTCCAGGCGCTCACGTGGCTCTGCAAGAAAGAGGATGGGGTTGGTGTAAGATCCAAATTTAGGGTACCTGAGCAGAGTTTCTATTCACAAAAAGGGTCCTAATACATTTTATTGGCAACCTCACAAGCAGCAAGTATTTGGGCTGGCCACATAAAGCCACAACATTTAATCTCTTAGCTGCAGGTGCCTCTAATCACGTCTGTGATGCCTTTCTCCTGAATCTGACAAGCAATGCCAGTTATGTCCGGCAAAGTAAGTAGTAATTACAGAAGTGACTATTTGTATTTGTCCATCTCTCTCTCTCGCTCTCTCTTGTAAGTCCTAATTTAATGTTCTACTTCCCCCTCATATAGTCCTCTTTCTAAACGTAATCCTATCAATTCTCTCCCTCTGCCTCAAATACATACTATCAATCTCTACCTATCCCTCAGCTAAAGCCAACTCCAGCAATGTCCGTGTAAACATTTGACTCTCTCTTCAAAAGACTGATTACAGATTCCAAAAGTGAACCACACATGACTTTTTTTGGGATATTTTCACCCGAACCACCCAAAAGCTGACTCAGATTCAGGAAACGCGTTTCACTAAAAAGAGCCAAACCCAGGTGGTTAAATTTGCAGCCGAATATGTTCACAAGTGCTTTCTCAGAATAAGAGAGGAAGAAAAATTAGACAGTCAGTGATGTGTGATGGAAAAAAAGGCACCAGCTCACACCTTATCAGCGCTATTATGCAAAGGAGTGTCTGTGTGATGAGTTTAGAGAGAGGACAGGTTTGTATGTGTTTAATGGAGTGTGTCATGTATAGGGAGGGACACTCATGTGATGTTATATTTGGGGTAGGGAGGGGTAGGATTCTGAAGGCTTGTGATTTTAGGGAGGGCGCAGGATTGCTTGAGGTATTTATTTGTGTACCATGCATGCTATTGTCTTCTGCCACTGTTACATCTGCATTCTCTTTCAGTGTGGCAGAAAGCACGGGCTGATGTGCAGTGTCATGGATCCTTTTTATACCACTTCTGTGGAGGACCCTGGCTCCACCAGGGTCTGCGGCAGGAAGCGGGCCCCTTTAGTGCCTCTGTTGTATCTCTTGGATCTTCGGCGTGGCCCTCAGCCTGCAGGCATGCCTCTTTTGTGAAAAGAAGACGTAAAAAAACAGCTAGATTGAATGATTGAATGGACGGGGCCCTTCTTGTTGATGCCGATTGATGGGAGGGACTAACTGAGGCAGTACGGGTTAGCAAGCAAGAGTGCCTGTTATGCCTTTAATATAAACTCTCAAGAGGTAGAAGCCACCTCATGAATGTGAGGAGGGTGATGAGAGAGGTATGATAATTGCTATAGGATGCCATATCGCCTCATTATAGTACACATAGTACCATGATCCTACACACCTTGCCAGCAGTGTCTGGCACCTTACCCGCAGCCCACAGTGTAGTGCCCACATCCGAACTAGACCTTCAAGAATCCAAATGCACGCTTATCTGCATATGTTACCTTGACATCCTTTGCGCGTAGCTCACCTCCTCACATTAGGGTGGGTAACCATGACACCAAGGACCATCTACTAGTGGTTAGCAATATCTTGCTCTCTCCATTGTGAGAGGCTGCTCAATGGGGCAAATCAAAACCAACAAAAATGCATCCTAGATACTGGGGTTGCTGTGTGCCTTGACAACAATACCTGCCCGGCATACACTTATTTGCGATTCCTGTTCCATTGCCATTGCTTTCTGTTTACAGTTATGCAGTCATGTTTTCTGGCCTATGTCATGCAATGGGCAAGGTGTCAGGTGTTTGCCCAGTGTCTGGAGGGCACACGCTGTGTTCCGAGTTGTGACATTGTGTTGGCGTGTCTATGATGGCTGGGTTGCCTTCAATGGTGGAAATGGAAAGAAATTTGTGGGGGATCCGACAAGGGCCGGGGTGTGGGCGGAGATGGGGGGGCGGTGCCAGAGGAGGCGGGTATAAGGGGACGGAGCTGGCAGTTGACCTCCGATCAAAGGAAATGTCCAAAATAATAGTTTAAAACGGCACTATTTCTTTTATGGTGCTTCTTTTACAAACTATATATCAATTCCACTTTAAACCACTTACATGGCACTGGTGATGAGTTACTTCCCTATGTGGATAATAGTTTTGACCAGTGTTGCTGAGTAAATATTCTTTAAAATGCACAATTTGCATTCCATTTTATTAAAAAACCTCCCCCTTGGGTACTATTCAAACAGGGTGATTTTTGTTCGCCATAAGCAACGTTTTCCTTTACTTGAACCACACCCAGCACAGCTCCTGCAGCTCCCCTCTGAAAGCAGTTGGGTGGCTGCATCGTGTGTGATCGTTTCAATGTTAATAGGGCTATTTATTTCTTTATGCAATGTTTGTCAGATACTTGTATATTTATTCATTTATGCAATGTTTGTCGGATACAAGTATCCAACAAACATTGCATAAATAAATAAATAATATGAGTCTATGTATCCGATAAACATTGCATAAATAAATAAATAGGGTTGTGGCTGAGGAGTGTAACTTCCTCTAGTGACCTCTTGCATGGGGTCACCAGAGGAAGTTACAGATTTCTCGCATGCGTTTTGTTCTTTGGGCGGCTGACTCTGGCCAGATCCCGAGATCCAGCTCCACATCTGGTGCCGGATCTCGGATCCGGCGAGAGCCTGCCCAATGACCAGCCCTGGTTGCATACCGGAAAGTGTTTGGAACAACCCTGATGCACGCTAGACATTTGTTCTGTAGGGAGTCTTGGTATCATGTGGGTCCATATTATGTTATGGTATGTCATTGAAATGTATACTTGCATGGTCTCCTGGCTCTCTGGCTGAACTGAAAGAGATGAGGGGATTGGGGGGTTCGGTTCGTGAGGAGATAAGGGAAGATACAAGATATGTTGTTCCTGTCTTGCTGTCTGCAGTTCTGAGGTACCGTGCAGGTCTGTTTCTAGACGGCCTTTTTCGAGGATGTAGTGTCCAGAGTCCTATAGTGCATTGGCCACGTGATAAAAACATTTGTAAAATTGCCCTTCTAAATAAGACTGACCGACTTTGGCATGGCCACTATGCCCGCCCATATCCACTGATCAATTTCTGGAGGCGTTTGCGAGGGCTGAGGCCCCATAACTTATTTCCAAACATTGATACTTCTTCTCTTTGTTCCATGTCATGAACAAGATTGTCTTTGTGTATTTTCGGGCAACTTTTCTTCATTATTTGTATCTCCTCAGTCAGAGAGACTGTGC
Source organism: Ambystoma mexicanum (assembly GCF_040938575.1). Classification (NCBI taxonomy): domain Eukaryota; kingdom Metazoa; phylum Chordata; class Amphibia; order Caudata; family Ambystomatidae; genus Ambystoma; species Ambystoma mexicanum. Next base: position 54,769,200 of record NC_090922.1, on the reverse strand, counting down.
ATGCGCTAAGTCACTTTTGTGGCTTCGCTCCCTCGCTGCCTGAACATTGACTGACTCCAAGTTCCCCCTCCCCCCTCATTGACCTTCAATGTTTTTGAACTTATGTGTAACAGGGCTGACACTGTTGTATGAGGAGTCTTTGACTGGCTCAACATTTTCATGAAATGCGTTGAAGGTGATGGCATTGATGCTGGCCATGTCCGCACACTGCCCCAGTCCGCCTGCATCACGGATGCTGCTGTGGTACACCTGCTACTTGAAATCAACCAGCAGCTGATTGTGTGAGCCACGTGGTGCAGGTGGCTGGCCACCAGCGATACCAGGTGCTGCCTTTTTCTCAACTGCTGTTCACTGCTCGTGTGACCGCGTCAGTCACACACACTCGTATAGGCGGGGGTGAGGCCTCTGGGCAGATGCATGGTGTGCAGTCACAGAGACGTGTCCCAAAGAACAGAACCAGGCGGTGTTAAACGTGTCCTAGCTTGTGCCTGCGGTCAGCTCCACACAGGCCGGGCCTGCTACGGGAGTCAAGCGAGGACAGTAGCACCTGCAGCAGCAGCAGCAGCAGGCAAGGGAAATGAGTGTGGGGCCTACTAAGGCAACTGACCTGTAATAATGGACTATAGAATCACTCACTCACTGCCACCTGCATGGATGAAGCTGAGGTTTGACACTTAGGACATTGAATTTTGTGAGACTACATTAGAAGCCTTGCTTTTTTTTGGGAACATTGAAACTAACAAGTACTTGAAAAACAACAATTCTGACAGGCCCTATTGAAAATGTGTTTTCGTCCCACAGGCAGGACATTGGGTGCAATATTTATTGCCATCCAGTGTCACAACGTGGAAGCATCTTTCACGTTGAGCTGGGAGATCTGACGTGCTGCTATATTTCTCTGGGGCACCGCGGAAGACGTCTGACTTTACCCCAGACTGGATAGGAGCAGCCCAGGGAAGAGAGTGATTCATTGATGTTGCAGGGAGCTGCCAGCGGTGTGGTTGGCAATCAGGAGCGGGGGTATCATTAGTTAGCCACATGCTGCATGCATTATTGATGCATATCCCAAACCCCCTGTCTTTCTTTGGTCAGGAATTGAGATGCTGGTCCTGTTTCACTGCAAGTGTCGAAGCCTCAGCAGGAAGTGCTGCCACTGTGCATGCAAAGCAGAGCTGGTGGGAGGAATGTCCTCACAGTCCCATTACATGCATGTAAGCCCTGAGGAAAAGGACGAGTTCTTCCTTCCTGTGCGGTCCACATTATGTAAACATTAAGCCTGACAACAACTCCTGAATCACTTTTAAAGGTTTAAAATAGTATTCCGTTGTTGTCATATAGGCTATCAGTGAAAGGCTCGGGAGTGGGCGGGCCGGGAGATGGGTAGGAATGGCACTAGTGCACGGGGAATTATTTAGGCCCTGGAATGTATTTATTTTTACAACTTAAGCACTGCCCATTTCCTTTACTTCCCGGCCTGTCCGCTCCGCCTTCTTTTTTTATTCTTTTCCCTTTTCCCCAGTGATCAATAAATGTTTAGGATGGCCTTATTCAGATCGCTCAAATTTAGAAAGACATTTTTTAAAATGACATTATCCCATATTGTGTTATATTTTTCTGTTTCAAAACACGTTTCCCTGTCCTGTGGGGGAGCACTGCTTGTATGTGTGGGTGACGTGATTTTATATCTTTGCAGTTACATCTTTATCACTGGTATCGCTGCACATGCAAAGGTTTTGCTCATTTTCAGCAAACGACTAGAACACATGTGAAATAATGTTGAGAGTGTATAGAAAAAGAAAAAGGAGAGTGCTTTTGGGGCGTTGATTCCGTTTTTTTTAAAAAGTGATACAAATGCGACATGAGTGAATTTTGAGTGTAGAAGCAGTTGGGCAGCAGAATTGTGCTTTGCATTTTCAATATTTCCTTTGTGGGTTTAATCAACGTTCTTGCCGGATTCCTATAGGAGTTTCTCCTGTGCAGCAATCAACTAGCAAGCATGGGAGCTTTTCGGCTCGGCTAGTAGTGCCTGGGATTACTACACAAAAGACCACCTCCTGCGAAAAGCGTGCCCGTCGTCAGTGCGTTTTGAGTGTAGAAGCAGTTGGGCAGTTAGGCGGTAAGGTGGTTTGTGTTTCTGTCATTCTTGTCCGCCACTGTCAATTCATAAAATAAAACTGTTTTTGTTGTACCTTTTGAGTATTCAGTTGCCACGTTTGATTTGATGTACAATTTACAGAGTGGTAGAAGCATGGCTTTTTGAACTGTCTCTTAATCCGGCCCATATCTCAGATCAAGAGATGTTATTGGCGATTACACTCCCGCTGCCTTTATCACCAGCAGAAGGTTCCTAGCAATGTTGTGGCACTCAAGATTGTGTTGTTACTCACTCTCTGCTTCTCAATCAAACTGTTAATTTACCGGCTGCTGCGTCTCTTGGCAAAATAACAGATAATAATTTGACATTTATATAGTGCTACGAACCCTCAGGTATCTGAGCGCTGCTTATTATTACCCACGGTGTGTGGTGCTCATTTATGGACCTCGGAAGGATGAAAGACTGAGTTTGGCCTTGCCGGGATTCGAACCTGCGTCAGCAGGCTCTACTCGCTGTGCCACTTCCTTGTTGATTCAACGCCTCGTGAAAATTTGGAACTGCGTGATTCTCTTTCAACTACCCGAACTATCTGGCTAGAAGCAGACTGTTCACAATCTTCAACTGGGTAAGAGTTGGCTTCTGGTAGATGAGTTTTCTGCATTCATGAAAAGTATGAAGAAATGTTTGTCAGCCAGGTAAATTGACCAAATAAATTCCACACCTCACTCAATCCCCTGGGGGTACCGTGTTGGTAGCTCAAGGTGCAATTAACGTTTTGGAAAGAAGCATCATTATACATATTTTACTCTAAAAAAATACTTAAGAGTATATGCTATCTTCAAAGTTGAGGGACCTGTCCACTTGTCTATTTCTGTTAGTTGTGTTTTCCCGCAGAACTGGATTGTGGTCTCCTGGTTGGAAGAAGAAAGATGTGTGCTGTCTCTTCTTGCTAGCACTACGCAATCTCTGAGTCCCTGGTTTTCTCCCTCAGGGTTAGCGAGCCAACACTCCCAGCATGCCCACTTTCACCATTGGGATTAATCTCAACCTCAGTTTGTTCTCTGTTTTCTCAATGACTTCATCTCCTCCAGTCTGTGGCCTTCCATGTTGACTGACACCAGCATTTGGTAGCTAAAGGGGCTTAGCCATCTATTGCTTATGAGGTACCAGGATCACTTCTGGTTCCATTTGAGTCGAATCAGCTTCTTGATGTTTGTGTCTAAACCCTGTGTGGGTGATCTCAGAACTTCTGCAGACTCAGGAATCAGTACGTCTGACCTAAGGGTTCATCGGTTCAAATGAAACTTCCATGATCAAAATACTTGAATACGTAAATGATGACGCCCACTTTGTTTATCTGGAAGGGTTACAAAAATGTAATTATGGAAACACCAGGTTCCATCAGTGTTCAGAGGTAACCTAAAAGCAGGTCATATTCTTCTTGGGTTCAAATGTAGACGGTGGATGTGGGAAAAAGACTCTACAGATAGAATCTCCATGTGCCGGTCTATCTCAAGCAGGATTCTCTTCTTTTATGGAACTCAATAGTTATGGGAAAAGTCCATGACTCCATGGGGATCGATGTATAGGTAGCTTGTATGCTGCAATCAATAGGCACATCACAGTGTTTGCTCGAGAATATCAAAAGCCTGAGTTTGCGTCATGTCACAGTGATTAGTAGACCTGCTTTGAACAATGTATCTGATTCTGGGACCCCATAATGACACCAAATGTGACAATTTGTTAGAAATCATGCGTAGAAAGAATTCTAGTTTAACATGTTTTTTTCTGTTTAGCCAAGATGATTGTTGGTTTCTCTGAAGTTTTTATAGTGCCTGCCACGCTATGGAATAGTCTATCCGAGCTTAGTGCCTCTGTGCCTCTTCTAGCTTGTCTTCCACTGGGTTAGCACCCATGCCACTCCTCTGTTTTGCTTCGGAATATTAGTGACTGGCTCACACTCTTATTTTCCTTGGCCAGGGCCTCTGCCTTTGTGTCCTCTTTTGTTTCCTTGGTCATGGACTCAGACTTACCCTTCTATGCCTTTTGCTGGGATGGAGGTTCAGATTTTACTTTCTGGAGCTTCTTCTTGGCCAGAGCTTCAACCTCTTATCTCTCCATTGTCTGTTTGGTCAGGGCTTTGACCGTTTCTCCTGTGTTCTCCTTGGCCTAGGGTTTGGCCTTTGTCCTCCACTTTCTGTTCAGCAGCAGCTTCTGCCTTTACATTGCCTGCCTTTTCACATGCCACAATCTCTGTCTTTCTTTTTCACATTGTGTTCCTACGCCATTTCAAGGGCACAGCCCCTGTCAGTTAATTGGTCATGACCTCTGTCTTTCTTCTTTGGAGATAAGGTGCCCTGCTCACCTTCTCCTTCTCCTGTAGCAGGCTGCCCCACTCCCCCTCTTCTCCTCCTCTTTGGTGATTTCTTCTCCCATCTTTCTCGACTCTCTAGGTTTTCTTCCTCTGCCTCCCCTGCACTCCTCTGAGGGTCAAATCCTCCACTCCATAGTCCATGTCTCCTTATCCAATGTATATCCACCTCTCTAATATTACAATGTGCCTACTCTGCCCCTCAAGACTCTGTTTCACATGTGTCTTCACAGGGACCTGGCATTACATAGGTCTTGGACTGAATAGCTTCTTTCTGAGCAGCAGGATAGCTTGGGTCTTCTGTCTGAGCATGCCCAGAGGCAGGGGCACTTTTAAGTCCTGAGCTTGGGTTATATGTCTTTAAATAGGTCAGCAAACAGTGTGGGTTTCTATTGTGTTTTGAGGTGCTGTGATCGTGCTGCTGTCTTGGCTCTCTTGCTGTAGGACTTCCCCCTCTTGGATTTCTGGTTAGCTGGTACCTGTACTCAACAGGTTTGGAATTTGGAATAACATTTCCCCTGTATTCTGTGTTGTGTCAGTGTTTTCCCCATTGATTCTAGTGGGAATGTGAATTTCAGGAGACTCTCGCTCTGCTGTAGCTGCAGCTTTGTGGAAAACATAAATTTCATTTTGCTCAAGACTCCAGGCAGTATCGTTAAGAAGTGGAGTGCACTGTGTGTGCTTGGTTGTTGCACAGGGACACGTCATACTTCTCCTTGTCGCCCTGGGTGTTGATTAGGAGATGGGTGAGGGTATTTTATAACTGTGCTCGTCTTTAAGATGTGATTAGGTTTTCCCAAAATACTTCTTCCCTTGGATATAAAGTTAAGTTTCTGACATCCGCTCTAGCATTTCTCTCTGTGAGAGAGGTTAATTCTGGGAGATGTAGTCCTCATTTATTTGATCCTTCCAAATGGTTTGGGAAAATTCTCCTTGACAAACATTGTGAAGGGTACTTCCCAGTAATGTTAGCTTTCAGGACTTGGTGATATCCCTCCAGGTCCTTGTGACCGCGACCACTTCACCATATAGGTTACTTCAGTTAGTCTGTGTTCTGCGTCAGAGTCATCATGGCATTCCAATTTTTGTGGGCAGACTGGATATGGCTTCATGATCACATACATTGGAGTTCTAGTGGTATTGCCGGCCATCAGTTTCACATGGTGATGGTGTTTGCCAGGGCTGGCATGTGCAATACCGGGTAGGATCTAGTTCTTGAGGCCGCAGATGGGTTCGCCATTCCATGCTGTCCACTGCTGCACATGCCATGTTCTTGGTTGTAGTTATATGTCTAGCAAACTTTGCAAGCCATTATAAATTCTCTTCAGCCTTCTTCCTTCCAATCAGATGGTTCAGATGGATATCTAGCTTTAGTTAAAAGCACTGGAGTAAGGAAGTCACATTGCAACTCTTCTGTCACTTTTTTTCATGGTTGTCGTGCTATTGCTTATTACCTGAGCTCTGCTGACTCGGTCCCCTGAACACAGAATGGTCTTGATTGATTTTTTGTGTAATGCTTTTTTCTCTAGTTGATGGTGTAACTCCTGGGATCACTTGCATACCGCTGTGTTTTGCCACTCCAACGCACAAAGATGGATCATGGGGCAGGATGACACCCCAATTCTACACAGCCTGATCTCAATTATTTAGAATTTGTCTTACGAAATACAGATCCTTACAGGGTACAGTGCCCCAAATGTCGATCCATGCAGAGTCAAGGACTTCCTGAATTCTTGTATTGTTCAAAATATGTTTAAATCTCATGCATTTGCCACTGATAATATAAAGGTAGGCTATTTTAATTAAAAATTAATTCTATGAGAAATAAATAAAAAACACATTTCCTCTCATCATCGTTCAATGAAATATAAGACAGACAGGGCAAATGGCTGGGAATATGCAAAAAAGGGACAATGAGACTCTAATAGATTAAGAGGGTGGTTGTCACTTTCACTCTTTTGGTTAAGTTGTCTTCTACTGTTGAGTTTGGTTGTGTGCTTTTGGATGGGGGTCTCCAAGGCCTTCATTGGAAGATCCCTTAAGGGAGTGTCTTCAGTTGGTTTTTAACTCTGCTGGAGTTATGTCTAAGGATTGAAAAATACAAAGGGTCATCTCCTCTGAATATCACTATCAAACAAATGGCCAGGAGGGGAGGTTTAATCAAACACTGGTGCATGCATTATTAGCATTTGTTGTAAATGCTTCCTAGAATAATTGGAAGGTAATTCTTCCCACTACTACTTTGTTTTAATAATTCTGTCGGATGTGTATCTCACCATTATATTTTTTTCTGATTGTATAGTATCCACACATTGGATTTTCCTGATATTGTATCTCTTTGGTGTAATGTTGTTGCCCCTGATTCCTAAAACTAGAGTTATGTAAATCTAAGACAGTTGTTCCGAAAACTGATGATATGTTGAGATATGCTCTCCCAAATATTTGCGAGGGATAATGAACCACTATACTCATGATTCCTTCAAGCACATTGTTTGTCTGCTAATTTAACTTCTAATTTTGGGGGGACTTTTAGTTTTAGTACATTGTCAGTCCTATTCCGTGCCTGCTGTGATTGCCTTCCAACAGTTTTTTTTCCATCTATGCTTCCAGTGACTGAAATGAAAGTAGTGCCTCTGGATTCTTTTGGCCTTATTTTGGTCCAACTCCAATCATATTGGTGAATGGTCTTGATGAATTCACAATTTCTGACCTTTGTGAGGTTACTGTTTCTTGGGGTGTTGTGGAGGATCAGGTTTATTAGAAGGGTTTGATTTGGGTCCTATTTGTGTGTCTGTTTGTATTTAATTTCCTTGAACCAGTATCCTTATCCAGGAAAGTGTAAATTAGTCAAGTCACTTCTGGTCAACAAAACTTGAATGGATAACCAGTTTCTTATAACTTTGGGAAAATGTGCTCTCTCTTCAAAAGGTAGTAGATTGGCCTTGATAAGCCGCACCTGTGTCCTCGGCTGCTTTCGTGAAAGTTCAAGTTTTGTTGACCAGAAGTGACTTGACTAATTTACACTTTCCTGGATAAGGATACTGGTTCAAGGAAGTTAAATACAAACAGACACACAAATAGGACCAGAATCATTTCTTTTTCTCCTGATGAACCATTGCAACTGCCAATGGGGAAACATGTATTGAGAAAATAAACACAATTTGACTCTGGAAAAAGAGTTTAAAGTTACAATTTGATCAGTGTGAAAATAGTGAAAATAAACACAATTTGACTCTGGAAAAAGGGCCTCATTACGACCCAGGCGTTAAGGGTTAACGCCGTCGTTAACCCTTAACGCCTGATTCCAATTTTAACGGCTGCTTTTAGCAGCCGTTAAAATCCAAGGCGCTAACCCGCCATGATGCTAATTACGCCACCGTAATTTACGGTGGCGTAATTAGCGCCTTCCCCACTCCCATTATGCCCTATGGGGCAAAAATGGGAATGGGGAAGGGAAAATGGGAAATGGGGATTTACCGCCCCACTCACCTTGGAATGGGGCGGTAAATCCGCCATCCACCATGGTGTAAATGTAGTTTACACCATGGTGGTAAAGTTGGCGTACTTACCGCCTGGGTCGTAATGACCCCCAAAGAGTTTAAAGCTACAATTTGATCAGTGTGAAAATAACACTATGTCAATAAATTTGATTTGACTCACCGAACAGCAATTTTTCATTTAATCATTTAAGGAGTTGGCGCATTGGAGTGACATTTTTCGCATATCGATCATTTAATGCATTTAGCTTGTGTAGTGGCCACACAAATTGGGAAACACTCATGCTGACAACTTCGCATTTCGAGTAACAGGAAACATCTACTTTAACTAAAAAATTGATGTTGCCAAGGTTGAGCTTAGTCTGGCTACAAACCAAATTTTCTTTTTAGAAGGGTTTCCCTGCTACTAATATGTGTTGGAAATCTGGTTACGTTCTCCATTCTCCTCAGTTAATTTGCCATTTGTATACAGTTTTCAGATAGACTGGGGCAGGGGTGTGATAACTTTGGCAAGCCAGATATTTTGGAATGCAACTCACATTGGTCCAATGCAGCATCATTAATGTTAAGTGACTATATGAATTGTAGTCCAAATCATCTGGTGATCCAAAGATTTCAGACTGGGGAACTCAGCCCTCTGGCTGGGGTTTTACATGCCATCAAATTCCGACCAGCAAGAAATTTGGATGTCAGGGTCCAATGTGGCCAGTCAGGGTTGGCGTCAGTGTAGTTCTCAGGTGAGGAGATTTCATCAAACAGCCTAGGTTCGTAAGGGGCAGTTGGGCGATGGGGGGGGTATGCGGCCCAGATATTGAGGTGAGTGGTGGTCATCACCTCTCCTTTGGTTATATATTGTATAAATTATGATACTTCCGTCATAGCTAGGGGAGTTTCAAACTGAACACCCAAATAAATGTCTCTATCACCCCTTTGTGTTGGCAGAACAAAAGGTGGTAATAATGAGGTCTGCATACGTCTGAGTTTCATTGAACATCTTTTGTACAGGGCATTTTTGTCATTTGGCAATTTTGGGGCTTGCTTTCAGAGAGTACTTTCTCTTCACCCATTCACCTCTAAAACAATGATTTAAAAGCGAAGTTCCATACTAATTTCAAAGCAAAGGAAAAAGGTGAACTATAATCCATTGTTTTAATGAAGCTTTCATTTGCGGGGGCGGGGGGGGTTTCTCTGCAACCCAATAACGTGGGTTTGATGACTTATGATAAAATGATATATGTTGTTTTAAATTGCCCCCACCATTCCGTTGTGGTCTGACAAAGATTGATTTAGTCAATTAGGGCACAATCACTTTAGAAAATATCTAGATTGCTATATTGAAATGCCTCATGTGGTTTTCTGCAGTGAATGAAATCATAAAAATAACGGAGAGCAGTGCCAGAATTTTAGTAAAATCACACACAAAATCCCCTTTGATTGACTGTTGGGTGTCCTGACCCACGTTTGAGCTATCATGCTGCAACATTTGGTGCTGTGGGCTTAGAAAATCCAAGATGGCCAAAAAGCCCACAAGTGCACCAGAATCCAGGAGAACCACGCAGTTTGTGCGCACACCAAAATGGTTACCTAACTTGCTACCCACCAGTGTAAAGAAAGATCTTTGTTAACAAAATCCACCGTTATTGATGTCAAAAAGTTGCTGAAATCGTGGCTCACCGGACCACTTTAAAGATTCAACACTTTTGTGGGGTTCCACATAACCATTTTACTGTAAGGAGCCCCATCAAAACAATGTTAAGCAAGGATTTACTACCATGTAAGAACCATTCCTGTTTGGAATGCATTAATCCAAGAAAAATCCCAAAAATGGTTGCATTACCAGTACTCACCACTATCAGAAAGCCGGCGTTTTAAAACCACCAGACTTTGTGTAAAACTGAATAAATGAACCCAAAGCAGGCCAAAGAAAGACTTACTGAGAGGTGGATACAAGGTAAAGTTATATTCTGAAGTGACTTGAATGTTCATAACAAGACTGGCTGAGCTCTGCAGGTCTGCAGCAGCCTAACTGAAACTGGATTTAAAACTACCAAAAATCGAAAATGTTTAAATTAACTGAGTGACCTACTTTTGAGTGGCACATAGTTTGTCACTGTTGAAATGTCATAGTTTTGAACTTAGAATCAGCATTCTAGCTGCATATGTAAAAAATTGTCTTGACTTAAACTGGGGAACAAAAAGTGACATTTTATCTGAAACCTGGCTTAATGAAACTGAATTCTGCCCACCAGCTACCCCCGACAGGAGTTTAGACTTGCACAACAGCTGTGTTCCCAGGCCTAGCTGCCTTTTGCTGTTTCCACCAAAGGGATATGACACTTCTCTGATTGAATTACCTGGGCTCTGCAGGAAATTGAACAAAGCCCTGTCCTGACTCAGGCAAATGTTTTATTGGGGGGTGTCGTAAAAATGGCTTCCTCTGAACAATGCAACCCCCTTCACCCAGGCAGATAGTTTATTGCAGGGGTCATAAAAATGGCTTCCTCTTGGCAGAAACTGGGAGGGGGAGAAACTGGAGACAGAGGCTGAGCTTGAAGAAAGTGGAAAGACTGGTTTCTGTACCATGTGACCTGAAAAGACACACCCCTGTAGCCAGAATATGGTTTTAGAAAAAGATGAATAACTCATAGTACGGACTTGTCATAATTATTTAAATGATACCATAATTCTTGTGATTTTTCTGCCCACATTTTAAGAGGTTTTTAGAACTGGTGGCATGATCTGGGGGCAAACTAGCAGTTAAGAGGGTATTACTTAAAATGTATGCATGTTAAAAATCTGACACTTCATCAATTAATGCCTGCATGCCTTGCACACATTTGGGTAAATTTGAGTAAGAATACGATATTGGTAACCCGACCAAAAGCGCAAAAAGTTGCCATTTCTCAATGCAAGCTCTCAGGAAGAGCAGATTTGGACAGGGCATACCTCCTGTGATATGTGATGGGTGCATGCAATTTTAAACAAATGTGTACCTGTGCAAATATGTCTTTTGGGTCAAAATATAGATTGTGTGTAATTTGACAGGGGTGGGTTCTCTGTATCATAAACAGACCTCATCATGATGACACTTCATTTCATTCCCCCAATCAAGGGGAAGAGGATGAAGTGGCCAATGACAAGTGGAGAGGGGCTGGCTAGTGATGCTGCACACACACCCACTTTCAAAACACATAAAAGCAGACAGTCAGGACAGATAGACACATTCAATTCCATTTGCTGCATCGCGCTCTGCCGGACCACACAACATCCAGAAGATACCAGATTCAACACTTAGACTTTAAAACTCCAAAGAACTTGATTCAGAACTCAAAGCAAGGGCCTAAACCCACAAACTGAGAACTCTTCTCAGTGGGCCTCAGCATCCAGCAAACCTAGGAGCCGCATCCAGGAGCCGTGCAGATCAGCGCTGGGTCCAGAGAAAGCTGTGCAGAAAGATCCAGAAGCAGTGCTGTACCCAGAGAAAGCAGAGCAGTATCCAGAACCAGAGGCAGAGCAGAGCTGACCCAGACCGCTGTTCGCAGAACCAGAGAGCTGACCCAGACGCTGTGCGCAGAGACTGTCCGTGGCGAGTGAAGAAAACCTGACCAGATCCGTGGCGAGGCCCATTCTATTTCTAAATATATTGTGAGTACCTAGCAGAACTGTGCAGAACCAATCTCTTAGTTAAAATAATATAATTCAATCTATTTTAATCTAACCAGAACTGTCTCCTAACTGTCGCCTGTCATTTGCAAAGCTGTCACCTGTCATTTCTAGTTGCTAGCTGTAACTTGTCACTTTGAACTTTTAAAATTTCAAATCTGAAAAACGACCTTTACCATATCGCTCATATCTCCGTGACCGTTTGTCTTAGAGACTTGCAGTAACTTTCCTCTGAAAGCTGGGAATCTTGGCTTTTCAACGAACCTAGAACCGCATTCCTATTCCTTATACGTTTGCCGCAATCGTGAAAAACGCACTCGCGAATTTGACACGATTTGCAAATTTCTCCACGTGTGAAAACAGCAGCTTCCTTGCGTTCATTTGCCAAAAATTCGTTTAACCTGCCAATCATTCCTAGAACATTGCTAAAGTAAGCCTGAACTAATTTAAACCAACTAATCCTCAACCTGAACCTCCAGAGGGAATTAGAATCATTTTAGCACATTTTCCAATATATCGCTATCACATATAAAAGCATTTTGGGCCTGTGTTTCAAACTTCTGTAGTCTAAGCTTGCTGGGGTGAACTGAATTACATTTGATTGCATTTCTGAGAACTGTGTGCTTTCCTTCCATTTCCTTGCATTGCATAAAGGGGGAGGGGATTGCCAGAGAAAAGTGATTACATTGTTTTGTTGAAATCATATTGAGTATTTTCTGTATTGCATTTTCATTCAACATTACATCCATCTGAACTTATATAAAGTATTCTCTACCACCTTATTCTTCTGTTCCTATTCACAAGTGTGCTAGTGCCAGACTATCCATTATTGATTACTGCTCAGATTAAGTGTGATATCCAAGTATTAATTTATCATAAAGTGTGATATATATATATATATATATATATATATATATATATATATATATATATATATATATATTGTTTAAATTCTCCAATAAACCTTTTAACTTGCAAAACAGAACTACTTCTTGGCTCAGTGGGGTCAGGGGGATTCCAAGAGAGGGGTGTTATATAGGGGTAGTCATCCAGAACGCATAACCTGGACATAAAGATATATCAATAAGGGTTTCCATTCAGTATCCCAGACTAGGCATTGACTTAGCTGTAGTGTTGAATTGAATCCTCTTACATGACAGGCTGCCGATTTCTGTGCTGTTGCCATGTTATTGATTAACTAAGGATGTTATTTTTCTTATTTGTCCCGAAGAAGTTTTTATTTTAATTACTGTGATTATGATCAACTATAATAAAAGCCAAAAATGTTATCTCAACTTTTTTTGACCCCAAATATCCCACCAGCTAATCTGTGGATGAATAGGTAATAGGGATGCGCAGCAACAAACTAACACACAAATGCTGGCTCCACCCTCCATCTGGACCGTTGTTTCCCTTCAGCGTTGTTTATTCACACCTGTGCAACACTAACCATAACTTGGAATCCTTAAACTAACTGTCTCCCTCGCAACCATATCCACATCCTAGTTGTTCACACTCATTTCGTAATAATAACATTCCTGTTAAAAATGAAATACTGTGGGCCCGATTCTCAGCTGTGTGTTAAGTGCTGAAAAGGTTGTAAAAAGCGTTAACAACCTTTTCGGTACTTATGACCTAGTCTCAAGGTGGCGCATTCTTCCGAAGTCGGTATAAATGAGCCACTTTCGGAATATATGTGGCGGTTGCTAGGATGGGTGTGAAACAATCTAACAAGTGCCACATTCGCTACCTGCCATTTAAAGTGGGTATTCTTGTGGCACTCCACCACTTTTAAATGTGCGTTAAAGTGGTGCACATATACGGTACCATTTTGGTGCCGGTATTGTGGAGGAGTGCCATAGGAAGTGGTCACAGTGCAGGTGCGTGGCCAAACATTAGTGTTTGGGGGTGAGGTGGGTGGGACACTGGTTACATTGAACCCTGCCTCTCGTCTGCATACTAGCACTACCTTTGTGCTGTATTTTAGCATGACATTGTTTTTTTTATGCAGTGCATGAGGTATTACTAGTATGCAGGTGAGAGACAGGGTTCAATGCACTTGTAAATGTAACCAATATCCTCATGGAGACATAGACATTTACAAATACTAACTGCTACTTTGCATGTTGAATACGAAGGGTTCTCTGCAGCACTTTAGTAAAATAACGATTATGTTGTTATTTAAGGAAAGTGCTGTCGAGATTTTTCTCCAAAACAGGCACAATGAAGGCAGTGCACTGTCGTGCACTACAAGGACGCCCAGGCACACTTGAGAATAGTGGTAGAGCCTGGGCGTCCTGATTTGACACAGAATGAAGGCCAGGAAGAATGAGGAAAGAGAGGCACCCAGGGCAAGGAAGAGCGGCAGACAGGCACCAACACTCCAAACAGAGATGGACAGAAGGAATACTCGTTGAGTAGAAGCAAGAAAGAGGATATTGAATGGCGCCATTTGCTGGGAACATTCCGGGCTACCAGAATGTTTTGTCCATTCGCAGCCCAGCTCCACAGGTGTCACTGCTACCACATAAACCACACCAGGCACCGGTCCTTGACATGGTCGCGGGTGCATCGGCTGGGGGTGAAGCACGTATTTCTTTAGAGATGGTTGCGCAATGAGCACTGACAGATAAGCTCCAGGAGCCAAGATCGCCTAATTTACTGTTCCACACATGGAAAATTAAGTGATGACTAACACATAGTCTGAATGACTGAGCACACATTTGCAGTAACTAAGCAACAATCCTTCTTGTGAAACCCCTTCTTTAGAACATTAGATGATTACCATTTACCAGAGATTCAGCAAGCCCGGCAAAGGGTATTTCTTCCTTCCCCCGAGTGGCAATTACAATCGTTAATCAGAGAAGAACGCAAGTTGGCCCTAAGCCGATTGAAGATACTATTTGGTTGCGTGTGAATGTCAAGTTGAAAGCCCAGTTACAGGTGGCTGACAATGCAATGATACCTTTCCCTCAAGAACTGTGGCAGTGCAGAGCCACTTCGTGGATGAGCCCACTGTAGCCTTACCAAAGACCAAGAAATAGGAGTCATACGGCTTCTAAGTTTGTAACAGCCTAAGCACCAAAGCGCGGGAGACAACTCTTTCAAAGAATTTGCACTATGCACATCACCTATTCCAAGATGGCCCCAAGGAGTGAAATTAACAATTGATATTGATATTTTATTTATATTGCGCTCGTACACAAGTGTTTCAGAGTGTGACAAGGCAAGGGAGGGGAACAGGGGAGAACAAAACAGCAATCTTACTAGGCCCAGTGACATTAAGAATACGCAAGTGCATGGAAGAGGTGGAGGGGAAAAGTGCATGGAAGGGGGATAAGTCGAATGTACAAAGCAGAGGAGAAACAGATAAATAACAATAAATAAATAATAAAGGCAACAAACAGTGGTAGTGCAGCCAGCAATTTGCAAGTGCTAAGTTTAAGGCAGCAGACAGGGTAGGTCTGATAATAACAATGAAACGATTGAGGGTTGTTTGAGTGTGGTGCAGGGACTATTGTTTGGCCCCCTCCTGCCAAAAAACAAGCCTTAGGCAGCTGTTTGTACATGATGGTGGATCTCGCTTAAACACTTCAATTCAACAGGATATGTGAGATGGCTTTTCAAAGACAAGGGTACGCAAAAGGGGTTCACATCATGCTCTTTCTGGGGTGCAGCTTCAATAACAGCAGGCAAGTTAAGTGTGGAGTTAGCCAGAATGGCAGGGATTAGTTATATGGGGGCCCACAATTGTTGTATTATGTGTTTTCACCGATCTCCAACACAGCATCCCTCCCTTGCCCCTTCCCCATTACCTCCCTGTCCAAAAGCGCCTCACCCCAACCCACCATTTTTCAGTGAGAAAGAAACGGATCAGGTTCTCTGAAAACACCTAACCCCAATTCCGTTTCTTTTTTCTCCATGTGTATTTTCTCCAGCTATTGCACAGATTGTTTTTCTCTGGTGCATTGAGAGAATTTGTTGGCACATATTTGCGTAGCTTATGCCATCAGGCACTCTTTTTTGAGGAGAGCAGTTTTGTGTTTGGGGATGGAGGGGACAAGAAGAAGAAGTAAAGTTAAAAAATGACATGAGGTTCCTGTGGATGGGTACCTACAGCGCGAGACCTCCGCATCTGTGCGCATCTCTCCACAGCACATTACACAGAACTAAGCCCTGGAGGATGGAAGATGCATTCTAGCTAAAAGCTCCCCTAGTGAAAGGATCCCAGGATTAACACAGCGACTGTTTCGAGCTACAGAGTCCTAGAAGATATATCCGTCTCCCTGACAGACACACTAAATGGGAATACAGAGAGGCGATTCAGTACCAGAAAATGGACCCTGCCCCGTTAGGAATACTGGCGCCCTAGAGACTAGTAGGAGAGAATGACATGACAGTGATTAAACAGGGAAACTAGAGACAAGTGGTCTGTTACCTCTCTACCAAAGGGAGGTCAGCGAAGCATAACACATAACGTTGTCCGGTGGTGTTATGAAGGTGATTCAGGATAACCGCCAAAGAAGCTCGACCATATACCAGGGATACAGTATACCGTCAGGACAAAAACTTGGACAAGTTGGGCTATCAGTGCGAGCGTATTATTGATGTTAAGGAGAACAAACAATTGAGCAACATACGCTGAAATGGGACATTCATTTGAAGTGTCTTTAGGAATTGATGTTTGCTTTCCTTGGATATGTTTTGTGTTGATAGGTTTTAGGAATGTATTTTAATATGTTTGTAAGATCGTCTAGGTGTATGAACTTTAAACACATTGGGCCTCATTACAAGTATGGCAGTAAAGGCAACAACGGCGCTGGTATCGCTACCGGCACCGTTGCTAGCGTACCGCCATACTACGAGTTTTGCTTGTGGGTGCCGCTGCAGTCACCAGGTCTGACCTGGTGGGCGTACCGGCACCCACGAGCAGAACATGATGGTAGCACCGGTACTGTTATTAACGGTACCGGTGCTACCACCCTCCCCATTCAGCCCTATGGGGCCAGATGGGGATGGGGAGTACCTTATTACCGGCACCCGCAAATGGGCAATTACCGGGTCCCCCAAACTCGGAATGACGCGGTAAGTGCCCATTCGTGGGTGCCGGATTTTCTCACAAGTTTGGAGGTAGCTTGCCTGTACGACAGGCATGACTACCTCCAAACTTGTAATGAGGCCCATTGATTTGTATTAAATTGTATCATGTATAAGCAGTGAATAGGGGGCTGTCATTTATTTAAGACTCCTTAGATTCCTTGGTTGGGGTGGACGAGCTTTTGGGGGGACACTTTGGTATACCTTCCTTTGGTCGTATTATTTAGAGAGCTAAATTGCGCCATGCTGCCAAAGAAAAGGGGGAACATTCAGTGACTTTTACTTGCGGAACTTTCCCGGCCAGCCAAAGAATTTCTCAGCACATCCCAGATTAACACAAGGAGCAAATGGAGTAAAGAGCTTGATACGAAAACTTGGACCAATCATGTGTTCCAACTGAATGCGAATATGCTCAGGGTGAGGGTTCTAGCTAAGGCAAATGCCTCGGCCATGTGGTACTGGGGCATATAGACGTGTTTCATAGGGATGGTGTTAATCTATCCCAGAAGACGCTGATGTTCCACACACACAATTAGGGACTTTGCCAGATCATGTTAGGGGCTGGGGTGAGCCAGCAGTAATACCATTGATGTTAAGTAGATAGGATTGTTAAGATAATGTAGCAATGTCCACATTGGGGGTGTGAACTGTCTATAGTGCAGTTGTGTTTAATGAGTTCATGTAGTTTTCTGTGGTTGTCTGATATGATAATGTTGCTCTGGCCACTACTAATTGAGAACTTCATTTAGGGCCATTGAACTATTTATGGTGAGTCGGGGAAAGACCAAGGCCACTGGCAAGTGAACCTTTTTTTTACACTACGAGGCTGCATAGGGTTTTAATATTAAAGTGGCAGAGCAGAGGGCATGGCCCCTAGAGAGACCTCCACAGCTTGCTACTGTATCCGCACTTTGTCAAAAAAACGACCTATACATTTGAAAGGCCTATTCAGTCATAGGCGGATACTTAGTGACCTGAACAAATTCAGAATTCTCGCTGATGGTCATACAGTCTACACGAGCGCCAGGGATTCTCATATGGATCACTGTCTTTGTTTAATAACCTACGGGGAGGAAGGATAGCTCAGGGGCAACGTGTCTGTCTTGGAAGCAAGACAACGCTGCGCAACACAGGTTCAAATCCTGATCCCTAGAAACCACTTGCTGGTATTAAGTGCGTTATAAAAAAAAACAATTATAATAATAATTATATCTGACCTTGCATCAATAAAGATCCATACTCTACTATTGAGTCTGCAGTGCACCTAAACACAAGAGGCTGGAGCTGGGGGTTCCTGGTGCAGTTACAAAAACATGGGTTTGAAAATCAACTTCCCTTTTAAGTGTGGTTTTAGACTTCATAGGACATCTCACTCACATTCTTGGCATCTGGAGGGTTTAGACTGGCATGGGGATTGGTCCCTTACTGACATAATAAACAGGAACAAGTGTGTACATGGTTGGTTGATTTCAATCTGTTGTAGCCAATCACATCCAGGAATGGCTGAGCCATGAGGGGATTCAAACCGAGGCATAGCATGCTGATTTGGCCTTGTTTGTGGCTCGAATCAGTTGAAACCAGTCAAAACCGTAGGTAGTGAGTTTGAATACGGCTCTAATAAAAGGCCAGCAATTAGTAGAAAATTGAATAAAAAATCTAAATTAAATTGAACCTAATGAAGTAAAAACAGAAAAAAAATGGTAATTCCTGTGCGGTTGAGACCCTAGGTACTTTTGTCTATTGGAGCCACTCAAAGCATCTTTCAATTCATTTCCAGTAGTATCTCCAAATGGTTGGACGCCCTCAATGTTTGGATGGGTCGGGATCTGTTATGAGCTGGGTCGCCCAATCCCTACGACACACACATTCATGCAAGCGCAGGCACAGTTAGACAGAGCGAGAGAGGGCGAGCCAGTCAACTAAAAAAACAAGATGAAGGAACATGCACGGGCCAAATGTAATAAAATAAACGAGCACCAGCAAAGGCTCAGGTCAGAGCGCGAGTCTCCTTAATTGGCTAAAAAGGAGATGTAAGGGTCGGGGTGCCCTTTAAAGTTAGCCCTAGATCTGACATTCAGCACCTGTGCTCTTTCCCTCCCACGGCCGGCGCTGGGCGACGCTCGCAGCGCCATTCTCTCGCTGCGTACGTGTCAGAGCGTGCTGCGCGCGCCTGAATCTCATCTCCACACTGATTTGTAGGCCAGGGCCTAGCTCTCTCAGTATGTATTTTTTATTTAGCTCTTTCCCTCTGTGATATTCCACCTGATTGTGTGTGCCAATCCGGTGTCTCCTTGCATTCACGCTATGTACATGTATGTGCACGCGCGTGGTGCTTTTTTTATATATATAAGCGAGATTACGTTTAGCTCATGTCGGCCTCTCAGAATAATTCTAGAATATTGTTATTATCCTGCTGACCTCTGCATCACTCCGTCCCGCATCCCCCTTTGGCTTACGCTCCCCCCCCTCCCCCACTCCTCGCTTCCACACTCCTTCCCTCACTCATGAATACTCAACACCCGGCAATAAATTCAGATCATACTCTGGGGCTGGAGTAATGAGAAACACGAAAAGCCCCTTTGCAGCGCCAGGCCTGAAGGAGCCAGCAGTCCCCGGCCCGCCCCGTTAATTCTCTTTTCAGTGTGAGTAGCCGTTTGCTTGGAACGGCTGCCGTTGGTGTTCTCCCGCCTTCTCCCCTGGGGCAGTGGGGGCCATTTTATTTCCCAGAGCCCCGGTCTAATTAATGGCGGACGCTCGGCGGCGGCAGTCCTGGTGAGGCCTGCCGCTCATTAATCAGGTGGCTTTCCTAGCCAGGGTAATGACCTTGAGCGCATATATCAGCTTGTCATGTCGCAGAGTGAGGTGAGCGAGGCCTTACCGCCTCCCCGAGGGCCAGGGCTGGCTACTGCAGGGGCAGCTCAGCTCTCCTCGGCCACTGGAGAGTGGTAGCCGCTGCTGATGCAAGAAGGGTAGATAGCAGCATTCTCCTTAGCCCTAGGAAGCCAGGGTCAGTGGGCGCAGAGACAGCACGACCCTCCTTGGCCACTACTGGGTGGTGAATAAGTCACCCTTGAATGTTGAATGGTGCTCTTAAGACTTACCGTACTAGATGTGAGTGGGACTTCAACTCCGACGCCCTCTTGGCAGTGAGGGCTCCAGATTAAGGGACTGGCACCACTCGTGTTGGCATGGGGAACCCATGTGAGATATGATGCCTCCAGGGGAATTTGTACAATATCCACCTGCTCCAGTGTATCTAAGCGGGGTGAGTGTGCCCCATCTGGAATGCTGAGATCATGAGGAATGACAGTGACAAGGCATGTCGTGGTACCCGTCAGGACAGCTTCACAGGACGTGACACACCTGGCCACTCCCACTTGAACAGCTATGCACCATAATAACTGTACTTGCCAATGAAATCGCACCCAACGGTGGTTATTT
Source organism: Ambystoma mexicanum (assembly GCF_040938575.1). Taxonomy (NCBI): domain Eukaryota; kingdom Metazoa; phylum Chordata; class Amphibia; order Caudata; family Ambystomatidae; genus Ambystoma; species Ambystoma mexicanum. The sequence goes on along the minus strand of NC_090922.1, from coordinate 54,749,036 downwards.
CCTGGCCTAGTAAAGGAAAGGTGGAGTAACCAATACATTTGCTTTTGAAAAGTGCTTGCAAGACTGTTGCAGGCTAAACTAACTAATCACAAGTGCCACAGTGGCATCCGTCACACGCCGCCCAGCAATCTTATGGTCAGGAAATAGGATATCAGTGCCTGGAAAATGACTATCCCATACGTACACAAAAGCCCAACCTTTTGGATTTGTCAATGCTTGTTCAAATATAGAGGTGCCCTCGGTTTGCACAAAGCTGTCCTCAATCTATGCTCTACCCGAGCTACAACAGCTAAAAGCCCCTGTGCGACACTTGATCTCTTACTATTTTTTGAGGAGCAAATAAACACCACTCTTAGGCTGATTTGTTATACCCTGAAATTTGTAAGTAGCTTAACATCTTTCCTGCCACCTTCACACATCCGTACTGTACCTCACGCTCTCATTAGTCACAAACTGGACTGCAATCCCTTACTTTAAGGTTCAAACTCCACTTTAAGCTTCACACCCTCCAGAATTCAGAGGCCAGAGGCCCGGCTAATCACTAACCCCATTTGTTAACACATTCACCCATCCTTCCAATCACGACACTACATCGATCCCCACCCACAGATATGAAACAACCCTAACTCATTCTTCAGAAGTGCTCATCCTCCGAGGGAAGGGAGGGGGCGAGCTGATGGCCAGAAGGTAACATAACTTCTCTCAACCCAAGATTTTAATTGCATTTGTACTTTGACATGTAAACCTGAACGCGGTCCCTGTGATGGCATGGCATGACACATGGCTGTGCCCTGTGGAAACTACTCAAATGCCACAGTACAGGGTCCACTCTTACGATGCCCCGTGAGCACAGATCAACTGCTCTTAGTGCTTGTAGCACATATCTTTGGGCTAATTCCTCCTGCCCGGGGGCACCATTTACATTGGCACGTGCCGGCACCCGCTGTTGTGGGGCATAGTAGTGTCTCTACCATCAGGGACCATGCCGCCCGGCCTGAAGCTTTGCCCTGCAGAAAACAGGCCTGGGTGTTTTGTTTTGCAGCCATGACTTTGGTTCAGTTCTCCAGTTTCCTGCCTCCGGCCCTGCCTGGGGGGCAGTGCCACCTCCCACAGTTCCAACAAAGCATTGGCCATGCTCCGATGCTGTACCCCGCCATATAGCGCTGTACCCAATTAGCTTTTCTTTCTCCAGGATGGCAAAGTGACATTATATGCAGTGCATGCAGGACATGACCGGGGCCACGATCCATGGGCCATGCATCTTGGTCATTGTCAGCCATCAGTACTGCTGTTTATGAACAGCATCAATATCGAGACGAAGCCCCCTATGCTCAATGCCTACAAGGTATGACCTAGACCATGCCTTTGGCACATGGCCTCATTACAAGTTTGGCGGTGCAGGAAAAAAGTGGTGATCATGCTGTTTTTTTTTTGGTAACCAAATTAGCGCCATTTTTACTGCACCACTGAATTCTGAGTTGGGGGGGGGAAGTGGAGGATTTACCTCCAGCAAAGCGCTGGAGGTAAATCCTCCACTTTTAGACCAAATATTTGTGAAATTACCACTCACGGTAATTCTGCCTCAAACCTCATGGAGTCCTATGGACTCCAGAAATGGGGACTTAACACCTCCCTACCACCACGTGGAATCCCATGGTAAACCCAGGGGACCAAGTGGCAGTAATGGTAACCGATTTTGGCCTTCATTTGGGAAAATTACCACAGAATGACCGCCAAACTCGGAATGGGGCCCAGTGCCGATAAATGCAGTGCCTACAAGACTTATCATGCGGGTGCTGCACTTTTGGAAGAGAGGAAGGCTATCCCACAAGTGCCGCGCTCCTGACTAAATTGCCCACATTCAAGGAATGCACCCAGAGGCCTATGCTCTCACTGCAATGCAATGCAATGTTTTTTCCATTCTACATTAAGTTTGCAATGCCTATATTGTGTAGCCTGGTTGACAAACAAACTGTAGTCTTTTGCATCCCCCAAACAGCTCCCCCCGTCACAAGGCCCTGTGCAACCTGTGTTATGGTGGCTTACAGTGGCCTGCTGAAGCTTTTGCCCAGCCCATATGTCCCAGTAGAGGCAGGGAACTCACCATCAACTAGATTCCCATCCCGCTCCTTAGATCTGAACCCCAATTTCAGCTAGCGGAATGGCAATGTTCATAACCAAAATGTTCCCAGCTGGCAAAATTGAGTAACACTCAAATGTCGCTTATCTCTGTGCTACCATCCTCTGTCAATGACCAACAGTTAAGCCAGTTTATAACGACGAACCATTCAGTCCCTTGATCAGTCCAGAAACCTCACACAAGTTACCAATCAAGTACATATTCACAAACATATGAATAAAAGAAAAAGGATCGAACAAATATGCAAATTATATCTAAACAATAAATATAATCAAAATAAAGTGCCATACTAGCTACACATTCAGAACCATTGAATTCTAGAGTGAAATAACATTACTCTTGAATTCTCTAAAATAACATTGATGAAATCCAAAATTATTCATTTGAAAACGTACAGGGCTCAGAAACCTACAAACAGATTAATGCGCATTGCGAGAGGCATAATGTCGTCTTAAGCCAAAGCGAATAATATAGTAAAAGATAACCTCGCATTTCCGCTATTCAGGTCATTTGGCTTAAATAGATTAAGTAAAGAAGGTAAATAAGTAACAGAACATCAACATCAGTTAAGAAACATGTAACTTGAGGCACAAAAAACATCCACAAATCTTCAATCAGCACACACTAGCAATAACACTGCTTTCAAGTACCCAACTAGTTAGAGGAGTGCAAGGTGGCCATTCTAAGACCCCCCCCACCCCCCCAAAGCTGTGGTTATGCAGCCACTCAGTGCTTTGGTTAAGCCGAGTTCAGTCATTTTTGTCTGTCTCAAAAATGTCAACTTCAGAACTATTCTTAAACATTTGCCAAAAATGTGAGGGGCCCGGGGGTTGGGAAAACCTTGGGTTTCACCCATAGTTAGTACAGGTGCTGCAGGCATGGACCACTTGCTCTCTGTGCATAGACAGACACCGCATCACCGGCACACCTCACTGATGATGGCAGAAACACATGCTTGCCATTGCTTGCCTGTGCTACTTTCGTTCAGAGGTGAATCGCCCAGCATTTTGATGCTCTGCTTGCCTTTTGGGTGGGACCAGCTTGAAATGCAAATATCTCTTTCTCCTATGTGACGGGTACCGTGAGCTAAAACACGGTTGCATACTCTCCTGAGTGGGAACCACCAGGGAGCATAGTTTATTTGGTAATGTTGATTCTCAATGGCATATTCTTGGACAGGCTTTTTATGTATTATCTTTCAATGGCTCCAAGTGTCTTCCTTTGCACTTCCTACATCCATAAAGGCACCTTTTCTCATCCAATTCTTTTGTTGCCTTTCATTTTATTTCAGAATTCTACCAGTCTTCTAACCCAACCATTGACTTCCACTTTTTTGTAATCGAAGTTAAAAGTTTAAGCGCAGACATATTTTGACTTCTAGAAAAAAGGAATGATTTCCAATTTTTAGGCATGACATTTTAGGACTTCCCCTACTAGAAAGTAAAGCGACGCTCTGTTCCCACTTAGCCACTATAGTCCATGAACTGATCCCATTGTCCCTGAAGACCTTGCCAGAAAAAGCAAAGGTCAAGAACTAGGTCCAATAGGAGCCATAATCTGGAGTCTGACCCACCCTGGAGGACCAAACCCTTTCCTCAAATACCTAATTTCTCAATAATTATTTATAGGTTTTTTGAGTTTTATGATACAGAAGGTGCAATTTAAGTCACGCCAGAGCAGCAGGAATATCAGCAATGGGAAATAGTGCAGTGGAGGGCAGATGGTGGAAAAGGAAAAGCAAAAACACAGAAGAAATGCAGCAAGATGTGTAAGCAGCATACATGTTGCCTCATCACAGCTCCCCTCAGTGACACGTAGAAAATGTTGCTTGGTGGGGAGCTGCTGCCAACAGTGTCTCCTCAATTAATCCTGCAGGTCACTACTGTTTGCGGCCCACCAGGAACTGGAATCTCCCGTCCTTCATGTGCGGACCTGTCCCATTGATGTCATGCCGTCACACACATGTGTAATATAAACTGAGCTGTGACAAAGGAGTCATGCACATCCTATGCGAACGACTATTATTGGCTAACAAAAATGTGCAAGAAGACAAAATAGTCGACAAAAACATGGTAAATGATTTTACAGTCAATTGAGGTATTTCTCCATCCACCATGATCCATTCATGCCCAACGGGGAATGAATTATTGGGTGTGATGGGTTATCTTGGTTCTGAATCTTGGCCTCCTATTTAACTCTCTTCATTGCAGCTATGAGAGTACTTATTTACTTATTTATTTTTGCATTTGTTACAGCACACAAAACCATTGGGTATCTCGGGGCTAGTTACATTAAGGTACAAAGTTGCATGTTACATTGGGAAACAGAGGTACAAAGGAACTAAGTTACATGTTACATTAGGAAAACGAGAGAAGGGGGGTGTTCTTGTAGGGAGTAACTTTTCCTAGCTCATCTGTTCCTTTGAATATGTAGTCCAGCACAACTCTGCAAGTTTAGCTGTACTGGTTCTGAGGGATTTGGAAAATTCATGTTGTCAGCTCATCCAGTACCTGCTCAGGAATTTCTTCTTGTGTTCCTAGTGAATGAAGTGCCAGAGGGTGTCATCGGTTGCTGTAATGAATGCTTTCCAATATAAAATGTTCCCTTTCCCTAACAAAGTACCTGTGCAAATGGGATCCAGACAAGGCATGGCATGCTGAAGTCTTCAAGGACCCTTGTGATAGGAATATCTCTGCAATTGAAATAATATGTTTTTGAAGTAGGCACAAAGACTCATATGGAAGATATGGACACCGGCTTATAGCAAGAGTGAAAACATCTATGTCCTGTTCCCCCGCTGAGACCAGCCGGATCACTGAAAATATACCCAACATGCACAAATAAATCTTGATTGTCCTGGGGAGAGGCAGAGTCTACCTGTCGCCATGTCCCTGCATTGTCCCGCGGGAATTATAATTCCCTCTTTGCTTGATTGTGGAGAAGAATGCTTCGGCGAGCAGGACTCATGCTGAGTGCTCATGTGTAGGGCTCAGTGCTAGGTGATGTTAAAAGAAGTTTGGGGGAATGCTTATATTTTGGTAATGCGGTACTGCTACACCTGACCGAGACACAGCAATGGCTGCAGGGACTGGCGGTGTAACTTCCCAGCAACGATGACAAGTCAACCAGGAGGAGCATATTGTAAACCGAGCTGTAGAGAGGCTGTGAGCGCCTGATAGTTACCCCAGAATTCTTGTGAACATTTTGAACAAGAGACATTAGTTCATTTTCCTACCCTGCGAGGGATCTCATTGATTTGGTGACACTTCGGTGGAGACGGTTTTTCTTTTGTCTTGTGAATAACGACTGTTTATACGCGGTTTTGTGTAAGGATTCTGTGTGGATCTCACACGGCCATATGACTTAGAATACTGAGCAAAATGACAAAATACTACACTTGGAACATAAACTAGGAGTAGGCTTGGTTGGTCAAACTGGGAGTATTTGTGCTTTTGCCAGATGCTTGCACTCTATGCTGGAGTTCTGAAACTGGGAGTTTACCAGCATTTTAAAAACTGGGAATCACAAAGTAAATACTGAGGTGGGCAGTATATTAGCATTACCAGATGGTTTATGTACGGGAAACTTTAAAAACGAGGATGCACTGGTTTGTTAAACTGGGAGTTTAATGCGTTTGTAAAACAGGAAATATAATGTGATTGTATAAACTGGGAATATACTGGGGTTGTCAAACTGAGCGTGTACTGGGAATGTCATATAAGGAGTATACAGAAACTTTCAAACTGGGAAAATACTGGAGTTGTACTTTGCTAACTGGGATTATTATCAGGGTTGTCTAACTGGAAGTACACTTGGTTAATCAAACTGGGAATATACTGTGCTTGCTAAACATGTAGTATTTGAAAATGTCAACTGAGATTTTGCAACTGTTGTGTATAGTTGGATTGTAAAGGTGGGAATATAATGGGAATAGTGGGAATGTGCTAACTGGTAGTAGTCTGGGAGCATACTGGGTTTGCCAAACTGCAATTCTCAATCAGTGAACTTTTAAGAATTGCTATTTTATTTTCTATACTGTTGTGTTATTTTGGCATGCTACGCAATGTCATGGTTTCCTTTCTTGATGGCATGTCATGATACTATGTTTTGATGTGAGGCCATGATGTCCTAGAGGCATGACATATCGTGAAGTTATGTAATGATATCATGTGGTCATATCATATTCCTGTTTTCATGTCATCATATCATCTTGTCATGTTATTATGTCACGCCTTCATGTGATCTTTAATTTCTTGATGTCACGACATGTTGTGATGCCATGCAATTTAATGTCATCATGGCATGCCATATCATATCATAACATAATTTCATGATATGTCATCATTTCATGTCTTCTCATCGTTTCATGTCAGACTGTTAAACTGTGAGTCGATTGGGTTTGTGAAACAGAAAATATACTGGAAATCTACAAACTAGGAAAATACAAAGCTTGTGCGAACTGGGAATACAACGGGGTCGTCAAACTGGAAGTGTACAGATAATGTTATACATAGACCATACTGTGATTTTCAAAGTGGATACACATGCTATGAACATTATAGTATTGTACTATCTAAACCCAGATGAGAGTGGGCTTGCTTAACTTGAAATATATTGGGTTAGTGCAATTGTGATGTATTGATGAAATGTTACGATGTTATGTCATGATGGTAGGCCGTGATGTCATGTCCTGGTGTGACGTTAAGTCATCTCATTGTGATGCCATGTTATGATGTCACATCATGCCATGAGGTAATGGCATGGTGTCATGTCATATTGGCATGTCATTATGGCACATCATGATGTCATGTTTTGGTATGATTTATATCACATACAGAAAGAATGTCTGAACGGAAAACATCCTGAACGCAACTGCACACTGACGGGTGTAAATTCAAAATAATTATTTCATGCTTTTGGTCAGTAAAAAAAGGTATGTTTTATATATGGCATAAGTAAATTCATTAGAGATCCTTAGATCATCATTCAATATTTCATAAAGGCTTTTTTAGACAAATGTAAACGAATACAAAAAAAACTCAGTGTGCAAAACAATTAGATGCAAAAGACAGGTAACGGACATATAAAATGTAAATAAACACCAAGACTGCTAATGTATGAACTAATGGAGTGCACTCGAACCCTTTTGATTTGGAACGTGGAACTTGTCAGGGTTGCCCACTGTCTCCTTTATCATTTGTGATTGGGATGGAGTCCCTGGCTTCTCGCAGCAGGCAAGATGATAGGATATGTGTGGTTTGCATTGGGGCGTGGTTACGTAGAAGTTTTGCCTGTACGCGGATGATTTGCTATTGCTGCTGAATGATCTGGATCGCTCGCTGCCAGCCTTGATGGATCGGATTAATGAATTTAATGCAAGTTCGGGATACAAAATGAATTGATCCAACTCGGAGGCGTCACCTTGTCGAAAGAGGGCGATAGAACATTTCGGTTTCAAGTGGTGCCGGAGAGGATTACGTATCTGGGGTATGGTTGACCAGCAAATTGGATAGAGTTATGATGGAAAATAAGGGAAGGCTTTTGTTGGATCTGGAAACAGATTTAGAGAGGTGGAAGTTGCTGAATCTGTCCCTCTGGAGAAAAGTAAACAAACTAAAGATGAACTCTGCACTGAAAATCACATATGTTCTGAGTATGCTGCCTTTACCAGTAGGCAGAAAATTGTGGTCCAATATTGATGCTCTGGTACAAGATTGTTTTATGGGATGACAAGCCACAGAGAATGAAACTTTGACAACTCCACCTACCAGTAGATAGAGGCGGCTTGGGAGTTCCAAACTTCCAGGCTTATAATTTGGCTTTCACTGTAAGGCACATGGCACTTTTATGGCATCCAGTGCTGGATGATTGGACTCGAGCAGAGGCTAGTTTGTGCAGACAGCTGGCACCTAGGGCCCTATTGATGACGAGATCTACGCATCATTGTATGGCTTCACTGTTAATGGGATTCTTGAGGGAGTCCTGGAAGAAGCTTGTGCTACTTCTGGGTGGACAGCCATTCTGACAACTGGATTCTTCGGTATGGTGTAATCCAGAGGTCAAGGATGTGAGGAAAATGTTGTTTTGGCCGGATTGGTTCCTAGGTGGGGTTGAGTGGATTGGAGATCTTAGAAGAGATGGAAATGGCTTATTATCACCCAGTTGAAAGCAACCAGAAATATTCCTGAATGCACAATACAGAAATTCCGTACATTGAAGAGGTGTATTTCTGAAGTCTCTGAAAAGGACGAGATTGATATGGTGAAGTGATTGTGCAGACTGAATCGGAGGGCTATCAGGCGAGTAGGTTCTATAAACTAGTCTTGTCATCAGCGAAGAGCAATTCTGCCTTGTTGCAAGATGGTCTGCGAGGCTCGCTGAAGAGATGACTGAGGAGCGCTGGACAACCATTTGTGGAAATGTGGTTATGTCTTCTATCAGTCTAGGGGAGAGGTTGAGGCAAGTTAAGATCTTGAACAGGGTGTACTGGACACCAAAATGTTTGTTTAAGCATGGGATGTCTGACACAGATGCGTGTTGGGGATGTTCTCATAGAGCCGGGACACTGAAACACATGCTGTAGGAATGTAACAGAGTGAGATGTTTCTTGGGTCGATTGAGTTTGATATTCAATTAGGTGCTGAGGAAGTCATTCAATTTTTATTTTAACACTTTAATACTGGGAGATGATTTACTGGTTGAAGATTTGATTTGTGCACAGAAAACGTGGTTATTTAGAGGATCTCTGTTGGTCAATAAGCTGATCCTATGGCGTTGGAAATAAAGGTTTGCCCGGAGGTGGACACCTGGTTGGTGGAAATGGGCAAACTTGCACAAATGGATAGAGTTATTTACAGGCATCAGTATATGTTATTTGAGGATATTTGGGGTAGATTTCTGGATTTGTAAAGGAAACGGTATCATAGTACCTTCAGAATCCACATGCAAACCCAGCAATATATCCCAAGCAAAGAGGGCGAGTTGGATGATGATACAGTTCCTCGCCCATTGAATAATATTGTAGAAGCTGAATTTCTAGTAGTACTGAACACTGCACCGATCCTTTGCAATATACCCAGTGAGCCTACATATTCTACTGTGATTGGCTTGTAAAATGCATTCCACGCCATTCCATTGAACCCCTATTCTCAATTCCTCACTGCAATTACCTATCGCGGTCAAAGGTTCAAACATACAAGACTTCCACAGGGGTACTGTGAGTCCCCCAGCATTTTCCGTAGAATACTCTGTATGGATTTGGGTACCACACATGTACAGAGTTCTGGCCTTCAGTATATATTTGACCTAGTGTGCAGCACAACAGAAGAAAAGTGGAGAAGATTCAGTGACACTACTGACACTGCTTACAGAGAAAGGGTACACAGTAGACAAAGATAAAATGCAATACCGTCAGAAGGAAGTAGTATATTTGGGACAGATAATATCATCCAGAGGTACATGAGTAACACCTGAGAGAGCAACTGCAGTACAAAACACACCACACCCAAACATAGGTAAGGTAATGCAAGAGTTTTTGGGGCTGTGTAACTATTGTAGCTCATGGATTTCGACTATTCTAGTTACACAAAGCCTTTGCTGCAGGGACTGAAGAAAGCACAGAAATGCAAAGGAAAACTTACACAGACAGGAGAAATTATTACATGTTTCCAGGAACTTAATAATGCTATAAGAAATGCACCATGACTAGAGACCCCCGATTACCTTAAATAATTGTATTTTTTGCACATTCCAATAGTCAGGTCATGAGTGCAGTGTTGATTCAGCAAACATCCATGAGACACAAGCCCCTGGTATACTATAGTGGCATATTAGATTCAGTGATGCAGCGTCAATTCCCTTGTGAAGGCAATTATGCCTTGCCGCACGCAACACTAGTGGCAGTGGTCAAATGCGCTACCCACACCCAAAACACAGACCCTGTTTTCCTCAGCAATGGCACAGCATGTAAGGCCGCCAAAGAGGCAGCATATCTACAGGAACCAGATGTCACTGCATATCTTGAGGTAGGAATTCAACAGCTGCAGTTAGCAATACCATATACAGCAGTACCGCTTACACAAATAATTGAACTACTAGATCAGGCCCTCCATGTTCAGAAGGACCTGTGAGTTAAATGGGGTTTCTCACTCTCACTGACTGACTTGGTATAAAGACAAAACACTACAGGTAAAGCAGTAATGCCACAGGAGTTGCTTGTGGTTGCCTTTAGCCACTGCAATTGATTAAGTGGCCATGTTAAACAGGTGCAGTAATTTCCATTATCTTATGGTTGTTTGTCCATTTTCCCATTGGATTGATGCTGGCACTTGCGCACAACCAGATGCTAAAGCAGCAGCTACATTTCTAATCTGCAAGGTTTTTCCTCACTGGGGTATATGTGAGGTCCTAAAGTCAGATAATCCCTACTAGCGATACGACACACATTGCTTGATTTACCACCCTCAGGCCAACAGAATTGTGGAAAGATTGAATGGACTGTTAAAAGCAACACTGTCTAAACTGTGTACTACATTAGGGAGGAATTGCCTGCACTGTCTCCCTTAGTTTAGACTGAGAATGCAGCCAAGCAGGGAACATCATTTGTCCCCACACAAGATAGTGAGAGGGAGAAGAATGCATAGCTCTCTCACACCTACACACACAGCATCAGATGCTCACAGGGCAGCAGAGGTACCGGGGGAAGAGTTTCAAGGGTCTTTGAGGGTGCTAACAAAAAGTATAACACTTTTGTCTCAACAGATTGCTCCTAGAAGAGAAGATACCAATGCAACATTGTCAACAGATCCAGTGAACTTACCAGTGCCATAACTGCAAGGAAACACCAGAGGAGATGGCTGAGAGTGCATCTTGGTGGAGCTGTCTATTGCTATGAAGGCCTAAACGCTGACTGGGTCCTATGGTGGAGAGCGGGAGGCCATCCTTGAGAGTGGAGTGACCAGACCCCTGCCATATCTTACCAGAGGGTTCTGACATGCAGCTGGCAATCCTCAACTTTAAACAAAGGCTTTCTATGCAAGTCGAACTGAGCCCTGGCAAGCCAAAATGTGGGGGAATCTGCTTGCCTTAAATCCTTTCCCTTATAGAGGGTGGGGGTGACTGTGTAGATCCTTAGCCTATTAAACTAAAAACATGAATTTAATTAATTCCCCATTTGGTGGAACACTATGGGGTGATTTTTGTTAAAATTCTAAATTAACAAAACTCACTTCCCAGTGTGCGCTGAAAAACTATAGCCTATAATTTAATTGGGTAATCCCTTTTGTCCTATTGACCCTGACTACTTTTAAAGAAGAGGGGTGTCTTTGTTCTTAAACCAGTCCAATGTTTTTGTCCAACTTTCCCCTAACAGAGGCCTTTCAGTGGAGGGGGGTCTGAAATCCAAAATTCCTCAAATAATTCAAATTTTTCTATCTGACTTCCCCAACACAGACCAAAGTGGGGGGTATGAAAAACAAACTGCTAAACCACCCTGTGTTTATTTTAAACCAAAGAGTGGATGAGATCATAATTGCCATATCTATTTGTACCAATCTTGAAATCCTACTGCTATCCTTTTAAGCACACGGGAAATTTAAATTGCCCAGCACTACACCTATACATGTATTCACTGACCAACGCTAATCATTCCTTGAAGTGAAATTTGTAGAAAGTAAAACATTGTGATTTACTCACTTTTGTGATTTATTTATGTTGAGAGAAGTTTGTTTGTGCCACAGGTAAAGTGGTGTTTGACATTTTCATGTGAATTTCAATTACTTTTAATTTAAATGAATACAAATATATTTCCTGTACACTGGCCTGGGAGGAAGGATACAAGGGGCATTATATGTGTCTGAAGCAGGGCTGAATAAAAGAATCTGTTAAACAGTTTGTTGCGTAACACTGCAAGTGGAAAGGGAAGGAACTCCCTGTGTTGAGGGTGACTCCTCAGTAAACTATTACACTTCTAATATGCATCAAACCTAACTAAAAACAATACATGCGCCTTCTGCTATGCAAACCTCAGGCTGCTTCCATGATAGTTTATGTTAATAGATTTCCCTCAACCTGAACCTTTTTGTCTGGCTGGATCACTGTACGCATACATTTACTAGGCATAGAGGAAGGCCAAAGCACTGAGAACATCAAATACCATAAGCAGGTGGAGGAGAAGACCAACTCACTGAAAACCTAACATGCATTTAGTAGGCATAAGAGATGGCCAAAGCACAGAGAATGCTACATGCACTAACCAGGTGTCCAAGCGGGCTAAAGCACTGAGAAACCCACATTCATTGTTTAGGCTGCAGTCAAGGCCAAAGCAAAACAAGAGGTCATCGCTCGAAGGTTTAGAATTAATCTTAACCTCTGGCATTGCTCTGGGCAACCCTCCACACCACTGTTCTTCACCTGCCAAGCCATTAGAGAAAGGGGAAAGACCATATGCAAATCAGTCTGGGTCACACCCCAAAAGGGGGATCTAGCCTGGACTGCTAGTTCACATCCTTTCTACGCAAGACCACACGCATTCCCAGACATTTTTTGCCCTTATTTGGCATCATCAGTGAGGAGTTACTTAGGACTCTAGGCCCAGTAGGCAGAAGACCCACCTCTGGGCATACCCATCCCACTAAGGGTGACTAAAACAAATCAAAAGAGTTGATGGCTGGAAGGTTTAGAATTAATCTTAACTTCTGGCGTCACTCTGGGCAACCCTCCAGACCATCATTGCTTGCCTGCCAAGGCATTAAAGAAAGGGTAAAGACCATATGCAAATCAGGTTTGGCCCAACCCCAAAGGGGCAGTCCAGCCTGAACTGCTAGGTCACATCCTTTCTACACAAGACCACAGGCTTCCCCAGATATGTTTCGGCCTTAGCTACTCCTCACTCATGACGCCCAGTGAGGCTGAAACATGTCTGCTGTAGGAGAAGGCAAAAGAACCAAGTGCACCAGAGAAGGGCAAAACACAAAACAAAACATGTGCGCTTAGTATCTCTAGAAGAAGGCCAACACATTGCGAACCCTGCATGCACTTACTATGCATAAGAGGAGGCAGAAGCATTGAGAACCCGTGTGCATTTCCTAGGAGTATGAGATGGTCAAAATACAGTGAACCTCATCTGAATTCAGTAGATGAAGTCAAAGCAAATGCACTTTGAGTGAGATCCCCACATGCACTTAAAAGAGTGGGAGAACGTCAATGCACTGAGAACCTTAAGTGGCCAGGCAGCCTTGTGGGGACCCCTGCAAGGTGGGGGCCCTGGGCAAATGCCCCTTTTCCCCTCCCATAAAAACGTCTCTGCCTGTAGGCATTTCTTTCAATATGCCCAAACCCTAGGATTAGGGTCAAGGACGTCATTTATGGGTAGCCAGGGGTAGTTGTTGCTACTCGTGTCTGTGCTCTTGTAGCACTATTTCTTTGCGACTACAGCATCTTTTTATGTGTGAGGAACATACTAAGGTTGGTTTTTCTTTTGTTTTCATAGTGTCAGAAACTTGCTAAAATCACTGTTCAGTACCTGTATTTTGAATGTATCATAGAAGCAGTGGTCAACAACATATGCAACCAAAATTATGCATGGGAGGAACTGTAAACTAACGTATGCATTGTCTAAAAAACATTTGTATTCATATATAAGTGAATTATTTTGACACGATCTATATTTTGCTAATATATTAGAATTGGGAATTTCAGGCTGTGCATGGCATTTGAGGAGTAGAGCTGGATGCGTGGGACTGCCACTTAACTCTGGTGATTGTACAGTACATATTGTCATCAAGGTAAGCGCTCACCTCTGACATGGTAAAGCCTGCACTTCATACGTTTGAATCTAGGAAGGGTTGATTCAGCCCTTCATTCTTCTAAGGTTGATAAATGTCAAATTGAGTAATCATACCAAATAAATGTACAGTACTTAGAAGCCAGACAAACCGGGATGAAGCACTTTGTAAAATCCTGGTGTTATCATGATGCATTATCTGGCATGTATGCCATTATGTGGCACGTTAGATGACTTTCCTGAGACTTTTCAGATTGCGAGTGGTGCATACATGATGGGAGCACCTGCTCATGTAAGTCTGTACCTTAAATGCAGTGAGTTTCTCAGGCATATATATGTATTTATATCATGCTTAATGCTATATTCCTCTACCTTCTAAGCATCGGACCAGAAATCAAACCCATGGCGCACAACATAATCTTGTAGCTAAGGCACATGATGTATTTCCTGGCACAAGATGGCCGCGCTGAGGCCTTTGAGGCTGTACTTGCATACATTGGCAGCATCTAGGCACGCAAGACTGCACCTGGCATATGATGACTATACAGTGCCTAGTCAACTAAAATGAGGTGTCTATTCTGAGGCTTGTGAGGAATGCACTTGGCATATGACAGTAACACCTTCACATGTGAGGCTGCTCTTTACACATGGTGACCATTCCAGGCATATGGGACTTTAAATGGCCCTTCTGAGGCTTTGGAGGCTGCTCTTGACATATTATGGCAGCACCTGGGCATGTCAGGCTGTACCTAGGACATACGCGGCAAGTAAGGGTAGAGCAGGCATAAGATGGCAGTATCTGCATATAGTAGGACACACTTGACATATTTTGGCAGCGCTAGTAAATGCAGGGGTGCGTTAAGCATATAATGACTGTACCTGCTGCTGTAAGAGAATATATCTTCCTGAACATCGCTGTAACTGGGCACATGCAGCTGTATAGGCATATGAAGGCAGTTTCCCTGGCCTATGCTGGTTATGCCGGGTGGACCCCTGTCATAGCGCGAACCCAGCCCATGGCCAATCAAGCCGGAAACCTAGTTAAAATATAGCAGTCAACAGAAAAATATTTGGTTTCTTTTAGTAACTAATTATTATGACATGAATTATAAGATTATATGTTGGTTTTACACGCACAGCGTCACTTCCTGGGGTGTCACCAAAGGCTATCTGACAGACTTCCTTTGATGTCACGAGGGTCAATGGACATGTGACGTCACTTTCTGTAATGCCATTATATGTGCGATGTCACTTGGTCTCTTGGCTTATTGATGTCCATGATTTGGATAAGAGGAACTGGGAATTATTAGGGGGGAAATGGAGACACATTGAAGGCGAGAAATTGGGAATTGGGGTAGAATCGCAGTATTGCTTCTGGGCGCTCGCCATGCAAGCACAGTGGATGGAATACTGACAGATTTACCAGGATTTCTTTGTGAAGACTTCCTTTCTTTGTCCCGTGATTCATCCTTTCGCCCTGTGGACGAGGCGGCCATTTTGTTTGTTCTCCTTTATTCCTCCCAATCTCGCCATTAGATTACGAGCGAATACACAGCTATCACAAGCACATCTGAAGGTGTATGAGTGCCCTGTTCCTTCCTTGCTATGACACGCGTTTGTGCTTTTCTGTCAGCCATATCCGCGTACATTTCTGGGTTTATGTTTGTGCACGCATGATTACAATCTCTACCTGTTTGTGTTTATTTGGCTCCACTGCACAGTGCGGAAATAAAGATATATTTTGACACATTTTAAAAATGAATAGCTCAGTCTGACCATGTCTAGTTTTCTAAAGTTTGTGGCTTGCATCAGTTCCGGGGTTGGTGTGTGTCAAAGATCTCAAAAATCCAAATACAAGTGTTGGTATGTAAAGTAATGCATTTTGGGGTATATAATACGGCCAACACCTCTTTTATAACGCATATTTTTTTTCCAATATGACCACGTTGAATGCATTTCCCAAAATGTGGCAGAGGTGTTCGGTGGTGACCATACTGTCCTTTCTCAGATTCTTGAAATGTTTACTACAGGAGTAAAATGTTTCAGTGGAAAATGGTTCTCTGTTTTGCTCGGCGGGATAGCTCAGCAGCAACATACTCGCCTTGGAAGCAAGCCGACACAGGTTCGATCCCCGGGTCCGCGCTTAGAACCTCTAGGTATTAAGTGCGTTATAAATAACCTATCATATCATATCATATCATATCATACAAAGAGTCATGTGATCTGACCAGGATGCTCCTGCTCTCTATCTATCGCAAAATATTTGTTTAAAATTACGATTTTTATCTATAAATAGTTAAGGTCTAAAAAAAGTTGCTAATGTCAACCTTAAGGTTTAAATTATTATTAAAAA
Organism: Ambystoma mexicanum; assembly: GCF_040938575.1. Lineage (NCBI taxonomy): Eukaryota > Metazoa > Chordata > Amphibia > Caudata > Ambystomatidae > Ambystoma > Ambystoma mexicanum. The sequence goes on along the minus strand of NC_090922.1, from coordinate 54,732,761 downwards.
CGAAATATAAAATACACCAACACTGTTGGAAGCATAGCTCCCGCTGTTAAATAACAAGTCAGAACATAAGAGCAGCACGTACGGCTAGCGTTATACCAACATAGCAGCATAGATAGAAAACATGTAATACTTTCTCAAAAAGACATTGAAGGTTATTTTGGTTTGAAATGGGACACGCATGGAAGGGACCACTTCGTTTGATGAGAGGCTGACATTCAAAACGTGTGTCGGCTTTAAACTTGAATTGTAATTCCCACTGACGGTACTGAGCAATGGGGGAGGGCTGGATCCTGGCTGCCTCTAAACTACAGCAACCAGAATTCGAGACACCTGAACCAGATCTGCCTCCCTGGCAATTGCTGAGGCTTGAAAGTGAGCTTCAATGAGAACATCGCTGGACTGCAGCTGAGAGCAACCCACATCCCCCTCTCTATTTGGAAAAAGCACATATATGTATAATTTGTCAGCAACATTTCAGCTAAATCTGTTATACGAGTCAAAAGTTATTAGCAATTCATTTATTTGATTTCCTATGTATCTCAATACTCACCTTAACTATAGTGCAACGACTATATATATATATATATATATATATATATATATATATATATATATATATATATACTCAGGGGCGCAGACAGCACTGGCACACAGTCCTCTAGCTACACACCCAGAGAACGGTGTGCTGGTGCTTCTTTCTTTGCCCTTGCAAGCAGGGGAACCATTTTTTGCAGTCTTCATGCGGCGTGCCGTGCCGTGAGCACGGGGCACCAAATCGACACAATGCCGAGGAAGCTCGCCTAGCTTCGAGCTATAGCTATGGACACGTCAACATCAATGTGAGCTACATATCTATATCATTATATTTCTGTTTATCTATATATGTACACACACATGTATATTAACACACACACACGTATGTGTATATGCATACATCTGGATAGATGCTGCTCGCTGCAGGCAAGGTAGCTCCCTCGCCATCACGCATTCTCTTCATCTCACGTAAGCTTTCTCGGAAAGAGAGGCCTGCTTTTAAATATATTAATTTCAAGAGGATCAGGTGCCCTCCTGTAGGTACCGCGATTGGCAATTGCTGGCGCTCCGGCTCTGTCACATACATAATACACATCCATGCACAATATTTTTTAGGAATAGGATTTATTCTGGTGGCTTTTTCGTCTGAAAAAGCTGAGGTTGATTAATATTTTCCACTGTCCTGTAACCATGGCAATGAGGTCAGTAGATATAATAATTAATTTAATCTTCCAGCTGCATCAGCGGTGTCCCCGAATAATAGAAAGACATTTTGCTGCCTTCATCCCTTCTCACTGCATCCTCCCTCTGCTCTCGGCGGGGAGTTGCTCATGTGACCCATAAAAAAGATTCCATTTTTTATTCAGTACATATATCCTGTAAACATTGAAAAAAAATCCCTTCCATTCCCTTTGCTGAATTCTGTTCGCCGTCTGCCTTCTCTACCATCACCCGCTGCCCCTCCCCAGTCCAGCCAACCTGCCTTCTCCCGGTCTACCTCATAGCAGCCAGCCAATCCACGGTCCCTGCACACAGTGCAAGATTGGATGGCTGTGTTTGCTGAGCTGCAGCCATTTAGAGGCGTATCCTTGGCCGGGCTGAGCCCATATACTCCCCATGCCACCGGGGGTTGCTGATTGGCTGCCTGAGGCTCACTGGTCTCCTTAACTCTCCAGGTGGGTTCAGGGCATTGGCTGTGTCTGCCCCCTAGAAAGACCCCCCACGGGCGGACAGCGACTCCACTCTCCTTCACTCTCCACCACACTTACATCATTTGCAGACACCATTGCTGCTCGAACTAGCTCCAACAACACTCCAATTTCAGGGAGTTTTGCCAAGTCAAACTTTTCAAACTTTCTTGGAGGTTTGAGCAAAAAAAGCTTTGCCCGAGTCCTAGCCCCTGCCTCTGAAAGGTACATGAGTCTGAGGTTCATGCTTGGTGTGCGGAAGGCCTTCAGGAGTTCCAGGCTGTGCCGCTGGTGTGTAAATTAGTGCAGGAAAGGGAATTAGTTTAGGTTAGTGTTGCATTAGAATAACAATTAAGAGTAGGTTTGGAGTAAAGTTAAAATTAGGGTACTTTAACCAAATGCAATTAGTTTACAATTAGAATTATTGTAGAATGAGAATTAAAATAGAAATTGAATTAGTCCAGATTTGCTGGGGATTGGAGGCATGCGAAGTTATTTTACGGGCTCAGACACTCACATTAACTGTATTCAAATTGATACATTTATTCTTTCCCGAGGCAGCAGAAAATCAGGGACTGTGTTCAGAGAGAGGCGTGTTGCATCCTGAAAGAGCGGAACATCTGTCACCAGGTTCTGGGACCGATATACATTTATTTTTCCTGAGGGAGCAGCAATTCAGGGACTGGGTTTTGAGACATATAGGCATAGAACCTGCAGTGCCATGTCAATTATGCACCTAAGAGCTACAGAATGCTTTTAATATGCCTATTTGTGCAGGTGTGAATAGCTGCTCCTTAACATAAGGCGGCCTGCAGAATGCCCCTAGTATTACAAAGTTATTTAGCTATGTGTCAGCGCACTTACACATAATCAATGCCCTCATTTAAAATAAACGTTCACAAGAAGTATGGAAAGATATATTCATCATTTGCAACAATATCATCAAATAAATATATTTAATCTGTATGTTTAGATCTCATATAACAGACGGTATAAAATAATCATTCATATTATGTATGTATCATTACATTTGACGTGATTTCCAATTCCTGCCTCCCAGACCCCCCTCTGTACATATGCTTTACCTAAATGTACTAGGACCAGATAGACCTCTGTCCTTTCCCCACCCCCACCTTCTCTCGCAACCCCTCCCGAGCTGGTCGCAACTGTAACGCTTCATGCACTTGCACAAGGAGAAATGTCGTCAGGCCTAGTAAGCTAGTTTCTCTGTTTAGATCCTTCAGAATCTTCAAGGCCTAAGAATGATTACTGTATTCCCTTGTTCCCTTCCTACCTTGAAGCGCTTTCAAGCACTTCATCTGTGTAAAGGCGATCTATAAATAAACAATACATAAATTAGTAATACTTGTGTCTCCAATTGTTCATCCTTGTTAATTTAACAAATTAGGTACAAAAGAAATACAAACTAAATTCACATTAACACATTAAATATGTATGGTGATATTGTAGTTGGTTTCCAAATAATTCTCTTTGTGTCTCCATTGATTTTGTTCTTGTGCCTATTTTTTCCTAATTCCTTGCCAACATGTGTTTCGACCAAGGGTCTTTATCAAGGCAATTAAAATCAATGGATTACTTTGTCAAATATATCCTATTAATCTGTCAACCAATTCTTAGTTGTCACAAGAAATTCTCCTTCAGTACTAAAATGATAAAAGGAACAGAGAGGAATAATATATAAAAGCTCATATATTAATGAATCCGATTAAAGCTAGTTGCAGACATATAAGTTATTGGATCAGCCTATGTATAATTTCCTTACCATGTGTTTGGTCAAAAATCAGTTGCATTGCTTGTTCAATGACAGGTGTTATGCTGTTATCCAATTGTTACTACGGTGCTTTCTCATATATCTGTTCTGTATTGAAAATATGTACATGTATGCGTGTATGTGAAAACGAAATTAATATAGGATGGTAGGTCACATATATCAAATTTTATGATAAAAGAATGAACGCAAATGTTAGCAGTTTGTATGGTTCATATCAAGAATAGCCTGGCCATCTGGGATATGTGGGCTCCAAATTATATGTCTAGGCTGAGAAATTAGTTGTGTATGATGTGTGTTCGATTCTGGAATGGTGAATCTATACCATAATACTTTAATTTACTGTATATAATTATTCTTAATATAACATGCATATTTCTAGTTATCTCTTACCAACATTTGTTCAGATGATTTGCATCCAACCATGCTCTGTCCAGCCATTACTTGTGGCGTGCCGTGTGGCGTGCAACCATTTTCTCTATTAATATACATTCCTATCACATCATCGCATACTCATATGATGTCATCCATATGTGTCTGTGTTGATGACATTTCCATCTATTTATTCCAATCCTAATGATATTATTTCATTTAATTCCAGGCTAAAATGGGATGAGTATGATTAAATTAAAGAAACATATATAAAAAGATCAAATATATATCTTGTTCATATTACCGGAATATTATCATTGTGTTGATATTCACATCATTTCTGATCGATCACAAACATCTGATAACATTGAATTCATGTACTTTTTGTAGAAACCGTATTGCAATCCGGGCCAAGTAGAGATTAGACAACCCTTTTTAATGGTTCGGCTATACATTCTTGCTATATCCATCAATGATTATAACCACGTTTAATTATCCATGTTATGTGTCAGTGGCTTTGGGTATTATATGATATTATATTTTATTTGTATCGTGCTGGTACACAAGTGTTTCAGAGCGCGACTAGGCAAGGGAGGGGAAAAATGGAGAACACAGGACAACATAAAAACGATCTTACTACCAGTGACATTGAGAACGCGCAAGTGCATGGGAAAGGGAAAAGGGAAAAAGTGCATGGAAGGGTGAGAGTGGAAAGTGCAGAGCCGAGGAGCGCAGATAAATAAAATAAATAGAAAATGGAGGCAAACTGTGGTGGTGCAGCCAGCAAGTGGCAAGTGAGGTGTTTAAGGCAGCAGACTGGGTAAGTCTGAATAAGTGCAGGAAAAGAAGAAAAATGGGGTGGGGCTGTATGGGTACAGATACAGTCCCCAGTGCAAGGGGTGGCCAGGAGGCAGTGCAGGAAGGTGGCAGGGTGAGCAGGTACCTGGGCCCAGGGGACAGCGGGTGGCCAGGTGTACAGTGCCAAGAGAGCAGACCAGCAGGGGAGAAGGGGAGCAAAGGCAGAAGCAAGGAGGAATGTTTTGAGGTGCTTCCGGAACCAGAGATGGTTCTCCTCAAGTTTTACAGTGGCAAGGAGGCTGTTCCAGAGGAAGGCCCCAGCCGAAGATAGAGATCTACCCCCAGCTCGTTCCTTTGAAAAACGATTGACCCGGACGGAGTTAGAGGTAGAGGAGCGAAGAGCTCGAGAGAGGAGGTATTTGCAGAGGGATAGCTGAAGGTATTTTGGACCCAGGCCCCAGAAAGCCTTGTGGACAATGCAGAGGGTTTTGAATTTAATCCTTGCATTCACTCGGAGCCAATGGAGAGATTTCAGAGCTGGGAGATACGATCCCATGGCTTGAGGCCAAGGACAAGTCTTGCAGTCCTGTTCTGGATAAGTTGTAGAGGGCGGAGAGTAGATGCAGGTAGATTTAGAAAGAGGCTGTTACGAAAGTCCAACCGAGAGAGAAGCAGAGCTTGGGAGACAGTGAGCTTCTGAGGGAAGGAGAGGAAAGGAAGAATACCTCTGAGGAGGTGCAGTAGGAAGTTTGACTTTTTAGAGACCTCAGAGATATGGGCCGAGAAGGAAAGTGTGGAGTCAAAGATGACCCCAAGGTTCTTAGCCTCGTAGGCAGGGGTAGGACAGGGCCAAGGGAGGCCGGCCAGAGATTGAGGGAAAAGGATGGAGATGGTGTGCAGATGAGGAGGATCTCCGTCTTGCTGGCATTCAGACAAAGATCATTGGCGGCACACCAATCTTGAATGGCAGTTAGGCAGTCAGAGATGAGAGAGGGAGAGGAGGTGGCCGAGGGCAGCCGGAAAATGAGTTGAGTGTCATCAGCGTAGCACTGGAAATTTGAGCAGAAAATGGCACTGCAGTGAGCGAGAGTTGCCAGGTATTGGTTGAAAAGCCAGGGTGAGAGGTTAGACACCTGGGGAACCCCACAGGTGCAGAGGAAGATAGATGATAGGAAAGACCCCAGTTGGACCTGGGATGGACGATCAGAGAGGAAAGAGGTCAGCCAGGCTAAAGCCTGATCAGTGATACACAGATTATCACGGAGACGGTTGAGCAGGATGGTGTGGTTGACCGTGCCGAAGGCAGAAGACAGATCAAGAAGGATGAGGACAGAGGGAATGTTAGAATCAAGATTGGAGAGCAGATCTTAACAGATATTGAGGAGAGAAGTTTCTGTGCTTCTGGCCGCTCTGAAGCCAGACTGGTGGTCATGGAGACAACCAACAGAATCTGAATGAAGGTTAAGCTGAGAGATGGCCAGCTTTTCCAGGAGTTTGCCCAGAAAGGGGGTAATGGAAATTGGGCAATATTTTGCCGGACAGGAAGGATCAGCTGTGGGTTTCTTGAGAAGAGGATGCCCTAGGGAGTGCTTAAGAGGGGAGGGGAAGGATCCTGAGGCAAACAAGTGGTTGCAAAAATCAGCAAGGGCAGGAGCGAGGGTGTCAATGTGGTCCTTGATGGTTTTGGAGGAACAGGGACGAACCTGTTTTGACAAGGCTTTCATAGATCGGACTTGTCTAGTGACCTTGTCAGGGGAGAAAATAGGAAAGGAAGAGAAGGATGGTGGGGGGGTTGTTAAAGGGGGTCTGCAAGCACAGACTGAGAGGGAATAGGAGGGGGAGGGTAGGCGAGGGTGGACAGGATGTCCTGGGTTTTAGAGATAAAGTGCGAGGCAAGGGCATTGCAGAGAGCCTGGGAGGCAAGAGGAGGGGAGGAAACTGCTGCAGGGTTGGCAAGCTCCTTGCAGATTTTAAAGAATTTGGCCGAGTTGTTGGATGCCGCAGAGACACGGGCTTGAATGTGGGCTCTCTGCTTAGTGCGGACAGAGAGTCGGTATTGCCTTTAGAACAGGCGACAGGCCAGTTTGTCAGAGGATGAGCAAGAAGACCTCCATTTCCTCTCAGCCGCCCTACACTTATGTTTCAGTGTAGCTAGGTCGGAATAATACCAGGAATTGCACTTGGCTTTGGACTTCAAGCGGATCCTCATGACAGGGGCAAGAGCATCAAGAGTATCAGAGATAGAAGAGTAGAGAAGGGACAGGGTTGTGTCGGGTGTCAGTCAGCCAGAGGAGGAGCAGGGGGAGAGAAGGTGGCAGCGAAAGCCTCAGCTGACACACGCTTCATAGGTTGGGTGTCCGAGAAGGTAAGTGGAAGTGTTGGGGTGTGGTTGGCTTGGGGGGAAGAGAGTGAGAGATGGGAGGAGAGGAGGCAGTGGTCACTCCAGGAGAGAGGAGTGGTCAGAGGAATAGAAAGGGGGAGGCCAGGGGAGATCAAGATGTCAAGTGTGTGTCCAGCAGAGTGCGTCGGGCCAGAGGGGAGGATAGAGAGGGAGAGGGTATCGCAGAGGTTGCGAAAGAGCATCAATGAGGGACAGTGAGAATCGAGGTGAATGTTGAGGTCACCAAGGAGGAGAAGTTGAGTAGTTGAGGCCAGGAGGGAGGAGGAGAGGTCGGCCCACTCAAAGAGAGAAGAGGTGATTTGCCCAGGGGGCCGGTAGAAAGTAGCAACAGTAAGAGAGTGGCTAGGAGTGATTGAGAGCCTGCAGACAAGGCATTCAAAATAGGAGTAAATCTGAATGGGAATGATAGTGGCATGAATCCATCCAGGAAAGATCAGGGCTATGCCCCCTCAAGGTCGAGTGGATCTGGGTGCGGAGAGGATCCCCCTCAGGGAGCAGAGTGTCAAAGCTTGTGACAGAGCTGGCCGTGAACCATGTCTCTGTAAGACCAAGGAAATCAAGGTCCAGCGCTTCAAGGAGGTGGCAAATGTCAGAGGAGTGTTTGACAGCAGAGTGAGAGTTGAGAGTGGCAAGATGAAGAAGGTTGCCGCCTTAAAGACCTTCCAGGGAGGGGTACAAATCAGAGGTACGCCCTGCGGAGTTGTGGAGGTAGCCTGAAGAGTGGCAGAGGAGGAGGAAAAAGTGGGTAAGGTGGCCAGGGAGTGAGAGGAGGGGACAGCTGGAGATGAGAGGAAGTTGATGAGGTTAGGGAAACGCCTATCGAAGAGGAGGAGATTAGCCTGAGGACCTTGGACCATGACAGTGCCATTTAAGTAGACATTAATAACTTATAAACACCTATATATGTCGTCATTGTAACCAAATAATATTATTAACATTGCATACTAAATTGTCCCAAAAGAATTAATTGGTGGGTAAATCGTTATTGGTAAACTATGGTTATCAAGCTGGAACAATAGCAGCTGGAACAACAGCTTCCAGTGAGTTTATCAAAATAAGATACATTTATGGCACGTGACAGGCTTGAGTAACAGACAGTTTCTTTCCTTAGGGAGCAGAGAATTAGTTACAAGGCTCAGAGAGATTGTTAATATTGACACTTTTCATGTGAGAGGACGGTTGTCCACAGTGATTGGCAGTGTGACATGGGATGTTTGTGAAGAGGAAGAAAATCACTGGGTTTAGAAGAGGCTGAAAAGGGAATCACACTTTTCTCAGAGCTGGGAGGATTCATGTTGGCTTCCTGAAAGGGCAACACATTAACATACGTCTTGTACACCACCTCGAGATTCGCGCAGGAGTTCAAGCTGCGCAAATACGTCAGAGGGGTCGCAAGTGCGCCTGCCTGAAAGGCACTTCAAGTGTTTGAGATTCCTGCAGGCTATTTTGGAGGTTTTTAAGCAGGTCTGGCACACTCTGCTATGTTCCTATGAACAAGCATGCCATGCTGCACTGGCACTGTGGGCACTCCGGCCATTGCCGAGCTAGGAGTTGCCACACATTTCAGGTTGCAGTATGGTGGGGTGAAGCGTGGTCCCTCCTGTGATTTTAAGGACCTGTTAAAGATTCGTTGACTTCTGTGCCTGGCACATTTTTAGGTGCTGTAACTTCTTCAAAAAAACAACATAGATCAATAATTCAATGATACTCGTTGTCACCAAGAGATGGCGGCAATTGGCGATTGTGGGCATTTATTTGATTTATTTGCACACCCATATTCTGCCTTTGCTACTAGAACATCAGGGTTCACCTAAAGGACTATTGGGAGTGAAAATTTCTTTTTTTTTGGTAGGCGATTCCACCCAAAAATAACCACTAGAATAAGGGCAATAGGTGCTATTGTGTTGGGCCATGAACTCCCCCTTTGTCTTGCAGAGGATGACCTCTCCACTGTCGCAATTTCGACTTTCGGGATTACTGCTGATGATATGTCCTAATAGGGGGTTTGGTAAAATATTTAACAGGAGCAGGTCCCAGAGGATTTGTGGCAGGGTTTCAATAAGGGTACCCCATTGTTGGGTTGTGCATGGTATCATTTTCATAATGGACACATAGTGATCCCCGCTCTGACGCGGTTTTTTGTTCATGATATTTTCGTCCATGGTCTGTCCATGAATAGTCATCATTTCATCCATGGTCCCTGTACAGGAAACAGGTTGCATAGATGGACAGGCAACCGTCATTTGTCTGGGGTATCCTGGATAAGCAAAGTTAGCCATTTATATTCATGGTCACACTGTTCTGTCTGTCCCAGTTGTTTTTGTCCATGGTGTATCCATGAATCCTTGTAAATACGCGCAAGATCTCTGTCCCAATAACAAGGTTATACAAGGACAGACTTCCAGAGCTGCCCACTGTTATACACTGTCAGCCTTAATTTTGTTCAATGTAATTTGACCGCGATTTGTCCATGATCCAAAGACATGCAACTTTGATTTTACTCATCCCTTTATTTTGTGCCTAATTATTAAGTCAAAGTGTGTCAATGTTTGGCAGGAAAGTTTGTGTGCTGTTAACAAATGCTAGTTACTGTTGTTCATCGCCCACTCCAAGTGGCCATATTTCCGAATGGAATACCCTGGTATTACTGACAGGGAAATGTTTTAATGGGAATGGCAGTTTCTGCCACTCAACAATTGCCAAACGTGTTGACATATTGCTTTCATTTTAAACCATACATTGTTGACAATCCACAGTTAAAATGAACAAGGGATAATCAAACATGCTAAATATATGTCCATGTCTATCCATAGTTGTTAATGGGTATCCAAACTCTTCCGAATTAGGGACAGCCGTGTATGTCCATGGAACCATGGACACCATCAGTTATCCATGTTCTGCCCCTGACCCGTTTACCATTGGTGGTTATCAAAATGTAACCATGGTCAACATCAGCAACAAGCCATGGTCATCAATGGACATTGCCCATGGTTGAACACTGTGAAACCATAAAGAACCATGGTTTGTCCCTGAACTTAACAATCTCGTAGAGGGATGAGGGGGTCAATTTGTGCCCCTGCACTGTGATGAGAAATAAAATCCATTAAACAACATACTCCCCAGTTACAATGATTGCAGGCTGACTAGACCTGATATATTGAGAAATATAGTAAGGAGGGGTTTAAGAAGGATTGGACTAGATTGTGTCCACTGAGAATTACCCTAATCTTCTTCGACATTGTTAAGAATCAGTGTTCGGCTAGCAGGGCGCCTGTAGATTTCAGGGACAGAATGTGCCAGGCGGATTTGGGGCTATTGAGGTGCTTTGGTGTATATGTGACTTTGGGACCAGCATGGCAGTCTGTGGTTGGTGTGCCACATTATTGGCACAGTTACAGATGCTATTTGTAGCTGCTTATGACGTTTGGCAGTTTGAAGAAGGATAAGACGGCACTCTTTGTGCTACAAAGTGTATGCTGATTTTTCTGGTGTTTGTTCGACATGCCTACCGCTTCCAATAAAGCTATTCATTGCATATGCCTTCCTTCCATCATTGGGTGTGTATAGTAAGTTGCCCGTGACTAGATTCAGGGGGCCCACAAATCTTCTGCTTGTTTGTGTGATAGCATCACCCTGGCAGGCTACTGCCAACAGAGCTGCATGACCCGCAACAGGAGGGTGCAAGCAAACCCAGGCTTTCCGAATGGATGTTCTGGTTGGCCTGGACACATATAGTTGGCACAAGATGACTGGTATTGCATTCTTCTAGGCATACCGGATCTGTTTCTTATGGTAGAATGTCTACTTCTTGAGTCGAGCAATGCAAGAATGTCCTCACCCTTCTCCCTGACAGGCATGTAGTAGGCCTGCTCCGGGTCCATGAGGCCAACATTTTGCTATGTCTTCAGCTTGATACTCCAGCTCTGGGCACCAGGTTGGCTTTTCCTCTGTGCTTTCCAGAGGCACAGAGGAAAAGGTAATGTGTGTCCAGGGGTTCAGGAGGTAGCAGAGTCAGACAGACACGGGCAAAGTGCCACTGCTTCATATGATCTGTCACTCAGGTGGTCTGGGCTCCGTTTTCTTTGTCTCCTCTGCTGTAGGTCATTAGTTTGCAGAGTGCTCCTCCCAGTTTTTCTGCTTTCCTTTGTTCTCCCCTCTTCGATGTTGGACCTCCGGCAGTTACCGAAGGTTCTCTCTTGGCCCGTGGAGCTGAGGTCCGATGAGAGGTTCTTTCGTCTCCTGTGGTCCTCCTTTGCTGGGCTCTTGGCAGTCTGGTTGCCATGCAGATAGCCATCCCCAGAACAGGTTTAGGATGTTATTGGACTCGTCTTTCTCATGCACTTGCGTTTTTTCAATGTCACTGGGCCTGGTAAGATCGTTGTTTTGTTCTCCCCTGTTCCCCTCCCTTGCCTTGTCGCGCTCTGAAGCACTTGTGTACGAGCGCGATAGAAATAAAATATCAATATCAACACGGTGCCAGGGAGTTTCAAAACCGCTCCAGGAAGAGTTCTTATTTGGCTTCCAAAACATTCTTCTTCCTGGGCCACTTATCCATTTACAACTGGAATCCAACATCCGAATTCTCACCGTGTTTCTTCGGACTTTCCATATCAGTTGCCGATCACATTTTTCCTCCCTACAAAGACTCTCCAGGATGCTGCCCCTTTGGAGATCATCATGTGCTGATGATGAACAGCATTCAGGACCTGGTGGGCCACGTGGGGATCACCAATAAACAGCACCCCAATGAAATATAGCCAATTAGCCCCACCCGGCTAGACAGCACCCGCTTGTTCATAGTTGCAGATGAACACCTTGGAGTCTTTCCCTTTGACATACCATTGCTGTGGGGTCATGGGCAGTATAGTGACTTGATCTTGGAATTGTTGCACTAGGGCTGTTTGCCTGGTCAGCATATCAAGGTTGCTGGGTACAGTCACCAGTTCTGGATCCAGGTTGCCAGCAACAGCAGCGTTGTCCATGGTTACAGCTCCAGCATTGACTCACAATCCCAACCGGTTGAAAACATTGGTGGGGCCACCGTCCTCACGATTCTACTTCTCTTCTGCCTCTGGGACATTTGGTGCTTTTATGGTAGTCTGTAGCCAGGTTAAGGGATGGTGCTTATCATATGATGGGTTATTTATAACGCGCTTAATACCCAGAGGTTTCTAAGCGCGGACCCGGGGATCGAACCTGTGGTGCTCCGTGTCGTCTTGCTTCTAGGCCGAGCACGTTGCCCCTGAGCTATCCTCCCCAGGCTTACTTGATTAGGCCCATTTGCTGTGGCTTGTCCTCACTGCTGGAGGCCCTGGTTCTCGCTATCTCACTGATGAGGAGCACATCCCCACCCCTGAGGCTTGAATTTTCCTGAAGGCTTTTTGGACAGGATGAAAGAATTATGGGCCGCACTATGATTGTCTATGTTTGGGGGGGGTGGTAAGTATGGTTACTTCGGTAGCCATGATGAATCCCGCAAATGGTATGAATTGTCACAGAGCAGGATGAGTGGGTACCTGGCACACAACATGGAATAATAGGCTGCCCTGAAGTTTAATTGGTGAGAAATCCAAACAAATTTGGTGGTCCAGATAAACATGGTTGGTGGAAGAGTCAGTTCATGATTTTGAGACGAGGATAACTAAGGGGCACTTTTATTAAGCAAAGGGCAAAGTTTCGGTTCTTCCCCACTCCTCTCCTCAATAGGGTCCGAAGTAACCTAAATGGAATAGCTTAGCGTCTCCCTCAGTCATTCACCAAAAGCAAAACGGCCATGTGTCAAAATCCCTTTGTGTCCAATAGAAAGCACGCGCCTTGAGTTGCTCTCTTTGGGCCTAATCCAGAGTCTGCTGTTCGTGCTCTTCGGGATATGCAGTGTTTCAGGGGATCCCAAATACTCTTTCTCTGTGTCCTGGATGCAGGTTGTTCGAGACCCACCTGTTGTGGCTGATCTGTTTGTCCCTTTCAAAAATTCTATGCATGATTGGATCCTCCTATGCAATCCTACAGATAAGGGGAGTACCGAACACTTTTACTCTGGAAAAATAGGAAAGTACTCCCAAAATATACTGATGGGAGGGTAAAAATACTCCCATCAAAAAATAGGAGATATGCACAGTGGACCTTGCGCCCCTGCTTTCACCCACACAGCTGCGGGGAATGTTTGCACCCGTAGTGCACGTAGTACCACAGGAAGAAACTAGTAATCTTACTGCCTGATCGGAAGCAATACACATGTATCTTTTAATGTGTACGCCTAACAAGGTGCAAAGGAATACATATTACACAAGCATTTCTGGTTTTTGGTTAAAACATAGTTTTACTAACTTGTAAAATACTCCCATTGGAAATTGGACTTATGTTTTGACTCCCGAAAAATTGTTTTACACCCAACTTTAAAAAATAGGGAGAAAAATACTTCCACTTCCAAATCTTATCTACCTATGGATGGTGTTGCTATTCCAGGGTCTGGGAAGTAGGCTCAGGGGCTTAGTTCACAACTGGCTACCTCAATGTACTAGGGTCCTTAACCCCAAGACACTTGTCTGTTGCTTATCCCTTTTGTAAGCGCCCTGTCCTTTGGTGATATGACTCCATCTAGTACCTCTTTCTGCCTCTGAAGTCTGCCCTGGAGGGACCCGATTACCCACCCCCTCCACCCCCTGCCAGTACTCCCTTTCACTCTTTGGCTTATTTTACACATATTTTATTCCGATCACTTCTTATAGTGCTACTACACTAATCTAATGAGATATCAGTGAGATTCCCCCAATAAGCCAAAGCCTTTTTCCCCCAAATGGACTCGCCAACCCACCCCACACTCTCCCACTCTCCCACTGCACATGTCCTCCTCTTTCCCCATCCCCACCTGTAGCCTGATAGTAATACACCCCTTTTCCCCCTCCTGGTGTCATTTTGAGCACTTTTCATTTTCGGCTTCCCTCAGTATTCCTGTGGGAATCACATGCATCGAGCAGCTATTCATTTCTGAAAAGTCTCTTAGCCTCTCTTCTGCAAAGCACCATGGGAGATATATACACGTTTTGGGGGAGCAGGCGCAACCTCTTCTCCATCATTTTTTTTTAATAACTACATCATAGACTGATTTTGACCTGTTTTGACACCAATATTGTTATGCATATAAGTTGTTCGGCTTTAAGAACTCCTAATTTTTGCCGGCAAAGCACAGTGAGATTAAATTATTTGCCAATGGATCACATATTTTGGTCAAGCAGTGTATCTGGGATTCTTTCACACAAACTTACAGTTTGCTGTTATGCATTTTGTTAAGAAAAATAGAATATCCATAAGTTGAGACTTTCTTTTTTGTGTGTCAAAGTAGCAGATATCATAGCTCTACACTAAGCTTTAAAAGGGGGTTGTGTTATTGCTTGCATTCATTGTCCAATGATAAGGAATTTGGTAGGTCACTGGAGCCATGTGCAGGTTTTCAGTCCAAAACATTAAATCACAGCACCAATTACTCTAACATTTACATGTTGGAAAAGACACTGCTCATAACAAAGAAACATGTTAAAAAAGTAACTGCCCAGGCTTTCCAAATCAATCTGTGCTCCGTATGATGCATAGCAGGTGAAGCCCGCAAAATGAGTTCCGTGCCTAATGTGCCAGAGCTCAGAAACTGTATGTTTGACCCTCCTTGTGTTGAGCAGGGTGGGCCCAGAAGGTGACATTTTCGGCCCTGGGCAGGTGGAGAGAGGAGGAAGGGGACCTGTTTTTCCAGGTTTATAGTGATATTTTCGAATTTAACAATTTTGAATGCATTAATTTCGAATCAAAAATGTCGAGAAAAAAAATGTTGAATTTTTTTTTTTTAATGGGGGGGTTCCCCAACCCCTCTTTTTAAATAACCCTTTTTTTTACTAGCCAAACCCCCCCAAAAAACATATAAAATAAAAAAAATATTCGAATATTTTTTTTCAACATTTTTTTCTCCCGAAATTAATGCATTCGAAATTATTCATTCGACATTTTAACTGGACACCGTTTTTCCAGTAAAGGCTGCAGGAGCTTAGTCTTTCAACGCAAAAAAGTGAAATTAAATGCTTTCGTTCAGTACCGGTGCAGTTTTTCAGGCTTTGAGAAGTACAGGTACTGACACGCTAAAAAGAAAAAGTGCAGGTACTGACGGCCGGGTAGGACCGGGCCATTTAAAGCACTGACTCAAACCCCTTCACCACACACTTCCCCCCACCCAAACCCGGTGAAACCTTTCACCTTACCCGGTGAAGCCCTTCACCCTTCTCCTGCCCTCATCTCGCACCCTTGCTTCCCACCAGCACCTCTGCGGCATCAGGAACATTGCGAGCTTTCCCGCCTGTCGATCACCGGCCGATGACAACCAGAAAAAGCCGGGATGCATTTTTGTCGATCGACAGAAGCTGTCCATCTGTCGGAAGTTTATACAGACACCCAGTACCGTTTTTCTTAATACTGGGTTTTATTGTGCAGTTATAAGGAACTGTTCTGTCATCTAGATTGTGTTTTAAGCGATGTAGGGCGCAGGATGCCACTTGGCAGGAAATGAACGCCTCCCACAGAATGTAAACCTTGGAGACACTGATGACAAGGTGGGTAAATCCAGCTCAGGCTTTGGTAGATAAGGGGGGCTTCAAACCTGTAATCCAGATTATTTATTTATTTATTTATTATTCAAAGTACTCTCATGCAACCTAGAGATTGCTTCAGAGCGTGGTGACCCCCTGCCAGGCACCGTTTTCACTAGAGATGCAGGGATCATCACCCTCCAACCTGGGGAGCGAGGGTGAATATCCCTGCATCCCTAATGAAAGGGGCGCCTGGCAGGGGGTCGGTGCAACACAATGAAATGTCCACTTTTTTTTGTTGCAAAGCCTGAAGTTACACGCGAAAACTTCAGGCTGTAGAAAAAAAGCATTGCCTTTTCATTGTGTCGCGACACCCTGCCAAACACCCCTTGCATTAGAGACAGGGATCATCGCCTCTGCTGCTCCAATGAAAGGGGTGTCTGGCAGGGGGTTGGTGCAGTGACACCATAAAAAGGCGAGGATTTTTTTTTCTAAAGCCTAAAGCTCTTGCTTGCAAGTGAGAGCCTAGGATCCTGGAGGACTGGAGTTAGCAGAGGACATTAGGGAGCCCCGGAAGGGCGTGTCTCAGACACAATTTTTGGAGAATGTCAGGGCTCAGCCCGGCTAGCCCAGGCCCACTTAAAGCACTAGTTACAACGCTTTTTCATCTGAATGTCATTTTTGTGTTTGTGGTCTATAGACCACCGAGCCCAAGCGTGACTCAACAAAAGAGCGCCAGGCTAAGGGCCACCACACAGCACGTTACACATGGGCCTATCAGAATGGAGACAGCAAATGGCAATGGAGCAGCCCCCAAGAAAGATGGGGGGAATGTTGGTGATAATGGATGAGCGGAGCACAAGGAGGGATGTGTGGGAGGCGCAGAGTGCAAAGGGGCTTGTGGGAACCCCCCAAAATAAGCGGAGGGAGGAGGAAAAACAAAGAGCAACATTGTGGAGGGTGGCCGTCACCGGGCAACTTTGCTCTTTTATTCGTAGTCTTTGGACCCCAAAATATTTTTTGTTATTTTCTTTTTGAGTGATCTTGATAGAAACTGCCCAGGGGATCTTGTATATCCACAGGTACTATTTGTGATCCCACTGGTTTTGATCAACTTTTATTTTCAATTTGTCACACTTAATATATGAGTAATTTTTAGTGGCAGCTTGATAAAAATAAGTATTTGTGTGTCACTCTTTATTTTGCGTTTTGTTCTTTAATGCTTAACTGTTTCGCACGGTGAACTAAGTCAACCAGCCTCCCCAGAGCACTTGGTAGAGTTGTAGGTCTTGGCGCTTGGCCGGTGTTAGCACAGCTGAGCCAAAATGCATCTTCAAGAGCTGCTCTGTCTGCAGACTTCTGCATATGATGTTGTGGGATTTTCTCTGGAGCAAATTAATTATTCAGCCCTTTTGGCCTTATTTAGCCCCTACAGCGGCTATTCTCTCACCTGCTAACTTTAAGAGGAATGCACAAAGGCAAAATGTCGACCCAGGTGCCAGGGCGGACACAAGTAAAAAGGAACAGAATATCTGTGACATAGCTTGAGACCGCCCCGGTGACGCACTGCGACTTACTTGCGCGAACAGGGGTGCGCATGCGGATGAACGTAATTGTATGCTCTTTTTTCACTAATATCGCTGTAACCCCTTATCACACAAAGCAAAGAAATGAAATGTCTTCTATTCTTGATTAATATTAGCTAAGCAATAAATGGAAAGCAGGAGCAATGTTACGATATGGCACCGAGAATCATTAACAAATGAGTTACAAATTCGGAAAATGTATGAAAGTATGTGATCTGCACTCGTAATAAAATGTAAGGTTGGAGAATGCACCCCCATCCTCCGGGAGCTGCATTTTCCCATTTCTCACTTTCCCCCAGAGGCTCAATGTGACCCAAGCCCTGGTTCTCTCTAGGCTTGACTATTGCAATAGCCTTATGCTGAATCTACCATCTTCCACTCTGCGACCCTTCCAGCTAATCCAGAATAGGGCAGCACGATTTATCCTTGGTCTTAAGCCCAGGAACAGCATCTCTCCTGCACTAAAATGTCTTCGCTGGCTCCCGGTTGCTGCACGGATTAAATTCAAATCCCTCTGCATCATCCACAAGGCTGTCTGGGCCCAGGGACCCCACTATCAACTTTATCTTACTAAATACTCCCCCTCTAGACCACTACGCTCCCCTGGCTCTAACTCTCTGTGTGTAAAGCGTGTTGCTAAACAGAGGGCAGGTGGTCGTTCGCTTTCCTCAGCTGGGTCCCTCCTATGGAACAGCCTCCCTCTGCGCCTTGAGCAGGATCTTCTTGAATTCTGGAAGCAAGACTCTCCCCTCTTTACCTCCTCCTTCCCTTCTCCCCCTTGCTAATCCCACCGTTTCTGTGTTTGGGTCTCCTGGGCCCTTATGCTTCCTCAGGGCCCTGACCTCCCGCACCCAATCGTCCCAGCTCCTGTCTGTCTGCACTTGCACTTACACTCTCCGCCCTGGTGGCTTGCACTTACACCCCTCGTGCCTCCAGACCGTGTAGCACTCAACATTCCTAGCACTTCATCTGTGGCTCACCCATGAACTCAGACCCCACAGCACTGACCTCCTGCCTCTTCCTTGCTGCACTTGCACGTTCTGAATAATCACATGGCATAGTAGGGTCATCCTTTTTTCCACTCCCCCACACTGCTCTTATTTTATTGTGCTTTTAATGTATTTAATGTATTTCCCACCCCTGCTGCCTCCCCGGCCCCGTGGGTGCTTTGAAACAGTATTGTCTTATTGTATAAGCACCTAAAAAGTAAACAGTAAATAAATAAATAGATCACTGACCTCCCACACCCGACATGTAAGCTTCTGGGTGCGTCCCATAAGTACAGCGCTCCAGTGCATTCCAGCTAGGACGTTTATCGCTTTGTAAATACCATACATACATACAACGCATTGAGTAAGTACATTTCATAGAGAGGGACCAACAACACAAACGACATGCTCTAAGACAAAATCTAATTTGAATAAGTTGTATGCAATAACACTTGCAAACATTGTTTTTCCTGCATCTCCCCGCATATTCAGAGGTCCAGAGAGGGCAAGATTGGGGCGCATCGGCTTCAGCGAGTATGTGCAGGAACCAGATAGCTATTCCTGCTGCGTGGGAGTCAGAGGGCCATCTTGTCAGGTAGTGTCTAGAGTCTGAACTGGGGCTGCAGGCAAGAAAAAGAAATATGCATGTATTTTGGAATGTATGTATGAGTGCATGCAAGGGCTTATGTCTGTAAGTGCGTATGTGAATGACGGAGTGTACGTTTGCTGTTCGGATGTGCGTGTGAATAACAGCAGGCGTGTTGTTGTGGTGCGCATGTGGAAATGAGAGAGTGCATGTTGTTTGGGCGCATGTGAATGAGAGAGTGCATGTTGTTTGGGCGCATGTGAATGAGAGAGTGCATGTTGTTTGGGCACATGTGAATGAGAGAGTGCATGTTGTTATGGTGTGCATGTGAATGAGCGAGTGCATGTTGTTTGGGCGCATGTGAATGAGAGAGTGCATGTTGTTATGCTGTGCATGTGAATGAGAGAGTGCATGTTGTTTGGGCACATGTGAATGAGAGAGTGCATGTTGTTATGGTGTGCATGTGAATGAGAGAGTGCATGTTGTTATGGTGTGCATGTGAATGAGAGAGTGCATGTTGTTATGGTGCACATGTGAATGAGAGAGTGCATGTTGTTATGGTGTGCATGTGAATGAGAGAGCGCATGTTGTTATGGTGTGCATGTGAATGAGAGAGTGCATGTTGTTATGGTGCGCATGTGAATGAGAGAGTGCATGTTGTTTGGGGCATGTGAATGAGAAAGTGCATGTTGTTATGATGCATGTGAATGAGAGAGTGCATGTTGTTTGGGCGCATGTGAATGAGAGAGTGCATGCTTATTGGGCACATGTGAATGAGAGAGTGCATGTTGTTATGGTGTGCATGTGAATGAGAGAGTGCATGTTGTTATGGTGTGCATGTGAATGAGAGAGTGCATGTTGTTTGGGCGCATGTGAATGAGAGAGTGCATGTTGTTATGGTGTATGTGAATGAGAGAGTGCATGTTGTTTGGGCGCATGTGAATGAGAGAGTGCATGTTGTTGTGGTGTGCATGTGAATGAGAGAGTGCATGTTGTTATGGTGTGCATGTGAATGAGAGAGTGCATGTTGTTATGGTGCGCATGTGAATGAGAGAGTGCATGTTGTTTGGGCGCATGTGAATGAGAGAGTGCATGTTGTTATGGTGTGCATGTGAATGAGAGAGTGCATGTTGTTTGGGCGCATGTGAATGAGAGAGTGCATGTTGTTAGGTGCGCGTGTGAATGAGAGAGTGCATGTTGTTATGGTGTTCATGTGAATGAGAGAGTGCATGTTGTTTGGGCGCATGTGAATGAGAGAGTGCATGTTGTTTGGGCGCATGTGAATGAGAGAGTGCATGTTGTTTGGGCGCATGTGAATGAGAGAGTGCATGTTGTTATGGTGTGCATGTGAATGAGAGAGTGCATGTTGTTATGGTGTGCATGTGAATGAGAGAGTGCATGTTGTTTGGGCGCATGTGAATGAGAGAGTGCATGTTGTTTGGGCGCATGTGAATGAGAGATTGCATGTTGTTAGGTGCGCATGTGAATGAGAGAGTGCATGTTGTTATGGTGTGCATGTGAATGAGAGAGTGCATGTTGTTTGGGCGCATGTGAATGAGAGAGTGCATGTTGTTAGGTGCGCATGTGAATGAGAGAGTGCATGTTGTTATGGTGTGCATGTGAATGAGAGAGTGCATGTTGTTTGGGCGCATGTGAATGAGAGAGTGCATGTTGTTTGGGCGCATGTGAATGAGAGAGTGCATGTTGTTTGGGCGCATGTGAATGAGAGAGTGCATGTTGTTATGGTGTGCATGTGAATGAGAGAGTGCATGTTGTTATGGTGTGCATGTGAATGAGAGAGTGCATGTTGTTATGGTGTGCATGTGAATGAGAGAGTGCATGTTGTTATGGTGCGCATGTGAATGAGAGAGTGCATGTTGTTTGGGCGCATGTGAATGAGAGAGTGCATGTTGTTATGGTGTGCATGTGATTGAGAGAGTGCATGTTGTTATGGTGTGCATGTGAATGAGAGAGTGCATGTTGTTATGGTGTGCATGTGAATGAGAGAGTGCATGTTGTTATGGTGTGCATGTGAATGAGAGAGTGCATGTTGTTATGGTGCATGTGAATGAGAGAGTGCCAGTTGTTATGGTGGGCATGTGAATGAGAGAGTGCATGTTGTTATGGTGTGCATGTGAATGAGAGAGTGCATGTTGTTATGGTGTGCATGTGAATGAGAGAGTGCATGTTGTTATGGTGTACATGTGAATGAGAGAGTGCATGTTGTTATGGTGCGCATGTGAATGAGAGCGTGCATGTTGTTTGGGCACATGTGAATGGAAGAGTGCATGTTGTTTGGGCGCATGTGAATGAGAGAGTGCATGTTGCTATGGTGTGCATGTGAATGAGAGAGTGCATGTTGTTATGGTGTGCATGTGAATGAGAGAGTGCATGTTGTTATGGTGCGCATGTGAATGAGAGAGTGCATGTTGTTATGGTGTGAATGTGAATGAGAGAGTGCATGTTGTTTGGGTGCATGTGAATGAGAGAGTGCATGTTGTTATGGTGTGCATGTGAATGAGAGAGTGCATGTTGTTATGGTGTGCATGTGAATGAGAGAGTGCATGTTGTTTGGGCGCATGTGAATGAGAGAGTGCATGTTGTTATGGTGTATGTGAATGAGAGAGTGCATGTTGTTTGGGCGCATGTGAATGAGAGAGTGCATGTTGTTGTGGTGTGTATGTGAATGAGAGAGTGCATGTTGTTATGGTGTGCATGTGAATGAGAGAGTGCATGTTGTTATGGTGCGCATGTGAATGAGAGAGTGCATGTTGTTTGGGCGCATGTGAATGAGAGAGTGCATGTTGTTATGGTGTGCATGTGAATGAGAGAGTGCATGTTGTTTGGGCGCATGTGAATGAGAGAGTGCATGTTGTTAGGTGCGCGTGTGAATGAGAGAGTGCATGTTGTTATGGTGTTCATGTGAATGAGAGAGTGCATGTTGTTTGGGCGCATGTGAATGAGAGAGTGCATGTTGTTTGGGCGCATGTGAATGAGAGAGTGCATGTTGTTTGGGCGCATGTGAATGAGAGAGTGCATGTTGTTATGGTGTGCATGTGAATGAGAGAGTGCATGTTGTTTGGGCGCATGTGAATGAGAGAGTGCATGTTGTTTGGGCGCATGTGAATGAGAGATTGCATGTTGTTAGGTGCGCATGTGAATGAGAGAGTGCATGTTGTTATGGTGTGCATGTGAATGAGAGAGTGCATGTTGTTTGGGCGCATGTGAATGAGAGAGTGCATGTTGTTAGGTGCGCATGTGAATGAGAGAGTGCATGTTGTTATGGTGTGCATGTGAATGAGAGAGTGCATGTTGTTTGGGCGCATGTGAATGAGAGAGTGCATGTTGTTTGGGCGCATGTGAATGAGAGAGTGCATGTTGTTTGGGCGCATGTGAATGAGAGAGTGCATGTTGTTATGGTGTGCATGTGAATGAGAGAGTGCATGTTGTTATGGTGTGCATGTGAATGAGAGAGTGCATGTTGTTTGGGCGCATGTGAATGAGAGAGTGCATGTTGTTTGGGCGCATGTGAATGAGAGAGTGCATGTTGTTTGGGCGCATGTGAATGAGAGAGTGCATGTTGTTATGGTGTGCATGTGAATGAGAGAGTGCATGTTGTTATGGTGTGCATGTGAATGAGAGAGTGCATGTTGTTATGGTGTGCATGTGAATGAGAGAGTGCATGTTGTTATGGTGCGCATGTGAATGAGAGAGTGCATGTTGTTTGGGCGCATGTGAATGAGAGAGTGCATGTTGTTATGGTGTGCATGTGATTGAGAGAGTGCATGTTGTTATGGTGTGCATGTGAATGAGAGAGTGCATGTTGTTATGGTGTGCATGTGAATGAGAGAGTGCATGTTGTTATGGTGTGCATGTGAATGAGAGAGTGCATGTTGTTATGGTGCATGTGAATGAGAGAGTGCCAGTTGTTATGGTGGGCATGTGAATGAGAGAGTGCATGTTGTTATGGTGTGCATGTGAATGAGAGAGTGCATGTTGTTATGGTGTGCATGTGAATGAGAGAGTGCATGTTGTTATGGTGTACATGTGAATGAGAGAGTGCATGTTGTTATGGTGCGCATGTGAATGAGAGCGTGCATGTTGTTTGGGCACATGTGAATGGAAGAGTGCATGTTGTTTGGGCGCATGTGAATGAGAGAGTGCATGTTGTTATGGTGTGCATGTGAATGAGAGAGTGCATGTTGTTATGGTGTGCATGTGAATGAGAGAGTGCATATTGTTATGGTGCGCATGTGAATGAGAGACTGCATGTTGTTTGGGCGCATGTGAATGAGAGAGTGCATGTTGTTATGGTGCATGTGAATGAGAGAGTGCATGTTGTTATGGTGTGCATGTGAATGAGAGAGTGCATGTTGTTATGGTGTGAATGTGAATGAGAGAGTGCATGTTGTTTGGGTGCATGTGAATGAGAGAGTGCATGTTGTTATGGTGTGCATGTGAATGAGAGAGTGCATGTTGTTTGGGCGCATGTGAATGAGAGAGTGCATGTTGTTAGGTGCGCATGTGAATGAGAGAGTGCATGTTGTTATGGTGTGCATGTGAATGAGAGAGTGCATGTTGTTTGGGCGCATGTGAATGAGAGAGTGCATGTTGTTTGGGCGCATGTGAATGAGAGAGTGCATGTTGTTTGGGCGCATGTGAATGAGAGAGTGCATGTTGTTATGGTGTGCATGTGAATGAGAGAGTGCATGTTGTTATGGTGTGCATGTGAATGAGAGAGTGCATGTTGTTTGGGCGCATGTGAATGAGAGAGTGCATGTTGTTTGGGCGCATGTGAATGAGAGAGTGCATGTTGTTTGGGCGCATGTGAATGAGAGAGTGCATGTTGTTATGGTGTGCATGTGAATGAGAGAGTGCATGTTGTTATGGTGTGCATGTGAATGAGAGAGTGCATGTTATTATGGTGTGCATGTGAATGAGAGAGTGCATGTTGTTATGGAGCGCATGTGAATGAGAGAGTGCATGTTGTTTGGGCGCATGTGAATGAGAGAGTGCATGTTTGGGCGCATGTGAATGAGAGAGTGCATGTTGCTATGGTGTGCATGTGAATGAGAGAGTGCATGTTGTTATGGTGTGCATGTGAATGAGAGAGTGCATGTTGTTATGGTGTGCATGTGAATGAGAGAGTGCATGTTGTTATGGTGCATGTGAATGAGAGAGTGCATGTTGTTATGGTGTGCATGTGAATGACAGAGTGCATGTTGTTATGGTGTGCATGTGAATGAGCGAGTGCATGTTGTTATGGTGTGCATGTGAATGAGAGAGTGCATGTTGTTATGGTGTGCATGTGAATGAGAGAGTGCATGTTGTTTGGGCGCATGTGAATGAGAGAGTGCATGTTGTTTGGGCGCATGTGAATGAGAGAGTGCATGTTGTTTGGGCGCATGTGAATGAGAGAGTGCATGTTGTTATGGTGTGCATGTGAATGAGAGAGTGCATGTTGTTATGGTGTGCATGTGAATGAGAGAGTGCATGTTGTTATGGTGTGCATGTGAATGAGAGAGTGCATGTTGTTATGGTGCGCATGTGAATGAGAGAGTGCATGTTGTTTGGGCGCATGTGAATGAGAGAGTGCATGTTGTTATGGTGTGCATGTGATTGAGAGAGTGCATGTTGTTATGGTGTGCATGTGAATGAGAGAGTGCATGTTGTTATGGTGTGCATGTGAATGAGAGAGTGCATGTTGTTATGGTGTGCATGTGAATGAGAGAGTGCATGTTGTTATGGTGCATGTGAATGAGAGAGTGCCAGTTGTTATGGTGGGCATGTGAATGAGAGAGTGCATGTTGTTATGGTGTGCATGTGAATGAGAGAGTGCATGTTGTTATGGTGTGCATGTGAATGAGAGAGTGCATGTTGTTATGGTGTACATGTGAATGAGAGAGTGCATGTTGTTATGGTGCGCATGTGAATGAGAGCGTGCATGTTGTTTGGGCACATGTGAATGGAAGAGTGCATGTTGTTTGGGCGCATGTGAATGAGAGAGTGCATGTTGTTATGGTGTGCATGTGAATGAGAGAGTGCATGTTGTTATGGTGTGCATGTGAATGAGAGAGTGCATGTTGTTATGGTGCGCATGTGAATGAGAGAGTGCATGTTGTTATGGTGTGAATGTGAATGAGAGAGTGCATGTTGTTTGGGTGCATGTGAATGAGAGAGTGCATGTTGTTATGGTGTGCATGTGAATGAGAGAGTGCATGTTGTTATGGTGTGCATGTGAATGAGAGAGTGCATGTTGTTTGGGCGCATGTGAATGAGAGAGTGCATGTTGTTATGGTGTATGTGAATGAGAGAGTGCATGTTGTTTGGGCGCATGTGAATGAGAGAGTGCATGTTGTTGTGGTGTGTATGTGAATGAGAGAGTGCATGTTGTTATGGTGTGCATGTGAATGAGAGAGTGCATGTTGTTATGGTGCGCATGTGAATGAGAGAGTGCATGTTGTTTGGGCGCATGTGAATGAGAGAGTGCATGTTGTTATGGTGTGCATGTGAATGAGAGAGTGCATGTTGTTTGGGCGCATGTGAATGAGAGAGTGCATGTTGTTAGGTGCGCGTGTGAATGAGAGAGTGCATGTTGTTATGGTGTTCATGTGAATGAGAGAGTGCATGTTGTTTGGGCGCATGTGAATGAGAGAGTGCATGTTGTTTGGGCGCATGTGAATGAGAGAGTGCATGTTGTTTGGGCGCATGTGAATGAGAGAGTGCATGTTGTTATGGTGTGCATGTGAATGAGAGAGTGCATGTTGTTATGGTGTGCATGTGAATGAGAGAGTGCATGTTGTTTGGGCGCATGTGAATGAGAGAGTGCATGTTGTTTGGGCGCATGTGAATGAGAGATTGCATGTTGTTAGGAGCGCATGTGAATGAGAGAGTGCATGTTGTTATGGTGTGCATGTGAATGAGAGAGTGCATGTTGTTTGGGCGCATGTGAATGAGAGAGTGCATGTTGTTAGGTGCGCATGTGAATGAGAGAGTGCATGTTGTTATGGTGTGCATGTGAATGAGAGAGTGCATGTTGTTTGGGCGCATGTGAATGAGAGAGTGCATGTTGTTTGGGCGCATGTGAATGAGAGAGTGCATGTTGTTTGGGCGCATGTGAATGAGAGAGTGCATGTTGTTATGGTGTGCATGTGAATGAGAGAGTGCATGTTGTTATGGTGTGCATGTGAATGAGAGAGTGCATGTTGTTTGGGCGCATGTGAATGAGAGAGTGCATGTTGTTTGGGCGCATGTGAATGAGAGAGTGCATGTTGTTTGGGCGCATGTGAATGAGAGAGTGCATGTTGTTATGGTGTGCATGTGAATGAGAGAGTGCATGTTGTTATGGTGTGCATGTGAATGAGAGAGTGCATGTTGTTATGGTGTGCATGTGAATGAGAGAGTGCATGTTGTTATGGTGCGCATGTGAATGAGAGAGTGCATGTTGTTTGGGCGCATGTGAATGAGAGAGTGCATGTTGTTATGGTGTGCATGTGATTGAGAGAGTGCATGTTGTTATGGTGTGCATGTGAATGAGAGAGTGCATGTTGTTATGGTGTGCATGTGAATGAGAGAGTGCATGTTGTTATGGTGTGCATGTGAATGAGAGAGTGCATGTTGTTATGGTGCATGTGAATGAGAGAGTGCCAGTTGTTATGGTGGGCATGTGAATGAGAGAGTGCATGTTGTTATGGTGTGCATGTGAATGAGAGAGTGCATGTTGTTATGGTGTGCATGTGAATGAGAGAGTGCATGTTGTTATGGTGTACATGTGAATGAGAGAGTGCATGTTGTTATGGTGCGCATGTGAATGAGAGCATGCATGTTGTTTGGGCACATGTGAATGGAAGAGTGCATGTTGTTTGGGCGCATGTGAATGAGAGAGTGCATGTTGTTATGGTGTGCATGATGAGAGAGTGCATGTTGTTATGGTGTGCATGTGAATGAGAGAGTGCATGTTGTTATGGTGCGCATGTGAATGAGAGACTGCATGTTGTTTGGGCGCATGTGAATGAGAGAGTGCATGTTGTTATGGTGCATGTGAATGAGAGAGTGCATGTTGTTATGGTGTGCATGTGAATGAGAGAGTGCATGTTGTTATGGTGTGAATGTGAATGAGAGAGTGCATGTTGTTTGGGTGCATGTGAATGAGAGAGTGCATGTTGTTATGGTGTGCATGTGAATGAGAGAGTGCATGTTGTTTGGGCGCATGTGAATGAGAGAGTGCATGTTGTTAGGTGCGCATGTGAATGAGAGAGTGCATGTTGTTATGGTGTGCATGTGAATGAGAGAGTGCATGTTGTTTGGGCGCATGTGAATGAGAGAGTGCATGTTGTTTGGGCGCATGTGAATGAGAGAGTGCATGTTGTTTGGGCGCATGTGAATGAGAGAGTGCATGTTGTTATGGTGTGCATGTGAATGAGAGAGTGCATGTTGTTATGGTGTGCATGTGAATGAGAGAGTGCATGTTGTTTGGGCGCATGTGAATGAGAGAGTGCATGTTGTTTGGGCGCATGTGAATGAGAGAGTGCATGTTGTTTGGGCGCATGTGAATGAGAGAGTGCATGTTGTTATGGTGTGCATGTGAATGAGAGAGTGCATGTTGTTATGGTGTGCATGTGAATGAGAGAGTGCATGTTATTATGGTGTGCATGTGAATGAGAGAGTGCATGTTGTTATGGAGCGCATGTGAATGAGAGAGTGCATGTTGTTTGGGCGCATGTGAATGAGAGAGTGCATGTTTGGGCGCATGTGAATGAGAGAGTGCATGTTGCTATGGTGTGCATGTGAATGAGAGAGTGCATGTTGTTATGGTGTGCATGTGAATGAGAGAGTGCATGTTGTTATGGTGTGCATGTGAATGAGAGAGTGCATGTTGTTATGGTGCATGTGAATGAGAGAGTGCATGTTGTTATGGTGTGCATGTGAATGACAGAGTGCATGTTGTTATGGTGTGCATGTGAATGAGAGAGTGCATGTTGTTATGGTGTGCATGTGAATGAGAGAGTGCATGTTGTTATGGTGTGCATGTGAATGAGAGAGTGCATGTTGTTATGGTGCGCATGTGAATGAGAGAGTGCATGTTGTTTGGGCACATGTGAATGGAAGAGTGCATGTTGTTTGGGCGCATGTGAATGAGAGAGTGCATGTTGTTATGGTGTGCATGTGAATGAGAGAGTGCATGTTGTTATGGTGTGCATGTGAATGAGAGAGTGCATGTTGTTATGGTGCGCATGTGAATGAGAGAGTGCATGTTGTTTGGGCGCATGTGAATGAGAGAGTGCATGTTGTTATGGTGCATATGAATGAGAGAGTGCATGTTGTTATGGTGTGCATGTGAATGAGAGAGTGCATGTTGTTATGGTGTGAATGTGAATGAGAGATTGCATGTTGTTTGGGTGCATGTGAATGAGAGAGTGCATGTTGTTATGGTGTGCATGTGAATGAGAGAGTGCATGTTGTTATGGTGTGCATGTGAATGAGAGAGTGCATCTTGTTATAGTGTGCATGTGAATGAGAGAGTGCATGTTGTTTGGTGCGCATGTGAATGAGAGAGTGCATGTTGTTATGGTGTGCATGTGAATGAGAGAGTGCATGTTGTTTGGGCGCATGTGAATGAGAGAGTGCATGTTGTTTGGGCGCATGTGAATGAGAGAGTGCATGTTGTTTGGGCGCATGTGAATGAGAGAGTGCATGTTGTTATGGTGTGCATGTGAATGAGAGAGTGCATGCTGTTATGGTGTGCATGTGAATGAGAGAGTGCATGTTGTTTGGGCGCATGTGAATGAGAGAGTGCATGTTGTTTGGGCGCATGTGAATGAGAGAGTGCATGTTGTTAGGTGCGCATGTGAATGAGAGAGTGCATGTTGTTATGGTGTGCATGTGAATGAGAGAGTGCATGTTGTTATGGTGTGAATGTGAATGAGAGAGTGCATGTTGTTTGGGTGCATGTGAATGAGAGAGTGCATGTTGTTATGGTGTGCATGTGAATGAGAGAGTGCATGTTGTTATGGTGTGCATGTGAATGAGAGAGTGCATCTTGTTATGGTGTGCATGTGAATGAGAGAGTGCATGTTGTTAGGTGCGCGTGTGAATGAGAGAGTGCATGTTGTTATGGTGTTCATGTGAATGAGAGAGTGCATGTTGTTTGGGCGCATGTGAATGAGAGAGTGCATGTTGTTTGGGCGCATGTGAATGAGAGAGTGCATGTTGTTTGGGCGCATGTGAATGAGAGAGTGCATGTTGTTATGGTGTGCATGTGAATGAGAGAGTGCATGTTGTTATGGTGTGCATGTGAATGAGAGAGTGCATGTTGTTTGGGCGCATGTGAATGAGAGAGTGCATGTTGTTTGGGCGCATGTGAATGAGAGATTGCATGTTGTTAGGTGCGCATGTGAATGAGAGAGTGCATGTTGTTATGGTGTGCATGTGAATGAGAGAGTGCATGTGGTTTGGGCGCATGTGAATGAGAGAGTGCATGTTGTTAGGTGCGCATGTGAATGAGAGAGTGCATGTTGTTATGGTGTGCATGTGTGAATGAGAGAGTGCATGTTGTTATGGTGTGCATGTGAATGAGAGAGTGCATGTTATTATGGTGTGCATGTGAATGAGAGAGTGCATGTTGTTTGGGCGCATGTGAATGAGAGAGTGCATGTTGTTATGGTGTGCATGTGAATGAGAGAGTGCATGTTGTTATGGTGTGCATGTGAATGAGAGAGTGCATGTTGTTATGGTGCGCATGTGAATGAGAGAGCGCATGTTGTTTGGGCACATGTGAATGGAAGAGTGCATGTTGTTTGGGCGCATGTGAATGAGAGAGTGCATGTTGTTATGGTGTGCATGTGAATGAGAGAGTGCATGTTGTTATGGTGCGCATGTGAATGAGAGAGTGCATGTTGTTATGGTGCGCATGTGAATGAGAGAGTGCATGTTGTTTGGGCGCATGTGAATGAGAGAGTGCATGTTGTTATGGTGCATATGAATGAGAGAGTGCATGTTGTTATGGTGTGCATGTGAATGAGAGAGTGCATGTTGTTATGGTGTGAATGTGAATGAGAGAGTGCATGTTGTTTGGGTGCATGTGAATGAGAGAGTGCATGTTGTTATGGTGTGCATGTGAATGAGAGAGTGCATGTTGTTATGGTGTGCATGTGAATGAGAGAGTGCATCTTGTTATAGTGTGCATGTGAATGAGAGAGTGCATGTTGTTTGGTGCGCATGTGAATGAGAGAGTGCATGTTGTTATGGTGTGCATGTGAATGAGAGAGTGCATGCTGTTATGGTGTGCATGTGAATGAGAGAGTGCATGTTGTTTGGGCGCATGTGAATGAGAGAGTGCATGTTGTTTGGGCGCATGTGAATGAGAGAGTGCATGTTGTTAGGTGCGCATGTGAATGAGAGAGTGCATGTTGTTATGGTGTGCATGTGAATGAGAGAGTGCATGTTGTTATGGTGTGAATGTGAATGAGAGAGTGCATGTTGTTTGGGTGCATGTGAATGAGAGAGTGCATGTTGTTATGGTGTGCATGTGAATGAGAGAGTGCATGTTGTTATGGTGTGCATGTGAATGAGAGAGTGCATCTTGTTATGGTGTGCATGTGAATGAGAGAGTGCATGTTGTTAGGTGCGCGTGTGAATGAGAGAGTGCATGTTGTTATGGTGTTCATGTGAATGAGAGAGTGCATGTTGTTTGGGCGCATGTGAATGAGAGAGTGCATGTTGTTTGGGCGCATGTGAATGAGAGAGTGCATGTTGTTTGGGCGCATGTGAATGAGAGAGTGCATGTTGTTATGGTGTGCATGTGAATGAGAGAGTGCATGTTGTTATGGTGTGCATGTGAATGAGAGAGTGCATGTTGTTTGGGCGCATGTGAATGAGAGAGTGCATGTTGTTTGGGCGCATGTGAATGAGAGATTGCATGTTGTTAGGTGCGCATGTGAATGAGAGAGTGCATGTTGTTATGGTGTGCATGTGAATGAGAGAGTGCATGTTGTTTGGGCGCATGTGAATGAGAGAGTGCATGTTGTTAGGTGCGCATGTGAATGAGAGAGTGCATGTTGTTATGGTGTGCATGTGAATGAGAGAGTGCATGTTGTTTGGGCGCATGTGAATGAGAGAGTGCATGTTGTTTGGGCGCATGTGAATGAGAGAGTGCATGTTGTTTGGGCGCATGTGAATGAGAGAGTGCATGTTGTTATGGTGTGCATGTGAATGAGAGAGTGCATGTTGTTATGGTGTGCATGTGAATGAGAGAGTGCATTTTGTTTGGGCGCATGTGAATGAGAGAGTGCATGTTGTTTGGGCGCATGTGAATGAGAGAGTGCATGTTGTTTGGGCGCATGTGAATGAGAGAGTGCATGTTGTTATGGTGTGCATGTGAATGAGAGAGTGCATGTTGTTATGGTGTGCATGTGAATGAGAGAGTGCATGTTGTTATTGTGTGCATGTGAATGAGAGAGTGCATGATGTTATGGTGCGCATGTGAATGAGAGAGTGCATGTTGTTTGGGCGCATGTGAATGAGAGAGTGCATGTTGTTATGGTGTGCATGTGATTGAGAGAGTGCATGTTGTTATGGTGTGCATGTGAATGAGAGAGTGCATGTTGTTATGGTGTGCATGTGAATGAGAGAGTGCATGTTGTTATGGTGTGCATGTGAATGAGAGAGTGCATGTTGTTATGGTGCATGTGAATGAGAGAGTGCCAGTTGTTATGGTGGGCATGTGAATGAGAGAGTGCATGTTGTTAATGTGTGCATGTGAATGAGAGAGTGCATGTTGTTATGGTGTGCATGTGAATGAGAGAGTGCATGTTGTTATGGTGTACATGTGAATGAGAGAGTGCATGTTGTTATGGTGCGCATGTGAATGAGAGCGTGCATGTTGTTTGGGCACATGTGAATGGAAGAGTGCATGTTGTTTGGGCGCATGTGAATGAGAGAGTGCATGTTGTTATGGTGTGCATGTGAATGAGAGAGTGCATGTTGTTATGGTGTGCATGTGAATGAGAGAGTGCATGTTGTTATGGTGCGCATGTGAATGAGAGAGTGCATGTTGTTTGGGCGCATGTGAATGAGAGAGTGCATGTTGTTATGGTGCATGTGAATGATAGAGTGCATGCTGTTATGGTGTGCATGTGAATGAGAGAGTGCATGTTGTTATGGTGTGAATGTGAATGAGAGAGTGCATGTTGTTTGGGTGCACGTGAATGAGAGAGTGCATGTTGTTATGGTGTGCATGTGAATGAGAGAGTGCATGTTGTTTGGGCGCATGTGAATGAGAGAGTGCATGTTGTTAGGTGCGCATGTGAATGAGAGAGTGCATGTTGTTATGGTGTGCATGTGAATGAGAGAGTGCATGTTGTTTGGGCGCATGTGAATGAGAGAGTGCATGTTGTTTGGATGCATGTGAATGAGAGAGTGCATGTTGTTTGGGCGCATGTGAATGAGAGAGTGCATGTTGTTATGGTGTGCATGTGAATGAGAGAGTGCATGTTGTTATGGTGTGCATGTGAATGAGAGAGTGCATGTTGTTTGGGCGCATGTGAATGAGAGAGTGCATGTTGTTTGGGCGCATGTGAATGAGAGAGTGCATGTTATTTGGGCGCATGTGAATGAGAGAGTGCATGTTGTTATGGTGTGCATGTGAATGAGAGAGTGCATGTTGTTATGGTGTGCATGTGAATGAGAGAGTGCATGTTATTATGGTGTGCATGTGAATGAGAGAGTGCATGTTGTTATGGAGCGCATGTGAATGAGAGAGTGCATGTTGTTTGGGCGCATGTGAATGAGAGAGTGCATGTTTGGGCGCATGTGAATGAGAGAGTGCATGTTGCTATGGTGTGCATGTGAATGAGAGAGTGCATGTTGTTAGGTGCGCATGTGAATGAGAGAGTGCATGTTGTTATGGTGTGCATGTGAATGAGAGAGTGCATGTTGTTTGGGCGCATGTGAATGAGAGAGTGCATGTTGTTTGGGCGCATGTGAATGAGAGAGTGCATGTTGTTATGGTGTGCATGTGAATGAGAGAGTGCATGTTGTTATGGTGTGCATGTGAATGAGAGAGTGCATGTTGTTTGGGCGCATGTGAATGAGAGAGTGCATGTTGTTTGGGCGCATGTGAATGAGAGAGTGCATGTTGTTTGGGCGCATGTGAATGAGAGAGTGCATGTTGTTATGGTGTGCATGTGAATGAGAGAGTGCATGTTGTTATGGTGTGCATGTGAATGAGAGAGTGCATGTTGTTATGGTGTGCATGTGAATGAGAGAGTGCATGTTGTTATGGTGCGCATGTGAATGAGAGAGTGCATGTTGTTTGGGCGCATGTGAATGAGAGAGTGCATGTTGTTATGGTGTGCATGTGATTGAGAGAGTGCATGTTGTTATGGTGTGCATGTGAATGAGAGAGTGCATGTTGTTATGGTGTGCATGTGAATGAGAGAGTGCATGTTGTTATGGTGTGCATGTGAATGAGAGAGTGCATGTTGTTATGGTGTACATGTGAATGAGAGAGTGCATGTTGTTATGGTGCGCATGTGAATGAGAGCGTGCATGTTGTTTGGGCACATGTGAATGGAAGAGTGCATGTTGTTTGGGCGCATGTGAATGAGAGAGTGCATGTTGTTATGGTGTGCATGTGAATGAGAGAGTGCATGTTGTTATGGTGTGCATGTGAATGAGAGAGTGCATGTTGTTATGGTGCGCATGTGAATGAGAGAGTGCATGTTGTTTGGGCGCATGTGAATGAGAGAGTGCATGTTGTTATGGTGCATGTGAATGAGAGAGTGCATGTTGTTATGGTGTGCATGTGAATGAGAGAGTGCATGTTGTTATGGTGTGAATGTGAATGAGAGAGTGCATGTTGTTTGGGTGCATGTGAATGAGAGAGTGCATGTTGTTATGGTGTGCATGTGAATGAGAGAGTGCATGTTGTTTGGGCGCATGTGAATGAGAGAGTGCATGTTGTTAGGTGCGCATGTGAATGAGAGAGTGCATGATGTTATGGTGTGCATGTGAATGAGAGAGTGCATGTTGTTTGGGCGCATGTGAATGAGAGAGTGCATGTTGTTTGGGCGCATGTGAATGAGAGAGTTTATGTTGTTTGGGCGCATGTGAATGAGAGAGTGCATGTTGTTATGGTGTGCATGTGAATGAGAGAGTGCATGTTGTTATGGTGTGCATGTGAATGAGAGAGTGCATGTTGTTTGGGCGCATGTGAATGAGAGAGTGCATGTTGTTTGGGCGCATGTGAATGAGAGAGTGCATGTTGTTTGGGCGCATGTGAATGAGAGAGTGCATGTTGTTATGGTGTGCATGTGAATGAGAGAGTGCATGTTGTTATGGTGTGCATGTGAATGAGAGAGTGCATGTTATTATGGTGTGCATGTGAATGAGAGAGTGCATGTTGTTATGGAGCGCATGTGAATGAGAGAGTGCATGTTGTTTGGGCGCATGTGAATGAGAGAGTGCATGTTTGGGCGCATGTGAATGAGAGAGTGCATGTTGCTATGGTGTGCATGTGAATGAGAGAGTGCATGTTGTTATGGTGTGCATGTGAATGAGAGAGTGCATGTTGTTATGGTGTGCATGTGAATGAGAGAGTGCATGTTGTTATGGTGTGCAAGTGAATGAGAGAGTGCATGTTGTTATGGTGCATGTGAATGAGAGAGTGCATGTTGTTATGGTGTGCATGTGAATGACAGAGTGCATGTTGTTATGGTGTGCATGTGAATGAGAGAGTGCATGTTGTTATGGTGTGCATGTGAATGAGAGAGTGCATGTTGTTATGGTGTGCATGTGAATGAGAGAGTGCATGTTGTTATGGTGCGCATGTGAATGAGAGAGTGCATGTTGTTTGGGCACATGTGAATGGAAGAGTGCATGTTGTTTGGGCGCATGTGAATGAGAGAGTGCATGTTGTTATGGTGTGCATGTGAATGAGAGAGTGCATGTTGTTATGGTGTGCATGTGAATGAGAGAGTGCATGTTGTTATGGTGCGCATGTGAATGAGAGAGTGCATGTTGTTTGGGCGCATGTGAATGAGAGAGTGCATGTTGTTATGGTGCATATGAATGAGAGAGTGCATGTTGTTATGGTGTGCATGTGAATGAGAGAGTGCATGTTGTTATGGTGTGAATGTGAATGAGAGAGTGCATGTTGTTTGGGTGCATGTGAATGAGAGAGTGCATGTTGTTATGGTGTGCATGTGAATGAGAGAGTGCATGTTGTTATGGTGTGCATGTGAATGAGAGAGTGCATCTTGTTATAGTGTGCATGTGAATGAGAGAGTGCATGTTGTTTGGTGCGCATGTGAATGAGAGAGTGCATGTTGTTATGGTGTGCATGTGAATGAGAGAGTGCATGTTGTTTGGGCGCATGTGAATGAGAGAGTGCATGTTGTTTGGGCGCATGTGAATGAGAGAGTGCATGTTGTCATGGTGTGCATGTGAATGAGAGAGTGCATGCTGTTATGGTGTGCATGTGAATGAGAGAGTGCATGTTGTTTGGGCGCATGTGAATGAGAGAGTGCATGTTGTTTGGGCGCATGTGAATGAGAGAGTGCATGTTGTTAGGTGCGCATGTGAATGAGAGAGTGCATGTTGTTATGGTGTGCATGTGAATGAGAGAGTGCATGTTGTTATGGTGTGAATGTGAATGAGAGAGTGCATGTTGTTTGGGTGCATGTGAATGAGAGAGTGCATGTTGTTAGGTGCGCATGTGAATGAGAGAGTGCATGTTGTTATGGTGTGCATGTGAATGAGAGAGTGCATGTTGTTATGGTGTGAATGTGAATGAGAGAGTGCATGTTGTTTGGGTGCATGTGAATGAGAGAGTGCATGTTGTTATGGTGTGCATGTGAATGAGAGAGTGCATGTTGTTATGGTGTGCATGTGAATGAGAGAGTGCATCTTGTTATGGTGTGCATGTGAATGAGAGAGTGCATGTTGTTTGGTGCGCATGTGAATGAGAGAGTGCATGTTGTTATGGTGTGCATGTGAATGAGAGAGTGCATGTTGTTTGGGCGCATGTGAATGAGAGAGTGCATGTTGTTTGGGCGCATGTGAATGAGAGAGTGCATGTTGTTTGGGCGCATGTGAATGAGAGAGTGCATGTTGTTATGGTGTGCATGTGAATGAGAGAGTGCATGTTGTTATGGTGTGCATGTGAATGAGAGAGTGCATGTTGTTTGGGCGCATGCGAATCAGAGAGTGCATGTTGTTATGGTGCGCATGTGAATGAGAGAGTGCATGTTGTTATGGTGCGCATGTGAATGAGAGAGTGCATGTTGTTATGGTGCGCATGTGAATGAGAGAGTGCATGTTGTTATGGTGCGCATGTGAATGAGAGAGTGCATGTTGTTATGGTGCGCATGTGAATGAGAGTGCATGTTGTTATGGTGCGCATGTGAATGAGAGAGTGCATGTTGTTATGGTGCACATGTGAATGAGGGAGTGCATGTTGTTATGGTGTGCATGTGAATGAGAGAGTGCATGTTGTGATGGTCTGCATGTGAATGAGAGAGTGCATTTTGTTATCGTGTGCATGTGAATGAGAGAGTGCATGTTGTTATGGTGCGCATGTGAATGAGAGAGTGCATGTTGTTTGGGCGCATGTGAATGGAAGAGTGCATGTTGTTTGGGCGCATGTGAATGAGAGAGTGCATGTTGTTATGGTGAATGTGAATGAGAGAGTGCATGTTGTTATGGTGTGCATGTGAATGAGAGAGTGCATGTTGTTTGGGTGCATGTGAATGAGAGAGTGCATGTTGTTATGGTGTGCATGTGAATGAGAGAGTGCATGGTGTTATGGTGTGCATGTGTGAATGAGAGAGAGCATGTTGTTATGGTGTGCATGTGAATGAGAGAGTGCATGTTGTTATGGTGTGCATGTGAATGAGAGCGTGCATGTTGTTTGGGTGCATGTGAATGAGAGAGTGCATGTTGTTTGGGCACCTGTGAATGGGAGAGTGCATGTTGTTATGGTGTGCATGTGAATGAGAGAGTGCATGTTGTTATGGTGCGCATGTGTATGAGAGAGTGCATGTTGTTATGGTGCGCATGTGAATGAGAGAGTGCATGTTGTTATGGTGCGCATGTGAATGAGAGAGTGCATGTTGTTATGGTGTGCATGTGAATGAGAGAGTGCATGTTGTTATGGTGTGAATGTGAATGAGAGAGTGCATGTTGTTTGGGTGCATGTGAATGAGAGAGTGCATGTTGTTATGGTGTGCATGTGAATGAGAGAGTGCATGTTGTTATGGTGTGCATGTGTGAATGAGAGAGTGCATGTTGTTATGGTGTGCATGTGAATGAGAGAGTGCATGTTGGTATGGTGTGCATGTGAATGAGAGAGTGCATGTTGTTTGGGCGCATGTGAATGAGAGAGTGCATGTTGTTATGGTGTGCATGTGAATGAGAGAGTGCATGTTGTTATGGTGTGCATGTGAATGAGAGAGTGCATGTTGTTATGGTGTGCATGTGAATGAGAGAGTGCATGTTGTTATGGTGCGCATGTGAATGAGAGAGTGCATGTTGTTATGGTGTGCATGTGAATGAGAGAGTGCATGTTGTTATGGTGTGCATGTGAATGAGAGAGTGCATGTTGTTATGGTGTGCATGTGAATGAGAGAGTGCATGTTGTTATGGTGTGCATGTGAATGAGAGAGTGCATGTTGTTTGGGCGCATGTGAATGAGAGAGTGCATGTTGTTATGGTGTGCATGTGAATGAGAGAGTGCATGTTGTTATGGTGCGCATGTGAATGAGAGAGTGCATGTTGTTATGGTGTGCATGTGAATGAGAGAGCGCATGTTGTTATGGTGTGCATGTGAATGAGAGAGTGCATGTTGTTATGGTGCGCATGTGAATGAGAGAGTGCATGTTGTTTGGGCGCATGTGAATGAGAGAGTGCATGTTGTTATGGTGCATGTGAATGAGAGAGTGCATGTTGTTATGGTGTGCATGTGAATGAGAGAGTTCATGTTGTTTGGGTGCATGTGAATGAGAGAGTGCATGTTGTTATGGTGTGCATGTGAATGAGAGAGTGCATGTTGTTTGGGCGCATGTGAATGAGAGAGTGCATGTTGTTAGGTGCGCATGTGAATGAGAGAGTGCATGTTGTTATGGTGTGCATGTGAATGAGAGAGTGCATGTTGTTTGGGCGCATGTGAATGAGAGAGTGCATGTTGTTTGGGCGCATGTGAATGAGAGAGTGCATGTTGTTTGGGCGCATGTGAATGAGAGAGTGCATGTTGTTATGATGTGCATGTGAATGAGAGAGTGCATGTTGTTATGGTGTGCATGTGAATGAGAGAGTGCATGTTGTTTGGGCGCATGTGAATGAGAGAGTGCATGTTGTTTGGGCGCATGTGAATGAGAGAGTGCATGTTGTTTGGGCGCATGTGAATGAGAGAGTGCATGTTGTTATGGTGTGCATGTGAATGAGAGAGTGCATGTTGTTATGGTGTGCATGTGAATGAGAGAGTGCATGTTATTATGGTGTGCATGTGAATGAGAGAGTGCATGTTGTTATGGTGCGCATGTGAATGAGAGAGTGCATGTTGTTTGGGCGCATGTGAATGAGAGAGTGCATGTTGTTTGGGCACATGTGAATGAGAGAGTGCATGTTGCTATGGTGTGCATGTGAATGAGAGAGTGCATGTTGTTATGGTGTGCATGTGAATGAGAGAGTGCATGTTGTTATGGTGTGCATGTGAATGAGAGAGTGCATGTTGTTATGGTGTGCAAGTGAATGAGAGAGTGCATGTTGTTATGGTGCATGTGAATGAGAGAGTGCATGTTGTTATGGTGTGCATGTGAATGAGAGAGTGCATGTTGTTATGGTGTGCATGTGAATGAGAGAGTGCATGTTGTTATGGTGTGCATGTGAATGAGAGAGTGCATGTTGTTATGGTGCGCATGTGAATGAGAGAGTGCATGTTGTTTGGGCACATGTGAATGGAAGAGTGCATGTTGTTTGGGCGCATGTGAATGAGAGAGTGCATGTTGTTATGGTGTGCATGTGAATGAGAGAGTGCATGTTGTTATGGTGTGCATGTGAATGAGAGAGTGCATGTTGTTATGGTGCGCATGTGAATGAGAGAGTGCATGTTGTTTGGGCGCATGTGAATGAGAGAGTGCATGTTGTTATGGTGCATATGAATGAGAGAGTGCATGTTGTTATGGTGTGCATGTGAATGAGAGAGTGCATGTTGTTATGGTGTGAATGTGAATGAGAGAGTGCATGTTGTTTGGGTGCATGTGAATGAGAGAGTGCATGTTGTTATGGTGTGCATGTGAATGAGAGAGTGCATGTTGTTATGGTGTGCATGTGAATGAGAGAGTGCATGTTGTTATGGTGTGCATGTGAATGAGAGAGTGCATGTTGTTTGGTGCGCATGTGAATGAGAGAGTGCATGTTGTTATGGTGTGCATGTGAAGGAGAGAGTGCATGTTGTTATGGTGTGCATGTGAATGAGAAAGTGCATGTTGTTATGGTGCGCATGTGAATGAGAGAGTGCATGTTGTTTGGGCGCATGTGAATGAGAGAGTGCATGTTGTTATGGTGCATATGAATGAGAGAGTGCATGTTGTTATGGTGTGCATGTGAATGAGAGAGTGCATGTTGTTATGGTGTGAATGTGAATGAGAGAGTGCATGTTGTTTGGGTGCATGTGAATGAGAGAGTGCATGTTGTTATGGTGTGCATGTGAATGAGAGAGTGCATGTTGTTATGGTGTGCATGTGAATGAGAGAGTGCATGTTGTTATGGTGTGCATGTGAATGAGAGAGTGCATGTTGTTTGGTGCGCATGTGAATGAGAGAGTGCATGTTGTTATGGTGTGCATGTGAAGGAGAGAGTGCATGTTGTTTGGGCGCATGTGAATGAGAGAGTGCATGTTGTTTGGGCGCATGTGAATGAGAGAGTGCATGTTGTTTGGGCGCATGTGAATGAGAGAGTGCATGTTGTTATGGTGTGAATGTGAATGAGAGAGTGCATGTTGTTTGGGTGCATGTGAATGAGAGAGTGCATGTTGTTAGGTGCGCATGTGAATGAGAGAGTGCATGTTGTTATGGTGTGCATGTGAATGAGAGAGTGCAAGTTGTTATGGTGTGAATGTGAATGAGAGAGTGCATGTTGTTTGGGTTCATGTGAATGAGAGAGTGCATGTTGTTATGGTGTGCATGTGAATGAGAGAGTGCATGTTGTTATGGTGTGCATGTGAATGAGAGAGTGCATCTTGTTATGGTGTGCATGTGAATGAGAGAGTGCATGTTGTTTGGTGCGCATGTGAATGAGAGAGTGCATGTTGTTATGGTGTGCATGTGAATGAGAGAGTGCATGTTGTTTGGGCGCATGTGAATGAGAGAGTGCATGTTGTTTGGGCGCATGTGAATGAGAGAGTGCATGTTGTTTGGGCGCATGTGAATGAGAGAGTGCATGTTGTTATGGTGTGCATGTGAATGAGAGAGTGCATGTTGTTATGGTGTGCATGTGAAAGAGAGAGTGCATGTTGTTATGGTGTGCATGTGAATGAGAGAGTGCATGTTGTTATGGTGTGCATGTGAATGAGAGAGTGCATGTTGTTATGGTGCGCATGTGAATGAGAGAGTGCATGTTGTTTGGGCGCATGTGAATGAGAGAGTGCATGTTGTTATGGTGTGCATGTGAATGAGAGAGTGCATGTTGTTATGGTGTGCATGTGAATGAGAGAGTGCATGTTGTTATGGTGTGCATGTGAATGAGAGAGTGCATGTTGTTTGGTGTGCATGTGAATGAGAGAGTGCATGTTGTTATGGTGTGCATGTGAATGAGAGAGTGCATGTTGTTTGGGCGCATGTGAATGAGAGAGTGCATGTTGTTATGGTGTGCATGTGAATGAGAGAGTGCATGTTGTTATGGTGTGCATGTGAATGAGAGAGTGCATGTTGTTATGGTGCGCATGTGAATGAGAGAGTGCATGTTGTTTGGGCGCATGTGAATGAGAGAGTGCATGTTGTTATGGTGCATGTGAATGAGAGAGTGCATGTTGTTATGGTGTGCATGTGAATGAGAGAGTGCATGTTGTTATGGTGTGAATGTGAATGAGAGAGTGCATGTTGTTTGGGTGCATGTGAATGAGAGAGTGCATGTTGTTATGGTGTGCATGTGAATGAGAGAGTGCATGTTGTTTGGGCGCATGTGAATGAGAGAGTGCATGTTGTTAGGTGCGCATGTGAATGAGAGAGTGCATGTTGTTATGGTGTGCATGTGAATGAGAAAGTGCATGTTGTTTGGGCGCATGTGAATGAGAGAGTGCATGTTGTTTGGGCGCATGTGAATGTGAGAGTGCATGTTGTTTGGGCGCATGTGAATGAGAGAGTGCATGTTGTTATGGTGTGCATGTGAATGAGAGAGTTCATGTTGTTATGGTGTGCATGTGAATGAGAGAGTGCATGTTGTTTGGGCGCATGTGAATGAGAGAGTGCATGTTGTTTGGGCGCATGTGAATGAGAGAGTGCATGTTGTTTGGGCGCATGTGAATGAGAGAGTGCATGTTGTTATGATGTGCATGTGAATGAGAGAGTGCATGTTGTTATGGTGTGCATGTGAATGAGAGAGTGCATGTTGTTTGGGCGCATGTGAATGAGAGAGTGCATGTTGTTTGGGCGCATGTGAATGAGAGAGTGCATGTTGTTTGGGCGCATGTGAATGAGAGAGTGCATGTTGTTATGGTGTGCATGTGAATGAGAGAGTGCATGTTGTTATGGTGTGCATGTGAATGAGAGAGTGCATGTTATTATGGTGTGCATGTGAATGAGAGAGTGCATGTTGTTATGGTGCGCATGTGAATGAGAGAGTGCATGTTGTTTGGGCGCATGTGAATGAGAGAGTGCATGTTGTTTGGGCACATGTGAATGAGAGAGTGCATGTTGCTATGGTGTGCATGTGAATGAGAGAGTGCATGTTGTTATGGTGTGCATGTGAATGAGAGAGTGCATGTTGTTATGGTGTGCATGTGAATGAGAGAGTGCATGTTGTTATGGTGTGCAAGTGAATGAGAGAGTGCATGTTGTTATGGTGCATGTGAATGAGAGAGTGCATGTTGTTATGGTGTGCATGTGAATGAGAGAGTGCATGTTGTTATGGTGTGCATGTGAATGAGAGAGTGCATGTTGTTATGGTGTGCATGTGAATGAGAGAGTGCATGTTGTTATGGTGTGCATGTGAATGAGAGAGTGCATGTTGTTATGGTGCGCATGTGAATGAGAGAGTGCATGTTGTTTGGGCACATGTGAATGGAAGAGTGCATGTTGTTTGGGCGCATGTGAATGAGAGAGTGCATGTTGTTATGGTGTGCATGTGAATGAGAGAGTGCATGTTGTTATGGTGTGCATGTGAATGAGAGAGTGCATGTTGTTATGGTGCGCATGTGAATGAGAGAGTGCATGTTGTTTGGGCGCATGTGAATGAGAGAGTGCATGTTGTTATGGTGCATATGAATGAGAGAGTGCATGTTGTTATGGTGTGCATGTGAATGAGAGAGTGCATGTTGTTATGGTGTGAATGTGAATGAGAGAGTGCATGTTGTTTGGGTGCATGTGAATGAGAGAGTGCATGTTGTTATGGTGTGCATGTGAATGAGAGAGTGCATGTTGTTATGGTGTGCATGTGAATGAGAGAGTGCATGTTGTTATGGTGTGCATGTGAATGAGAGAGTGCATGTTGTTTGGTGCGCATGTGAATGAGAGAGTGCATGTTGTTATGGTGTGCATGTGAATGAGAGAGTGCATGTTGTTTGGGCGCATGTGAATGAGAGAGTGCATGATGTTTGGGCGCATGTGAATGAGAGAGTGCATGTTGTTTGGGCGCATGTGAATGAGAGAGTGCATGTTGTTATTGTGTGAATGTGAATGAGAGAGTGCATGTTGTTTGGGTGCATGTGAATGAGAGAGTGCATGTTGTTAGGTGCGCATGTGAATGAGAGAGTGCATGTTGTTATGGTTTGCATGTGAATGAGAGAGTGCAAGTTGTTATGGTGTGAATGTGAATGAGAGAGTGCATGTTGTTTGGGTGCATGTGAATGAGAGAGTGCATGTTGTTATGGTGTGCATGTGAATGAGAGAGTGCATGTTGTTATGGTGTGCATGTGAATGAGAGAGTGCATCTTGTTATGGTGTGCATGTGAATGAGAGAGTGCATGTTGTTTGGTGCGCATGTGAATGAGAGAGTGCATGTTGTTATGGTGTGCATGTGAATGAGAGAGTGCATGTTGTTTGGGCGCATGTGAATGAGAGAGTGCATGTTGTTTGGGCGCATGTGAATGAGAGAGTGCATGTTGTTTGGGCGCATGTGAATGAGAGAGTGCATGTTGTTATGGTGTGCATGTGAATGAGAGAGTGCATGTTGTTATGGTGTGCATGTGAATGAGAGAGTGCATGTTGTTATGGTGTGCATGTGAATGAGAGAGTGCATGTTGTTATGGTGTGCATGTGAATGAGAGAGTGCATGTTGTTATGGTGCGCATGTGAATGAGAGAGTGCATGTTGTTTGGGCGCATGTGAATGAGAGAGTGCATGTTGTTATGGTGCATATGAATGAGAGAGTGCATGTTGTTATGGTGTGCATGTGAATGAGAGAGTGCATGTTGTTATGGTGTGAATGTGAATGAGAGAGTGCATGTTGTTTGGGTGCATGTGAATGAGAGAGTGCATGTTGTTATGGTGTGCATGTGAATGAGAGAGTGCATGTTGTTATGGTGTGCATGTGAATGAGAGAGTGCATGTTGTTATGGTGTGCATGTGAATGAGAGAGTGCATGTTGTTTGGTGCGCATGTGAATGAGAGAGTGCATGTTGTTATGGTGTGCATGTGAATGAGAGAGTGCATGTTGTTTGGGCGCATGTGAATGAGAGAGTGCATGTTGTTTGGGCGCATGTGAATGAGAGAGTGCATGTTGTTTGGGCGCATGTGAATGAGAGAGTGCATGTTGTTATGGTGTGAATGTGAATGAGAGAGTGCATGTTGTTTGGGTGCATGTGAATGAGAGAGTGCATGTTGTTAGGTGCGCATGTGAATGAGAGAGTGCATGTTGTTATGGTGTGCATGTGAATGAGAGAGTGCAAGTTGTTATGGTGTGAATGTGAATGAGAGAGTGCATGTTGTTTGGGTGCATGTGAATGAGAGAGTGCATGTTGTTATGGTGTGCATGTGAATGAGAGAGTGCATGTTGTTATGGTGTGCATGTGAATGAGAGAGTGCATCTTGTTATGGTGTGCATGTGAATGAGAGAGTGCATGTTGTTTGGTGCGCATGTGAATGAGAGAGTGCATGTTGTTATGGTGTGCATGTGAATGAGAGAGTGCATGTTGTTTGGGCGCATGTGAATGAGAGAGTGCATGTTGTTTGGGCGCATGTGAATGAGAGAGTGCATGTTGTTTGGGCGCATGTGAATGAGAGAGTGCATGTTGTTATGGTGTGCATGTGAATGAGAGAGTGCATGTTGTTATGGTGTGCATGTGAATGAGAGAGTGCATGTTGTTATGGTGTGCATGTGAATGAGAGAGTGCATGTTGTTATGGTGCGCATGTGAATGAGAGAGTGCATGTTGTTTGGGCGCATGTGAATGAGAGAGTGCATGTTGTTATGGTGTGCATGTGATTGAGAGAGTGCATGTTGTTATGGTGTGCATGTGAATGAGAGAGTGCATGTTGTTATGGTGTGCATGTGAATGAGAGAGTGCATGTTGTTATGGTGTGCATGTGAAT
This sequence comes from Ambystoma mexicanum, assembly GCF_040938575.1. Lineage (NCBI taxonomy): Eukaryota > Metazoa > Chordata > Amphibia > Caudata > Ambystomatidae > Ambystoma > Ambystoma mexicanum. Next base: position 54,688,211 of record NC_090922.1, on the reverse strand, counting down.
GAGAGAGTGCATGTTGTTATGGTGTGCATGTGAATGAGAGAGTGCATGTTGTTATGGTGTACATGTGAATGAGAGAGTGCATGTTGTTATGGTGCGCATGTGAATGAGAGCGTGCATGTTGTTTGGGCACATGTGAATGGAAGAGTGCATGTTGTTTGGGCGCATGTGAATGAGAGAGTGCATGTTGTTATGGTGTGCATGTGAATGAGAGAGTGCATGTTGTTATGGTGTGCATGTGAATGAGAGAGTGCATGTTGTTATGGTGCGCATGTGAATGAGAGAGTGCATGTTGTTTGGGCGCATGTGAATGAGAGAGTGCATGTTGTTATGGTGCATGTGAATGAGAGAGTGCATGTTGTTATGGTGTGCATGTGAATGAGAGAGTGCATGTTGTTATGGTGTGAATGTGAATGAGAGAGTGCATGTTGTTTGGGTGCATGTGAATGAGAGAGTGCATGTTGTTATGGTGTGCATGTGAATGAGAGAGTGCATGTTGTTTGGGCGCATGTGAATGAGAGAGTGCATGTTGTTAGGTGCGCATGTGAATGAGAGAGTGCATGTTGTTATGGTGTGCATGTGAATGAGAGAGTGCATGTTGTTTGGGCGCATGTGAATGAGAGAGTGCATGTTGTTTGGGCGCATGTGAATGAGAGAGTGCATGTTGTTTGGGAGCATGTGAATGAGAGAGTGCATGTTGTTATGGTGTGCATGTGAATGAGAGAGTTCATGTTGTTATGGTGTGCATGTGAATGAGAGAGTGCAAGTTGTTATGGTGTGAATGTGAATGAGAGAGTGCATGTTGTTTGGGTTCATGTGAATGAGAGAGTGCATGTTGTTATGGTGTGCATGTGAATGAGAGAGTGCATGTTGTTATGGTGTGCATGTGAATGAGAGAGTGCATCTTGTTATGGTGTGCATGTGAATGAGAGAGTGCATGTTGTTTGGTGCGCATGTGAATGAGAGAGTGCATGTTGTTATGGTGTGCATGTGAATGAGAGAGTGCATGTTGTTTGGGCGCATGTGAATGAGAGAGTGCATGTTGTTTGGGCGCATGTGAATGAGAGAGTGCATGTTGTTTGGGCGCATGTGAATGAGAGAGTGCATGTTGTTATGGTGTGCATGTGAATGAGAGAGTGCATGTTGTTATGGTGTGCATGTGAATGAGAGAGTGCATGTTGTTATGGTGTGCATGTGAATGAGAGAGTGCATGTTGTTATGGTGTGCATGTGAATGAGAGAGTGCCTGTTGTTATGGTGCGCATGTGAATGAGAGAGTGCATGTTGTTTGGGCGCATGTGAATGAGAGAGTGCATGTTGTTATGGTGCATATGAATGAGAGAGTGCATGTTGTTATGGTGTACATGTGAATGAGAGAGTGCATGTTGTTATGGTGTGAATGTGAATGAGAGAGTGCATGTTGTTTGGGTGCATGTGAATGAGAGAGTGCATGTTGTTATGGTGTGCATGTGAATGAGAGAGTGCATGTTGTTATGGTGTGCATGTGAATGAGAGAGTGCATGTTGTTATGGTGTGCATGTGAATGAGAGAGTGCATGTTGTTTGGTGCGCATGTGAATGAGAGAGTGCATGTTGTTATGGTGTGCATGTGAATGAGAGAGTGCATGTTGTTTGGGCGCATGTGAATGAGAGAGTGCATGTTGTTATGGTGTGCATGTGAATGAGAGAGTGCATGTTGTTATGGTGTGCATGTGAATGAGAGAGTGCATGTTGTTATGGTGCGCATGTGAATGAGAGAGTGCATGTTGTTTGGGCGCATGTGAATGAGAGAGTGCATGTTGTTATGGTGCATGTGAATGAGAGAGTGCATGTTGTTATGGTGTGCATGTGAATGAGAGAGTGCATGTTGTTATGGTGTGAATGTGAATGAGAGAGTGCATGTTGTTTGGGTGCATGTGAATGAGAGAGTGCATGTTGTTATGGTGTGCATGTGAATGAGAGAGTGCATGTTGTTTGGGCGCATGTGAATGAGAGAGTGCATGTTGTTAGGTGCGCATGTGAATGAGAGAGTGCATGTTGTTATGGTGTGCATGTGAATGAGAAAGTGCATGTTGTTTGGGCGCATGTGAATGAGAGAGTGCATGTTGTTTGGGCGCATGTGAATGTGAGAGTGCATGTTGTTTGGGCGCATGTGAATGAGAGAGTGCATGTTGTTATGGTGTGCATGTGAATGAGAGAGTTCATGTTGTTATGGTGTGCATGTGAATGAGAGAGTGCATGTTGTTTGGGCGCATGTGAATGAGAGAGTGCATGTTGTTTGGGCGCATGTGAATGAGAGAGTGCATGTTGTTTGGGCGCATGTGAATGAGAGAGTGCATGTTGTTATGATGTGCATGTGAATGAGAGAGTGCATGTTGTTATGGTGTGCATGTGAATGAGAGAGTGCATGTTGTTTGGGCGCATGTGAATGAGAGAGTGCATGTTGTTTGGGCGCATGTGAATGAGAGAGTGCATGTTGTTTGGGCGCATGTGAATGAGAGAGTGCATGTTGTTATGGTGTGCATGTGAATGAGAGAGTGCATGTTGTTATGGTGTGCATGTGAATGAGAGAGTGCATGTTATTATGGTGTGCATGTGAATGAGAGAGTGCATGTTGTTATGGTGCGCATGTGAATGAGAGAGTGCATGTTGTTTGGGCGCATGTGAATGAGAGAGTGCATGTTGTTTGGGCACATGTGAATGAGAGAGTGCATGTTGCTATGGTGTGCATGTGAATGAGAGAGTGCATGTTGTTATGGTGTGCATGTGAATGAGAGAGTGCATGTTGTTATGGTGTGCATGTGAATGAGAGAGTGCATGTTGTTATGGTGTGCAAGTGAATGAGAGAGTGCATGTTGTTATGGTGCATGTGAATGAGAGAGTGCATGTTGTTATGGTGTGCATGTGAATGAGAGAGTGCATGTTGTTATGGTGTGCATGTGAATGAGAGAGTGCATGTTGTTATGGTGTGCATGTGAATGAGAGAGTGCATGTTGTTATGGTGTGCATGTGAATGAGAGAGTGCATGTTGTTATGGTGCGCATGTGAATGAGAGAGTGCATGTTGTTTGGGCACATGTGAATGGAAGAGTGCATGTTGTTTGGGCGCATGTGAATGAGAGAGTGCATGTTGTTATGGTGTGCATGTGAATGAGAGAGTGCATGTTGTTATGGTGTGCATGTGAATGAGAGAGTGCATGTTGTTATGGTGCGCATGTGAATGAGAGAGTGCATGTTGTTTGGGCGCATGTGAATGAGAGAGTGCATGTTGTTATGGTGCATATGAATGAGAGAGTGCATGTTGTTATGGTGTGCATGTGAATGAGAGAGTGCATGTTGTTATGGTGTGAATGTGAATGAGAGAGTGCATGTTGTTTGGGTGCATGTGAATGAGAGAGTGCATGTTGTTATGGTGTGCATGTGAATGAGAGAGTGCATGTTGTTATGGTGTGCATGTGAATGAGAGAGTGCATGTTGTTATGGTGTGCATGTGAATGAGAGAGTGCATGTTGTTTGGTGCGCATGTGAATGAGAGAGTGCATGTTGTTATGGTGTGCATGTGAATGAGAGAGTGCATGTTGTTTGGGCGCATGTGAATGAGAGAGTGCATGATGTTTGGGCGCATGTGAATGAGAGAGTGCATGTTGTTTGGGCGCATGTGAATGAGAGAGTGCATGTTGTTATTGTGTGAATGTGAATGAGAGAGTGCATGTTGTTTGGGTGCATGTGAATGAGAGAGTGCATGTTGTTAGGTGCGCATGTGAATGAGAGAGTGCATGTTGTTATGGTGTGCATGTGAATGAGAGAGTGCAAGTTGTTATGGTGTGAATGTGAATGAGAGAGTGCATGTTGTTTGGGTGCATGTGAATGAGAGAGTGCATGTTGTTATGGTGTGCATGTGAATGAGAGAGTGCATGTTGTTATGGTGTGCATGTGAATGAGAGAGTGCATCTTGTTATGGTGTGCATGTGAATGAGAGAGTGCATGTTGTTATGGTGCATGTGAATGAGAGAGTGCATGTTGTTATGGTGTGCATGTGAATGAGAGAGTGCATGTTGTTATGGTGCATGTGAATGAGAGAGTGCATGTTGTTATGGTGTGCATGTGAATGAGAGAGTGCATGTTGTTATGGTGTGCATGTGAATGAGAGAGTGCATGTTGTTATGGTGTGCATGTGAATGAGAGAGTGCATGTTGTTATGGTGTGCATGTGAATGAGAGAGTGCATGTTGTTATGGTGCGCATGTGAATGAGAGAGTGCATGTTGTTTGGGCACATGTGAATGGAAGAGTGCATGTTGTTTGGGCGCATGTGAATGAGAGAGTGCATGTTGTTATGGTGTGCATGTGAATGAGAGAGTGCATGTTGTTATGGTGTGCATGTGAATGAGAGAGTGCATGTTGTTATGGTGCGCATGTGAATGAGAGAGTGCATGTTGTTTGGGCGCATGTGAATGAGAGAGTGCATGTTGTTATGGTGCATATGAATGAGAGAGTGCATGTTGTTATGGTGTGCATGTGAATGAGAGAGTGCATGTTGTTATGGTGTGAATGTGAATGAGAGAGTGCATGTTGTTTGGGTGCATGTGAATGAGAGAGTGCATGTTGTTATGGTGTGCATGTGAATGAGAGAGTGCATGTTGTTATGGTGTGCATGTGAATGAGAGAGTGCATGTTGTTTGGGCGCATGTGAATGAGAGAGTGCATGTTGTTTGGGCGCATGTGAATGAGAGAGTGCATGTTGTTTGGGCGCATGTGAATGAGAGAGTGCATGTTGTTATGGTGTGCATGTGAATGAGAGAGTGCATGTTGTTATGGTGTGCATGTGAATGAGAGAGTGCATGTTGTTATGGTGTGCATGTGAATGAGAGAGTGCATGTTGTTATGGTGTGCATGTGAATGAGAGAGTGCATGTTGTTATGGTGCGCATGTGAATGAGAGAGTGCATGTTGTTTGGGCGCATGTGAATGAGAGAGTGCATGTTGTTATGGTGCATATGAATGAGAGAGTGCATGTTGTTATGGTGTGCATGTGAATGAGAGAGTGCATGTTGTTATGGTGTGAATGTGAATGAGAGAGTGCATGTTGTTTGGGTGCATGTGAATGAGAGAGTGCATGTTGTTATGGTGTGCATGTGAATGAGAGAGTGCATGTTGTTATGGTGTGCATGTGAATGAGAGAGTGCATGTTGTTATGGTGTGCATGTGAATGAGAGAGTGCATGTTGTTTGGTGCGCATGTGAATGAGAGAGTGCATGTTGTTATGGTGTGCATGTGAATGAGAGAGTGCATGTTGTTTGGGCGCATGTGAATGAGAGAGTGCATGTTGTTTGGGCGCATGTGAATGAGAGAGTGCATGTTGTTTGGGCGCATGTGAATGAGAGAGTGCATGTTGTTATGGTGTGAATGTGAATGAGAGAGTGCATGTTGTTTGGGTGCATGTGAATGAGAGAGTGCATGTTGTTAGGTGCGCATGTGAATGAGAGAGTGCATGTTGTTATGGTGTGCATGTGAATGAGAGAGTGCAAGTTGTTATGGTGTGAATGTGAATGAGAGAGTGCATGTTGTTTGGGTGCATGTGAATGAGAGAGTGCATGTTGTTATGGTGTGCATGTGAATGAGAGAGTGCATGTTGTTATGGTGTGCATGTGAATGAGAGAGTGCATCTTGTTATGGTGTGCATGTGAATGAGAGAGTGCATGTTGTTTGGTGCGCATGTGAATGAGAGAGTGCATGTTGTTATGGTGTGCATGTGAATGAGAGAGTGCATGTTGTTTGGGCGCATGTGAATGAGAGAGTGCATGTTGTTTGGGCGCATGTGAATGAGAGAGTGCATGTTGTTTGGGCGCATGTGAATGAGAGAGTGCATGTTGTTATGGTGTGCATGTGAATGAGAGAGTGCATGTTGTTATGGTGTGCATGTGAATGAGAGAGTGCATGTTGTTATGGTGTGCATGTGAATGAGAGAGTGCATGTTGTTATGGTGCGCATGTGAATGAGAGAGTGCATGTTGTTTGGGCGCATGTGAATGAGAGAGTGCATGTTGTTATGGTGTGCATGTGATTGAGAGAGTGCATGTTGTTATGGTGTGCATGTGAATGAGAGAGTGCATGTTGTTATGGTGTGCATGTGAATGAGAGAGTGCATGTTGTTATGGTGTGCATGTGAATGAGAGAGTGCATGTTGTTATGGTGTGCATGTGAATGAGAGAGTGCATGTTGTTATGGTGTACATGTGAATGAGAGAGTGCATGTTGTTATGGTGCGCATGTGAATGAGAGCGTGCATGTTGTTTGGGCACATGTGAATGGAAGAGTGCATGTTGTTTGGGCGCATGTGAATGAGAGAGTGCATGTTGTTATGGTGTGCATGTGAATGAGAGAGTGCATGTTGTTATGGTGTGCATGTGAATGAGAGAGTGCATGTTGTTATGGTGCGCATGTGAATGAGAGAGTGCATGTTGTTTGGGCGCATGTGAATGAGAGAGTTAATGTTGTTATGGTGCATGTGAATGAGAGAGTGCATGTTGTTATGGTGTGCATGTGAATGAGAGAGTGCATGTTGTTATGGTGTGAATGTGAATGAGAGAGTGCATGTTGTTTGGGTGCATGTGAATGAGAGAGTGCATGTTGTTATGGTGTGCATGTGAATGAGAGAGTGCATGTTGTTTGGGCGCATGTGAATGAGAGAGTGCATGTTGTTAGGTGCGCATGTGAATGAGAGAGTGCATGTTGTTATGGTGTGCATGTGAATGAGAGAGTGCATGTTGTTTGGGCGCATGTGAATGAGAGAGTGCATGTTGTTTGGGCGCATGTGAATGAGAGAGTGCATGTTGTTTGGGAGCATGTGAATGAGAGAGTGCATGTTGTTATGGTGTGCATGTGAATGAGAGAGTTCATGTTGTTATGGTGTGCATGTGAATGAGAGAGTGCAAGTTGTTATGGTGTGAATGTGAATGAGAGAGTGCATGTTGTTTGGGTTCATGTGAATGAGAGAGTGCATGTTGTTATGGTGTGCATGTGAATGAGAGAGTGCATGTTGTTATGGTGTGCATGTGAATGAGAGAGTGCATCTTGTTATGGTGTGCATGTGAATGAGAGAGTGCATGTTGTTTGGTGCGCATGTGAATGAGAGAGTGCATGTTGTTATGGTGTGCATGTGAATGAGAGAGTGCATGTTGTTTGGGCGCATGTGAATGAGAGAGTGCATGTTGTTTGGGCGCATGTGAATGAGAGAGTGCATGTTGTTATGGTGTGCATGTGAATGAGAGAGTGCATGTTGTTATGGTGTGCATGTGAATGAGAGAGTGCATGTTGTTATGGTGTGCATGTGAATGAGAGAGTGCATGTTGTTATGGTGTGCATGTGAATGAGAGAGTGCATGTTGTTATGGTGCGCATGTGAATGAGAGAGTGCATGTTGTTTGGGCGCATGTGAATGAGAGAGTGCATGTTGTTATGGTGCATATGAATGAGAGAGTGCATGTTGTTATGGTGTACATGTGAATGAGAGAGTGCATGTTGTTATGGTGTGAATGTGAATGAGAGAGTGCATGTTGTTTGGGTGCATGTGAATGAGAGAGTGCATGTTGTTATGGTGTGCATGTGAATGAGAGAGTGCATGTTGTTATGGTGTGCATGTGAATGAGAGAGTGCATGTTGTTATGGTGTGCATGTGAATGAGAGAGTGCATGTTGTTTGGTGCGCATGTGAATGAGAGAGTGCATGTTGTTATGGTGTGCATGTGAATGAGAGAGTGCATGTTGTTTGGGCGCATGTGAATGAGAGAGTGCATGTTGTTATGGTGTGCATGTGAATGAGAGAGTGCATGTTGTTATGGTGTGCATGTGAATGAGAGAGTGCATGTTGTTATGGTGCGCATGTGAATGAGAGAGTGCATGTTGTTTGGGCGCATGTGAATGAGAGAGTGCATGTTGTTATGGTGCATGTGAATGAGAGAGTGCATGTTGTTATGGTGTGCATGTGAATGAGAGAGTGCATGTTGTTATGGTGTGAATGTGAATGAGAGAGTGCATGTTGTTTGGGTGCATGTGAATGAGAGAGTGCATGTTGTTATGGTGTGCATGTGAATGAGAGAGTGCATGTTGTTTGGGCGCATGTGAATGAGAGAGTGCATGTTGTTAGGTGCGCATGTGAATGAGAGAGTGCATGTTGTTATGGTGTGCATGTGAATGAGAAAGTGCATGTTGTTTGGGCGCATGTGAATGAGAGAGTGCATGTTGTTTGGGCGCATGTGAATGTGAGAGTGCATGTTGTTTGGGCGCATGTGAATGAGAGAGTGCATGTTGTTATGGTGTGCATGTGAATGAGAGAGTTCATGTTGTTATGGTGTGCATGTGAATGAGAGAGTGCATGTTGTTTGGGCGCATGTGAATGAGAGAGTGCATGTTGTTTGGGCGCATGTGAATGAGAGAGTGCATGTTGTTTGGGCGCATGTGAATGAGAGAGTGCATGTTGTTATGATGTGCATGTGAATGAGAGAGTGCATGTTGTTATGGTGTGCATGTGAATGAGAGAGTGCATGTTGTTTGGGCGCATGTGAATGAGAGAGTGCATGTTGTTTGGGCGCATGTGAATGAGAGAGTGCATGTTGTTTGGGCGCATGTGAATGAGAGAGTGCATGTTGTTATGGTGTGCATGTGAATGAGAGAGTGCATGTTGTTATGGTGTGCATGTGAATGAGAGAGTGCATGTTATTATGGTGTGCATGTGAATGAGAGAGTGCATGTTGTTATGGTGCGCATGTGAATGAGAGAGTGCATGTTGTTTGGGCGCATGTGAATGAGAGAGTGCATGTTGTTTGGGCACATGTGAATGAGAGAGTGCATGTTGCTATGGTGTGCATGTGAATGAGAGAGTGCATGTTGTTATGGTGTGCATGTGAATGAGAGAGTGCATGTTGTTATGGTGTGCATGTGAATGAGAGAGTGCATGTTGTTATGGTGTGCAAGTGAATGAGAGAGTGCATGTTGTTATGGTGCATGTGAATGAGAGAGTGCATGTTGTTATGGTGTGCATGTGAATGAGAGAGTGCATGTTGTTATGGTGTGCATGTGAATGAGAGAGTGCATGTTGTTATGGTGTGCATGTGAATGAGAGAGTGCATGTTGTTATGGTGTGCATGTGAATGAGAGAGTGCATGTTGTTATGGTGCGCATGTGAATGAGAGAGTGCATGTTGTTTGGGCACATGTGAATGGAAGAGTGCATGTTGTTTGGGCGCATGTGAATGAGAGAGTGCATGTTGTTATGGTGTGCATGTGAATGAGAGAGTGCATGTTGTTATGGTGTGCATGTGAATGAGAGAGTGCATGTTGTTATGGTGCGCATGTGAATGAGAGAGTGCATGTTGTTTGGGCGCATGTGAATGAGAGAGTGCATGTTGTTATGGTGCATATGAATGAGAGAGTGCATGTTGTTATGGTGTGCATGTGAATGAGAGAGTGCATGTTGTTATGGTGTGAATGTGAATGAGAGAGTGCATGTTGTTTGGGTGCATGTGAATGAGAGAGTGCATGTTGTTATGGTGTGCATGTGAATGAGAGAGTGCATGTTGTTATGGTGTGCATGTGAATGAGAGAGTGCATGTTGTTATGGTGTGCATGTGAATGAGAGAGTGCATGTTGTTTGGTGCGCATGTGAATGAGAGAGTGCATGTTGTTATGGTGTGCATGTGAATGAGAGAGTGCATGTTGTTTGGGCGCATGTGAATGAGAGAGTGCATGATGTTTGGGCGCATGTGAATGAGAGAGTGCATGTTGTTTGGGCGCATGTGAATGAGAGAGTGCATGTTGTTATTGTGTGAATGTGAATGAGAGAGTGCATGTTGTTTGGGTGCATGTGAATGAGAGAGTGCATGTTGTTAGGTGCGCATGTGAATGAGAGAGTGCATGTTGTTATGGTGTGCATGTGAATGAGAGAGTGCAAGTTGTTATGGTGTGAATGTGAATGAGAGAGTGCATGTTGTTTGGGTGCATGTGAATGAGAGAGTGCATGTTGTTATGGTGTGCATGTGAATGAGAGAGTGCATGTTGTTATGGTGTGCATGTGAATGAGAGAGTGCATCTTGTTATGGTGTGCATGTGAATGAGAGAGTGCATGTTGTTTGGTGCGCATGTGAATGAGAGAGTGCATGTTGTTATGGTGTGCATGTGAATGAGAGAGTGCATGTTGTTTGGGCGCATGTGAATGAGAGAGTGCATGTTGTTTGGGCGCATGTGAATGAGAGAGTGCATGTTGTTTGGGCGCATGTGAATGAGAGAGTGCATGTTGTTATGGTGTGCATGTGAATGAGAGAGTGCATGTTGTTATGGTGTGCATGTGAATGAGAGAGTGCATGTTGTTATGGTGTGCATGTGAATGAGAGAGTGCATGTTGTTATGGTGTGCATGTGAATGAGAGAGTGCATGTTGTTATGGTGCGCATGTGAATGAGAGAGTGCATGTTGTTTGGGCGCATGTGAATGAGAGAGTGCATGTTGTTATGGTGCATATGAATGAGAGAGTGCATGTTGTTATGGTGTGCATGTGAATGAGAGAGTGCATGTTGTTATGGTGTGAATGTGAATGAGAGAGTGCATGTTGTTTGGGTGCATGTGAATGAGAGAGTGCATGTTGTTATGGTGTGCATGTGAATGAGAGAGTGCATGTTGTTATGGTGTGCATGTGAATGAGAGAGTGCATGTTGTTATGGTGTGCATGTGAATGAGAGAGTGCATGTTGTTTGGTGCGCATGTGAATGAGAGAGTGCATGTTGTTATGGTGTGCATGTGAATGAGAGAGTGCATGTTGTTTGGGCGCATGTGAATGAGAGAGTGCATGTTGTTTGGGCGCATGTGAATGAGAGAGTGCATGTTGTTTGGGCGCATGTGAATGAGAGAGTGCATGTTGTTATGGTGTGAATGTGAATGAGAGAGTGCATGTTGTTTGGGTGCATGTGAATGAGAGAGTGCATGTTGTTAGGTGCGCATGTGAATGAGAGAGTGCATGTTGTTATGGTGTGCATGTGAATGAGAGAGTGCAAGTTGTTATGGTGTGAATGTGAATGAGAGAGTGCATGTTGTTTGGGTGCATGTGAATGAGAGAGTGCATGTTGTTATGGTGTGCATGTGAATGAGAGAGTGCATGTTGTTATGGTGTGCATGTGAATGAGAGAGTGCATCTTGTTATGGTGTGCATGTGAATGAGAGAGTGCATGTTGTTTGGTGCGCATGTGAATGAGAGAGTGCATGTTGTTATGGTGTGCATGTGAATGAGAGAGTGCATGTTGTTTGGGCGCATGTGAATGAGAGAGTGCATGTTGTTTGGGCGCATGTGAATGAGAGAGTGCATGTTGTTTGGGCGCATGTGAATGAGAGAGTGCATGTTGTTATGGTGTGCATGTGAATGAGAGAGTGCATGTTGTTATGGTGTGCATGTGAATGAGAGAGTGCATGTTGTTATGGTGTGCATGTGAATGAGAGAGTGCATGTTGTTATGGTGCGCATGTGAATGAGAGAGTGCATGTTGTTTGGGCGCATGTGAATGAGAGAGTGCATGTTGTTATGGTGTGCATGCGATTGAGAGAGTGCATGTTGTTATGGTGTGCATGTGAATGAGAGAGTGCATGTTGTTATGGTGTGCATGTGAATGAGAGAGTGCATGTTGTTATGGTGTGCATGTGAATGAGAGAGTGCATGTTGTTATGGTGTACATGTGAATGAGAGAGTGCATGTTGTTATGGTGCGCATGTGAATGAGAGCGTGCATGTTGTTTGGGCACATGTGAATGGAAGAGTGCATGTTGTTTGGGCGCATGTGAATGAGAGAGTGCATGTTGTTATGGTGTGCATGTGAATGAGAGAGTACATGTTGTTATGGTGTGCATGTGAATGAGAGAGTGCATGTTGTTATGGTGCGCATGTGAATGAGAGAGTGCATGTTGTTTGGGCGCATGTGAATGAGAGAGTGCATGTTGTTATGGTGCATGTGAATGAGAGAGTGCATGTTGTTATGGTGTGCATGTGAATGAGAGAGTGCATGTTGTTATGGTGTGAATGTGAATGAGAGAGTGCATGTTGTTTGGGTGCATGTGAATGAGAGAGTGCATGTTGTTATGGTGTGCATGTGAATGAGAGAGTGCATGTTGTTTGGGCGCATGTGAATGAGAGAGTGCATGTTGTTAGGTGCGCATGTGAATGAGAGAGTGCATGTTGTTATGGTGTGCATGTGAATGAGAGAGTGCATGTTGTTTGGGCGCATGTGAATGAGAGAGTGCATGTTGTTTGGGCGCATGTGAATGAGAGAGTGCATGTTGTTTGGGCGCATGTGAATGAGAGAGTGCATGTTGTTATGGTGTGCATGTGAATGAGAGAGTTCATGTTGTTATGGTGTGCATGTGAATGAGAGAGTGCATGTTGTTTGGGCGCATGTGAATGAGAGAGTGCATGTTGTTTGGGCGCATGTGAATGAGAGAGTGCATGTTGTTTGGGCGCATGTGAATGAGAGAGTGCATGTTGTTTGGGCGCATGTGAATGTGAGAGTGCATGTTGTTTGGGCGCATGTGAATGAGAGAGTGCATGTTGTTATGGTGTGCATGTGAATGAGAGAGTTCATGTTGTTATGGTGTGCATGTGAATGAGAGAGTGCATGTAGTTTGGGCGCATGTGAATGAGAGAGTGCATGTTGTTTGGGCGCATGTGAATGAGAGAGTGCATGTTGTTTGGGCGCATGTGAATGAGAGAGTGCATGTTGTTATGATGTGCATGTGAATGAGAGAGTGCATGTTGTTATGGTGTGCATGTGAATGAGAGAGTGCATGTTGTTTGGGCGCATGTGAATGAGAGAGTGCATGTTGTTTGGGCGCATGTGAATGAGAGAGTGCATGTTGTTTGGGCGCATGTGAATGAGAGAGTGCATGTTGTTATGGTGTGCATGTGAATGAGAGAGTGCATGTTGTTATGGTGTGCATGTGAATGAGAGAGTGCATGTTATTATGGTGTGCATGTGAATGAGAGAGTGCATGTTGTTATGGTGCGCATGTGAATGAGAGAGTGCATGTTGTTTGGGCGCATGTGAATGAGAGAGTGCATGTTGTTTGGGCACATGTGAATGAGAGAGTGCATGTTGCTATGGTGTGCATGTGAATGAGAGAGTGCATGTTGTTATGGTGTGCATGTGAATGAGAGAGTGCATGTTGTTTGGGCGCATGTGAATGAGAGAGTGCATGTTGTTTGGGCGCATGTGAATGAGAGAGTGCATGTTGTTTGGGCGCATGTGAATGAGAGAGTGCATGTTGTTATGGTGTGCATGTGAATGAGAGAGTGCATGTTGTTATGGTGTGCATGTGAATGAGAGAGTGCATGTTGTTATGGTGTGCATGTGAATGAGAGAGTGCATGTTGTTATGGTGCGCATGTGAATGAGAGAGTGCATGTTGTTTGGGCGCATGTGAATGAGAGAGTGCATGTTGTTATGGTGTGCATGCGATTGAGAGAGTGCATGTTGTTATGGTGTGCATGTGAATGAGAGAGTGCATGTTGTTATGGTGTGCATGTGAATGAGAGAGTGCATGTTGTTATGGTGTGCATGTGAATGAGAGAGTGCATGTTGTTATGGTGTACATGTGAATGAGAGAGTGCATGTTGTTATGGTGCGCATGTGAATGAGAGCGTGCATGTTGTTTGGGCACATGTGAATGGAAGAGTGCATGTTGTTTGGGCGCATGTGAATGAGAGAGTGCATGTTGTTATGGTGTGCATGTGAATGAGAGAGTGCATGTTGTTATGGTGTGCATGTGAATGAGAGAGTGCATGTTGTTATGGTGCGCATGTGAATGAGAGAGTGCATGTTGTTTGGGCGCATGTGAATGAGAGAGTGCATGTTGTTATGGTGCATGTGAATGAGAGAGTGCATGTTGTTATGGTGTGCATGTGAATGAGAGAGTGCATGTTGTTATGGTGTGAATGTGAATGAGAGAGTGCATGTTGTTTGGGTGCATGTGAATGAGAGAGTGCATGTTGTTATGGTGTGCATGTGAATGAGAGAGTGCATGTTGTTTGGGCGCATGTGAATGAGAGAGTGCATGTTGTTAGGTGCGCATGTGAATGAGAGAGTGCATGTTGTTATGGTGTGCATGTGAATGAGAGAGTGCATGTTGTTTGGGCGCATGTGAATGAGAGAGTGCATGTTGTTTGGGCGCATGTGAATGAGAGAGTGCATGTTGTTTGGGCGCATGTGAATGAGAGAGTGCATGTTGTTATGGTGTGCATGTGAATGAGAGAGTTCATGTTGTTATGGTGTGCATGTGAATGAGAGAGTGCATGTTGTTTGGGCGCATGTGAATGAGAGAGTGCATGTTGTTTGGGCGCATGTGAATGAGAGAGTGCATGTTGTTATGGTGTGCATGTGAATGAGAGAGTGCATGTTGTTATGGTGTGCATGTGAATGAGAGAGTGCATGTTGTTATGGTGTGCATGTGAATGAGAGAGTGCATGTTGTTATGGTGCGCATGTGAATGAGAGAGTGCATGTTGTTTGGGCGCATGTGAATGAGAGAGTGCATGTTGTTATGGTGTGCATGCGATTGAGAGAGTGCATGTTGTTATGGTGTGCATGTGAATGAGAGAGTGCATGTTGTTATGGTGTGCATGTGAATGAGAGAGTGCATGTTGTTATGGTGTGCATGTGAATGAGAGAGTGCATGTTGTTATGGTGTACATGTGAATGAGAGAGTGCATGTTGTTATGGTGCGCATGTGAATGAGAGCGTGCATGTTGTTTGGGCACATGTGAATGGAAGAGTGCATGTTGTTTGGGCGCATGTGAATGAGAGAGTGCATGTTGTTATGGTGTGCATGTGAATGAGAGAGTGCATGTTGTTATGGTGTGCATGTGAATGAGAGAGTGCATGTTGTTATGGTGCGCATGTGAATGAGAGAGTGCATGTTGTTTGGGCGCATGTGAATGAGAGAGTGCATGTTGTTATGGTGCATGTGAATGAGAGAGTGCATGTTGTTATGGTGTGCATGTGAATGAGAGAGTGCATGTTGTTATGGTGTGAATGTGAATGAGAGAGTGCATGTTGTTTGGGTGCATGTGAATGAGAGAGTGCATGTTGTTATGGTGTGCATGTGAATGAGAGAGTGCATGTTGTTTGGGCGCATGTGAATGAGAGAGTGCATGTTGTTAGGTGCGCATGTGAATGAGAGAGTGCATGTTGTTATGGTGTGCATGTGAATGAGAGAGTGCATGTTGTTTGGGCGCATGTGAATGAGAGAGTGCATGTTGTTTGGGCGCATGTGAATGAGAGAGTGCATGTTGTTTGGGCGCATGTGAATGAGAGAGTGCATGTTGTTATGGTGTGCATGTGAATGAGAGAGTTCATGTTGTTATGGTGTGCATGTGAATGAGAGAGTGCATGTTGTTTGGGCGCATGTGAATGAGAGAGTGCATGTTGTTTGGGCGCATGTGAATGAGAGAGTGCATGTTGTTTGGGCGCATGTGAATGAGAGAGTGCATGTTGTTTGGGCGCATGTGAATGTGAGAGTGCATGTTGTTTGGGCGCATGTGAATGAGAGAGTGCATGTTGTTATGGTGTGCATGTGAATGAGAGAGTTCATGTTGTTATGGTGTGCATGTGAATGAGAGAGTGCATGTAGTTTGGGCGCATGTGAATGAGAGAGTGCATGTTGTTTGGGCGCATGTGAATGAGAGAGTGCATGTTGTTTGGGCGCATGTGAATGAGAGAGTGCATGTTGTTATGATGTGCATGTGAATGAGAGAGTGCATGTTGTTATGGTGTGCATGTGAATGAGAGAGTGCATGTTGTTTGGGCGCATGTGAATGAGAGAGTGCATGTTGTTTGGGCGCATGTGAATGAGAGAGTGCATGTTGTTTGGGCGCATGTGAATGAGAGAGTGCATGTTGTTATGGTGTGCATGTGAATGAGAGAGTGCATGTTGTTATGGTGTGCATGTGAATGAGAGAGTGCATGTTATTATGGTGTGCATGTGAATGAGAGAGTGCATGTTGTTATGGTGCGCATGTGAATGAGAGAGTGCATGTTGTTTGGGCGCATGTGAATGAGAGAGTGCATGTTGTTTGGGCACATGTGAATGAGAGAGTGCATGTTGCTATGGTGTGCATGTGAATGAGAGAGTGCATGTTGTTATGGTGTGCATGTGAATGAGAGAGTGCATGTTGTTATGGTGTGCATGTGAATGAGAGAGTGCATGTTGTTATGGTGTGCAAGTGAATGAGAGAGTGCATGTTGTTATGGTGCATGTGAATGAGAGAGTGCATGTTGTTATGGTGTGCATGTGAATGAGAGAGTGCATGTTGTTATGGTGTGCATGTGAATGAGAGAGTGCATGTTGTTATGGTGTGCATGTGAATGAGAGAGTGCATGTTGTTATGGTGTGCATGTGAATGAGAGAGTGCATGTTGTTATGGTGCGCATTTGAATGAGAGAGTGCATGTTGTTTGGGCACATGTGAATGGAAGAGTGCATGTTGTTTGGGCGCATGTGAATGAGAGAGTGCATGTTGTTATGGTGTGCATGTGAATGAGAGAGTGCATGTTGTTATGGTGTGCATGTGAATGAGAGAGTGCATGTTGTTATGGTGCGCATGTGAATGAGAGAGTGCATGTTGTTTGGGCGCATGTGAATGAGAGAGTGCATGTTGTTATGGTGCATATGAATGAGAGAGTGCATGTTGTTATGGTGTGCATGTGAATGAGAGAGTGCATGTTGTTATGGTGTGAATGTGAATGAGAGAGTGCATGTTGTTTGGGTGCATGTGAATGAGAGAGTGCATGTTGTTATGGTGTGCATGTGAATGAGAGAGTGCATGTTGTTATGGTGTGCATGTGAATGAGAGAGTGCATGTTGTTTGGTGCGCATGTGAATGAGAGAGTGCATGTTGTTATGGTGTGCATGTGAATGAGAGAGTGCATGTTGTTTGGGCGCATGTGAATGAGAGAGTGCATGATGTTTGGGCGCATGTGAATGAGAGAGTGCATGTTGTTTGGGCGCATGTGAATGAGAGAGTGCATGTTGTTATTGTGTGAATGTGAATGAGAGAGTGCATGTTGTTTGGGTGCATGTGAATGAGAGAGTGCATGTTGTTAGGTGCGCATGTGAATGAGAGAGTGCATGTTGTTATGGTGTGCATGTGAATGAGAGAGTGCAAGTTGTTATGGTGTGAATGTGAATGAGAGAGTGCATGTTGTTTGGGTGCATGTGAATGAGAGAGTGCATGTTGTTATGGTGTGCATGTGAATGAGAGAGTGCATGTTGTTATGGTGTGCATGTGAATGAGAGAGTGCATCTTGTTATGGTGTGCATGTGAATGAGAGAGTGCATGTTGTTTGGTGCGCATGTGAATGAGAGAGTGCATGTTGTTATGGTGTGCATGTGAATGAGAGAGTGCATGTTGTTTGGGCGCATGTGAATGAGAGAGTGCATGTTGTTTGGGCGCATGTGAATGAGAGAGTGCATGTTGTTTGGGCGCATGTGAATGAGAGAGTGCATGTTGTTATGGTGTGCATGTGAATGAGAGAGTGCATGTTGTTATGGTGTGCATGTGAATGAGAGAGTGCATGTTGTTATGGTGTGCATGTGAATGAGAGAGTGCATGTTGTTATGGTGTGCATGTGAATGAGAGAGTGCATGTTGTTATGGTGCGCATGTGAATGAGAGAGTGCATGTTGTTTGGGCGCATGTGAATGAGAGAGTGCATGTTGTTATGGTGCATATGAATGAGAGAGTGCATGTTGTTATGGTGTGCATGTGAATGAGAGAGTGCATGTTGTTATGGTGTGAATGTGAATGAGAGAGTGCATGTTGTTTGGGTGCATGTGAATGAGAGAGTGCATGTTGTTATGGTGTGCATGTGAATGAGAGAGTGCATGTTGTTATGGTGTGCATGTGAATGAGAGAGTGCATGTTGTTATGGTGTGCATGTGAATGAGAGAGTGCATGTTGTTTGGTGCGCATGTGAATGAGAGAGTGCATGTTGTTATGGTGTGCATGTGAATGAGAGAGTGCATGTTGTTTGGGCGCATGTGAATGAGAGAGTGCATGTTGTTTGGGCGCATGTGAATGAGAGAGTGCATGTTGTTTGGGCGCATGTGAATGAGAGAGTGCATGTTGTTATGGTGTGAATGTGAATGAGAGAGTGCATGTTGTTTGGGTGCATGTGAATGAGAGAGTGCATGTTGTTAGGTGCGCATGTGAATGAGAGAGTGCATGTTGTTATGGTGTGCATGTGAATGAGAGAGTGCAAGTTGTTATGGTGTGAATGTGAATGAGAGAGTGCATGTTGTTTGGGTGCATGTGAATGAGAGAGTGCATGTTGTTATGGTGTGCATGTGAATGAGAGAGTGCATGTTGTTATGGTGTGCATGTGAATGAGAGAGTGCATCTTGTTATGGTGTGCATGTGAATGAGAGAGTGCATGTTGTTTGGTGCGCATGTGAATGAGAGAGTGCATGTTGTTATGGTTTGCATGTGAATGAGAGAGTGCATGTTGTTTGGGCGCATGTGAATGAGAGAGTGCATGTTGTTTGGGCGCATGTGAATGAGAGAGTGCATGTTGTTTGGGTGCATGTGAATGAGAGAGTGCATGTTGTTATGGTGTGCATGTGAATGAGAGAGTGCATGTTGTTATGGTGTGCATGTGAATGAGAGAGTGCATGTTGTTATGGTGTGCATGTGAATGAGAGAGTGCATGTTGTTATGGTGCGCATGTGAATGAGAGAGTGCATGTTGTTTGGGCGCATGTGAATGAGAGAGTGCATGTTGTTATGGTGTGCATGTGATTGAGAGAGTGCATGTTGTTATGGTGTGCATGTGAATGAGAGAGTGCATGTTGTTATGGTGTGCATGTGAATGAGAGAGTGCATGTTGTTATGGTGTGCATGTGAATGAGAGAGTGCATGTTGTTATGGTGTGCATGTGAATGAGAGAGTGCATGTTGTTATGGTGTACATGTGAATGAGAGAGTGCATGTTGTTATGGTGCGCATGTGAATGAGAGCGTGCATGTTGTTTGGGCACATGTGAATGGAAGAGTGCATGTTGTTTGGGCGCATGGGAATGAGAGAGTGCATGTTGTTATGGTGTGCATGTGAATGAGAGAGTGCATGTTGTTATGGTGTGCATGTGAATGAGAGAGTGCATGTTGTTATGGTGCGCATGTGAATGAGAGAGTGCATGTTGTTTGGGCGCATGTGAATGAGAGAGTGCATGTTGTTATGGTGCATGTGAATGAGAGAGTGCATGTTGTTATGGTGAGCATGTGAATGAGAGAGTGCATGTTGTTATGGTGTGAATGTGAATGAGAGAGTGCATGCTGTTTGGGTGCATGTGAATGAGAGAGTGCATGTTGTTATGGTGTGCATGTGAATGAGAGAGTGCATGTTGTTTGGGCGCATGTGAATGAGAGAGTGCATGTTGTTAGGTGCGCATGTGAATGAGAGAGTGCATGTTGTTATGGTGTGCATGTGAATGAGAGAGTGCATGTTGTTTGGGCGCATGTGAATGAGAGAGTGCATGTTGTTTGGGCGCATGTGAATGAGAGAGTGCATGTTGTTTGGGCGCATGTGAATGAGAGAGTGCATGTTGTTATGGTGTGCATGTGAATGAGAGAGTTCATGTTGTTATGGTGTGCATGTGAATGAGAGAGTGCATGTTGTTTGGGCGCATGTGAATGAGAGAGTGCATGTTGTTTGGGCGCATGTGAATGAGAGAGTGCATGTTGTTTGGGCGCATGTGAATGAGAGAGTGCATGTTGTTATGGTGTGCATGTGAATGAGAGAGTGCATGTTGTAATGGTGTGCATGTGAATGAGAGAGTGCATGTTATTATGGTGTGCATGTGAATGAGAGAGTGCATGTTGTTATGGAGCGCATGTGAATGAGAGAGTGCATGTTGTTTGGGCGCATGTGAATGAGAGAGTGCATGTTTGGGCGCATGTGAATGAGAGAGTGCATGTTGCTATGGTGTGCATGTGAATGAGAGAGTGCATGTTGTTATGGTGTGCATGTGAATGAGAGAGTGCATGTTGTTATGGTGTGCATGTGAATGAGAGAGTGCATGTTGTTATGGTGTGCAAGTGAATGAGAGAGTGCATGTTGTTATGGTGCATGTGAATGAGAGAGTGCATGTTGTTATGGTGTGCATGTGAATGACAGAGTGCATGTTGTTATGGTGTGCATGTGAATGAGAGAGTGCATGTTGTTATGGTGTGCATGTGAATGAGAGAGTGCATGTTGTTATGGTGTGCATGTCAATGAGAGAGTGCATGTTGTTATGGTGCGCATGTGAATGAGAGAGTGCATGTTGTTTGGGCACATGTGAATGGAAGAGTGCATGTTGTTTGGGCGCATGTGAATGAGAGAGTGCATGTTGTTATGGTGTGCATGTGAATGAGAGAGTGCATGTTGTTATGGTGTGCATGTGAATGAGAGAGTGCATGTTGTTATGGTGCGCATGTGAATGAGAGAGTGCATGTTGTTTGGGCGCATGTGAATGAGAGAGTGCATGTTGTTATGGTGCATATGAATGAGAGAGTGCATGTTGTTATGGTGTGCATGTGAATGAGAGAGTGCATGTTGTTATGGTGTGAATGTGAATGAGAGAGTGCATGTTGTTTGGGTGCATGTGAATGAGAGAGTGCATGTTGTTATGGTGTGCATGTGAATGAGAGAGTGGATGTTGTTATGGTGTGCATGTGAATGAGAGAGTGCATCTTGTTATAGTGTGCATGTGAATGAGAGAGTGCATGTTGTTTGGTGCGCATGTGAATGAGAGAGTGCATGTTGTTATGGTGTGCATGTGAATGAGAGAGTGCATGTTGTTTGGGCGCATGTGAATGAGAGAGTGCATGTTGTTTGGGCGCATGTGAATGAGAGAGTGCATGTTGTTTGGGCGCATGTGAATGAGAGAGTGCATGTTGTTATGGTGTGCATGTGAATGAGAGAGTGCATGCTGTTATGGTGTGCATGTGAATGAGAGAGTGCATGTTGTTTGGGCGCATGTGAATGAGAGAGTGCATGTTGTTTGGGCGCATGTGAATGAGAGAGTGCATGTTGTTAGGTGCGCATGTGAATGAGAGAGTGCATGTTGTTATGGTGTGCATGTGAATGAGAGAGTGCATGTTGTTATGGTGTGAATGTGAATGAGAGAGTGCATGTTGTTTGGGTGCATGTGAATGAGAGAGTGCATGTTGTTAGGTGCGCATGTGAATGAGAGAGTGCATGTTGTTATGGTGTGCATGTGAATGAGAGAGTGCATGTTGTTATGGTGTGAATGTGAATGAGAGAGTGCATGTTGTTTGGGTGCATGTGAATGAGAGAGTGCATGTTGTTATGGTGTGCATGTGAATGAGAGAGTGCATGTTGTTATGGTGTGCATGTGAATGAGAGAGTGCATCTTGTTATGGTGTGCATGTGAATGAGAGAGTGCATGTTGTTTGGTGCGCATGTGAATGAGAGAGTGCATGTTGTTATGGTGTGCATGTGAATGAGAGAGTGCATGTTGTTTGGGCGCATGTGAATGAGAGAGTGCATGTTGTTTGGGCGCATGTGAATGAGAGAGTGCATGTTGTTTGGGCGCATGTGAATGAGAGAGTGCATGTTGTTATGGTGTGCATGTGAATGAGAGAGTGCATGTTGTTATGGTGTGCATGTGAATGAGAGAGTGCATGTTGTTTGGGCGCATGCGAATCAGAGAGTGCATGTTGTTATGGTGCGCATGTGAATGAGAGAGTGCATGTTGTTATGGTGCGCATGTGAATGAGAGAGTGCATGTTGTTATGGTGCGCATGTGAATGAGAGAGTGCATGTTGTTATGGTGCGCATGTGAATGAGAGAGTGCATGTTGTTATGGTGCGCATGTGAATGAGAGTGCATGTTGTTATGGTGCGCATGTGAATGAGAGAGTGCATGTTGTTATGGTGCACATGTGAATGAGAGAGTGCATGTTGTTATGGTGTGCATGTGAATGAGAGAGTGCATGTTGTGATGGTCTGCATGTGAATGAGAGAGTGCATTTTGTTATGGTGTGCATGTGAATGAGAGAGTGCATGTTGTTATGGTGCGCATGTGAATGAGAGAGTGCATGTTGTTTGGGCGCATGTGAATGGAAGAGTGCATGTTGTTTGGGCGCATGTGAATGAGAGAGTGCATGTTGTTATGGTGTGCATGTGAATGAGAGAGTGCATGGTGTTATGGTGTGCATGTGTGAATGAGAGAGAGCATGTTGTTATGGTGTGCATGTGAATGAGAGAGTGCATGTTGTTATGGTGTGCATGTGAATGAGAGAGTGCATGTTGTTTGGGTGCATGTGAATGAGAGAGTGCATGTTGTTTGGGCACCTGTGAATGGGAGAGTGCATGTTGTTATGGTGTGCATGTGAATGAGAGAGTGCATGTTGTTATGGTGCGCATGTGTATGAGAGAGTGCATGTTGTTATGGTGCGCATGTGAATGAGAGAGTGCCTGTTGTTATGGTGTGCATGTGAATGAGAGAGTGCATGTTGTTTGGGTGCATGTGAATGAGAGAGTGCATGTTGTTATGGTGTGCATGTGAATGAGAGAGTGCATGGTGTTATGGTGTGCATGTGTGAATGAGAGAGAGCATGTTGTTATGGTGTGCATGTGAATGAGAGAGTGCATGTTGTTATGGTGTGCATGTGAATGAGAGAGTGCATGTTGTTTGGGTGCATGTGAATGAGAGAGTGCATGTTGTTTGGGCACCTGTGAATGGGAGAGTGCATGTTGTTATGGTGTGCATGTGAATGAGAGAGTGCATGTTGTTATGGTGCGCATGTGTATGAGAGAGTGCATGTTGTTATGGTGCGCATGTGAATGAGAGAGTGCCTGTTGTTATGGTGCGCATGTGAATGAGAGAGTGCATGTTGTTATGGTGTGCATGTGAATGAGAGAGTGCATGTTGTTATGGTGTGAATGTGAATGAGAGAGTGCATGTTGTTTGGGTGCATGTGAATGAGAGAGTGCATGTTGTTATGGTGTGCATGTGAATGAGAGAGTGCATGTTGTTATGTTGTGCAT
Source organism: Ambystoma mexicanum (assembly GCF_040938575.1). NCBI lineage: Eukaryota > Metazoa > Chordata > Amphibia > Caudata > Ambystomatidae > Ambystoma > Ambystoma mexicanum. The sequence goes on along the minus strand of NC_090922.1, from coordinate 54,665,155 downwards.
GTGTGAATGAGAGAGTGCATGTTGTTATGGTGAATGAGAGAGTGCATGTTGTTATGGTGTGCATGTGAATGAGAGAGTGTATGTTGTTTGGGCGCATGTGAATGAGAGAGTGCATGTTGTTATGGTGTGCATGTGAATGAGAGAGTGCATGTTGTTATGGTGTGCATGTGAATGAGAGAGTGCATGTTGTTATGGTGTGCATGTGAATGAGAGAGTGCATGTTGTTATGGTGCGCATGTGAATGAGAGAGTGCATGTTGTTATGGTGTGCATGTGAATGAGAGAGTGCATGTTGTTATGGTGTGCATGTGAATGAGAGAGTGCATGTTGTTATGGTGTGCATGTGAATGAGAGAGTGCGTGTTGTTATGGTGTACATGTGAATGAGAGAGTGCATGTTGTTTGGGCGCATGTGAATGAGAGAGTGCATGTTGTTATGGTGTGCATGTGAATGAGAGAGTGCATGTTGTTATGGTGCGCATGTGAATGAGAGAGTGCATGTTGTTAGGTGCGCATGTGAATGAGAGAGTGCATGTTGTTATGGTGTGCATGTGAATGAGAGAGTGCATGTTGGTATGGTGTGAATGTGAATGAGAGAGTGCATGTTGTTTGGGTGCATGTGAATGAGAGAGTGCATGTTGTTAGGTGCCCATGTGAATGAGAGAGTGCATGTTGTTATGGTGTGCATGTGAATGAGAGAGTGCATGTTGTTATGGTGTGAATGTGAATGAGAGAGTGCATGTTGTTTGGGTGCATGTGAATGAGAGAGTGCATGTTGTTATGGTGTGCATGTGAATGAGAGAGTGCATGTTGTTATGGTGTGCATGTGAATGAGAGAGTGCATCTTGTTATGGTGTGCATGTGAATGAGAGAGTGCATGTTGTTTGGTGCGCATGTGAATGAGAGAGTGCATGTTGTTATGGTGTGCATGTGAATGAGAGAGTGCATGTTGTTTGGGCGCATGTGAATGAGAGAGTGCATGTTGTTTGGGCGCATGTGAATGAGAGAGTGCATGTTGTTTGGGCGCATGTGAATGAGAGAGTGCATGTTGTTATGGTGTGCATGTGAATGAGAGAGTGCATGTTGTTATGGTGTGCATGTGAATGAGAGAGTGCATGTTGTTTGGGCGCATGCGAATCAGAGAGTGCATGTTGTTATGGTGCGCATGTGAATGAGAGAGTGCATGTTGTTATGGTGCGCATGTGAATGAGAGAGTGCATGTTGTTATGGTGCGCATGTGAATGAGAGAGTGCATGTTGTTATGGTGCGCATGTGAATGAGAGAGTGCATGTTGTTATGGTGCGCATGTGAATGAGAGTGCATGTTGTTATGGTGCGCATGTGAATGAGAGAGTGCATGTTGTTATGGTGCACATGTGAATGAGAGAGTGCATGTTGTTATGGTGTGCATGTGAATGAGAGAGTGCATGTTGTGATGGTCTGCATGTGAATGAGAGAGTGCATTTTGTTATGGTGTGCATGTGAATGAGAGAGTGCATGTTGTTATGGTGCGCATGTGAATGAGAGAGTGCATGTTGTTTGGGCGCATGTGAATGGAAGAGTGCATGTTGTTTGGGCGCATGTGAATGAGAGAGTGCATGTTGTTATGGTGTGCATGTGAATGAGAGAGTGCATGGTGTTATGGTGTGCATGTGTGAATGAGAGAGAGCATGTTGTTATGGTGTGCATGTGAATGAGAGAGTGCATGTTGTTATGGTGTGCATGTGAATGAGAGAGTGCATGTTGTTTGGGTGCATGTGAATGAGAGAGTGCATGTTGTTTGGGCACCTGTGAATGGGAGAGTGCATGTTGTTATGGTGTGCATGTGAATGAGAGAGTGCATGTTGTTATGGTGCGCATGTGTATGAGAGAGTGCATGTTGTTATGGTGCGCATGTGAATGAGAGAGTGCCTGTTGTTATGGTGTGCATGTGAATGAGAGAGTGCATGTTGTTTGGGTGCATGTGAATGAGCGAGTGCATGTTGTTATGGTGTGCATGTGAATGAGAGAGTGCATGGTGTTATGGTGTGCATGTGTGAATGAGAGAGAGCATGTTGTTATGGTGTGCATGTGAATGAGAGAGTGCATGTTGTTATGGTGTGCATGTGAATGAGAGAGTGCATGTTGTTTGGGTGCATGTGAATGAGAGAGTGCATGTTGTTTGGGCACCTGTGAATGGGAGAGTGCATGTTGTTATGGTGTGCATGTGAATGAGAGAGTGCATGTTGTTATGGTGCACATGTGTATGAGAGAGTGCATGTTGTTATGGTGCGCATGTGAATGAGAGAGTGCCTGTTGTTATGGTGCGCATGTGAATGAGAGAGTGCATGTTGTTATGGTGTGCATGTGAATGAGAGAGTGCATGTTGTTATGGTGTGAATGTGAATGAGAGAGTGCATGTTGTTTGGGTGCATGTGAATGAGAGAGTGCATGTTGTTATGGTGTGCATGTGAATGAGAGAGTGCATGTTGTTATGTTGTGCATGTGTGAATGAGAGAGTGCATGTTGTTATGGTGTGCATGTGAATGAGAGAGTGCATGTTGTTATGGTGTGCATGTGAATGAGAGAGTGTATGTTGTTTGGGCGCATGTGAATGAGAGAGTGCATGTTGTTATGGTGTGCATGTGAATGAGAGAGTGCATGTTGTTATGGTGTGCATGTGAATGAGAGAGTGCATGTTGTTATGGTGTGCATGTGAATGAGAGAGTGCATGTTGTTATGGTGCGCATGTGAATGAGAGAGTGCATGTTGTTATGGTGTGCATGTGAATGAGAGAGTGCATGTTGTTATGGTGTGCATGTGAATGAGAGAGTGCATGTTGTTATGGTGTGCATGTGAATGAGAGAGTGCATGTTGTTTGGGCGCATGTGAATGAGAGAGTGCATGTTGTTTGGGCGCATGTGAATGAGAGAGTGCATGTTGTTTGGGCGCATGTGAATGAGAGAGTGCATGTTGTTATGGTGTGCATGTGAATGAGAGAGTGCATGTTGTTATGGTGTGCATGTGAATGAGAGAGTGCATGTTGTTTGGGCGCATGTGAATGAGAGAGTGCATGTTGTTATGGTGTGCATGTGAATGAGAGAGTGCATGTTGTTATGGTGTGCATGTGAATGAGAGAGTGCATGTTGTTTGGGCGCATGCGAATCAGAGAGTGCATGTTGTTATGGTGCGCATGTGAATGAGAGAGTGCATGTTGTTATGGTGCGCATGTGAATGAGAGAGTGCATGTTGTTATGGTGCGCATGTGAATGAGAGAGTGCATGTTGTTATGGTGCGCATGTGAATGAGAGAGTGCATGTTGTTATGGTGCGCATGTGAATGAGAGTGCATGTTGTTATGGTGCGCATGTGAATGAGAGAGTGCATGTTGTTATGGTGCACATGTGAATGAGAGAGTGCATGTTGTTATGGTGTGCATGTGAATGAGAGAGTGCATGTTGTGATGGTCTGCATGTGAATGAGAGAGTGCATTTTGTTATGGTGTGCATGTGAATGAGAGAGTGCATGTTGTTATGGTGCGCATGTGAATGAGAGAGTGCATGTTGTTTGGGCGCATGTGAATGGAAGAGTGCATGTTGTTTGGGCGCATGTGAATGAGAGAGTGCATGTTGTTATGGTGTGCATGTGAATGAGAGAGTGCATGGTGTTATGGTGTGCATGTGTGAATGAGAGAGAGCATGTTGTTATGGTGTGCATGTGAATGAGAGAGTGCATGTTGTTATGGTGTGCATGTGAATGAGAGAGTGCATGTTGTTTGGGTGCATGTGAATGAGAGAGTGCATGTTGTTTGGGCACCTGTGAATGGGAGAGTGCATGTTGTTATGGTGTGCATGTGAATGAGAGAGTGCATGTTGTTATGGTGCGCATGTGTATGAGAGAGTGCATGTTGTTATGGTGCGCATGTGAATGAGAGAGTGCCTGTTGTTATGGTGTGCATGTGAATGAGAGAGTGCATGTTGTTTGGGTGCATGTGAATGAGAGAGTGCATGTTGTTATGGTGTGCATGTGAATGAGAGAGTGCATGGTGTTATGGTGTGCATGTGTGAATGAGAGAGAGCATGTTGTTATGGTGTGCATGTGAATGAGAGAGTGCATGTTGTTATGGTGTGCATGTGAATGAGAGAGTGCATGTTGTTTGGGTGCATGTGAATGAGAGAGTGCATGTTGTTTGGGCACCTGTGAATGGGAGAGTGCATGTTGTTATGGTGTGCATGTGAATGAGAGAGTGCATGTTGTTATGGTGCGCATGTGTATGAGAGAGTGCATGTTGTTATGGTGCGCATGTGAATGAGAGAGTGCCTGTTGTTATGGTGCGCATGTGAATGAGAGAGTGCATGTTGTTATGGTGTGCATGTGAATGAGAGAGTGCATGTTGTTATGGTGTGAATGTGAATGAGAGAGTGCATGTTGTTTGGGTGCATGTGAATGAGAGAGTGCATGTTGTTATGGTGTGCATGTGAATGAGAGAGTGCATGTTGTTATGTTGTGCATGTGTGAATGAGAGAGTGCATGTTGTTATGGTGTGCATGTGAATGAGAGAGTGCATGTTGTTATGGTGTGCATGTGAATGAGAGAGTGTATGTTGTTTGGGCGCATGTGAATGAGAGAGTGCATGTTGTTATGGTGTGCATGTGAATGAGAGAGTACATGTTGTTATGGTGTGCATGTGAATGAGAGAGTGCATGTTGTTATGGTGTGCATGTGAATGAGAGAGTGCATGTTGTTATGGTGCGCATGTGAATGAGAGAGTGCATGTTGTTATGGTGTGCATGTGAATGAGAGAGTGCATGTTGTTATGGTGTGCATGTGAATGAGAGAGTGCATGTTGTTATGGTGTGCATGTGAATGAGAGAGTGCGTGTTGTTATGGTGTACATGTGAATGAGAGAGTGCATGTTGTTTGGGCGCATGTGAATGAGAGAGTGCATGTTGTTATGGTGTGCATGTGAATGAGAGAGTGCATGTTGTTATGGTGCGCATGTGAATGAGAGAGTGCATGTTGTTATGGTGCGCATGTGAATGAGAGAGTGCATGTTGTTATGGTGTGCATGTGAATGAGAGAGCGCATGTTGTTATGGTGTGCATGTGAATGAGAGAGTGCATGTTGTTATGGTGCGCATGTGAATGAGAGAGTGCATGTTGTTTGGGCGCATGTGAATGAGAGAGTGCATGTTGTTATGGTGCATGTGAATGAGAGAGTGCATGTTGTTATGGTGTGCATGTGAATGAGAGAGTTCATGTTGTTTGGGTGCATGTGAATGAGAGAGTGCATGTTGTTATGGTGTGCATGTGAATGAGAGAGTGCATGTTGTTTGGGCGCATGTGAATGAGAGAGTGCATGTTGTTAGGTGCGCATGTGAATGAGAGAGTGCATGTTGTTATGGTGTGCATGTGAATGAGAGAGTGCATGTTGTTTGGGCGCATGTGAATGAGAGAGTGCATGTTGTTTGGGCGCAAGTGAATGAGAGAGTGCATGTTGTTTGGGCGCATGTGAATGAGAGAGTGCATGTTGTTATGGTGTGCATGTGAATGAGAGAGTGCATGTTGTTATGGTGTGCATGTGAATGAGAGAGTGCATGTTGTTTGGGCGCATGTGAATGAGAGAGTGCATGTTGTTTGGGCGCATGTGAATGAGAGAGTGCATGTTGTTTGGGCGCATGTGAATGAGAGAGTGCATGTTGTTATGGTGTGCATGTGAATGAGAGAGTGCATGTTGTTATGGTGTGCATGTGAATGAGAGAGTGCATGTTATTATGGTGTGCATGTGAATGAGAGAGTGCATGTTGTTATGGTGCGCATTTGAATGAGAGAGTGCATGTTGTTTGGGCGCATGTGAATGAGAGAATTCATGTTGTTTGGGCACATGTGAATGAGAGAGTGCATGTTGCTATGGTGTGCATGTGAATGAGAGAGTGCATGTTGTTATGGTGTGCATGTGAATGAGAGAGTGCATGTTGTTATGGTGTGCATGTGAATGAGAGAGTGCATGTTGTTATGGTGTGCAAGTGAATGAGAGAGTGCATGTTGTTATGGTGCATGTGAATGAGAGAGTGCATGTTGTTATGGTGTGCATGTGAATGAGAGAGTGCATGTTGTTATGGTGTGCATGTGAATGAGAGAGTGCATGTTGTTATGGTGTGCATGTGAATGAGAGAGTGCATGTTGTTATGGTGTGCATGTGAATGAGAGAGTGCATGTTGTTATGGTGCGCATGTGAATGAGAGAGTGCATGTTGTTTGGGCACATGTGAATGGAAGAGTGCATGTTGTTTGGGCGCATGTGAATGAGAGAGTGCATGTTGTTATGGTGTGCATGTGAATGAGAGAGTGCATGTTGTTATGGTGTGCATGTGAATGAGAGAGTGCATGTTGTTATGGTGCGCATGTGAATGAGAGAGTGCATGTTGTTTGGGCGCATGTGAATGAGAGAGTGCATGTTGTTATGGTGCATATGAATGAGAGAGTGCATGTTGTTATGGTGTGCATGTGAATGAGAGAGTGCATGTTGTTATGGTGTGAATGTGAATGAGAGAGTGCATGTTGTTTGGGTGCATGTGAATGAGAGAGTGCATGTTGTTATGGTGTGCATGTGAATGAGAGAGTGCATGCATGTTGTTATGGTGTGCATGTGAATGAGAGAGTGCATCTTGTTATGGTGTGCATGTGAATGAGAGAGTGCATGTTGTTTGGGCGCATGTGAATGAGAGAGTGCATGTTGTTATGGTGTGCATGTGATTGAGAGAGTGCATGTTGTTATGGTGTGCATGTGAATGAGAGAGTGCATGTTGTTATGGTGTGCATGTGAATGAGGGAGTGCATGTTGTTATGGTGTGCATGTGAATGAGAGAGTGCATGTTGTTCTGGTGCATGTGAATGAGAGAGTGCCAGTTGTTATGGTGGGCATGTGAATGAGAGAGTGCATGTTGTTATGGTGTGCATGTGAATGAGAGAGTGCATGTTGTTATGGTGTGCATGTGAATGAGAGAGTGCATGTTGTTATGGTGTACATGTGAATGAGAGAGTGCATGTTGTTATGGTGCGCATGTGAATGAGAGCGTGCATGCTGTTTGGGCACATGTGAATGGAAGAGTGCATGTTGTTTGAGCGCATGTGAATGAGAGAGTGCATGTTGTTATGGTGTGCATGTGAATGAGAGAGTGCATGTTGTTATGGTGTGCATGTGAATGAGAGAGTGCATGTTGTTATGGTGCGCATGTGAATGAGAGACTGCATGTTGTTTGGGCACATGTGAATGAGAGAGTGCATGTTGTTATGGTGCATGTGAATGAGAGAGTGCATGTTGTTATGGTGTGCATGTGAATGAGAGAGTGCATGTTGTTATGGTGTGAATGTGAATGAGAGAGTGCATGTTGTTTGGGTGCATGTGAATGAGAGAGTGCATGTTGTTATGGTGTGCATGTGAATGAGAGAGTGCATGTTGTTTGGGCGCATGTGAATGAGAGAGTGCATGTTGTTAGGTGCGCATGTGAATGAGAGAGTGCATGTTGTTATGGTGTGCATGTGAATGAGAGAGTGCATGTTGTTTGGGCGCATGTGAATGAGAGAGTGCATGTTGTTTGGGCGCATGTGAATGAGAGAGTGCATGTTGTTTGGGCGCATGTGAATGAGAGAGTGCATGTTGTTATGGTGTGCATGTGAATGAGAGAGTGCATGTTGTTATGGTGTGCATGTGAATGAGAGAGTGCATGTTGTTTGGGCGCATGTGAATGAGAGAGTGCATGTTTTTTGGGCGCATGTGAATGAGAGAGTGCATGTTGTTTGGGCGCATGTGAATGAGAGAGTGCATGTTGTTATGGTGTGCATGTGAATGAGAGAGTGCATGTTGTTATGGTGTGCATGTGAATGAGAGAGTGCATGTTATTATGGTGTGCATGTGAATGAGAGAGTGCATGTTGTTATGGAGCGCATGTGAATGAGAGAGTGCATGTTGTTTGGGCGCATGTGAATGAGAGAGTGCATGTTTGGGCGCATGTGAATGAGAGAGTGCATGTTGCTATGGTGTGCATGTGAATGAGAGAGTGCATGTTGTTATGGTGTGCATGTGAATGAGAGAGTGCATGTTGTTATGGTGTGCATGTGAATGAGAGAGTGCATGTTGTTATGGTGCATGTGAATGAGAGAGTGCATGTTGTTATGGTGTGCATGTGAATGACAGAGTGCATGTTGTTATGGTGTGCATGTGGATGAGAGAGTGCATGTTGTTATGGTGTGCATGTGAATGAGAGAGTGCATGTTGTTATGGTGCGCATGTGAATGAGAGAGTGCATGTTGTTATGGTGTGCATGTGAATGAGAGAGTGCATGTTGTTATGGTGTGCATGTGAATGAGAGAGTGCATGTTGTTATGGTGTGCATGTGAATGAGAGAGTGCATGTTGTTATGGTGCATGTGAATGAGAGAGTGCATGTTGTTATGGTGTGCATGTGAATGACAGAGTGCATGTTGTTATGGTGTGCATGTGGATGAGAGAGTGCATGTTGTTATGGTGTGCATGTGAATGAGAGAGTGCATGTTGTTATGGTGTGCATGTGAATGGAAGAGTGCATGTTGTTTGGGCGCATGTGAATGAGAGAGTGCATGTTGTTATGGTGTGCATGTGAATGAGAGAGTGCATGTTGTTATGGTGTGCATGTGAATGAGAGAGTGCATGTTGTTATGGTGCGCATGTGAATGAGAGAGTGCATGTTGTTTGGGCGCATGTGAATGAGAGAGTGCATGTTGTTATGGTGCATATGAATGAGAGAGTGCATGTTGTTATGGTGTGCATGTGAATGAGAGAGTGCATGTTGTTATGGTGTGAATTTGAATGAGAGATTGCATGTTGTTTGGGTGCATGTGAATGAGAGAGTGCATGTTGTTATGGTGTGCATGTGAATGAGAGAGTGCATGTTGTTATGGTGTGCATGTGAATGAGAGAGTGCATCTTGTTATAGTGTGCATGTGAATGAGAGAGTGCATGTTGTTTGGTGCGCATGTGAATGAGAGAGTGCATGTTGTTATGGTGTGCATGTGAATGAGAGAGTGCATGTTGTTTGGGCGCATGTGAATGAGAGAGTGCATGTTGTTTGTGCGCATGTGAATGAGAGAGTGCATGTTGTTTGGGCGCATGTGAATGAGAGAGTGCATGTTGTTATGGTGTGCATGTGAATGAGAGAGTGCATGCTGTTATGGTGTGCATGTGAATGAGAGAGTGCATGTTGTTTGGGCGCATGTGAATGAGAGAGTGCATGTTGTTTGGGCGCATGTGAATGAGAGAGTGCATGATGTTAGGTGCGCATGTGAATGAGAGAGTGCATGTTGTTATGGTGTGCATGTGAATGAGAGAGTGCATGTTGTTATGGTGTGAATGTGAATGAGAGAGTGCATGTTGTTTGGGTGCATGTGAATGAGAGAGTGCATGTTGTTATGGTGTGCATGTGAATGAGAGAGTGCATGTTGTTATGGTGTGCATGTGAATGAGAGAGTGCATCTTGTTATGGTGTGCATGTGAATGAGAGAGTGCATGTTGTTAGGTGCGCGTGTGAATGAGAGAGTGCATGTTGTTATGGTGTTCATGTGAATGAGAGAGTGCATGTTGTTTGGGCGCATGTGAATGAGAGAGTGCATGTTGTTTGGGCGCATGTGAATGAGAGAGTGCATGTTGTTTGGGCGCATGTGAATGAGAGAGTGCATGTTGTTATGGTGTGCATGTGAATGAGAGAGTGCATGTTGTTATGGTGTGCATGTGAATGAGAGAGTGCATGTTGTTTGGGCGCATGTGAATGAGAGAGTGCATGTTGTTTGGGCGCATGTGAATGAGAGATTGCATGTTGTTAGGTGCACATGTGAATGAGAGAGTGCATGTTGTTATGGTGTGCATGTGAATGAGAGAGTGCATGTTGTTTGGGCGCATGTGAATGAGAGAGTGCATGTTGTTAGGTGCGCATGTGAATGAGAGAGTGCATGTTGTTATGGTGTGCATGTGTGAATGAGAGAGTGCATGTTGTTATGGTGTGCATGTGAATGAGAGAGTGCATGTTATTATGGTGTGCATGTGAATGAGAGAGTGCATGTTGTTTGGGCGCATGTGAATGAGAGAGTGCATGTTGTTATGGTGTGCATGTGAATGAGAGAGTGCATGTTGTTATGGTGTGCATGTGAATGAGAGAGTGCATGTTGTTATGGTGTGCATGTGAATGAGAGAGTGCATGTTGTTATGGTGCGCATGTGAATGACAGAGCGCATGTTGTTTGGGCACATGTGAATGGAAGAGTGCATGTTGTTTGGGCGCATGTGAATGAGAGAGTGCATGTTGTTATGGTGTGCATGTGAATGAGAGAGTGCATGTTGTTATGGTGTGCATGTGAATGAGAGAGTGCATGTTGTTATGGTGCGCATGTGAATGAGAGAGTGCATGTTGTTTGGGCGCATGTGAATGAGAGAGTGCATGTTGTTATGGTGCATATGAATGAGAGAGTGCATGTTGTTATGGTGTGCATGTGAATGAGAGAGTGCATGTTGTTATGGTGTGAATGTGAATGAGAGAGTGCATGTTGTTTGGGTGCATGTGAATGAGAGAGTGCATGTTGTTATGGTGTGCATGTGAATGAGAGAGTGCATGTTGTTATGGTGTGCATGTGAATGAGAGAGTGCATCTTGTTATAGTGTGCATGTGAATGAGAGAGTGCATGTTGTTTGGTGCGCATGTGAATGAGAGAGTGCATGTTGTTATGGTGTGCATGTGAATGAGAGAGTGCATGTTGTTTGGGCGCATGTGAATGAGAGATTGCATGTTGTTTGGGCGCATGTGAATGAGAGAGTGCATGTTGTTTGGGCGCATGTGAATGAGAGAGTGCATGTTGTTATGGTGTGCATGTGAATGAGAGAGTGCATGCTGTTATGGTGTGCATGTGAATGAGAGAGTGCATGTTGTTTGGGCGCATGTGAATGAGAGAGTGCATGTTGTTTGGGCGCATGTGAATGAGAGAGTGCATGTTGTTAGGTGCGCATGTGAATGAGAGAGTGCATGTTGTTATGGTGTGCATGTGAATGAGAGAGTGCATGTTGTTATGGTGTGAATGTGAATGAGAGAGTGCATGTTGTTTGGGTGCATGTGAATGAGAGAGTGCATGTTGTTATGGTGTGCATGTGAATGAGAGAGTGCATGTTGTTATGGTGTGCATGTGAATGAGAGAGTGCATCTTGTTATGGTGTGCATGTGAATGAGAGAGTGCATGTTGTTAGGTGCGCGTGTGAATGAGAGAGTGCATGTTGTTATGGTGTTCATGTGAATGAGAGAGTGCATGTTGTTTGGGCGCATGTGAATGAGAGAGTGCATGTTGTTATGGTGTGCATGTGATTGAGAGAGTGCATGTTGTTATGGTGTGCATGTGAATGAGAGAGTGCATGTTGTTATGGTGTGCATGTGAATGAGGGAGTGCATGTTGTTATGGTGTGCATGTGAATGAGAGAGTGCATGTTGTTCTGGTGCATGTGAATGAGAGAGTGCCAGTTGTTATGGTGGGCATGTGAATGAGAGAGTGCATGTTGTTATGGTGTGCATGTGAATGAGAGAGTGCATGTTGTTATGGTGTGCATGTGAATGAGAGAGTGCATGTTGTTATGGTGTACATGTGAATGAGAGAGTGCATGTTGTTATGGTGCGCATGTGAATGAGAGCGTGCATGCTGTTTGGGCACATGTGAATGGAAGAGTGCATGTTGTTTGAGCGCATGTGAATGAGAGAGTGCATGTTGTTATGGTGTGCATGTGAATGAGAGAGTGCATGTTGTTATGGTGTGCATGTGAATGAGAGAGTGCATGTTGTTATGGTGCGCATGTGAATGAGAGACTGCATGTTGTTTGGGCACATGTGAATGAGAGAGTGCATGTTGTTATGGTGCATGTGAATGAGAGAGTGCATGTTGTTATGGTGTGCATGTGAATGAGAGAGTGCATGTTGTTATGGTGTGAATGTGAATGAGAGAGTGCATGTTGTTTGGGTGCATGTGAATGAGAGAGTGCATGTTGTTATGGTGTGCATGTGAATGAGAGAGTGCATGTTGTTTGGGCGCATGTGAATGAGAGAGTGCATGTTGTTAGGTGCGCATGTGAATGAGAGAGTGCATGTTGTTATGGTGTGCATGTGAATGAGAGAGTGCATGTTGTTTGGGCGCATGTGAATGAGAGAGTGCATGTTGTTTGGGCGCATGTGAATGAGAGAGTGCATGTTGTTTGGGCGCATGTGAATGAGAGAGTGCATGTTGTTATGGTGTGCATGTGAATGAGAGAGTGCATGTTGTTATGGTGTGCATGTGAATGAGAGAGTGCATGTTGTTTGGGCGCATGTGAATGAGAGAGTGCATGTTTTTTGGGCGCATGTGAATGAGAGAGTGCATGTTGTTTGGGCGCATGTGAATGAGAGAGTGCATGTTGTTATGGTGTGCATGTGAATGAGAGAGTGCATGTTGTTATGGTGTGCATGTGAATGAGAGAGTGCATGTTATTATGGTGTGCATGTGAATGAGAGAGTGCATGTTGTTATGGAGCGCATGTGAATGAGAGAGTGCATGTTGTTTGGGCGCATGTGAATGAGAGAGTGCATGTTTGGGCGCATGTGAATGAGAGAGTGCATGTTGCTATGGTGTGCATGTGAATGAGAGAGTGCATGTTGTTATGGTGTGCATGTGAATGAGAGAGTGCATGTTGTTATGGTGTGCATGTGAATGAGAGAGTGCATGTTGTTATGGTGCATGTGAATGAGAGAGTGCATGTTGTTATGGTGTGCATGTGAATGACAGAGTGCATGTTGTTATGGTGTGCATGTGGATGAGAGAGTGCATGTTGTTATGGTGTGCATGTGAATGAGAGAGTGCATGTTGTTATGGTGCGCATGTGAATGAGAGAGTGCATGTTGTTATGGTGTGCATGTGAATGAGAGAGTGCATGTTGTTATGGTGTGCATGTGAATGAGAGAGTGCATGTTGTTATGGTGTGCATGTGAATGAGAGAGTGCATGTTGTTATGGTGCATGTGAATGAGAGAGTGCATGTTGTTATGGTGTGCATGTGAATGACAGAGTGCATGTTGTTATGGTGTGCATGTGGATGAGAGAGTGCATGTTGTTATGGTGTGCATGTGAATGAGAGAGTGCATGTTGTTATGGTGTGCATGTGAATGGAAGAGTGCATGTTGTTTGGGCGCATGTGAATGAGAGAGTGCATGTTGTTATGGTGTGCATGTGAATGAGAGAGTGCATGTTGTTATGGTGTGCATGTGAATGAGAGAGTGCATGTTGTTATGGTGCGCATGTGAATGAGAGAGTGCATGTTGTTTGGGCGCATGTGAATGAGAGAGTGCATGTTGTTATGGTGCATATGAATGAGAGAGTGCATGTTGTTATGGTGTGCATGTGAATGAGAGAGTGCATGTTGTTATGGTGTGAATTTGAATGAGAGATTGCATGTTGTTTGGGTGCATGTGAATGAGAGAGTGCATGTTGTTATGGTGTGCATGTGAATGAGAGAGTGCATGTTGTTATGGTGTGCATGTGAATGAGAGAGTGCATCTTGTTATAGTGTGCATGTGAATGAGAGAGTGCATGTTGTTTGGTGCGCATGTGAATGAGAGAGTGCATGTTGTTATGGTGTGCATGTGAATGAGAGAGTGCATGTTGTTTGGGCGCATGTGAATGAGAGAGTGCATGTTGTTTGTGCGCATGTGAATGAGAGAGTGCATGTTGTTTGGGCGCATGTGAATGAGAGAGTGCATGTTGTTATGGTGTGCATGTGAATGAGAGAGTGCATGCTGTTATGGTGTGCATGTGAATGAGAGAGTGCATGTTGTTTGGGCGCATGTGAATGAGAGAGTGCATGTTGTTTGGGCGCATGTGAATGAGAGAGTGCATGATGTTAGGTGCGCATGTGAATGAGAGAGTGCATGTTGTTATGGTGTGCATGTGAATGAGAGAGTGCATGTTGTTATGGTGTGAATGTGAATGAGAGAGTGCATGTTGTTTGGGTGCATGTGAATGAGAGAGTGCATGTTGTTATGGTGTGCATGTGAATGAGAGAGTGCATGTTGTTATGGTGTGCATGTGAATGAGAGAGTGCATCTTGTTATGGTGTGCATGTGAATGAGAGAGTGCATGTTGTTAGGTGCGCGTGTGAATGAGAGAGTGCATGTTGTTATGGTGTTCATGTGAATGAGAGAGTGCATGTTGTTTGGGCGCATGTGAATGAGAGAGTGCATGTTGTTTGGGCGCATGTGAATGAGAGAGTGCATGTTGTTTGGGCGCATGTGAATGAGAGAGTGCATGTTGTTATGGTGTGCATGTGAATGAGAGAGTGCATGTTGTTATGGTGTGCATGTGAATGAGAGAGTGCATGTTGTTTGGGCGCATGTGAATGAGAGAGTGCATGTTGTTTGGGCGCATGTGAATGAGAGATTGCATGTTGTTAGGTGCACATGTGAATGAGAGAGTGCATGTTGTTATGGTGTGCATGTGAATGAGAGAGTGCATGTTGTTTGGGCGCATGTGAATGAGAGAGTGCATGTTGTTAGGTGCGCATGTGAATGAGAGAGTGCATGTTGTTATGGTGTGCATGTGTGAATGAGAGAGTGCATGTTGTTATGGTGTGCATGTGAATGAGAGAGTGCATGTTATTATGGTGTGCATGTGAATGAGAGAGTGCATGTTGTTTGGGCGCATGTGAATGAGAGAGTGCATGTTGTTATGGTGTGCATGTGAATGAGAGAGTGCATGTTGTTATGGTGTGCATGTGAATGAGAGAGTGCATGTTGTTATGGTGTGCATGTGAATGAGAGAGTGCATGTTGTTATGGTGCGCATGTGAATGACAGAGCGCATGTTGTTTGGGCACATGTGAATGGAAGAGTGCATGTTGTTTGGGCGCATGTGAATGAGAGAGTGCATGTTGTTATGGTGTGCATGTGAATGAGAGAGTGCATGTTGTTATGGTGTGCATGTGAATGAGAGAGTGCATGTTGTTATGGTGCGCATGTGAATGAGAGAGTGCATGTTGTTTGGGCGCATGTGAATGAGAGAGTGCATGTTGTTATGGTGCATATGAATGAGAGAGTGCATGTTGTTATGGTGTGCATGTGAATGAGAGAGTGCATGTTGTTATGGTGTGAATGTGAATGAGAGAGTGCATGTTGTTTGGGTGCATGTGAATGAGAGAGTGCATGTTGTTATGGTGTGCATGTGAATGAGAGAGTGCATGTTGTTATGGTGTGCATGTGAATGAGAGAGTGCATCTTGTTATAGTGTGCATGTGAATGAGAGAGTGCATGTTGTTTGGTGCGCATGTGAATGAGAGAGTGCATGTTGTTATGGTGTGCATGTGAATGAGAGAGTGCATGTTGTTTGGGCGCATGTGAATGAGAGATTGCATGTTGTTTGGGCGCATGTGAATGAGAGAGTGCATGTTGTTTGGGCGCATGTGAATGAGAGAGTGCATGTTGTTATGGTGTGCATGTGAATGAGAGAGTGCATGCTGTTATGGTGTGCATGTGAATGAGAGAGTGCATGTTGTTTGGGCGCATGTGAATGAGAGAGTGCATGTTGTTTGGGCGCATGTGAATGAGAGAGTGCATGTTGTTAGGTGCGCATGTGAATGAGAGAGTGCATGTTGTTATGGTGTGCATGTGAATGAGAGAGTGCATGTTGTTATGGTGTGAATGTGAATGAGAGAGTGCATGTTGTTTGGGTGCATGTGAATGAGAGAGTGCATGTTGTTATGGTGTGCATGTGAATGAGAGAGTGCATGTTGTTATGGTGTGCATGTGAATGAGAGAGTGCATCTTGTTATGGTGTGCATGTGAATGAGAGAGTGCATGTTGTTAGGTGCGCGTGTGAATGAGAGAGTGCATGTTGTTATGGTGTTCATGTGAATGAGAGAGTGCATGTTGTTTGGGCGCATGTGAATGAGAGAGTGCATGTTGTTTGGGCGCATGTGAATGAGAGAGTGCATGTTGTTTGGGCGCATGTGAATGAGAGAGTGCATGTTGTTATGGTGTGCATGTGAATGAGAGAGTGCATGTTGTTATGGTGTGCATGTGAATGAGAGAGTGCATGTTGTTTGGGCGCATGTGAATGAGAGAGTGCATGTTGTTTGGGCGCATGTGAATGAGAGATTGCATGTTGTTAGGTGCGCATGTGAATGAGAGAGTGCATGTTGTTATGGTGTGCATGTGAATGAGAGAGTGCATGTTGTTTGGGCGCATGTGAATGAGAGAGTGCATGTTGTTAGGTGCGCATGTGAATGAGAGAGTGCATGTTGTTATGGTGTGCATGTGAATGAGAGAGTGCATGTTGTTTGGGCGCATGTGAATGAGAGAGTGCATGTTGTTTGGGCGCATGTGAATGAGAGAGTGCATGTTGTTTGGGCGCATGTGAATGAGAGAGTGCATGTTGTTATGGTGTGCATGTGAATGAGAGAGTGCATGTTGTTATGGTGTGCATGTGAATGAGAGAGTGCATTTTGTTTGGGCGCATGTGAATGAGAGAGTGCATGTTGTTTGGGCGCATGTGAATGAGAGAGTGCATGTTGTTTGGGCGCATGTGAATGAGAGAGTGCATGTTGTTATGGTGTGCATGTGAATGAGAGAGTGCATGTTGTTATTGTGTGCATGTGAATGAGAGAGTGCATGTTGTTATGGTGCGCATGTGAATGAGAGAGTGCATGTTGTTTGGGCGCATGTGAATGAGAGAGTGCATGTTGTTATGGTGTGCATGTGATTGAGAGAGTGCATGTTGTTATGGTGTGCATGTGAATGAGAGAGTGCATGTTGTTATGGTGTGCATGTGAATGAGAGAGTGCATGTTGTTATGGTGTGCATGTGAATGAGAGAGTGCATGTTGTTATGGTGCATGTGAATGAGAGAGTGCCAGTTGTTATGGTGGGCATGTGAATGAGAGAGTGCATGTTGTTAATGTGTGCATGTGAATGAGAGAGTGCATGTTGTTATGGTGTGCATGTGAATGAGAGAGTGCATGTTGTTATGGTGTACATGTGAATGAGAGAGTGCATGTTGTTATGGTGCGCATGTGAATGAGAGCGTGCATGTTGTTTGGGCACATGTGAATGGAAGAGTGCATGTTGTTTGGGCGCATGTGAATGAGAGAGTGCATGTTGTTATGGTGTGCATGTGAATGAGAGAGTGCATGTTGTTATGGTGTGCATGTGAATGAGAGAGTGCATGTTGTTATGGTGCGCATGTGAATGAGAGAGTGCATGTTGTTTGGGCGCATGTGAATGAGAGAGTGCATGTTGTTATGGTGCATGTGAATGATAGAGTGCATGCTGTTATGGTGTGCATGTGAATGAGAGAGTGCATGTTGTTATGGTGTGAATGTGAATGAGAGAGTGCATGTTGTTTGGGTGCATGTGAATGAGAGAGTGCATGTTGTTATGGTGTGCATGTGAATGAGAGAGTGCATGTTGTTTGGGCGCATGTGAATGAGAGAGTGCATGTTGTTAGGTGCGCATGTGAATGAGAGAGTGCATGTTGTTATGGTGTGCATGTGAATGAGAGAGTGCATGTTGTTTGGGCGCATGTGAATGAGAGAGTGCATGTTGTTTGGATGCATGTGAATGAGAGAGTGCATGTTGTTTGGGCGCATGTGAATGAGAGAGTGCATGTTGTTATGGTGTGCATGTGAATGAGAGAGTGCATGTTGTTATGGTGTGCATGTGAATGAGAGAGTGCATGTTATTTGGGCGCATGTGAATGAGAGAGTGCATGTTGTTATGGTGTGCATGTGAATGAGAGAGTGCATGTTGTTATGGTGTGCATGTGAATGAGAGAGTGCATGTTATTATGGTGTGCATGTGAATGAGAGAGTGCATGTTGTTATGGAGCGCATGTGAATGAGAGAGTGCATGTTGTTTGGGTGCATGTGAATGAGAGAGTGCATGTTTGGGAGCATGTGAATGAGAGAGTGCATGTTGCTATGGTGTGCATGTGAATGAGAGAGTGCATGTTGTTAGGTGCGCATGTGAATGAGAGAGTGCATGTTGTTATGGTGTGCATGTGAATGAGAGAGTGCATGTTGTTATGGTGTGCATGTGAATGAGAGAGTGCATGTTGTTATGGTGTGCATGTGAATGAGAGAGTGCATGTTGTTATGGTGTGCATGTGAATGAGAGAGTGCATGTTGTTATGGTGTACATGTGAATGAGAGAGTGCATGTTGTTATGGTGCGCATGTGAATGAGAGCGTGCA
Organism: Ambystoma mexicanum; assembly: GCF_040938575.1. Classification (NCBI taxonomy): domain Eukaryota; kingdom Metazoa; phylum Chordata; class Amphibia; order Caudata; family Ambystomatidae; genus Ambystoma; species Ambystoma mexicanum. The sequence continues at coordinate 54,646,914 of NC_090922.1, read as the reverse complement.
TGTTGTTTGGGCACATGTGAATGGAAGAGTGCATGTTGTTTGGGCGCATGTGAATGAGAGAGTGCATGTTGTTATGGTGTGCATGTGAATGAGAGAGTGCATGTTGTTATGGTGTGCATGTGAATGAGAGAGTGCATGTTGTTATGGTGCGCATGTGAATGAGAGAGTGCATGTTGTTTGGGCGCATGTGAATGAGAGAGTGCATGTTGTTATGGTGCATGTGAATGAGAGAGTGCATGTTGTTATGGTGTGCATGTGAATGAGAGAGTGCATGTTGTTATGGTGTGAATGTGAATGAGAGAGTGCATGTTGTTTGGGTGCATGTGAATGAGAGAGTGCATGTTGTTATGGTGTGCATGTGAATGAGAGAGTGCATGTTGTTTGGGCGCATGTGAATGAGAGAGTGCATGTTGTTAGGTGCGCATGTGAATGAGAGAGTGCATTTTGTTATGGTGTGCATGTGAATGAGAGAGTGCATGTTGTTTGGGCGCATGTGAATGAGAGAGTGCATGTTGTTTGGGCGCATGTGAATGAGAGAGTGCATGTTGTTTGGGCGCATGTGAATGAGAGAGTGCATGTTGTTATGGTGTGCATGTGAATGAGAGAGTTCATGTTGTTATGGTGTGCATGTGAATGAGAGAGTGCATGTTGTTTGGGCGCATGTGAATGAGAGAGTGCATGTTGTTTGGGCGCATGTGAATGAGAGAGTGCATGTTGTTTGGGCGCATGTGAATGAGAGAGTGCATGTTGTTATGGTGTGCATGTGAATGAGAGAGTGCATGTTGTAATGGTGTGCATGTGAATGAGAGAGTGCATGTTATTATGGTGTGCATGTGAATGAGAGAGTGCATGTTGTTATGGAGCGCATGTGAATGAGAGAGTGCATGTTGTTTGGGCGCATGTGAATGAGAGAGTGCATGTTTGGGCGCATGTGAATGAGAGAGTGCATGTTGCTATGGTGTGCATGTGAATGAGAGAGTGCATGTTGTTATGGTGTGCATGTGAATGAGAGAGTGCATGTTGTTATGGTGTGCATGTGAATGAGAGAGTGCATGTTGTTATGGTGTGCAAGTGAATGAGAGAGTGCATGTTGTTATGGTGCATGTGAATGAGAGAGTGCATGTTGTTATGGTGTGCATGTGAATGACAGAGTGCATGTTGTTATGGTGTGCATGTGAATGAGAGAGTGCATGTTGTTATGGTGTGCATGTGAATGAGAGAGTGCATGTTGTTATGGTGTGCATGTCAATGAGAGAGTGCATGTTGTTATGGTGCGCATGTGAATGAGAGAGTGCATGTTGTTTGGGCACATGTGAATGGAAGAGTGCATGTTGTTTGGGCGCATGTGAATGAGAGAGTGCATGTTGTTATGGTGTGCATGTGAATGAGAGAGTGCATGTTGTTATGGTGTGCATGTGAATGAGAGAGTGCATGTTGTTATGGTGCGCATGTGAATGAGAGAGTGCATGTTGTTTGGGCGCATGTGAATGAGAGAGTGCATGTTGTTATGGTGCATATGAATGAGAGAGTGCATGTTGTTATGGTGTGCATGTGAATGAGAGAGTGCATGTTGTTATGGTGTGAATGTGAATGAGAGAGTGCATGTTGTTTGGGTGCATGTGAATGAGAGAGTGCATGTTGTTATGGTGTGCATGTGAATGAGAGAGTGGATGTTGTTATGGTGTGCATGTGAATGAGAGAGTGCATCTTGTTATAGTGTGCATGTGAATGAGAGAGTGCATGTTGTTTGGTGCGCATGTGAATGAGAGAGTGCATGTTGTTATGGTGTGCATGTGAATGAGAGAGTGCATGTTGTTTGGGCGCATGTGAATGAGAGAGTGCATGTTGTTTGGGCGCATGTGAATGAGAGAGTGCATGTTGTTTGGGCGCATGTGAATGAGAGAGTGCATGTTGTTATGGTGTGCATGTGAATGAGAGAGTGCATGCTGTTATGGTGTGCATGTGAATGAGAGAGTGCATGTTGTTTGGGCGCATGTGAATGAGAGAGTGCATGTTGTTTGGGCGCATGTGAATGAGAGAGTGCATGTTGTTAGGTGCGCATGTGAATGAGAGAGTGCATGTTGTTATGGTGTGCATGTGAATGAGAGAGTGCATGTTGTTATGGTGTGAATGTGAATGAGAGAGTGCATGTTGTTTGGGTGCATGTGAATGAGAGAGTGCATGTTGTTAGGTGCGCATGTGAATGAGAGAGTGCATGTTGTTATGGTGTGCATGTGAATGAGAGAGTGCATGTTGTTATGGTGTGAATGTGAATGAGAGAGTGCATGTTGTTTGGGTGCATGTGAATGAGAGAGTGCATGTTGTTATGGTGTGCATGTGAATGAGAGAGTGCATGTTGTTATGGTGTGCATGTGAATGAGAGAGTGCATCTTGTTATGGTGTGCATGTGAATGAGAGAGTGCATGTTGTTTGGTGCGCATGTGAATGAGAGAGTGCATGTTGTTATGGTGTGCATGTGAATGAGAGAGTGCATGTTGTTTGGGCGCATGTGAATGAGAGAGTGCATGTTGTTTGGGCGCATGTGAATGAGAGAGTGCATGTTGTTTGGGCGCATGTGAATGAGAGAGTGCATGTTGTTATGGTGTGCATGTGAATGAGAGAGTGCATGTTGTTATGGTGTGCATGTGAATGAGAGAGTGCATGTTGTTTGGGCGCATGCGAATCAGAGAGTGCATGTTGTTATGGTGCGCATGTGAATGAGAGAGTGCATGTTGTTATGGTGCGCATGTGAATGAGAGAGTGCATGTTGTTATGGTGCGCATGTGAATGAGAGAGTGCATGTTGTTATGGTGCGCATGTGAATGAGAGAGTGCATGTTGTTATGGTGCGCATGTGAATGAGAGTGCATGTTGTTATGGTGCGCATGTGAATGAGAGAGTGCATGTTGTTATGGTGCACATGTGAATGAGAGAGTGCATGTTGTTATGGTGTGCATGTGAATGAGAGAGTGCATGTTGTGATGGTCTGCATGTGAATGAGAGAGTGCATTTTGTTATGGTGTGCATGTGAATGAGAGAGTGCATGTTGTTATGGTGCGCATGTGAATGAGAGAGTGCATGTTGTTTGGGCGCATGTGAATGGAAGAGTGCATGTTGTTTGGGCGCATGTGAATGAGAGAGTGCATGTTGTTATGGTGTGCATGTGAATGAGAGAGTGCATGTTGTTATGGTGTGCATGTGAATGAGAGAGTGCATGTTGTTATGGTGTGCATGTGAATGAGAGAGTGCATGTTGTTATGGTGTGCATGTGAATGAGAGAGTGCATGTTGTTATGGTGCGCATGTGAATGAGAGAGTGCATGTTGTTATGGTGTGCATGTGAATGAGAGAGTGCATGTTGTTATGGTGTGCATGTGAATGAGAGAGTGCATGTTGTTATGGTGTGCATGTGAATGAGAGAGTGCGTGTTGTTATGGTGTACATGTGAATGAGAGAGTGCATGTTGTTTGGGCGCATGTGAATGAGAGAGTGCATGTTGTTATGGTGTGCATGTGAATGAGAGAGTGCATGTTGTTATGGTGCGCATGTGAATGAGAGAGTGCATGTTGTTATGGTGCGCATGTGAATGAGAGAGTGCATGTTGTTATGGTGTGCATGTGAATGAGAGAGCGCATGTTGTTATGGTGTGCATGTGAATGAGAGAGTGCATGTTGTTATGGTGCGCATGTGAATGAGAGAGTGCATGTTGTTTGGGCGCATGTGAATGAGAGAGTGCATGTTGTTATGGTGCATGTGAATGAGAGAGTGCATGTTGTTATGGTGTGCATGTGAATGAGAGAGTTCATGTTGTTTGGGTGCATGTGAATGAGAGAGTGCATGTTGTTATGGTGTGCATGTGAATGAGAGAGTGCATGTTGTTTGGGCGCATGTGAATGAGAGAGTGCATGTTGTTAGGTGCGCATGTGAATGAGAGAGTGCATGTTGTTATGGTGTGCATGTGAATGAGAGAGTGCATGTTGTTTGGGCGCATGTGAATGAGAGAGTGCATGTTGTTTGGGCGCAAGTGAATGAGAGAGTGCATGTTGTTTGGGCGCATGTGAATGAGAGAGTGCATGTTGTTATGGTGTGCATGTGAATGAGAGAGTGCATGTTGTTATGGTGTGCATGTGAATGAGAGAGTGCATGTTGTTTGGGCGCATGTGAATGAGAGAGTGCATGTTGTTTGGGCGCATGTGAATGAGAGAGTGCATGTTGTTTGGGCGCATGTGAATGAGAGAGTGCATGTTGTTATGGTGTGCATGTGAATGAGAGAGTGCATGTTGTTATGGTGTGCATGTGAATGAGAGAGTGCATGTTATTATGGTGTGCATGTGAATGAGAGAGTGCATGTTGTTATGGTGCGCATTTGAATGAGAGAGTGCATGTTGTTTGGGCGCATGTGAATGAGAGAATTCATGTTGTTTGGGCACATGTGAATGAGAGAGTGCATGTTGCTATGGTGTGCATGTGAATGAGAGAGTGCATGTTGTTATGGTGTGCATGTGAATGAGAGAGTGCATGTTGTTATGGTGTGCATGTGAATGAGAGAGTGCATGTTGTTATGGTGTGCAAGTGAATGAGAGAGTGCATGTTGTTATGGTGCATGTGAATGAGAGAGTGCATGTTGTTATGGTGTGCATGTGAATGAGAGAGTGCATGTTGTTATGGTGTGCATGTGAATGAGAGAGTGCATGTTGTTATGGTGTGCATGTGAATGAGAGAGTGCATGTTGTTATGGTGTGCATGTGAATGAGAGAGTGCATGTTGTTATGGTGCGCATGTGAATGAGAGAGTGCATGTTGTTTGGGCACATGTGAATGGAAGAGTGCATGTTGTTTGGGCGCATGTGAATGAGAGAGTGCATGTTGTTATGGTGTGCATGTGAATGAGAGAGTGCATGTTGTTATGGTGTGCATGTGAATGAGAGAGTGCATGTTGTTATGGTGCGCATGTGAATGAGAGAGTGCATGTTGTTTGGGCGCATGTGAATGAGAGAGTGCATGTTGTTATGGTGCATATGAATGAGAGAGTGCATGTTGTTATGGTGTGCATGTGAATGAGAGAGTGCATGTTGTTATGGTGTGAATGTGAATGAGAGAGTGCATGTTGTTTGGGTGCATGTGAATGAGAGAGTGCATGTTGTTATGGTGTGCATGTGAATGAGAGAGTGCATGCATGTTGTTATGGTGTGCATGTGAATGAGAGAGTGCATCTTGTTATGGTGTGCATGTGAATGAGAGAGTGCATGTTGTTTGGGCGCATGTGAATGAGAGAGTGCATGTTGTTATGGTGTGCATGTGATTGAGAGAGTGCATGTTGTTATGGTGTGCATGTGAATGAGAGAGTGCATGTTGTTATGGTGTGCATGTGAATGAGGGAGTGCATGTTGTTATGGTGTGCATGTGAATGAGAGAGTGCATGTTGTTCTGGTGCATGTGAATGAGAGAGTGCCAGTTGTTATGGTGGGCATGTGAATGAGAGAGTGCATGTTGTTATGGTGTGCATGTGAATGAGAGAGTGCATGTTGTTATGGTGTGCATGTGAATGAGAGAGTGCATGTTGTTATGGTGTACATGTGAATGAGAGAGTGCATGTTGTTATGGTGCGCATGTGAATGAGAGCGTGCATGCTGTTTGGGCACATGTGAATGGAAGAGTGCATGTTGTTTGAGCGCATGTGAATGAGAGAGTGCATGTTGTTATGGTGTGCATGTGAATGAGAGAGTGCATGTTGTTATGGTGTGCATGTGAATGAGAGAGTGCATGTTGTTATGGTGCGCATGTGAATGAGAGACTGCATGTTGTTTGGGCACATGTGAATGAGAGAGTGCATGTTGTTATGGTGCATGTGAATGAGAGAGTGCATGTTGTTATGGTGTGCATGTGAATGAGAGAGTGCATGTTGTTATGGTGTGAATGTGAATGAGAGAGTGCATGTTGTTTGGGTGCATGTGAATGAGAGAGTGCATGTTGTTATGGTGTGCATGTGAATGAGAGAGTGCATGTTGTTTGGGCGCATGTGAATGAGAGAGTGCATGTTGTTAGGTGCGCATGTGAATGAGAGAGTGCATGTTGTTATGGTGTGCATGTGAATGAGAGAGTGCATGTTGTTTGGGCGCATGTGAATGAGAGAGTGCATGTTGTTTGGGCGCATGTGAATGAGAGAGTGCATGTTGTTTGGGCGCATGTGAATGAGAGAGTGCATGTTGTTATGGTGTGCATGTGAATGAGAGAGTGCATGTTGTTATGGTGTGCATGTGAATGAGAGAGTGCATGTTGTTTGGGCGCATGTGAATGAGAGAGTGCATGTTTTTTGGGCGCATGTGAATGAGAGAGTGCATGTTGTTTGGGCGCATGTGAATGAGAGAGTGCATGTTGTTATGGTGTGCATGTGAATGAGAGAGTGCATGTTGTTATGGTGTGCATGTGAATGAGAGAGTGCATGTTATTATGGTGTGCATGTGAATGAGAGAGTGCATGTTGTTATGGAGCGCATGTGAATGAGAGAGTGCATGTTGTTTGGGCGCATGTGAATGAGAGAGTGCATGTTTGGGCGCATGTGAATGAGAGAGTGCATGTTGCTATGGTGTGCATGTGAATGAGAGAGTGCATGTTGTTATGGTGTGCATGTGAATGAGAGAGTGCATGTTGTTATGGTGTGCATGTGAATGAGAGAGTGCATGTTGTTATGGTGCATGTGAATGAGAGAGTGCATGTTGTTATGGTGTGCATGTGAATGACAGAGTGCATGTTGTTATGGTGTGCATGTGGATGAGAGAGTGCATGTTGTTATGGTGTGCATGTGAATGAGAGAGTGCATGTTGTTATGGTGCGCATGTGAATGAGAGAGTGCATGTTGTTATGGTGTGCATGTGAATGAGAGAGTGCATGTTGTTATGGTGTGCATGTGAATGAGAGAGTGCATGTTGTTATGGTGTGCATGTGAATGAGAGAGTGCATGTTGTTATGGTGCATGTGAATGAGAGAGTGCATGTTGTTATGGTGTGCATGTGAATGACAGAGTGCATGTTGTTATGGTGTGCATGTGGATGAGAGAGTGCATGTTGTTATGGTGTGCATGTGAATGAGAGAGTGCATGTTGTTATGGTGTGCATGTGAATGGAAGAGTGCATGTTGTTTGGGCGCATGTGAATGAGAGAGTGCATGTTGTTATGGTGTGCATGTGAATGAGAGAGTGCATGTTGTTATGGTGTGCATGTGAATGAGAGAGTGCATGTTGTTATGGTGCGCATGTGAATGAGAGAGTGCATGTTGTTTGGGCGCATGTGAATGAGAGAGTGCATGTTGTTATGGTGCATATGAATGAGAGAGTGCATGTTGTTATGGTGTGCATGTGAATGAGAGAGTGCATGTTGTTATGGTGTGAATTTGAATGAGAGATTGCATGTTGTTTGGGTGCATGTGAATGAGAGAGTGCATGTTGTTATGGTGTGCATGTGAATGAGAGAGTGCATGTTGTTATGGTGTGCATGTGAATGAGAGAGTGCATCTTGTTATAGTGTGCATGTGAATGAGAGAGTGCATGTTGTTTGGTGCGCATGTGAATGAGAGAGTGCATGTTGTTATGGTGTGCATGTGAATGAGAGAGTGCATGTTGTTTGGGCGCATGTGAATGAGAGAGTGCATGTTGTTTGTGCGCATGTGAATGAGAGAGTGCATGTTGTTTGGGCGCATGTGAATGAGAGAGTGCATGTTGTTATGGTGTGCATGTGAATGAGAGAGTGCATGCTGTTATGGTGTGCATGTGAATGAGAGAGTGCATGTTGTTTGGGCGCATGTGAATGAGAGAGTGCATGTTGTTTGGGCGCATGTGAATGAGAGAGTGCATGATGTTAGGTGCGCATGTGAATGAGAGAGTGCATGTTGTTATGGTGTGCATGTGAATGAGAGAGTGCATGTTGTTATGGTGTGAATGTGAATGAGAGAGTGCATGTTGTTTGGGTGCATGTGAATGAGAGAGTGCATGTTGTTATGGTGTGCATGTGAATGAGAGAGTGCATGTTGTTATGGTGTGCATGTGAATGAGAGAGTGCATCTTGTTATGGTGTGCATGTGAATGAGAGAGTGCATGTTGTTAGGTGCGCGTGTGAATGAGAGAGTGCATGTTGTTATGGTGTTCATGTGAATGAGAGAGTGCATGTTGTTTGGGCGCATGTGAATGAGAGAGTGCATGTTGTTTGGGCGCATGTGAATGAGAGAGTGCATGTTGTTTGGGCGCATGTGAATGAGAGAGTGCATGTTGTTATGGTGTGCATGTGAATGAGAGAGTGCATGTTGTTATGGTGTGCATGTGAATGAGAGAGTGCATGTTGTTTGGGCGCATGTGAATGAGAGAGTGCATGTTGTTTGGGCGCATGTGAATGAGAGATTGCATGTTGTTAGGTGCACATGTGAATGAGAGAGTGCATGTTGTTATGGTGTGCATGTGAATGAGAGAGTGCATGTTGTTTGGGCGCATGTGAATGAGAGAGTGCATGTTGTTAGGTGCGCATGTGAATGAGAGAGTGCATGTTGTTATGGTGTGCATGTGTGAATGAGAGAGTGCATGTTGTTATGGTGTGCATGTGAATGAGAGAGTGCATGTTATTATGGTGTGCATGTGAATGAGAGAGTGCATGTTGTTTGGGCGCATGTGAATGAGAGAGTGCATGTTGTTATGGTGTGCATGTGAATGAGAGAGTGCATGTTGTTATGGTGTGCATGTGAATGAGAGAGTGCATGTTGTTATGGTGTGCATGTGAATGAGAGAGTGCATGTTGTTATGGTGCGCATGTGAATGACAGAGCGCATGTTGTTTGGGCACATGTGAATGGAAGAGTGCATGTTGTTTGGGCGCATGTGAATGAGAGAGTGCATGTTGTTATGGTGTGCATGTGAATGAGAGAGTGCATGTTGTTATGGTGTGCATGTGAATGAGAGAGTGCATGTTGTTATGGTGCGCATGTGAATGAGAGAGTGCATGTTGTTTGGGCGCATGTGAATGAGAGAGTGCATGTTGTTATGGTGCATATGAATGAGAGAGTGCATGTTGTTATGGTGTGCATGTGAATGAGAGAGTGCATGTTGTTATGGTGTGAATGTGAATGAGAGAGTGCATGTTGTTTGGGTGCATGTGAATGAGAGAGTGCATGTTGTTATGGTGTGCATGTGAATGAGAGAGTGCATGTTGTTATGGTGTGCATGTGAATGAGAGAGTGCATCTTGTTATAGTGTGCATGTGAATGAGAGAGTGCATGTTGTTTGGTGCGCATGTGAATGAGAGAGTGCATGTTGTTATGGTGTGCATGTGAATGAGAGAGTGCATGTTGTTTGGGCGCATGTGAATGAGAGATTGCATGTTGTTTGGGCGCATGTGAATGAGAGAGTGCATGTTGTTTGGGCGCATGTGAATGAGAGAGTGCATGTTGTTATGGTGTGCATGTGAATGAGAGAGTGCATGCTGTTATGGTGTGCATGTGAATGAGAGAGTGCATGTTGTTTGGGCGCATGTGAATGAGAGAGTGCATGTTGTTTGGGCGCATGTGAATGAGAGAGTGCATGTTGTTAGGTGCGCATGTGAATGAGAGAGTGCATGTTGTTATGGTGTGCATGTGAATGAGAGAGTGCATGTTGTTATGGTGTGAATGTGAATGAGAGAGTGCATGTTGTTTGGGTGCATGTGAATGAGAGAGTGCATGTTGTTATGGTGTGCATGTGAATGAGAGAGTGCATGTTGTTATGGTGTGCATGTGAATGAGAGAGTGCATCTTGTTATGGTGTGCATGTGAATGAGAGAGTGCATGTTGTTAGGTGCGCGTGTGAATGAGAGAGTGCATGTTGTTATGGTGTTCATGTGAATGAGAGAGTGCATGTTGTTTGGGCGCATGTGAATGAGAGAGTGCATGTTGTTTGGGCGCATGTGAATGAGAGAGTGCATGTTGTTTGGGCGCATGTGAATGAGAGAGTGCATGTTGTTATGGTGTGCATGTGAATGAGAGAGTGCATGTTGTTATGGTGTGCATGTGAATGAGAGAGTGCATGTTGTTTGGGCGCATGTGAATGAGAGAGTGCATGTTGTTTGGGCGCATGTGAATGAGAGATTGCATGTTGTTAGGTGCGCATGTGAATGAGAGAGTGCATGTTGTTATGGTGTGCATGTGAATGAGAGAGTGCATGTTGTTTGGGCGCATGTGAATGAGAGAGTGCATGTTGTTAGGTGCGCATGTGAATGAGAGAGTGCATGTTGTTATGGTGTGCATGTGAATGAGAGAGTGCATGTTGTTTGGGCGCATGTGAATGAGAGAGTGCATGTTGTTTGGGCGCATGTGAATGAGAGAGTGCATGTTGTTTGGGCGCATGTGAATGAGAGAGTGCATGTTGTTATGGTGTGCATGTGAATGAGAGAGTGCATGTTGTTATGGTGTGCATGTGAATGAGAGAGTGCATTTTGTTTGGGCGCATGTGAATGAGAGAGTGCATGTTGTTTGGGCGCATGTGAATGAGAGAGTGCATGTTGTTTGGGCGCATGTGAATGAGAGAGTGCATGTTGTTATGGTGTGCATGTGAATGAGAGAGTGCATGTTGTTATGGTGTGCATGTGAATGAGAGAGTGCATGTTGTTATTGTGTGCATGTGAATGAGAGAGTGCATGTTGTTATGGTGCGCATGTGAATGAGAGAGTGCATGTTGTTTGGGCGCATGTGAATGAGAGAGTGCATGTTGTTATGGTGTGCATGTGATTGAGAGAGTGCATGTTGTTATGGTGTGCATGTGAATGAGAGAGTGCATGTTGTTATGGTGTGCATGTGAATGAGAGAGTGCATGTTGTTATGGTGTGCATGTGAATGAGAGAGTGCATGTTGTTATGGTGCATGTGAATGAGAGAGTGCCAGTTGTTATGGTGGGCATGTGAATGAGAGAGTGCATGTTGTTAATGTGTGCATGTGAATGAGAGAGTGCATGTTGTTATGGTGTGCATGTGAATGAGAGAGTGCATGTTGTTATGGTGTACATGTGAATGAGAGAGTGCATGTTGTTATGGTGCGCATGTGAATGAGAGCGTGCATGTTGTTTGGGCACATGTGAATAGAAGAGTGCATGTTGTTTGGGCGCATGTGAATGAGAGAGTGCATGTTGTTATGGTGTGCATGTGAATGAGAGAGTGCATGTTGTTATGGTGTGCATGTGAATGAGAGAGTGCATGTTGTTATGGTGCGCATGTGAATGAGAGAGTGCATGTTGTTTGGGCGCATGTGAATGAGAGAGTGCATGTTGTTATGGTGCATGTGAATGATAGAGTGCATGCTGTTATGGTGTGCATGTGAATGAGAGAGTGCATGTTGTTATGGTGTGAATGTGAATGAGAGAGTGCATGTTGTTTGGGTGCATGTGAATGAGAGAGTGCATGTTGTTATGGTGTGCATGTGAATGAGAGAGTGCATGTTGTTTGGGCGCATGTGAATGAGAGAGTGCATGTTGTTAGGTGCGCATGTGAATGAGAGAGTGCATGTTGTTATGGTGTGCATGTGAATGAGAGAGTGCATGTTGTTTGGGCGCATGTGAATGAGAGAGTGCATGTTGTTTGGATGCATGTGAATGAGAGAGTGCATGTTGTTTGGGCGCATGTGAATGAGAGAGTGCATGTTGTTATGGTGTGCATGTGAATGAGAGAGTGCATGTTGTTATGGTGTGCATGTGAATGAGAGAGTGCATGTTATTTGGGCGCATGTGAATGAGAGAGTGCATGTTGTTATGGTGTGCATGTGAATGAGAGAGTGCATGTTGTTATGGTGTGCATGTGAATGAGAGAGTGCATGTTATTATGGTGTGCATGTGAATGAGAGAGTGCATGTTGTTATGGAGCGCATGTGAATGAGAGAGTGCATGTTGTTTGGGTGCATGTGAATGAGAGAGTGCATGTTTGGGAGCATGTGAATGAGAGAGTGCATGTTGCTATGGTGTGCATGTGAATGAGAGAGTGCATGTTGTTAGGTGCGCATGTGAATGAGAGAGTGCATGTTGTTATGGTGTGCATGTGAATGAGAGAGTGCATGTTGTTATGGTGTGCATGTGAATGAGAGAGTGCATGTTGTTATGGTGTGCATGTGAATGAGAGAGTGCATGTTGTTATGGTGTGCATGTGAATGAGAGAGTGCATGTTGTTATGGTGTACATGTGAATGAGAGAGTGCATGTTGTTATGGTGCGCATGTGAATGAGAGCGTGCATGTTGTTTGGGCACATGTGAATGGAAGAGTGCATGTTGTTTGGGCGCATGTGAATGAGAGAGTGCATGTTGTTATGGTGTGCATGTGAATGAGAGAGTGCATGTTGTTATGGTGTGCATGTGAATGAGAGAGTGCATGTTGTTATGGTGCGCATGTGAATGAGAGAGTGCATGTTGTTTGGGCGCATGTGAATGAGAGAGTGCATGTTGTTATGGTGCATGTGAATGAGAGAGTGCATGTTGTTATGGTGTGCATGTGAATGAGAGAGTGCATGTTGTTATGGTGTGAATGTGAATGAGAGAGTGCATGTTGTTTGGGTGCATGTGAATGAGAGAGTGCATGTTGTTATGGTGTGCATGTGAATGAGAGAGTGCATGTTGTTTGGGCGCATGTGAATGAGAGAGTGCATGTTGTTAGGTGCGCATGTGAATGAGAGAGTGCATGTTGTTATGGTGTGCATGTGAATGAGAGAGTGCATGTTGTTTGGGCGCATGTGAATGAGAGAGTGCATGTTGTTTGGGCGCATGTGAATGAGAGAGTGCATGTTGTTTGGGCGCATGTGAATGAGAGAGTGCATGTTGTTATGGTGTGCATGTGAATGAGAGAGTTCATGTTGTTATGGTGTGCATGTGAATGAGAGAGTGCATGTTGTTTGGGCGCATGTGAATGAGAGAGTGCATGTTGTTTGGGCGCATGTGAATGAGAGAGTGCATGTTGTTTGGGCGCATGTGAATGAGAGAGTGCATGTTGTTATGGTGTGCATGTGAATGAGAGAGTGCATGTTGTAATGGTGTGCATGTGAATGAGAGAGTGCATGTTATTATGGTGTGCATGTGAATGAGAGAGTGCATGTTGTTATGGAGCGCATGTGAATGAGAGAGTGCATGTTGTTTGGGCGCATGTGAATGAGAGAGTGCATGTTTGGGCGCATGTGAATGAGAGAGTGCATGTTGCTATGGTGTGCATGTGAATGAGAGAGTGCATGTTGTTATGGTGTGCATGTGAATGAGAGAGTGCATGTTGTTATGGTGTGCATGTGAATGAGAGAGTGCATGTTGTTATGGTGTGCAAGTGAATGAGAGAGTGCATGTTGTTATGGTGCATGTGAATGAGAGAGTGCATGTTGTTATGGTGTGCATGTGAATGACAGAGTGCATGTTGTTATGGTGTGCATGTGAATGAGAGAGTGCATGTTGTTATGGTGTGCATGTGAATGAGAGAGTGCATGTTGTTATGGTGTGCATGTCAATGAGAGAGTGCATGTTGTTATGGTGCGCATGTGAATGAGAGAGTGCATGTTGTTTGGGCACATGTGAATGGAAGAGTGCATGTTGTTTGGGCGCATGTGAATGAGAGAGTGCATGTTGTTATGGTGTGCATGTGAATGAGAGAGTGCATGTTGTTATGGTGTGCATGTGAATGAGAGAGTGCATGTTGTTATGGTGCGCATGTGAATGAGAGAGTGCATGTTGTTTGGGCGCATGTGAATGAGAGAGTGCATGTTGTTATGGTGCATATGAATGAGAGAGTGCATGTTGTTATGGTGTGCATGTGAATGAGAGAGTGCATGTTGTTATGGTGTGAATGTGAATGAGAGAGTGCATGTTGTTTGGGTGCATGTGAATGAGAGAGTGCATGTTGTTATGGTGTGCATGTGAATGAGAGAGTGGATGTTGTTATGGTGTGCATGTGAATGAGAGAGTGCATCTTGTTATAGTGTGCATGTGAATGAGAGAGTGCATGTTGTTTGGTGCGCATGTGAATGAGAGAGTGCATGTTGTTATTGTGTGCATGTGAATGAGAGAGTGCATGTTGTTTGGGCGCATGTGAATGAGAGAGTGCATGTTGTTTGGGCGCATGTGAATGAGAGAGTGCATGTTGTTTGGGCGCATGTGAATGAGAGAGTGCATGTTGTTATGGTGTGCATGTGAATGAGAGAGTGCATGCTGTTATGGTGTGCATGTGAATGAGAGAGTGCATGTTGTTTGGGCGCATGTGAATGAGAGAGTGCATGTTGTTTGGGCGCATGTGAATGAGAGAGTGCATGTTGTTAGGTGCGCATGTGAATGAGAGAGTGCATGTTGTTATGGTGTGCATGTGAATGAGAGAGTGCATGTTGTTATGGTGTGAATGTGAATGAGAGAGTGCATGTTGTTTGGGTGCATGTGAATGAGAGAGTGCATGTTGTTAGTTGCGCATGTGAATGAGAGAGTGCATGTTGTTATGGTGTGCATGTGAATGAGAGAGTGCATGTTGTTATGGTGTGAATGTGAATGAGAGAGTGCATGTTGTTTGGGTGCATGTGAATGAGAGAGTGCATGTTGTTATGGTGTGCATGTGAATGAGAGAGTGCATGTTGTTATGGTGTGCATGTGAATGAGAGAGTGCATCTTGTTATGGTGTGCATGTGAATGAGAGAGTGCATGTTGTTTGGTGCGCATGTGAATGAGAGAGTGCATGTTGTTATGGTGTGCATGTGAATGAGAGAGTGCATGTTGTTTGGGCGCATGTGAATGAGAGAGTGCATGTTGTTTGGGCGCATGTGAATGAGAGAGTGCATGTTGTTTGGGCGCATGTGAATGAGAGAGTGCATGTTGTTATGGTGTGCATGTGAATGAGAGAGTGCATGTTGTTATGGTGTGCATGTGAATGAGAGAGTGCATGTTGTTTGGGCGCATGCGAATCAGAGAGTGCATGTTGTTATGGTGCGCATGTGAATGAGAGAGTGCATGTTGTTATGGTGCGCATGTGAATGAGAGAGTGCATGTTGTTATGGTGCGCATGTGAATGAGAGAGTGCATGTTGTTATGGTGCGCATGTGAATGAGAGAGTGCATGTTGTTATGGTGCGCATGTGAATGAGAGTGCATGTTGTTATGGTGCGCATGTGAATGAGAGAGTGCATGTTGTTATGGTGCACATGTGAATGAGAGAGTGCATGTTGTTATGGTGTGCATGTGAATGAGAGAGTGCATGTTGTGATGGTCTGCATGTGAATGAGAGAGTGCATTTTGTTATGGTGTGCATGTGAATGAGAGAGTGCATGTTGTTATGGTGCGCATGTGAATGAGAGAGTGCATGTTGTTTGGGCGCATGTGAATGGAAGAGTGCATGTTGTTTGGGCGCATGTGAATGAGAGAGTGCATGTTGTTATGGTGTGCATGTGAATGAGAGAGTGCATGGTGTTATGGTGTGCATGTGTGAATGAGAGAGAGCATGTTGTTATGGTGTGCATGTGAATGAGAGAGTGCATGTTGTTATGGTGTGCATGTGAATGAGAGAGTGCATGTTGTTTGGGTGCATGTGAATGAGAGAGTGCATGTTGTTTGGGCACCTGTGAATGGGAGAGTGCATGTTGTTATGGTGTGCATGTGAATGAGAGAGTGCATGTTGTTATGGTGCGCATGTGTATGAGAGAGTGCATGTTGTTATGGTGCGCATGTGAATGAGAGAGTGCCTGTTGTTATGGTGTGCATGTGAATGAGAGAGTGCATGTTGTTTGGGTGCATGTGAATGAGAGAGTGCATGTTGTTATGGTGTGCATGTGAATGAGAGAGTGCATGGTGTTATGGTGTGCATGTGTGAATGAGAGAGAGCATGTTGTTATGGTGTGCATGTGAATGAGAGAGTGCATGTTGTTATGGTGTGCATGTGAATGAGAGAGTGCATGTTGTTTGGGTGCATGTGAATGAGAGAGTGCATGTTGTTTGGGCACCTGTGAATGGGAGAGTGCATGTTGTTATGGTGTGCATGTGAATGAGAGAGTGCATGTTGTTATGGTGCGCATGTGTATGAGAGAGTGCATGTTGTTATGGTGCGCATGTGAATGAGAGAGTGCCTGTTGTTATGGTGCGCATGTGAATGAGAGAGTGCATGTTGTTATGGTGTGCATGTGAATGAGAGAGTGCATGTTGTTATGGTGTGAATGTGAATGAGAGAGTGCATGTTGTTTGGGTGCATGTGAATGAGAGAGTGCATGTTGTTATGGTGTGCATGTGAATGAGAGAGTGCATGTTGTTATGTTGTGCATGTGTGAATGAGAGAGTGCATGTTGTTATGGTGAATGAGAGAGTGCATGTTGTTATGGTGTGCATGTGAATGAGAGAGTGTATGTTGTTTGGGCGCATGTGAATGAGAGAGTGCATGTTGTTATGGTGTGCATGTGAATGAGAGAGTGCATGTTGTTATGGTGTGCATGTGAATGAGAGAGTGCATGTTGTTATGGTGTGCATGTGAATGAGAGAGTGCATGTTGTTATGGTGCGCATGTGAATGAGAGAGTGCATGTTGTTATGGTGTGCATGTGAATGAGAGAGTGCATGTTGTTATGGTGTGCATGTGAATGAGAGAGTGCATGTTGTTATGGTGTGCATGTGAATGAGAGAGTGCGTGTTGTTATGGTGTACATGTGAATGAGAGAGTGCATGTTGTTTGGGCGCATGTGAATGAGAGAGTGCATGTTGTTATGGTGTGCATGTGAATGAGAGAGTGCATGTTGTTATGGTGCGCATGTGAATGAGAGAGTGCATGTTGTTAGGTGCGCATGTGAATGAGAGAGTGCATGTTGTTATGGTGTGCATGTGAATGAGAGAGTGCATGTTGTTATGGTGTGAATGTGAATGAGAGAGTGCATGTTGTTTGGGTGCATGTGAATGAGAGAGTGCATGTTGTTAGGTGCCCATGTGAATGAGAGAGTGCATGTTGTTATGGTGTGCATGTGAATGAGAGAGTGCATGTTGTTATGGTGTGAATGTGAATGAGAGAGTGCATGTTGTTTGGGTGCATGTGAATGAGAGAGTGCATGTTGTTATGGTGTGCATGTGAATGAGAGAGTGCATGTTGTTATGGTGTGCATGTGAATGAGAGAGTGCATCTTGTTATGGTGTGCATGTGAATGAGAGAGTGCATGTTGTTTGGTGCGCATGTGAATGAGAGAGTGCATGTTGTTATGGTGTGCATGTGAATGAGAGAGTGCATGTTGTTTGGGCGCATGTGAATGAGAGAGTGCATGTTGTTTGGGCGCATGTGAATGAGAGAGTGCATGTTGTTTGGGCGCATGTGAATGAGAGAGTGCATGTTGTTATGGTGTGCATGTGAATGAGAGAGTGCATGTTGTTATGGTGTGCATGTGAATGAGAGAGTGCATGTTGTTTGGGCGCATGCGAATCAGAGAGTGCATGTTGTTATGGTGCGCATGTGAATGAGAGAGTGCATGTTGTTATGGTGCGCATGTGAATGAGAGAGTGCATGTTGTTATGGTGCGCATGTGAATGAGAGAGTGCATGTTGTTATGGTGCGCATGTGAATGAGAGAGTGCATGTTGTTATGGTGCGCATGTGAATGAGAGTGCATGTTGTTATGGTGCGCATGTGAATGAGAGAGTGCATGTTGTTATGGTGCACATGTGAATGAGAGAGTGCATGTTGTTATGGTGTGCATGTGAATGAGAGAGTGCATGTTGTGATGGTCTGCATGTGAATGAGAGAGTGCATTTTGTTATGGTGTGCATGTGAATGAGAGAGTGCATGTTGTTATGGTGCGCATGTGAATGAGAGAGTGCATGTTGTTTGGGCGCATGTGAATGGAAGAGTGCATGTTGTTTGGGCGCATGTGAATGAGAGAGTGCATGTTGTTATGGTGTGCATGTGAATGAGAGAGTGCATGGTGTTATGGTGTGCATGTGTGAATGAGAGAGAGCATGTTGTTATGGTGTGCATGTGAATGAGAGAGTGCATGTTGTTATGGTGTGCATGTGAATGAGAGAGTGCATGTTGTTTGGGTGCATGTGAATGAGAGAGTGCATGTTGTTTGGGCACCTGTGAATGGGAGAGTGCATGTTGTTATGGTGTGCATGTGAATGAGAGAGTGCATGTTGTTATGGTGCGCATGTGTATGAGAGAGTGCATGTTGTTATGGTGCGCATGTGAATGAGAGAGTGCCTGTTGTTATGGTGTGCATGTGAATGAGAGAGTGCATGTTGTTTGGGTGCATGTGAATGAGAGAGTGCATGTTGTTATGGTGTGCATGTGAATGAGAGAGTGCATGGTGTTATGGTGTGCATGTGTGAATGAGAGAGAGCATGTTGTTATGGTGTGCATGTGAATGAGAGAGTGCATGTTGTTATGGTGTGCATGTGAATGAGAGAGTGCATGTTGTTTGGGTGCATGTGAATGAGAGAGTGCATGTTGTTTGGGCACCTGTGAATGGGAGAGTGCATGTTGTTATGGTGTGCATGTGAATGAGAGAGTGCATGTTGTTATGGTGCGCATGTGTATGAGAGAGTGCATGTTGTTATGGTGCGCATGTGAATGAGAGAGTGCCTGTTGTTATGGTGCGCATGTGAATGAGAGAGTGCATGTTGTTATGGTGTGCATGTGAATGAGAGAGTGCATGTTGTTATGGTGTGAATGTGAATGAGAGAGTGCATGTTGTTTGGGTGCATGTGAATGAGAGAGTGCATGTTGTTATGGTGTGCATGTGAATGAGAGAGTGCATGTTGTTATGTTGTGCATGTGTGAATGAGAGAGTGCATGTTGTTATGGTGTGCATGTGAATGAGAGAGTGCATGTTGTTATGGTGTGCATGTGAATGAGAGAGTGTATGTTGTTTGGGCGCATGTGAATGAGAGAGTGCATGTTGTTATGGTGTGCATGTGAATGAGAGAGTGCATGTTGTTATGGTGTGCATGTGAATGAGAGAGTGCATGTTGTTATGGTGTGCATGTGAATGAGAGAGTGCATGTTGTTATGGTGCGCATGTGAATGAGAGAGTGCATGTTGTTATGGTGTGCATGTGAATGAGAGAGTGCATGTTGTTATGGTGTGCATGTGAATGAGAGAGTGCATGTTGTTATGGTGTGCATGTGAATGAGAGAGTGCATGTTGTTTGGGCGCATGTGAATGAGAGAGTGCATGTTGTTTGGGCGCATGTGAATGAGAGAGTGCATGTTGTTTGGGCGCATGTGAATGAGAGAGTGCATGTTGTTATGGTGTGCATGTGAATGAGAGAGTGCATGTTGTTATGGTGTGCATGTGAATGAGAGAGTGCATGTTGTTTGGGCGCATGTGAATGAGAGAGTGCATGTTGTTATGGTGTGCATGTGAATGAGAGAGTGCATGTTGTTATGGTGTGCATGTGAATGAGAGAGTGCATGTTGTTTGGGCGCATGCGAATCAGAGAGTGCATGTTGTTATGGTGCGCATGTGAATGAGAGAGTGCATGTTGTTATGGTGCGCATGTGAATGAGAGAGTGCATGTTGTTATGGTGCGCATGTGAATGAGAGAGTGCATGTTGTTATGGTGCGCATGTGAATGAGAGAGTGCATGTTGTTATGGTGCGCATGTGAATGAGAGTGCATGTTGTTATGGTGCGCATGTGAATGAGAGAGTGCATGTTGTTATGGTGCACATGTGAATGAGAGAGTGCATGTTGTTATGGTGTGCATGTGAATGAGAGAGTGCATGTTGTGATGGTCTGCATGTGAATGAGAGAGTGCATTTTGTTATGGTGTGCATGTGAATGAGAGAGTGCATGTTGTTATGGTGCGCATGTGAATGAGAGAGTGCATGTTGTTTGGGCGCATGTGAATGGAAGAGTGCATGTTGTTTGGGCGCATGTGAATGAGAGAGTGCATGTTGTTATGGTGTGCATGTGAATGAGAGAGTGCATGGTGTTATGGTGTGCATGTGTGAATGAGAGAGAGCATGTTGTTATGGTGTGCATGTGAATGAGAGAGTGCATGTTGTTATGGTGTGCATGTGAATGAGAGAGTGCATGTTGTTTGGGTGCATGTGAATGAGAGAGTGCATGTTGTTTGGGCACCTGTGAATGGGAGAGTGCATGTTGTTATGGTGTGCATGTGAATGAGAGAGTGCATGTTGTTATGGTGCGCATGTGTATGAGAGAGTGCATGTTGTTATGGTGCGCATGTGAATGAGAGAGTGCCTGTTGTTATGGTGTGCATGTGAATGAGAGAGTGCATGTTGTTTGGGTGCATGTGAATGAGAGAGTGCATGTTGTTATGGTGTGCATGTGAATGAGAGAGTGCATGGTGTTATGGTGTGCATGTGTGAATGAGAGAGAGCATGTTGTTATGGTGTGCATGTGAATGAGAGAGTGCATGTTGTTATGGTGTGCATGTGAATGAGAGAGTGCATGTTGTTTGGGTGCATGTGAATGAGAGAGTGCATGTTGTTTGGGCACCTGTGAATGGGAGAGTGCATGTTGTTATGGTGTGCATGTGAATGAGAGAGTGCATGTTGTTATGGTGCGCATGTGTATGAGAGAGTGCATGTTGTTATGGTGCGCATGTGAATGAGAGAGTGCCTGTTGTTATGGTGCGCATGTGAATGAGAGAGTGCATGTTGTTATGGTGTGCATGTGAATGAGAGAGTGCATGTTGTTATGGTGTGAATGTGAATGAGAGAGTGCATGTTGTTTGGGTGCATGTGAATGAGAGAGTGCATGTTGTTATGGTGTGCATGTGAATGAGAGAGTGCATGTTGTTATGTTGTGCATGTGTGAATGAGAGAGTGCATGTTGTTATGGTGTGCATGTGAATGAGAGAGTGCATGTTGTTATGGTGTGCATGTGAATGAGAGAGTGTATGTTGTTTGGGCGCATGTGAATGAGAGAGTGCATGTTGTTATGGTGTGCATGTGAATGAGAGAGTGCATGTTGTTATGGTGTGCATGTGAATGAGAGAGTGCATGTTGTTATGGTGTGCATGTGAATGAGAGAGTGCATGTTGTTATGGTGCGCATGTGAATGAGAGAGTGCATGTTGTTATGGTGTGCATGTGAATGAGAGAGTGCATGTTGTTATGGTGTGCATGTGAATGAGAGAGTGCATGTTGTTATGGTGTGCATGTGAATGAGAGAGTGCGTGTTGTTATGGTGTACATGTGAATGAGAGAGTGCATGTTGTTTGGGCGCATGTGAATGAGAGAGTGCATGTTGTTATGGTGTGCATGTGAATGAGAGAGTGCATGTTGTTATGGTGCGCATGTGAATGAGAGAGTGCATGTTGTTATGGTGCGCATGTGAATGAGAGAGTGCATGTTGTTATGGTGTGCATGTGAATGAGAGAGCGCATGTTGTTATGGTGTGCATGTGAATGAGAGAGTGCATGTTGTTATGGTGCGCATGTGAATGAGAGAGTGCATGTTGTTTGGGCGCATGTGAATGAGAGAGTGCATGTTGTTATGGTGCATGTGAATGAGAGAGTGCATGTTGTTATGGTGTGCATGTGAATGAGAGAGTTCATGTTGTTTGGGTGCATGTGAATGAGAGAGTGCATGTTGTTATGGTGTGCATGTGAATGAGAGAGTGCATGTTGTTTGGGCGCATGTGAATGAGAGAGTGCATGTTGTTAGGTGCGCATGTGAATGAGAGAGTGCATGTTGTTATGGTGTGCATGTGAATGAGAGAGTGCATGTTGTTTGGGCGCATGTGAATGAGAGAGTGCATGTTGTTTGGGCGCAAGTGAATGAGAGAGTGCATGTTGTTTGGGCGCATGTGAATGAGAGAGTGCATGTTGTTATGGTGTGCATGTGAATGAGAGAGTGCATGTTGTTATGGTGTGCATGTGAATGAGAGAGTGCATGTTGTTTGGGCGCATGTGAATGAGAGAGTGCATGTTGTTTGGGCGCATGTGAATGAGAGAGTGCATGTTGTTTGGGCGCATGTGAATGAGAGAGTGCATGTTGTTATGGTGTGCATGTGAATGAGAGAGTGCATGTTGTTATGGTGTGCATGTGAATGAGAGAGTGCATGTTATTATGGTGTGCATGTGAATGAGAGAGTGCATGTTGTTATGGTGCGCATTTGAATGAGAGAGTGCATGTTGTTTGGGCGCATGTGAATGAGAGAATTCATGTTGTTTGGGCACATGTGAATGAGAGAGTGCATGTTGCTATGGTGTGCATGTGAATGAGAGAGTGCATGTTGTTATGGTGTGCATGTGAATGAGAGAGTGCATGTTGTTATGGTGTGCATGTGAATGAGAGAGTGCATGTTGTTATGGTGTGCAAGTGAATGAGAGAGTGCATGTTGTTATGGTGCATGTGAATGAGAGAGTGCATGTTGTTATGGTGTGCATGTGAATGAGAGAGTGCATGTTGTTATGGTGTGCATGTGAATGAGAGAGTGCATGTTGTTATGGTGTGCATGTGAATGAGAGAGTGCATGTTGTTATGGTGTGCATGTGAATGAGAGAGTGCATGTTGTTATGGTGCGCATGTGAATGAGAGAGTGCATGTTGTTTGGGCACATGTGAATGGAAGAGTGCATGTTGTTTGGGCGCATGTGAATGAGAGAGTGCATGTTGTTATGGTGTGCATGTGAATGAGAGAGTGCATGTTGTTATGGTGTGCATGTGAATGAGAGAGTGCATGTTGTTATGGTGCGCATGTGAATGAGAGAGTGCATGTTGTTTGGGCGCATGTGAATGAGAGAGTGCATGTTGTTATGGTGCATATGAATGAGAGAGTGCATGTTGTTATGGTGTGCATGTGAATGAGAGAGTGCATGTTGTTATGGTGTGAATGTGAATGAGAGAGTGCATGTTGTTTGGGTGCATGTGAATGAGAGAGTGCATGTTGTTATGGTGTGCATGTGAATGAGAGAGTACATGCATGTTGTTATGGTGTGCATGTGAATGAGAGAGTGCATCTTGTTATGGTGTGCATGTGAATGAGAGAGTGCATGTTGTTTGGGCGCATGTGAATGAGAGAGTGCATGTTGTTATGGTGTGCATGTGATTGAGAGAGTGCATGTTGTTATGGTGTGCATGTGAATGAGAGAGTGCATGTTGTTATGGTGTGCATGTGAATGAGGGAGTGCATGTTGTTATGGTGTGCATGTGAATGAGAGAGTGCATGTTGTTCTGGTGCATGTGAATGAGAGAGTGCCAGTTGTTATGGTGGGCATGTGAATGAGAGAGTGCATGTTGTTATGGTGTGCATGTGAATGAGAGAGTGCATGTTGTTATGGTGTGCATGTGAATGAGAGAGTGCATGTTGTTATGGTGTACATGTGAATGAGAGAGTGCATGTTGTTATGGTGCGCATGTGAATGAGAGCGTGCATGCTGTTTGGGCACATGTGAATGGAAGAGTGCATGTTGTTTGAGCGCATGTGAATGAGAGAGTGCATGTTGTTATGGTGTGCATGTGAATGAGAGAGTGCATGTTGTTATGGTGTGCATGTGAATGAGAGAGTGCATGTTGTTATGGTGCGCATGTGAATGAGAGACTGCATGTTGTTTGGGCACATGTGAATGAGAGAGTGCATGTTGTTATGGTGCATGTGAATGAGAGAGTGCATGTTGTTATGGTGTGCATGTGAATGAGAGAGTGCATGTTGTTATGGTGTGAATGTGAATGAGAGAGTGCATGTTGTTTGGGTGCATGTGAATGAGAGAGTGCATGTTGTTATGGTGTGCATGTGAATGAGAGAGTGCATGTTGTTTGGGCGCATGTGAATGAGAGAGTGCATGTTGTTAGGTGCGCATGTGAATGAGAGAGTGCATGTTGTTATGGTGTGCATGTGAATGAGAGAGTGCATGTTGTTTGGGCGCATGTGAATGAGAGAGTGCATGTTGTTTGGGCGCATGTGAATGAGAGAGTGCATGTTGTTTGGGCGCATGTGAATGAGAGAGTGCATGTTGTTATGGTGTGCATGTGAATGAGAGAGTGCATGTTGTTATGGTGTGCATGTGAATGAGAGAGTGCATGTTGTTTGGGCGCATGTGAATGAGAGAGTGCATGTTTTTTGGGCGCATGTGAATGAGAGAGTGCATGTTGTTTGGGCGCATGTGAATGAGAGAGTGCATGTTGTTATGGTGTGCATGTGAATGAGAGAGTGCATGTTGTTATGGTGTGCATGTGAATGAGAGAGTGCATGTTATTATGGTGTGCATGTGAATGAGAGAGTGCATGTTGTTATGGAGCGCATGTGAATGAGAGAGTGCATGTTGTTTGGGCGCATGTGAATGAGAGAGTGCATGTTTGGGCGCATGTGAATGAGAGAGTGCATGTTGCTATGGTGTGCATGTGAATGAGAGAGTGCATGTTGTTATGGTGTGCATGTGAATGAGAGAGTGCATGTTGTTATGGTGTGCATGTGAATGAGAGAGTGCATGTTGTTATGGTGCATGTGAATGAGAGAGTGCATGTTGTTATGGTGTGCATGTGAATGACAGAGTGCATGTTGTTATGGTGTGCATGTGGATGAGAGAGTGCATGTTGTTATGGTGTGCATGTGAATGAGAGAGTGCATGTTGTTATGGTGCGCATGTGAATGAGAGAGTGCATGTTGTTATGGTGTGCATGTGAATGAGAGAGTGCATGTTGTTATGGTGTGCATGTGAATGAGAGAGTGCATGTTGTTATGGTGTGCATGTGAATGAGAGAGTGCATGTTGTTATGGTGCATGTGAATGAGAGAGTGCATGTTGTTATGGTGTGCATGTGAATGACAGAGTGCATGTTGTTATGGTGTGCATGTGGATGAGAGAGTGCATGTTGTTATGGTGTGCATGTGAATGAGAGAGTGCATGTTGTTATGTTGTGCATGTGAATGGAAGAGTGCATGTTGTTTGGGCGCATGTGAATGAGAGAGTGCATGTTGTTATGGTGTGCATGTGAATGAGAGAGTGCATGTTGTTATGGTGTGCATGTGAATGAGAGAGTGCATGTTGTTATGGTGCGCATGTGAATGAGAGAGTGCATGTTGTTTGGGCGCATGTGAATGAGAGAGTGCATGTTGTTATGGTGCATATGAATGAGAGAGTGCATGTTGTTATGGTGTGCATGTGAATGAGAGAGTGCATGTTGTTATGGTGTGAATTTGAATGAGAGATTGCATGTTGTTTGGGTGCATGTGAATGAGAGAGTGCATGTTGTTATGGTGTGCATGTGAATGAGAGAGTGCATGTTGTTATGGTGTGCATGTGAATGAGAGAGTGCATCTTGTTATAGTGTGCATGTGAATGAGAGAGTGCATGTTGTTTGGTGCGCATGTGAATGAGAGAGTGCATGTTGTTATGGTGTGCATGTGAATGAGAGAGTGCATGTTGTTTGGGCGCATGTGAATGAGAGAGTGCATGTTGTTTGTGCGCATGTGAATGAGAGAGTGCATGTTGTTTGGGCGCATGTGAATGAGAGAGTGCATGTTGTTATGGTGTGCATGTGAATGAGAGAGTGCATGCTGTTATGGTGTGCATGTGAATGAGAGAGTGCATGTTGTTTGGGCGCATGTGAATGAGAGAGTGCATGTTGTTTGGGCGCATGTGAATGAGAGAGTGCATGATGTTAGGTGCGCATGTGAATGAGAGAGTGCATGTTGTTATGGTGTGCATGTGAATGAGAGAGTGCATGTTGTTATGGTGTGAATGTGAATGAGAGAGTGCATGTTGTTTGGGTGCATGTGAATGAGAGAGTGCATGTTGTTATGGTGTGCATGTGAATGAGAGAGTGCATGTTGTTATGGTGTGCATGTGAATGAGAGAGTGCATCTTGTTATGGTGTGCATGTGAATGAGAGAGTGCATGTTGTTAGGTGCGCGTGTGAATGAGAGAGTGCATGTTGTTATGGTGTTCATGTGAATGAGAGAGTGCATGTTGTTTGGGCGCATGTGAATGAGAGAGTGCATGTTGTTTGGGCGCATGTGAATGAGAGAGTGCATGTTGTTTGGGCGCATGTGAATGAGAGAGTGCATGTTGTTATGGTGTGCATGTGAATGAGAGAGTGCATGTTGTTATGGTGTGCATGTGAATGAGAGAGTGCATGTTGTTTGGGCGCATGTGAATGAGAGAGTGCATGTTGTTTGGGCGCATGTGAATGAGAGATTGCATGTTGTTAGGTGCACATGTGAATGAGAGAGTGCATGTTGTTATGGTGTGCATGTGAATGAGAGAGTGCATGTTGTTTGGGCGCATGTGAATGAGAGAGTGCATGTTGTTAGGTGCGCATGTGAATGAGAGAGTGCATGTTGTTATGGTGTGCATGTGTGAATGAGAGAGTGCATGTTGTTATGGTGTGCATGTGAATGAGAGAGTGCATGTTATTATGGTGTGCATGTGAATGAGAGAGTGCATGTTGTTTGGGCGCATGTGAATGAGAGAGTGCATGTTGTTATGGTGTGCATGTGAATGAGAGAGTGCATGTTGTTATGGTGTGCATGTGAATGAGAGAGTGCATGTTGTTATGGTGTGCATGTGAATGAGAGAGTGCATGTTGTTATGGTGCGCATGTGAATGACAGAGCGCATGTTGTTTGGGCACATGTGAATGGAAGAGTGCATGTTGTTTGGGCGCATGTGAATGAGAGAGTGCAT
Organism: Ambystoma mexicanum; assembly: GCF_040938575.1. Lineage (NCBI taxonomy): Eukaryota > Metazoa > Chordata > Amphibia > Caudata > Ambystomatidae > Ambystoma > Ambystoma mexicanum. Next base: position 54,620,358 of record NC_090922.1, on the reverse strand, counting down.
GTTGTTATGGTGTGCATGTGAATGAGAGAGTGCATGTTGTTATGGTGTGCATGTGAATGAGAGAGTGCATGTTGTTATGGTGCGCATGTGAATGAGAGAGTGCATGTTGTTTGGGCGCATGTGAATGAGAGAGTGCATGTTGTTATGGTGCATATGAATGAGAGAGTGCATGTTGTTATGGTGTGCATGTGAATGAGAGAGTGCATGTTGTTATGGTGTGAATGTGAATGAGAGAGTGCATGTTGTTTGGGTGCATGTGAATGAGAGAGTGCATGTTGTTATGGTGTGCATGTGAATGAGAGAGTGCATGTTGTTATGGTGTGCATGTGAATGAGAGAGTGCATCTTGTTATAGTGTGCATGTGAATGAGAGAGTGCATGTTGTTTGGTGCGCATGTGAATGAGAGAGTGCATGTTGTTATGGTGTGCATGTGAATGAGAGAGTGCATGTTGTTTGGGCGCATGTGAATGAGAGATTGCATGTTGTTTGGGCGCATGTGAATGAGAGAGTGCATGTTGTTTGGGCGCATGTGAATGAGAGAGTGCATGTTGTTATGGTGTGCATGTGAATGAGAGAGTGCATGCTGTTATGGTGTGCATGTGAATGAGAGAGTGCATGTTGTTTGGGCGCATGTGAATGAGAGAGTGCATGTTGTTTGGGCGCATGTGAATGAGAGAGTGCATGTTGTTAGGTGCGCATGTGAATGAGAGAGTGCATGTTGTTATGGTGTGCATGTGAATGAGAGAGTGCATGTTGTTATGGTGTGAATGTGAATGAGAGAGTGCATGTTGTTTGGGTGCATGTGAATGAGAGAGTGCATGTTGTTATGGTGTGCATGTGAATGAGAGAGTGCATGTTGTTATGGTGTGCATGTGAATGAGAGAGTGCATCTTGTTATGGTGTGCATGTGAATGAGAGAGTGCATGTTGTTAGGTGCGCGTGTGAATGAGAGAGTGCATGTTGTTATGGTGTTCATGTGAATGAGAGAGTGCATGTTGTTTGGGCGCATGTGAATGAGAGAGTGCATGTTGTTTGGGCGCATGTGAATGAGAGAGTGCATGTTGTTTGGGCGCATGTGAATGAGAGAGTGCATGTTGTTATGGTGTGCATGTGAATGAGAGAGTGCATGTTGTTATGGTGTGCATGTGAATGAGAGAGTGCATGTTGTTTGGGCGCATGTGAATGAGAGAGTGCATGTTGTTTGGGCGCATGTGAATGAGAGATTGCATGTTGTTAGGTGCGCATGTGAATGAGAGAGTGCATGTTGTTATGGTGTGCATGTGAATGAGAGAGTGCATGTTGTTTGGGCGCATGTGAATGAGAGAGTGCATGTTGTTAGGTGCGCATGTGAATGAGAGAGTGCATGTTGTTATGGTGTGCATGTGAATGAGAGAGTGCATGTTGTTTGGGCGCATGTGAATGAGAGAGTGCATGTTGTTTGGGCGCATGTGAATGAGAGAGTGCATGTTGTTTGGGCGCATGTGAATGAGAGAGTGCATGTTGTTATGGTGTGCATGTGAATGAGAGAGTGCATGTTGTTATGGTGTGCATGTGAATGAGAGAGTGCATTTTGTTTGGGCGCATGTGAATGAGAGAGTGCATGTTGTTTGGGCGCATGTGAATGAGAGAGTGCATGTTGTTTGGGCGCATGTGAATGAGAGAGTGCATGTTGTTATGGTGTGCATGTGAATGAGAGAGTGCATGTTGTTATGGTGTGCATGTGAATGAGAGAGTGCATGTTGTTATTGTGTGCATGTGAATGAGAGAGTGCATGTTGTTATGGTGCGCATGTGAATGAGAGAGTGCATGTTGTTTGGGCGCATGTGAATGAGAGAGTGCATGTTGTTATGGTGTGCATGTGATTGAGAGAGTGCATGTTGTTATGGTGTGCATGTGAATGAGAGAGTGCATGTTGTTATGGTGTGCATGTGAATGAGAGAGTGCATGTTGTTATGGTGTGCATGTGAATGAGAGAGTGCATGTTGTTATGGTGCATGTGAATGAGAGAGTGCCAGTTGTTATGGTGGGCATGTGAATGAGAGAGTGCATGTTGTTAATGTGTGCATGTGAATGAGAGAGTGCATGTTGTTATGGTGTGCATGTGAATGAGAGAGTGCATGTTGTTATGGTGTACATGTGAATGAGAGAGTGCATGTTGTTATGGTGCGCATGTGAATGAGAGCGTGCATGTTGTTTGGGCACATGTGAATGGAAGAGTGCATGTTGTTTGGGCGCATGTGAATGAGAGAGTGCATGTTGTTATGGTGTGCATGTGAATGAGAGAGTGCATGTTGTTATGGTGTGCATGTGAATGAGAGAGTGCATGTTGTTATGGTGCGCATGTGAATGAGAGAGTGCATGTTGTTTGGGCGCATGTGAATGAGAGAGTGCATGTTGTTATGGTGCATGTGAATGATAGAGTGCATGCTGTTATGGTGTGCATGTGAATGAGAGAGTGCATGTTGTTATGGTGTGAATGTGAATGAGAGAGTGCATGTTGTTTGGGTGCATGTGAATGAGAGAGTGCATGTTGTTATGGTGTGCATGTGAATGAGAGAGTGCATGTTGTTTGGGCGCATGTGAATGAGAGAGTGCATGTTGTTAGGTGCGCATGTGAATGAGAGAGTGCATGTTGTTATGGTGTGCATGTGAATGAGAGAGTGCATGTTGTTTGGGCGCATGTGAATGAGAGAGTGCATGTTGTTTGGATGCATGTGAATGAGAGAGTGCATGTTGTTTGGGCGCATGTGAATGAGAGAGTGCATGTTGTTATGGTGTGCATGTGAATGAGAGAGTGCATGTTGTTATGGTGTGCATGTGAATGAGAGAGTGCATGTTATTTGGGCGCATGTGAATGAGAGAGTGCATGTTGTTATGGTGTGCATGTGAATGAGAGAGTGCATGTTGTTATGGTGTGCATGTGAATGAGAGAGTGCATGTTATTATGGTGTGCATGTGAATGAGAGAGTGCATGTTGTTATGGAGCGCATGTGAATGAGAGAGTGCATGTTGTTTGGGTGCATGTGAATGAGAGAGTGCATGTTTGGGAGCATGTGAATGAGAGAGTGCATGTTGCTATGGTGTGCATGTGAATGAGAGAGTGCATGTTGTTAGGTGCGCATGTGAATGAGAGAGTGCATGTTGTTATGGTGTGCATGTGAATGAGAGAGTGCATGTTGTTTGGGCGCATGTGAATGAGAGAGTGCATGTTGTTTGGGCGCATGTGAATGAGAGAGTGCATGTTGTTTGGGCGCATGTGAATGAGAGAGTGCATGTTGTTATGGTGTGCATGTGAATGAGAGAGTGCATGTTGTTATGGTGTGCATGTGAATGAGAGAGTGCATGTTGTTTGGGCGCATGTGAATGAGAGAGTGCATGTTGTTTGGGCGCATGTGAATGAGAGAGTGCATGTTGTTTGGGCGCATGTGAATGAGAGAGTGCATGTTGTTATGGTGTGCATGTGAATGAGAGAGTGCATGTTGTTATGGTGTGCATGTGAATGAGAGAGTGCATGTTGTTATGGTGTGCATGTGAATGAGAGAGTGCATGTTGTTATGGTGCGCATGTGAATGAGAGAGTGCATGTTGTTTGGGCGCATGTGAATGAGAGAGTGCATGTTGTTATGGTGTGCATGTGATTGAGAGAGTGCATGTTGTTATGGTGTGCATGTGAATGAGAGAGTGCATGTTGTTATGGTGTGCATGTGAATGAGAGAGTGCATGTTGTTATGGTGTGCATGTGAATGAGAGAGTGCATGTTGTTATGGTGTGCATGTGAATGAGAGAGTGCATGTTGTTATGGTGTACATGTGAATGAGAGAGTGCATGTTGTTATGGTGCGCATGTGAATGAGAGCGTGCATGTTGTTTGGGCACATGTGAATGGAAGAGTGCATGTTGTTTGGGCGCATGTGAATGAGAGAGTGCATGTTGTTATGGTGTGCATGTGAATGAGAGAGTGCATGTTGTTATGGTGTGCATGTGAATGAGAGAGTGCATGTTGTTATGGTGCGCATGTGAATGAGAGAGTGCATGTTGTTTGGGCGCATGTGAATGAGAGAGTGCATGTTGTTATGGTGCATGTGAATGAGAGAGTGCATGTTGTTATGGTGTGCATGTGAATGAGAGAGTGCATGTTGTTATGGTGTGAATGTGAATGAGAGAGTGCATGTTGTTTGGGTGCATGTGAATGAGAGAGTGCATGTTGTTATGGTGTGCATGTGAATGAGAGAGTGCATGTTGTTTGGGCGCATGTGAATGAGAGAGTGCATGTTGTTAGGTGCGCATGTGAATGAGAGAGTGCATGATGTTATGGTGTGCATGTGAATGAGAGAGTGCATGTTGTTTGGGCGCATGTGAATGAGAGAGTGCATGTTGTTTGGGCGCATGTGAATGAGAGAGTGCATGTTGTTTGGGCGCATGTGAATGAGAGAGTGCATGTTGTTATGGTGTGCATGTGAATGAGAGAGTGCATGTTGTTATGGTGTGCATGTGAATGAGAGAGTGCATGTTGTTTGGGCGCATGTGAATGAGAGAGTGCATGTTGTTTGGGCGCATGTGAATGAGAGAGTGCATGTTGTTTGGGCGCATGTGAATGAGAGAGTGCATGTTGTTATGGTGTGCATGTGAATGAGAGAGTGCATGTTGTTATGGTGTGCATGTGAATGAGAGAGTGCATGTTATTATGGTGTGCATGTGAATGAGAGAGTGCATGTTGTTATGGAGCGCATGTGAAGGAGAGAGTGCATGTTGTTTGGGCGCATGTGAATGAGAGAGTGCATGTTTGGGCGCATGTGAATGAGAGAGTGCATGTTGCTATGGTGTGCATGTGAATGAGAGAGTGCATGTTGTTATGGTGTGCATGTGAATGAGAGAGTGCATGTTGTTATGGTGTGCATGTGAATGAGAGAGTGCATGTTGTTATGGTGTGCAAGTGAATGAGAGAGTGCATGTTGTTATGGTGCATGTGAATGAGAGAGTGCATGTTGTTATGGTGTGCATGTGAATGACAGAGTGCATGTTGTTATGGTGTGCATGTGAATGAGAGAGTGCATGTTGTTATGGTGTGCATGTGAATGAGAGAGTGCATGTTGTTATGGTGTGCATGTGAATGAGAGAGTGCATGTTGTTATGGTGCGCATGTGAATGAGAGAGTGCATGTTGTTTGGGCACATGTGAATGGAAGAGTGCATGTTGTTTGGGCGCATGTGAATGAGAGAGTGCATGTTGTTATGGTGTGCATGTGAATGAGAGAGTGCATGTTGTTATGGTGTGAATGTGAATGAGAGAGTGCATGTTGTTTGGGTGCATGTGAATGAGAGAGTGCATGTTGTTATGGTGTGCATGTGAATGAGAGAGTGCATGTTGTTATGGTGTGCATGTGAATGAGAGAGTGCATCTTGTTATAGTGTGCATGTGAATGAGAGAGTGCATGTTGTTTGGTGCGCATGTGAATGAGAGAGTGCATGTTGTTATGGTGTGCATGTGAATGAGAGAGTGCATGTTGTTTGGGCGCATGTGAATGAGAGAGTGCATGTTGTTTGGGCGCATGTGAATGAGAGAGTGCATGTTGTTTGGGCGCATGTGAATGAGAGAGTGCATGTTGTCATGGTGTGCATGTGAATGAGAGAGTGCATGCTGTTATGGTGTGCATGTGAATGAGAGAGTGCATGTTGTTTGGGCGCATGTGAATGAGAGAGTGCATGTTGTTTGGGCGCATGTGAATGAGAGAGTGCATGTTGTTAGGTGCGCATGTGAATGAGAGAGTGCATGTTGTTATGGTGTGCATGTGAATGAGAGAGTGCATCTTGTTATGGTGTGCATGTGAATGAGAGAGTGCATGTTGTTTGGTGCGCATGTGAATGAGAGAGTGCATGTTGTTATGGTGTGCATGTGAATGAGAGAGTGCATGTTGTTTGGGCGCATGTGAATGAGAGAGTGCATGTTGTTTGGGCGCATGTGAATGAGAGAGTGCATGTTGTTTGGGCGCATGTGAATGAGAGAGTGCATGTTGTTATGGTGTGCATGTGAATGAGAGAGTGCATGTTGTTATGGTGTGCATGTGAATGAGAGAGTGCATGTTGTTTGGGCGCATGCGAATCAGAGAGTGCATGTTGTTATGGTGCGCATGTGAATGAGAGAGTGCATGTTGTTATGGTGCGCATGTGAATGAGAGAGTGCATGTTGTTATGGTGCGCATGTGAATGAGAGAGTGCATGTTGTTATGGTGCGCATGTGAATGAGAGAGTGCATGTTGTTATGGTGCGCATGTGAATGAGAGTGCATGTTGTTATGGTGCGCATGTGAATGAGAGAGTGCATGTTGTTATGGTGCACATGTGAATGAGGGAGTGCATGTTGTTATGGTGTGCATGTGAATGAGAGAGTGCATGTTGTGATGGTCTGCATGTGAATGAGAGAGTGCATTTTGTTATGGTGTGCATGTGAATGAGAGAGTGCATGTTGTTATGGTGCGCATGTGAATGAGAGAGTGCATGTTGTTTGGGCGCATGTGAATGGAAGAGTGCATGTTGTTTGGGCGCATGTGAATGAGAGAGTGCATGTTGTTATGGTGCATGTGAATGAGAGAGTGCATGTTGTTATGGTGTGCATGTGAATGAGAGAGTGCATGTTGTTTGGGTGCATGTGAATGAGAGAGTGCATGTTGTTATGGTGTGCATGTGAATGAGAGAGTGCATGGTGTTATGGTGTGCATGTGTGAATGAGAGAGAGCATGTTGTTATGGTGTGCATGTGAATGAGAGAGTGCATGTTGTTATGGTGTGCATGTGAATGAGAGCGTGCATGTTGTTTGGGTGCATGTGAATGAGAGAGTGCATGTTGTTTGGGCACCTGTGAATGGGAGAGTGCATGTTGTTATGGTGTGCATGTGAATGAGAGAGTGCATGTTGTTATGGTGCGCATGTGTATGAGAGAGTGCATGTTGTTATGGTGCGCATGTGAATGAGAGAGTGCATGTTGTTATGGTGCGCATGTGAATGAGAGAGTGCATGTTGTTATGGTGTGCATGTGAATGAGAGAGTGCATGTTGTTATGGTGTGAATGTGAATGAGAGAGTGCATGTTGTTTGGGTGCATGTGAATGAGAGAGTGCATGTTGTTATGGTGTGCATGTGAATGAGAGAGTGCATGTTGTTATGGTGTGCATGTGTGAATGAGAGAGTGCATGTTGTTATGGTGTGCATGTGAATGAGAGAGTGCATGTTGGTATGGTGTGCATGTGAATGAGAGAGTGCATGTTGTTTGGGCGCATGTGAATGAGAGAGTGCATGTTGTTATGGTGTGCATGTGAATGAGAGAGTGCATGTTGTTATGGTGTGCATGTGAATGAGAGAGTGCATGTTGTTATGGTGTGCATGTGAATGAGAGAGTGCATGTTGTTATGGTGCGCATGTGAATGAGAGAGTGCATGTTGTTATGGTGCGCATGTGAATGAGAGAGTGCATGTTGTTATGGTGTGCATGTGAATGAGAGAGCGCATGTTGTTATGGTGTGCATGTGAATGAGAGAGTGCATGTTGTTATGGTGCGCATGTGAATGAGAGAGTGCATGTTGTTTGGGCGCATGTGAATGAGAGAGTGCATGTTGTTATGGTGCATGTGAATGAGAGAGTGCATGTTGTTATGGTGTGCATGTGAATGAGAGAGTTCATGTTGTTTGGGTGCATGTGAATGAGAGAGTGCATGTTGTTATGGTGTGCATGTGAATGAGAGAGTGCATGTTGTTTGGGCGCATGTGAATGAGAGAGTGCATGTTGTTAGGTGCGCATGTGAATGAGAGAGTGCATGTTGTTATGGTGTGCATGTGAATGAGAGAGTGCATGTTGTTTGGGCGCATGTGAATGAGAGAGTGCATGTTGTTTGGGCGCATGTGAATGAGAGAGTGCATGTTGTTTGGGCGCATGTGAATGAGAGAGTGCATGTTGTTATGATGTGCATGTGAATGAGAGAGTGCATGTTGTTATGGTGTGCATGTGAATGAGAGAGTGCATGTTGTTTGGGCGCATGTGAATGAGAGAGTGCATGTTGTTTGGGCGCATGTGAATGAGAGAGTGCATGTTGTTTGGGCGCATGTGAATGAGAGAGTGCATGTTGTTATGGTGTGCATGTGAATGAGAGAGTGCATGTTGTTATGGTGTGCATGTGAATGAGAGAGTGCATGTTATTATGGTGTGCATGTGAATGAGAGAGTGCATGTTGTTATGGTGCGCATGTGAATGAGAGAGTGCATGTTGTTTGGGCGCATGTGAATGAGAGAGTGCATGTTGTTTGGGCACATGTGAATGAGAGAGTGCATGTTGCTATGGTGTGCATGTGAATGAGAGAGTGCATGTTGTTATGGTGTGCATGTGAATGAGAGAGTGCATGTTGTTATGGTGTGCATGTGAATGAGAGAGTGCATGTTGTTATGGTGTGCAAGTGAATGAGAGAGTGCATGTTGTTATGGTGCATGTGAATGAGAGAGTGCATGTTGTTATGGTGTGCATGTGAATGAGAGAGTGCATGTTGTTATGGTGTGCATGTGAATGAGAGAGTGCATGTTGTTATGGTGTGCATGTGAATGAGAGAGTGCATGTTGTTATGGTGTGCATGTGAATGAGAGAGTGCATGTTGTTATGGTGCGCATGTGAATGAGAGAGTGCATGTTGTTTGGGCACATGTGAATGGAAGAGTGCATGTTGTTTGGGCGCATGTGAATGAGAGAGTGCATGTTGTTATGGTGTGCATGTGAATGAGAGAGTGCATGTTGTTATGGTGTGCATATGAATGAGAGAGTGCATGTTGTTATGGTGCGCATGTGAATGAGAGAGTGCATGTTGTTTGGGCGCATGTGAATGAGAGAGTGCATGTTGTTATGGTGCATATGAATGAGAGAGTGCATGTTGTTATGGTGTGCATGTGAATGAGAGAGTGCATGTTGTTATGGTGTGAATGTGAATGAGAGAGTGCATGTTGTTTGGGTGCATGTGAATGAGAGAGTGCATGTTGTTATGGTGTGCATGTGAATGAGAGAGTGCATGTTGTTATGGTGTGCATGTGAATGAGAGAGTGCATGTTGTTATGGTGTGCATGTGAATGAGAGAGTGCATGTTGTTTGGTGCGCATGTGAATGAGAGAGTGCATGTTGTTATGGTGTGCATGTGAAGGAGAGAGTGCATGTTGTTTGGGCGCATGTGAATGAGAGAGTGCATGTTGTTTGGGCGCATGTGAATGAGAGAGTGCATGTTGTTTGGGCGCATGTGAATGAGAGAGTGCATGTTGTTATGGTGTGAATGTGAATGAGAGAGTGCATGTTGTTTGGGTGCATGTGAATGAGAGAGTGCATGTTGTTAGGTGCGCATGTGAATGAGAGAGTGCATGTTGTTATGGTGTGCATGTGAATGAGAGAGTGCAAGTTGTTATGGTGTGAATGTGAATGAGAGAGTGCATGTTGTTTGGGTTCATGTGAATGAGAGAGTGCATGTTGTTATGGTGTGCATGTGAATGAGAGAGTGCATGTTGTTATGGTGTGCATGTGAATGAGAGAGTGCATCTTGTTATGGTGTGCATGTGAATGAGAGAGTGCATGTTGTTTGGTGCGCATGTGAATGAGAGAGTGCATGTTGTTATGGTGTGCATGTGAATGAGAGAGTGCATGTTGTTTGGGCGCATGTGAATGAGAGAGTGCATGTTGTTTGGGCGCATGTGAATGAGAGAGTGCATGTTGTTTGGGCGCATGTGAATGAGAGAGTGCATGTTGTTATGGTGTGCATGTGAATGAGAGAGTGCATGTTGTTATGGTGTGCATGTGAATGAGAGAGTGCATGTTGTTATGGTGTGCATGTGAATGAGAGAGTGCATGTTGTTATGGTGCGCATGTGAATGAGAGAGTGCATGTTGTTTGGGCGCATGTGAATGAGAGAGTGCATGTTGTTATGGTGCATATGAATGAGAGAGTGCATGTTGTTATGGTGTGCATGTGAATGAGAGAGTGCATGTTGTTATGGTGTGAATGTGAATGAGAGAGTGCATGTTGTTTGGGTGCATGTGAATGAGAGAGTGCATGTTGTTATGGTGTGCATGTGAATGAGAGAGTGCATGTTGTTATGGTGTGCATGTGAATGAGAGAGTGCATGTTGTTATGGTGTGCATGTGAATGAGAGAGTGCATGTTGTTTGGTGCGCATGTGAATGAGAGAGTGCATGTTGTTATGGTGTGCATGTGAATGAGAGAGTGCATGTTGTTTGGGCGCATGTGAATGAGAGAGTGCATGTTGTTATGGTGTGCATGTGAATGAGAGAGTGCATGTTGTTATGGTGTGCATGTGAATGAGAGAGTGCATGTTGTTATGGTGCGCATGTGAATGAGAGAGTGCATGTTGTTTGGGCGCATGTGAATGAGAGAGTGCATGTTGTTATGGTGCATGTGAATGAGAGAGTGCATGTTGTTATGGTGTGCATGTGAATGAGAGAGTGCATGTTGTTATGGTGTGAATGTGAATGAGAAAGTGCATGTTGTTTGGGTGCATGTGAATGAGAGAGTGCATGTTGTTATGGTGTGCATGTGAATGAGAGAGTGCATGTTGTTTGGGCGCATGTGAATGAGAGAGTGCATGTTGTTAGGTGCGCATGTGAATGAGAGAGTGCATGTTGTTATGGTGTGCATGTGAATGAGAAATTGCATGTTGTTTGGGCGCATGTGAATGAGAGAGTGCATGTTGTTTGGGCGCATGTGAATGTGAGAGTGCATGTTGTTTGGGCGCATGTGAATGAGAGAGTGCATGTTGTTATGGTGTGCATGTGAATGAGAGAGTTCATGTTGTTATGGTGTGCATGTGAATGAGAGAGTGCATGTTGTTTGGGCGCATGTGAATGAGAGAGTGCATGTTGTTTGGGCGCATGTGAATGAGAGAGTGCATGTTGTTTGGGCGCATGTGAATGAGAGAGTGCATGTTGTTATGATGTGCATGTGAATGAGAGAGTGCATGTTGTTATGGTGTGCATGTGAATGAGAGAGTGCATGTTGTTTGGGCGCATGTGAATGAGAGAGTGCATGTTGTTTGGGCGCATGTGAATGAGAGAGTGCATGTTGTTTGGGCGCATGTGAATGAGAGAGTGCATGTTGTTATGGTGTGCATGTGAATGAGAGAGTGCATGTTGTTATGGTGTGCATGTGAATGAGGGAGTGCATGTTATTATGGTGTGCATGTGAATGAGAGAGTGCATGTTGTTATGGTGCGCATGTGAATGAGAGAGTGCATGTTGTTTGGGCGCATGTGAATGAGAGAGTGCATGTTGTTTGGGCACATGTGAATGAGAGAGTGCATGTTGCTATGGTGTGCATGTGAATGAGAGAGTGCATGTTGTTATGGTGTGCATGTGAATGAGAGAGTGCATGTTGTTATGGTGTGCATGTGAATGAGAGAGTGCATGTTGTTATGGTGTGCAAGTGAATGAGAGAGTGCATGTTGTTATGGTGCATGTGAATGAGAGAGTGCATGTTGTTATGGTGTGCATGTGAATGAGAGAGTGCATGTTGTTATGGTGTGCATGTGAATGAGAGAGTGCATGTTGTTATGGTGTGCATGTGAATGAGAGAGTGCATGTTGTTATGGTGTGCATGTGAATGAGAGAGTGCATGTTGTTATGGTGCGCATGTGAATGAGAGAGTGCATGTTGTTTGGGCACATGTGAATGGAAGAGTGCATGTTGTTTGGGCGCATGTGAATGAGAGAGTGCATGTTGTTATGGTGTGCATGTGAATGAGAGAGTGCATGTTGTTATGGTGTGCATGTGAATGAGAGAGTGCATGTTGTTATGGTGCGCATGTGAATGAGAGAGTGCATGTTGTTTGGGCGCATGTGAATGAGAGAGTGCATGTTGTTATGGTGCATATGAATGAGAGAGTGCATGTTGTTATGGTGTGCATGTGAATGAGAGAGTGCATGTTGTTATGGTGTGAATGTGAATGAGAGAGTGCATGTTGTTTGGGTGCATGTGAATGAGAGAGTGCATGTTGTTATGGTGTGCATGTGAATGAGAGAGTGCATGTTGTTATGGTGTGCATGTGAATGAGAGAGTGCATGTTGTTATGGTGTGCATGTGAATGAGAGAGTGCATGTTGTTTGGTGCGCATGTGAATGAGAGAGTGCATGTTGTTATGGTGTGCATGTGAATGAGAGAGTGCATGTTGTTTGGGCGCATGTGAATGAGAGAGTGCATGATGTTTGGGCGCATGTGAATGAGAGAGTGCATGTTGTTTGGGCGCATGTGAATGAGAGAGTGCATGTTGTTATGATGTGAATGAGAGAGTGCATGTTGTTTGGGTGCATGTGAATGAGAGAGTGCATGTTGTTAGGTGCGCATGTGAATGAGAGAGTGCATGTTGTTATGGTGTGCATGTGAATGAGAGAGTGCAAGTTGTTATGGTGTGAATGTGAATGAGAGAGTGCATGTTGTTTGGGTGCATGTGAATGAGAGAGTGCATGTTGTTATGGTGTGCATGTGAATGAGAGAGTGCATGTTGTTATGGTGTGCATGTGAATGAGAGAGTGCATCTTGTTATGGTGTGCATGTGAATGAGAGAGTGCATGTTGTTTGGTGCGCATGTGAATGAGAGAGTGCATGTTGTTATGGTGTGCATGTGAATGAGAGAGTGCATGTTGTTTGGGCGCATGTGAATGAGAGAGTGCATGTTGTTTGGGCGCATGTGAATGAGAGAGTGCATGTTGTTTGGGCGCATGTGAATGAGAGAGTGCATGTTGTTATGGTGTGCATGTGAATGAGAGAGTGCATGTTGTTATGGTGTGCATGTGAATGAGAGAGTGCATGTTGTTATGGTGTGCATGTGAATGAGAGAGTGCATGTTGTTATGGTGCGCATGTGAATGAGAGAGTGCATGTTGTTTGGGCGCATGTGAATGAGAGAGTGCATGTTGTTATGGTGCATATGAATGAGAGAGTGCATGTTGTTATGGTGTGTATGTGAATGAGAGAGTGCATGTTGTTATGGTGTGAATGTGAATGAGAGAGTGCATGTTGTTTGGGTGCATGTGAATGAGAGAGTGCATGTTGTTATGGTGTGCATGTGAATGAGAGAGTGCATGTTGTTATGGTGTGCATGTGAATGAGAGAGTGCATGTTGTTATGGTGTGCATGTGAATGAGAGAGTGCATGTTGTTTGGTGCGCATGTGAATGAGAGAGTGCATGTTGTTATGGTGTGCATGTGAATGAGAGAGTGCATGTTGTTTGGGCGCATGTGAATGAGAGAGTGCATGTTGTTTGGGCACATGTGAATGAGAGAGTGCATGTTGTTTGGGCGCATGTGAATGAGAGAGTGCATGTTGTTATGGTGTGAATGTGAATGAGAGAGTGCATGTTGTTTGGGTGCATGTGAATGAGAGAGTGCATGTTGTTAGGTGCGCATGTGAATGAGAGAGTGCATGTTGTTATGGTGTGCATGTGAATGAGAGAGTGCAAGTTGTTATGGTGTGAATGTGAATGAGAGAGTGCATGTTGTTTGGGTGCATGTGAATGAGAGAGTGCATGTTGTTATGGTGTGCATGTGAATGAGAGAGTGCATGTTGTTATGGTGTGCATGTGAATGAGAGAGTGCATCTTGTTATGGTGTGCATGTGAATGAGAGAGTGCATGTTGTTTGGTGCGCATGTGAATGAGAGAGTGCATGTTGTTATGGTGTGCATGTGAATGAGAGAGTGCATGTTGTTTGGGCGCATGTGAATGAGAGAGTGCATGTTGTTTGGGCGCATGTGAATGAGAGAGTGCATGTTGTTTGGGCGCATGTGAATGAGAGAGTGCATGTTGTTATGGTGTGCATGTGAATGAGAGAGTGCATGTTGTTATGGTGTGCATGTGAATGAGAGAGTGCATGTTGTTATGGTGTGCATGTGAATGAGAGAGTGCATGTTGTTATGGTGCGCATGTGAATGAGAGAGTGCATGTTGTTTGGGCGCATGTGAATGAGAGAGTGCATGTTGTTATGGTGTGCATGTGATTGAGAGAGTGCATGTTGTTATGGTGTGCATGTGAATGAGAGAGTGCATGTTGTTATGGTGTGCATGTGAATGAGAGAGTGCATGTTGTTATGGTGTGCATGTGAATGAGAGAGTGCATGTTGTTATGGTGTGCATGTGAATGAGAGAGTGCATGTTGTTATGGTGTACATGTGAATGAGAGAGTGCATGTTGTTATGGTGCGCATGTGAATGAGAGCGTGCATGTTGTTTGGGCACATGTGAATGGAAGAGTGCATGTTGTTTGGGCGCATGTGAATGAGAGAGTGCATGTTGTTATGGTGTGCATGTGAATGAGAGAGTGCATGTTGTTATGGTGTGCATGTGAATGAGAGAGTGCATGTTGTTATGGTGCGCATGTGAATGAGAGAGTGCATGTTGTTTGGGCGCATGTGAATGAGAGAGTGCATGTTGTTATGGTGCATGTGAATGAGAGAGTGCATGTTGTTATGGTGTGCATGTGAATGAGAGAGTGCATGTTGTTATGGTGTGAATGTGAATGAGAGAGTGCATGTTGTTTGGGTGCATGTGAATGAGAGAGTGCATGTTGTTATGGTGTGCATGTGAATGAGAGAGTGCATGTTGTTTGGGCGCATGTGAATGAGAGAGTGCATGTTGTTAGGTGCGCATGTGAATGAGAGAGTGCATGTTGTTATGGTGTGCATGTGAATGAGAGAGTGCATGTTGTTTGGGCGCATGTGAATGAGAGAGTGCATGTTGTTTGGGCGCATGTGAATGAGAGAGTGCATGTTGTTTGGGCGCATGTGAATGAGAGAGTGCATGTTGTTATGGTGTGCATGTGAATGAGAGAGTTCATGTTGTTATGGTGTGCATGTGAATGAGAGAGTGCATGTTGTTTGGGCGCATGTGAATGAGAGAGTGCATGTTGTTTGGGCGCATGTGAATGAGAGAGTGCATGTTGTTTGGGCGCATGTGAATGAGAGAGTGCATGTTGTTATGGTGTGCATGTGAATGAGAGAGTGCATGTTGTTATGGTGTGCATGTGAATGAGAGAGTGCATGTTATTATGGTGTGCATGTGAATGAGAGAGTGCATGTTGTTATGGAGCGCATGTGAATGAGAGAGTGCATGTTGTTTGGGCGCATGTGAATGAGAGAGTGCATGTTTGGGCGCATGTGAATGAGAGAGTGCATGTTGCTATGGTGTGCATGTGAATGAGAGAGTGCATGTTGTTATGGTGTGCATGTGAATGAGAGAGTGCATGTTGTTATGGTGTGCATGTGAATGAGAGAGTGCATGTTGTTATGGTGTGCAAGTGAATGAGAGAGTGCATGTTGTTATGGTGCATGTGAATGAGAGAGTGCATGTTGTTATGGTGTGCATGTGAATGACAGAGTGCATGTTGTTATGGTGTGCATGTGAATGAGAGAGTGCATGTTGTTATGGTGTGCATGTGAATGAGAGAGTGCATGTTGTTATGGTGTGCATGTGAATGAGAGAGTGCATGTTGTTATGGTGCGCATGTGAATGAGAGAGTGCATGTTGTTTGGGCACATGTGAATGGAAGAGTGCATGTTGTTTGGGCGCATGTGAATGAGAGAGTGCATGTTGTTATGGTGTGCATGTGAATGAGAGAGTGCATGTTGTTATGGTGTGCATGTGAATGAGAGAGTGCATGTTGTTATGGTGCGCATGTGAATGAGAGAGTGCATGTTGTTTGGGCGCATGTGAATGAGAGAGTGCATGTTGTTATGGTGCATATGAATGAGAGAGTGCATGTTGTTATGGTGTGCATGTGAATGAGAGAGTGCATGTTGTTATGGTGTGAATGTGAATGAGAGAGTGCATGTTGTTTGGGTGCATGTGAATGAGAGAGTGCATGTTGTTATGGTGTGCATGTGAATGAGAGAGTGGATGTTGTTATGGTGTGCATGTGAATGAGAGAGTGCATCTTGTTATAGTGTGCATGTGAATGAGAGAGTGCATGTTGTTTGGTGCGCATGTGAATGAGAGAGTGCATGTTGTTATGGTGTGCATGTGAATGAGAGAGTGCATGTTGTTTGGGCGCATGTGAATGAGAGAGTGCATGTTGTTTGGGCGCATGTGAATGAGAGAGTGCATGTTGTTTGGGCGCATGTGAATGAGAGAGTGCATGTTGTTATGGTGTGCATGTGAATGAGAGAGTGCATGTTGTTATGGTGCGCATGTGAATGAGAGAGTGCATGTTGTTTGGGCGCATGTGAATGAGAGAGTGCATGTTGTTATGGTGTGCATGTGATTGAGAGAGTGCATGTTGTTATGGTGTGCATGTGAATGAGAGAGTGCATGTTGTTATGGTGTGCATGTGAATGAGAGAGTGCATGTTGTTATGGTGTGCATGTGAATGAGAGTGTGCATGTTGTTATGGTGTGCATGTGAATGAGAGAGTGCATGTTGTTATGGTGTACATGTGAATGAGAGAGTGCATGTTGTTATGGTGCGCATGTGAATGAGAGCGTGCATGTTGTTTGGGCACATGTGAATGGAAGAGTGCATGTTGTTTGGGCGCATGTGAATGAGAGAGTGCATGTTGTTATGGTGTGCATGTGAATGAGAGAGTGCATGTTGTTATGGTGTGCATGTGAATGAGAGAGTGCATGTTGTTATGGTGCGCATGTGAATGAGAGAGTGCATGTTGTTTGGGCGCATGTGAATGAGAGAGTGCATGTTGTTATGGTGCATGTGAATGAGAGAGTGCATGTTGTTATGGTGTGCATGTGAATGAGAGAGTGCATGTTGTTATGGTGTGAATGTGAATGAGAGAGTGCATGTTGTTTGGGTGCATGTGAATGAGAGAGTGCATGTTGTTATGGTGTGCATGTGAATGAGAGAGTGCATGTTGTTTGGGCGCATGTGAATGAGAGAGTGCATGTTGTTAGGTGCGCATGTGAATGAGAGAGTGCATGTTGTTATGGTGTGCATGTGAATGAGAGAGTGCATGTTGTTTGGGCGCATGTGAATGAGAGAGTGCATGTTGTTTGGGCGCATGTGAATGAGAGAGTGCATGTTGTTTGGGCGCATGTGAATGAGAGAGTGCATGTTGTTATGGTGTGCATGTGAATGAGAGAGTTCATGTTGTTATGGTGTGCATGTGAATGAGAGAGTGCATGTTGTTTGGGCGCATGTGAATGAGAGAGTGCATGTTGTTTGGGCGCATGTGAATGAGAGAGTGCATGTTGTTTGGGCGCATGTGAATGAGAGAGTGCATGTTGTTATGGTGTGCATGTGAATGAGAGAGTGCATGTTGTTATGGTGTGCATGTGAATGAGAGAGTGCATGTTATTATGGTGTGCATGTGAATGAGAGAGTGCATGTTGTTATGGAGCGCATGTGAATGAGAGAGTGCATGTTGTTTGGGCGCATGTGAATGAGAGAGTGCATGTTTGGGCGCATGTGAATGAGAGAGTGCATGTTGCTATGGTGTGCATGTGAATGAGAGAGTGCATGTTGTTATGGTGTGCATGTGAATGAGAGAGTGCATGTTGTTATGGTGTGCATGTGAATGAGAGAGTGCATGTTGTTATGGTGTGCAAGTGAATGAGAGAGTGCATGTTGTTATGGTGCATGTGAATGAGAGAGTGCATGTTGTTATGGTGTGCATGTGAATGACAGAGTGCATGTTGTTATGGTGTGCATGTGAATGAGAGAGTGCATGTTGTTATGGTGTGCATGTGAATGAGAGAGTGCATGTTGTTATGGTGTGCATGTGAATGAGAGAGTGCATGTTGTTATGGTGCGCATGTGAATGAGAGAGTGCATGTTGTTTGGGCACATGTGAATGGAAGAGTGCATGTTGTTTGGGCGCATGTGAATGAGAGAGTGCATGTTGTTATGGTGTGCATGTGAATGAGAGAGTGCATGTTGTTATGGTGTGCATGTGAATGAGAGAGTGCATGTTGTTATGGTGCGCATGTGAATGAGAGAGTGCATGTTGTTTGGGCGCATGTGAATGAGAGAGTGCATGTTGTTATGGTGCATATGAATGAGAGAGTGCATGTTGTTATGGTGTGCATGTGAATGAGAGAGTGCATGTTGTTATGGTGTGAATGTGAATGAGAGAGTGCATGTTGTTTGGGTGCATGTGAATGAGAGAGTGCATGTTGTTATGGTGTGCATGTGAATGAGAGAGTGGATGTTGTTATGGTGTGCATGTGAATGAGAGAGTGCATCTTGTTATAGTGTGCATGTGAATGAGAGAGTGCATGTTGTTTGGTGCGCATGTGAATGAGAGAGTGCATGTTGTTATGGTGTGCATGTGAATGAGAGAGTGCATGTTGTTTGGGCGCATGTGAATGAGAGAGTGCATGTTGTTTGGGCGCATGTGAATGAGAGAGTGCATGTTGTTTGGGCGCATGTGAATGAGAGAGTGCATGTTGTTATGGTGTGCATGTGAATGAGAGAGTGCATGCTGTTATGGTGTGCATGTGAATGAGAGAGTGCATGTTGTTATGGTGTGCATGTGAATGAGAGAGTGCATGTTGTTTGGGCGCATGCGAATCAGAGAGTGCATGTTGTTATGGTGCGCATGTGAATGAGA
The DNA here is from genome assembly GCF_040938575.1 of Ambystoma mexicanum. Taxonomy (NCBI): domain Eukaryota; kingdom Metazoa; phylum Chordata; class Amphibia; order Caudata; family Ambystomatidae; genus Ambystoma; species Ambystoma mexicanum. The sequence goes on along the minus strand of NC_090922.1, from coordinate 54,601,796 downwards.
GAGTGCATGTTGTTATGGTGCGCATGTGAATGAGAGAGTGCATGTTGTTATGGTGCGCATGTGAATGAGAGAGTGCATGTTGTTATGGTGCGCATGTGAATAAGAGAGTGCATGTTGTTATGGTGCGCATGTGAATGAGAGTGCATGTTGTTATGGTGCGCATGTGAATGAGAGAGTGCATGTTGTTATGGTGCACATGTGAATGAGAGAGTGCATGTTGTTATGGTGTGCATGTGAATGAGAGAGTGCATGTTGTGATGGTCTGCATGTGAATGAGAGAGTGCATTTTGTTATGGTGTGCATGTGAATGAGAGAGTGCATGTTGTTATGGTGCGCATGTGAATGAGAGAGTGCATGTTGTTTGGGCGCATGTGAATGGAAGAGTGCATGTTGTTTGGGCGCATGTGAATGAGAGAGTGCATGTTGTTATGGTGTGCATGTGAATGAGAGAGTGCATGGTGTTATGGTGTGCATGTGTGAATGAGAGAGCATGTTGTTATGGTGTGCATGTGAATGAGAGAGTGCATGTTGTTATGGTGTGCATGTGAATGAGAGAGTGCATGTTGTTTGGGTGCATGTGAATGAGAGAGTGCATGTTGTTTGGGCACCTGTGAATGGGAGAGTGCATGCTGTTATGGTGTGCATGTGAATGAGAGAGTGCATGTTGTTATGGTGCGCATGTGTATGAGAGAGTGCATGTTGTTATGGTGCGCATGTGAATGAGAGAGTGCCTGTTGTTATGGTGCGCATGTGAATGAGAGAGTGCATGTGAATGAGAGAGTGCATGTTGTTATGGTGTGAATGTGAATGAGAGAGTGCATGTTGTTTGGGTGCATGTGAATGAGAGAGTGCATGTTGTTATGGTGTGCATGTGAATGAGAGAGTGCATGTTGTTATGGTGCGCATGTGTGAATGAGAGAGTGCATGTTGTTATGGTGTGCATGTGAATGAGAGAGTGCATGTTGTTATGGTGTGCATGTGAATGAGAGAGTGTATGTTGTTTGGGCGCATGTGAATGAGAGAGTGCATGTTGTTATGGTGTGCATGTGAATGAGAGAGTGCATGGTGTTATGGTGTGCATGTGTGAATGAGAGAGAGCATGTTGTTATGGTGTGCATGTGAATGAGAGAGTGCATGTTGTTATGGTGTGCATGTGAATGAGAGAGTGCATGTTGTTTGGGTGCATGTGAATGAGAGAGTGCATGTTGTTATGGTGTGCATTTGAATGAGAGAGTGCCTGTTGTTATGGTGTGCATGTGAATGAGAGAGTGCATGTTGTTTGGGTGCATATGAATGAGAGAGTGCATGATGTTATGGTGTGCATGTGAATGAGAGAGTGCATGGTGTTATGGTGTGCATGTGTGAATGAGAGAGAGCATGTTGTTATGGTGTGCATGTGAATGAGAGAGTGCATGTTGTTATGGTGTGCATGTGAATGAGAGAGTGCATGTTGTTTGGGTGCATGTGAATGAGAGAGTGCATGTTGTTTGGGCACCTGTGAATGGGAGAGTGCATGTTGTTATGGTGTGCATGTGAATGAGAGAGTGCATGTTGTTATGGTGCGCATGTGTATGAGAGAGTGCATGTTGTTATGGTGCGCATGTGAATGAGAGAGTGCCTGTTGTTATGGTGCGCATGTGAATGAGAGAGTGCATGTGAATGAGAGAGTGCATGTTGTTATGGTGTGAATGTGAATGAGAGAGTGCATGTTGTTTGGGTGCATGTGAATGAGAGAGTGCATGTTGTTATGGTGTGCATGTGAATGAGAGAGTGCATGTTGTTATGGTGCGCATGTGTGAATGAGAGAGTGCATGTTGTTATGGTGTGCATGTGAATGAGAGAGTGCATGTTGTATGGTGTGCATGTGAATGAGAGAGTGTATGTTGTTTGGGCGCATGTGAATGAGAGAGTGCATGTTGTTATGGTGTGCATGTGAATGAGAGAGTGCATGTTGTTATGGTGTGCATGTGAATGAGAGAGTGCATGTTGTTATGGTGTGCATGTGAATGAGAGAGTATATGTTGTTATGGTGCGCATGTGAATGAGAGAGTGCATGTTGTTATGGTGTGCATGTGAATGAGAGAGTGCATGTTGTTATGGTGTGCATGTGAATGAGAGAGTGCATGTTGTTATGGTGTGCATGTGAATGAGAGAGTGCGTGTTGTTATGGTGTGCATGTGAATGAGAGAGTGCATGTTGTTTGGGCGCATGTGAATGAGAGAGTGCATGTTGTTATGGTGTGCATGTGAATGAGAGAGTGCATGTTGTTATGGTGCGCATGTGTATGAGAGAGTGCATGTTGTTATGGTGCGCATGTGAATGAGAGAGTGCCTGTTGTTATGGTGCGCATGTGAATGAGAGAGTGCATGTGAATGAGAGAGTGCATGTTGTTATGGTGTGAATGTGAATGAGAGAGTGCATGTTGTTTGGGTGCATGTGAATGAGAGAGTGCATGTTGTTATGGTGTGCATGTGAATGAGAGAGTGCATGTTGTTATGGTGTGCATGTGTGAATGAGAGAGTGCATGTTGTTATGGTGTGCATGTGAATGAGAGAGTGCATGTTGTTATGGTGTGCATGTGAATGAGAGAGTGTATGTTGTTTGGGCGCATGTGAATGAGAGAGTGCATGTTGTTATGGTGTGCATGTGAATGAGAGAGTGCATGTTGTTATGGTGTGCATGTGAATGAGAGAGTGCATGTTGTTATGGTGTGCATGTGAATGAGAGAGTGCATGTTGTTATGGTGCGCATGTGAATGAGAGAGTGCATGTTGTTATGGTGTGCATGTGAATGAGAGAGTGCATGTTGTTATGGTGTGCATGTGAATGAGAGAGTGCATGTTGTTATGGTGTGCATGTGAATGAGAGAGTGCGTGTTGTTATGGTGTGCATGTGAATGAGAGAGTGCATGTTGTTTGGGCGCATGTGAATGAGAGAGTGCATGTTGTTATGGTGTGCATGTGAATGAGAGAGTGCATGTTGTTATGGTGCGCATGTGAATGAGAGAGTGCATGTTGTTATGGTGCGCATGTGAATGAGAGAGTGCATGTTGTTATGGTGTGCATGTGAATGAGAGAGCGCATGTTGTTATGGTGTGCATGTGAATGAGAGAGTGCATGTTGTTATGGTGCGCATGTGAATGAGAGAGTGCATGTTGTTTGGGCGCATGTGAATGAGAGAGTGCATGTTGTTATGGTGCATGTGAATGAGAGAGTGCATGTTGTTATGGTGTGCATGTGAATGAGAGAGTTCATGTTGTTTGGGTGCATGTGAATGAGAGAGTGCATGTTGTTATGGTGTGCATGTGAATGAGAGAGTGCATGTTGTTTGGGCGCATGTGAATGAGAGAGTGCATGTTGTTAGGTGCGCATGTGAATGAGAGAGTGCATGTTGTTATGGTGTGCATGTGAATGAGAGAGTGCATGTTGTTTGGGCGCATGTGAATGAGAGAGTGCATGTTGTTTGGGCGCAAGTGAATGAGAGAATGCATGTTGTTTGGGCGCATGTGAATGAGAGAGTGCATGTTGTTATGGTGTGCATGTGAATGAGAGAGTGCATGTTGTTATGGTGTGCATGTGAATGAGAGAGTGCATGTTGTTTGGGCGCATGTGAATGAGAGAGTGCATGTTGTTTGGGCGCATGTGAATGAGAGAGTGCATGTTGTTTGGGCGCATGTGAATGAGAGAGTGCATGTTGTTATGGTGTGCATGTGAATGAGAGAGTGCATGTTGTTATGGTGTGCATGTGAATGAGAGAGTGCATGTTATTATGGTGTGCATGTGAATGAGAGAGTGCATGTTGTTATGGTGCGCATGTGAATGAGAGAGTGCATGTTGTTTGGGCGCATGTGAATGAGAGAATGCATGTTGTTTGGGCACATGTGAATGAGAGAGTGCATGTTGCTATGGTGTGCATGTGAATGAGAGAGTGCATGTTGTTATGGTGTGCATGTGAATGAGAGAGTGCATGTTGTTATGGTGTGCATGTGAATGAGAGAGTGCATGTTGTTATGGTGTGCAAGTGAATGAGAGAGTGCATGTTGTTTGGGCACATGTGAATGGAAGAGTGCATGTTGTTTGGGCGCATGTGAATGAGAGAGTGCATGTTGTTATGGTGTGCATGTGAATGAGAGAGTGCATGTTGTTATGGTGTGCATGTGAATGAGAGAGTGCATGTTGTTATGGTGCGCATGTGAATGAGAGAGTGCATGTTGTTTGGGCGCATGTGAATGAGAGAGTGCATGTTGTTTGGGCACATGTGAATGGAAGAGTGCATGTTGTTTGGGCGCATGTGAATGAGAGAGTGCATGTTGTTATGGTGTGCATGTGAATGAGAGAGTGCATGTTGTTATGGTGTGCATGTGAATGAGAGAGTGCATGTTGTTATGGTGCGCATGTGAATGAGAGAGTGCATGTTGTTTGGGCGCATGTGAATGAGAGAGTGCATGTTGTTATGGTGCATATGAATGAGAGAGTGCATGTTGTTATGGTGTGCATGTGAATGAGAGAGTGCATGTTGTTATGGTGTGAATGTGAATGAGAGTTGCATGTTGTTTGGGTGCATGTGAATGAGAGAGTGCATGTTGTTATGGTGTGCATGTGAATGAGAGAGTGCATGCATGTTGTTATGGTGTGCATGTGAATGAGAGAGTGCATCTTGTTATGGTGTGCATGTGAATGAGAGAGTGCATGTTGTTTGGTGCGCATGTGAATGAGAGAGTGCATGTTGTTATGGTGTGCATGTGAATGAGAGAGTGCATGTTGTTTGGGCGCATGTGAATGAGAGAGTGCATGTTGTTTGGGCGCATGTGAATGAGAGAGTGCATGTTGTTTGGGCGTATGTGAATGAGAGAGTGCATGTTGTTATGGTGTGAATGTGAATGAGAGAGTGCATGTTGTTTGGGTGCATGTAAATGAGAGAGTGCATGTTGTTAGGTGCGCATGTGAATGAGAGAGTGCATGTTGTTATGGTGTGCATGTGAATGAGAGAGTGCAAGTTGTTATGGTGTGAATGTGAATGAGAGAGTGCATGTTGTTTGGGTGCATGTGAATGAGAGAGTGCATGTTGTTATGGTGTGCATGTGAATGAGAGAGTGCATGTTGTTATGGTGTGCATGTGAATGAGAGAGTGCATCTTGTTATGGTGTGCATGTGAATGAGAGAGTGCATGTTGTTTGGTGCGCATGTGAATGAGAGAGTGCATGTTGTTATGGTGTGCATGTGAATGGGAGAGTGCATGTTGTTTGGGCGCATGTGAATGAGAGAGTGCATGTTGTTTGGGCGCATGTGAATGAGAGAGTGCATGTTGTTTGGGCGCATGTGAATGAGAGAGTGCATGTTGTTATGGTGTGCATGTGAATGAGAGAGTGCATGTTGTTATGGTGTGCATGTGAATGAGAGAGTGCATGTTGTTTGGGCGCATGCGAATCAGAGAGTGCATGTTGTTATGGTGCGCATGTGAATGAGAGAGTGCATGTTGTTATGGTGCGCATGTGAATGAGAGAGTGCATGTTGTTATGGTGCGCATGTGAATGAGAGAGTGCATGTTGTTATGGTGCGTATGTGAATGAGAGAGTGCATGTTGTTATGGTGCGCATGTGAATGAGAGTGCATGTTGTTATGGTGCGCATGTGAATGAGAGAGTGCATGTTGTTATGGTGCACATGTGAATGAGAGAGTGCATTTTGTGATGGTGTGCATGTGAATGAGAGAGTGCATTTTGTTATGGTGTGCATGTGAATGAGAGAGTGCATGTTGTTATGGTGCGCATGTGAATGAGAGAGTTCATGTTGTTTGGGCACATGTGAATGGAAGAGTGCATGTTGTTTGGGCGCATGTGAATGAGAGAGTGCATGTTGTTATGGTGCATGTGATTGAGACAGTGCATGTTGTTATGGTGTGCATGTGAATGAGAGAGTGCATGTTGTTTGGGTGCATGTGAATGAGAGAGTGCATGTTGTTATGGTGTGCATGTGAATGAGAGAGTGCATGGTGTTATGGTGTGCATGTGTGAATGAGAGAGTGCATGTTGTTATGGTGTGCATGTGAATGAGAGAGTGCATGTTGTTATGGTGTGCATGTGAATGAGAGAGTGCATGTTGTTTGGGTGCATGTGAATGCGAGAGTGCATGTTGTTTGGGCACCTGTGAATGGGAGAGTGCATGTTGTTATGGTGTGCATGTGAATGACAGAGTGCATGTTGTTATGGTGCGCATGTGTATGAGAGAGTGCATGTTGTTATGGTGCGCATGTGAATGAGAGAGTGCATGTTGTTATGGTGCGCATGTGAATGAGAGAGTGCATGTTGTTATGGTGCGCATGTGAATGAGAGAGTGCATGTTGTTATGGTGTGCATGTGAATGAGAGAGTGCATGTTGTTATGGTGCGCATGTGAATGAGAGAGTGCATGTTGTTTGTGCGCATGTGAATGAGAGAGTGCATGTTGTTTGGGAGCATGTGAATGAGAGAGTGCATGTTGTTATGGTGTGCATGTGAATGAGAGAGTGCATGTTGTTTGGGAGCATGTGAATGAGAGAGTGCATGTTGTTATGGTGTGCATGTGAATGAGAGAGTGCATGTTGTTATGGTGCGCATGTGAATGAGAGAGTGCATGTTGTTATGGTGTGCATGTGAATGAGAGAGTGCATGTTGTTATGGTGTGCATGTGAATGAGAGAGTGCATGTTGTTATGGTGTGCATGTGAATGAGGGAGTGCATGTTGTTAGGTGCGCATGTGAATGAGAGAGTGCATGTTGTTATGGTGTGCATGTGAATGAGAGAGTGCATGTTGTTATGGTGTGCATGTGAATGAGAGAGTGCATGTTGTTATGGTGTGCATGTGAATGAGAGAGTGCATGTTGTTATGGTGTGCATGTGAATGAGAGAGTGCATGTTGTTATGGTGTGCATGTGAATGAGAGAGTGCATGTTGTTTGGGCGCATGTGGAAATGAGAGAGTGCATGTTGTTATGGTGTGCATGTGAATGAGAGAGTGCATGTTGTTATGGTGTGCATGTGAATGAGAGAGTGCATGTTGTTATGGTGTGCATGTGAATGAGAGAGTGCATGTTGTTATGGTGCATGTGAATGAGAGAGTGCTTGTTGTTTGGGCGCATGTGAATGAGAGAGTGCATGTTGTTATGGTGCACATGTGGAAATGAGAGAGTGCATGCTGTTTGGGCGCATGTGGAAATGAGAGAGTGCATGTTGTTTGGGCGCATGTGGAAATGAGAGAGTGTACGTGATGGATCTATTTATATTTGGCACACCCTGCGTTGCCATATCCGTGCAAGATGTGCAGGGCGCAGGGTTTACAGAAGGTAGAGTGGAGTCGCGGGTGGGTTTGGGGGAGTTAGCCGATGATTATAAGGTGTATCATAACAGATAAGGACAAACCAGCAAAGTTGGGGTGCTTACACTTTTAGAGGAGGGGAGGGGGTGTCCAACCGGAGTGTTGCATTGCTCCGAATAGGACTATGTCAGTGCCTGTAAGATTTAAAGATTTTGTGCGCACACCAGGATAGATATGGTCATTTCCAGGGAGGGGGATGCTGCAGTGGTATGGGGTGGTGGGAGAGGTGTTGTTGTGTTGAGTTAGGTGCTTTGGGTAAATGTAATGTATGAATGTACTATCCCCAGAGTTCTACTAATGAACTAGAGGTGCAACATTCCACCGAAAACTGCGTCAGCCCTTGACGCAATGCTGGGAGGGTGCTGTATAGAAAATAAAGCTCCCTCGGCCTACAGCACCCAGCACACTGCCTGCATCCTTGAAGTCTGGAAGCCATCTGGAGCACTGTGATGGGCTCCCACAGGCTATAGTGACTGGATGTTCATTTTAAAATCATTTGTTTGATGTGGCCACATCCTTCTTTACCCGGGGATCTTTTTCACCATCTAAGGGTCATGTATGCAAAAGAAAGTTCTCCGGCCTGCAAAACCGATGACCTTGCCTGCATTTTGGCTCAAAGTATGGAAGCTCTCTGGAGCACCGTGATTGGCTCCCATAGGGCCATGTGACTGTATGCTTGTTTTAAAGTCATCATTTCTTTTTCATTGGCTCCATCCTGCTTCCCAGAAAACTCTGTATACCTTCTGGGGGTCTTTCCTGCAACAGAAATCCCCCTAGGCCTGCAACACCCAATACCCTGTCTGCATCCTGGCTGGAAGTCTGCAAGCCATCTGGAGAATTGTTATTGGCTTGCAAAGCTTCATGCGACACAATGGGCCTCATTACGAGTCCGGCGGTAACTGAGGCGGTAAAACCGCCTGGTTGCCGCCGGACTCGAATTACCATTCTGCCTCCGTGACTCCCGGAAATACCAGGGCATTACGACCCTGGTGTCCCGGGAATTCCGGAGGCGGAATTCGGTAAATCCCCATTCTCATTGAGTCGAATAGGACTCAATGGGAACGGGGATCATGGAAACACCGGCACCATCTTGTGATGGTGCTGGTGTTTCCACGTCCGCCTGCAGGCGGGCGGTATTAAACCCGCCAGGTCAGACCTGGCGCGAACATCACCTCCCGCCTGCAGGAGCCGGGATCGGGCATTCCGGAATTAACAGTGGCGGCAGGTTTACCGCCACTGTTGTTTCCGGACCGCCCGACCTGTAATGAGGCCCAATGTCTCCTTTATTACTGAATCTCCCCTGGGCGTCTGCTGCAAAGGGCCCAAAGCCTTAAAGGGTAACTCCCTGCAATGGGTGGAAAGGGGCTAGTGTCAGAATCCCTGCTCAAGCCAGGACGTCACTGAGCGCACCATTTGCCTGCCTCCTGCTTCCACACATAGGGATCCATCCATTGACTATCCATTCAGTGCCTACGTCACAGGACAAGAGAACATTCCTGTTTTTGGCCTGTTTACTGTCTTTTGTTTACATATAGTCCAATTCAAGCCCATCTCAAAACGTACACCTACTTTTTCTCAGCCAACCTTTCCCACCTTCCCTTTCACCTCACCCGCCTACCATTTCTCTCTCTCGGGCTGCATCCTTTCCTCACTTTCTTCACTTGTCTATTTCTTCTTTTCTTATCATGCACCTTGACCTTGCTCCGTCCCTCTTTGTACTCACTCTTCTCTGTGCCTTCTTTCATAGACTTCAAGGTCAACTTGGTTTAACTTCCCCCTTCTCCCCATCTCCCTCCTCCTCCTCCCTGCACCGTACCCGTCAAATATGAGTCTCCCATTCTCCCAGAATCTCCAACCTCATCTAGCCCCCTTTCCTACTGCACAACACCTACTCCTACCCACCTCCTATCACTCTTTCACTTGGCCTCTGGAATTCACAATCCTTCTGCAACAAGCCTTCCTACATCACCGATAACTTCAACACTTATCACCCATAACTTAAATTTCTTGCTATCACAGAAACCTGTACCTCCCTTGATGACCCTTCTACACTAGTAGCTCTCCACACTGACACTGCTACCTTCTGCCACTCTCTGTGACCTGTGGGAAGGGTGGTGGTGTGCCGCTCCTTCTCAATAATGCCCTCCACAATGCCCCCTTAGTCTCTCTGACATCACCTCTTCCTCTTTCGAATATGTGACTATTCAACTCATCCTTCTTAGTACTGTGACTGTTTTGGCTCTCCTTCGACCCCCTGGTCCTTATCTGAACTCTCTCCTGTAATCACTTGCTACCACTATCCCCATTGTCATGCTGGGGGGCTTCCCAAACCAGCCACAGCCACCCACCTTCAACTTAAATCTTTCCTATCTGACCACTCTGGTGGGGACTTTCCTGACCTTGTCTTTCTCTCTGCACCACTCTCCTCCACTGACCACTCAATTGATCCTTTTCCCTCTGGACGCTGCATTGTTCACTTTAACATCTCAATCCCTCCACCCTCTGTTCCTCCTCTCCCATCTTCAATAATTAAGAAGAAACAGAGGCAGAACCCCTTTGCTCCTTGCCTTGATGATATGAGAACCTTGCTCCCTTCTCTGTCCTTATTCATGCCCATTCCAAGGACCATCCTTTTTCTAACTTTCACTATGCACTTGTGACCCCCTTTGACCAACACCATCCTGCTCGCACATTCACACCTTCCTGTCCTCACCCTCAGCCCTGGATCGCATATGAGATTCAGACCCTCAAAACAAACATGCACTGTCAGATGTGGCGCTGGCGCAAATCCCGAATCCCTACCCTACTCCTAGCCTACAAAAAAGAAATAATTTTCTGCCCTCAACTCTACACTGGCCTCCTACTTCAGAATCCGCCCCTTCTCAAGTACCCTCCAAACTTTGATCTACACTCCAAGCTTTGCTCACACCTCACAAGATAAATATCGATAGCCTCCTCTCTTGCTGCTAATTACTTTTCCCACTTATTTTACTTGAAATTCTCTACAATTTGTAACACTTAAAGCCCTCCTCACTTGCCGTATGTAAATATGGGCCGGGCCACCACATCATCAGTGAGGTAAATTTATTGGAAACACACAACAGCTTCCACCACCATCTTCAACCAACAGTGAATGAATGCCCTCCTGGATTCCTGTCAGCATCGTGCCGTGGTGTAACAATAGATGTGTCCCTCGCTCCACAATGCTTTAAAATAATAACGGATACAGTGTCAGAGAGTTCTAATAAAGAACTAGAGCGATAACATGCCCGACTTCATGAGAGCAAAAAGTGAGGCAGCCTGTTGCCATTCACATGGCAGCCATGGACACCTTGCTGGTGGAAAAGGTACCATAGGCTACAATAGAGAGTGATGTGATTTTCCCACATGCATGGCGACCAGGGCGGACACCGTTTCTGGTGGAATTTTGGGCCTCTAGTTCTTTATTAGAAGTCTGTGTATAGTACATGCTAATGACGTGCATACATTATATTTCCTCAAAGCACCCAACAACACCTCTGCCCCATAACACTGCATCATCCCTCCTCCCTGAAAATGACCAACTCATGGTACGCACGCAAAATCCTTAAATCCAGCAGGCACAGGCCTAGTTCTATTCTAGCAATGCAACACTCCAGCTGTCCACTCCCCCTCTTCTATGGGTGTAGACAGTCCAACATCGCTGGTTTTTCCTTAACTCCTACGACACACCTTAAAATCATCAGCCACCTGCCCCAACACACCGTCTCTGACTCCACTCCACCTTCAGTGCTCCATGCACCCTGCACCTCTTGCACTGACATGCCCAGGATCCTCTGCGAAAGCAGGATGTTGCCAAACATAGAAAAATAAATAAATGCATACATAATAACAGCAGCTACACTCTCGAATTTACACATGCGTCCAAACATGCACTTCTTGCTCCATAGGGATCCATCTTCCAGGAGAAGTTACCCTATGCCCACCTTTACCACCCTCAATAGGGGGTAGAATACAGGTAAATCTCTGTGTACAAACCTGGGATTTCGGAACTCTAAATATTATTCCCACTTGCACTGGAAATGCTTTGGCTCCACGATTGACTCCCTGCAGTCTTGCCCTCTCTAATTGCTTCTACCCTGCCCTTTCCACAACTGCCTTCATGTCAACATATACCTGTGATTCTCTTTGCTACCAGACTGGCCTGAGCCTAGACCCTGCCTGGCTACCCCATGATATGATATGGCATTTGTAACGTGCCTGTACACAAGTGTTTCTAGTATGCCCCAGAAGACCACCTGGCATTTGATGGTGAGCAATCACCACCTCAGATAATGCCACCTGCAATCTATCTTAGTAATCAACGCCAAGTGCACTGCATCCTTCACAACGTATTGGTCCTTTCCACCAACCTATCCCCCCTACCCATGGTCCCTCAGCCAACTCATCCAGTACCGTGGCATACTGCCTTGCCTCAGGGGGTTTTTCCTCACTGTCCCAACTTTCCCGCAAACCGCTCCTGAATCCACTCCGATTCTGAGCCCTTTTCGCTTTCCCACATCTATTCACCCTTGTCCAGAGTGTGTGCTACGCATGCGATTTTAAATCTGTTTCCCCACTGCCCCTCATAAGACATAGAAGAAGGCAAAGGCAACAGAGAATACTCTACAACAAAGCACACCTCATGCTATAGACAGGGTCTCAGGTTTGGTATTAGAAGCATTGAGATATCACATCTCATGCTATAGGAAGGGTCTCAGGTTTGGAATGGGAAGGAGTTGGATAGCACATCTCATGCTATAGGAAGTATCTCAGGATTGGAATGGGATGGAGTTGGATAGCACATCTCATGCTATAGGAAGGGTCTCAGTGTTGGTATTAGGAGCATTGAGATATCACATCTCATACTATAGGAAGTATCTCAGGATTGGAATGGGAAGGAGTTGGATAGCACATCTCATGCTATAGGAAGGGTCTCAGTGTTGGTATTAGGAGCACTGAGATATCACATCTCATGCTATAGGAAGTATCTCAGGATTGCAATGGGAAGGAGTTGGATAGCACATCTCATGCTATAGGAAGGGTCTCAGTGTTGGTATTAGGAGCATTGAGATATCACATCTCATACTATAGGAAGTATCTCAGGATTGGAATGGGAAGGAGTTGGATAGCACATCTCATGCTATAGGAAGTATCTCAGGATTGCAATGGGAAGGAGTTGGATAGCACATCTCATGCTATAGGAAGGGTCTCAGTGTTGGTATTAGGAGCATTGAGCTATCACATCTCATGCTATAGGAAGTATCTCAGGATTGGAATGGGAAGGAGTTGGATAGCACATCTCATGCTATAGGAAGGGTCTCAGTTTTGGGATTAGGAGCATTGAGATATCACATCTCATGCTATAGGAAGTATTTCAGGATTGGAATGGGAAGGAGTTGGATATCACATCTCATGTTATAGGAAGGATCTCAGGTTTGGTATTAGAAGCATCTATTTGGTAATGCATGGTGACAGTAAACCCTAACCCTTGGTAGTCATCACATATGGGAGCGGTTTATGATCTTTACTTACAATATATGGAATCGCCCTCAACGAAGTGCAGACATTTTTAGAGGCCCACCATACCGCCAGTGCCTCCCTTTCTATTGCTGCATACCTTGCTCTGGTTCCCTAAGCACCCATTATAGTTCTATAATCTCTGCATTGCCACTGCTCCAATACTGCACCTATGCGTATGATGCTAGCATCAACTATGAGTACCATTTTGCATGTTAAACTGTTAGACCCTTGTCTTGTAAAATTCTCATCTACTTATGCACCCGTTCATATTTCTATTCCATCCTACCCCACACCAAAATTTCATGCTGGAAATAGCTTATGCTCGACACACCAGCAAACAATTCCTGCTTGAGGCATTGAAATACAGCAGATGCTGAAGCTAAACCAAAAGGCATCCTACAAAATCTGCATGCCCCAAATGGGGTCACAAAGGATGTAAGAGGGTGTGAATCCTTTTGCAAATTGATATGATGGTATGCAGACAATGAATCCAACGTGGAAAATCACATTGCTTGAACTATGATGGATAACAATTCATTAATGTTTGGTAATAGATGCCTATCCACACAAATATTGGTATTTAATTCTCTCAAGTCTACACACATTAGTGCACCATTTTATTTGCATGCCAACACTACCGGGGACAACCATTCTGAGGATTCTATCTCTTCAATTACACCCATCAACTTAATTCGATCCAACTCGCTTTTCTGGCGAGAATGGGCATATTTCTAATCTTGTCATTTTAGTTGTTGCCCCCTTTTTAAAAATATTTTTGTGAGAAAACCAATTCAAACTGTCTAACTTGCCACTGAATGCCTCTGGATATGTCACCCTCCAAATGATTCAGGCAACATTCCCTTTGTTTGACCGATACACAATATCGGTTTCTACTTACCCGGAAGCAGGTCAATTTCCAGGGCCACTGTTCCCCCCCATCCCAACACATTTCCATCTATTAGTACCAGATACCCTTCAATGACTTCCCCTAATATTCAATGTGGGCACATTCATAATGAAAAAAGGATCTTGCCCATATGCACTAGGGTTAAGGTCTGGGGGAAAGCTAAAACAGGATTGCCATTACTGTTCTTGTATAATTTGGGGGAAATCATAGTATATGGTGAACCAACACCACCCCATTCACCCTCTTGGATTCCCATGTGCCAGTTTTTCTCTGGTCCTTCCACTTGCAGCAGAACCCCTTTGGCTCCTCTTGGTTTATCTATTTCTTCCACCTTCTACACATGTAGTCACAATGTATTCTTCTTTTCTCTGTCAAATCTTGACAACGCTGCAGTGCACTGACTTGCAAAGTGTCCTTTCTGCCCACACCTTCTACATTCAGCATTTGCAGCCGGGCACTCCCTAGCACCGGCATTGTTGCTATATCATCTACATCCTCCACATGGGAATCTGTTGCCTTTGAGCCCTTTATGTACTATACACCCGTCATGTTTGTTCATTTTGCTCTTGTTGACATTTTTGCTTAAGATCAACATTTTGGTGGAAGGCATGATATGATATGATTTTTTATTTGTATCGCGCTCGTACACAATTGTTTCAGTGTGCGACAAGGCAAGGGAGGGAACAGGTGAGAACACAACAACGATCTTACTAGGCCCAGTGACATTGAGAACGTGTAAGTGCTTGGCAAAGGGAAAAGGGAAATGTGCATGGAAGGGGGGAGAAGTGGAAAGTGCGGAGCAGAGGAGAACAGATAAATAATAATTAATAAATATAAATAGACAATAGAGGCAATAAACAGTGGTAGTGCAGCCAGCATGTGACAAGTGCTGTGTTTACGGCAGCAGACTGGGCAAGTCTGATAAGTGCAGAAAACGAAGAAAATAGGGATTTGGGGGACTGTATGGGTACGGATACAGTCCACAGTGCAAGGGATGGCCAGAAGGCAGTGCAGGAGGGTGGCAGGGTGAGCAGATAGCTAGGCCCAGGGGACAAGGGGTGGTCAGGTGTATAATGCCAAGAGAGAGCAGATCAGCAGGGAGGGAGATATACCCCCAGATCGTTTCTTTGAAAAATGACTGACCCTGAGGGAGTTGGAGGTAGAGGAGCGATGAGCTCTAGAGGGGAGGTATTTGCGTAGGGATAGCTGAAGGTATTTTGGACCCATGCCCCAGAAAGCCTTGTGGACAATGCAGAGGGTTTCAAATGTAATCCTTGCAGCCACTGGGAGCCAATGGAGAGATTTCAGAGCTGGAGAGATACGATCCCAGGGCTTGAGGCCAAGGACAAGTCTTGCAGTCCTGTTCCGGATTAGTTGCAGAGGGTGGAGAGTAGAGGCAGGTAGATTTAGAAAGAGGCTGTTACAATAGTCCAATCTAGAGAGAACCAGAGCTTGGGAGACAGTGAGCTTTTGGGGGAAGGAGAGGAAAGGCAGAGTACCTCTGAGGAGGTGCAGTAGGAAGTTTGACTTTATAGAGATCTCAGAGATGTGGGCAGAGAAGGAACTTGAATGTCATCACCCACCATGTGTGCCTCTCTTTTCGGACTGGCCACTTCTTGCACATTTTTAGATTCCATTTCCATGCTCCTGGCCATCTTAAGCGCTTTCCAAGAAGCAACTAGTGCCCTTATGGCTGTAACATAAACATCCATAGAAATGGCATTGTTTGAGTGCCACATTGGGTGTTTTGCCAAAACGTTTTCCAATTTTGCTAATGCAGTTCCGTACGGGCTAATTACGGGTTCATCTGTGTTCCCTGCAGGCAGCAATCTAACCTCCTCTCCAGCTAAGTCTCTGAACACATGTAGCCCTTCAGTGCTGATACATTTGAAGAGGCCAGTCTCCTTCTGGCCCTCAGAGTATGCGGTGCCAACTGCCGCCATTGACTTTGAATGCATCTCTCCATAGCTCAAATAGAAGAGTTGGGTCCCCTGGACTAGCCAGAAACACTGTGGTAGGTTAGCTCTATTGGCTTGCATGGTGCCTTAATGTACTCATGTTCCTTTGGACTGTTGGTGCCAATGCGTCTTATTTACTTACTTTATTTGCTTCTTTCTTTCCTCTATTTTTTGGGATATACCCAGAGCGTCCCTCAGGTGCCACTGCAACCTTGTGCTTGTTCTTTTAGCAATGCACACATTTAAAGCAGAAGCGCTCATGTGGCTTATTTGAGCTGCATGGGACTCCACCCCCTTACGTCTTTTGCAGCCAAGTGGCTGTGATCTTCTTTAGCCTTCACACGTAGCCACGTGATGGCTTTCCACCAGCTGCACCTTTTATTTGCGGGTGCATATAGTCAACCATTTTTGTCTGTGAGTTGCAGCCGTGCGCTATCCTGCACCCTCCTCGGTTTCACAAATGCAGCTATGGGTACCTGTTGCACTACCCTGCATGGCTGGATGAAGGTGTGAACCGTGATGCTGGCTCTGACTCTTGTTCAATTCGTGGAATTCATCCAACGAGTTGAGGCAAACTGGCTGTGGGGTGACCAATAGATTTAGATGCCGCTCGTCTGCAATGTAAAGATGGGCCGCTATACCAGGAATAAGTTAAGTATATTGGAAACACCCCACAGCTTCCACCACCTAAGCAATATCCTATGTCCAGAGAAGGGGCTGAAGGTATGTTGGAGACTATGGGCCTCATTACGATGCTTACGCTCATGGAATGACGGGGGCCGGTACGGGACCTGCCCCCTTCATTCCGTCAGGGCTGATTATGAGGTTCCCTTCACGGGACCCGGATAGGACGCCTGGTAAAACCAGGCGTCCTTTCTGGGTCCCACGAGGGGAAGAGGGAGGTAACAACAGGACACTCATAATGTGCCCGTTGTTACCTCCATCCCCATTCCCATTGAGCCCTATGGGGGCTCAAATGGGAATGGGGAATGGTTCCTGCAAGGAGGACTTACCGGGTCCTCCTATGTCGGAATTGCCCGGTAAATCCCCATTGCAGGAACCCGGTAAAGGAGGCCGGTTTGGAGGCAGCCATGGAGCTATTAGCTCCATGGCTGCCTCCAAACTCATAATGAGGTCCTATTTCTGCTTTAATAAAGCAGGGAATATTGGTGGCATCTGAGTCCCCATGTAACACCGCTGTGTACCCAGTGAAGAAATAAACTGGGGGTTCATGGAGATTTATTCAGGATCTCTACCCCTAAACAATATTGTTGAAGCAGAGTTTCCTTTAGTTCCAAATCCTCCTACAATATTATGCAATATTCCATCTAAGGCCAAATATTTTACAGTTATAGATTCAAAAAAACGGGTTCTTCTCAATTCCTCTTCATGAGTACTCACAAGATTTGACTTTATTTTCATATACAAATACACACCTGAAACATACTCATATGCCTCAGGGGTACTGTGAGTCCCCTCAATCTTTAACAGTGTCCTCCAGATGGACCTAGTTAATATATAGCATGAGAGTACGTAGATGACATATTAGTATGCAGTGAGACAGAAGAAGGATGCAGAGAAAGCTCAGTTCGACTCATGACCATACTAGCAGAGAAAGGATAAAAAGTAGACAAAGAAAAATTACAATAGTGTCAGGAAGTGTCATGCGTCCCTCCTGTCCTGTGTCCCGTCAGGCCATACACCCCTCATCACGTCCCAGCGCCAGGACACTCTCACATGCTGGGCGCATCCTGAGTTCCCAACTTAACAGGAAGCCTTGTATCCCTCGGCGGGCGCTGTCCTGGGGTTCCATGGTCCCGGGCTGGCATTGGTGGCAATGCTGGCATTGGCAGTTGCCATGGCGTTTACGGACATCCCGATCGCCGGCTCCCCGGGCCCCCGTTGCACATTCTACACGGCCTGAGCGATCACGTGTGAGGGGGCAGGGCTTTTCATTTCCCCCGATCACATGGGCTTTTCTGCACGTCGATTGCGCGCTCAAGTGACAACAAGCCGGCAACATAAAAGGACACCAGGAACACTATGTAAATGCTTCTCAGCTGTTTTTCTTCTGCAGCGTTTGGCGTTTTGTTCTTGTATCTTGTACCACGGATTACGGACCTGGCAACATTTCTTGGCTCTTCGATTTGGACTCCCCATTTGGATTTGGTGCCTAAATTGACATTTACCCACAAACTGCTCTGACTTTGGCTCTTGGATTTTGGACTGCTTTGGATCTTGTTTTGGAACTGACGCTCTGGATCTTAACCCTTTCTTGGCCTTACCCCTTTCCAGTCCTTTTCCTCACCAAGAGCCCTACTCATCCTCCTCACCCTACGGTGTCACCTCATTGTTGTCTTGATACAGCATCTACCCAGGTGTTTGATAGAGGTCTCCATCACAACTTCTTATAGAGACTGAGAGGGGCTCAGTTTCCTTCCATTCTTCCTCCAGCCTCCATTTAGGTAGGTGCCTTTCCAGTTTCACCATTGGGACATATCACGAACCAAGTTTGTTTGCTTAAGTCTAACCTGCCTGTTTTTCCTTACAGTCACCGGGGACCTGGAGTTTGCTGTTCCTGTCACCTGTGGCCTCAATAACCGGTCAGCGAGTCAATTCTTGTCTCTCTGTGACTGGTGCTTGGGGATGGAGGTATACTTAATCTATGTGGACCTCAGTTCATGACAGGAAGAGGTCCTGTATATAGGACAGTTGATCTCTCAAGAAGGGAGAAAAGTGATACCTGAAAGAGCAGAAGCAATTATGACGACTTCAGAACCTAAAACTGTGAGGGAAATGCATAGGTATTGGCCAATGTAACTACTACAGAGCCTGGCTTTTCGATTACTGTACATATATTCGACCACATCTAAAAGGACTTGAGGATGCACAGGTAGACAAAAGTAACATAAGATGGACAAATGAAATCACTGAAGGATTTGAAGAATTAAAAATGCTGATCAGTACAGCCCCTGTGCTAGGAATTCCAGACTATCATGAAGAATTGTATCTATTTTTCCATTCGAATGGAAAAGTTATGATGGCAGTCCTCACACAGAAAAGTATATTAGGACGTGGACAAAAACCATTGGCTTACTATAGTGGGATTTTAGATCCAGTAATGAAAGGGCCATACCCTTGTGAGCAAGTGTTAGCTGCTGCTGCATTTGCTATTGAAAAAACTTCAAGGATTACAATGGGGGGTTCAGTGACATTATTTGTTGAGTACACATTATTTGCTATTCTAGAGAAGCTCAAAGGTACATTGACTACACAAAGAGCATCAGGATACGAGGTAATTATTTCAAACCCTGCGATCAAAATTGTTAGATGAAGAATAGTAAACCCAGCAACATGTATAGCAGAACCAGTAGGGAAAGATGACTATGTACATCACTGCACAATGTATACTACGTTTTATGATGACATTCCCCATGTTAGAGAAAATGTTCTCAGAGGGGGCAGGGGGAATTCCCTTTCTTGATGGTTCTTCAGAAATTGACTAAACGATTTGTGAAAGGCACACTGGATCAGCAGTAGTGAAGCTAAACCGTGAAAGCTGACTTTGAACTAGTGACAAGTGCGAGATTGCCTTTGCATTGCTCAGCACAAGCTGCAGAATTAGTTGTGCTTATCGCTGCACTTCAAAGATACGAGGATGAGGAAGTGATGGTGTACTCTGACTCCACCTATGTGACGTCAACTGTGCATGCAGGTTTGTCACACTGAAAAAGGAGGGGCTTCTTCTGTGCAGACGGCACACCAGTGCAACATGCGTCCCTATTTGATAAACTTATTGAGGCATTAAGACTTCTATTGGCTATCAAAGTCAACAGACCTGATTTCTTGCTGTAACAAAGCCACAGATTTAGAAGCCAAAAGGGCAGCATATTTCCCAAACATTTATGATTTTGAAGTGTTAAACAGATGTCAGGACGGTGTATGATGGTAAAGCAGGGTTTTAATATGTTGTCTATTGTTCAGTTGAGTTACAAGGTCGAGCCCCACACAAGGATCAAGATTTGTGGAGAAAGCAGGGTGTTCTTTATCCCCCACTGAGGCAGTATGGAGACAAGACATTAATGGAAAGCCAGTTATGGCTCTAGCATTATTGAGGGTAGCGCTGGAGCAGTTTCACTACCCTGTGCATAAAACCTGTGAGAGTTGTGCTGCTATGATTGGTTTTCACAAAATTTAGAGCAGGGGACACTTTGCAAACAGTGATAGGAGCAATCCCTACACCCAATGGCATGTTTCAGCAGCTAAATATAGATTATGTGGATTTGTTGTAGTCATCCAATGGTTATAGGTGCATGCTGCTGGTAGTATGTCCCTTTTCCCGATGGATTTAGGCAGGTTCATGTACGCAACCTGATGCCACATGCGCTGTCAAGTTCTTCGTATGTGAGGTGTTTCCAAGATGGGGTGTGTGCAAAGTACTGCGGTCTGACAGTGGACTGCATTTTGTAAATTAACTATTTGTGGAGGTTGCTTTTTTATTAGGTATAAAGCACAAGTTCTCTTCTGCCTATCACCCACACAGACAAATAGAATTTGTGAATGTTTAAATGGACTCCTTAATGAGAGGATGGTGAAAATCAAGATTACTCTAAACACGGGGTGTTTGCATTGCCCACTCCTTGCATTATATGCACAATGAAATCAGCCTGGCTCAGATCACCACCTAACTCCTCATGAGTTGGTGACTGGATGCCATATGAGAATACCTTTTGCTCCTCCTAATAGGGTAGAAACGTATGCCCACAGTGTACCAAAGATTATGATTATTTGGCATCTATGACCGCTAGTCTCTTTCATTTCTCAACGGATCATGAACCGGATGGAGGGATAAAAGAGTATTGAAGAAGACAGCCAACCAATTTATCCCGACAATCTATTGAAGCAACCTAGTTTATATCCAGGGGACCAGGTGCTAGTACGCAAAACCTTTCGCACTTGCAGTAAACCCCATTTTGAGGGACCATACAAAGTGGAAGAAGTTACTTCCACAGCTTCCAAGCTACAAGGAAGAGACGCCTAGCTGTACCTGCACGGCACCAATTCATACAAATGAGAGACCTTGACAACTCCTGCACCTGCTGACAGGGAAGCAATAGAAGAGGTTCCCTGCATGCAGACCAGATCGGCTATCAAGAGCAAATATAACGACTTTATGGAGTATAAAAACCTTTTAGAATACAAATTGGCATTTCTTAAAAATAATAAGGAATTAATGGACTTGCGGCTATCCTGGAACTATTTTAGATAGGAACAAGAGACAATATATCGACGTACCACATCCAAAGAAAAAGAGCACACTGCATCGTCTATGCTGCCAATCATAATAACATTACACACATTCTTGTACGCTGTTTTTACCTATATATTGCAGTCTTACACAGTTCTGATAAGAGGGCATGTGCACATTGTGGGATTGCTTGGCAATACTAAAAATAGCCATATTATTGTCAGAAATATTATCGCTATTATCTTGCAGTTTTTATATAAAAGTGTGATTTATAAAAAAAATACATATTGAATTAAAACACAATGGGAAGGTTCCAAAATACAAGAGACTCACTACCATGAGTAAAATATATGAGTTTTTCCAGAATAGTAATTGTGATTTCATTCTGCATTAGGATTTATCCTTTCTTCCTTATGATTATGGCATTTAGTCACATAATGATTAAAAATGTAGGTACAGTGGCTGACAATTAAACATTTCTTATAATCCCCAACAAAAGCAACGAGTACCATCTTCCATGATTTTACTAAACAAATTGTTCATCTTAAAGCGGATGCTGGTGAAGATAATGAAAATATAAATACATATCTTGATAATTCGGTCCATTTAAAGAATAGCATGTGGCACCAGCACATGAAGGAGGTGGGAAAACATCTGATGAAAGCTGCTACATATGTTCTCTCATCCCCTATGCAATGAATGCAGCCAGAACATTTATTGCAAAAGAAATACCTGCACATGATGTGAAGTGCCTCAGCCATCTAACAGCGTGTACAACAAGAGGACAATTTGAAGGAAGATGGGCAACGCTAAAATGGTGATCAAGAAGAACATTTCCATATGAAGATGCTTATGAAAACACAAAAGATGGTAAAAGAGATAGGCTGGGCGAGCAAGATGCTTATAAATTCATCCTTGGCTGGCGAACTAGTAAAGGTTGTTGAAATTAAGAGGCTGGAGCGTTCAGACTTACTGGAAAAATCAGGAGTATCAGGATGCTGGGGGAGAACTCAGCTATTGGTATATGGATGAGTGGCCACTAGTACAGGATGGGAAGAAGGAATGTTATCTTGCACAGCACACCTATTGAAGAAGGAACCAGTAATCATAGTGCAAATAGTAAATGCCATATGGGCTAAGTATTCTAAGCTACTAACATGGGTTGACAATGAAGCAGGACCGGTGTCCATAATACCATGCAACAACATGCTTCAGGAACAAAGGCCTGGTTCTGGTGCGAGAAAATAAAGGATGTAAGCAGATACTTAAGTACCACAAATGAATGGAGGAACTGCAGTGCTGATGGATCGATATTGGGCCAGTAGATACAGAGCTTATATTGAGTTGCTCAAGAATTGGGGAGGAATATGTTCTATCGTGGTCATATATGTTCATGCATTAATGATTCCCCAAAGTTACCTTCATATTGAAGAGGTTCCAAAAATAAATGAATACCAAAGAAAGAAGAGGTTGCTCAACCAAAATCAATAGCAGCCTATGAGGATATGCCAGTGGAGCATAGATTATTCAGCAACACGGCAATGATATTTACATCTATATTTATGGCAAGACTCCAGACTGCAGTGAATGCTAAGTGGTTGAAAATCACCAGTTGGGAGCTGCTACAAGCGATCAATGTGACAATAAAAGGATTTAATGGAATCAAAGAAGAACTGAGAGCCATCAGGCTTATGAACCTCCAGAACAGGTATGTCTTGGACTAAATTACAGCAATGGAAGGAGACGTGTGCACCAAGATCGGCTCTTCTTGCAGTACATTCATACCTGCCCATGATGGAGAAAATGGAACACTGACAGAAGCAATATCTATGCTGACAATCCTGCATACAAATATTTATTTATTTATTTATTTATTTATTTATTAACATTTACAAAGCGCGCAACAGCCCGTAGGCATCGTGGTGCTGTTACAGACAGCATTCTTGGTTACATAATACATTCTTTGTTACAGGAAGAAAACAGGAAGGAGGGAGGAGGAGGAAGGGGCAGCGAGCGAAGGACGGCAGAGTTAGTTGAAAAGTGTAATTTCTAACACTTTCCTGAAGGCTCGGAGGGAGGTCTCAGCTCTGAGTTTGTTGGGTAAGGCATTCCAGAGTTTGGGTGCTATGTGAGGGAAGCCAATCCCACCCGCTTTGACCCTTTTGATGGGAGGGATGAGCAGTTGGTTGGCGTGGCAATTTATTTTAGGATGTGAGGAGGTGTCTCTGACAATAGTCTTTGATAGGTAGGGCAGGGCTGCACGTGCTAAGCACTTGTGAGGGTATTGAAGGTGATCCATTCCTTCACAGGGAGCCAATGAACGGCTTGTCTAGCATACACAATGTGGCCTCTTTTTGGAATGTCTAATGCAGCTCTGAGGGTATTATTTTGTATGACTTGGATTCTATTTAGATTTTTTGCAGAAGTGCCTGCTAGGAGGACATTGCAATAATCTAGTTTAGCCCAAAAGGTAGCTCTTGCTTTAGCGAGGCGGTTCTGTTTTGAGAGGAAGTGTCTTACTGCATTTATGAGCTTGGTGGAGTGGGCAGAGGCGGAAGCAATGGCGAATACCTGACACGTCATAGACAGAGTGGAGTCTAGGTAGACACCTAGTGTCTTTACTGAGGAGGAGACAGTAATGATGGAGTTATCGGTGGGGAAATTGCGGCATTGTTTGCCCAGTTTGGATAGCATTTCTTTGGGGCCTATAAGGATAATCTCGGTTTTGTCTCCATTGAGACATAGCCCATTTGCTACGATGCAGGCTTGGATGGTGGCGTAAATAAGATGGAGGGCCGCAGTGTCTTGGTCATAAGAGCCCAAGAGTGGCATGAGTACCCGCATATCATTGGCATAGTTAGTGTAAGCTATGCCAAGGGAGTCCACTTTGTCAAAGAGCGGTTTAGTGAACAGATTGCAGAGAGTAGGAGCTGTGCATGAGCCCTGATGGACTCCGCAGTGGATGGTAGTAGGAGTTGCACTTGCTTGGTTGGCAAAACCTTCATGGCTCTTTCTTCAAGGAAGGAAGTGATCCACGAGGAAGCCTCTTTGGAGAATTGTGCTGCATGAGTGATATGTGAGGTGAGAATCTTTTGTGACACAAGATCAAAGGCAGCCGAAAGGTCCGAGAGAAGGAGGAGAGCAGGCTTACCATTGTCCATGATTTATGTTATTTGGTTCTTAAGGTCTAGAAGGGCGGTTTCTGTACCATGGCCTTTGCGGAAACCTGATTGTCTTTTACCGAGGATGTAATTGGATTCAAGAAAGTGTTGAATCTGGTTGTGCGCCGCTTTATCCAGGATTTTTAGAAGGAACAGGACAGTGGTGATTGGGCAGTAGTTATTACTCGGGTGAAGTCTAGGGAGGGTTTTTTGAGTACAGGGCATACCCAAGCTTCTTTGAGGCTGGAGGGGATGGTACCTGTGGTGAAAGAGGCATGAATGCCGTTAGGAGTGGAGCAAGGGATTTGCACATTCTTTGATAATGTTAGGAGGACAAATGTCTCCTTTGCCCATGGAAGGTTTAAGATGTTGGAGCAGGTTGAGGACTTCAGATTCAGTGACGTCTCGGAAAGAGAAGAGCAGGTCAGTGGTGTTATGGGAAGAATGGCCGGGCAAAGGAGGCTGGTAGTGGTTAGGTAGGGCTTTGAATTGCACCTGAATTATTTCTTGGAGTAGTTCTATTTTGCTGAGCAGGGCTGTTTCTATGCTATAGCACCATGCTTCGTCTTTGGTGATCTCGTCGGGGCTAGTGGAGGGGGTGATGAGGTCTCTGAAAATTGGGAACATTTCCTTCGGTTGAGAATTGGCCTTAGAGATTCATAAATTGAAGGAGTTTGACTTGGCTTTGATGATCGCTTCTTTATACTGTGTAGATAGCCTTTTAAAGACTTCCTGGGTGGAATGACTCAGATTAGATTGCCATTTGGATTGTGTGTCACGTTTACTTGTGCATAGGGCCTGTAGTTCATCCGTGAACCATGAGTTAACGTGCATAGATTTCTTTTATTGTTTGCATTTGATCAGAGCTAATGCGTTGATTGCTTGGTGAGGGTGTCAGCATAGATATCTGCATGTGTGCCAGGGTCCCTAGAGAATGGAGGCTTGAGTTCTTAGACTTCCAGAAAAGGGCAAAGGTTGCCCTTGGTTACATTTTTAGAGATTCTGAACTGAGCTGGAGGAGCATAAATGAGCGCTTTAGTGGTTGGGGCTGTGGGAATGGTAAATTGAATACAGTTATGGTCTGTCCAGGTGTAGGGAGAGTTGGAGCTGATGGTAGTGGAGCAGTTGTGGTCAGCCACCCAGTCAAGGGTGCAGCCTTTGCAATGAGTTGGACTGGTAACTTTTTGAAGGAGTCCCATGTCTTTGAGTTCCTTAGCTAGGGCTGAGGCTGCTTTATCTTTAGGATCATTAAGGCCTAGATTGAGGTCGCTCAGTAGGATAATTTTGGTTGAGTTTTTGAGGTTATCCCCTCGTAAGTGGAGGAGATGTATTTGGAAGTCTAGGGGTGATCCAGGTGGTCTGTGATATGTATATTTATGGTGCAGTTAGGGGACAGGGATAGTTTGGCAGAGATGATGTCAGCATTACCTTCCCATGGGAGGTTGTGCAGCCTGATGGAGAGGGTATCTTTCGATATAAGAGCTACACCTCCTCCTTTCAACAGCTGTCTCATGGAGCCAAGTCTCTGTGATGGCAAGAAGATCTAGATCATAAGTAGTAAGGAGGTCGTGGATCTCCAGCGCATGGACGGGTAGAGTGCATGCATTTCTGAGAGCACATTTGTAGGAGGGTGGTGGTGTACTTATCTTCCGTGAGTGTTTGGGTGGAGAAGCTCTGGAGTGAAGGAGGGAGGTCCCCTGAAGGGAGGGCGAGTTAGCTGGCTTGGTGAGGTGAATTTTGATCGAGTGGGGGGAGCTATTAGAAAGGTCGGGGGTCCATAGAGAAGGTGTCTTTAGAAATGTGTCTGGCAAGATATCTGAATCTTTGGCTCTAGTACATTTGAAGGCATAGCCCCAGTGAGAGTGGGTGCCCAGCCTGAGGTTCCTCATAGCTGTAGGCCTGGGGAGACTATGGTGTTGTGCAGGTTTGTTGGTGCGAGACCTGAGCCTAGAGAGCATAGATGCTAAGTGGGCTGAGGAGCAAGTTAAGGTAGTGGGGCATCTGGGGAGGCCAAGTAGGCAGCGAGAGAGAAATGTGGGTGGGTGTGGGTAGTGGTACCCCAGTCCAGTGGGGGAGTGTAAAAGGGGTAGGTCATGTTGGAGTTCAGCATCGTTGGTGGAGCAGGATAGAAGTAGGTGGTTGTGGCCAACACAAGAGCTAACATCAGGTAGCGGGTTAGTGTGGTGCAGGGTGTGTACTGCAGCGTGTCAATGAAGGATGCCTATGGATTGGTCCTAGAATACATTGGTGACATGGGAATCACAGTGGGCTGAAGATCAGTAAAGAAGTGTCATGCAGCAGGCAGAAGGTAATACCATAAAAAACATAACAGACAAAAGTATAAGTAATGGAGTGCACTATCCTATGCGATAGGTGACATCAGTGGTAGTAGTGGTGCTTTGGTGTTGACAGAACATATGTTTGTTTAGTGACACTGGTGGGCTACTAGCAGGCAGCTAGATGGCAGTGGATGAGCATGTGGTCGGATCAAGGCACAAGGAACTATGGCACGTGGCATGCACATATCACGATACTAATACGCTATGCATGCATATTTAATGGTCGGATCTAGGCACAGGCAACTATGGCACGTGGCATGCACATATCACAATACCAATAGGCTATGCATGCACATTAAATGGTCGGATCTAGGCACAGGGAACTATGGTACGTGGCATAAATATATCACAATACCGATAGGCTGTGTATACACATTAAATGGTCACATCTGGGCCCAGGGAACTATGGCTCGTGGCATGCACATATCACAATAATAATAGGCTATGCATACACATTGAAAGGTTAACGTACCAGTGGCTCGTGGCATGCACATATCACAATAATAATAGGCTATGCATATACATTGAAAGGTTAACGTACCAGTGGCTTGTGGCAGGCACTTATGCAGTCAGAGTAACGTTCAGCATGGCAGGCATAGGCCTCATCACGACCCCGGCGCTAAACCATGGTGCTATTAGCACCATGGTCCATGCCGGGGTCCGCCATGGTGAATGGTGGAATTACCGCCCCATTCCAAGGTTGGCGGGGCGGTAATTCCCCATTCACCATGGGCCCTTCCCCATACCCATTTTTGCCCCATAGAGCTCAATGGGAATAGGGAAGGCGCTAAGTACGGTGCCGCAAATTGCGGCACCGTACTTAGCACCAAGGTCCCTTTGCGGCACCCTATTTAACGGCTGGTAAAAGTTCAGGTCCCGCAAAGGGACCTCGTAATTAGGCGCTAATAGGTTAACGGCGCTGCAGCCTTTTACGGCGCTGGTAACCTATTAGCGCCTGGGTCGTAATGTATTGGAGAAGAGGGCTCAGAGCGTAATCGGATGCGGTAGGGGTGATTACAGGTGCCGCTTTGAGCAGAAGTTCAAGTACGTGTCCTCAGAGTCGTTGGAGGTGGATTGCGAAGTGCAATTTGGATCGCTGAGCCAGTTGCTGCTGATACAAACGACAAGCTTACGACTGGATAGTGGTACAGTAAGGAGAGCCTTCGTAAGTGCAGTACATAGCAGAGGGGGTGCAGACTTCATATGTCACTCTGGTTAGTGCGGGGCAGTTGTATGTGGAAGCACAATGGATTCAGCCAAGAGCAGGAGGGAGATAGGTACTGGGTCAGAGAGGGAGGTAGTCACAGGAACGGAGCAAGGTTGTGTGAGCAGCGTGTCCGGCCAACGGCATGTACGGCCATGGACAGGCACAGACAGGCTAAGCCTTGTGCTTAGGTGCCTTTGGTGGAAGGTGCCCGCTAGCGCCTTCCGGTTGGCTCAGAGAGCCTATGAGCGGCTGCATTGGTTGCTAGGCAACCAGAATCAACAATATACAGCAAGCATTGCAGGGGCCATTTTCTACTGTGATAACGTGGGATTCACATTGCCGGCCTCTCATGGCTGATGGCAAAGGAGGACGCAAGCCCAGGCTCAGTGGGGCTGAGGAAAAGAGCACGGCACTTCGCACATGCACCCAGCTGGAAGCGAGACTTTGGATGTGCAAGATTGCACTTGGCAACGGGTCCGGCGGTGTCTGTACGTTGGTAGAGATGCTGGGGGGAGCTGCTCCTGCAGCTACCACGATGAGGCTCCTGACCTGGTGGAGTGGTGAGGCTAGTGGTGGCACAGACAGGCTAAGCCTTGTGCTTAAGTGACTTAGGTGGAAGGTGCCCAGCTAGCGCTTTCCGGCTGGCTCAGAGAGCCTATGAGTGGCTGCATTGGTTGCTAGGCAACCCGAATTAACAATCAACAGCAAGCATTGCGGCTGCCATTTACTACTGCAATAACGTGGATTTCGGATTGCCGGCCCCTCGTGGCTGATGGCGACAGAGGACACAAGCCGGCTCAGTGGGGCTGAGGAAAAGAGGACGGCACTCCGCACATGCACCCAGCTGGAAGCGAGACTTGGCATGTGCAAGATGCACTTGGCGACGGGTCCAGTGGTGGCTGTACGTCGGTGGAGATGCTACGGTGGGCTGCTCCTGCAGGTACCACGAAGGAGGCTCCTGCCCGAGTGGGATGGTGAGGCTAGTGGTGGCAGAGACAGGCTAAGCCTTGTGCTTAGGTGCCTTAGGCGTAAAGTGCCCGGCTAGCACCTTCCGGTTGGCTAGGAGAGCCTATGAGTGGCCGCATTGGTAGCTAGGCAATCAGAATCAACAATAAACAGCAATAGTTGCAGTGGCCATTTTCTATTGCAATACATGGATTTTGGGTCGTCGGCCCCTCGTGGCTGATGGTGATGGAGGACGCAAGCCCAGGCTCAGTAGGGCTGCGGAAAAGTGAACGGCACTCTGCACATGCACCAAGCTGGAAGCAGGACTTGGGATGTGCAAGATTGCACTTGGTGATGGGTCCGGTGATGGTTGTAGGTCAGTGGAGATGCTGGGGGGGAGCTGCTCCTGCAGCTACCACGAAGAAGGCTCCTGCCCTGGTGGGGTGGTGAGGCTAGTGATGGAGGATGAAGCTGATGAGCCGGAAGACGATGATTGGTTTTCATCTCTGTTTTCATGGATTCTAACCTGAATGGCAAATGCCTTCAAGTTACATGAAGCAATACTAGTGTTGGTATTGCTACAATTCTGTCTTATAAGGATTATTATAGGACAATGTAAGAAGACAGCTCAGAAAGCCATTGGGATGATGATAGTGATCGATATAGATGCTGAAATTGGTGAATACATGCAAAATGAGAGCAGCATATGTGGGAACATAATAAGAAGTCCCCTGGCACTCCCAGGAATTAAGTTCTATTACCCTAAGGATCGTAAGAAATATGTAGAACGTTGGGTATTTTATCCACCATCTGGGGAGTGCTGCTATATGACCTGGAGTGTTAATGAACATATAAAGAATGCAGGTCACCTATTTTATTTTTATTTTATTTTATTGAGCATTTGTAAGGTGCTTCTACAACTGAATCGTGTTTCACCTAAGAGGGGTGACGAAGATATGGATCCCAAAGAAGCCACAGTGTGAATAGAAAATAAAGACGAATGAAGAAGAGGAGGTGGTTGAGGACTCAACCAGAGGGGGCAATGTAGAGGAGCAAATGGACATGTCATTCCTAGCTCATGCCCCCCTCACCTCCATCATATTGTAACAGTAGGAGAAGAGCCCTAGGTGGGACACCAGGTATCATCCCACTATTGCATCGAGTGTATGAGAGACGATATGCACTCAGACAACCGTTTCGAATGTGCCCTTGCACTGAAAGAGTGGAAGGATGTCTGAACACACAGCTGGACATTGAAGAGCTATAAGTGAAATCAGACAAGGGCAGAGTGACGTCATGAAAGAAAGACACAAAGATGCACTGAAACAATATGCAAATACTTAAAGGATAAATATGTAACTGGAGTGATAAGAGAAACATGTAAATGAATACGAAGAAATCATATGCTCCAAAGAAATAAGTGAGAAGATATGAAGTGAATGTATATATGAAGAAATGCAAGGTAGCTGAGACATATAGAAGCTTGTTGTAAAAGAAAACATAACGTGGCTAAGGCAGCTATGAGAAAAATATGGACGTTGACTCGTGTTGAAACCAATCAAGCTACCTCAGAATCAGACCTGGGCTCCAGAGTCAGGAGATGCTGGAAAAACAGATTTTTTGTGAGGAACAAAGAGGCGTCTTTTGGCCTGAGATCAAGGATGCCACATCAAGGAATAGTTGCAAGGCACATAGGGAGTCAAGAGGATGAGCTATGTATGTAAGGCATATTTCTCTTAGATTAAGCAAAGAAGAAAACATCTGCCAGCGCCAAGTATTGGACAATCAAAGATGCGAAAAGCATATGCAAGGAGGAGTGAGCAAGTATGCAGAGGTCCAGAGGAGTAATGACACCCACCATCATTAAATCAAATAGCAGTAAATAAAAGGACAGAATGGCCAAAATCATGGTCTTCTCACACGTGACTCCAGCCAGAGATAATGGTGTACCTACACTCCCTTAAAAGTCCCAGAACAGACAACAGGCTGCCAGCTCAATTATAAAGATGAAGCATTGGCTTGGGGCCTGATCAATGAGAGATGATGGACTAATTGGGCAAGTGGGTAGTAGGCTGATGTTGCACTCTGCCCCTGAGTTTTGTTTTGCTTATGTGCTGTTAACAAGCCAAATGTCCAAGGTTGGGAAAGATTCTAGAGCACATGTCTTACCAAACGCGATGGGTTGTGAAGCCTTCTTGAGCTCTTTAGATGGGGGGCTTGGAGCCACCTTTTGAAAAACGTCCAGCATTTGGAGATGAAATTTCTCCCAGTCAGAAGAAGACTCTGACTTGCTAGGAAAGTTTACCCGTTTGTCAGGAGAGGAGCCCGGCGAAGATGACCGCGACTGATGGCATTGTTCCTTCGTCTTTTTATGTGATGATGATGAGTGATGATGTCTGGATGTTAAGCACTTTGAATGTTTGGAGCACTTTCTTTCAAGTGAAACCTTCCTGGAGTCATCCGGCAACCTCTTTTTTGAAGGGGTAGTAGAAGGAGATTTTGAAAGGGAGCTACCTGCCACGAGTTCCCCCTTCCACTCTCTCAAGGCCTTCACTATCATTGACTGACAGGAACCGCAGTCGTTGACTCTGTGGTCCACACCTAGACACCACAGGCAGATCTGATGTGGGTCCGTAATGGTCATTTTAGCACTACAATCTGTGCACCGTTTCAAACCGGTCTTCAGTGTAGACATTTTCAATTAACTTTGAAAATGTGAAAATATGCATGAGAAAACGCTCAAGGAATGAACTGTCAAAAGCGTGCTGAGTATGAGGAAAAACAGAACTGAGACAACGGGCGCAGTGCAAGCTACTTATACCAATGTCGATATCACGTCCAAGGACAGGGAGGAGACCGTTGAGTGCCACGACTCGATGACGCATGGCACCTGATATGATGAAAAAAGTTTTCAAAGCTGCAAGCAGACACGAATATATGAAAGATGAGGAAAACTTGGGAGGACACTATCCATTCAAAATGGGCATTCTGGGTTTGAAGATGGGTACACAGGCAATATTGTCAGCAGCAATTTCAAAGTTAATGAAGGTGACTTTTAAAAAGGTAGAGAGTACAGTCCTATAAGTAACTAGGACCCTTTAAGTCGGCCGTGGAGGGCAGTAATGCCTCTAATATCCATATTATTGCTTTGTGGGCTTTTCAGTTTCGAAACAGGAGTCTGTACCCTTTTGCCACCGAGCTGGGATCAAGTCGGAGAGTTTCATCAACAGGATCCAAAAATGCTGTATGGTTCAGCAGCAGTGTCTGCTTGCGGGTCAAAAGCACTGGGAAATGTCAGGCCGTGTTAGGCGAGTGGCTGGAAGACTCAGTGGCCTTGGTTGCATAGAAGCCAAGTTGTGCCTTTGCACTGGAGCTGGTTTAACTGGCTGAACAAGGCATTGTGGTACTGCAACAGCCATGGCATAGGACTTAAAGAGCCTGGTAAGCAGGCAGGCAGTGTAGAGTTTGGCATGCTACAAGACTCAGTGGGTCTCTGATGTGGAAACACTAGAAATTCAGCATCGAGCCGAACTCTGAGATGCGTGAGGTGGTTGTGCATCAAAGTTGAATCCAGCAATTCCCATGTATTACCTTGAACGTTGTCAAAAGTACCCAAACTCGCATTGAAGCAGTTCAGAGATGCAGGGAGAGCCAGGGGTCAGTTTATTGGTTCTTGGTTCCTGAGGGGCTCTGTCCAGGGTTTTCAAGGATAAGGGTAGTCTTTGTGCGGCCCTTCCCAGCCATGAAGGTTTTAGAGAGCACATGCAGGGTCTGCTACATCCAATTAGCAGGATCCTGGGTACCAAGCACGCAATGCCATTGCGCTGGCTGTGCTTCAGCCGCCCCCTCGCCCCCGAAATTTGAGTTGAGGGGCGGGGCTTTTTGTTAGTGGGGGGAGAGATGCCGCTCCTCAAACCGGCGGCTTCAAAGTGGTACTGTGTTCGTGCAGAAACATGTATTTGCACCAACGCAGCAACACTTTAAAGCTGCTAGTTTCAGGAAAGGCTTCCATCACCACAATGCCTCACAAAAATGAAATGGACACCTCAGCCCCCTCCCCACGGATGCACGGATGCAAGCGAACATATAACAACAGAATGTGTTCTTTCACATCTGAGGGGAGAGGGGCTGATGTGCACACTGGCGAAGGGAAGCCTTTTCTAAAACTGGCAGTGTGGAAGGTTGTTGCATGTTAGCTCATTATATATGTTTGCAAGGAGTGTGCAAGTAATATATGTATTAATGAGTGTGTGTGCATGACATATGGGGGCTGGGTGCGCATGTAAATGAGCGAGTGTATATTCAATTGGATGTTTAAATGAGTGAGTGAATGTGTAATTGTGTGTGTGAGTATAAATGTGTTTGCTTATGCATAATGCTGGACTGAGGAGCTGATTCTGGTGAGTAAAAGGGTGGGAGGTGTGGTGGCTGATCAGGGTCAGGTGGGGAAAGAGGATAGGACATATGGGCTCCCTATCAGACAACCCCTGTGGTAGAACAGAGTGGACGGAGCCTCTAAGTTTGCCCCACCCCATTTCTAAAGTGGTCCCGCCGAGCAACTTGTCACTGCAAAAAAAAGCCCTACCAAAATCCACTGTGATGGAGCCACTCTCCAACTGGAAAGTCCTCTCCTGTGCTACTCTATTCTGCTCCCTTCCTATTTCTGCTTACACAAAAGGGTCTTAGTTAATTAACTTCCTGGTGCAACTTCCTTAGTTATGGCA
The DNA here is from genome assembly GCF_040938575.1 of Ambystoma mexicanum. Taxonomy (NCBI): domain Eukaryota; kingdom Metazoa; phylum Chordata; class Amphibia; order Caudata; family Ambystomatidae; genus Ambystoma; species Ambystoma mexicanum. The sequence continues at coordinate 54,568,418 of NC_090922.1, read as the reverse complement.
GAGCCTGCCCTTTGAAGCACTGGACTTCAGCCTGCCCCTGGAGGTGACAACCCTTTAACAGGGAGGACAAAATATTTGAGTGAAATGTAGACCCCGACAGTGAATACATGGGGAGACAATGACCAGGGAGGTCACAAGTAACCAAGCGGAAAATAAAATGACATCAATAGTTTTTGGCCTACATAATTGGGCAATCCCAGAGGTCAACATGGCAGAACCAGATATAGCTTCTTTTTAGGTCTGTCATATTCCACCAGACCCTAAGGCCCACAATTATATCATTTCATTCAGGCTCAGGATTGCCCATGATTTAAGCCAAATCCTGACTGCTGGGCTTTTGCTTCCAAACGTTGCTGGCAGGAATCAACATGTCACTTTGGGACTGCCATGTTGCCAAACCACAGGGCAACTGATGAGAGGTGCTGGGAGATAGCTCAGCAAAATCACATGTGCACCATGCTTTTCTAAAATGGTGCATTATGAAGAGAGTTCTGATTCAAAAACAGAGCTATCTGCATCATTGTATTAATAAGAAACAAAAAAGCTCAGGCCATTCAACCCTCAAAGATAGCATTTTGTCACAGGGAGTACATTTATGGAGCCAGTAATGACGTGTTTTCTTACTGTGGCATGGCATTTCTTGGATTGGGATGAAGGGTAAAGCCACCATGATAAGTGTTGGGTACATTTGTGCAGTCAGAAGGGACATGTTTTCTTACTGTAGCATGGACATTTTGTACTGCCATTGTGGGCAACGCGAATATGATGAGTGCTCTTATGTGGCCATAATTGCCTGTCTGGGTGCAGCCAGTATGAACATGTTTTCCTACAGTGGCATGACATGTTTTTATTGACATTTTAGACAAAGCCAACAGAAGTATGATCTTCGTTGGGGATACTGGCTTACATTTACAGAGGTAGCATGAATATGTTTTCTTATATTATAATTATTGCCATTATAGTCAAACATGAGCCTGTTCTTATATGGAAATAATGGCATATATTGGTGCAGCCAGCATGGACATGTTTTTTTACACTGGCAGAATAACAGCATATAGTTGACAATGGCATTGTATTGTATTGTATTTGGTTATTTATTTAGCACTCTTTCCCCACTTGTGTGGCCTCAATGTGCTTTCTGGTAGGAATGCCCTCAGTGACCGTAGCCAACGTAGTGAAACATTCTAAGGGTTTTAATTTAGGAGAGGCGTGTGTGCATTTTGCCATTCGAGAAATTAGGCGGCTGGCTAGGCTCGACTAAGCATCCCAAAGAGAGGCCAGGCACGTGGGTGGGCGCTGTTGGTGGTTTGCGATAGATTGCTTTTGAATAGAGTCAATGTGTGGCCAGCTATACCGAATTCCTTTTGGATGGTAGTCGCTGTATGCTAGTGGCAGAGGTGTTGAGGTAAATTAGGTGTTTCAGTCTGGACAGCTATGTGAGTTGCTAGACCGGATATGCTTAGCCATAGCAGTATTCTACGGTGCATGGTTGCATGGCTGTGCCTGTGGCCTGTGTCCACACCAGTGGTGCGTATATGTACCGTAGGCTTGGAAGTTATTCGGCTGAAGGTTTCATGATATAATAGGCCAAGAAAGGGACTAAACCTAAATTTGGGATTCTTCTATAGTTGCAGAGAGGGCTAATTTCCACACCACAACAGACCTCACAACACATCATGCCTTGGATATTTCACATGTGCACTATTGGTGACTCCGCAGCAAATAGATTTTTTCATGTGATTCCCTACAAAGCCGATTATAAATAGGGCAACCAGTTTTCCCCATTTGTACCGATTTTACACATAAATATAGACGAAATCACTGTTTCCTTTCAGTGTTTATTTTTAGAATCAGAAAAAAGGGGCACTTCATGTGTATTGATTAAGCTATTCAGGATCTCCATCATGCCTTGCAGGCCAATGTCTTAGCAAAGTAACACAATGGAGAACCTCCAAAATGTGATTTATTTCTCTTTCAAGTTGTTTAAAGGGTTACAGTGATTTGTAACATGTCAGCAGAAGGAGCAGGTGTTGTTTTTTAAGGTCAAAATAGATCTTGGATTGAGGTGCAAGAACTCAGCTCCCCAAACTTCCCATTACAGGCAGCAAAGCCCTACATTTTTAATTTGAATACATGTAGAAAAGCACCACTAGCAACTTATTTTTTACAAGGCAAATATAAATGTGGATAAATACAGGTAAAAAAATACTATCAAACCGGACCCATAGTTGTAAACTGTGTGACTTTTGATCCAATTTTTCACCAACAGTCTGCTGTGAAAGCACAATTTTAACCCATTATTTAAATGTTTTCCTCACAGTTGTTCCTAGTTTGGGAATTGTTTACCGCCCTCCAAATAAATAATTTACCAGCTGCCATCAGAGTAAGGACATTTCACAGCACTGAGGACCAGGGACGGATTCTTAGACAACAATATAGGTTCCGGGGAGCCTAAAGGGCAGTAATAAAGGGCTATAGTAGGAATACGTGGATAACCCTAACGATGCTTCCACGTCACTTTGGCTTTCTCTATGAAGGACCCACGCTGACGATGTTGTTGATGTTATGACAAACAGTTTGAAACAGGCCCATTTGCTAATTGTAAGTGTGTTGCCTTCACAAGGGCAGCAGCATATAGGAGGAGGGGAGAGGGCATGGCAGACTGGAGTCTGACCTCAGACGCAGACTGAATGTCATCTTGTTTACCTAGGCAGGGATCAACCTGCACAGCAGTGCGCACACATTGCTGCACATTTACACTGCACACACACAGGCGGCGCTCAATCGCATGCCAATACGCACACACACATACAGCCTCTTCCATGCATGCATATGCACACACAGAAATACACCAATTCTACACTCGCCTGCTCATCTCCTCCTGAGCTCCAGGCACCCCAGATGCTGATAACTGTCGCCCTGTTAATGCACAAGCAAGGAGAGGACCACTTGGACAAGACAGGAATGGGGGATAAAGTCTAATTTAATTTCTCTGTAAAATGACGCCTTGAACATTGCCAGTGTTAGTTTGAACAGCAGTAGCCATGTGGCTGATATTTGCCATTGATGGGGGTGGGGGGTTTATTTCATGAATCGTGTGATGAACAGGAGACATATCTATTGGATGTGTTCAGAAGTAGAATAAGTTCTGCAACCGTTCGTGTGTCCAACAATTTGTATTGCTTGAGACATGGGTAGTGGACTGAACACAAAGCCACGAGCAGGGCCCGCTACTCAATGCTTGAAAGTGTAGAGGCCTTTCAACCTTTTCTTTTGAAACTGGCCTCAAGTGGCTCAAGCAACTGTCCCCATCTTGGCAGTCAACAGCCCTCTGATAAAGCAACATATTATTTTCATTCATTGCTTTAAATGTGCACTTTGCAATGCGCCTGTTGTAAGCTGCATTTGCTGGAGCTCTTCAGGCTGTCTCCTCCCTCCGGCTATGCAGAAATGGGCTAATCACCTCTTTGCCCTTCCACTCCAGTTTCTCTGCACCCGCCCCTTGTTGGCAAAGAAGCATTAATAGCTTTTGAGTGGACGTTTAGTATTTGAGCTACCTGCTGGGTGACCGTCTTGGTATATTTTGTTTCTTTTTCTCCATTCTAATGTATACATCCCAGGGTCTTCAGACTGTATTCCTCTTCTCTAAGAAATGGGGGTCCCCCAAACATCACTTCTCTTCAGCTCTAGTTGGTACAAATATGTATATTTTTGGCTTTCAAGGGCTAGAATAATACCAACTTTAATGACACCTGAGAATTTATCACATAATAAAGCAGCCTGTCATTGTAAGTCCTTATATGTAAAGCCAAGCACATTTTTATCTTCTATTCATCATGAGGTCAATAAAGCTAAAGGTATGGAAAATAAAAACTAAATAATGAGCTTAAATAATCTCTGGTGTGTTCAACTGTACTTTTATGAGTTTTACACACTCAAAAGAAACTAGATGAACAAGTAACTTGGTGTCTTTTATTTCTTCAGATCTGACGTGGGGTGGGGAGCTTCTCTTCACACCTTTCTGTGTGCCCAATATATCTCTCCGTCCCTGCCTGTATTGTGGCCTGCCTGGTACTTGTAGAATGTTGGGTGCTGGGTTATGAGGGTGGTGCTGATGGTTGTTTGTAATCATTTATTTGCACGTGTGTGTATGTATGTATACACACACATCTGTGAAAATCAGCATTTGATGCCACTCTTTGTTCAAACACAATTTTCTTTTCCTAAATGCTAGATGAGTGGTAGTGCTTATTCCCACATTTGTCCTTCTGCTCTAGCCAGTGCTTTGCATTGCTTCTTTGTGTCCCCTAAACCCAGATGGTGGGAAAATATCAATCAGCTGCTGCAAGACCATGTGTAAACACCTCTGTGTGCATGGGTGATTGCAGGGTCAGCCCGGTCCTCTGCTTTGAGCCTATTATCCTCTTTTTCAGATCAGTCTCTCTCTCTCTCAGATTCTCTTTACAGAACACCAAAAACACCATACACGAACAAATAGCAGTCCAGGTTGATCATTGTGAAACTAAAGACACCTGATGTCAACCTCCATACTGCACCTTCTCGATATTTGATTTTCCAGAGCCTGAGAAGGAGTTCAGTGCAGTGAGCATTCTCCAAGGTGAGCTGGCATGAGTCTTTTGTGCTTTGGGTGATCAGGGCAATCTGACTCTGTCAGTATGGGTTATTTAGTAAAGAAGGCACAAGGATATCATACTTTAAAAATATTAGAAAAGAAGCCCTTGTTTGTGTGGGCCAGATTGATGGGGAACGTCGGATGAACAGTTCAGACTATAAGGAATGGTATCTCTGGGTAGCTGAGAGGGTGGCATGTGAAAATGGAAAGTCATTATACGTATACTTCTATAAAGCCTGCATGTGGGTCACCAGAAGCAACCTTACTCTTGTTTCTCCCCTTTCAGATAATGCCCAAATCCCACCTTAATGAGAGGATGAAGGCAGTAACCGCATGAGAAAATGGTTATTTTTGCAGCATTACTGGAGATCTACATAATGAATGTCTTTATGCACACAACAACGTACCATCTATTTAGAATACAAGCTGCTGTAAAATACCCCATCACAGCTGAACACGTAAGAATAAAAAAATGAATGCTTTTTAGGCCATGCTTGTGCGGGTTCGGGCAGTAAATTGCACATGTGTGTGAGCGAGAGAAAGTATTTCCTGGTCACAAGTGTATGAACCTGCGTCATAGACGGTTTACACGAGGGTTGGACTAGAGTGGACGCAGAACTCCAATCGAGGACCGCCTGCCACCATCTTGAAGCTTTGCAGAGTGCAGGCTGTTTGTTTTCCTCCCTGCCACCGCCGGTTCATTAGCAGAGCACGCTCTGGGAGGCAGCTCCTCTCTCCTGCTGGCGTTCTCTGTCGTCTGTAGAGCAGCTCGCAAACCGCTCTGTTACTATTGATGTGGGTATTACCACAAATCACCACTTTGGGACCTGGAAGAATTGACTAACTGGTTTCAGATCCAATACACATAACTTGATCAGACGGAGAGTGCAAGCGCCCACTTACGGCTCTGGCAATTGTTCCTGGACAGTAGCAGAGGCCTCTCCAGGCCAGGATGTTACCTACGGCGGATTATCTAGAAAAGGCTGCGATTTTCTAAGAAACGAATGCACAGTAAACGGCTTTGGTGCCTTTCCATTACTGTAAAATGACACTTACCTGGAACCTCGCAAGGGGCACCTTATTTAGTTATGGAGTGCATTTACTCGCGCCTCTCTCTTCTGGCTTTCGACCTCTCCCCTTGCCTCATAATGAGGCCCCGACCTCCCTCATTCAAAGAACCAGCAAATCCGGCACATGAAGCCGAGCACATCTACCCCCTCGTAGGGAGAGGATGGGATCCAGCATAGTACCGGGCACCAGTAATAAATGAAGTGCCCATCGATTCTATGTCAAGACTGCAGGCTTCCTATTCTGCATTCGCTTCTTTACTACAACAACCAGCAGCAAAGAAACGAACTTTTACTGTGAAAACAAGTTTTTTCTTACTTTTAAAACACACAGAATGGACATGTTGTTGCATGGCTGACTCCAACCCAAGTGCAGAAAGGTCATGCCCTGCTATCCTCCAATAGCTAATCTATATAAGTCCTTTCCTTTTATGACATCCTCTTCTTTGCTGCTGACGTCAGAAGTTAAGTATCCTCCTGCATCAGTGTACTTGCCATGCTTTATATTTACATAGTGTATGTTAAATACTTGGGTTGCAATTTTTTGTGGTCACCGTGTTTTGAAACAGTGGGCGGGTGTTTTTTTTGGGTGGGGGGGTTGCGTACGAGACCGTCACATGCAGGTGAACGGGCCTCGTGCTGCTTGCCCATTCCATGCCCTGGTCTCCAAATGGAGACTTTGCTGCTGTGTCATTGGTGCTTGAGCAGCGTATGACCGGAGCAGTGGAGCTCAAGGTCTATTTCCCTCAGAAGTGTTCCTCCCATTGTGTCCCGGCACCTTACCATTGCCCCTCTTCTTTGCAGAGGGGGCTGCGAGCCCCAGGGACTATCACGCCTGCTCAGCAGAACGCCTCTACGTAGGAGGAGGTTTTCCGGTCTTCCCACCTGTTTCAGTGCTCACCCCTGCTTAGGGGACCTGTCCAGCTGCGGCTCTAGAATCTGCTCGGTGCATTTTTCTGTTGCAGGTCCTCCAGCACGGTGCCTGTTGGCATGGGCTGTGTCCATGCCAGTATAGCAACCATCACGTTGTTGTATCCTCCTAGCTTGGAAAGAGTGGTCCTTTTAGGGGACTTAGTTGCACAGACTCTATGGCGGCCTCTAGAGGTTTGGAGGGCCATTAAAGCGCAAATTCAATGTTGTCTCAGATGAAGAATTCACAGAAGGGAGACAAAGCCAATGTGAGTGTGGGGGTTGAGAGTAATCATCACATGCAGGGTGCTGGGTTGACGTGGCCTATCCTACTTCTTGTTTGTTCAGACACTAGGGTCATTTAGGACACTATGGATAATGCCTTGCATTAAATCAATTCTACGTTAGTATAATTTTAAGATATATTAATAGATAGGATTGCGGATTTCCACCCTCATTCTAATTCAGAGTCTATACTCTCAGCCCAAATCCCTCTTATCGCCACTCGCCGCAAATGCACTCCCAAGACCAAATGTGTTAACGTTGATAGGGAAGAGGAGTCCAACTCCCTATTACATCCACTTTCACACTGCCCTGGATAAGGCACAAAGGCAAAAGATATATAAAGTATTTGCTCCTAAGGTTTTTGACAGGGCCACAAGAGGTAGAGCCCACTCCTCTGGTCGCTTCTTCCAGGGTTCATCCCGCCCTGTCCAATACGCATCCAGAGGTGCAAACAATTCCACCTCTGCTACAGGTGGTCAGACAGGATTCTTTCCCCAGAGCAAGAACTAATGGCCAGGACGTGCCAACAGAGGATTTGGACGATTATGATCAGCCACAGGTAAAACCATTCATTTTAAATGTTTCTTCCCGTAAAGCTTTAGGGGGGAGGTTGGCCAGGTTTCTTCCGGAATGGGAGTCTCTCATATCAATCTATGAGTTCTACAGACAGTAATGGGGTTCCACATAGAGATTTGGTCTCCCAGTGTCAGCTGGTTCCACCTATTCCACTCACTTTCGACAAGTGCACGCAAAAGTCAGTAGATTTAGAAATTCGAGATCTCGTCCCGCCGCATTCAAATCCTCAGCAAATATTTCTTGCCCCCAAACCAGAGGAGGGCTAGCATCCGGTCATAAATCTCAAGACACGGAGTGCTTTTGTGAATTCTCACCACTTAAAAATGAAGGGTATCCATCTCTTACGGGACACACTATTCCCTGCAGATTGGATGGTCAAGATAGACCTGAAGGACACTTATTTGGTTATTATGGTATTTTCCCCTCATCAGGAGTATCTCCAATTCATGGAAGAGTCGCAGACAGCAGTTTTTCTCTCTCCCAATCAGTCTCTCCTCAGCTCCTTTGTGTTTCACCAAGATGTTGACACCGATAATGGCTCATCTCATATCCATTGGGGTGAGGACCATCGTGTATCTGGATGACATGCTCTTGTTAGCCCAGAATTTCAACACTCTTCAGAGACATCTAGCAATGATGGTTTCCCTGTTACAGAGATTGAGGTGTGTCATAAATGTAAAGAAGTCCATCTTCCACCCTACATAATGTATCTAGTTTCTGGGCTTCAATATCGATTCAATGCAGTGCATCCTAATGCTCCCAGAAAGCAGAATGTCCAAGATACGGAAGGAATTCCATCTTCTATTCGCAAATGAGACATTCTCCCTCAGACAGTTTGCAAGAGTAGTGGGAGTGCTGTCAGCATCTATTCAGGTCATATTCCCAGCCCCGCTTCATTACAGGGCTTTACTGCGTCTAAAGCCAGACATCTATGCATGCAAATCAATTTTTGGTCCATTTCCAGATGTTGTCTTGGAATCAGACGGCAGAAGATTGGGCTGGGGTGCCAGGATAGGTGAGATTTCCACTGGAGGGAAACGGTAACATCAGGGGAAGAGTCTTCATACACCAGCCTGGAGATGTTAGCAGGGTCCTTTGCGTTGAAAAGATTAACCAATGAATAGGGGAATACTTGCATCCTTCTGCAGATGGACAATGTCTCCGCAGTTCAGTATATCAGTCACCTGGGAGGATCTCCTTCCAAGGGCCCAGCGGATCTAGGAAGGGAGTTATGACACCACTGAGTGGATAGTAATATAGATCTGCAAGCGGAATACCTTCCAGGTTGGAGCAATTCAGTGGCGGATTGGAACTCCCGGCATCTCCTGTACAGGAGAGATTGGATGTTGGACAGAAACATATTTTCTGGAATTCTCAGACTCTGGGGTCCCACAGACCTTTTTGCTTCCAGGCTCAATTGTAAGGTGCCCAGGTGTCAAGGCGAAGTCCGTCCCAACGCAGAAGTAGCAGGAACTCCTACCTCCCCTTGACGGTCTTGGCGCCTGGATTAGTTGAAACACAGGTCACCGCGACCCCCACGGGGAAAGAGGGTTAGGATCCACGGATTGGATGGGTTTCGGGATTGTAGGGTAACCGGATTGAGGGTTAGGGAGAGGTTATGGATAGGGAAGGGGTTTTTTGGGGTTGAGTTGCTCCCAGACTCTGACCTTCTGAGTCTGAACTATCTTTCACTTGCGTAGTTGCTTTTAAACGTTTGGGCTTTCATTCAGTCATGCATTCTTATCTCATGCATGCATTACCCCTCAGACTGGAACCCAACACTCTGTTTACCTCATTCACAAGTTTGCTCCAGCCTTGGGTTTCTATAAACACAACATTCTAATCTGGCTTCAATATTCAGTTTCAACTTGACATTAATGTTTGCCCCTTTACATATCACCACAAGATCTAAAACATAAATTCTAACACAATTCTTTGATCACGTTAATGCACTTAGCTCTAGTTTTCCAGTGCGCTTCTTCCGCCCGCCGGCTCCGCAGACTGTGTGTTGCGAAAAAATCAGATCGCTGAAGATGGCGGTAAACTCCTGACAAAAAAGGAGAAAGTTAGCTTTGCCCTCTCACGCCTTTTGGCATTTCACAAGTACTCGCAACAGCGAATACGGCATTGAATGGCCCGCAACAGGCGAGCATAACGTTACGTTTGCACCCGCAACTGGCGAATGCACATCACATAAAGATTTAGTGGGTTAATAGTTAGTTCGCGAACTTTCGCGTATCTTCCCCGAAGTTTATAAAGACTTCCTAAATGTCACTGGTAAGCGGAGTCTCTTTCCAGTTTTAATTTCCCTCTGGTTAGCTTTTAAAAGGAAGGCAGTGTACTTATCTTTGGCATCGCGGGGCCTGAAGATGTATCCGGCAGCGAGGGCGGCCCCGCGAGAAGCTACGCTGGAGCTCCGTCAGATGCGTCCTCTCGGCAGCAGAGTCGAGCACGGACAAGCTTTCCGGGATCGCGCATGCGCGATAGCTCCCTCGTGCATGCGCGTTGCGTCGGGCGTTGTCCTGGGCGTTTCCTGGGCTGCCGGAGCTGTAGTTTTAGGCCCGGGGCTGCTGGGAAGCGTAGTCTTCCATTGGTTCTGCCTCCTGCACACCTTTTACCCCCACACCATGTACATCTGCACTGGGGACAAAGGTGACAGCGACTCAGAGACGTTCCTCCCACAACCACTGCAACCACCCTGCCTTTGTTTTGACCTTTGGGGCGTAATGTGGGCCGTGGGTTTATGACAGTACATCCCCTCCCCGCAGAAGGGCCAGGTTTTGTGGGATGATTGTGATGAAATAAGCGTATTAACCTAGGGGCATGCACATTGGTGGCAGGTTCCCAGGACCTATCCTCAGGGCCGAACCCCACCCAATCAACCAGGTAATGTAACCTACCCCCCCTCACTTGTGAGTTTAGTATGGCCTTAACTTCGTACTCTGGGTACCCTTCTATGAAAACAGGTGGATGCCTTTCCATGCGCGTATGGGGCTTTGCTGGTTTTAGGAGCGCTACGTGAAATACAGGGTGAACCCTCATATAGTCTGGAAGATGAAGTCGCATTGCTACTGGGTTGACCACTTGTGTGATGCGAAATGGGCCTATGAAACGGGGCTTCAATTTCCGGGAACCTGGGAGATGCAAATGTCGCGTTGAGAGCCAGACTTTATCTCCCACTTGATATTTCGGGTTAGCACGGCGCTTTCTGTCAGCGTACTTTTTGGTTGTGTTCTTGGCTATGATTAGGTTCTGTCGGGCCTTTTTCCAGATTTGTCTTAACTGAGCCACTTTGGTTTGTACTGATGGCAATGCATCCGGAGTTCGTTCTCCACTTGGCTGCACAAATGGGTTGTATCCGTAGGTCATGAAAAAAGGAGAATATCCTGTGGAGGCATGCTGAGAGTTGTTATAGGCTAGTTCTGCTAACCACAAGAGTTCAACCCAACCCCCTTCAGCTCCATGTGTAAAACAACGAAGGTACTGTTCTATCGTCTGATTCAGTCGCTCTGTCTGTCCGTCGGTCTCGGGATGGTAACTACTCGACATCTGCAATTGTATTCCTATTTTCTTACAGAAATGCCTCCAGAACTTGGACGTAAACTGCGATCCTCTGTCAGAGACTATGTGTTGTGGCACTCCGTGCAGGCGAACAACATGTTGTAGGAAAAGATTTGCAAATTCTTCCGCCGTCGGCAGGCCGCAACTGGGTATGAAGTGGGCAAGTTTAGTAAATGAATCTATTACCACTAATATCGTGGTTTGACCTTGATCCGGGGGCAGTTCTACAATAAAGTCCAACGATACTGTATGCCACGGCTGCGAGGGAGTGGGTAAAGGTCTTAACAGTCCTGCTGGTTTCTTGTGATCCGTTTTATTGCGAGCACATATTTTGCAAATCGCCACATATTCTCGCACATCTATATGTAGGTTGGGCCACCAATAGTGCCGTTGAAGTAGTTCTTGTGTTTTGTTCGTCCCCGGGTGACCTGCCAGTGGAGAGTCATGGCACCATTTGAGGGCTTGAACCTGTAGACTCTTAGTCGGCAAATATACTGCTTTGCCTTGGAACGGTATACCTTCCTGTAAAGAACGTTTTAGCTGTGGATCTTCCCATTGGAGTAACTCTTTTGCTGTCATGGCATTTCCCACCTGTTCCAACAAGGTATTGGTTACACTCCCTACGATCTTGGTGGAAGGCACAATGGGTTTTGCCGCTTCATCAGGTCTAGGAGAAACTGGTAATTCCGGATATCTGGAAAGTATGTCTGCTTTCTTGTTCTCCTGTCCGGGTCGGTATGTTACCACGAAATCAAAGTCCGCAAAATACATCCCCCATCGTAATTGTCGTGGGGTGAGAGTTCGTGCCGACTTTAAGAACTGGAGATTGCGGTGATCCGTCAGCACCGTTATGGTGTGTCTCGCTCCCAGCAGATAGTTCCTCCATTCTGCAAAAGCCGCCTTTATAGCTAGCAGCTCGCGGTCTGCAATAGTGTAATTTTGCTCTGCAGGGTTAAGTTTTCTTGAGTAATAAGCCACTGGGTGTAAATGCTCTGATTGGTCTCGTTGTGATAATATCGCTCCCAGTGCATAACTAGAAGCGTCAGTTTCCACCAGAAATGGTAACGTTGGATCCGGGTGTAACAGAACGGGGGCTGCAGTGAACGCCTCCTTTAATAACTTGAAACTGTGTTCTGCCTCAGAATCCCACACAAACTTTTTTCCTTTCTTGAGTAGCCGGGTAATGGATAGGCATTTCTCCGCAAACCCATGGATGAACCTTCGGTAGAAGTTTGCAAATCCTAGTACTGACTGTAGTTCCTTGACATTCTGTGGGGCTGGCCAATCCAGAATTGCCTGTACCTTATGCGTATCCATTTTTACGCCTTCGGGAGAGAGTATAAAGCCCAGGAATTCCACTGTGGTACAATGAAATGTACATTTTTCTAATTTGGCGAACAGATGGTGTTCTCGCAAACGTTGTAGAACGGATCTGACTTGCTGCATATGTTCGTCCTTGTTCCGGGAGTAAATCAGTATGTCGTCGATATAAACAACGACAAAAATGTCTAGGAAACCACGGAGAACCTCATCCAAGAAGTGTTGGAAGGCGGCGGGTGCGTTACAGAGGCGGAATGGCATGACCTGGTACTCATACAGTCCAAATTTCATTCTGAAGGCGGTCTTCCATTCGTCCCCCTCACGCACCCACACCAGGTGGTAAGCACCTCGTAAGTCCAACTTGGTATAAATTGTGGCTCCTCGTACTTGATCCAGCAGGACCGGTATCAACGGTAGGGGGTATCGATTTTTGATTGTAATGCGGTTTATCGCACGATAGTCGATACACATCCTGAGATCTCCAGTTTTCTTTGGAACGAAGAATAATGGTGAAGAAACGGGAGAAGTGGAGTGACGAATAAACCCATTCTGGAGATTAGTGTCTATATATTCTTTGAGATGTTGGTTCTCAGATTCCGTCAAGGCATAAATCCGGCTGCACGGCAGGGCGGGCCCTGGTTCCAGATCTATCCTACAGTCAAACGACCTGTGTGGTGGTCATGTTTCTGCCGCCTTTTTGCTAAAAACATCCTGAAAATCTTGATATTCTTGCGGGAACCCCACTAGCGGCTCTCCTTTGCTTTCTTGTGTGGCCCCTAGAACCTGCACCATATGTCCCAATTCTTTAGTGCACTGAGTCCTGCAAAGACTAGAAGAGAAACAAACTGTTCCGCGTGCCCAGTCGATTGCCGGGTTATGTAGCGCCAGCCAAGGCAGCCCCAGGATGAAGCCAAACTGGGGGGCGGCGATAATATCGAATTGAATGCGCTCTTTATGACCTTGGATATTCAAAATCATCTCCCCCGTTTGCTATGTCACTGGTCCAGATGTCAACGGAGATCCCTCGACTGATCGAACCTCCTCATGTATGTTCTTAGTGGCCACTGGTAAACCCAATTTAGCAGCATAATCGGAATCCACAAAGTTACCAGTTGCTCCTGAATCCACCATTAAAGTGATGGCCTGATCCCTTTGGCGTGTCTGAAGAATTCCAGTAACGGTAACATGGGCTTTGTGTACCTGTGTCACATTACCCAATAAATGCTTGGGGGTGCTGTGATGATTTTGGCTCGGCAGATCCCCCCTCCTTACTGCGAGCGTTGGCGTTTCCTGACGAAGTGGTATTCTTTGGCTTAGCCCCACATTCTTTCACGAAGTGTCCGGTCTTGCCACAGTACATACACAGCTTTTCTCTTCTGCGTTTCTCTCTTTCTTCTTTGGTAATCGGACCTCGAATTGTCCCGATTTGCATGGGTTCAATTTCCGAAGTCTTCTCTGTTGCTTTGCCCGAACCAGATGCAGCTCTTGGGTAATCCAATCTTGTTGGATACTGTTTTGCCTCCCATTTACGTCTGTCTTGCCCCCTTTCCCCTTGCCTGTGATCTAAGCGTAGGGCTAACTCTATCATTCCTGTGCAGGTGGTTGGTTGCGAGTCCACTTGCACTATAAGGTCTTTCAACTCCTCCCTAAGGCCTTGATAAAAAAGGGCCAGTCTTTTTTCATGGGGCCACTCTGCTTCAACCACTAATCTGTTGAACGTTGTCACATACCAAATGAGTTCTCTACTTCCCTGCCGCAAGGTAAGTAACTCCCGATCCTGGATCAAGGAGGCCGCCTTCCTATCAAACATTTTACCGAACTCCACCTGAAATTCACCCCAATCATATAGCAAAGCATCGTCCTTCTGTCCTAGGGGGGTAGCCCATGCCGCAGCATCCCCCGTGAGGTAAGAAATCACGAAGGCTGTGCGGGACTGGGCCGAACGAAAGATTGATGACTTGGTTAGGAAATGCAACTGGCATTGAGTCATAAATATGGAGAACTATTGTGGGTCTCCCCCGTACCTTTCCGGGGTGGCTAAGGGCATGGGCGGCTCTGTGGTCACTTGAACCTGCACCGGGGTAGGAGGGGGCCCATCTGGTAGGGGTCTACCTTGTGCTGTGAGTTCTTGCACACGCTGAGCTAGCGTTGCATAATCCTGCCTTGTAGCATCTAAAGCATCTTTTAGTTCATGTAGGACGCGAGCTATATCTTCCATGGTTCCGGAGTTCGTGCTACTTGGGCGTTTAAAAATATGTGGGTCCGTGCTTCTGACAAGGCGAAGTCCGTCCCAACGCAGAAGTAGCAGGAACTCCTACCTCCCCTTGACGGTCTTGGTGCCTGGATTAGTTGAAACACAGGTCACCGCGACCCCCACGGGGAAAGAGGGTTAGGATCCACGGATTGGATGGGTTTCGGGATTGTAGGGTAACCGGATTGAGGGTTAGGGAGAGGTTATGGATAGGGAAGGGGTTTTTTGGGGTTGAGTTGCTCCCAGACTCTGACCTTCTGAGTCTGAACTATCTTTCACTTGGGTAGTTGCTTTTAAATGTTTGGGCTTTCATTCAGTCATGCATTCTTATCTCATGCATGCATTACCCCTCAGACTGGAACCCAACACTCTGTTTACCTCATTCACAAGTTTGCTCCAGCCTTGGGTTTCTATAAACACAACATTCTAATCTGGCTTCAATATTCAGTTTCAACTTGACATTAATGTTTGCCCCTTTACATATCACCACAAGATCTAAAACATAAATTCTAACACAATTCTTTGATCACGTTAATGCACTTAGCTCTAGTTTTCCAGTGCGCTTCTTCCGCCCACCGGCTCCGCAGACTGTGTGTTGCGAAAAAATCAGATCGCTGAAGATGGCGGTAAACTCCTGACAAACAAGGAGAAAGTTAGCTTTGCTCTCTCACGCCTTTTGGCATTTCACAAGTACTCGCAACAGCGAATACGGCATTGAATGGCCTGCAACAGGCGAGCATAACATTACGTTTGCACCCGCAACTGGCGAATGCACATCACATGCAGATTTAGTGGGTTAATAGTTAGTTCGCGAACTTTCGCGTATCTTCCCCGAAGTTTATAAAGACTTCCTAAATGTCACTGGTAAGCGGAGTCTCTTTCCAGTTTTAATTTCCCTCTGGTTAGCTTTTAAAAGGAAGGCAGTGTACTTATCTTTGGCATCGCGGGGCCTGAAGATGTATCCGGCAGCGAGGGCGGCCCCGCGAGAAGCTACGCTGGAGCTCCGTCAGATCCGTCCTCTCGGCAGCAGAGTCGAGCACGGACAAGCTTTCCGGGATCGCGCATGCGCGATAGCTCCCTCGCGCATGCGCGTTGCGTCGGGCGTTGTCCTGGGCGTTTCCTGGGCTGCCGGAGCTGTAGTTTTAGGCCCGGGGCTGCTGGGAAGCGTAGTCTTCCATTGGTTCTGCCTCCTGCACACCTTTTACCCCCACACCATGTACATCTGCACTGGGGACAAAGGTGACAGCGACTCAGAGACGTTCCTCCCACAACCCCTGCAACCACCCTGCCTTTGTTTTGACCTTTGGGGCGTAATGTGGGCCGTGGGTTTATGACACCAGGTTCTTTAGTTGGAGATCGGACCGGTCGCATTAGGAATGGATACGTTCCTACAGGATTGATCAGGGAGGACAGTGTATGCTTTCTGCTTTCCAGGGCTTAATTTGCAAAAATGTAAGTGCCAGGGCCCAAATATTCCTAGCATGCCTGTGATACATTGGTTACCAGAACAAAGGTAATCTCCCAAAATGTTTTGTTAAGGGGGATCAATTTCTCAAAATGGGAGAACAAACAATAGACTAGCTATACAAAGGTGAGAAACAGATTACCCCTCTCTATGCCAGTAGGGATCAGGCTTGGTGATGTTCTGTATTATACCAGAAATTAGTACATATATCATTTGGTTAACACACACTCTTATTTACCTTGTGCTACACCAATGCTAACACCACATTTCTCTATTATAGAACCATCTATCTATTAACCACTCTTATATTCAATTATCAGTACAAAATTGTATTAGATGTAAAAAAACATGTATGCAATAAAACCAATACATAATATTCTCAACACATTCCTAAAAAACAGTATCATCTGTGAAGGGGTTAGTTAAGTAAATGAAACAAACGACATCCAACTTGTAGATGTTTATCCTGAGACTTCAGTTGCTCATAAGTCTTTTGTCAGTTGTTGACATGTTTCGGCCCTAAGGGGATATTGGACACTATCTCTAGTGCCTGTTCAACCATTAATTTCCGCGGCCTTCTTCAGGACAGACAATTTCTTCGATGAAGTAATAAAACTTTCATATACCCCATAACAGGTTTGGCAATATATCCAGTACAGGCATGAGCACAATGACGGCTCAATTGTAGCCGGTAAAGTTGTTAAAACAGCACATCGTTATTAATCTGGGTCTGGGAAAATACGTGCTGGGGCTTAAAAAAAAGTGCCAGGGCTAAAAAAAAAGTGCCAGGTCAAAGCCATGCCAAACACCCCACAAATTAAGCACGGATGCGATCCCCCTTTTACAATAATAACAATAAATGTTTTCAAATAAAGCCTTGCTTGCCCTACTCTACCGAGGAATTCCCTACCTAGTGCAAGGACTAAGGGAGCAATCTCTAGCAGGAGTAAACTGGCCCTCACTCTAGACAACAAACCTTCAAAGAAAAGTATACAGCAACATAAGATAATAAATAATATTGAACAATATCTGGATGACCTTCACCTGTCCTGGGCAATTGCCCTTTTCTCTAGGTGTTAAAGACAGCTTCAAAATGCTCAAAGGAAAAGAAAAGTATTGAACCAGTTCTTATCAGTTCCAAGTCGAAACAAAAGTTCATCAAACAAAAATCCACTGCTAACAATTCTCTGATTTTGGTTGAAAAGATCCCCTTCCAATTTTAGCAAAGAAAATACCACCAATGCTAATCCTGGTTGTCTTCTCTTTCAAAAGAATGGCTATTAGTTACTTTCAGAACTTCTTAGTCTACAATGTTACAAATGTTTTAAACTCGGTAGTACATTTGGTATATTTGTCAGGATGCTTCTCTTTGGGTTGCTGATTTGCTTTCAACAACCACTCTTCTGCGATTGTTACCATGAGAACCACGTTTGACCCATAGTATGCCACTACTTCAAAACACTCCAATGTGACATCCACTGACAACTTTGTATACTACCACAGTTCAGGTACTTTGTACTTCTTAATTATCAAGCAAAGTCTGGCAAGACACTTCGACTTCTTTAGATAGGCAAAGCACTCTTTCCTTCTATTACTTTCTAAAAGGGGGCCGCCTCTTTGCCTCTTCCGTCTGTCTGACTGCCACAAAGGATAACCTACCTCTGCCCACAAGTCTGATTTCCTTTTAGCTTCAGCAGTCTTCAGCATTACAGGTTAACTTCTGTAAATTCTTTACAAGCACCCAGCAACCCTTTCCCAGCTTTCTCACACCTTTTTTGCCCAAGTAGTTACCCATAAGCCGTAGTGCCACTCTTTCAGCTTCAGGTATTAATGCCACATTTATCTCTGAGGCCACTGGACTGGTTACAACTCCACAGACTAGGTGGATGGGTTTCAACAAGAATGATTTCACTATGAAAAGGAATAGCCCCTTGGCGTGGGTAATGTTTGTTCTTCTCTTCAGTATTACCACTTCTCGGAAAATTCACAGTGAAAATTTAATTAGGCACACACAACCACTCTTTAGGGTAGATTTTTAAACTTAAAATGATGATTATAATTGTATTCCTGTGTGGTATCAAGGTGGCAACTTCCGACTTCCTCTGGGAATCACAATTGATCACAGGTGACCTCTCTTTCTTGTAGTTTTCACTTCCTATTACTTGTAACTCTTGTAAGATGTCAGGGTTATACTTTTGGAATGGATTTTACAAGCATTTCTTCTTCACAATTAAGGACACGTGACCACTCCGGTAATTAAAAAGAGAGTTCAACAATGTATGTAATTGTTTTGTACCAACAAATACCCCATACACGTGTTTCAGCCTTGTTGGGCCTCATCAGTGAGGTGGAGCTGTGCCTCTCTAAGCACAGTGAGCAGGGAGTCCACGTCTGGGTTCCCCCAGGTAATTCAGGGTGACCAACCCCAATTTCCTTGCAAAAAATGTTCAGAAAAGGTAGCAGGCACCCCTCTCCAGAAAGAACATGGCATGATAACCTGTTCTGTGGTTTTTCCCACTTTGAGAGTTTAATTAAAGTTAGTGGCAGTAGAATATTTGCTAAATTGAAGCAGATAGATATGGGTGAAATTGAATTGTGGTTTCGCCAGCTTTCTAATGCTGTGGCAGTTCCTAAAATGACTTGGAAAATATGATAAAGCGATAAGAGACAAAAAGAGACAAATGTGGGGGGGAAGTACGTCAGATTATGAAATGTGGAAGCGACTATCATATTGTTGTCATTCTAGTGAAGAAAATCAAAAATAAGTATAGAAACTGGGTGCGTTGGTGGCAGTCCTCATGCAGAAGTGTTAGCTGGCAGAGCATGCTGGCAGCATTGAACTCAAGGGATACCAGGAGCCTATGGAGCCTATTGAATGAGGCTAAGGGCAATAGAAACATTAAGATACCGAACCCAGTGAATGAGACACAATGGTTAGAATATTTGGAAATAGAACCATCAAATTGATTCATAATGAATGATCCTATTAAAAAGCCTGCCAATTATGTAACCAATATATAGATCGAACATAGTGAAATACTGTATACGATTGGAAAACTAAAAGCCTATAAATCACCAGGTTCTGATGGCCTCGCCAGTATTGTTTTGAAAAATGATCCCGAGATCTGGGCTACTATACTCGGGATATTGTATGATAAGGTACTGACAGCTGGGCACATTCCCAAATCATGGAGAGCAGCTGGCTGTGTTGATACCTGCCCAAAAAAAGGGTGATTGAATGTCACCTTGTATTCATAGATTACTATCAACGACGTATAACCCATTTGCATAATTTATCCTTGGAGAATTACAGAGGTGGGTTTACAAAGCAGGTATCCTTGATAGGTTTCAGACAGGCTTTAGGCCTGGCTCAACTATCACACATAGGCTAATGTTAATGGATATGTTGACGGAGAGGGCAACAATTTAATCTGGGATATATGCGCTCTTTGTTGATTTCCAGTAAACATTCAATACTGTTTGTAGGTCAAGGATATGGGTAAAAGTGGAGCAGTTAGGCTGCCCTGAGTATATTCTGCATTTCCTCAGACTGTATCATGAGGATAATACAGTTCGGGTAAGTTGGATGGGGAGGGGTCACTAACGCGGCCAATGTCTATTATCAGAGGGGTAAAACAGGGATGCATATTGGCCACTCTACTATTTAACCTATATCTGACTGATCTCCCTCAGTGCCTGGCTAAGGTGGCTGGATGCCCCCCTATGATTGACACTCGTCATATGATTTGCTTAGCCTAGGCAGATGATCTCGTGATAATGGATCACATGTTTACGGGTCTAACAAAATCCATAAAAGAATTGTGGGGGTACGCAGAGAGAAATAATCTACTGATAAAGAGGAATAAACCCCAGTTGTTTCTGTTTACAAACAATAAGGTTAGAAGACCCATATTTATGATAATGGATTATGAGATAAAATATGTAGATTGTTACCGATATCTGGGTGTGGAGATGGAGGGGTGTAAAGGAAGTACCAGTGGTAGAAAAGTACCACAGTTAATGTCACTTATAGTGAAAGTCTCAGGGCAGACAACGGCTTTTACTTTGGATGGAACAATGTGTCTATTTAAACAGTGCTTCTGCCCTGCGATCCTATATGGGTTGGAGTGCATTTACATTTTTGATCTAACCTGGCTGAGGAAAATTGAGAGCTGTTTCTGGAGAAAGTTGCTGGGACAGCCTAATTGTGTTTCCAAGCAGATACTGAAACTAGAATTAGGGGTCATCTCTATGGGGACCATGGTCTTAAACAAGAGGCGGTTACATTATATTAAGGCGATGACAAATACAAAATGCTTACTATTACAAACCTTGGATCTGGAAATGCAACAAAGGGGAACTGCGAAGATTAAAAGTTCTGTTTTGGCAATGTTTGAAAAAATTGGTTGGTGTCCAAACTGGGATGAGGATTACTTTGTATTGAAAAACACATTTGAACAAAATATTGAACAATGGGACTGGTGTACTAATCTTTCCCATCTTGAAAAGTTAAAATCCTATACCCGTGTATTGCATATGACATATATTTATGAGAAACCACAACCTTATATGATTTTATGTCCTTCCCCAAAATTGCGCTGTTTTATACTATTATTACGGATACATTGATTGCCTGTTCCGTAGGTAACAGGTCCCGCACTAAAAATATTATTGGAAAATAGGCACTTCCGCAAAGGTATGTAGGAAGAGGGGATTATTGGAATCTGCTAGGCATGTGTTGACCCAATGTTCTTGTCTAGGACCAGTTATTATGTCCCACCTTCGTGTATGTTCATAACTTGGAGACAGTAAAAAGTGCAGCTTTTTGGAGGATTTGTATGAAAACTAAACTGAAGAGCCTGCACTTAGCACTTCATAGGATTTGGCTGATTGTGATGATGAAATTGAATGTGAATAATCTGAAATCTAATTAAATGAAATAATGCCTTTTATCTAAATGTTAATTTAATCTCTATTTTACTATTGTTTGTATATATATTTATATATAAACATTGCCTGTGTCACACTGACATATTGATGTCCGGTTGCATTTTGCAACTTTGCACACATAGATGCTGCTATCATGTCCTTGCCTATTTGCACATGTTTATGCTGCTATTTTTTGTGTGCACTTGCACTTTATCCTAACCATTGATCGTGCCATATTGACATATTGATGTCCGGGTATAAGCCACACACACAAGCTGTTTTATTCCAACATGGGGTTGGGAAACGGTCGCCTATTGTTTTTATCTATTGTCATTTATGCATTTCTATTCTTTCATTGTGTGCAGTATTTTCACTCCACCAATTGTATGCATATCATGATTATGGGTTTTTCGTTCTGAACTTGCAAACTAAATTGGACTTTACAGTGGAACTGTGGGTGTACCTGGTGTGGACTTGTGGTACAGACCATACAATTTTGGGTCTTTTACAATTTTTATGCCACTGTGTCCTTTTTGTGCACTACGCACTGCATAGACACTTTAACCTATTGCCCCCTTCTCATTGGGATTCGCCTTGGCTCCCATTGCCGGCCACTGCTGCCTTCCATTCCAACATGGCTGCCATCCTTTCCATCCCTCCATGCACGTTCACAGTTCCACTGACATGGCAATAGGACTACACCTTTCAGTTATGAGTGTGCTCTGGTCCGTCTTTCCTTCACGTGATCAAGCGCTCAGTTGAGTGTGAAATGCGTTGTGTGCGGGCCGTGCCTTCGGGCGTCCTGCCTCTGTTTTTGCTGCTGCCATCCGGCCGTGTTTTTATATATTGTTTGTACTACCTATTAAATTTATGACCATTCCTACGTTGTGAGCTGCGCAATTTTTTTTTCTCCACTCTGGTTTTCCTATTTTGCCCGCGGGGAATGCGGTTCCCCTTTCCTCTTTGTCTTTTTGATATATATATATACATATATTTTACTAGAGTCGTTACTCCGCCTGGCCTCTCCAGCTGGACTGTACACATATATATTTTTGTGTAGTTTTTTCATTATCGCAGCCATAGCATGACAGACATGCAGGACGCCTGGGTGGCAGCCCGGCTACTTCAAGCTAAGGATTTATTCTCTGAACAACAGGAACCTGCAGCCGTATTGCCCACTAGTGGGGCTAATAAAAAGGCCAATATTAACAATAGCAGGGAAGTGACTTTACTGAAGGAATTTGAGAAGCTTCGAAGAAGGGAAATATCCAAGTGGTGGGAGGAGCATTCCCTTCAAAATTATTTGGATATTGGCAGAATATCACGTGGTCTATGTATTATGACCACTCCGTCTTTCGAGGACCAAGATCCACTGATGCTTCAGGAATGGGGTGAAGCGAGTAAGGACTGTTCTGCCAAATTTTTGAACATTTTGGTAAAATATGCCAAACTGGACCGTGAACAAGCACTTAAAGACTTGGGCAAAACGGAGTCTGAACTTACCAAAGTTCCTATAACGGAGGAAGGCAAACAATTACGTGCCAAAATCGATGAAGTGTTAATTGTTTATGAAGATGACATTAAACAACGAAAACATAGAAAATTCCTCAGAGATAAAACAGACTATGAGATGGGTCGTGTGTTTACCTTTGCTAAACGTTTTGATTCCCTCCGTAAAACTAATGGCATACAACCAGCATCTACTAGGCCTGCAGATCCAGTTGCTGTTACATCAGAGTCTGACATTTCTGCATCTGAGACCGACGAGCCTATACCTAAAATGAATTTTTTAGAGGAAATGCGACTGCTGTGCCAGGATGGGAAGAGGACAGAAAACAAGGGCAGGAAAGCCATCCGCCGAGGCCGACGTGGGAACCGGTCTAAACGGGCAGCAACAGGGCAGGTCAACGCGCTCTGGGGCCAAAAATCAATAATGGACAATATGCAGAGTTGCCAGATCATCAACCTTTCGTCCCATGTCCTTACCAAACCTCAGACCTCGCTCTTGTCTTTAGGTCTGAATTTCTGTCCCACCGTGAATTATGACTATGTACAAGCATGCATCGATTTTGATGAATTTCTGCGCAAAATCAAGCTTAAGAAATTCTTTGCCAATACTGATATTACTGCCAAGCATTCAACACCACGTACTGGAGGCACTGATCTTCTTATCTCAGATATTCCATCACTCATGGATCTGGCATGCCTTGATGATGACAAATTTGATTCTACTAATTTTGATTTTTTGGACTTTGACATCAATCCCAATTGGGATATGCACACCAAGCTTAAAAATAAATCTAGATTCAACCCACGATTCCCAGTAGGGGGTTGTATCGAGGCATTCCATGACCTCTGTGTGAATGATTTGCGAAGACTCCACCAAAAAACAAGCACTACCAAGCAGAACCATACCATGGCCCAGCGCATGGCCATTGGTGAACTCCAGCAGTTGTCTAATATTGTCATTAAACCAGCAGATAAGGGTTCTAATATTGTCATTCAGGACCGTACAAAATATGTCACAGAGGCAAATAAACAACTACATGACCGTCTGTGCTACACTAAGTTGTCAAAGGACCCCTTTGAAGAAATAAGGACAGATCTGATTACTCTATGTACCAAGTGGGCAAGTGAAGGCTTATTGGAGGATGATATGATTAAATTCCTCACTCCGGCATGCTATACTATACCCACGATTTACTTTCTCGCTAAAACACATAAATGCCTTACTCATCCCCCAGGCAGGACTATTGTTACTCTGTGTGGCTCACTTTTGGAACATCTGGCCCAATTTATCGACAAAACACTTCTTCCATTCGTATCAGTGTTACCATCCTACCTGAGGGATATTAAGGATTTTCTACAACATGTGACAAATACACCTTGGGAGGAAGGTCTGCTTTTGGCCATATTAGATGTAGTTTCTTTATACACGTCTATCAGTCACACGGTTGGGATTAATGCATGCAAATATTATCTGGACACTCGCTCCCTTAATTATTTTGGGCACAGCTCTATGATTTTGGATATGCTTTTGTTCTGCCGGCATAATAACATTTTTTTGTTTGAGGGTTCCTTTTTTCGACAAGTGAGGGGGACTGCTATGGGAAGCACCTTTGCACCATCGTATGCTAATCTCACGATGGGGTGGTGGGAGGCTACTTTTCTGTCAGATTTATTGCTATCTTCTTTTCCAACACAGATTGTCTCTTGGTGGTGGTATATCGATGATGTTTTTATTATTTGGAAAGGTTTGGAAAGTGATTGGTTGTTGTTTGTTAAAAGCATCAAGAGTAATCAGGCCAATCTTGCCTTTACAGAATGTCATAGTCGGTCTGAGATTGTGTATCTTGATGTCATTGTAATGATGGATAACTCAGGTCTTCACACGGCGCTTCATAAGAAACCGACTAACATTGGCCTACCCCTTCATGCCAACAGCTGTCACCCGGTATCATGCAAAAAGTCCATTCCATACAGTGAATTTATTCGATATCGCCGTAATTGCTCAAGCACTGCCAGCTTTGATCATCACTGTGCATTGACAGCTAGGGATTTTTTGAAACAAGGGTACGATAGGAGAACTATTGAAATGGCCTATCTTCGAGCGCGTGGCATGTCCAGAGACAAACTGCTCTATGATACTAATTCTAAAAATATTGCCAAAGATGACCCCAGATTCATCATCTCATTTGACACTGCCTCCAACAACATACGTAAAATCATTGAAAAACACTGGTGTGTCCTCACCTTAAACAACGATTTGAGGCCTATTCTGGCCAAACGCCCGACTTTGACATACCAACGTGTACCGTCCCTTAGAGATAAACTTGTGTCCAGCTTTCTACTTCCTGCTGGCAAGAATCAGTCCTCTACCACTTGGCTTCCAGTTTCTCCATTGGGGTTCACCAAATGTATGAAGTGCAAAGCATGTGCCCATGCCACAGCACAGAAATCATTTGTTCATCCAGTCACGAAAACCCAGCAAAAAATCAAATTTGCTATTAATTGTGACACGACATTTGTCGTGTATGTACTTTCATGCCCTTGCTCGAGATGGTATGTCGGAAGTACAACATGTAAACTGAAGCTTAGAATCTTGCAACATCTGAGAGCTATTAAGAACTCTGACCCGTCGTACCCAATGGCCAAGCACTTTAAATCTGAACATGATAACAATTTGAAAATGTTAACTTTCTTTGCAGTGGCACATGTACCTCCACATCCTAGGGGAGGTGACCGTGTGTTAAAATTGAGACAGCTCGAAATCAGATTTATCCTGGATTTCGATACAAAGCATCCCAAAGGACATAATGTTGATGAGGAGATGTACACTTTCTTGGGCACTTGACATTCTGATTTTTGATTCTCGTTTACTTGATTATGTGCTCCCCATACATTCATGTGATTTTCCTTTTGCCACCTTGGTCCTGATTTCCCTTCTCCGTGGTTTTTTGTTCCTTCCTTTGTATGTTCACTTTGGACTTTGTTCCTGTGTTTTTGGAAGGGGGGCCTTCCCAGTTTGGACTGATTAGTCTATATATATTTTTTATCCCTTTCCTTATCTTTATTTAATTAATGATTTAGCTTTATTTTCTTGCATATTTGGGGAGTGGTACATATCATGTTATGTTTTCCTCACTTTGAGGCTCATATGCAGTTTTCCTTGTATCTGTGATTTTTGCTCATGCTTGCACACCGGTTTCGCCAGCCTTATTTCGTAGTCTATTTTCGTGAGGTCATTTGGGGCCTTTATCAGAAAAAAACTGCTTGTCCGTGGACATTTTTGTTAATGGTATTATTACATGTTAGCTTGCTGCTTTCGCACTTGCACTTTAGTACAGCCTCATTATTTTGAGGCTGGATAGACACACTGCTGTCTGGCTGCTATCTATGCACTTTAGCTGGGTAACCCCTCTGCACTTGCACTTTTGAACATTTGGTGTCTTATTAGTCATTTTTATTGACCACCACGGCTGAAACTCTGGCTGGCTTCTCCGTGTTGCATGAATGGGAATAGTTCAACTGGGGATTAATAAGAGGAGGTTTTATTATTATCTCTGCGGTTTTAATATCTATATTGTGGCTCAGATCTTATCAATTATTTGTTTCAATGGTTTTAACTTTGAATAATTGTGATTCTTACACCATTGAATCATTAATATGGGGGAGTGGGTTGTTTTATATGTATGTATATTGTCATGGATGCACATTTTGCTAATTCTGTGATCACTTTTGTTTGATTCATCAATTATATATACTTATTTGTTTTGTATTTGATTTAACATATCTACTGACCATCTTTGCATTGAACAGCTTTTCTCCTTCTGTCCTGTCAGGGGCATGTTTTAGTGCTTATATTCATCTGCACTATATCTTTCCATGTATTCCGCTCCTTTCTATAATGGCCGCCTTCTTTTCCTCCTATATCCTTTACTTTGCAATGTCACAGACATAGTTGTAGGACTGCTTTTCCATTGTTTATATGTACCGGTTAATCCCTTCTCCCCTTACGTGATCAAGCGCTGAGTTAGCGCGAAACGCGTTGTTTTGCAGGCTGCGTACCATGGCGTCCTGCTTTTGTCTGTCTACCTGTTGCTGTCTATGTGTTGTCAATTATTTTGTACAATGCAATTTTTATCTTTTATAAAAAAAACATTAAAGACATCTGTTTTCCAGGCAGTGTCTTTGTAAGTTTTGTCCGGTATTTTGGAGTGCGTTTTTAACGCCTGGCCCGCGGGAGTGCGGTTCAACTTCTCCTCTCGCCATTTGATATATATATATATATATATATATATATATATATATATTTATATATATATATATATATATATATATTTGAATTTTGAATTTTTAGCAGAAAGGTTAAGCTGACTTGTATGTGTAAAGTTTTTAACTGAAACACATTAAAGTAAATGAATAAATAACCTTACAGTTGACAACCTCAGATTTAATAAGAGGTTGAGAGACATTGAAATGACAATAAGCCATCACCTCTTTTGGCACAGTGGTAAGAATCTCCCCATCGGAGGAAAATACTGTGTCTCATCCCACGGAACCTCCTGACTACCCCAGGCCCAGTCTATACCTAGGTTATCCTACTGCAGTACACCACTCCCAGAGTTGGGATCAGGAAGCATCTGCCTTCCCCTGGCCACCTGGGAGGAGACTTTAGGCAAGGATTCAGTGAGGGATCTGCAGGATTATTCACAGCAGGCAACATGCCTTAATAGTAATAGGGACACCCTTTGGGCCCTCTCAAATATGGTTTCTGGCCCTTTTTAGAGAATGCAGTGGACATTCCCAGACTCCTTCCACCTCAAACTTATCTCCTAATAGACCCTGCTGTTCTCCCTCACAATCTGGTCCTTTGAGGGCATCTGTCCCTCATTGCCTCGAGGATTCCAGCTCTACCTGGTGTTTCTAGGGACTTTCGCAGGATGCTTTGTAGGTCAGCAAGGATTCTTGGGCAACCTCGACCAGGTCAGGCTATTCTACCCTCAATGGGCCTGGTGGGTGGGCTGGTGCGTAGATTAACACATCAATTCCATTTCCACCACTTCAGTAGTGGTGGTACATCTTTGTGTTCAGATCATTGATATCTGCAGGGCATATCTTAGTAAAAGGAGAGCCCATAGGTAAGCCTTTCCCAGTAAGGAATGTTCTTTGATCCAAACGCATCAAGGTACCACCAAAGCCTAAGTATTCTGTTTTCTGGAATGTGAATTTGGTTTTTAAATTATTCCAGGCTTGGCCCGATAATGACAATTTAACTTTCCAGCAAATGTTTGCCAAACTCACTATGTTGTTAAGTTTGATCTCTACTAAGAGAATATTGGATGTCATTGATAATAAGATGTATTCCCCAGATGTTACCTAACTAAATGTATGACCTGACCTCCTCAGTTTCTTATCCTTCCTTTCAGGAGGATCATTAACTGTGTGTGGTGCAATGTTTGAAATGTTTTGAACAAAGAACAGCTCTGATTGGATCTCCAGATACCTCTCTGCTGCGTATTTCTTATCGTGAGCCTTGCAGCCTTGTAGCCCCGGCGCTTTAGCTAGGTGGGTCAGATGGGCTATAAAGTAGGCAGGTATTGACACTTTGTGGTGTTTGGGGCACATTCAGTAAGGGGAGCTATGGCCTCAAAATCAGCATATTTGGGAGGCAGATTAGAAGAGATCGTAAAAGCAGCTGACTGGTCTAAGGAATCAATATTCAAAATGTTTTATCCTAAATGCATTGAACACGTATTGCAAGAGCTTTGAACTTGCATAATAAGAAGCATCCGGTCTTCACATAGAATAAAAAATCCTCCTCACTAACGTAAGAGGGTGTTTAGATTCTATTAAAGACACAGAGGTGAGTATTATCCCTCCCACCCACCCTGTTTTCTTTCTCTTTTGTTGGAGTTTCAGGGTGAAGAGTCTGGCATGCAGGCCCAGTCCAGGAGTTCGGATGGAGGCACCACTGGGTCGAGATCCCTGGATTTAATTGCAGGAGGGATGACAGTTCCTGCATGGCTTTTCCTTTGGATGCAAATGTTGTTTTGCAGCTGCAGAAGAAAATGTCTTAATAAAGGAAAGGACTTGTATAGATTGCAGTGTTGGCCTATGGAGGATAGCAGGGCATAACCTTACTGCATCTTTTGTTGGGGTCAGTCATGCAACAAAATGTTATTTTTGTGTGTTTTAAAAGTAAGAAAAAGCTTGTTGTCACATTAAGTTTGTTTTCTTTGCTGCTGGTTGCTGGTAGTAAAGAAGTTAATGCATAATACCGTGTCTCTGTGTCTTTAATAGAATCTAAAGCCCATCTCACGTTAGTCAGGGGGATTATTGCAACTCATAGTTGATTATTTTTGATGACAGTTTGAATACTGCCAAAGGCGACATTTGTGCTAAAATGTACTGGAAATAGTGCATAAAGGATGTTTGGTGAGTAACATTGACCAAAATGTTCCTCTACCATCAAACTGGCCATATTGTAAGCCTCTTATCTCATAGATGTTAACCTCAACCACATACACAGCATTCTGTTGCTTCCCACTAGGTGTGGCAGGAAACCAAAAGAGGCCCTGGACATTCCACAGTGTGAGCAAGTCCAACCTCTTCCTATGAGAACATTTGGAAATAAAATAGGTAAGTACACAAAAGAAGCCCATAATACATTTTCATAGAAACATGCTTAGCAAAAAGTATATACTCATAATTTAAAGAATATGTGATGTTACTAACTAGCCAAGAGACATCATGGAAGTAGCTTCAGCAGTTCAAAAAGGGAGCAAGGGGTTTTCTTTTATTACGAAAAGACACAAATTTAACTACGCATTTGGAGCTGTTGTTATAATTGGTTATTTAATAACACACTTAATACCCAGAGGTTTCTAAGCACAGAATTGGGGATCGAACCTGTGTTACTCCACATCGTCTTGCTTCCAAGACGAAAGCGTTGCCCCTGAGGTATCCTGCTGAGAGCAGGAGGGTGGCGTCCAGAAGTCTCCATTAATGCTAAATTAGGAAGATGTTGCCATCCACTGCTGATAGAAGATACCCATTCAGTTGGGTCAGGGCATGTTGAATATGTGTTTGGCTGGCCCTAACCCTAATGCAAGTTGTTGGTGAAATTGTGCCCAAGATACTGCATCCTCCTTATCATCAAGCAGGGTTTAAAAGGCTCCCAGAAGCATGGGCCCCTGTGCAGCCACAGAAGTGGTACATGCCTTCCGGCCCTAGCTGAAAGGTATACCGCTGCAGCCTACCTGTCTCATCTGGGTGCGTCTACTTTGCAGGGTTCGAAATTGAGAGGAGCTGGGAGCAATGAGGCTCCTGCTTGTAGTCTAGAAGAGCCTGGTTAACTTGAAACCAACAACTGCCAGGGGCTACTCTTGCTCCCCAGGCAAACTGGTGCCATACAAACACACCTATGTGAATTTAACTCTGTGCATTCGGAACAATTTTGAAATAAATATTTGGACACAGATATACATCATTTGAAGCATAATGGTCAGAAATAATGGACAGAATTATATTTTTGCATCCTATTGAGAAGTCAGATTTGTGGAACGCTATATACTGGCTCTTTGTTGCTCAGTGGTAGCTCCTGGTCGCTGGTTATGCTAGATACCCAGGAGCTGTGTTTAGCTCCTGGTTATCCAATCTTAATTTCAATCCCTACTTTGTACAGTGCTCCATTGCTTCCCAGCAAGGATTGTGCTTTATAAATCCCATACATGCATACCTAAACACATACATACATGCTACATGCATACATGCTTAAACGGCCAGGAATCCCAGAGGATGCAATTTCCCACACATTTAGGCACTTTCTACAGTGAATCCATGTTGATCCCTGCCACAATGTGGCCATAATTAAAGACCATAATTTCCATGGATCTTTACTAGCTTGCCTCATTTTTTCATTCATGTAAAAGGCAGACCTAAACAATAGGAATCCAATCCTATCAGGGGGAGCAGGGCACTGATCCCCCTTGGATAGGCTTCAGATTAAAACCATGTAGTGGTAAACCCTACAAGGAATCCCCATTTTGAAATCTTCTCATTGGGTTCCCGCTAAGGCTGTGTAAAGTTGCGGGACTTTGCCTTGGCGTACTTCGAACAGCTTACCACAAACTTCAGAAAACTTCCGAGTTGCAAAGTTTTTCACAGGTAACTTTAAATGACCCCATATCAGATTTGTGTGCCAAAAATAAAGCGTAATTTACGCTGGCGTAATTTTCACCAAATCACAAACAGGACCTACACCTTTACAATGGAAGACGTAAGTCAAAACGAACAGCGTTCACCTTGGCAGTAGTTATGCTGTTGGTGGAAATTATGCAATAGAAAATATGGGGAAAAAACATAAACATTTTTTAAAATGAATTTCCCAATGGGCAAACATTTTTAAAAACACCATAAACACCCATGATATAGCGCAAAGCCAAATAAGTGACCAATAGGCACTGAAATCACTTGGACATGTGCAGAATGTCTGTACAAATCAAATATACAATTGACAGCATGCACAAAAGATGCACGCTGCACTGTGCAAGGCATCATGCCAACACAGAAAGGACTCCGCCATGCTCCCCTGTAGCCCACATCTGAAGCATAGCACTACTGGGACAGTGCAACATCTATACGCCAGAGTCACACATTAAATCAAACCGCCCGCACCTGCTGACAATCCCTGAGCCAGCACCTGTGCTGCTGATAGAAGAGACCCCAGGCAAGCACACAGATCACTCCACACAATGTTCCGCTGGGAGATTGCACTTGTGCACTTTACCCAGGACTGATGGATACTGATGCAGCTGCCCCCCATGTGAGACATGGGCCCAGGACTCTGTGACCACGTATACAGGGTGTCCACATGCAGAATGATGTGACAGCTCCTTGGAACTCAAATGGCCACGCACTGGACCCTAGCATCAATCATGGCCGTTCACATGCAGGTGATGCTCGTTACAGGTCCACCTCAAGCATCACTCAACTGCACCCACCAACCATAGGCCCATTGAATCTGTCTGATCCAAACAGGCTGGCCCTTCAATTGGCATGAAGGAATCTGCAGTAAAGTACCTATGCAGCATGCTGCAAGTCGCACACATAACATACACCACACTGGAACAGTATACAGCACAGTGCGTACAAACCTGAAGCACAGAGGCCAACAGGAATGCATGCCCAGAGATGTAATCAGTCCGCATATTGACATCACAAAAGCACATGGATGAAAACGGATCTCTAGAAACATGTCCAGTAGAGCATCCCCCCAACCCCCGGGCGGTCTGTGATTCACTGCTGGGCTGGCCTTCCTCCCTCTTGGGGCAAATAACCTGGGGTTAAGCGGCCGCCCAGTTTCCTTCTCCCTCTTTCCTCATGGCGGGTGCCGCAGGGGGGCTGCGGGCTGACTCTCCCCTGGCCACACGAGCACCCTCTTCTCAGAGGGCCGCGGACAGGGAGGAACTGCCGGCAGGGCTCCCAGCATGATCTCCCCTCGCCACCTTGATGGCGATGTATGTCGCTCCTCTTCCTTTCACTCACGGCGATGGCTGCCGCACACCGCATTCTCTCCCCCAGAGGGGGACAGCTCCTTCCCTCCTTCCTTCTTTGAAAAAGAAGAAAAAAGAAAAGAAAAAAACGGAGGGACAGGGAACCTGCAGGGGTTTTTCCTCGTCGCCATTGTTGTAAGGGGCCTGCTATGGGCATCCAGCAGGCCCCAGGGATGCTACAGTCACCAGCATCTGGGAGGCCCAGTTCCTCAGGGGGCTGCCAGGCAGGGGAGCCGACTTAAGAATTTCCCGGGGGGGCCCAAATACAGGAAGTGACATCACTGCAGATGTATGACCGCAAATTTGCATGTAGTCGCCAACTTGGTGCAACGGCGTGCGGGGGGGGCGGGTGTTGGCTTGCGCAGCGCAGAACAGTGGAAACATTGGCTAACATGCACTGCATATACTAAAGTCAAGAAAGAAGGAGATTTAAGCCTTCGAGTTGCATTCCAGTAAGACATCACTGCCCCTACTCCACCGCTATATAATCGTCCAGCAACAAAACTAGGATGGGAGAATGAAATGCTTGCTAAACAGAAGGTACAGCTGCAAGGTGGAGTACCACCACCACCAAAACAAAGTTCCCAATTCAAGGGAAAACGAGAAGTAAAGACGTTTCCCAATTAAAAAGTACCAAGCAAGACGTGTGTGGTGCCATAGTTCAGTAAAACATCAACAATTCAAACTTACAATAGTGCTGCTGTAGATTGGCCAGCCACAAGTGACATTTGCTAAAATGTTACCTCTGGGTAACCAGATAGAGTTAGGGATGTAGCTTAATCTTAAACCTTTCAGTGGACACATCAGATGTGCTGCTTAAGTATAATGCAATCCTGGCTGAATTATAATGCAATCCTGGCTGAAGTATAATGCAATCAAGTGTGGTTTCAGACTTGGGGGGAAGAGTGTTAACTGCTTTTAACAGTGTAGTTACCCAGGCTCACCCTGCACCGAGCTGATGTTTGGGACTGATGGAAGCACTCGCGTCTAAATGTTGTAGCCATGGTTGTCTCCATGTTTTAAAAACTCCCACTTTCCAGGTTTTCAACATTCATTTGAAACACCCCTTATAAAAAAAATGAAGGAGTCAGTAAAAAAGCCAATGCTGAAAAGCCTATTTCGCACAAGTAGTAAGACCCAAAGGGTAAGAGCGACTGTATAGCAGAACATGCAAATGTAGGATACTCCAGGATTACCTTCAGTCAAAATTCACCCACTGCAATGTTCCTAAATTCAGATTGTAGAGTAGTGTCCGACCGAACCTCAATCAGCTCTTCCTGGTCATCAAATGAATGATGCACCACCTCCTCTGCCAGAAAAGTCTGCATCAACCAGTCATTAATGCCAGCATTTACTTCAGGGAAGTATTCATCAAAGCTGGACCTTAATGCTGCTAGGTGGTTTGCCCAGCTCCAACTGTTCTTTTGCAAAGGTCTAGCTTCCTCTTGAAGGCAAATACTTTTTTATTCATTCTTTCCTCTGTGTTCCTATGTCCACAGGAATGCCCCCAAAGGTGGGATTGGGAGTTCCTGGGGTGGTGAGTTCTAGTGGTCTTAGTTTCCTTTATAAAATACACAAATCACATAGTATGTCAACCAGACAATGTATCATTGTGTACAGCTTAAAGGGGGCCACCTGACCCAAAGCAGCACACTAGGAGATGTATTTTGGAACAATCAACATTGTAAACACACCTCTAGTTTAGATTGTAAAGAGTGCTTGTGCTGCAATTACAAGCACCCAGTTAATAAAGTCCAGACTTAAAACACTTGATCAGCATTCAGTGAGTAAAATAACCTTATCAAAATAAAAAGCAGCTTTCCATAAAATTACAGAGAATTTTGGGATTATCAGGCACTGGCAAGCGGGCTCTGCTGTTGCTGAGGGAGAAGTGAGACTTGCAATGGAGACAAATTTAAGGTTAATAGCTGCCGTTTATCACAAGATGGCAGGCCAGCATAGATCTTAACCACTGAATGCCCACTGAACAGCTATTAACCCTTCTATGTCAGCAAGAGGCTGATGTAGAGGAACCAGTGTTAGAAAGCAATGAGGTAATTATACTGTACCATATCCCGTGGGAGGTGATGCCCCCCAAGACTCAGTGAAGGCCCCTCGTGTCAAAAGGTTGAAAAGTCCTGCCGTCTCAGTCCCCACAGTCCTAACTTCACTCCCGCTTAGAGTGGAAGCAGTCTGCGGCACACAGCTTGTAATGCAAATCTTACATTTTAAGTGTCAGGACAAAAAACAGAGAACTGAATACATTGCTGAGGTAAATGAGTTCTGACTGGCAACACTGGTAATACCGTATAGAGCCATATTATTGCATCGCCCAACTATGAGTTTGAGGGCAAAGGTGGAGGAAAATCCTCCAGCAAGAAGCTGGAGGTATTTCCTCTACCATACCACCCAAAATAGAACAATTTGGGATATTACCACCAGCAAAATTACTACCAGCAGTAATACCGCTGAAATCCACCATGGAGTCCTATGGACACCAATTAATGGGGACTAACACTGCCTACCACCACTTGTAATCCGGCAGTAAGACCAAGTGGCAGTAATGGTAGTACATTTTGGTGGTATCTCGGCAGATTTACAGGCCACACAGAGACATCACCTCTCTCCATGTTTTCTTTTATTGTAAAGTGGATTACCAGGTTTCAGACCTGTAAGATACCCCTGTCTCCTCAGGTGACTCAGACCCCCACCATTCCATCCTACATAAACTTGATACCCCCAGGCTGTTGATCTTCTAGTCTACTTTTATTCTACCCATGTAAATCCAGGAACGTCATACTCCTGTTACTTTCATGGATTATTTTAATTCCTGTTACCTAAAGCCAGGAGTCTTAAACATGTGGCTCTCCAGATGTTTTGGACTACGACTCCTATGATCCATCACCATTGACTATGCTGGCTGGGGCTGATGAGCATTGTAGTCCAACACATCTGCAGAGCTAAAGGTTGCAGAACCCGGCGTCCAAGCAGAGGCCTGGAACTCCATACTGCCACAAGCACCTTATCATTTGACTCTGGCTCTGAAATAGAGACTTTATGCCGGCCCTTTCCCCACAAACACTGGTTGTTAATATTATACCTTGGAGCTGCATGCGTTAATAGCACTAGTGCAAGAAACAGACGTTCAGGACGGGCGGTAAAAAGACTTCTGTGGGTCGTATGCGGCCTATGAGTTCACAGGGTTTGGTTGACCAGGGAATAGCACATGAGGCATGGAGTTGGGACAGGATGGCAGGTTAGCTGCTGGCAACCTTTCAGATGGCAACCGTAAACCCATGAAGAGGGAGCGGAGATGTGCAGTGCTTCTTTGCCCCCCTGATTCTCTGATTTGTCAGAGCTACATTTTCAAAGCCTCTCTCTGAATGGAGCATGAGTGCATTCATCTCTCAGTTGACTCACACAGTTATTGTTCTGTCTGCGTCTTTCATTTATTATAAAACAGCACCCAAGCTTGGTGGCTCTCAGGGGGTAGGGAGCCTGGGACGCTCCTAGGACAATGAACTGGCAGCCAGGGGGTTTTAGCAATGCGCTACTTTTGTAAACAAAATGAACCCCCAAAAAATATTTTTTTTGTGACTGCACTAGTAAATCATCAAGAATCGATGACTGGGAGAGAGGCTGCAGGAGAGCGACTCCCCCTAATTTGTATGGTACAGTAGCACAGATAGGAGAAAGAGGTTGGTTGGCTCTCGACTTACATCTACCTGTTCAGTAGCACACCTGGGAGTGGGTAGTTGAACTGGCTTTGGGGTCCCCGTTCCTCTGTGATAGCATACTCTTGAGGGCATAGTTTTTTAATGAACATTTAATTGCAACTGCATGTGTATACCAAGTGCTTAATTTGTAAAACAGTAGGTGCCTGTGCCCAAATATGTTCTAGCACTTCTGTGACACTTGGGCAGTTCCACACCACTGCTGCCACCCAAGGTCGGACTGGGACAAGAAATAGGACCGGTCACCCAAAAAAAAGTGGCCCACCCCTCGCCTCAAAAAAGTGGTCCACCCCTCGCCTCACGACACTTGACCTCTGATGATATCACCGGAAGTGATGTAATTTGACCCCACACCAAAGTGACATCCCGGGAAGCAATGAAACACAACCTTTCACCCCTGGACAAAATAGGAAGTGGCATCAAATAGCATTGTTCCTAAGTAAACTACACTACGAAAAATATGGTTATGATTTCACTAAGGTGATATACATTTCATACAAGAATGGATCACCATACGTATCATTAATATCTGTGTGTATAGATCCATATTGTCAAAATACTGTGACTCCAAGCAGACGTCCAAGGCCACATGATAATATGGTATTATATAGCACTTACCCTTAAGCTCTTTTTTATAGAACAAATATGCATACAATATCACCCAACCTGTGTTGGTACTTATATCGACCCAAGAAGAATGAAAGGTTTTTGAAGAATAAAAAATGAAAAAATAAATTTGAAAAAAATGAATTTTTCCAAATATTCTTTTCCAAACAGGCACAATCATGGCCTGAAACCGGCCCTTACTCCCCAGGGACGATTTTGGCCCGGCCAGGGGCCAATCCGACCCTTCTGCCACCACCCATAGTGGGATAGAGGCCGGCCTTTGTGGGGCCTCAGGCTCCATTTGGAGCCTATTCATGAAGACAAAAAAAGCACACACATTCTTTTGCCGTGATGACCATCATCAAGGCAAAAGAAGGTGTGCGCTTTTTCTTTTGTCTTCGTTAATAGGCTCCTAATGGAGCCCGAGACCTCACAAAGGCCCGGCCCCTGTCGCACTAAGCATGTGTGGCAGGGGCCGTGGATCGGGCTGCTGCTTGTTAATGAAGCAACAGCCCGATCCTTTGGTCATTTATCCTCTTTTTTTTTCTTTTTTCAAACTGTGGATCCCCCCCCCGGGCATGAGGCTGACCGCCCACCAGAGGGGCGTGCCCCACAGTTTGAATACCGCTGCCCTAAACCCTCCCCTCCAGGACCATACACCAATGAGTCCTAGAGTCGAGGGCTTAATCGCACATCCGGCCGGAGGGAAGTGATGGATGGAAAGGGCCATCGATGCTGCATCACTTCTCTCCGGCCGGGGGGGGGGGTCTCAGCCCCGACTTGATTTTGCCAGGGGGGGGGGGCTTGGGCCCCAGAGCCCCCCCATACTCGTCGCCCCTGCTGCCAGGGGACACCTGCTCTTAAGTGGGGACGGGGCGGGCCATACATTAGACCATGCAGACCCTTGCCACCTTGCTGGCTCGGGGTCCCACGGCATCATGGCATGCAGGCCTGTGCTTACACACTGTGAGCCTGCATGCCTAAATTAGAGACAGACTCATTCATTCCTCTTTGGGAGTCTGCAGTTCTCTAGTGCACGTGCCTGCAGGGGCTCCTTTTATTAGCTTTGGCTATGACACAGTCATGGTCCATGTTAAAAGGGCAATACACATGGGAAGGACACATTTCCTTAAAGGGACAACACAATTGGAAGGGTCACACGCCACAGTAGCTACAGATCTCTTCACTACAGTTAGAACTTAAAATCACATACCTTATGTGGCCGCTGTGTTGAGGATGAACAGCACACACGTCGAGACCAATTGAAACCCACCTCAGTAGCACTCGAACTTCACAGCCATTCAATGAGGAGACCCCCAGCTAACATGAAGCACGCCAAAGGCTACGGAATGCCAGCAGTTGTGTGAAACAACCGGTCACGCATACAGTGACCTAATGTGCCCCGTAAATCTGACGGCGTATACCAATATGGAGCACTCGCAAGGGTCCACACATCGCCACACAATGTAAAGTGTCTAGACAAACTTCCAGGCTTGGCCTCAGATGCCCTGCCTCTCGATTCGACATTGTACATATACTACACGTTCACAGCCACCAATCAAGGCCACGGGAGATACAGAAGTGTGTCATGGGGACCCATCACTGTGCAATGAATCTGGAGGCAACCCCAGGACACAATACATTGCAGTCAACGAAGAAGGTTGTGGCGCTGCTCGCCTCACTTTAATCACGTGTTAGGAGCAACATCAAAGTTTCATAACTGCAATTTGGTAAGCCATCAACTGGATGTTTGCAGTGCAACCAAGCCTACTCCAGGCACATGCACACATCCTTGTCCAGAGGTGTTGCTAGGTTTATAAAAGATCCGGGCTAGGCTAATGGTGGGACCATCGGGATTCGGGGCTAGCTAGCCTTTTTGTTGTAACTCCTGAGCTTCTAGCCGGGCTCCAACCAAATGACCCGGGGCTATAGCCCCCTCAAACCCCCCCCCCCCCAGTAACGCCTCTGTCCTTGTTCATGCAACACAAAAGGCAAAAGAAGAAGAGGCGCACACCAATGCACAGCTGAAATGGCCCCACAGATGCCTCAGACTGTGACCAGTACGTCAGGCACACCCACGGACAACCCAGAGACCGAGGTCACTGTCATCCTACAGGTTTCTGCACACCCTGCATCTCAAAGGGGCCCATACATGCATGGTGGATGCCAACCACAGACATGTCACACTGGGAGTCTTTCCACCAGCAGGAGAATGCACAGGACAGACTGACAGCCATGGAGGGCTACTTGGAACTACTGCTTGAGTTGACAGGTCATGGGGCACGTGACCAGTCATCTGGATATGCGGATGGCTGAATTCAAATCCTGAAATATCATGTTCCAAGAGGCATTGGCACGCCCTTGGTCCTCCAACCTGCAAGCTCCTGAAATTCTCAAATAAAGAGGTGCGCACACACAAACACACACACACGCGCGAGAACTGGATCATCAAAATAATACATTACTAAACAGAAGAACGTATGTCGGAAGAAAATGTACGGCTCAAGGACACACACAGGGAGTGGTGTTGTGAAGAGTAGACAGAGAAACAAAAAAAAAAAAATGACATACACAGAACCAAGGAAGGAACTATTTGGTACCAGAGGGCACACAAGACGTGTATACATGGTCAGTCAGAGGGCATGCAAGAGGAACCAATAAGAAACAACACAAATTCAATGACATCTTGGCAGGGTTTCGGATGTACAAATAACGGGTAAATTAATTGCATCAAACATATGGGCTGTGACTTCACAGGGGCATTCATCCACCAACACCTCCTTGATGTCCTCCTATGCCAGCTCTTTAAGTGGGGGCCAATTCCTTAAAGGGGTGAAGGAGAGGAGATGGACAAACCTGGTGTCTGTGAAAGCACCCTCTCAGCTGGAAGGCCAGAGCCACCAGAAAGGGGAGTGAACTGGAGAGGAGATGTGTAAGGGGCAATGACTTTCAGCCTCTTTCACCTCATGAAGCCTGACACTAACTCCTGCAATACTCTCCCTTTGCTAGGTGTCCATCAGCCGTTATACACAGGCCACACAAGCGGCTTCTGTCTGTCTCACCTAAAGCGCCTCTACCACCACGTTTCTTGGCCAAGAATTCACAGTCACAGCCCAGTTTCCTCTCCATTCACTAAAACATACGCCAGTTCAGTTCATTGCATCTACCAAACCACAAATCTAGAGGGCTCTGTGCCCTGGTCGTTACGGCCGTGATTGGAAAGTGCAGTGGAAGCTGTGGCGGCCGTGATTGGAACACTGCGGTACGTCCTGACGCGGTCGCCATCGTGTGACTACTCACGTTCTATTAAGCGTCGCTTCTCCATGGTTTTTATGTTTCTGATTTTGCGGAAGTGTGCTACTGCCTCGTCTGTTACAGTATTCTTTGGTTTCTTGAAATTCGGATCACCCACCTGGATTTCTCTTTGCTTGCTCCTTGTCTTTTTAGTTGTCTGGTTACCTTGTTTCTACAATTCATGAACTTGGATCTGCCCTCTGGAATTCTTTTGCCCGATCCTGCTACGTCGTAAACCTCCACACTCTCAAATCTTCCACGAAGCTCCTGCCCTCCTGACTCACAGCGTGTTTAGTTCTCCTTTCCACACTGCATAGAAAGCAACTCCTTGCCACCTCGAAGCAACCATACCCACGCAATCTCCTCTGCAGCACCTGGACTTGAGAGTGCCTATGGTGTGCTGTAGCTGTTCACCCTCGTTCCGTCGGGGTTCATTCGTCTGGACTAAAGACTTCTGTAAGCGTTCTTGTTTCTTCGGAAATAGGGCGGTTGGTTGCTACGGTGGTTTTGAGTTGCTCACTTTGACTGCTACGCTCATCATTGCAGAACTCACGATAAGGTTACGATCACCTACACTCACATTCTCAGTCATATCATGCACTTGCTGGTGTTATATTAAACTTCTCACCCTCTTTCCTGCATAGACTGGGATCAGCGGGACTGACAGCAACTGGTTTTCCCTCTACCACCAATATACTCCAACCATCTTCTTGTTCACTGAAGGTTAGTCCAAGAAATATCCTGTGTTAACCTGATTATTCCTCTGTACTCTTCACGCCAAACTAAGTCTAGTCTCTTGAGCTTTAGGTGCCTGGTTTTCCGTTGGTACCTCCGACTGTGGACGTTCATCTTGGT
Organism: Ambystoma mexicanum; assembly: GCF_040938575.1. Classification (NCBI taxonomy): domain Eukaryota; kingdom Metazoa; phylum Chordata; class Amphibia; order Caudata; family Ambystomatidae; genus Ambystoma; species Ambystoma mexicanum. Next base: position 54,527,876 of record NC_090922.1, on the reverse strand, counting down.
GTGTTTGTGGGTTTTCATCTTTCAAGGAATACCGTTAGCTCTCTGTTACCTTGTACAGCCAGTTGGTAGTATTGTTAGGAAGATATCTTCGGCTACACTACGTGGTCAAGTGTTCTAAGGATTTCTGACACCCTTAGACACCTTGCTTTGTCCGTTGAACTTTGGAATGCCTCACTCCCTGACCATGCTGCCTCCCTAGCCACCTGACCGCCACCTGACCTGCCTCCCACACAGCTGCAGCCTGTCATAACGCCACCTTCACTGATGTGCAGAATGTGTTTTGTAGTGAACACTTCCACCACAACATTCCACAAGCATATGACCTCAGAGACACAGCTACTCAGTAAGCCACATTACTACACTTCTCCTCCCCTAGGAAACACAAAAGCCTCATTACTACATGTTTCCATAAGGTGCCTCCAACAATATACAATATACTTGTGGAGGCACATTATGGAAATGGCATAACATTTTGGTATGGCTACATGAACATTTGATGATTGGTTTAATTACGAAACTGATAAGAAAATGTTCCCCTATCCATTGAAAAAAGCAGCCAATTTCTATAACATGATTCCAGAAGTAAACTAAAATGTAATTTACGTCTGTAGGCCTCATGTTTCTAGCAGAATATAATATGCTGCTGGAGGCAAGTTATTTAATTGAACCATCCAGCCCTCTATTCGGCTTCAGTCGAAAACTTTGCCCAACTGATTGGTAGTCGGTTGAATAGTATTTTAACTATTTGGTACACCCCTACTGAAAAGGTGTCTTACTCACACCAGCTACACACATGTACACTTTGGCCCTTGTAATTCGCCACTCTGAGTCATAAAATGGCATAAATGAGAGGACAAAGACAATACTTGTTCAGGGTATACACCAGGCAACCTGATCCCTGACAGGGAGCCATTGTTGGGCACAGCAAGATGTGGCATGATAGCTCCATTATGCAAAATAACAGTAGGGCATACCATGCTTCATGCAAGACCTTTGCAGGTGACCCCATGGGTGACCCCATGCTGCTGACACTCAGCATAGCAGTACCCCTTGTACCAAAGGATGCACCATAGGGTGCACGATGAGGATGCACATTTGGACTGGAAGGGTAATTCAACATGGCATGGAAAACATAATTGCACTTACCAGACAGAGGCAGGGGCCTCTCCCACTCCACAACCCTTTGGTGTTCCTCTGGGCTTATCTTCTGGGGTCCCTGGAGCTCAGGGGGGCTGATGCTGGACCCCACACTGCCCTGCCATGGTTAATGAGGCCCCATCTAAAGGTTCGTCCATGCCTTTTGTGCAGCGAAGCACCTGAGCTCATCTTAGGCGTTATCACCTCCCTAGGTTAATGCTGGAACACCCCTGTTGCGTTAAAGTTCCTGGCAAATTGGCCAAGGATGTGGCCCATGCTGCCTCCTCATTGTGGGCGAACTTTAGAGGTGCTCATATTCGCTGAGACCCTCACCCCGCTAGGAGTTCCACCTTCTGGGAGTGGAAATTGGGATTATGCATCTCTGAGCATGGTGAAGGAGGCATATCATCACCAGGGCTGTGCATGTGTGGGTGTGGGAGGTGGTGGCCTTGCCACCTTAGCTGGCAGGAGGTGGTTGGGGCTGAGGTGCAAGCACCCTCTACTCAGGCCTCATGTGGGAAGTCTTCCTCTTCTTCGGGCCCCTCTGCTGGACCTCCCCTTCAGCCTCAGGCCCTTGTGCGTGTTTGCCAGCAAGGCCTGCGCTCTCCCCTTCAGCAACTTGCACCAGGGCAGTGGTGGTGATGTTGCGCCTCTTCCTTGGTGCACTACCTTTATGGGCCTTGATGGATGAGGAGATGGTGGCCTTGCCTTCTGAAGGTGGCCTGTCCCTGGGCCACTGCCCCTTGCAGCCCTTTTTGGGTGGCCTTTCCTCTGCTCATTGGGAAAGAATAACCACAGACTGGCTCATAGAGTCGGGTGAGCATTGGACCCCATGGAAGAAGGAGAGACAGAGCTAGGAAGAGGACAGCATGAAAGGGGAGTGAAGAGAGACAGCCTGTGAGTTGTAGGGCTGAGATCAGGAGGCATGGATGTGGACCAAGAGAACAGGCAAAGGACAGATGGCAGAGCGGAGGGCTAAAGAGTTGCTGGTGGAGTTGGTATAGAGTGCACGTGAAGTGTTGGTTGTGAGAGAGAGTGGTAACATTTGTGGGTCGAGAGAGGGGATATAAGATGTAAGCGAGAAAGAAAGCAAGGGATGAGAAGAGTAGGTGGAATTAGAGTGAGAGAGAGTCAGTGTGTATGGTAGGAGGGTGTAGAGAGATTGCAAGGCAGAAGTGGAAGTAGTAGTGAGGGCAGAGCGAAGCAGGAATGGGGAATAGTTGGAAGAGATGGGGAGATTAAGGGGCACAGGTGCAGATAGGGGATTGTCTGTAGGGGAGAGGCGAGGAGGGATGGGAGTAGAGGGTTGAGGAGAGAGTTGCAGAGACAGTGTAGTCATCAGAGGGAATGCATGAGGGAGAGGGCAAGGCAAAGAGAGGGGGATGGAGGGAGGGAGAGGAAGGCAGAGGGAGGGAGTTGACGGCAGAGGGAGAGAGAAAGAGAGGGAGGAAGAGGCAGGGGGAGGGAGTGGTGGTAGGGGGAGGAGGTCATAAGGGGCGAGGTGGAGGTAGGGAGGGAGAGAGGGAGGCAGAAGTAGCGGAAAAGGGAGTAGTGAGATCAGGGAACAGAGGGTGAGGGAGAACATGCATGTGAAAACAGCCCATGGTGTCTGTTACAAGGAAAAACTGTAAATTGTTCCCTCGGTGCTGTGCACAACATTTGTAACCCACCCGGAGCACCCCGGTCTCTGGGTAACTTTCCAGGCACTCAGCAGTTGTAGGCGTCTTCCTCCGGTGGTCCCTGCTGCTTGCTTCGTATTCCACAAGCCCTGCATGCATTGGAAGAGGAGCTCAGCTAGCATAAGCAGCTTCAATGCCTTTGCGAGCTCTGAAACAGTGTCATATCCGTTCTTGCCTCGCTGCAGCTCGTTTTGCTCCCACTTCCCTCTGCACATGGGAGGCTTCCCTTCATCTGGGGATGTCTGCCGGTGTCCCATCTCATCCTCTGGTCCCATCACGGCTGCCTCTAGATTTTCTGGGTGTTATATTGATCTCGGTCCAAGTTCCCCAGGTCTCTCTTTCGGTCTCTCCCCAGGTCTCTCTCTCTCTCACTGCTTCTCTCCTTTGCCTTTTATGCACATGTTGTTCTTTAATGGGCTGCAGGTGTATTCCATTATTCTATCCTGCCTGACTCTTATTAAGACATGCCTGACCTTCATACCTTGTCTCCATCTTCTTTGTCCCAGTAGAGTGGTGAGAGTGAATGGGCATCATTACTCTCTGTTGTTTCTTCCTCACCTCAGTACTGTCAGATGTCCCAAGAGGGGAAAGAAGGGAAGTTGACCTACAGTACCCCATAAAGGTCAGGGGATGGTTAGGTTGGTTGACATTAGGATAGGGGGGAAACCATGTCTCGCCTGAAGCACCCCACTCTCAATCCACAAGGACCATCTGCCCAGGTGATCCTCCCTCGCTTGTCCACCGCCAGGGTCACGATCCAAAAGCGATGGCCTTTCCCTGGCCATCTGTCTAGAAGATCCAAGGGGAGTAGGAGTGAGAATACCCTCAGGTTTCTCACACACTGTACGATTAGATTACTTTCAACTTCTAGAAAGGCAGACATTGATGGTAACAATGGGAGTCTCTTGACTTGGGCAATACTTGTTCTCTGCTTCAATGATTTATACACTTTAACTTCTTATCAGTGAAAGGTATGCCTTGTTAAAGTAAAGAATAGAATGCAGTCTTTCTCCAGAAATCACAATTAGGCACACACAACCACTCTTTGATGTAGTTTTTACAGTTTAAAGACTTTAAATGTTCGGTATTGAATTGTATTTCTGTGTAGCATGAAGGATATAGTTCAGTCCTCCTTTGGGAATCACAATTAGGCACGCGTGTCCACTAAATGTCGTTTTCAGAAGTTAAAGACATTAACAATGGCTTGTACAGCGTTAGATGTTCGATAATGGTAATTCTACATTCCCTTTCTTTAATTGGTGACACGCAGCTGCTCTTTGGACTAGTAACAGTATTATAATGGTGAACAATGAATGTAAGCAATATTCTCTTTCTACGCAAGCAAAGAGCCTTTTCATTCACATGTGAGTGAATGGGAGACTGGATAATGTTGCCGGCAATGCTCGCACAAGGTATCAGAACGCTGATCTTCACTCACCGGCTTCTTCAACACTTGCTCTGGGGGTCACACTGCTTCTACGACCTTCACCACGACGTCTGCTGCTTATGGCTGCTTAAGGGCCCACACCCTTCCTCTATGAAGGTGTCTTTGGTCCAACCTCATGTTTCTGGAGCCCCTCTCGCTCCTGAGACCCACGGCTTGGTGACTGCTCCTCACCTCAGTCTCCAGAACGTTCAGAATGTGGGAAGCGCAGCAAGCTCACATGGGGAAAGACAGCTCTCCTGTACACCAGAGTTTGAGGGTACCAGACCCACTAGGAACACGCAGCTGAAATCTTTGGTTTCCACGTTCCAGTGTCCCTTGTTCTCCCACTTCTGCTTGGTTTGCCAGCCTCATGTCTTCTTCCTTCTGCTACAACTGCTACGGCTTGCATTCCAGCCACAATTTGACCTCCCTCCTCTCCATCCTATTGCCTGCACCCAAGGGGGCCTTTTATGCCTCCCAGGTTTCCTCAGTTGTGGGCTGTTAGGCTCAATTGCCTTATTTGTGCAACTGCATGCCTCTTCAGCCCTTTTTTCGTCCCAGTACTCCTGGGATTCTGGGACTTGTAGTCCCCTTCTTTCTTTTACCAATTTTGTTCTTTCTAGGTTAGATGTATTTTCCCTGAACTCATTGAAAGATGGATTGTTAGAATTAGCTGTTACAGAGGAAGGTAATTGATTTAAGACAATATTTCCATAGTCCTTCATATTATACTCTTGGGAGTAAGAACGTTGTTTAGCTTGGGATCCTTTGAAAGCTTCTTAAGTTCTTAAGGTTTGCTTTGATTCAACAGAATGTGTACCCCAGGTCACCGATATGATATGTGAATTAGGGACATTATAATGGCAATAGACCATTGCCTGTTTTGGCAACCCGGAAACGTTTTCCCTTTCAAAGGATGATATGATATGATATGATATGATATGGGATTTATAATGTGCCTATACACAAGTGTTTCAAGGTGCGACGAGTCGTGGGAGGGGGAACAAAGGGAGGACAGACAACGATCCTACTAGGCCAGGTTTCATTCAGATCGCACAAGTGCGTGGGATGGGGGAGGGGGAAAGTGCCGGGGAAAGGGGGAAGGGACAGTGCAGTACATGGGCATAGCTTAATGGCAATAGTAAAGTAATGGCCAAGGTGGCAAGTGCAAAGGTAAGTGCAGACATCAAGTGTCTAGTGCTGGTAGTGGGACTGTAGGGATGCAGAAACAGTCCCCAAGTGCGGGGGTTGCCAGGCAGGCAGTGCTGGAGTGTATGACTGGCAGGGGAGGGACCTGGGCCCGAGAACAGAGGGTGGCCAGGTAGCCAGTGCAGATTCAGTTTCAGCCTCGAGGTCAGCAGGGGAGAGGAGGAGAAAAGGCAGAGGCAAAGAGAAAGGTTTTGAGGTGCTTCCGGAATCAGAGATGGTTCTCCTCAAGCTTCAGGGAGGCAGGGAGGCTTTTCCAGAGGGAGGGCCCAGCCGAAGAAAAAGATCTACCACCAACTCATTGCTTGGAAAAGCAACTGACCCTAAGGGATTTGGAAGCGGATGAGCAAAGTTCTCGAGAGGGAAGATATTTAGGAAGAAATAGTTGAAGGTATTGAGTCACCAGGCCCCAGAAGGCCTTGTGGGCAATGCAGAGGGTTTTTAACTTGATCCTCTCAGCCACTGGGAGCTAGTGCAGAGATTTCAGTCCTGGAGAGATACGATCCCTGGGCTTGAGGCCAAGGACAAGTCTTGCAGTCCTGTTCTGGATGCGTTGCAGAGGGCAGAGAGAAGAGGCAGGCAGGTTTAGAAAGAGGCTGTTGCAGTAGTCCAGCCTAGAGAGAACCAGAGCTCTTGAGACAGTGAGCTTCTGGGGGAAGGAGAGGAAAGGTAGAATACCTCTGAGGAGGTGCAACTGGTACTGTGACTTATTAGAGGTGTCTGAGATGTGAGGAGAGAAGGCGAGTGTGGTGTCAAAGATGATCCTGAGGTTTTTAGCCTCACAGGTAGGGGCAGGAGGGGGGCCAAGAGTAGCCGGCCAGAGAGCGACAGGAAAGGAGGGAGTGGGTGTGCTGATGAGGAGAATCTCAATCTTACTGGCATTGAGGCAGAGGTCATTGGTGGCGCACCACTCATGGATAGCAGATACAAATACTGAGTCTCATCCTACAGGATCTCCTCACCACCCTGGGCCCTGTCTCCTCTCAGGTAATCCTCCCGCAGTACACCACCCCCAGGGTTAGGATCAGGAAGCACCTGCCTTTCCCTGGCCACCTGGGAGAAGTCTTTAGGCAGGGTTTCAGTGAGGGATCCGTAGAATTGTTCACATGAAGTAGGTTTAGAGTGCAGTTAGGGTACTGGTTGTGTGAGAGAGTGGTACGAGTTGAGGGTAGGGAGAGTGGGATGTAAGAAGTGAGTGAGAAAGAAAGAGTGGGAGAAGAGTGGGGGAATTTGAGAGAGCATGAGAACAAGTGAGAGAGTGTATGGTAGGAGGGAGTGGAGAGAGTCCAAGACGGTAGTGGAAGTAGTGGTGAGGGTAGAGTGACACAGGAGGAAGGGGGGCATTGTTGCAAGAGATAGGCAGAGAGAGTGTGGTAAGATTATGGGAGAAAGGCGAGGATAGGAGATTGTGTGTAGGAGAGAAGCGAGGAGAGATTGTGGATTCAGAGTGACAGAGCATAAGAGTAAGGGAGGAGAGGGAAAAGACCAGGACGTGTGAGAGGCAGCAGAGAAGGGAGAGAGGGAGTGAGAGTAGAATAGAGGGGAGGCAAAAGGATTAGTGGGATCAGGAATGGAAGATAAAGGGAGCTGTGAATGAGAGAGCTGAAGGTGTCTATTACCAGCACAAGAACCCCCTAATTTCCTATTGAAAAACCTTGGGAGCGTTAGGTCAGGGAACCCCAAGAAGTATCCTGGAGAAAACCAGATAGATACGGTTTTTTGCCTCAAGGCCATCGCATACAGCTAGTCTTAGTAGGTCTTACCAATCGCTAGCTGGAAGACCTAGGGCTTAGAGATGCCTGAATTAGGCTGGATGGAGCCCACTGGAGGTTGAGAGAGGGAAGCCAATTAGAGGACCCTGCTAACACCTTGATCAGAAATAAACCAGTTATTATGCTCATTTTGACAATAAAAAAGCTTGAACTACCCTTCAGGGCCTGGAATGTCAATTTCAATTCAACAGCTTTTTTTGGCATACAACCTTTAGCAAAGATTCAATTTAACAGTTAATACAGGAAAAGTACAATAAATTAAATATACATATGTTAAAAAGGAATAATGGAAAAAACATGTGTTAAAGGATAAAATAAACAGAGCAAATCCTGGAGCACTAGTGAAAGTGTTGTTACATCTTCATCCAGCATCGCTTTTATGAGGAGAGCACGCTTGCAGCCTCTTTGTTAAAAACAGTTCCCATATGTCTCTGCTGGTCTGGAATGTATTGAAGCCATCCATGGCACGGTCATCAATGCATCTTCTGTGTGACTGACTGTTGTGGTGCGTGATCCTTAACACAATTGATGGGGTGCAATGATTTATGTGCTACATGCTGTACAGATAATTTCTATGCCATTCTAACATCCTTTCAGTACGTTTTGCTTGTCCTACACAATTGTGCATGGCTCTGGGTAATTTTCGTTTTATGTGGTAGGTAGGCATTGTGAAACAGGTGCTTGCATAGTGCAAGGGAACAGAGTGATGGTAGTCATACGGTTTGTCAGTCATCACACATAGATGTTGTTCTTCCTTCTGGACCCTTTGGCCGCTGAAGTGTCTTCTATTCCTTAGTGTGTCTTCTGCAGTGTAAGGGCCAGGACTTTCTCTTCCCTAGGGGTTTGTCTTGCTCTGTGTGGGTTGACCCCAGAGCATCGGCGAGTGAGAAAAGGAGGTGTTTCAACTTCAACCTGTGCCTTTCACACACCCCTCCCACTTCTTCTACACCTCATCCACAGTGCACAACTCTACCCCCAGGAAATTGATGTCTCGTGAAAACCTCTACCAGAGGGCACCCCGTGGTTTTAAGTGGAGTTGCAGCCTAGCGTCGTGATGAGGATCTCTTTATATCTGTAAATTAATTCTACCAGGAACTCCAGCTCCTGATCTTAGAGGTTTTGCTTCCTCTGCGAGAGTTTTGGTGCAACCAACCTCCTGGTCATCATGGATTTGAAGAGGAATAGTCACGCTTGTGTAGAGGCGTATACTGTGTGAACTTATTTGTTTCCAAGTGTCAGGCCTGATTACTTATGGTAGTAGCATCAGCGTATGCTGGAGCTGCTTTGTTGATATTTATTCCAGGTGGTGAGTGTTAAGACGGATTTCTGAACTCTGTCCTGGTGGCGCAGAAGTTCAGAAGGCCAACCTAATTACTTGGAACAGGGTAACCTCTGGACAAGCCAGACCAATCAAGGTAGCGATCGCGGCGGTCAAGACTAGATCTCAAGAGGGGTGAGGGTGACTGAAAGCCCGCAATGAGCACACAAAGCAAGAGCGCTTACAAACTACTCCAAACAGTTGTTATATCAAAAATATAAACACATTTATTTTAAGGCCTTTAAAACAACGACCGTAGCGAGAAAATCACAATATCACAATATTAAACCAACACATACAATCTCAACACAATATATATACAAATACACAGTCGCAAGCGTTTAAAGCACGAAATATGTAGTCCACCTGAAAGGAAAGGAAAACAGGCAGTGCGATAATGCTTTAGACTCAGTTCGCCTTCAGAGGCACCTAACTAGATGGAAGTCCGAGCCCTGCGAAGAGTGGAGCCTTGTGCTCAAAGTACCTGCCACGCCGGTGCCAACGGGCAAAAGGGGAAGCTCTTCGTAGGAAGTCAGGCAGTTCGGGTTAGTGCACAGCAGAAGGAGAGCAGGTTCCGCAACTCAAGCGCAGCCTCCACAGCGGGCAGAAGCAGAGCGCGAGTACGGCCAAAAGGGTGCTGTTTTTACACAGCAGGGAAAAGCAATGGGATACTGCAGGAGGGCGACCAGATCCTAGCTAAACTACTCACCGGTCCCCGAAGCAAGCAGACCCAGGCTTCTCCACGTTAGATTCAGCAGCTGGCAGGTTCAGAAGAGCAGGGAACGCCTCGTAGTCGTGTAGAGCAAAAAGACGTCCCAATTGACGAAACCAGCACAGTTTTGTTGCCGCAGCAGGACAACGGAGCGGCCGTGTGTATTCAAGCCAAATGTACACTCCTCCCTTCAGACTTGGGAACGCCAAGTGTACGAAGCGTGGGAGAGTGACAAGGACTCGAAATACAGCACAACCTGGCGGCAGTTACAGAGCAGGACTCCCTTGTAAGCTGGTCAGTCAACTGGATGGCCCAGAGACACTTCCGAAGGCTTACTTGGCAGGAGATGATGAAGTCGCCGGGAATAGCTGTTCCTGCTATTCCAAAGGTCGAAGCACCAATACAGGCCTTCTGGTTCGATCCAAGGAGGAAAGGGTTTCACAGGACGACAGCAGTGCAAAGGAGGATTCCTTCAGCGGGTCACCAGCGATTCCTCGGTCCAGCCTCTTGGTTGCAGGATACTTGGCTCCTGTATTCCTTCGTTCGTGAGAACTCAGGAGATCGACATGGCAGTGGTGTTTCCAGCTCCCTCTTATCCACGGTTCCCTTCGCGCCAAAACGGAGGGGAGCCAATGGGAGATCCGCTCATCAACACACATACCATACGTGGACCAATCACGGACCACGGTGGTCCCAGGCATTCACACTACCCCAGACTCTCTGGCACCCAGGATGTGTATTGGGACCAGACATCCCAGCCCACACCCTGGAGGCACACAATCGACATGTAGAAGCCCGCGAAAGCAACCACGTTTCGCGGGAAAGTACATGCCCAAATAAGGAAGGCCCCGGGTCGCCCGACCTGGGGAAGGTGAAGGGAGCAAGACGGTCAGTGGACAAGACAAAGGAGCCTCGTGGTCTGGCCATTTTGGGAGCCAGGCCACCATTTTGGGTTCAGTGCGAAAAACGTGCTCAGAACGCCAAAAGGAGCTCAAAATAAACAAAACGATCGCTGCCACCATTCGAGTCCCTGAATGACTTGCACCGATCAAATACCATCCTAAAAGAGTATCTAGGGCCTGTAGAAGGCTAGAGACCCAAGAGAGCTGTAACTTAGCTTACAGTGCCCTCTTGTGTCATGTTGCACTAAAGCCGCAACACGATAAAAGAAACTACGGGAAACAGCGTTCCCCGGTACTGACTGTCTTAAGGGCATGTCAGTTTCCCCGTAAGAAAAGGAGCGAAAGCCCAGAGAAGTGCGGCAGAAGGCTGTACTTCTCTGGCAAAGTCAAGAACAAGGTTAAAAACAATAGCAAAAAGTTTAGGGGTTGCCACATGGAAGGAAAATTCCCTACAATTACGAAATCTTTCCTAACACTCGCCCCTCCCAGACTATGGACAGGGGGAACTAATCCACCCCTGGATGAGTCTCTTGTTCAGGTCGGTTAAACATTCTGGACAACCCATCAGCATTGCTATGTTGGACACCTGGCCTATGCTCAATAGTGAAGTCGAAGCCTTGTAGACTTATGGACCACCTAAGCAACTTTGGATTCTCCCCCTTCATGTTCATTAGCCACTTTAACGGCTTATGGTCAGTCTGCACAGTGAAGTGGGTCCCATAGTGGTAGGGCCTCAGCTTCCCTAGGGCCCACACAACAGAGAAACATTCTTTCTCTACCGTGGACCATCTGAGCTCTCTGTCCTTAAGCTGGCGACTAATAAAACCGATAGGGTGTTCCTTACCCTTCTCATCTACTTGTGATAGTACAGCTCCTATCCCAGTGTCAGAGGCATCCGTCTGCACGATAAAAGGTCTTTGATAATCAGGGGCCCTGAGCACAGGCGCCTGGCACAAGGAGTCTTTTAAGCCATTGAAGGCCTTCTCACACTCGTCAGTCCAAGTTACCTTCTTGGGTTTCTTCGGAGTTGTGAGGGCAGTCAGAGGAGCAGCTATGGTGCCATAGTCTGCCACAAAATTGCGATAATACCCCGTGAGTCCTAAGAAGGCTCTCACTTGGGTTTGCGTAGTGGGGGTAGGCCAGTCTTGTACTGCTTGTACTTTACTGGGTAGAGGCTGTATCCTCCCTCCACCTTCTTCATGTCCAAGGTAAACCACTGAGCCTTGTCCAATCTGGCATTTACTAGCCTTTATGGTCAAGTGGGTTTTCTGAAGAGCCTGGAGCACAACCCCGAGGTGTTTCACATGGTCTTCCCAGGTGGCACTGAAAACTGCTATATCGTCCAGATATGCAAGACAGAATTCGTCCAACCCATTCAACACATGATTCACAAGCCTCTGGAAAGTGGCAGGTGCATTCTTCAACCCGAACGGCATTACCCGGAATTGGTAAAGGCCGTCTGGAGTAGAAAATGCTGTCTTCTCCTTGGCATGTTCTGCTAAAGCTATTTGCCAATAGCCAGCAGTGAGGTCAAACGTGCTGAGGTACTTGGAGGCACCCAAAGTATCCACCAGCTCATCTGTTCGAGGCAAGGGGTGTGCATCTGTCTTGGTGACAGCATTCAGAGCCCTGTAATCCACGCAGAACCTCAATTCAGAAGTGCCTGCTTTTGGAACCAACACCACAGGACTGGACCAAGGACTACTAGAGGGTTCAATCACCCCAAGGTCTAACATCTTGTTGACCTCGGTCTTAATATAAGACCATACTTTATCTGACATCCTGTATCCCCTACTTTTGGTAGGTACACTGTCTCCTGTGTCAATGTTATGTTTGCACCAAGGTGTCAAACCAGGGGACTGTGAAAACAGGGGGGAAAACTGCCTAAGCAAACTTTTCACCTCAGCCTGCTGATCAGAAGTCAGGTGAGGGGCCACTCGGACACCCTCAACGGAGCTATCTGAAGGACCGCTTTGGAACAGGTCGGGGAGAGGTTCTGACTCCTCTTCCTCAACATCTGAAGCCAGTAGCAGTGCTGCGATTTCGACTCTTGGGACGAAAGCCTTCAGCCTATTCACGTGGAACACTTTTGGAGCCTGTCCAGGCCTTCCAAGGTCCACTAAATAGTTCACCTCACCCAGGGGCTCCACCACTGTGTAAGGGCCTGACCATTTGTCCTGTAAAGCTCGAGGCCTTATCGGATTCATGATCAGGACTTGCTGACCAGGTGTAAAGTTGATGAGGGAAGCTTTCTGGTCGTACCAATGTTTCACCAGCGCTTGCCCTGCCTTCAATTTATCACTAGCCAAGCCCATCAGAAGTACCATCCGTTTTCTGAGCCCTAGCACATAGTCAACTACATTGGTAGTAACAGGGTGAGTGGGCATCTCCCATCCCTCTTTGACGATGGCTAAGGGTCCCCGTACGGGATGACCGAACAGAAGTTCGAAGGGGCTGAAACCAACACCCTCCTGTGGTACCTCTCGGTAGGCAAACAGTAGGCATGGTAAAAGAAGATCCCATTTTCTTCTCTGGGGCTCCTCCAGAGCCCCAATCATGCTCTTTAACGTTCTGTTGAAACGTTCCACCAGACCATTGGTCTGGGGGTGGTATGCAGAAGAGAACTTGTAGGTGACCCCACATTCTTTCCACATAGCCTGCATATACTTCGACATAAAGTTGCTGCCACGATCTGACACAAATTCTTTAGGGAAGCCAACCCTAGTAAATATGCCGAGTAAAGGTTTTGCAACTGACTTGGCAGTTACAGTTTTCAATGGGATGGCCTCAGGATACCTGGTTGCATGGTCGACCAGCACCAGGATAAACCTATTGCCTGAGGATGTTTGCGGGTCAAGGGGACCAACCATGTCGATCCCTACCCTTTCAAATGGTACCCCCACAACTGGGAGCGGTACCAACGGAGCTTGGATTGTCGCGCCAACCTTACCAGACAACTGGCAGGTGGCACAACTCCTGCAGTGACTTTCTACTTGCTCCCCCATCTTGGGCCAGTAGAAGTGCATGGATAACCTTTGCTTGGTCTTCCTCATACCGAGGTGACCAGCAAGGGGAACTTCATGCGCCAACTGCAGGAGGAAGGGCCACCAACCTCCTATGGTCTCCTTCTGTAGACTCTGTGGGCTCACTATACAGGAGTCCACCTTCCTGGTAAATCCTATGCATCCCAGGAGGTTCACCCTCAAGCTGGGAGCAGGCCTGTCTCCTTAGGCCTTCCAGAGATGGGCACTCACGTTGGCCTTTACTGAATTCGTCCCTATCAGGACCTCCTTCAACTAACAAGTCTTTTAGTTCAGGATGATCGTTGGGGTCGAATACTTCAGGCATCGCCACCTCCTCGTCAGGCCCGGGCGATTGACCAACTTCCTCCACCGCAGTGGTAGGCGAGCTCGGGGGAATATTCTCTTTCCCTCGTCTTGACTTGTAGACTCCTTTCGCCTTGGATTTCCCCTTCGGCTGGGGCGGCGTATTGGACTTGGCCAATGCTGCCCGTGCTTGAGACCGTGTGTAGGGTCTTTCGGCAGTGTCTCCTACGAGCCCTAAAGCTCTGAGATCATTACCCAACAAGACCTTTCCCGGGACGTTTCTCTGAATGCTCACTGGAATCCTGACTGCTGTACCATTTAAAGTAAGATTTACAGGGATCATGGGAAACATACGGAGGGGGCCGTCAGCCAACTTAGTGGGCATCAGAGTAGCTCTGGCAACTTCCTCTGAGTCTACCAAGGTAGAATCCCCTACAGTGTGACTGCACCCACTATCCCTAAGAGCTGGAGTATCCACTCCATTGATCAGCACACTGTCTTTAAAGTAGTGCTTGGTATTATCCGGAATCCTAGCATAAGCCTCTGCGACTTTAGGCTCCCAGGAACCCAGGGACACTAAAACTACCTCAGCCTCTATCCCGCTGGGAAATGAGTCTGAGGAGAAGGATGCTCCTGTAATCTCTTCTTCCTCGTAGGAGGAGAAGGCCAGATTAGCGGAGTGGACCCCCAAAGGTCTAACCTTACACCGGGGATCCCCCTTCACATGGTCAGTTGCTCCACAAGAAAAACAAGCCCCAGTGGGTCTGTTTACGTAGGGAGGCTTATTGTAACCAGAGTTCTGTTTCGGAGGCTGACCTCCACTACCCTGTGAGTTCTCTTGTGTCTTACCCTTGTTTTTCTTTTTGTGGCCCTTATGGGAAGAAGATTTAGCAGATTCCCCACCCTCCATATCTTTGGACTTTTTCCCCTCCTCCTGCTTACCAGGATGAGTTTTGTCCTTATGGGACATTCGATGTGACACCCATAAGTCTGCTGCAATGGCCAGCTTCTTAGGATCTATCTCCTTCGAATCGGCCAAATGCTGCTTAAGCTCCGGGGAAGAAGAAGCAAAAATGTGTTCCAGCATGACAAGATTTATCATGCCTTCGAAGGTAGAAACCTTATAACCTTCGACCCAGCCCGTTAAGTTTTTCAAAGATTCAGCGACATAAGATACCCAAGTACCACCTTCCTTTTTCTTATACTCTCGAAAACGCTTTAAATATTGGGCCGGAGTCTTCCCAAACTTTAAAATGAGAGTTTGCTTTACCATTGCGAAATCAGCCCGCTCAGCCTTCGACATTTCCATAATGGCACTGCAGCCAGAATGGGGCAGTCTACTGAGCAACCACGCAATCTTATCAGCATTGTCAACTTCTTGAACCTCGCATGCATACTCAAACGCATTCAGCCAGTCCATAATGTCATTCCTTTCTTCATACACACTGAGCATATCTTTCGGAAACCGTGGATGAGAGGAAGCCCCAGACCCATGTCTAGGACCCTTGGATCCATTTGCAACCTGAAGCTTGGCCAGTTCCAACTGGTGATCCCTGTCTTTCTGTTTTTCTGCCTGTTCGATTTTTAGTTTGGCTATGCTGAATTCAAGCTCCTGCTGCCTAAACCGCAGCTCTTGCTTCTTGAATTCAAGCATAGCCTCCCCATCAACTCTGGCAGAGGAAACATTAGACATTACATCCTCCCTGTCCTCGTGGTCGCGATGGATCAGTGCAGCGGCAGAACCGTCGGTTCTGCCAGTGAGAGCAGCCCCACCACCTTCTGCACTGTCCTCGGAAGTTATAGCGTCAAGCTGCGCTTCTTGCCACGCCACGATTCTCTGGATCATTTCCAATTTTGTGCCTTGAGAGGAAACACCTCTCTCCGCACACATCTTTTTCAGCGTTTCTGATTTGGAAGCATTTAAAGTTAACAACGTATTTGTTTCCATACTGTTTGATAGGACTATGGCTTTTTAAAAGTTATATTACAACCATTCACTACGTGCACTGTTTGGAATAACCTGAAATGCCTTAGTTCGAGCGCAACACTGGATACCTTCAGTCGTATCCCACCGCTGCCACCAATTTGTTAAGACGGATTTCTGAACTCTGTCCTGGTGGCGCAGAAGTTCAGAAGGCCAACCTAATTACTTGGAACAGGGTAACCTCTGGACAAGCCAGACCAATCAAGGTAGCGATCGCGGCGGTCAAGACTAGATCTCAAGAGGGGTGAGGGTGACTGAAAGCCCGCAATGAGCACACAAAGCAAGAGCGCTTACAAACTACTCCAAACAGTTGTTATATCAAAAATATAAACACATTTATTTTAAGGCCTTTAAAACAACGACCGTAGCGAGAAAATCACAATATCACAATATTAAACCAACACATACCATCTCAACACAATATATATACAAATACACAGTCGCAAGCGTTTAAAGCACGAAATATGTAGTCCACCTGAAAGGAAAGGAAAACAGGCAGTGCGATAATGCTTTAGACTCAGTTCGCCTTCAGAGGCACCTAACTAGATGGAAGTCCGAGCCCTGCGAAGAGGGGAGCCTTGTGCTCAAAGTACCTGCCACGCCGGTGCCAACGGGCAAAAGGGGAAGCTCTTCGTAGGAAGTCAGGCAGTTCGGGTTAGTGCACAGCAGAAGGAGAGCAGGTTCCGCAACTCAAGCGCAGCCTCCACAGCGGGCAGAAGCAGAGCGCGAGTACGGCCAAAAGGGTGCTGTTTTTACACAGCAGGGAAAAGCAATGGGATACTGCAGGAGGGCGACCAGATCCTAGCTAAACTACTCACCGGTCCCCGAAGCAAGCAGACCCAGGCTTCGCCACGTTAGATTCAGCAGCTGGCAGGTTCAGAAGAGCAGGGAACGCCTCGTAGTCGTGTAGAGCAAAAAGACGTCCCAATCGACGAAACCAGCACAGTTTTGTTGCCGCAGCAGGACAACGGAGCGGCCGTGTGTATTCAAGCCAAATGTACACTCCTCCCTTCAGACTTGGGAACGCCAAGTGTACGAAGCGTGGGAGAGTGACAAGGACTCGAAATACAGCACAACCTGGCGGCAGTTACAGAGCAGGACTCCCTTGTAAGCTGGTCAGTCAACTGGATGGCCCAGAGACACTTCCGAAGGCTTACTTGGCAGGAGATGATGAAGTCGCCGGGAATAGCTGTTCCTGCTATTCCAAAGGTCGAAGCACCAATACAGGCCTTCTGGTTCGATCCAAGGAGGAAAGGGTTTCACAGGACGACAGCAGTGCAAAGGAGGATTCCTTCAGCGGGTCACCAGCGATTCCTCGGTCCAGCCTCTTGGTTGCAGGATACTTGGCTCCTGTATTCCTTCGTTCGTGAGAACTCAGGAGATCGACATGGCAGTGGTGTTTCCAGCTCCCTCTTATCCACGGTTCCCTTCGCGCCAAAACGGAGGGGAGCCAATGGGAGATCCGCTCATCAACACACATACCATACGTGGACCAATCACGGACCACGGTGGTCCCAGGCATTCACACTACCCCAGACTCTCTGGCACCCAGGATGTGTATTGGGACCAGACATCCCAGCCCACACCCTGGAGGCACACAATCGACATGTAGAAGCCCGCGAAAGCAACCACGTTTCGCGGGAAAGTACATGCCCAAATAAGGAAGGCCCCGGGTCGCCCGACCTGGGGAAGGTGAAGGGAGCAAGACGGTCAGTGGACAAGACAAAGGAGCCTCGTGGTCTGGCCATTTTGGGAGCCAGGCCACCATTTTGGGTTCAGTGCGAAAAACGTGCTCAGAACGCCAAAAGGAGCTCAAAATAAACAAAACGATTGCTGCCACCATTCGAGTCCCTGAATGACTTGCACCGATCAAATACCATCCTAAAAGAGTATCTAGGGCCTGTAGAAGGCTAGAGACCCAAGAGAGCTGTAACTTAGCTTACAGTGCCCTCTTGTGTCATGTTGCACTAAAGCCGCAACACGATAAAAGAAACTACGGGAAACAGCGTTCCCCGGTACTGACTGTCTTAAGGGCATGTCAGTTTCCCCGTAAGAAAAGGAGCGAAAGCCCAGAGAAGTGCGGCAGAAGGCTGTACTTCTCTGGCAAAGTCAAGAACAAGGTTAAAAACAATAGCAAAAAGTTTAGGGGTTGCCACATGGAAGGCAAATTCCCTACAATTACGAAATCTTTCCTAACAGTGAGTCCCTGATGATGGCTAGTCATTTGGTTGCAAGTCTCATATTGAAGGATGTGCAATATCAGTGGCTTGGATGATGTTGACATATTTCTAGTCTGTTTTGCCTGTTTAATGGGAGTTGATTTGGATTCCGGTGTTCGGAGAAGATTCACCATTGTATTGTATTTATGCTTGGTTTTTTTCCCCGCATGTCAGTGTCGTAGCTTACACTGTGTATCTGCTGTTGTTAGTAACATGAAATGGGCAATTCTGTGGGTGTGTTGTGCAAAATGTGGGTTTGTTGGTTGGCGTGTCTGAAGTTTTGGGGGGGTGGGAAAGGCGTGTGTTCAGATTTTGTGGGTGTATTTACCCTTTGTAGGTGTTAATGGATGGCATGCTCCCAAGATGTACATTTCGTGGAATTCACTAACAAAGCCAGCTGCTGCCACAATTTATCTGCAATGTCTTAATTTATGCCTGGCAGGTAATGGTGTAAGTGTCACACTCACTTGTGTCTCTGCAGGAGCGATGGATGAGCCTCCCTTGACCCCGAGTTCTCACTTCCCCTGTTTCACCCGGAGGGATACCTGTCAAATACAAGGTGTACACTCAGACCTGAATTCACCTGATTCCCCTGGGACCTTGCCTTCTCTTTACTGTGTGCTGTGATGTCCCCTAAGGGCTTACCTTGATCTTTAGTAGGGTGTGCACTCCATCCTGCATTCGCAGGGGCGCGATTCACTCATGTGATTAATGCCAATGGGGGTCATTCCGAGGTTGGAGGTAAGGAATTACTGGCACCGGTAAGGGTGCCGATGCCGGTAATCCCTTACCTCCGTATTCCGAGGTCCTTTTGCGGGTCCTTCCTTACCTCCTGCTTTTAGCCCGCAACCCGCAAAGGTACTTCGGAGGTGCCGTAATTACCTCCTTCCCCATTCCCATTGAGCCCTATGGGGCAGAAATGGGAATGGGGAAGGGCAAAAGGTGAATGGGGAATTACCGGTCCCTCCAACCCTGGAATGGACCGGTAATTACTCCATTCACCATGCCGGATTTGGGACGTTTCGGAGGCAACCATGGAGCTAATTACTCCATGGTTAGCTCCAAACACGGAATGAGGCCCAATGTCTGTACTCTGAGCTCAGATGCCACACGCTGTTTTATTTATCCCTTCACAGCGAGGCCGAGTGTTCAAGGCGCTAGTTTCTTCACTGGCTAGAAAGTCCTTCCCACAAGTGAACGTTATGCGAAGAATGTTGAGTGTCCAAAATTGTCCGTATTGTTTTTGTTTGCCGGTATCTTTGTAGGTGAATAGCGCTGCGTGTAGAAGCTAGCTGCTGGTAGGTATGCGCAGCGCCTTCAATTCGAGCACGGCTGGTAATGTCTCTCCCTTTCCCTTGCAGGAGAAGTTATGTGGTATTAGCGCCTCGAGTCTGGGTTCAGCGCTACTGGGGACTTGGTGGTTTGGTAAGTATGCATGGAGGCTTTGGTAAGTATGCAACGTGTTGAGAGAGAAAGCGCAGTGAAATAAGTGTTCGCGTTATTGGGGAGAGCGCAGTGAATAATGTCTCTTATTTCTTTTGCAGGGGTTTGTGTGCTCGTACAAGTGACCTGGATTCCAGCGCCGCGGGAAGATTCGGTGAGTATGTGCAACGTTACTGATGTGCGCATGTTAACGCAGTTCTTCTTTGTTCTTACAGGTGCGGTGTAGAAGTCCCCTCTTGACTGGAGAGTGCTGCGGCGTGCAGTAAGAACAGAGGTTCTTCCGGAGCAGGTAAGCAGAAGCAGGATGATCCAGAACAGGTAAGCAGAAGCAGGATGATCCGGAGTAGGTAAGAGGAAGCAGGATGATCCGGAGAAGGTAAGCAGAAGCTGGCTGATCCAGAGCTCGGCAAGTGTGTTACTGATACAGCTCACAGTAAGCAACACAAAGCACTGGAAGAATCTTGGGTGTGGCTTATATAGCCAGCCACACCCAAACAATAGAGAGCTCATGAATTGTCATGCACTTCCTGGTTGGCAACAGGAAGTGGTAACCAGGAAGTTACTATAAACACTAGGAAGGAACTAAAGGAGGGATTTGCTACGGGTTCTTTGTGTGACTATGCCAGGCCTGCCAAGCCTCCACCCAGCTTGCCCCAACTACCTGCCTGATACCCATGACAGTAAGTGAGTATGAAATATGAAAGTTGTAGGTTGCATGCAGAAATTAGTGGAGTGGATGGAGGAAGTGTAGAAGTGTGTGGGAAAAATATGCGAAAAAGCGGATTCATATTTTTGGTACTGTCATTTGACGTTCCCTTGTGATGGTGTAAGTTATGGCTAAAGGATTTAGAAGGGTTGTTAGGGAGTGTACATCGGTTTCCTCCATGAATCAGGTGGACCTTAGACCTTATTTTTTGCAGTGTGTAAATTGCGCCTAATTTCAGTTGTTTTCATTTCTGATGTAAGTTACAGAAAAAAGTGCATTTAGTGAATCAGATGCATATATGTACAAATATGTATATATGGTGAGAGAGTTTTGCACATCTATACAAACATACACAATTATCAGTAGGTAATCCTTTACCAAAATTCTTTGTTCATATACAGCTGTTTTTGCAGGGGGAAAAAGTTTGACATGTTACATGCTGTATTTTTTTTCCAAATTTGATCGTGAATTAAATTGTGTACCTTAACTTCAATATTGCATTTTTCATCTAATACATTTATCTGTGTTTTTATTGATTTATTTTTTAAATAATAGTGAACATTGGTACTTTTATTTTTTATTGTCATGTATTATTATTTTTAAAATGTTTGCATCACTCTTTATTGTGATTTCTAATGAATGTTCATATTATTTTGTGTGCATTTGTGTTTTTCATGGAATACTTCAAATTTGTATAAATCTTGATAATTATTATTTCCTATTAATATTCATTTTCTGCCACTATTGATTTTTCATGTATTACTACATTTGTTATTCATCTTGATTATTATTGTTTCTGATCATTTTTCATTACAGTTTGTTTTTTGTGAATTACCACTTATTGATCTTGATTATTAGTATTATTTCTGATCAATATGAGTTGTATTATTTGTGACTATTGTATTTTCCCTGAATACCTACAATTATTGTGCTATTAATATTTATTCTTATAATTTCTGATCAATTTTGAGTTTGTATTACTATGTTATTCTTCATCAATGACTACCATTTTTATTAATCTTGATATTTTTATTTATGAAGAATAGGAAATGTGATATATATTTAGTTTTTAAACTTGATTATTGTTAGTTTTCATCAATATTCATTTTAGTTTGTGTCACTAATGCATTGTGCATGCATTACTATAATTACTTTTATTAATCATGATTGCTACTATTGCTGAACAATATTATTTCCTGTTACTATTTTATTTTTCAGGAATTATTGCATTTGATTTTTATTATTTCTTATTCAAATTCATTTTTTATTTACTTTTCTACTATTCCTCTCCTTGAACAATTAATTTTAATTTAATTTGATTATTACTATTTTCCCCAATGTTAAGATTATTTTTGGTACTGTTGTATTTGTCATGAATTACTACTCTTTCCTTCATCTTGAATATTATAACCTATGATCAAATTAATTTAGTGTCACTATTGTACTGTTCATTACTAATTGCAATGTATTTTCTTATTCTTATTGTTATTTCTGAACACAGTTATATGTTGTTACTATTTTTTTTTAATATTTACAGCAATATTTGTATTGATCCAGATGATTACTTCTGATCAATATTTATTTGGGTTACTATTATATTGTTCATGAAATAGTACCATTTTGCATTCATCTTTATTATTATTTCTGATCAATATTAGCTGAATGTTTGCCATCAAATTTCCATTAATGGTTACCATTTGTTTTATTAATGTTAAATATTATTACTCCTAATACAAAAGATTTTTGTTACGTTTGTATTTTTGTGAATTACCACAATTGGTTTTATTAAACCTGGTTATTATTTCTGATCCATATTATTTTTTGTTATTAATATATTTATCATGGACGACTACAATGAGTTTATTAATCTTGATCAGTATAATTATTTCACAACAATATTTTTTAAAATAAATTAGTATATATTTTTTCTAAATCTTATTTTTTTATTATAGCAGATGTTTTTATAGTTACTATTGTATTTTTCATGTACAACTATTTTTTTTTTTAAAGTATTTGCATTCGGTTTAATCAAAACGTTACAATTTACAACGTACACAAAATTAAGATAAATACATACTGCGTTTAAAAAGAGAAAAAAGGAAGTGAAATAAAAATTGAGTTAAAAGACAATCAGGAGAGAAATAAGATTTACAAATCAATTAACACCATTCCATTCAACAATTCTCCAGATTCAATTAAAATTAACATTAGGAAGAAGACCAAATCATCAAGATTTTTTCAAAGCACAAAGATGAGAATAGCAATAAGACAATCACAAATAAGAATTAACCATGAGGGAAAAGAGAAAAGGGCCAGCTAATCATTTTATTACTATCACCATATCTTACCTCATCTTGATACTCTTGAGAAAACCCAAAAGGGCCAGCCCTTCTCGAGTATTTTGTATATTAAGGCAGCGGCTCCATACTATATCATCGGCTGTATATGCAAAGTACTTTTTTAAAGTACCCAAATAGATCTGCTTTAAATATTTCAGTGCCCCACAGTCCATGATTAAATGCCTTGCAGTTTCACCTTTCACATCATAAAACCTTACAGTTACTTTCTTGCAATGGTATTTGGTTCCTTCTAATCAGTATCTTTTTTGTTGGTAATAAATTCCATTTCAACCTCAATAAGATTCCTCGATAATACCGATTTGTGAACAAGAGTAGTATTTTAGAGAGGAAACCTGAGTTTTGTGTTCATGATTCAAACGATTCATGGAGCTATATGAATGGAATTGCTCTGTCGTATTAATCCAATCATAGTCCCAAAGAAGTTTTTTTGTTAGCAAAGGATTATCTATCAAAGTATCTAGGTTGGAATCAATATTAGGAAGGATATCTTCACAGTTGTTATTAAATTCAAGTAAGAATATATTATACTTCATATTAATACCTATCAGTTTATATAGGGAGTTTGGTAATGGGACAATTATTTTCCCTTTTAGGGTCAACATCCTCCATTGAACACGAGCCCAAACCAAAACATACCCCAGTTCAAATCTGATGGCTGTTATAGGAACCGCCTAAGGAACACTGAGGACCCGTCTCCGATTTCTACCTTCTATTTTACTCAAGGCATTACTTATAACAGCAGGAGACAATTCCAGACAATAGGTTAGTTTTGGTAAAATGTGTCCCTCCAAAAACATCAATGCCGGTTTCAATGAAAACCTACCAAATTTTCTGTATATTTTTTGGATTTGGGATTCCAAGAACTTAGCTTTATAACTAAGGTTAATCAGCAGAGTTTTTGTACATTTTTGTGAGCCAAAGATTAAACCCAAGTACGTAAGGCTAGTAGAAGTACTTACAGTAGCCCCTTGAATGTGCCAGATAGGCTGTAGGCTTCTATGTCCCACCTTAGAAAATGATAATATTTTAGTTTTTTCTGGGTTTATAATTAAAGCATTGCTATTAGCATATTTGGCAAAGGAATCTATAAGCCGTTGCAGACCTATTCTTGTACAGTCAAATAATAAAAAATCATCTCCGTACGCTAGCCATATAATCTTGTTATGGCCCACTCTTGGTGCTAGTAATCCTTCATTGCTTAAACAGACCCCTATGTTAGATAAGTATTGATTAAAAATCCAAGGTGCTAGAACACAACCCTGTCTTACCCCACAATGGCATTGCACCCTAGCCGACATATCCCCCTGCTGGGTAAGTCACACCTGTATACCACAGTTTTTGTAAACTCCCTAAATGAGTCTCAAGAGGCCTAAAGGCAGACCCCAACCAGCCAATTTCTGCCACAATTTGTAAGTCACACCTGTATACCACAGTTTTTGTAAACTCCCTAAATGAGTCTCAAGAGGCCTAAAGGCAGACCCCAACCAGCCAATTTCTGCCACAATTTGTTGCGATTCATGCAATGAAATGCAGCCGCGAGGTCGAACAATGCCATAAATATTTGTCCCCTCTCATTAGTCCATGGGTCTTTCTGGAGGCATTTAAGTAACAGCCCACTGACATTAGTAGAGTGACCCTTGGGGAACCCCTTCTGAAACATATTAAGTAGATGGTGTTGCTTTTCCCATTCTAATAAGTGCGTTAAGAGAAATGCTGAAAAGCTTTTACAGTCGGCATCAATCAAGGCAATAGGTCGGTAATTTTTTGGATCAGACCTACTCCTGCACTTAAAGATCGATACTAGACGCGCAATACCCCACGAAGCTGGGGTGACTCCTGTTTTGAGAATACCATTGAACTCATAGTACAACAAATTAGCCCAGAGAAGTGGATCTAACTTAAAGGTATTGTTTGTAAGACCATTGGGGCCAGCCGCCCGAGATCTTTTAGTATTTTTTATTAGGCCCACTACAAGATCGATATCGAGAGCAGGAGCACATCTCTCAAATACCAGATTTTCCCACTGGGTCTACCCTCCTGGACATCGATACCTGACACTGGTCCAAATCTATTTGGAAAAAATGTGAGCCACTCCGTCTCCGAGATAGAGTTCAGTTGTGATACTACATAATTAGGCTCCTGACCATTTACCAGGGACCAAAAGCAGCTCACGTTTGCCTTAATTAAAGTTCCCAGCATCACTCCAGCATCATGTTGGAGTAATTGGCAATTTATCGCTTTACAAAAATTTTGATATCTTTGTTTGATTTTCCTAATACAGGTTTTTGGGGAAGTCTCATCCAGATTTGAGTTCCTAAATAATACGCAGATCTCTCCCCTTATGATAGTTTTGGCCTGTGCGACCCCTTGAATATAGCAATGAGTCGGTCTTATATTCAAGCCACTTCTCTTTGTTGTTAAACTGATGTCACTAATTGCTGTTCCATACAATTTTTGGATTTGATCTACGTTAAAATTATTCAGTTTCCAGTCCACGGTAGTACTATTTAGAGAAGCCCTTAGATTGTAATTTAGATTTTCAATATTACCAGGTGTTCATCTGACAGCGTAGCCCAACACAACAGTATCCAACTTGATTTGAGATCTAAATTCCCTTGTAGTCACAGTAATATCGAAGGACGCAGCCAGAATGGAATGGTCACTCCAATCATTTGATGTCACCGTAAAACAAGTACAATTACTTCTTAGCTGACTATCAAGAAAAATATAGTCAAGCATGGAGGAGATAATACCTCAGTGACACGTATGCCAGGCCGCTGTCTGGCTAGAAAGGTTATTAGAACTCACCAATGGCAATAACCCAATATTACCTAATCCCACATACCAGATTTTACCAATTTTCCTCTTAGTTGTTATTCCCCTTTCATTCAAATCCACATCACAGATTTCCCATGGTGGCTTTTCAAAGTCACATTTGGCATTTAAATCACCAGCTACAATGATCCTTCCCCTCTCATACTTCAGCATCCATTTGCTTATTAAACTAGAAACCTTGATTACAAAAACCTCAGCAGTGGATATTCCTATATGCCATTAGATGTTAATGATCATTAACCATATGACTCTCTCCCTTGAGCTAAATTCTAGCCCCAAGGCTCCAAATGGGAGGCCCTACAAAACAATACCATCCAAACCTAAGTTGTTTTTAATTGCAATAATTAGGCCCCCTGATGGTCTTCTCCCATTTTTAGATTTAGCGAGCTGATTATATATCCTAAACCCGTCTAATATAGGGGAGGAAGACAGCCACGTCTCCTGTAAGCAAATAATGGTTCGCAAGGTAAACAGGGTTACTGAAAAGATGCTGATGTCCTCTGGTGTTCCATGACTTTAACAACAACTTAATGTCTTTATTACCCCCTAGAAGGGGTACCAACTCATTATGGGACCAGTTTCTGGCACAGGCTGGAGATCACAGCAGCCCAGTCAACATCTTTGGCCGGATCCCTTCCAGCGTTAGTCATGCCTACACACCTCCCCTTATCCTTCCAGTTAGTTGGAGATGATCCCACATTAATCTGTTCTTTTTGGAGGGAAGGGAAATCAGCCCTCGGACACCTTTGCTCAATTTCAAAAACCATGTTCCACAGAAACTCTTTTTGTGACAGGCTAAGATATTCAACCATTGGGCAATTAAGGGTTATATAGCTTAAATCAGAGCAGTTTCTGTCCAGAAAAGACAACCTAGACATATGTTTAGAACTCACTAAAGTCAACGCTGGGATTTCAGCAAACATTGACAGAATATTTGGCCTATTTTGGCAGATCTTTTCTTCAGGGCACAATAGGCTTCTTATTCTTATCAAGTTAGCTGAGTCCCCAGCCACTTTCTTAGTGGTCTTTGTCAAATTTGTTGTTTTCAATCTATTACCTCCAAGTTGGTCAACCTTCCCCTTTTGTCCTGTATTCGTGGCATTACCCCTAATCAACATTGGAGGTCTTTGGAGCCTATTTAACAGATATTTTATACCAGAGGCAATTTTAGGATACACAGTTGCTGGAGGGATATCTTGTACCCAAAGCTTACCCCTAACATGCCCCCTTTCAGTCAAATCTTTCTCCATCTCTACATAGGGTGGTTTAGTTAGTGATGAGGAGGCCCCTCAATAGGACCCCAGACCGAAGCAGGAGCAACTGGAATCCCTGGGCTCCAGATAGGTAGCTTAGATGTCACCTTACCTGAACCCAGAGGTTTTCGGGAAAGACAGTTTTCCCCAGGCCACATTGGACAGGCAACATCGGTTGACCCAAAACGTTAGGGCATAACCTTATTGTAGGAGCCCCCTTTTGACCTGTCAGGGAACGGTTCTTATGCTTTCCCAAACCGCAACCCGATTCTACCCTTATTTGGGAATTTCCTTTCTCTACATGTTGCATTTTAGGGGAGGAGCCCTGAGTGGAGCATCTTGGGTTGGTTAACTGTGAAACTCTCCCACCCACCTCATAGTTGTTATCAGATAAATGGTCAATATTAATTATATCTGTTTGTACTGTCATGTCCACATATGTAGGTTTAGGAAGAACAGCATCCTGCTCCTTTAGGGTAGCCCCAGAGGGTGTCTGTTTAGTTCTAAATAGCGCAGTGTTAGAAGTTTTAGCTACTAAAATATGTTGTCTTTTTATCATTAACCTCTGCCTGTTCTGTTTCCCTTTCTTCTGGGGGATGGAATTATCACGTTGTAACATGTCACCATTATTACCCGCCACCCTACTTTCTACATCTGGCAAAGGGTTAACATCCCTATTACCTAACCCTGCATCACAATTAACATTGCAGTTTACGCTGTCCTGTATAGCTGGTCGCCCTCCCCATTGGGGAGGCCTTATGTTTTCCACCCCTACATTGGATGCAACAAGGTTAATAGCTTCAGCAGATACATTCTCAGCACATGTCCCATCAGAAATCTCAATGATCTCTGAGCTACTCCCAGCCAAGATAGGATTTAAGTCGTGGTCACCTCCCACCACCTGGGGCAAAGCCAAAGCAGAGGTTTATGGTCTTGGTCTTAATTCTGATTCAATATAGTCCAATTTACTATTAACCTGGGCCAGCAGTATTGAACCAATTTAGTCAACTTTAGCGTTGATTTCCGTCATAGCAAGTTGAGTTGATTTTAGTTCAGACCAAACATTGTCATAAAGATCTACAAATGAACTCAACACGGCATTCAGGGCAGACACAGTAGGGTGAGAGAGACGAATCCTCTCATCGATTTCTTGCAGGGTATGATGTAATTTTGAGGGTTCATGGTTTACCCTCGATTTCTCCTCAATATTCTGAATTTCAATCTTTTCCACCCCATGTTCCCTCTTATCCATTTCCATTTCTTCTAGAATGTTTGTGAGCGCTGTTGGTGTATCGTGCGCCGATGCATCACATGTCTGCTGCATTACACGTTCAGTAATCCCTTCCATTTTATCATTGTCCAAAGCTTTGTCTGCACATTCTATAATACTGATATCCGACATATCATTATGGCCCCCCATAAAATCATGTTTAATCATAGCAGAATGGTCAAGCATTGCGTTCCCTCTGATTACATGCGGGATTTTAAGTTCTGTGTTGTTTGTTCCAGCCTTTACTATGTAATGGTCCATAAATCTTTGACCCGAGATGGGTCTCGGGACCTTGGATCCTCTTGGGGTAATGGGCAGATGCTTGGATGGCAACGTCAAAGTGTCATTAGTTAATGTAGGTTCCGTGGAGGCATGGACTATACCATTCCGTATAGGAGCCAGATTGAATTGGCCATCCATTTAGGATTAATTGTGGTACTTGTTGGTTATGTTTAGCTAGTTCACCCTGGACTGTACCCAATAGTTTTCCCACATTGTTGGCTATAGGGGAAAGTCTACATAGTGAGGTTGATACCGCTGGGTGACTAATCGGTTTTTTAGCAACCTTAATAGGTCCCTTTCTTCAGAAATCCACAACTCCTGTGCTGGAATATTAACAAAGTGGGCATTCAGAGCCATTTTACTTCATAAGCCAGATCGCATGTCCAAATCAAAAGTCGCGGTAGTCAACTGCTTCCCGCAGTCCCTGGGCCAGATAAGTATCACAGGAGATTCAAAGTATCCAGATCAAAGGATGCGGTAGTCAGCCGCTTCCCGCAGTCTCTGGGCCAGGTGGCTCTCACAGGATGTTTGAAGTACCCAGATCAAGGGAAGCGGTAATCAGCCGCTTCCTGCAGTCTCTGGGCCAGGTGGATGTCACAGGATGTTTGAAGTACCTAGATCAAAGGACACAGTAATTAGCCGCTTCCCGCAGTCTCTGAGCAAGGTGGATTTCACAGGATGTTTCAAGTACCCAGAACAAAGGACGCAGTAATCAGCCGCTTCCCGCAGTCTCTGGGCCAAAAGAGTATCACAAGATGTTTAGAGTACCCAGATCAAAGGTCGCGGTGATCACTCACTTCCCACAGTCTCTGGGACAAATAGATTCCGCAGGATAACACTCCACAGTTCCTCAATATAGCTGCAGCACTGTACAGTTGAAAGAAACTCACTCTATAGGGGCTTTCTCACAATCTTTGAGTCATCAAGTAAGTTAATTATGGAATAAATGCTTCTCCTTGCATCACAGACAAGTTCACATAAAAATTCCACAAGTTGGATGTGGCGTTGTTTTACCTAATTCAAGGAGCTAATCAAGTAAAACTGTCCTTAACATATAGGTTATACAGTAAGAGTAAGAATAAGGCAAGTACCTTAATCTGATTTTGTGAGACTATGTTCCAAGAATATAGGGCACTAGGGGCACAGCGGTCACACAGCAACACAGTAACACACTGCGAACACAGCGCGCTCCGCGTGTCTGGTGGTTTTTATGTCCCTCCTCCAGACCGTGGCATGTGCAGTAGAAAGGAAGAAAGGACTCGCTTTTTCCTCATCTAGGGAAGTAGAAAGGAGATTGATGCTTGCTTTTTCAGACCACAACAATGTAAATGCACGGAGTGAACAGAGTAGAGTAGCAGCCACAGCTAGTCACAGTAACACACTGCTCACAACCTATTTATGTTATACAACTATTTATGTTATATTAAGCTGTACATTTGTGGACAAGAGTGTGTGTACTAAAGGGAACCACAAGGGAGAATGGTGTAGCAAAATGGCAAAAGAAGAAACAAAAACCCAAGACTTAGCCATTTATGAAAAAATAAAACAGGGCCCACTTTCATGAAATTGGTGCAACCAATAATTTGCCCATTTGGGCTTTCATGAAACCTTCTTTCCAGTCAGTTCCAGAGGCTCAGTCAGATGTACTTGCATAGGAAATAGCTTTGTAGAGAAATTTACAATATGAATAGATGTTGCTAACATTTGCATTGCCCCTAACAACCCTTGACTACTGCAACTGCAAAGAACTCCATTCAGTGCAATGCTAGTGCATGCATACTTACATATATATTTGCTCTCTTCTTTGCAAATAAACCATTCAACAAGATTCTGCTTCCTGAGAGGTCGAACAGCAAAATGGATCCACAGAAGTAATCTGGAGCAAGCCATCAAGGGCCCACCTCCAAGCAAGCAATCAGTGTGGCACGGATCAAAGCATCACAATTCTTCGCAAGATGTCTGCCACAGCAGCCGCCACCTTATGCGGCTGGTGCTACCACTAGTGCCAGACCGGAAGAGAACAAGGAATTTCTGTTAAGTCAAAGGCATCATTCAATTTGAATCATGAGGGAAGCACGCTGACTGACGCTGCAATGCTAGAGGCAATATCCAGTGGTGAGGTACAGTAACAGGAGGTGGGGGGAAAACACTGGAATAAAAGAAAGAATGTCCAGCTATAATTGCAGAAAAGGACATTCCTTCAGACAAAGGTGGGACTGTTGGTGAAAGTGAGGAACGCTCTAACGATAGCAATATCACCCCTGCCATATGAATAGGCCAGTGAAAAATGATGATACAAGATTTGCTGATGCACTCTAGTGATGATGACGATGACAATGGTGTTACTGTTAGCCCTGGACATGTGAATGCATATGTGATTGTGGAGCAACTGTCGCACAGAAAAAAGAAAACAAAGTATGCGTTACCCGTCAGTGCTCTTTTTACCCAAGAAAAAAAAATTATTGTGAGACGGCCAAGAGGTCTAAGTACAACTGCAAGCAAGGTGACAGAAAGCACCAGTGGCCTGAGAAACCTATGGCCCCGGGGGTCTTCTATGTCCACTACCGAATCTGCCAGGCGTGCCACCAAAATAGGAAACTCTGTGAGGTACTTTGCCAGTGTGATAAAGCCTACATAAGAGCGCTGAAGCTGTTTTCAGCACTGCACACTCGGCAAAACACACGTATGTAGATTTACATTTAATTTACTTTTTTTTTAA
The DNA here is from genome assembly GCF_040938575.1 of Ambystoma mexicanum. NCBI lineage: Eukaryota > Metazoa > Chordata > Amphibia > Caudata > Ambystomatidae > Ambystoma > Ambystoma mexicanum. The sequence goes on along the minus strand of NC_090922.1, from coordinate 54,497,327 downwards.
AGCATTCACACAGCCCACAGGCATTGAGGCGCTGTTACAGTAATTGTTTTGTTTTGTGGTTGCGTAATTGTTTTTTTTTGTTTTTTGTCTTAGTTATGTATTCATAATGTGCTTAAAAACCCAGAGGTTTCTAAGCACGGACCTAGGGATCGAACCTGTGTTGCTTCGTGTCGTCTTGCTTCCAAGGCGTGCACGTTGCCGCTGAGCTATACTCCCGGGAAAATGGGCCTCATTACGAGAATGGAGGTAGCCATGGAGCTATTAGCTCCATGGCTGCCTCTGTTACAGGCTCCATTACCGGGTTCCTGCAATGGGGACTTACCGGGTTACTCCGACATAGGAGGACCCGGTAATTCCTCCTTGCAGGAACCCATCCCCATTTGAGCCCCCATTATTGCCTCCCTCTTCCCCTTTTACCAGGGGTGCGATCCGGGTCCCGCGATGGGAAGCTCGTAATCGGCGCTCCCGGAATGAAGGGGGCCGGTCCCGTACCAGCCTCCGTCATTACCGGAGCGCCAGCCTTATAATGAGGCCCAATGAATCCGGGCGTACATTACGGCACTGGGGGACTATTATGTAAATATTTTGTATGTAGCACTAGGACTCAAAGGCATGCGTGTGCACATTGAGGGATATGAAGGAACCACCGAGACAACTGAAAAACAATAATCGACTGGAATTGCGTGCCATCAGGGAAAGAAAAAAAGTGGGTCAGATGGTGGAACTTCTTCTAACAGGGGCAGTGCCTATGGTCACAGAGCAAGATGCTGATAGTGAAGGAGCCTCATGATGTGAACAGTGCATCAGACCAATGCCCACTGTACCGTCCCTCAGGTGGCACAGAGATGGCCCCCGTGCGTGCTTGTGCTCATCACTGCTGATTTGTACTCATCACTTACTAAGCTGGCAACGCTGCTTGCGCTGGCAGCACACTTTCACAGACAAGTCTCAAACAATCTAGCATGAAGGCTGCTTTCATCAAGACTGCACAGTAATACAGAAACCAGCCCTTGGTGTGTGTTTGCACTAGCTAAGATGTTGGGAGCGCAACTGCTGCCCTATTCTTTGGTGGGCACCAAATAAGTCAGAGAATTTATCAAAGGCAGATTTCCGAAAGATCAGGTAGCCAGTTTTACATAGTTTTCCTCAGTGCCTGATCTTCCCGGAACACTTTTCGTTACAGTCAGAAAACCAAGGCTGGAAGAGCACACTGGGTTCTTTTAAGGAAATGTGCACTGGCCGCTCAGCCACAAATACACGAACTGCTGTATAGGAAACACTTTGCCAGCAAGCAAATTGCAGATTTTATATTAAAAAGGCAAAAAGAGCAGCACACATCCCAGTAATACCCAATGCCATGGTTTAGAGATAGTTTAGACCTAAAGGATCGACTGTTGGTTTTGTTGTCAGTGACAATGGTAGCAACATTGTAAGTGCATTGGCTGATGGCAATTGCTAGTGACTGCCCTGTTTTGGGCACTGCTTGTGCCTCATAGTACAGGACTTCCATAGAAAAAAGACACAGAGTTTGCCAATGTAATGGCCATATGTCAAAAAATGTGTGGCCTTTTCAGCCATTCTGTCAAAGTCCCAAAAAACGCTGAATTGATGGGAAACTGCGAACAGCCATCTCCAGCTCTGCCTCACACACGTGGATTCCACTGGATAGAATCCAACTCTATATATGCTTGAACACTTCTTTGAACATCAGAAACCTACTAATGGGCCTCATTACGAGATCAGTTTTAATTTCAAAACAGCATTTCCGGCGCCTCACATAGCGGTGCCACTGGGACATTACAAGTCCCAGCAGCGTGGGAAGTCAGGCGTCGGATTTGGTAAGTCCCCATTCCCGTGGAGTCCCATAGGACGTTGCTAGCGGTGCTGGTGCTTCTGTGACAACTCTGCTTACCGGAATCGTTGCACCCGGCAGGGTCAGACCTGTCAGGTGCAACAGCCTCGGCAGCCAGACTTGTTGTGTGGCGGCCAGCAAATAGTAAGTAAGCCTACCAACACCCTTATTTCCAGGCTGCCACACTCGTATTGAGGCCCAGTGAATATGTGTTGCAACACTAAATTGAAGTAGGGTCATCCATGTATTAGAGGCCTGAGCAACAATACAGTACTCAGGGCAGGCTCAAACTGGGAAGGTGTTTTGAGTTAAACAAAAATCTTTTTGGGGTTTAAGGAGTTCCATCTGATTGATGTTGTTTTTTGTCTAGTTTGTAGGTAGGTTTTTCTGCAATATTTGTGACCCTCTCTTTTAGTGTTTGTTCAGTGTGTTGTTAGTTTCCCCATGTAAAAAAGAAAAAAATGTGCCTTTTCCTTATATGACGTGTCACTTTGGATTCCACTGAGAAAATTGAAAAAAGCACAAAAAGTGCGTTAATTTATCCTATTACAAAAAAAGCACCCCTCCAAAATCGTTTACCCTTCTACCCAGCGTGTTTGTTTCTATTGGCATCTCATCTCCCCACTTGCTGTTGTGCTGCTTGAGTTGGTTGGCTGGGTAGTGCTGATTGTCTTAGAAGTCTGGTATTAGGAGGTTCACATTACTTGGCTTACCTAACAGGGTGATCGTCCGTGACTTGCTCTCTGGGTTCTTCATCTTCGTTCTCTGGGTTGGTTTTACAATGATGAGTTCTTGGGGTGTGTTCCATTTCCACAGTTCTCTTATTCGTGGTTCTCTCAAGGCATGCCGGTAATGCTGGGTGGGAAGTTGTGAGGAGAGCATAGGAGGGGAAGCTGTGTTTCTCCTCGCAAAAGGATGAGGATGTGGAAACATTGTGCTTTTTTATGGTGCCGGGTTTTGGGCCTGTGCCTTGCAGAATCGCCGATTGCTGATTCAGAGGAGGAGCTTAGGCATTGGAGTAGGCTTCAGAGAAAGATGTAGGAGATGAAGCAGGGCCATTGTAGGAGGCCCTAACTAGCAACATAGAGGTACGGGGACAATGCATCTTGTGGACACCTCCAAAGAAGCAGGGGAGATGGGGCCACTGGTTGATGGATACATGGAGGAATGTAAAGTAACAGTAAAGGAGAGGATGTTCCTCATGCGGGAGGGGAGGCCTGCCGCGATGTGGAGGAGACTTTTGGAAACTCACACACCAACCTGTTCCATTAGTTTGTAGCATAGTGGGCTTGGGTAAATGCTACATCCAAAGGCCCTTTGGCTCAGGGGAAGGGTGGAGACAAAACAGACTCTTCTCCTGGTCCCTAGTAAAGACAAAAATGATAGATCCGACAGTAGCAAAAGACTTGTAATGATTTGGCCATCAAGGGTCTCATACGGCCGATGAGCCTTGCTGACACCTACCTGCCCCTTCCCAATAATCACAGTCCAGGTAGAAAAAGCCCTGTAGCCTCAGGGAAAACTACCAAGCTGAAACACACCAGAATCAAAAGAAACAAGGTCTGCCATTAATGGAGGTCAGCCAGAGCAGATATCTGGCTGCAAAGGTGGCATAGCAAGAAAGGATTGGCGGGCGAGTCAGTGTGCAGCAAGAAACAGCATCGAAAGCCACGGGTTAGGAAGGTGTGAGGGAAGCCAGATAGCGGAGCGCAGTGGACTCGCAGGGAGGGCAGACCTGGCAAATTAGTCCAGGTGACCGGCACCACCTGACAGAGTATAGAATCGGAGGCGAGGCAGCAGAGGAGATATTGTGGGGAGAGGAAGGGAAAGGTAGCAAGGGAGAACAAGGAGAGACCAAAATGATTGATCTAGAAAGCAGACTGGAAGACCTGAGAGCACAGGCAGAACACGATTCAAAAGCTAGAATCCAAACACTCCAAGAAGGGGTTGGAATAGAACCACAAATGATCCACCATTGCCAGTGGGGCAAGGAACAATAGAACCACAACCTGCAAGATTGTGAGAGGGCCTGAAAGTGCGGGAGAGACTCATCTGTTCTCAGTAATGGGGGAGAGTGTGATGAGAGTGCCATTGGGAGAGGCAGGCAAGGCAGAAGATGCTGGGTGACCACACCTGAGGCAGAGGAAGAATGATAGTGTAACAGGACATGGCCATGTGCAAGAGAGAACTCAAGTACACAATTTGGGCCTGATTTACATTCTGGAAAACATATTGAAAGTACCAAAGTGTGTCAAAGATATCTCGAGAGAAGGAAATTCCTGATGTTGCAGTCTGGGAAATGTAGTGTAAGTACCATTGCATTCATAAGATATTATGAGTGAAAGTGTTCCCTGATGCTGCATTCTGGGAAACATAATAAAAGTAACAAAGCATTTATACAACATTGTCAGAGGAAGAGCAGCCTGACGTTGCATTCTGGGGCATGTGGACTAAGACCCGAAGTTTCAGTAAGTCCTGGTGAGAGAACGAAATGCATGACACTGCATTCTGGTAATCATAGGGAAAGTAAAATTCTGGGAAATTGAGCTGATTTCTCAAAGAATCCCCAAGATAAATTGTACAACCACCAATGCCTGAATTACTCAAGGTAATGCAAATTACCTCAGCTAGCATCCCACATCATCTTCCTCACTAATGAGGTCTTCTCTACCTAGCGAAACCTTTTCCATGATCTCCTCAGCCCTCTCTGTTCTTGGGCAAATAGCAAAGGAGGGCCCATACCATTGTCCTACAGTCATCAAGACGATGGGCCCTGTAGACACTTCCACCACAATGGGTCATACGGCGGTATGTGAGTAAGGTGGTATGGGTTCTCCTCTGCTATTGGCCAACCTTACAAAGCAAAGTCAATAATGCAGATGTCACATATGGATCGCCAAAGCTTCCCAAAGAATTTACAATTCAAGCACATGCATATTCGTCCAGTGAAGAGGTAATCTTTTATGCACATGTCACAGATGTTTGCTCAGCGGAAAGTAGGCAGTCTGCAAACAGATGCTGAATCATCCTCCTAGCTGGGTCACAAACCTCACTTCTCTGTGTACAGGTCGATACAGCACACGCCCATAGTCGGACAGGTTGCATCTTCTGAACTTGTTAGGGGCTCATGTGGTGTAGTCTCAGTAGACAAGTCAACATGGGTGGACTTACAGGGAGCTCATGTTCCAGGGATGGGGTGTGCATTGTACATTAGGTGACTCCCTGTCTCAGAGGTTCTACACAGGCTGGCGCTGCCCATTACCTAAGCAAACAGCAGGATGCTATACTTTTCAGGCTGTGCTTAATGGCCTCCAGAATATTTACAGAATTAGAGAATAGGGGGAGGAGGTCTGCATCTAGGTTCTCCTTCAAATCGAGTGGGAGGCTCATCTTTTATCAGATGATGCTATAGATGTGAAGAGAGGGTCCCAGGAATGCCCCTCCTAAACCCCATGAACATGGCAGCCCGAAGAGTCAAGAACGCAAGATGCAACTCACTGTTTGGATAGCCCCCAGGAGGGCTGGTGACATCTGCATATGCAAACAGATATTCTCTCAGACAACCATTCAAACCTTATCCAGTAAACGTCTTTGTGGTTACAGGTGCCACTATACTGATCATGGATCAAAATGCCACAAGGGATCAGAATGACTAATAATGTAAATCCGTTGTTCTGACGTCATTAGTGACATCACGACATAGCAACGTTAGTCATGAAGCAAACTCGCACTATGCACGAAGGCACATGGACAGACACGTGCACACACGAAGAACATGCTTACACAGTTCTGTAGATGGAGAACAGATACATATACATACTGTTGAAAGCTTTAATTATTTTTCACATTAGCCAAATGCAGAAACGCAGCATGAAAGGCAAATAGGAGATGCAGAGCAAGCTTGCATGTGCTGATTGGAACTAAACATATGGAACTACAGGGTCATATAAGCAGCCAGGAAGAGCCAAATACTACCAACCTATAAGTAACATAGCACGATGTAGATATATAGAAATAATAGTATAACTGTAATGAGGTTACAGGAGGCCACAGGCCTCGGGACGAAAGACGAATAAAAGCAGAATTAGGCTGCAAGGAGAAGCAGGACAGGGATCGCAGCCAAGGTCAGTGATGAGCAGAACATTCCTAGGCCTCAGAGACAAGGAGCCATCTGAAAAATACTAGCATAAATCCTCACAAATTGCAGACCAGAGAGCTCGATTTTGCGGTCAACCATGTGGCAATGGTCGTTCACCCGTGGTGGGAAGACAAGCAGTTCCTAGTGACACAGACATGAAGTGAAACATGGATTCTTTAACAAAATTGCAACCCTGTGGGCACTCTCAAAGGCAAAAGTGTTAATACTGACGGTTACATTGGGAACACATAGTCTTTCTCATCACCTTGAGAAGGTGCACTGAGCGGTGAAAACAGAGCTGGGACCCTGGCCTGGGGCGAGCAGCTCCATCCAATCAGGGAACACAAATCCAGGGATGGATGTCAGAGGGCAAGGGCCAATGGTGATCCTGCAACCCTGCAACAATGTAATAGAAGGTTTTTGGGGAAGGGTGAGGCGAGCGACCTGACCTCTGACGTCCAATAGAGCAACATCCCAACTACCCAATCTGGTAACCTTATAGGTATTGGGGGAAGAGCCCCATTTTGTGACGCAGTAACTGTTCAAAATTGCCTTGTATGGCCTAAGGAACGAATATTTTGGGAGATTCTGAATGTTCTGTTGGATCCCTGTCTGTTTGTGTAATAAATGACAGTTCTAACTTGCCCTTGCTGAGTCCTCCGTCTGTGTACTGGGGGAGGATTTGTTGGGCCCTTGGGAGCTTGAACGGTGACCTCATAGTGTGAACCCCAGTCCCTCTGGTATACCTAGCCAACAGATGTAATTTTAGCTGCAGCTTTGGCAGATTGTGCCACTACGGTGTAGAGGAGGTCCCAGATATGGCCTGCACCCCTGCCCCCCATTGCGAGTTGCCAGTAAAATACTCGCCGAGGTATGTGACGTATGAGGAGCAAATGAACCAACAAAGAGCCGCATTGGGCCTCTGCCCTTTGTACATTAGAAGATCAGTACCTGTTGAAATGCCAATAAGCAGACAGCCCAGAGCAGCACAGTACCCAATCAGACAACCATACCAGCTGCTGATGCGAAACGATGAGTATTTACAGACTGTCCATTAGAAGACACAAATAGCCCTGATGGAAGGCAAACGATGATGAGAAGAGGGGCTGGACAGACTAATGCATGAGGAAAGACAAGCACGCCAGTGCGAGTAACTACGAAAATAAATCTAATGGACGCAGAGAAGAGACAATGTTAAAACGTGAGGAAACGGTGCTACGTGACAAGATGGAAGCAACCGACCTGGTAAACGTGTGTAAATAGGCTTGAAATGCAAGATGCTAAGAAATCGATACTGCTTGCAATGCTTAGTAGAAGATAGAGCGGCAAGCGCCAACCATATATCTACCTCAATAATGCACAATGTACATGTGCAACTCCATTTTGTAAAAGCAGAAGTACGCCCAGGCGGCCAAGGCCTAACTGGTTGGGTCTCATACCCGGAGTATGCCCGAGCCAGGGGAAAGAGCGGAATTGAAACTCAACAAAGGACGGCTCAGGCCTGGGAAATCGGGGTCAACCCAAGAGAGGCCCAGGCAGGTGGCAGGGCCGAAGCAGAATTAAATACACAAAAAGCTGGAAACTGAAGCAGATTCACGGTGAACCAACACGTGACCAGCCAGGCGCGAAGATGTACCACCGTCTGATATCACCCAGATCCGAGGGGTGCCATAACTTTCCCTGATAAGAGACTACAGTTTCGAGGCCTTCCTTAGCCAACTAATTGACACATCACCCTAAAACCACTGATTGATGGAAGGGAGGCAGGGTGAATCTTGGGACACCAGGCACCTGGGTGACCAGCCTGCTTGCTGCTAATTAAAGTGGAGATTTAAGTTTAGGGGTGTAACCTGCCCAATCACAATGGACCAAGTTATCTGGATTCCTATAGATACTGTAACCAATAGGACATCGTACTTTTGGTGACGTCAATCACGTGTGATGTAGAGGGATGGGCGTAGACGCCCACAAGATAAGAGTTAACCAATCCGCATGCCCTATTGTCATATATAGATATAACACCTATACTTAAGTTACCTTTCCCAACCAATTATATTGCGTGATGATTTTTTGTAGAATTAGACGTCAATGATGACGAGTTTAGCCTGTAAAAACGGCTGTTCGGCTGAAGCTCGAGGAAGTCGGAGCGAGACAGGTGTTCGCGATGCTACTGATTTCCATATGCTGATGTATGTATTATTAAACGGACTTCCCTTTGCCAATTTATTGAGTCCTGATTTTTGAGATGTGCTGGAGTATGTGAATCCTGCACCCTGTCCTCACATGGTGCAGCTATCTAGTATTACAAGTTCTCGGGGGTTGAATACTGATCAATGAGCCCGTCAGTAATTTCCTCTCCTGGTGAACACTGGCAGCAGGTTGCAATATCTATATTTAAGCAAAAGGCACGATCAGGGGGAGGGGGATTAGGAGGCATTAACACTTCAGGTAATGCCCCGGTGCCCATAGTTAACGAAGTCCCTCGGGCATTACCTAAAGTGGTAATGCCCCCCCTGCAAGGGGCCAATTGCTATTAGTACCCCGGCCCATAAGACCAGGGTACAAAGAGCATTTCTTTCTGTTTCCAAAACGTTTCAGAACAGAAACCGGCTGGCCATTGAAAATCAATGTGAAAGAGTAAACAAACAAAATGGCCACCATGGAAATGGAGATGTAGTCCCTTCTCCTTTCCTTGGCGGCCATTCAAAAAATATGGAAAAATGTAAACAAAAAAAATGGCCACCATGGAAACGTGACAAGGGACTAAGTGTGGTCCCTTCTTCCTTTCCATGACGGCCTGTCGCGGACCGGGAGCGGATGCGCTGGGAACAGAAGCTCATTGTCCCTCGCCAGGTACCAATAAAGAAAATAAGGGAGGTCAAAGCTAGAAGAATATATCATAGCACATACCGTTCCTGGGGAATTTGTTGTTTGGCCTAAAGCTTGATGAGCTGGTTAAGAAGACCCATGGGAACTGTGAATACCCTTGGACCATACAAGAGAAAAAACAGAAGAAAAGGGGTTAAGGCAAAACAGCAGCCAGGGCCTTTTGACAACCAGGGGTTCCCTAGGAGACATAATTCCCTAGGGTTGAGAATTAAACTCCAGCTATCTACATTGTCAAAGCAGTAGAATTCCTGGCTGTTAGAAGCCCAGGTGGAAGATGGCCATAGAGGTAGGGGGCGCCAGCTGATGTCATTCATGGAGAACTGGAGGGCATTGATCACAAAGCCAGGGACAATATGGATTGCATCAATAGAATACACCATTGAATTATCAGAACCTCCTCCTCAGACAGGTATGAATCAGATTCAGGTTCCGAGGACAAGACTAAACAATCCCCTCTGTGGATGATGATTCATAATCTGCTTCAGAAGTGATCAGTGGTCCTGGTGCCAAGAGTGGTGCTGGGGAAGGGGTGCTGCTCTCCAGTATTTCTGCTACCAAAATGATCAGGAGTGCAATGGTTAGTCCTGAACTTGAAGTCCTTGAATCACTGCATGCGGATCTCCATTTCCTTATGGAGACGTTTCAGAAGATGTTCCCGGTACAGCAGCGGGATCTGTTTTTCGCAGCCCTTGATCTTCAGGATACATACCACCATGTGCCGATCATACATCCTAACCAGAGGTGTCCCCAGCATGCCATGGAGGGTGCATCATCAATATACAGTGCTCCCTCTTGTCCTAAAAACAGCACCCAGAATATTCATCAAGTGGGTGGCCAAAATCATATCACTACTATCCAAGGAGCAGATAAAAATGCACCCGTATCTTGACAACTGGTTATTTCTAGGAACCTCTTTCAAGATAGCACAGGCTCATACTAACAGAGTGCGCAAGGTGAAATCCCACCTCAGGTTTCTGATCAGTTAGAAGAAATGCTAATGGACCCAGTTCAGAGGGTGGACATCATTGGGGCCACCATACGTTCAGATGTGGGAAAGGTGTTTTTTCTGGTAGGAAGAGCAGAAGCGGTTGCCACTCAGGTTGTCCCATATTCTGCCTTGCCAAAAAGACTCGGCACAGAATTGGCCCAGGATCCAGGGCCTTACGGCAGCCTGCATTTTGCTGGTGCTGTGGGCTCAGTTCCATCTGAAGGTACTGGTCAACCATATATTAAGGTTCTGGAATTTAGCATGGGAGAATTATAGGAAGATGATCCCGGTCTCTGATTCAGATCCAAGGGCGTTAGAATACAGATGCAGATTGGTTGAGTAGGATTTTCACTTTATCAATGGAGATGAGCCTGTCAGCAAGCATGTCTGAAAGGATTTTCCAGAGATTTGGGAGGCCAAAGATACAGCAATTCTCCTCTCAGGAAAATCCTCTTGTATCCCTGTTCTTCAGCAAGGGCCCATACTCTCTTGCCTGGGCTCACAACGATTTGCACTTGAAATGACCGAGGGACTTTTTGTATGCCTTCCCGGAAGTGTCTTTGATTCAGAGAGTACTCTGGAGGATAGTATTAATGGTGCAGACATGACTCTGGTGGTAGCGCGGTGGCCAGGGAGGACTCGGTTTGCCCACTAGCTGCAGCTGGCAGTGACTCAGGAGCTGGTCCTCCTCTGGTCCCATCCCCTCTCATGTTTCCATATTTCTGAATGCAACACTTACCCTGCTCAGAGTCTCCGTCTGGACATTAAAGTGCAGGGGCTTAGGAATCTAGGCCTGTTATATGAAGCAGCAATAGTTGTGAAATTGACTAAGCAAGCACACTCACATCACTTTTGTTCGTTTCAGTCCTGGTGTGTGGCAAAATCACTCTACCCTCTGTGCTGTCCCCCTCCCTCCTTAGAATTCTTGACTTTTTATTGAAGGGGTTACAGAAAGGCATAGGGGTAGCATACCTGAAAGTACAATGCGCAGTCATAAAGGCTTTTAGGTTTTTAGTGGAATTTAGGGGTGTGTGGAGGTTCTGGAAGACATGGTCAGAGGGTTGTTTAAAGTGTTTATTTTGTTGAATCCTCCCAGTAGGAAATGAGTACATTCATGGGACCTCCAGCCGGTGCTGACGGTCATGTCCAGGCCTCCTTTGGAACCTTTAGACTCAGTCAGATTGGAATGGCTGTCTTACAAGACCCTGTTCATGGTTTCACTATCTTCCATTAGTAGGATAGGATATTTGGGGTCGTTGTGGTGCAGGCCTCCAAACGTAGAATTCATTTGTACGGTCTAGAAAATGTTTAATTTTGACACAGATTGTGCATACCTGGCCTCTCGCAGCATACTCGTTGCATACGTTTGGTGAGTTCCCACACTAGCGGCACGTTCTCAAGTTGCTTGTGGATGGCACTGATGCATGTTTTCGAACCAGAACAGAAGTAAAGTTCGTATTCTTCCTTTTCCTAATGACTATTAGTTGCTATTGTGGAACTGACCCCATCTCCTATCCCATCATTGCTCCGTGGGAGCCTGCAAACTCATGAATTCTAGCCCTTTTGAGGATTTTCTATAGAGGAATATGAGTTTCTTATAGAATGTGCCTACGGAGCCTGAGGGAATTGAAGACTTGCATGACTTTAGCTGTTATCCCTTGCTCAAGAAAATGAGATTGTTCCCACATGCCAGCATCCCTTTCACTGACTCGCCTCACTCACGGACACACCGACCGGCAAGCAATCCAACTTTCCTCCGCCAATGCACTCTCTCTTCTAACTACATTTCCCGCCAACTGCATATCTTCTCGTTGCCTCCCACAGCTACATCACCATCCACACCCGCACCACACCCCCAGCCACACTTTGCACCGAACAGTCACAAATAGAGAGAGAGAGAGAGAGAGAGAGGGTGAGAGAGAGAGTGAGAGAGAGAGGGAGGAGATTGACTTTTTCCATTGAGGCCACCAAACTCTGGAACACTCTGCCAAAGAGAATCCGCACAATCCAGGATCAGCTCATCATCAGGCAATTGCAAAAGACCTGGCTTTTCCATGCCTAATCTACAAGGGTGCCCTCCAGAAAACAACTCAAGCTGTAGCCCATGGCAAATATTCAAGCTTTGCACCCTGGCCAAACAACCAGAGAATGCCACTCCCGCTCCTCACCACCACAACGTCATTCATGCCACATATGAGTTTTGATCCATGTTGTTTTACAGAACACCACCCTGGCTGTTGTGCTTAAGTGGGCCGGGGCCTGCCGGGGCCGGGCCCCGGCAGTCTCCAAAAAGGGGGACTGAGCCGGGGCCCTGCCGGGGCCCCCGTCCCACCACACGCAACATTGGCAGGATGCATTATCCCGTCGCGGCGGCAGCCGCGACGGGAGATGCGCCTGTTTTGAAGTCAGGCGATCTGACAGAAGTGGCAGCCAACCACAGCGATGCTGTGCCTGGCTGCCACTTCTGTAAGTCATAGTAACTGCCTCTGGTGACCTCTCACGCGAGGGGTCACCAGAGGCAGTTACTGTCCCTTTGTTTCCCCAGGTCGCCGAGGCGTCTTTAACCCTCGGCGAACCTGGGGATTCCTTGACATTTTTCGAGGTTTATGAAAGATGGCTTGAAAAGTACACAATTCAAGCCATCTTTTATAAAGCTTTGCCGACGGACAATTTTGTCCGTAGTCAAAGCTTTATAAAATATGGCTTGAATTGTGTACTTTCAAAGCCATCTTTTATAAAACCGAAATGTTTAAAAAAAAATGGCCTGAAAAGTAGGCAAACCGTAAGGTATGCACACACACACACATATATGCATGTTATATATCTGTGTGCGTACCTTACTATGGTTTGTGTACTTTGCAAGCCATCTTTTCTAAACATAGAAATACATATAGAAATACATATTTCTATGTTTAGAAAAGATGGCTTGCAAAGTACACAAACAATAGTAAGGTACGCACACAGATATATAACATGCATATATATGTATGTGCATACCTTACGATTTGCGTACGTTTTAGGCCACGCCCCCACAAGCCACGCCCCCAAATGAGGGCCCCCCCTCGATTTCTTACCCCACTTAAAGCCCTGGCAGCGTGTCACATGCCATCTCTCCACTAGTGTCATATCTGGGACCTGCCAGAGGTGCCACATCATGTACTGTAACATGTTGTGCTTGGCCCCTGAGCAGCTATGCAATATGACAATTAAACTATATTTTCTGTCTGTTGTCTCACTGCATTCTATGCTAACCCTACCCACTAACTACCCAACTTCTGTGCTTAAACACATTACATGCAAACCAAAAAAGTGATTATTTTTTAATGCCACTCTCATCAGACGGCAAAAAACACAAAAGTAGAGCTCTCACAATAACTTACATAACACAGTCCCAGACAAAGCATCCTAAAATTATAGGCACACAAGATGTCTTTCATGGACACAAACGCCTTGATGCTCCAGATAGAAACAAACCTATAACCTCAGCTGCTCTCACAGCTCAGGGCTCTTCCGGTGTGCACTTATCAACACAAGAGCAAAGCTGCCTTGCTTGTTACCTCTTTCCCAAACTAACGAAAACCCACCCACTTTATTTGAGATCTGCCAATGACATTCTTACAGGCCATGAACAGTAAGGATGTGAAATTAACTACCATACTCGGCCTGACGACATGTCAGATAGTGCAAGAGCTAAAACAGAGATAAGGAAGGGAAGGGGAGAGTGGGAAGGAAATGAAAACAGACAGGCGACTACCGTAATAGGCCTGATGACATTTCTGGTAGAGCCGGAGAAAACAAAAGGTGAGGGAGAGGGGTGCAGAAAGGGGGAGGAACAAAACAAGCGACTATCGTACTAGGCCTGATGACATTTCAGATAGTCCTAGAGGGAGTCAGGGGGAGGGACAAGTAAGGGGAGAGGGAGTGGGGAGAGAGGAGGGAACAGACAAGGTTTCCATCATACTAGGTCCAGGGACAATTCTGATAGAGTAAGTGCATAGAAGAAAGTAAGGGGACGAGATAGGAAAAGGGAGAAAGGGAGAGGAGGAGAGAACAGAGTAAGCAGGCAAAAAGGGGAGAACGAATACAATTGCAGAAGTCAGGAATAACCCAATGTTGCAAGCCTGCATACAAGATGAAGATGGAAACAGCATGATTCAGGGCCACCATGAGAAAGGGTGACTCACAGTGAATCAATGAAGCCCATAAAAGTCAAATCCAGCATTGGCCACAAGACGGTGATGGTGAAACCAGAATGTATCAGGACAGACTCCTGCAGAAGTAGGCTGGAGAGCGGGAGGGGGAGGAGGGTAAACAAATCAAGCAAAACAGGCAACACTTTTGTGCGAGAAGGGGGGCACAAGGGAACATAACAGGGGGAACCAGAGGGGAAGAGATGGCCTGTGGGGACAGAGGGAGTAAAAACATGTTGGTGCATGCTTACATCCAGTAGTCCAGCAAAATGTGTTGGGTTCTCACAAGCGAAGGAGAGTTGGCATGAAAAAAAGAAAACGCTACCTCAGACTGTCCTAGGACAGCAACCGTGGGAGAGTTCCTCCAGTTGGTTTGCCACTTGTGGGAAACCGGTACTTCTCACACGCTGCCTGTAGACAGGTTAGGAAAAAGTTACTTACCTGTAACTGTTGTTCTCCAGCATGGGTCTGGCATGGATTCACATGCTCACAAACACTCCCCGTCGCCAGGCTGGGAATTCTCGGCAAAGAAAAAATCAGCCTCAGCTTCACCTCCGAACTGTCCCCCTCCCAACAACCAATCATCTTGAGACGGACCGCCCAGGAGTACCACATAAAAGTGTCTATCTCGGTTTATAACTGTTTAAAGAACCCCCCCCCCCCTCCCTCAGCTGTACACCCTCCCCCCCGGCCACAGTGGTATATTAAAAAAGTAATACAGGTGCTTCGGGAGTATGACCATTTTAAGTAACGGCAGAGTGTTTTTCAATGGGATTACACTATTGTAAACGTTTCTGTGAATCAGGCCCATTGCTTTTGTTTGCCTTGCAGAAAAATCCATGCAAGGACTAGTTCCTCGTTACTTGCACAGTCATATTACATATCTGCAGACAGAGCAGAGCCTCGGCTCATCAGACCAAGGCTGGCTTATTTCTCCACACAGTAATATTAATAATAGCTTTTTGTTAAATAAAGCTCTGGCAACAACAGTTTTTTTGGATGTTTTTAACACTGTAAATAGCAAATGTTAATGGGTTGACCAAGAGCATTCTTTTCAGAACGTACGGCCCAACTCTTACTGTCTTTTTTCTGCTTGATATACTGCAGTGGTATTGAAATGTTTTTATACTGAGGCCTCTCTTGAGAAAAATACTGTTTCCAGTCCCCCCACAAGTTATAACTACTTACATTTTCTAATAAATTAAGTCACCATAATCCCTTTTTAAAGGGTCTTGTGCCCCCTGTCCTCTCCCCCAGTCCACCCGCCCCCCTTACCCACTTCCCCGCAACTCCTCTAAACATCCTTCGGACCAGCCCCACAATTTAAAGACATTCTAGCGCCTGGAAACGTATTTTTGTCACGATTGATTTTGTTTTCATTAAACTTACAAACAGGTGAATAGCCATGATTTACACATTAACCCAAATGACACATGATGATGACAAAAAAATCGTATTCACTCATTTGGATCAGACCAGGACAGAATGCACTGGGAAAGGTTGGTTGGCATAACCTTAAACCTCTTCCTGCAGGCAGTGAAGCAGGACGCCTCCTGCCCAGGCAAGCATGTGGGGTGCACAGAAGCAGGGAATTAAAGGGTTAGCCCAGTTTCCCCTTTCCACTGTGTTATTATTTTTGACAAAGCCCTCGGTCCATTGTTCTTCCTAATGTGCCGGTCTCCCTGCAGAGGCTGCGCCTTGCAATTACTCTGACAGCCAAAGGCTAATGTGGCTTGGCCCCGTGAATCCACAGTGGAGGAGCCAGGCCGGCCTCTGGAGCTATTTGCATACAATACACACCAGGTGTGAGCGTGAGCCGCTGGGCCTTCCAGTCTACTGGGCTGGCAATTAGGCCTCATTAGCCCAAGGCCCTCATCCTCTGTCCACACACGCTTTTTACACTTGCTCTTGCCCCCTCCCCTCCTGCCCCCCCCCCAGGGAAGCTGGGTAGAGGTGGGGGGGGGGCACGATGGCAGCAGCTGGTATTGTCACAGGGAGAGAGGGGTCTTCCCTGAGCAGGGATCTTTTGTGCGTCCATTAGGTTTTATTCTCATCACTGGGGCTAATGAGGGAGGGGGTGAAAGGGAGAGATGACAGGGAGACCACTTAAGCGGCCTTCGCATATTCCTCTCTTTTCTTTCCCTCGCTGTTTTTTTGACTATTTGCTCTGCTTCGAGTCTTCCTGTAGGAGCTCCTCTGACAGAGTGACCTGGCGCCTGTGTGTGTTTTGTACTCAGGGTTATTTGTGTCTGGATGAGGAGTGGTTGGGGGAGCATTAGGGGGTTGAATATGGAGCATCAGTAGTCTTCAGGCGAGCTCTGCTTTCAGGGGGCACGTGCCAATGATGGCAGGCATAGACAATAGACAGGGTAGATTTCGTTTATCTATTTTGGTCTATGCATGACCTGTGCAAGCAAGGAAGGGATCGACCCAGTGTGGATTTCACTTGATGGGCATGAGGGGGCTGGCCTCTACCAGTGTCAACCTATGGAGACATGGCATGCAGATCACACTGTTTAGATCAGACATGCATAGGGTGACCAGATTAAAAAAAATAAAAACGGAACAGGCCCTGGACATAGAAGTAGGACTATGATAAAACTGTAGTCCTACTTCTATGCGGGGGGGATGTGGAGGGGGTATGCTCACAGGCGCACTCCTCTCATTTGAAGAGAGCGCCGTGGAGGGGAAGGGAGAGGAAATGGGGCGTGAAAAGCATTTTACATGCAGGAAGAGTCGTGCCAGGACCCAATTTCAGGATTTCTAAATCGGTCCCAGCAGAAACCAGGACTGTAGCCAGCCAGCCTTCCAATCCCCGGACGGGGTTTGGAAAATGAAAAAAACTCCCGGGACCCTGGGACGGAGGGTGCTTTCCCAGACTGTCCCGGGAAAAGTGGGACGTCTGGTCACCCTAGACATGCTAGGAGTTAAACCGGCCTCCGGTTTAAGTGTAAATGGGTTATCTTACAGGTGATCCTGGGACTGACTGCTTGCCCAGTAAACCAGTCCATTCTTATATAAATGACTTTTGGGTGATATGAATCTTTACCAGGCATTCATTTATATCTGGGTGACATGCGTCATTGCTGGTGCTGTTCAGTACTTTCGACGATCCCTAGGTAACTACTGGCAAGGTCCTTTCTGGTCAAGCTTCTGGCCCCAGGCCCCCACCCTTAAAGTGACTGCAATAATGAGTCTGAAGCAAACTATTGAGATCACATTGCAAGGTTGATTTGGAAATCCTCTGGCTCCATCAATCATTGCATTACCACAGTCAAAGGGTTATTTATTTATTATTTATTTGTATATTTATAGCAGCGTGCAAAGCCCATGGTCATCCAGGCACTAGTAAAAGTGAGCAAGTCATAGTGCAGCAATAAGGCGGGGGGGGGGCTGGAATGTCAAATAAAGGGCAAGGTTTTGATCTGCTTTCTGAAGGAGTTGTGGGAGGGTTTATCTCTCAAGTGTGGGGTAGCTTATTCCAAAGTGTCGGTGCACGGACTGAGAAGCGGGATACCCCAGCCTTTGATCGCTTGAACCTAGGTGTGACAAGGCAATATTTGTAGGTGGATCTTGCAGGTCTTGCTGGGGTGTGTTTTTTTACTTTATCCGCTAGGTAGCCCAGTGCATCAATTGCAAGACATCGGTGGGTGAGGGAGAGTATTATGAAGTTGATTCTGCCCTTAACTGGGAGCCAATGGGCTGCTTTCCTAGCATCCGAGATATGGTCCTGTTTGCCAATGTTGAGCTGCTCTGAGAGCATTGTTTTGGGATGTTTGTAGTTTGTGGAGGTTCTTTTCAGAAGTGCCACAGAGCAAGGAGTTATAGTAGTCAAGTTTCAAGCCTACAAGTGCCCGGGCAACTTCAAGGCGGTTAGTAGTAGTGAGGAAGGGTTTACTTGCATTGATCAGCTTAATAGGGTGGACCAGAATGGCCAGCAAGGGGAAATTGCAGGAGGTGGCAGAGGGGGGCCACAGCAACAGGCGTGGTCACCATCTGTAACATCTTTGCCTCAGGCACCCGTCCAGGAGGAGGGGGAGAACAATAGGGGAACACATCCTACCACACCACGGGGGGAAGAAGATGATGCAGCTGGGGGCCCAGGGGATGGTGGGGGCCACAGGAGACCAGCCTTTAGCGGTAACAGGAGTAGCGCCTGGTGCACGCAGGAGCACGCCGGGAGGGGCGAGCACCGTAAATGTTGCAGAGAGAACGAGGGATGCAAAAGGGGCACCAACAACTTCCAGAGACTTATCTTCAGGGGGCAGGGTGCAACGCCAGCCAGGTCTGCTTACTTGGCACGTGTCACTGGACACTAAATAAAAAATCAGGAAAGATAAATACATTTGTATCTTCTCATTATTGGATCACAGGAGAGTGGAAGAGTGCAAGGACTCAAAAGGCGAAGGGAAAGACAGGAAGTACTTAGTTGAAAAGTCAATGGTCAATTGGGACACAAGTTTTGCTATATTTTCTGCAATACTGCTAGAAAAACCCCTGAGTTGCACCAGACAGACATAGCCCTTTTGGAGCAGCACAGGATCAGGTGATAAGAAGGGAGCCTGTTGGGCCTTTAATAAAACAATGTGTGCAAGACCGGTGTACAAGTTTAAGCACATCTCTTCCTTTTGAGGGATGCTCGGAAATGTTGAGGTAAAGTGTGCCAAACGCAACAAAGTGCATAAGTAGGAGGTTGACTCTGGGAAAGCCACTGACGAGCCTGCCCTCGCTTCTGCGGGTGGACATGCTGCAAAATGTGTCAAATGGGTACCCTTGATGCAAAGATGCACAACTATTAATCAAGCGGTATTTGACGGTTTTCAGATTCTGGTGCATGAATTTACAACTCCAGCAGTCCCAAGGGAGCGGGGGCAAACAAAGCCAACCAGGACTGGTACTAGACAAGGTGGATAGCAGGACCATTCTCGTCCCCTCCCCTGCACAATTTTGGGTGTACACTAGTGAGCATTGTCCCCAAGAAAGAGCCTAGGAAGTTCAGATTTATCCCCAATATGTCATTCCCAAATGGAGCATCAGTGGATGATGCAATTGATGAGGAGCTGTGCTCCGTTAGATACGCCTCGTTCGATGGGACACTGGTGGTACTACGACGTTTGAGTAGGGGGGCCTTGTTGGCAAAATATGTAATTAAAACGGCTTTTCGATTGTTACCTGTGCACCTGTAGGATTACCATCTACTGGGTCTCAAAGTTGGGGGAGGATTCTACTTTGACAAATGCATGCCAATGGGGTGTTCTATGTCGTGCTCCTACTTTGTGGTGTTTAGCACATTTCTGGAGTGGGCAACAAAGAGGGAGTGTAAGGGTGCTGGAGTGCTTAATTGCTTGGAGAATTTCCTATTTATGGGTCCATTTGGGTCAGACCAGTGCAAGAGGTCTCTGGGGGCATTTCAGAAGGTGACAGAGGAGCTCGGAGTGCCGCTGGCAGGGGGAAAAGACAAAAGAGCCCAATACATTGCTTTGTTTTCTGGGCATCAGGAGGGGTGTGTGCTGCTTACCAGAGGACAAGGACAGGGATTTCAGGGAGGCATTGGCCACTTGCCTCTGGGCAAAGAAGGTGACCTTGGGCCAGCTGCAGAGCTTAGTGGGACAACTGAACTTTACCCTGAGGATTATTCCGATGGGTAGGTCGTGCTCTAGGGCAACTGCAGGTGCCGTGTCGGGGTTGACCGAGACGCACCATCACACAAGTCTTTCCAAGGAGTTAAAGGAAGATTCGGTGATCTGGGACACCTTCCTGGTTGAGTGTAACGGGTGTTGGTGTGGTCAACGGAAGTGAAAGACCGTGGGCAACTGGGCCATTAGACCAACGATGTGTGAAGCATAGTTTCTGGGATCATTCTGGGAGACAGATGTTGCGGACAGCATTGGCCCACCAGTGGGGTGGACAGTGGCCTGGCCAGGAATATTACATTCTTAGAGCTCTTCCCCATAATAGTGGCAGTGGAGATATGGGGAGCGGAGCTATGGTACAGGGATGTGATGTTCTAGTCGTGCAGCATGTCCATGGTATGCTCGATTAACAGTCAGAAGGCGGCATGCCCCATGGCTCTGAGATTGTTGAAAAAGCTAGTGTTGTCATATTTAAGAAACAATGTACTCTTTCGGACTAAACATGGGCCGGCATTTACAATAACGTGGCTGATGCCTTGTCCCATTTGAAATTACAGGAGGTCCAGCATTGCCTGCCAACAGCAGCTCCAGTGATGATGCCGTTTACGAAACACTATGTGGGCTTGGTGCCCGGAGTTGGCTCCACTGATTGAGGGCACAGTATCACTAAAAACACAAAACACACATCTAAAGTTTTTCAAGAAATTAAGGGAGTTCTGTGAAAGACAGGGTTCGGTGTACATTTTCCACAGGGAGACCATGAGAAAGTTCCTGGGACACGTGCAAGGGTTGGGGGTATCGGTAGGGGCAGCCAGAACTAAGATGGCCACAATTTTTTTTTTGCTGGGTTAGAGGGAAGAGCACCCCCCTGCGCCAAATTTGCAGTAAAGAAGGCACTGGGAGGGTGGCGAAAGATAGAGGTCTCGAGGGGGGACAGCAGGCTGCCCCCGGAGTCCAAAAAACTGGCCGCTATTATGGTGTACCTAGAGCGATGTGCAGGGATGCATGGGAGATATCTTTGTTCAGGGCTGGTTTTTCAACAGCTTTTTTCAGAGCATTCAGGATAGGGGAGCTGGTGGGAGCATCCAAGACGGATATAGCAGGCTGATTGGCACAAGAGGACCTCTCTGGGGAAGATATCCACCTCAGGCTTAGAAAAGCAAAACAGATCAGGAAGGAAAGGAAGTCGGGGTCTCGTTAATGAGACAGGGCAAGGCGGAGATCTGCCTGTGAGGTTTTTAGGATCATTTCTTGCCTATAAGGGGGAGGAGCGACCCCTGTTTCAACATAGGTATGGTTCTTGCCTTTCTAGATTCCAATTCAGGAAAGTCTTCGAGAAGGCACTAGGGGGAGGGGTTGAGCTCGGGGGATGCGGTTCCCCCCTTATTCCTTTGGAATTGGAGCGGCCACCACCACAGCCAGATATGGGTGCAAGGAGAGTGAAATTAAGGAAATTGGATGATGGAAGTCCAGGGCATACAAAGGGTACATTAGGACGCACTTAACATGTTGACATGTGTTGGTAAGGGAGGCACAAAGAAGGAAGGGCAGAGGGGGGGTTGCAGGACTGTGATACTTTTTTATGGTGCTGAGGAGATGAGGGTCTCCCTGGGCTGTTAAATTTCTGACATGACTAACGTGCTTTCTTCTGTCTACACACATAGGACAGATAGCAAGGGCAGGTTGTGGGGCATTTGTTCGTACAGAGAATGGAGCAGAGAGTATTGGAACAGCCGGTTTTGTAATCAGATGCTGTGGTGTTTGACATACACTTGATTGGTTCTGGGGGTTTGTAGGTACACCACGCGCGCCAGGTGTTGGAGGCGAACATAATAAGGAGAGGGCTGCCCGACCCGGACCTGGTGATCTAGCATATAGGGGGTAATAATGTCACACTGTACTAGGTATGTATGTAACTAACCTGTATTCACTCCAAAAAGCGTCACCGACGCCCACGGTAACTAAGCCTTTGCATGTAACAGTGCCACGATGCCTTTGGGCTGTTTGCACGCTATATAAATATAAATAAATAAATAATCTGGTACGGCGGCGAGAAGGGTGCAGATCATTGACCTGCTATCGCTGTTTGGTTGGTTCGGACATTTATGCCCAGGGGCATTGCTTGCATGGTCGCAAATTATTCCAAGTTTGAAGTGGGGGCAGTCAATGCCCCCGTACCCTTTAAACATTGCAGCATGGAAAATAAATAGAGTAATGGCCCGGTTTGCGGGGTACAATGGGCAGCTGCAGATTATAGAAAATGGCATATTGAGAGGCCCAAAGACTTGTCATCAGGACGGTGTGGAACCTTTCCCAATGGGGCACCAAACTTTTGTTGCAGCAGTTTTTGGTGGTGATTTGAGCATTTGTGCGAGTTGGGGGTGGCATGGACTGGTTGGTCTGCGCCCCTGTGGCAGGTGGGTGAGAACCATGTGGGCATTAAAATCCCCTTCCAGAGGACTCCTGAGCTGGACTTGTGGGAAGGGGAGGGAGCTGTACACCCCCTATGGAATTGATGGACAGCTCCGGGGGGAGGGGGTGCCGGCGGGGGCAGGCATATGGGGGCGGGGTAAGGGTGAAATTTGCGCAACAGAGGGTCTGCCTCCCGGGATCCCCCACACATAGAAGGGCATGGTCAGGAGGGTATAGGGCCTCACAACCATGCACTGCCCTGAAGGGCAGGAGTCGTGGACCGCCTGGGCCACCTGTCAGTGTTAGGAGATTTATTGCGCTGTCTGTGTTTTTAAAGTCACATTTTTACTTATAATGTGTTATGTCATAATACAAATCTGGCCAGTGTGGCATCCAAAAGAGAAGGTGTCAAGTGTAATACTCATGCCCCGGCATGTCCCCCCTGCAGAGCCCGAGGGGATTTGGCCTCTAACTCACAAGCACCATCTAATCCTATATAGCATTGACAGCCTCCCATTTTCTCTCAGTCCAGCCCTAGCCACAGCAGCCTGCTCTTCAAGCCCAAGCCGAAACCTTTCTTGGGCATATTCGAGAATCCGCTGAGACTAGTCATCCCTGTCCAGATTCTCACTGCATGCAAACTGCCACCCTCTACTAATCAAAGCCTCAATCAGGGGCGCCCTACTCTGGGGAACTGCGACGGGTGCATCTGGATGAAGATACTTCCCAGCCACCATGAATCTCCTTGCTGCTGCTGATCCCTACCCGTGGAGTCCCTGCAGCCCTGGAGCCCTCCTACGCTGTAGCGTACAAAATCCATTGCCGCCAAAACGACCTTCAACATAGTAAGCGAAAAGTCTACACTGCTGCTCTACAAACTCTTTCTGGCATACACACATTTTTCCAAAACATCTTGCACTGACACTGCATTTCTTGCTCCCAAATCTTTGTTCAGATTTCCATAGCTTTGCCATAGTCCCGAGACTCCTAACCAACTTCACAACAAACCTCTTGCCCACACGACACCCATTACCCCCTTGAAGCCCTCTCTCCCCTCCCTAATACACTTTTTCTTTCTCCTCACCTCTTCTGAGTTCCATTTTCTTTAACTCTAGAGTTTTTAAATTCAGAACACCAGCATAATCGGCAGGGGGCACAGCACCCTATTAACCCCTGACCCCACCACAACTCCCTAAGAAAACATTATCCCCTTTCCCAAATTGGCTACCTGTACCTTCATGTAAAATGCTATATTGTTATATTTCTTGTTGATGGATATTCTGCAATGACATTGCTGGCTACCCTTTTCTCAACATACTGGGCCTCATTACACGGTAGGCGGTAAAAATCGCCAATTACCAGCATGGCGTAATTAGCGTGTCCGCCCTCGCAAGAGGCCGCAAATTGCGTGCCATTACGAGATCGCGGGCACAAGCCTACCACCATGCCGGTAATGAGCCAACCGCCATGCCGCAAAAGTCCCCAAAAAGTCCCTTAACGGCATCGTCGAAAGCGCTGTTAGCACTTCCGACCTGCCGCCACATGCAAATAGCGGTCTTCGCAAATAGCGGTGACCGCCATTAGCGGTCACCGCTAATAGCGGTTACCGTAATTTTGCGGAACCGGAAATAGCGTCATCGCACCGGAACGGGAAAGGGCACAGCGGCCATCTTTAAAAACACAATCCATTGCCATCCTCCTTATCCAGGACACCTTACCAGGAACCACTTTGGCCGTAAAGATGCCCAAGGCCGTTAAAAAATCGTCTGAGCGGCAACGCAAGGAGAAATTTAGCAAGGAGGAGCTCCTTATGCTCACGCAGACACTAGCAGAAAATGCACAGGTGGTCTTCAATAACGACATGCGTCGGGAGACCATTGTGAAGAAGAAGGCCATCTGGGAAGAGGTAGCCCACAAGGTCAGCGCGGTAGGCACCACAACCCGCACAGTTAAAGACTGCCGAAAGAGGTGGGATGACCTCCGGCTCCGTGTGCCGAACATTCTATCCGTTAACCGCAACCTGGCTACGGGCACAGGAGGAGGCAGTGAATCGCCAATCAAGCTCACTGAGTGGGAGGAGACGTGTGCATCATCTATCGGGGTGGAATCCATCGAGGGAGTTGGACAAATGGAGCATGGCGTGCCCATTTCGTCCGATGGAGGTGAGTGTATGCATCAAACAATGCACAGTGAAGTGTGATGTTCCCCCAATCATGTGTCCATATGAATGCCGTGGATCCAGCCACAAACAAACATGCATGCATCACCACATACCCGTACAACACAGAGCCATTCATGCATGACCCATTCAACATCCCCATTACCTGCATCCACACTAAAGAGCCCTAAATGCATAGAACGGCATGACGTATTTATTTAGCTCAAGGCAGGTCGACCCATGACTGATGGTTTTCCACATTTCTCACCCCTACAGGATCACACACTGACACTGAGGAGGCACGCACTTCCACACCTGCTCCCACTTCCAGCAAAAAACCCAGGAGGGATGCCACAGGGGACACCGCCACATCCGCAAGGGCAGCCAGGACGAGTGACCATGACCACAGGGACAAAGGCAGCCGGAACACCAGTTGCACGCATCCACAGGCCATGCCTGCTCCCGTTGTGGCACCCACGGAAGTGGGTCTCCCAGCAGGTGAAGGCAGCATTGAGGGAATGCACTCTGCTGCCACTAGCTCAACGGGTGAGGCAGCAGCCACTGCCCCACCTTCAGATGAGGAGGAAACACCTGCCATTGATGATGAAAGCCAGAGCCCCAGACCAACAAGCCCCTTACTGGCAAGCCCGAGGTTCTCTTCAGGTCCGGGTAGTCAAGGAGAATCACCCACCCCTGAAGGGCCATGGAGCCCCCAGGTATTCTCTCCTGATGCAAGTGCAATGGATCCAGGTGCATCAGCCATCCCACCAGCACCCACCATGCGACATGACCTCTCCTCCATCTTTCAGAGGCAGACCGAGATAACTGGCCTAGTAGGGCAACATGTGGCTGAGACAGCCCGCCTGAGGGAGGACATTGCTACATTTGCACAGCAGACGAGAGAGGGCATGGAGGCATGCACCAACCGAATCTGCAGTGAAATGGCCCAACTGTGGCAGGCCATGAACCGCATAGCAGACGCAATTGAGCGTCGGTGCCCACTCACGGCCCAGGAAGAACCAGGCCCCTCCTCGTCTGGTAGGTCACGTCATACTAGTCCCCTACGCCGGTCTATGCGAAACCTGCGGCGCACCGCTTCACACCACCAGATGACGATGCAGGCACTGGCAAATAGGGCCACCAAGATTCGGGTGCCACATGTGGCGATGGACACATTCACGCCATGAGACTCACATGGGAGTGTTGAGGGGGGGAGGGGGGTAAGGGTGTATTTGGGTGTGTTGAGGGGGAGGGGGGTAAGGGTGTATTTGGGTGTGTTGAAGGGGGAGGTGGGGTAAGGGTGTATTTGGTTGTGTTGAGGGGAGGGAGGTAAGGGTGTATTTGGGTGTGTTGAGGGGGGAGGGGGATAAGGGTGTATTTGGGTGTGTTGAGGGGGGAGGGGGTAAGGGTGTATTTGTGGAGTTGGGGTAATGCACTTTTTATCACATTATGTTCAATATACACTGCTCTGAGTTTGAAACCCAAGCATGGTCTCCATTATTGTGTATGTGTCATTCATTGTGGACAGGGTCCTTTGTGGGCCTCGAAACATGCACCAGGGCAACAATACCCGTCTATGTCCATGCTATTTCACCTTGGTGTCTGATGAGATTCCAGAATCAGATGCTGATGCACATCGTGTGCCTCCTTGGCACTGCCTCTTTCATGTCCTGCCGGGGCATTCCACCCGCACTCATCCCCCGCCACATCATACTCTTCTGGTGGTTGCATGTCAATTTCAAGTGGCATAGGCACATTCCATCATATGCACATTTTGTGATGCTCTACACATGCCATGGTTGTCTTTGCCACTTTGACACGGCCGTACAGGAGTGCCACACCCAGGCCGCTTAGGCAGCGCAGTACTGTCATTGGAAGGATGTGCAATATTGTTGTACTGTTCCTGATGGTTCTGTGGGTTCCGTACAGGGGTTAGGAGCCACCTCCTCAGTGGATAGCTGGCATCGCCTGTATGATGTGAGGAATGGGTACCTGTTACGGCTCACCTCTGGTGCTGGCTGTTGTTGTTGGTGCTGCACTGCTATCATGTACTCCAGCCCATCATGTCATGCTGCTCTATTGGGACCATCTTGGTGTGGGAAGGGGTGTGGTGTGCTCTTTTGTGCTGCCTGTCTCCATTGCATACACCCGTGCTGATTGTGTCCACCTGTGGCAGATGGGTACACTGCTCAGGTCTCTTAACGGGTGCTTTTCAATGCCGTTATTTGCACCATGCCGGTAAGGGGTTTTTAGGTGTTTTCCATGCCGCTAATGCCAGGTCCGCATGGCTTGTGATGCCCTGGTATTAGTGCCATGGCGCTAATTCCGGCATGGGGGTCGCGCGCCCGCGGCCTTGCCACTATTAGTGGCACTGTAATTAACGGGTGTGCTAATAGCGGTGGGTCCAGGTCGTGATTGGCTTGGGAAATTACCGGTAACTGTAATTCATTACAGGTACCGGTATTCCCTTACTGCACAATGTGTAATGAGGCCCACTGTCTCTGTCTGTGAAGTGTGAACTCTAAGGACTTACTCCCTGCATCTTTGCTCAGCAAAAATGATGATCCTTCCTCATATCCATGCCATTGCATCTGGAAACAAAAAAGATGGCACCAGAGTGCCTGCTACAACTGGTACTCACAGGGGAATAGCCAATGATAGAAAGAAAGTATTTGTTAGATTGAAGAATGGCATTCCAAAAAAAGCAGGAACAAGCAATGCAAGGCACCCACGATATATCACGAGGTTCTTATGTGTTACGACTGCCACTGGATGAAGGCATAGTACTCTGGGACCATGGGCCTCATCACGACCCAGGCGGTAAGTTACCGCCTGGGCCGTGACTTTACCACCATGGCGTAAACTACGTTTACGCCATGGTGGTTGGCGGACTTACCGCCCCATTCGGACCTTGGCGGGGCGGTAAGTCCCCAATCCCCATTTACCCTTCCCCATTCCCATTTTTGCCCCATAGGGCATAATGGGAGTGGGGAAGGCGTTAATTACGCCACCGTAAATTACGGTGGCGTAATTAACTCCATGGTCCCTTAGCGCCATGGATTTTAACACCTGCTAAAAGCAGGTGTTAAATTCGCCATGGCGCTAAGGGACCTCGTACTCAGGCGGTAAGGGTCGGCGCTGTTTACGGCGCCGTAAACCCCTTACCGCCTGGGTCGTGATGAGGCCCCATGTTACAGAATGAAAGCATGCCTCGATGTAGCACCATGTAGCATCATGTTGGAACATGAATAACTCACCATACACTGACAGCCATCTCGCCAAGGTCCCAAACGGCTGATGAATGGAGACGTCATGCAGTGTATACCTGAGACATTGGGCCTCATTACAAGTCTGCTGGTCCGGATTTAACGTTGCGGGAAAAACCGTACCCGCAACATTTACCAGACCGGCTCATTCTGACCTGCAATCCCGGAAACACCATCACCCCGAATCCACTCCCGCGCAGACAACGCACCCGGAAAATGCGTCGGCGGACACAGCGCGTCGACACCCTCCATTAACACTGTGCGCATTAGGAGTAGCACGGACATGGAAACACTGCCACCAAAATTGCGGAATCACTGTGAACACTGTGGCGGTGCCGCTGCCACTGTAGAGATGGCAGTAAACAGTGGCAGGAGAGCTCAATCAGGCCACAGGTGCACCAAATGAGCCCAGCTGCACCCAGCAGGCCACTGGGAGCCTACAAAAGGGCCACACCCACGCCAACTCCAGACACAACCATGCAGGCAGCCGCTGTAGCACCATTGGGCCTGGGGTTATTGAATCTACAGGCAGCAGCGCACATAGTGGCAGTAATGCAGCAGAGGAGGAGGAGGAGGAGGAGGCAGAGGCAGTGGAGGCGCAGGCAGCAGATAGCAAACCCAGCACCCATACCAAACCCTAATGTGCAGCCGGCACGACCCCGCAGGCAGCCTGCAATACCCCATATCAGGGCCTCATCCTGGAACCTGACCCCAGGGCAGATCCACACAGTATACCGGCTTGACCATCCAACAATCATGTCCATCGTTACCATGATTGAGGACGACATCAGCAGCAACATTGGCATTCGGACGGCAATTCCGCCCCTGCTGAAGGTGGTCTCGGTGCTGCATTTCCTAGGAACTGGAACGTATCAGCACACTGTTGGTGAGCTGCACAACCCTGTTTTTCAAGGATACTCGACCAGGTACTGGATGCCCTGCTGCGCCATGAGTTGGAACACATTGCCCTCCCCTGTACCACTGCCCAGGTTTTTGCCACCAAGATGTCCTTCCATGCCATTGCTGGCATGCCAAATTGCATTGGTGGATTAGACTGCACCCACATAGAGCTGACAGTACCACAGGCAATGTAGTTGGTGTACCGCGATAGGAAACAATACCACTCACTAAATGTACAGATGGTATGTGACGCTGGACAAGTGGTAACCCATTGCTATGCACATTTCCCGGGGTCGACACATGACTCAATGGTCCTGCGGAATTCGACATTGCCACGGTACATGGAACGCTATGCTGGACAGAGCACATGGCTATTGGGTGAGTACAACTGCCAATGCATGACCCCTGTGATTGGGGGGGGGGTGGCCAAGGCAATGACCTGTGTGTCTGGGTTGCTACAATTGCCAATGCATGACCCCCTGACCTATGCAATGGACAGTCACCACACCCCACATATTGCAACGCTTCACAATACAGATGGCCACAGTGTGCCCGTACAAACCCTGATGCACAACCAAGACATGTCATAGCACCACAAGCAAACACGACATGAGGGAGTGTGTCCCCCCACCCATCCAATGCACCTGTGCCCCCACAATGCACATGATGAGTGCATATCCGACATTGTCCATCGATCCACGTTATCACAGTGTCCATTGACAGACTGCTCCACTTGTGTACATCACTGCACAATGCCTTACTTAACAACCACAAATGAGCATAAGGCAATAATCCAATGCACAGCGAGTCGTTGACCAATGTCAAAGCGCCAATATGGACAACAATGACCCAGAAATGGGATTCACCCACAAGTCAGATCAGCACTATGCCCCATATGATTAATTCACTAATGGTACATGAATGTACTGCATCCTATCCACACATGGATGCCACAAACACTGACATGTCCCCTTCCTTCCCATTCCATGTAGGTGATGCAGGATATGCACTCATGCCATGGCTGATGACGCCCATACGGAGGTTAAGGAACAGGCGTGAGGAGGTCTACAACAGGGATCACGTTTGCATACGTGGCATGATCGAGAGGACATTTGGTTTACTGAAGGCCAGGTTCCGCTGCTTGAGCAGATCTGGCGGATCATTGCTGTACACGCCAGTGAAGACGGGTAAAATAGTGCTTGTGTGTGCCATGCTGCACAATCTGTGCATGCACAGGAACGTCCCTCTGCCCCCAGACACAGAGGATGATGATGAAGTGGATGATGAAGATGACGATGGGATGGGGATGGGGTGGCTGCACTCCTTGGCAGGAGACAATAAATGGAGTCATTGCAAATGAAATTACAGATGTCCACTCATCACTTAAATTTGAACAGGGATTTAATATTAACAAAGCAGGAAATAAGATGGTATCGATAGGAAAGCTGTACACCCGTGCCCACCCATCCCCCAAACGTACCCACCCCAACCAGGCCCCAACCCACTAACCCCATAATGGACCTCCCCCACCTCCCAAACGTACCCACCCCCAACCAGGCCCCAACCCATTAACCCGATAATGGACCTCCCCAACCTCCTAAACCTAGCCACCCCCATACATTCAATGATCCCAAAATGTCTTGTGGATAGTCATTCCTACTGGACATTATTTCCGGCTGTGCTTATGTGCAATAGCGTCCTTGCCAGAGGGGCCAGCCAGCTGACTAGAGCGCCTCTGTGGGCTGCCTGTGATGGAACTTGAGGGGGTGGTGCTGGTGGACACCACTGCTGGCGTGACTGGTGGCACACAGCCAAAATACGACTGCTGGGCCACCAACATGGACTCAGAGATGGAGGACATTACACTATTGCCCTCCATGACATGGCGTGACAAGGTCACATTTGTTGTGGCGAAACGCCTGATGGCCCGGGACAGGCGATGTACCGATGTGGCAGTGCTTTCGCGCTACAGCCTCGCCTTCTCCCGTTGCTCCACCGCCTCCTCTGGCTGCAGCCTAGCCTCCTCCCACTGCAGCCTAGCCTCCTCCATCTGCCTTTCCACCAGCTGTGCAAGGCTGGCCTGCTGTTCTTCCATGCGCTGCATGCGTGCACTCAACTCAGCCATTGAGGGTGTTGGTGACCTCATGGGACTGTTTAGTTCGGAGGGGCTAAACTGCAGGTTATGGAGGGATGAGAGGTCACCCATGTCATCCACCTCCACCTGTCCTGCATCTTCAGGCTGCATGACTGGGGCACTGTCGCCACAGGATGCATCATCATCAGTGCAAACTGCATGCTCAATGGTTTCAGTGGCCACAGTGGTGATTGGTGCTACTTATGTGGCAACAGGCTGTACGGGGTTGGCCACGTAGGTTGGGGCATCCGTACCAGATGTTGCTGGTGCAGGTGCATGTGTCCCGGAGGTGCTGGCATCGGCATCTCGGGCAGGAGGGCTGCGTCAGTCACGTGTGGGTGGACGTGGCGTTGCCTGTTGTGCCGTGTCGCTGTCACTTGACATGCCTGTGGGGCAATAGAGGGCATGCTGTTAGTTGTGTGGTGGGATTTGATGAGTCCATCACATGCATCACACTGAACAATCTCTGCCCACTTGCATGTACACACATTTGACAGGTCATGCACTCAGGTGGGTGTGTCTCAGCATGTACTCAGTCACGCACTGTGTGCATGTCCAGGGGGCATGTCTTGAGTGCATGTTGCTTGTTGTCTGGATCATTGATGGATACATTAGGTCACTCCTGCCCTGGCTGAAGGGGGGGGGGTTCATTGGTGGATACATTGGGTCACTCCTGCCCTGGCTGGTGGGGGGGGTTCATTGGTGGATAGCATTGGGTCACTCCTGCCCTGGCTGGGGGTAGTCATTGGTGGATGCATTGGGTCACTCCTGCCCTGGCTGGGGGGGTTCACTCTCATGGCTTTGTCCTCTGTGCACTTACAGGCATCAACAGGTGGGCATACTCCAACCACTGCGTCACCGATGCCCTTTATCCCCTCAAGGTGCAGGATACTGCTGCACCGCTCCTCCCACGACTGGAGTTTTAATGGCGATGCTGGGCCTCCACCGGTGCCAGTGTTGTGCTGGCGGTGTGCAGCAATGAGATTCTGCACTCGCAGCCATAGGTCATCCCACCTTTTGTGGATGTCCTTAACGGTGCGTGTGGTCACCCCTGCGGCGGTGCACCTGTGTGCAGCTTCTGCCTAGGCCTCCTTACAGCGTTGCTGGGTGCTGCGCCGCTCATCTGTGCTGAAGAGCATGTCTGCATTGTCTACAATGTGCTCCACAAGCACCATGAGCTCCTCCTCACTGAACCTCTGCTTGCGCTGTCTTGTAGCAGGGATATGGGATACCATAGTGGTGGTTGGTTTTTCCAACTGAAGGAGGTGATGTGGCCTGTGGTCTGTGAGGATGGCAGTGGATTGTGGTTTAGGTAATGGCCGCCTCTCTCTTTACGGTTTTCGCGATCACAGTGTTTCTGCATCCGGTAATTCCGTGTCTGTGTTGGCGGGGACGGTCGCGGATATTCCATTGCTGTTTTTGGCACTACGTCCGTGTCCGTGGGTGTTTTCGTGCTGGCAGTGACACCGTTTCCGCATTGTTCTGGTGCGTGCGACCGACAAGCCGTAATCGGCCATCGATTCCGCAAGCTTGCGGTCATGGAAACGGTGTCACCGTCATCACGGAAACAACGGATTCCGGACCGGCGAACTCGTAATGAGGCCCCTTGTCCTCTTTCTACTCCTACAGAGAAAACCCTAATGCCATCTTCCAAGCTTAATAGCCTTGGAAGGCCAAACGCACAAAACAAAACCAACATCATTCGCTGAAGAGAACATATAAAGACAGCACATTGTATTGCCATGCCAGAGCCGACGACAAAAGCTGTCAGTCAGGTGCCACACCCCATCCCGACATGTTGATCCTAAAGCCAACTATTGTCATGCTGATCCAAATGCGTCAGACTTCGATGCAGATCCCAAAGTCATATGCCGAAAACTTACCGTAACACAAGGCATGACTATCTTCCCTCTGCTCTTGCCCTATCAGGAAATTGATCATAAACGTGACAGGCAAACCAGAGCAACTAAACAAAATTAGAAGTTTGCCAAGATTTATCACACAAATGGTATAATTGCCAATGGACTCGATACTGCAAACTACCGTAACAAACCTGAGAATTACGTATTTTGGAAATATGACACAGCTCCTGACCATCCAGACCCACTGAAAGAGTGACGTAAACTTAAGAAGTACCAGGCTCAAGGAGCTTAACTTGAGATACACCAGCCAAAGACTAAGTAAGCAAAGATGGAGGCAACAGAATTAACACAATTCTTGATCCCGAAGGGACCACAATAACAGGTCACATTCATTTACCAGAAGAAAACCCTCAAGAAGAAAGGGATAAGTCAACTCATCTTTTCCCCACATCATATTTTGTCAGAGGATTTTCTATGCACATCCCCACCCATCATCGTAGCTTCCTAGAAGACAACGTACCACAGAGACAGTAATAATGTGACACCCATGCAGCAAGACACATAGTTATTCCAAGCAGCTTATGCCATGGGAAGAAGCACTTTGCAATTAGACTGTGTGGCAGTTAGCAATCAATGCAGATTGTGTTCACACATCATATCTCAATGTTAGTCAAAGTTGCCTTATTTTGGTACAAGACCATAAAAACTATAAAAACCGATCTCAATGTCAATTTATAAAGTGCACACAATCATGATAGCAGTTAAGTGCTTGACCAAAACAAAAAAATACAGAATAAATTTAAATATGGTAACAACAAACAAATGGCAACAATGGCCCTAGTGCACAGGGTCATTGAAATTCAGTCAACTGTGGGCAAGTAAATGGAAGGAAGTACATTTGGAACGGAAGCGAGTGGCAGATGGAAACTACCCATGAAAACAGTTCCCAGGAGTTTCCTTCTTTGCCATGAATATAACAAGCATTTTGGTAGACTCAGAGGGCAGGGATATGAGTGGGTGATAGAAAATTGCTGGAGAAGAGAGGTAGAAGTTTCCACTCGTCAAGCCCTGTCCGACTGAGGAGGTTGCAAGGCTGGAAGGCACAGGAGCCGTAGGATTTATTGAGGACTTTCTGGCACTGAGCGGTGTGATGATGTCATATTATGACACTTTCTGTGAAGTTCCCAGGTTGGCCAGGGCTTGGGCGTGGAGGGGGCAGAAGCTTTAAGAGGACGCACAAAGTTCTTCCAGCATACCCGAGAGCTGCTGCTTCCTGCATTTGCCCACCCACCTGCCCTTAGGTTAGAGTTAAGGGAGGGTGAGGATGTTACAGGGATCCATGGCATCAGTATGTTTTGCGTATTGCATTGAATTGTATACTGGGCCCAAACATTTGGAATCACAGGTAGAGATATTTTCCCATAGTTGTGGGCCGAACTGTGAAGTTGTGATGACAGGTGCACACCAAATGGTGTTGATCCGGTAGGCACTGGAGTTGAGCCAGCTCACAGGGGTCTCCTCATTTCCCTCAAGACCGTTCCTGGGGCGTGAGGGAGATGGACATTATCACTTCCCCATTTATATGTTTTGATTTCGGATCGACAATATGGATATTATTTATTTTATGATGTCATTCTTTTATTTAATTTGGAGTTTGAAAAATAAATGTGGCCGAATGCCTTCCAAAATGAAGCATGGGTCGTGTCTCTCTCCTTGACCTTGGCACCTATGTCGCCCGTGGGAGAGTGAAGGATTTCCACAGCATTGTGATAACTTTCAGTGTTATCTCTTAGGGAATTGTCAGCCATCCCCATTTGGGACACCAGGAGGAGACATGCTTGCCTCTGCACAGGTCCCAATCCATTCTGACAGCATGATTTTGGTCAAGTTGTAAGATTGATGAATGTCCCAAAAGGCAAACAGCATCACCTCTGTCTTAGCTGCATGGATACATCCCTTCCCATCGGCCATTGTATAAGGACATTAACCAGAGGAGAGGGCCATATGACACCAAAGCCTAAAGGCTGAGATCCTCTATTGACACAAGAAGATGGACATTAAATATTAGTTCTTGCATGGATAATCAACCCAGTTAAAGGTGCTGGGTGGAGGTGAGTAAGGATCTTAAAAGGTAGAGGGTGCAGTGGAAATTTGCAGTATATTATTGAGAAGAGCAAAGTAGAAGAGAGGGAGTCCCATCCATTCCCGATCTATATGCTGGTTGCAAAACGATAGTGGCATATAGGCCAGCATCATCCTGCTGGCATCTGTCATGCTAGAAGAAACAAAATGCTGGCTGGGGACTGGAAGATGTGACAAGATTCTGGCTGAAGGCCTGGAGACAAGGGGAGCATTGTGCGGGGTTACCAATGTGCTGTGGGGGTGAACCAACAAGACTGCAGGGTAAAGATGCATTTAGAATGGAGGGGGTTAAGCTTTGCTGGCTCAAGTCAGATCGCTGAGAAAGAAAGAAGGGATGGGTGGAGGTGTTCCCATCAAAAGGGAGACGGGTATTTGGACCACGCTGGTGGCACACAGTCCCACCAATGTTGAGTTTCAAAAGGACCAAAGTCGGCATGATCCTGCCAGTGGAATAATGCAGGTGTTATTCCACTATTGCACTCCACATGCCCTCCCACTCCCAAGGAGGATGGAGCATTTATCAAGTCTGCTAAATCCCAGGTGGGGATCGGATTTTTTGTGAAGTGAAAAATACGATGGGGAGAGATTTTACAGATGTTCAAGAGTAAAGCCCAGCGCACGTTGCAGCAGATCTGATGACCTGCTCAAGTTTCAGGTTTCTTACAAAAGAACACCCCAGATTGTGACGAATTGCGGATTGGGTAAGGAGGAAGGAAGAAAAGGATATGGTAGAGGGTAGGATGTTGAAACGGAGACAAGAGAAAGATCACTTTGGTTTTAGAGGAGATGAGCATCAGGTGCCATCCAGTGATGGACAGCAGAGAGGTATTTGGTGATGCAAGAGGACAGCTCTGATGTAAAGATTTGAAAGTCATCAGTGAAGAGAGAATATGAGAAGCGGACGGAGGACATTAGTTTTCCAAGAGGGGAGGTATAGAGTATAAAGTGGAGGAGGACCAAGACAGACCCCTGCTCGACCCCTAGCAGGAAGGAATGGTGATGAGGCCCCTGTATTCCAGAAGATGGAGAAGGAACCATCAGGCAGGTAGGAGGGCACCAAGCAAGGGTGGTGCCCTGGAGACCAAGTTTCAAGATGGGAGCCTGAAGGACAGTGGGATGATCAACTACATGAAAGGGAGTATGGGAATCAGTGAGAATGAGCATTAATGGCAGATGGCACTAGTGAACCATAGTGAAAGGGTAAGTGACATGTGTGCAGATGGGCCTTTAATCACCTTAACCCAAAGCACGCCCACCACTTAAAAAGCGAGTGCGCATTTGTACGTAAAGCAAGTTTATTGTTCAATCGTCCGAAGAGGGGCTAGAGGATGCTGAATCTTCCTGAACCACCCAAGTTGACACATTATATACATTTTTGCATCAGTTAAAAACTCCCATCTTTTGTATTACAATCCGCCACCCACATGTGATCGGTCAAAACCTATACAAAGAAATCCAATCTTTTTCCCAATTCCCCCATTCCCATTGGTTGCAATCATCTTAACTAGCATCTTCAGCTCATGTGCACAACACACCCCTTTTTAGGATTTGTCTGACATCATCATACAGTTACACATTCACATACAAACATAATTCATTAGAAATACCAGCTGGTCTGAGACCTCCTAATCCTAAATACAATTGCACATGGCTTGCATGAGTTCTTCAAACAACATGAGGAGGGGCAGAATAAACAGGAACGGTTGATAGCCATCTGACCCACCCTGACTTGCTGGCTTCATTTGAGCATTCTAATCTAAATGACTACCAATTCAACACTCATGGCCTCTGGCCACATCATGAGAAAAGAATAAAAAAAGACAGGGCGTATCGGTCAACTCTGGCCTCAGGCGTCCTTCACTCCAGGTTTATGGCTGGTCAAAAACAAATGGCTGGATCCCTCTGCAAGCTCTCATGCACTTAAAAGACTTACATCTGCCTTTGCAATACTGTCAAGCCATACAAACCATGGGCAGGCCTGTAGGCTTACCATCTGCTAAGGTTGTAGTTACTTAATACCTCTCTCTGGCCTCTGAAACCCTGCAAAACCAGTTGTTCCCAGATATTCAGAATTTACCTTGTGAACCCCTGACTGCACAATTTAATCAATTTATCAAAAGCTTAGTATGCATGGATCTATAAATTCCCTATGTATGTGTATCACTGTGCATACACGTTTAATAATTATCATCTCTTCTTCACAGTGGGTTTTTCATGAAATGTCCCCTTCCTCGTATGCACATTATCAAACTTCTTGTTGCCCAGCTTCTAGGCACTTTGTAGCACACCATATCTGGATTCTGTTTATATTTCATTTGGACGATTTTAGCATTTATTTTACTACACATGTGTATCAAATTGAACACAAAGTAACACTTGAAGTAACACATCGCATTCACATTTAACTTCACTGGATACAAATAAAATTACACACTGTTGCGCCAACTTTGCCACACTCCCAGTCACAAATATGGCACGCACAACATCAACCCCTCTTCATCATGTGGACCTTTCTTAACCACCCCATCATTTTCCTCTTTAATTAATAAATCATATTCCTGTTCTTTAACCCCATCTTCTCAGGAAAAAACCCTAAACTCATCTTTCAGTTTGGTCCCAATATGGGCCAACTCCTCTGCTTAACATCCCCAATGCGGCCCCCACCATTTACGCAATCTACCCGCTGCTCCACTGCTTCAGTCTGAGTACCCATGTGCTATTAAACGATAGTCGTTCTAGCTTAAGACAGGGTTACAGTCATCATGGCAGCTGCTTTCAGTGCCTGGGCAGAACAACATCATAAGAGCATTTGACAGGAACAAACAATAATGAGAAAAAAGACAAAAATAGGCATTAGAATTCTAACAGCTAGGCTCATCCAAGATGGCACCCAAGTAAAAAGAGGGTCCAACCAAGGGTCATTTGGGATTCCTGCCTCATTCTCCATTATCACCCTGAGTTTGTGCAAGGCGGCAACAGTCTGATTCAGGCACCCATTCTCCAAATCATTTGGAGGCAAACATGTGCAACAGGTGCTCTCTATCTTCTGGCAGACCCCTCCCTTCATAGTTGTTAGGAGGTTGAGGATATACCTATTCTGCAAGGTTGTAAACCTCAGGGCCCACAGTTCTTCCTTGATTCTGTTTATATTTAATTTGGACGATTTTAGCATTTATTTTACTACACATGTGTATCAAATTGAACACAAAGTAACACTTGAAGTAACACATCGCATTCACATTTAACTTCACTGGATACAAATAAAATTATACACTGTTGCGCCAACTTTGCCACACTCCCAGTCACAAATATGGCACGCACAACATCAACCCCTCTTCATCATGTGGACCTTTCTTAACCACCCCATCATTTTCCTCTTTAATTAATAAATCATATTCCTGTTCTTTAACCCCATCTTCTCAGGAAAAAACCCTAAACTCATCTTTCAGTTTGGTCCCAATATGGGCCAACTCCTCTGCTTAACATCCCCAATGCGGCCCCCACCAGTTACGCAATCTACCCGCTGCTCCACTGCTTCAGTCTGAGTACCCATGTGCTATTAAACGATAGTCGTTCTAGCTTAAGACAGGGTTACAGTCATCATGGCAGCTGCTTTCAGTACCTGGGCAGAACAACATCATAAGAGCATTTGACAGGAACAAACAATAATGAGAAAAAAGACAAAAATAGGCATTAGAATTCTAACAGCTAGGCTCATCCAAGATGGCACCCAAGTAAAAAGAGGGTCCAACCAAGGGTCATTTGGGATTCCTGCCTCATTCTCCATTATCACCCTGAGTTTGTGCAAGGCGGCAACAGTCTGATTCAGGCACCCATTCTCCAAATCATTTGGAGGCAAACATGTGCAACAGGTGCTCTCTATCTTCTGGCAGACCCCTCCCTTCATAGTTGTTAGGAGGTTGAGGATATACCTATTCTGCAAGGTTGTAAACCTCAGGGCCCACAGTTCTTCCTTGATGGCACTGAAATCTAATTAGGATGAATTGACAAATAGCATAGTTCATACCGGGTCACATGGAGCCACTTTGGATTTGCTGCGGCTTGGATACCAGGTGCAAGGAGGGACATAAAGATGGTCTCTGTGTGACTAAACAGCCGATACTGTTCAGGGATGTACATTAAAGCTTTAGAAGATTCTTCCAAAAGGTAGTTGGACCTAACGGTCCGTTGCAATAATCCCACCTTTTGGTGATCAGACAGAGTCATTGAAATGTCCATGTGTGATGATAAAGGGGACGCAAAAGGCACAGGGGACAAAGGGGGCACAGATGTGGCTTTGAGCATCGGGCGGGCAAGGATCAAGTGTTCCTCAGGAATTACAAGGACAGGCACCTGTAACGTGGTGAAACTGCACACACCTCGCCAGGATGGAGGCAACTGCTTGTAGGCATATGGTCTGCAAGTCCCAAAAATGTCCAAAAGTGCAGCTGTACCTCCATCCAGGTCAATGATGTGAAGTGTGCAGCTGCAGTTCCCATTTGTGCCAACAGGCACTGTGCCATCACCCGTAAAACACAGAGAGGAATGGGTAAGCGTCTGTATCTTAACTGGTTTTTCTGTCTCCCTGAGTCATGGCAGATGTAAAAATGTATGCCACACCTTTCCATATTCTTGTTTTACACGTGCCCCCCCTTCTTCTGAGAATCTCCTCATCCCTCCAATTCTTTTTCTATTCACGATCTTTAGCTGAACATTCTTCGTCAACAAGTAGAATAGATGCTGTGACTAATTGCTCTTGGAACTGCCTTCGGTTCCTGCACAAATCTAGATGCACTAGACACAGAGAATGTCTGCTGACTCTATTTCATCTGGGTTAAACACCCTAGGCACACCAGAAGCATGGGGGATGAGATAGCAGATGTAGCAACATCCTACAGATCTCTCTCTCCCAACTCTCCTCACGTGACTGTACCATACCTTATCTGCTGCAAAACCATGTGCATCTTCTGTCGGGTCTGCATTTTCATTTTCCTCATTGCTAAGGAAATCAGAATCATAATTTAGTAGTGATCTCAATAATATGGCCTTGAATTCTATGACAACAGATACATTTAAAACATTCCTATCCTTCCATACTGTTTACCATCTTTGAACATGATGACAAAAGAAACAAAAAAGACATATACGGTAGCCAGTCATAATGTCGAATGCAAAAAGTTGAATCCAAAAATGTTGAAAAATGTTTTTTTCAAAAAAAAAATGTGAATGTGTTTTTGTATATTTGTATGTTTTTTTGGCTTTAGCTAGTAAAAATAAATGGGGGACAGGAGGGAAACCCCCCCATTAAAAATAAATAAAATAAAAAACAAATTCAAATTTTTTTTTTTCGACATTTTTGCATTCGACTTTTTGGAATTCGACTTATTCACTATAAACCGACATATACACTATAAATCCAAAGTTTTCTTCTTCTTTTAGAAAAATTTTAATTCCTGGTTTTTATCTGCACCCCCATTTTCCACCAGAATAAACTGCAAATCAATAGGACATTTTTACCTTTGAGACAGCTCATACTCCTGTGCCGGTGGAGAGGTACCGATATTACTTTTTACGTCACTGATATGGACCAAGCTCTTGTTGCCCTCCCCCTTCACAGCACTCAGAGTTGCAAAAATCACTCAGTGCGGCCCATGGAAACGCCACTCAGTCCAGCATTGCACAAAGTTTCGGATAAATATCCAGTCCCCGGGGAGAAATAATGGCTTTTGCAGATTGACTGATTCTTTGCTACGTCCTCCTGTAGTCTGTTGGTGAGAAGACACAACCTGTGATGATATATTTCTGACACTTTTGGTTAAACCCCTAAGATACTCCCTAACCTCTTCACCCAGGACCTCTGCGGTCTTATGGGCATCTGATGCTGTGCATGCAGCAGGGACGTCATTTGGGGTTCTCTACGGCTTGCAACTGTGACCCGTCAGGCCTCCCTTGCTACCCCTGTGGTCTCCCTTGCTACCCCTAAAAAAAGAAAAAAATATGTTTCTTTTTTAAATGGACCTCCTGGGCGCTCTTTGTCTCTGGAGTGGCTGGCTTGCTTGTTCAGGCCTCTTAAAAAAAACAGGGGGTTCCACAAGTGTAACACTTTGAGCAGTGACCCTAAATAAGAAAGAATATGAATAACAAATAGTCTTTCTGGAATTCTATACAATAATTGCTAGACTAATTAAAGGTTTATTTCAGGCACACCTCAGGGGGTGAATCACTGATTTAGTCTGATTTAGTCTGTTCCTAAACACCTTAAATTCACAATGCAGACAAAAACTATATGTATGTTGGTTTTCGCAAGTTGCAGTTATAGCATGTTTTTTCTTCTGTTGTCTCTGTTACGATCATCACAAGACATTCCATCTCGGTGTTCTCGGTCACTTGACAAAATACTTGTACCTGAAAGCCTGTGTAAAGTGTAGACATGTTTGACCATAGCACACTAAGTGACTCTTGATTTCATTGTGCCACAATTAATGCTTTGTTGTAATGTGTCTATCTTTCCATTCCCCCTAACATTCTGTTCAGGATGTTTTCTTGCATGTATGAGGTAACGAGTGCCCCAAGTGAGCACAGGATGCTGTGTGAGTGTGCTGCTTGCCCTGCGGTACTCTAAATTCTTTAATACACAGTTAGGAACCCTCCCAATGGTAGGCATGATGCCAACCTCTGAAACCTGAAAAGTTGATCCACGCAGGCTTGACATGTGGCCAACTTTGCACCAGACATGCAGATGAACTGGCCTGCTGTTAAATCTCAGTTACCAGTTTATTGGTATCCACTACACAGTGCAATTTGCTTTCTGACTTTGAGAACATGCATACATGTAATTGCTAATTTTACTATAGCTGGTAAGATAACTATAGCTGATTAGATCTCTCAGTGGGTTGAACGCTCTCTGCTGCGATGCGTGTGTGAGCTGCAGGCTGCCGGTTCGAAGCCCGGCTAGGCCAATTTAGCCTTTCATCCTTCTGAGTTTTTCAAAATGAGTACCAACCCAGGTTGGGTGATAATGTATGTATATTTGTTATATATAAAGCACTTAAGCGTAAGTGCTATATAATAACACATCATTATCATTTGGCCTTGAACATCTGCTTGCATTCACAGTAATTTGGTAATATGTGCCTGTACCCACTGATATTAACAATACATATGGTGACTCATTCTTGTATGAACAGTGATATCGTAACCATTTTTGTTGTAGTGTACTTAGGAACAATGCTATGTGATGCCACTTCCTATTCTTTCAAGGGGTGAAAGGTTGGGTTCCTTTGTTTCCCGTGATGTCACTTTGTGGTGGGGTCAAATGACATCTCTTCCTGTGATGTCATCAGAGGTCAAGAGTCATGTAATATCACTGCTACTACCCCTGGCATTTTGGTGAAATGACATCACTGGTGTGCAGGTGAGAGCTGTATGTGTAATCTATGCCCCATCATGCTCTTGTGAGGGCTGAGGTAGTGCTCTTTCCCTGGCTGATTCCTTAAATGAAATAAATCCAAAGGCAGACAGTGCAATCATGTTTTACTTAAATCATTACGCATTTTAGCTAACCAGAACTTAAGAACCTTATTTAACCATTCCACGCTTCCATTGGCCTGTGGGTGGTACACTGAACACAACCTGTGCTTAGTTCCCAAGAGAAAGTGATTTCTGAGAAAAAAACATCAAAAAAGTGTGTTCCATTGTCAGACTTCAAGACCTCACAAATTCCTGACCGTGAAAATACGTCCCTCACCAGAAATGTTGCTGCAGGCTTAGTATCAGGGTGTACACGGGGACCAACCTCAAGCCACTGGGAAAATGGACAAACTATGATTTTAAAGTACCAGTAGTTGTTACATCTCATAAGCACATCGACAAAGTCAATATAGAGTTCCCTAAATGGTTCAGAGGGCCTGGGCAAAACTCCCCTTACTGACATCATGGTGTTTCCAGGATTGAATTCCCTACAAACTATGCAGTTTCCTACAAATTTAGTTACCTGTTCCTGGAGGTTTGGTATAATCCATTCCTGCTAGAGCTCTGCAGCAATTTGGCGTTGAAAAGTGAGTGACCAGTAATGTAGTTACTCTAGAAGCACAAGAAGCAGTTCTACAGGCATTACTACTGTCCCTGTCTGTGTCTCCACTGCACATTTGTTGGCTAGAGGGCACATCCTCTCTTTACCCAAAGCTCCTGTTCTTCTTTAGGTGCTTTTCCCTACATTTCTATGATTTGAAGTGATGGGACTGCAGTGTTTGGAGCTGGCAACTGTACCTGCTGGGACATGGTTTCCATTTTCTGGAAATCTGTAAATGGCAAATATGTGGCTTCTTTCACTGCCTTGTCTGTGGCTTCATTTCCAAGTGCTATCGAGGTAGTACAATTAGTGTGCGCAGCACATTTAATGATGCCTTCCTGTGACTCTTAGGCGATGAAACCCACATGAGGCAGGGATCCAAGTGCGTTCTCCAGAGAGCCATGCCTTGTGACAAACAACCAACATGTTTTCCCCAGGCCAATTTATAAACATACTGTGGTAAGCAACACCGACTCTAAAGGAAGCCAAGAGGTGGGGAGCAGCCCAGAGCAATGTTGCGCCAATTGTAGTAACCCCGGTGTACAGGATGTCAGGACGGAACTCTTACCTAAGGATGGATACCAATCCTTAGGGGATTGCAGCTAATTGACCTTTCTGAGGCACGTTATGGGACTAAACTGCATGGAAACTCACAAGACCTCGAACCGTCAACTCTGAGACAGACCCGCGGTTCCCTTACTATCAGACCTATACATGCCCAGAAAGAGACATTATGGAGGCTGAGCCCGGCAATATTCATGGAGGTGGGAAGGGTCATGTATTTAAACTCACATTTGACGTGTGACTACAGAGAAGGTGATTGGCAGATGGGGAGGAAATAGCGGATACAAGTCTATGAGCCTGATACACTATGTCTATTGTGTTTTCCACATCAGAGGGAGCGGACTCCGATGATAGATTCCAGGAAGTGTATCCGTGGGTGTACTAAGATCCAGAAAGCCCAGAGCAGACAACGGAATATTCTTTATCATTGAAGCAGCTGCAAGAAGAAGCATACAGCAGTACTTTGTTTTTGCATTGGAACCTGAATAAAGGAAACTTTGTTAGCTGCCCTACCGTCTCTTACTTTTTACACTACCTCTGTGGACAGGGTTAACGCTTCGATTAGTCTGGACAGCAGTGCAGCATGCTGCACATGGGTTCCATCAGATCTCTTAAACCCTCTTCTCTGCTACCTTGATAACCCTGAATGCACATTGGAGGTTACATATGCAGAGTCAGAATAAATAGTGACTGCCTTACCCTTACTAATTTCTAGAGTCTCTATAAGTGCCACTAGTTCTGCTGCTTGTGCAGAGTAATGCAAAGGCAACCATTTCTTCAGTCTGACTTGGTATTACCCATCCCCAAGGCCCACAATGTCTGCACCTGTATGTCTCTCACCTGTCTCCTGATTGATTATCAAGGAGCCATCACCAAAATGTACTTCACCTCCCTCTAAAGCATCCTCCTTAACACTCATCCTCTCTTCCTCATTCCGTCATATGTTGCATAATCGTGACCGATATCATGAGGTTTCACTGGCTCGGCTACAAATGTCGCAGGATTGACTGGGGGCACCGTATGGAATGTATCGATGCATTTGACAAAATAACTGCATAGCCCAAAATGATTTGGGTCATCAAAGTCGACTTGGACTTTTCCAAGATCGGAAAGACGGCATGCTCCACGTACAATGTCACCGGCCAGCCCATGGTAATGGTTGAAGACTTTTGAATTGCAAAAGCTGCTGCCACTGAAACTTGCTCCCAAGGGAACTGTCCCTGCATCACTGGGTGTAGGAGTCCACTGTATGCTTAAGGTTTATGGCCTAGCAATATTTGCTGGGTCAGGACCAATGTCATCACCTGCACATTTCAGTGAGAAAACAGATAAAATAATTTCTTGTAGTTCAGGGTTGCAAAGACTAGAGCATTGCTTATTGCATCCTTGAGTTCCCGGAAGCAAGTCACCATTTCTTCAGGCCATTCTATCAGACCCTTCA
Organism: Ambystoma mexicanum; assembly: GCF_040938575.1. NCBI lineage: Eukaryota > Metazoa > Chordata > Amphibia > Caudata > Ambystomatidae > Ambystoma > Ambystoma mexicanum. The sequence continues at coordinate 54,452,687 of NC_090922.1, read as the reverse complement.
CCTTCTGCGCTTCCTTAAGCCGCTGCAGTAAGGACCTCATGTTGCTAAAGTAGTCAAAGGTCCAAGATCTACAATATTTACAGAGTCCCAAAAACTGCTGCATTTGTTTCACTGTGAATGGCTGAGTTGTTTTCTGATCTGCGGTGGCTCTCTCTGGCATTACCTTCTTTCCTGCAGGCGATATCACTTGCCCCAAATATACTACCTCTGTCTGGCAGTACTACAATTTTTCTGTGTCCACTTGTTACCCCTTCTCCACAAGCAGGGTGAGGAGCTGGGGGGGGGGCGCTGTTGCACACGTAACTACAAGCAGCTTTGTGTGTGGGCTCCTGTGGCGAGCCTGGGTCCCAGTAGAACTACTGCATTAAAACGGACTGTTTTTTCAGCAAATTAGACAAGGAGACTTCTGAGGGCTTCATGCACGTCTGGTGAAAAAAGTGGAACCCGAGTTACAGCCATAGATGTGGCTGGGCGTGCACAAGACATAGCAAGGATGGCAGTGACACCCTGCTGGACAATCACGAGAAAAAGCTGATGCGGACACCGGAGTGAGCCGCAGGGTGTTCCCCACCGTGGATTGCACTGGGCACATGTAAGCAGCTACCCACATAGTACCAGAGATCACCAAGCACCCAAGGGGGCAGACAACTGATTGCCCCGGTGCTGCCGTGGAGACGGGGTCACTCCTTTGGCACCCCGGTGCTACGAACATTAGACAAGCGGCCCTGAACCGCTGTGACGGGCCTGCTGCTGCGGAAGCGGTGGAGATTGACATAGCATCAGCTGGCAGAAGACCTGCAACATATCCGGTGAGGCCCCTCCGATTCATACCAATGCCAGATGATCCACCCGATACCCTCGGGGACATCTGTTCACGAGGACAGGGTAAGCCGATGCAGGGGGTGAACCAGCCTCCGTTGCAGGGGTGTGCTCACGAGTGGGGCAGGATACGGCCATAAACGCACCGGACCTCCCGACGGACACTCTGTCTACTGGTCCTTGACCACAGAGCAGCAGATGAAATACTTGTGGAGACCCGATGCGGAGAGGATACAGCTAATCGTATCATGCAAAAGTGAGGAGGGAAGTCTAGAGCCATGGGCTGAGGACACGGGTTGCATAAGCTGCACAATCAAGACTACCCTCAGACTCAGAGAACGCGGCACGAACGCCCGAGATCCCTTGCTACTCCCCTCTTGAGACCGTCAATTGCCAGCCCACGCAAATGGAAGTGGGAAGGACCCCTCCACAGGATAGCGCCCCGAATACACAATATACTGAATTTTGGTGGGCATACGACACCAATGGTAGGTGTCGGGTGCCTAAAAAATAAAGCTCTGCTCTGACGGCCATTCTGCAAGTTGTGGCAAATAAGGCTGCCACGTCGGCGTACAGGGGGGAACAAGTTGAGGCAGTGGAGCGGAATGAAGGTGGCCAGGAGGGACTACTAAGCAGCCCCGCACAAAGGCAGGGGAGGCTTCTAGGCTAATTGCAGGATAAAGATACTGTGACCTGCATTACCCGCCCCACCACACTGCTTATCCACAAAAAATAGACCCTTACCACTGTGTCACGCCTCAGAGTTCATCTTGACACGCAGAATATTAATCTAATACCGTAAAGTATTCCAGCCGAGCTAGACCACTGTGCAATGGACATGCACTCTGACACTTTGGTTACAGTTCAAAGGCAAGTCGCCAGGGGTACTCCTCCAACATGAGAGATGCTCTACATCGCACACTAGTACTCTGAACCACAGAAACAAACCAAGATACAGAACTGGACTGCTGGGTGCCTACGGAGGATAGGAGTAAACTGGGAGGCAATATCTGGGGGGGCAAGATAAACCACAGGTGCCTATTACACCACTGGTGCGGCCGCCACTGTCTGCACCTCATAGTGTGCACAAAGTCGGGAGAGGCCCGGCAGAGTTCGTGCAACACTACCTGGGTGCTCGACGGCAGTCCCACAACCACAAGGCTTTGCACCTGGTGAACTATACAATGCCCAGAGGGGCAGCTTCAAAGAAAAAAGGTGCAATGGATAAATCACTACATCCGCCGCAAAAGCAGGAAACACCCTAGATAGTTGCTCAACCACCCCAGAGTCCCAACCACCGACCTTGGCCCCGGGAGGTATGGACCCACAAAGCATATTTATCTCAATACAACAGGGTTCCGTGGCCTTGCACGACAAACTTGATGGCATCAACACTAATGTCGACACTATCCGTACCCAGCTGGAAAAGGCTACACACCGAATAACGGAGACAGAGACGAGGATTAACACTAGAGAAGACACGCTGGCAGCACTGCAAAACACAGTTATGACTATGGCCAAAGACCTGGTTGTTAAGCTGAAGTGTGAGTGACTTGGAGGCGAGATCCAGCCGGAACAATATACGGATTGTAGGGGTCGTAGAAGATGCACTAAAGGGCCTAATGGAACTGGCAGTTGAAGATCTCCTAAAAGACCTACTCGGAGACCCGGGCTGGTCATCAATGTTTATCATTGCACGTGCACACAGATCATTGACAGCGAAACCAAAGCGTGGGGCCTACCCCAGACCGATAATAGCGAGAATCATGAACTATCGAGATCTGGTGCTACGGGCCGCACGTGACAAAAAAGAGCTAAAGATGGGGTCAATGTGATCTGAATATTCCCTGACTACACCCTGGCAGTCCAGCAGGAAAGGCGCACATTTACAGCAGTGAAGAAAATGCTGAGGGAACGCGATATACCATGCGCAATGCTATACCCAGCCAGGCTATGTATGCAATATCGGCACAAAATGTACTTCTTTACTTTCCCCGAGGAGGCAATCACTTTTGTGGAGAAAAACATTCCCTGGCCGATAAACAGCCACCAAGGGAGGACTGTCGAAAAGTGATGAAGGGAAGCGTGGCAGGAATGAGAATGGGCAGAAGCGCTGGACAGACTGATGTTCTACAACATGTGTGTTGGTAACGTAATTAGTTATGCTGAAAAGGTGTTAACCAATGAGACATTAATGTGAACTGGTAACTGGGCCTCCGCCGCAGTGGCTGCCCCCTATGCGAGTGCATACTATAGTTGAGTGTGTGAGGGAGCGGGGTGGAGGGAAGGGTTTTGGGGTATGCATAGTTGAAGTTCGGGGAACTACGAGGGGGGGTGAGGGGGGACGAGAGGGAGTGTTGGGTTGAAAATTTTAGTAAAATGCACAGAAAATATGCAAGGCGGTCAGGCAGCATTGGTGAATAACATAAAGGTGGGGAAATAATATGGGAAGTCATGGGAGATGATGGCAGATAAAGGTCTGATGGGTATAAAGCTATTAAGCTGGAACGTCAGAGGCCTTGGTATGCCAGTGAAAATGAGGAAGTGATGGAGTATGTGAATAGACAAGGTGCACGAATATTATTCTTGAAAGAGATGCACTTTCTTGATCACCAAGCGAGCTGGATCGCCCCTGGGTGGGAGAACCACCGTAACTACACTTCCTACTCTACAAGGGCACGGGGTGTCATGACTCTGGTACATAAATCATTGCAGTTTACCCACTATGCAACAGAGACTGATCCTGGGGGTAGATACGTAGTAGTGCACAGGAGATTGGGAAGTGCTGAAGTTCTGGTGCTTAATGTCTATGGTGCAAACATAGATGATCAAGCGTATTATGCAGAAGTGTTCCAAAAATGTGCTAAGTACCTCACGGCGCAGGTTATATGCAGAGGGGATTTTAGTACCATACTTGATACACACCTGGATAGAACATCAACGACACCCAGAAACATGACTGGCACGGCACGCATGATACAGACACATATCACAGACCTTGGATTGCGGGATGCATGACGATCAATACATGGGGCATGGAGGGCGTACACCTTTTATTCGTCAGTCCATGACATGCACTCTAGGATATATCTCTGGCTTGTGTCCAACAGGGCACTGGGTTGGGTGGTGGAAACCGGGATTTTGGCAAGAACACTATTTGACCACTCACCGATAAACATTGCTATTAGACATCCCAGAGGGTATCCCGCAGACACCACCCTGGCGGCACAAAGCGGTTGCACTGACGGACCCAGTATATAGATCCAGTCTTCTGTGACACATGGCTGAATTCTTCGAAAATAACTTGGGGTCTGTGTCCAGGCAGGCGGTCCTGTGGCAGGCTTTTAAGGTCTATATCAGAGGTATTTCTATGTCCACCGAATTGGGAGTACTTTGGGACAAACATAGGGACCTGGGAAGGAGGGAAGCAGCGCTGGCAGAACTTCAGTCAAAATATAAGATTGCACCAATGGCACAGATCAGAGCGGAAATTAAAACACAGCTAGATGGATTTCGCGAAGCTGCAGACAGGGAGTTGTGATACTTTGACAAACCTGCAGCGGCGCACAAGTATGGAAAACAGGAGAGACCGGGCAAGCTCTTAGCGCATATGCTACGCAATGAGAGAGGGAGCACAAATATACCATGCATAACCAGGAAGGACGGGGTGGTGGTCATGAAGAAGGAAGAGATCAGTGAGGTGTTCTATGACTTTTATGCAAGATTATACCCCCCAAAGCACTGCAACAGATGGGGAAATAGACGGCTATTTGGCTAAAATACCCACTACGATCATATCAGTTCAGGCTAGTGAGTCCCTGGACACTCCGCTGACATTGCAGGAAGGCTATAAAGTCCCTCCCTGGTGGGAAGGCTCCGGGCTCAGATGTTTTAAGCGCTGAATTGTATAAAGAATTCATAGACGAGGTGGCACCACACTTCCTTGAGACATGGTTTGAGGCATTGGAGACCGGCTTGTTACCAGACACGACTAGAGAGGTGATTATCACCATATTACTGAAGCCAGGGAAGTCTCCCGAGGAGTGTGGGTCATACCGACCACTGTCACTCATTAATACGGATGCAAAGATCTTCGCTAAAATACTGACATTCCGACTGAGCCCCCTGATGCCATATATGGTGCATTGACATCAGGCGGGATTTGTACAAGGTAGGTCCACAACACCTGAAAATAAATCTAACCTTGCTATTATTACTGCTACCTACAAAAATAAGATAATCCAGGCCAAAAAAGAAACCTATAATGACAGAATAGCTCAAGCCAGTTCCAGTACTAAAGAATTATTTAACATCCTAAGAGAACTAGAGAACCCCAACCCACCACCAGACACTTGCACTTAGGACAAAGCTTGATGCACCAGCATCTAAAATGCCCTCTCCAATAAAATTAAAGGTCTACAGACCGAAATAGCTGACAAAAGATCCCAATTATCAGCCACTACACCAGCACCTACTCCCACCCATTACAACAACTCAGGTTTCACTTTCAAAAAAGTCACCATTCCTGAAGTCCACAAAATCATTGCGTCTCTTAAACCATCTAACTGTAAGGGTGATAGCTGCCCAGCTCAGATTATAAAAGATGCAGCGAGAGACCTTGCCCCATTCATTACCAAACTTGTAAACTCCTCCTTCTCGAACAATTCCGTCCCAAGTAACCTCAAACAGTCCTGGGTTCTACCACTACTGAAAAAACAGACCCTTGACCCGGCTATACCCACTAACTACAGACCAATTACGAAAGTCCCCTTTCTACTGAAAATTCTGGACAGAATAGCCTTCTTGCAAATATAGGATTATCTTGAAGATCACAAACTACTCGGTACCCGTCAATCTGGCTTCAGACCTCGGCATGGAACAGAAACTGCACTTGTCGACCTCAAAAGCCAGATCGATGAATTGAAAGACAAAGGAAAGATGGCCATCATACTTCTACTCGACCTCTCTGCGGCGTTTGATCTGGTGGATCACTCTATACTTTGCAACCACTTATCCTCTGCGGCCCACTTCTCCAGCTCTGCAGTTGCCTGGATCCAATCTTTCCTCGCTAACAGAACGATGCGTGTGTTCTCACCGTCATCAGCGGCTGACCCTACCCCCATCACCTGCGGAGTCCCCCAAGGATCCTGCGCCTCGCCCACTTTGTACAACATTTTTACAAAGCCACTATTCGTCAAACTTGACCGTCTGGGTGTCACCTACACAAATTATGCAGATGACACCCAGATACTCCTACCCCTCTCAGGAACCTATGATACAGACGTCGCACGGATTAACGAAGTCTACATCATCATTCAGGCATGGATGGCCACACATGGCCTCTGCCTGAATGATGATAAGACAGAACTACTCCTAGTCGGATCATCTAATAACCTTCTTAAACTAAGTTCTCACTATACAAACATCGTCATCGATGGGAACAGTATACCCATAGCCAAACATGTAAAAACGTTAGGTTTCTACCTCAATGCCCAGTCTAACGTAACTAAGCAGATCAACATGACCTCTTCGGCCACAGCTTACACAGGCAAGTTGATCAGAGCCTGTAGACCGGTACTATCCTCCAACAGTTGCCTTACGCTGGCGAGGGTGCTCATACAATCCAAATTGGATTATTGCAACAGCCTTTATCTAGGAGCAAACAAGTCCATCGTAAATAAAATACAGATTATGCAAAACAACGCACTTAGAGCAGCGTTGAATATTCCTAAAAGAGAGCACATTTCAGAAATTAGAAAGCAACACAGGTGGCTCTCTATACATGACAAAATTGCCCTAAAAACTATCTGCCTCACACACAAAGCGATTAACTTCCAAGCCCCCCCCTATCTCACAGACAAGTTCACATGGAAGGTATCCAACAGATTCACAAGATCTTCCAACAAACCATCCTTGGCGGTGCCTAGATACAATCTAAAAAGAGCCGGAGGTTCTAGCTTCCCGGTATTAGCCGCTCAGCTATGGAACACTCTCCCTCAGAACATCCAAACCATTCAAACCTTCAACAAATTCAGAAGCCATGTTATCACATGGATTCTTAACAAAACATAAAATAGTTGCTCTTGATACCACCAACAGCTAGGTGGTCTGCTCAACTAGTATACGTGTCACCCATCCTACACTACCGCTATGACCCATTGTATAATATGTATAATGTTTAATGTATATATGTACCATTGTAATTACACAAATTGTATTAATGATTACAACTGTCTATACTATGCCATGTAACCACTTCCAGCCTCAAGCGCCCAATTACCTCCGGGTCAGGTGCGCGATATAAATAAAATAAACAAACAAACAAACAAACGGAGATGCTATAATAAACTAGCAGGAATCCCGAAAGACACCAAAGGGGCCGCAATCGCCCCAGACATGCATAAAGCATTTGACACAGTGTACTGGCCTTTCCTATTTAGAGTGCTCAATAACTATGGATTCGGTCCGAACTTCACTAAATGGGTGCGCATTCTTTATTCACAGCCGGTTGCGAGGGTGTGCGTTATCGGGGTTCTATCGCCGATCTTGGCACTCGCGGGGGGCATGAGACAGGGCTGCCCGCTATCTCCATTACTGTTCGGGTTAGTTATAGAGCCATTGGCGGACCTCTTTAGAGCACAGATGCTCGGGCAGGGATAACTATATCTGAGAGGACAGAGTTGATAACTCTATACGCCGATGACATTATGTTGTATGTGCAGGAACCCACGAGGTACCTGCAGAGAATATTGGCAGCAGTATGAGAGTTTGGGGAGTATTCAGGTTAAATATCAGCAAGTCAGAGATATTCCCATTGACTGAGGTGACAAAAGAACCGCCAGATCTACAGGGACCAGTATGCTCCCTGAACTATAACGTGTTGGTGGATGGGCTCTGCTCCAAAATGAATCGATGGAATCAACTCCCGATATCACTCATGGGCCGGCTGGCATTGGTCAAGATGATTATTCTACCTAAGCTGTTCTATCTATTTAGCACAGTAACGTTGTGGCCGGGAAGATTCTTGCTGTCCAAATTGCAGGGGGCGTGTTCAGCATTCATATGGAAGGGACAGGCGCGTACGAGCTGGAAACGTCTTACAATGCCGTATGATCAGGGGGGACTGATGACTCCGGACTTTTAACTCTATTTCCTAGCTGTGCAAGCCTTTTACGCAATGTACTGGGTGGAGGGAAGATCAGATGCACCACTTGTGGCCCTGGAAACACAAGCTAGAAACCCCATTCATCCTCTAGACGGACTAGCCGAGGGTGCATCAAGGGGAGATAACCATATGGACCCCACCCGGGCCAAGCACCGGGCATGGACTAGGTTAGTGGGACAGCCTAAAAACAACATAATGTACAACTCAGACATGCTGATTTGGGATGCACCATATCTGCCCCCGACATTGGAAATAGACCCTGCCACGCACTAGCGGGAGAGAGGTATACAATATTTTAGAGATCTGTTCTGTAACAGACAATTTGTTACCTAGGATGCTATAAAAGACATTATCGGGGACACCACACTTCAGAAATTGCAATACTTCAGACTACGCTGAGCATTGGCAGCCATCTGGGAAGGATTCCCCACTGAGCCACCCTCGTACCCTAGCTTAAGCTGTGCATTATCTCCAGGTACAATGAAAAAAACAGTGTCAGCATTGTATAAACTTGTCCACCAGACAATCACCGGCACCATATATCAAAGGGGAGTGGGAAAAGATCTGGGGGTCGCATATACAGACACGCACTGGGCACAGCTCTGTGGACTGATGAAACACATATCCTGTAACTCCAGGTATCAATTAATCCACTTTAAGATAATTAATAGATTATATTTTACAACGGCATGCCTTAAAAGGATATATCCCGCAACAGAGGGGAAGTGCCCTAGATGCGGGAGTGAGGATGCGGATACTCTGCATATGTTGTGGTCGTGCGGCACACTCACGGAGTACTGGGCAGATGTATGCAAGGCATTGGATGAAATGGTGGACCAGCCCATAGCATGGGAACCAGGGCACTGCTTACTGGGGTATGTTGGTAAAATGAGGGCAAGTTCCTGCAAACTCCTCAACCTGGGCCTGCTCCTAGCCAAGCGGGCCATATTGATGTGCTGGAAGAGCAGGGTCCCCCCTAAACGAGAAGAGTGGATGTGCGATATGACCTGGGCGAACGACAACGAAGAAGTATATTCTACCTTATTTTCTCCAATGCACTGCCTGAAAGACATATGGGGTGGAGTCAGAATATCTGCTTGATAGAAGTGGAAATGAGGATAGGCAAATTGATAGAAGCCAAACAATATCTGTTGTATTACTCACCAGTATAATGAAAACAATGTATGTTGAAATTGTAAATGTTGTAATATGATGACTCTGTGCAAAGTTAAATAAAAGTTAAAAAAAAGCACAATGAGGAGCTTTATTGAATCTCCTCGACACTCCTCTTCTGAAGTACTACAGACTAGCAAATCGTCAACGTAGTAGATTATTGTACTTGACACATGTAAATTCCCCAAATCCATTTGAACAGGACTGTTGAAAACATTCAGAAAATCACAGTGCCCCTGGGACAACCTCATGTGCTCGAATATCTGACAATACGTAAACGCTGTGAGGTACTGAGAATCAGGGTTTAAGGGCACCGATAAAAATGCATTCTTTAAATAAATCACCATAAAACGGGTCGGCCCAGTAGGAATATTACAGAGAATGGTAGCAGGATTTGGTACCACTGAAAATCCGCCTTAACAATATTATTGAGTGGGCGCAAATTCTGGACCATCCTCCAACTGGACCACTTTGCTTTATTCAGAGGGTAGATGGCTGTGGTACATGGGGACACCAAAGGTTGTATTATACCTGGCTTCAACAATGCCATAATGGTCTCATAAATTCCCTCATCTGACTCTCTAGACATGGGGTACTGCTTAACCCGTGGTAATATTGCACCAGGTTTCAATTTTATCTGCACTGTTCCAACACTCTTTAGCAGCCTCACATCATGAGGATTGCTGGTCCATAAACGGTCCAGCACTTTTTCCAAATCCTCCTTCCAATGTGGTGATGTATTTCTAACGATGACCATGGTCTGTGATACTACCCTTTGCTCTATCGCTATCTGGAAAGGCACCCCAATCTCAAAAACCATCTCTCCTTTGTCTTCAGTGTCTTCGAACAATTGCTCATCAGACATGTCCCTTAGCGATTAGGTCGGATCGATGCACAAAACTGTGCACCACTTTCCACCTTCCTCATCGGTGCCTGAGAGAACCACCCTGTTCTTCTTGATGACTCCTGCTTCTAGGAGAATCGTAACAATGGTGCTCCTGTGGCACAATAGGCCAAACAAAAACTCAATCAGTACCCACCATGTCTAATCTCTGATTCCCGGGAACCAACTCAACAAAACCATTACCCCATAAAGCAAAAAAGTTGAATGTACAGGCACGCCCTTACTGCACTGTCACTACAGTATGCATGCAGATGTGCTGCTTCTCTTACTGGATAAAAACCTGGAGCAGAGCATACTATGCCTTCCTCCGTGAAAATGAACAACATGTGGGGCTTGCTTAGGAGACCCATGCCCAAGAGATTCACCCTGGTATCTGTGCAATACAACAAAGGAGCAGATACATGTTGGGTACCTACCTTAATACGTAGATCTTTGGTGTAAGGAACCAACAGTATAGCCCCAGAGAATCCCTCTGTGGCCATCGTTTTGCCGAACAAGGGGGACTTACCTTCCTTGATGCAAATTTTTGTAGCCCCTGTATCGATTATGAATGAAAACATTCAGTCACCTATGTGCACACCTATCCAGGGTTACTCTTCCAGGTTAGTGGTAACAGACAGGACTAGACACATCAGAGATCCCTGTGGGCTGTCCTGCTCTTGGTACATATTAACACCGAGGAGCAAACAAGGATTTCCTACAAAAACACCTGCTCCAGTGTAATGAGTGACATTTCCTTGGGGTACAGAATTTTCTTTCATATTGGCACTGGTGCCTGTGCCTGCATGGTCGGTTGAATCACATAAGTCTGTGTAGCCCCAGGCCCTGGGTTCTGTTTAACCTGCACCTGCTGCAATCACACAGAGCCTGGGGCATATAGCATGATCGAGGATTGCATTTGCTGAGCTCCCACATCAAAATACTGTGGTCTGCTCCGTCAATCTTGTGACACGTGTACCATTCTTTCGCACGACCAATACTGAATCCCACACAACCCTCCATAGTTATCTCCCATTGGCCTGTTAAACTGTGGCCCATTTCTCTGAACCTGCACAATGACCCAATTCCTTTTGAAAACCCTCCCGTACCCCTCGGAAACCCTCTCATTTGCCTTGGAACTGGAGCATGCCCATCCATCCAACCTTGTTTCATACCCGATTCAACATGTCCCTGTTGTCCCAACTGTCCCTATTGTCCCTCCATGGAGCTGGTAATCACTGCCCTTTCCAAACAGATTTGTGCTAGCTTTTTCTGAACAAACTTGTCCTCTGCCTTTTGTGTATGTTCTATACTCTCCTTTTCATTCCCTTGCCTCATTTTACAAAAATGCACAATGTGTACCTGAATTTCTGGGCAACTCTTGGCCTCCATCCCTACTACTTTATCTAAACCGTGCTGGACTTCCTTGGGGAGTCCCTTCTCCAGGTAAAAAAACACCACATTCTTATCCCACGCTTCTCCTGTCTTTGCCCTCCATATCTCCTGAATTAATCTGGATGTGTGCATCAGGATCATCACCCGACTTCATTGTTTTAGCTAGAATGGAATTTATATCAGGTATATTGGGATACATAATCTGCAGCCCCCCTCATTCACTGAGTCCTGTGATTATGAAAAGCTATTCCATCATGGGCATTTGTATCAAACTGAACTTCTGGATACCCCACTCTCCACCAAAGCTTGTCTAACCAATGCCCATTAGATCCATGAATAAGCTTTTCATATCCTCTATGGCCAACATGACACCAGCAGTGTGTATCTCTAATGCATACATCCACTTGCCCAGGCCCTGCAGTGAGTGAAGGAAGTGTATTCATCAAATTATTCTTGTACATGTGTGACCAAGGGATACAATATGCCTTTCCCAGACCCTTCTGCAGCAACGGAATCAGAGTTTCACCCACTTTTAGTTGATCTTCCCCATCTCTCCCCTGCTACTTATTACAGCCATGCAAGTTATGTTATGTTATGTTGATTTATACCGTGCACCGCTACAACCCAAGGGCAGTCTCACCACAGTGCATCAAAGTACTCGATGACATACTCTCCGTCGCTGCTACTGGAGCGTGATGGGGGATGCTACACCCTGCTCCCCCTGCTCTACATCTGATTCCCGTTACCCTTCATTTCCTACTCCTGTTATCACTTACCCTGACACTTCTACGGGCATGGAAGCATACTCAGCACTACCGTAGGGTGCTGGCTCCCGTTCTCCATTCTTGAATCCTGTTCCCATAGCAATACATCTGTTCTCCAGGTCCACATTAACCTATTTGATAATCGATGTATCCAGCCTAACAGGAAATTGTCCATGCCTCCACCTTCCTCCCACTATGTCATTTGCCTGTCTATTCACTTCTTCTCGCTCTTCATTTCTCTGCCACCGTAACAGCACTACCTTTTCCTTCACTAGCCTCAGCGCTTCTTCCAATTTTTCCGCTTATGTTTCTCTACTACCATTCAGAACCTATCCACTATGCTAGCGGCAAAAGTCATAGTCTCCCCTTTCTGCCTCATTTTCAACCCTTAATCTACTCTTCTAGCTGCCGGTCTCACTCTCTGTCATCCTACACCCTTGATCTCTCTGTTAACCTAGCAGACAGGGGCGTTATTCCCTTTCTGCTTTCCACTGTCAACCTTTCTTCAGCCCTAACAATTGAAGGAGTTATCCTTCCACTTTCTTCAATATCCCATTTTCTAGGAATCCTAGCTGATGGAGGTGTTACCTGTGTCTGTCTCACAGGGTCGGATTAGCCCCTCGGCCTTTCGGCCCGTGGCCAGGCCAAAATCGCCCCTGGGGAGTGGGGGCCGGTTTCTGCCATGCAAAAAGCCTTTCATCCTTCTTAGGTCGATAAATGAGTACCAACACAGGTTGGGTGATATTGTATGCATATTTGTTCTCTAAAAAAGAGCTTAAGCGTAAGTGTTATACAATAACATATTATCATTTGGCCTTGGACGTCTGCTTGGATTCACAGTAATTTAGTGTACTTAGGAACAATGCTATTTGAAGCCACCTCCTGTTTTGTCAAGGGGTGAAAGCTTGTGTTTCATCGCTTCCCGGGATGTTATCAGAGGTCAAGGGTCATGATGGTGGGACACTTTTTTGAGGCGAGGCGTGGGCCACTTTTCTTTTGATTGACCAGGCCTATTTCTTGTCCCAGTCCGACCCTGCCGTCTCACAACCACTGGAGTGGCCACCGGAGAAAATGGAGGCTGGAAGTCAGGGTCTGTATACCCTTCTGTAGGTGATAAAGGATAGCACCCATATGGGGGTGGTGCAGATCGAAATACTGCACCCTCCTTTTTCAGTTCTTCCTCTGAGACATTAACATTATTGGCCTTCCTGCCTTTTTCATACATCCTCCACAGCTCTAAGATGTTTAGCTGCTTCTCTAACTTGGAACCCTTGTGCCTTGTAGTTAAAAAAAGTATGCAGGTTTTCCAATATCCCCTTACCATAGGTCCCCTGAGTAGGCCAATAATTTAGCATTTTACCCATAATTTCCCACACCCATTCCCAATGGTATTTTAAAATCTTCACTGTATAGCCAGGAAGTACCTGACAAAAATGTCTCAGCTGAGTCTCAATACTCCAACCCAATCAGCCCAAAATAGTTTCACAAAAAATAACACAGAAGCCGAACCTGCTACACAAAATTTCCAACCAAGGAACCCTCCCTTATATCCCTTCCTGGTTTCTTAGTCTTCCCCCACAATCACTCACCTCACTCCATTTTACTGCAATCACCTCGCTTATCTATTTACTTTAATTATACTTCTCAATCTTCCACAAAAGACACCATCTTTATCTAAAAAGCAATCGCTGACCAATATCTCTGTGATATCTCCTGCACTCAAGCATAGAAGGAGCACAACATTTTCCACTACAACACCACTGTTCTCGCTCTCTTCATCACTAATATGGTATTTTGTATTGCTACACTGTCTTTTCCTGACTACAGGAAGATACATGTTACGCTCACCTGGTTCCCACAGAGGCGTCGATCTGAACTGGACAGCTGCGGTCTCCACCAATGTGACGCATAGGGCCGAGATGACGGACTGGACTGGCCCACCTAGCTTTGTTTGCTTGGCCCGTAGGAATATTCTTCTGTCAATCTAGAAAGGGAATTAACCACCCGTGGGGTTGACCGTAAATCTCCCCACCCCCGCTGTTCTCCCCACAGATCACCTTTGATGTCCCCTCTTATAGTCTCACCTGATGGCTTGAAAAGATGAGCTCTCCAACCTGCATTGAGTGCAGGGGCGCGTTGATAACCAGTTGCTTCACTGGCCCGAAGGAATTGGTGAGTTCCAGAACAATATTGACTCTGAAAAGTATGTAGTTCGTAAGAGCTCACATGTCTGACTTTCACTCTTGTCCGATTCCTTGCAGTTTGCAGCTTGACCCCAGCGAAGAGTTCCTCGTGGTAGCTGATGAAGTTCAGGTAAGGATTTGGCTTATCCTACACAGTTCAATAAAATAAGGCCAGAATGTAACCTGTGGCTTGCTCCCTTATTCAGGTGTGGCGAGAAAATATGAAGTTCGGGGAATAATGCCTCCGGCGGTAAAATTAGGTAAGTCTATTGTGGTGAGAAGAGTTCCCCTTGTTTGACCCTTCATCTCACCTTGTTGTCCTTTTGTTCCCCTTAGGGGCCGGGGTACGGCGAGGATGCAATGGAGACTGCGCCGACCCGTGAAGAGGAATAGGACCCCCGGTGGTAATCAGGTAAGTCTATGGGGGTAGTTACTATTGCCTCTGTTTATTCCCTTGGCTCACCTTTTCTGTTCTTGTGTTCCCCTTAGGTGCCAGAGTGCGGCGGGAACGTGCAGAAGGATGTGGTGGATCGTGAGGATGCTGCGAAGGCCGGTGAGTTCAGCGCGGCGCTGCAGCAGGCGAGGCGGCGCGCGTAAAATGCTTCTTTCTTCCAGCTCGAAGGCACGGTGGATCCGGAATTCAGGTAAGGATCAAAGGTTTTGCTCTTATTCTAACCTCTTCTCCTTCTGTTCCTCCCTTTTTCTGGGAGCTGCAGACTTGAGGCGGGCGTGGCAGAAGACTGGATGCAGGCTTGCAGACACGGTGAGCTTTACGGTGCTGGATGCAGAATAACGCGAAGCGTGTGCTGCTCTTTGGGCGTGGTTTAAATAGCCTCCAAAGTAGTCCCAGGTAAGTATTCCTCCCCAGCCCCACCTGAGTAAAAAATAGTCCATAGGTAAAATAGTCCTTCCAAGCCTCATTTGGCTTGGAGCTCTGCAGCATGGTCTGCATCAGGTAAGCTTGCAGCATGGTCTGCATCAGGTAAGTTTTACTCTATGAGCCTGGTGCCTATGGCGCCAGGACTGACTCTCCATGTGAGCCTGGTGCCATAGGCGCCAGGACCGCACCCAAACAGCACCTAGCAGGGGTTTTTGGGCTTGCTCAAAATAACTTGATGCCTGCTTCCGGGGTTGCTGGACCTGGTCTGGTTCCCCGGGGGTAGGCATCATGACAATACCCTTCAGTACTTCGACTAACCAAGAAAAGTGAGGCGAGGGCTCCGTCTACACAGTCAAAAAAAAATGAAGGGTGCCAAGGGTATACTTCAGGAAGGACTTAACATAAGATGCCAACCCACCTCTAGATGAGGGCTCCAGCCAGCCAGACAAGCAAACTGAAGGGTATCAGGACAAACCTCACAATGGGCATGCTGGTATGGATACCTCCTCACACCTCTAAAATAACAAACTAGGTACAAATATATACAAAGGACTTACAACACAAAATAGTTCACTCACTCCTTCAAAATGTTCAGCCTTGTAATTCCCGTAACCTGGGCTAATGCCACGCACACACTCCGATTCTACCCTTACCAAACCACTTAAATCAAAGAAACAACCCTCTTTTCTCCCTATTTTCCCTTTTGCTTTACCCCCCCAAAAGTGTACTCACATGAGCCCGAAGCACTGAAGTGGTGCTCCTCCAATTTGCCCTGCACAGGTGGACCACGCCAATGGGGAACAAACATGCCTTTTACTAATATGGTGCCCGTACACCTGTCTTTCTCACCGTGTGTAGAAGACTGGTCCCCGCTGAGAGGCGATGCAGTTGAGTTGTGTGGACAGGAGACCCCAACGTCTCAGAAAGCCTGAGGCCCACCCTGGTATGCCAAATGTTTAGATGGGCCTTTAATCACCTTAAATCAAAGCAGGCCCACCACTTAAAAAGCGAGTGCACGTTTGTATGTAAAGCAACTTTATTGTACAATCATCCAGGGAGGGGATAGATGAAGCTTTAGAGCCAAAATAATGGAGTCTTCCTGCACCACACAAATTGACACATTATATGCATCTCTGCAACAGTTGAACACTCCCATCTTTTTCATTACTCCCAAAGAAATCCAATCTTTCTCCAATTCCCCCATTCCTATTGTTTGCACTTATCTTAGCTATAATCTTCATCTCATGTGTACAACACACCCCTTTTTAGGGTTTGTCTCTGTCAGGTCATGTTGGTCTGAGACCTCCTAAGCCTAAATGGAATTGCACATGGCTTGCACGGGTACTTCAAACAACATGAGGAGAAGCAGAATTAACAGGTTCCCTTTGAACTGTGAATAGCCATCTCACCCACCCCGACCTGCTGGCGTCATTGGAACATTCAAATCTAAACGACTCTCAATTCAACACTCATGGCCTCTGGCCACATCCTGTGAAAACAATTGAAACACAGTATTGGTCAACTCTGGCCTCAGGCGTCCTTCACTCCAGGTGTATTGCTGGTCAAAAATAAATGGCCGGATCCCTCTTCAAGTTCCCATACACTTAAAAATATTACATCCACCTTTGCAATACTGCCAAGCCATAAAATGCATGGGCAGGCTGTTGGCTATTCATCTGCTAAAGTCGTAGTTACTCATTACCTCTTCTCTGGCCTCTGAAACCCCCCAAAACCAGTTGTTCCCAGATGCTCAGAATTGACTTTGCGAACTCCTGAGTGCAGAATTTAATCAATTTATAAAAAAGCCCACTACATGTAGATTTATACATTCCCTGCGTATGTATATCAGTGTGCACACATGCTTAATAACTATCATCTTTTCTTCACAGTGGGTTCTTCAAGACAAGTCCCCTTCCTCGCATATGCATCATGAAACTCTTGATCACCCAGCTTCTAGGAACTTCATAGCACACCATATCTGGATCGCGTTTATATTTAATTTGCCAATTATCTTGCTATGTGTGTTCAAATCTAATATGTATCAACTTGAACACAAGGTAACAATTGAAGTAACACATCTGTTGTGTCTTGCCTTTTCCTGAACCTTGCCCTGTATACATGGCATGCTGTGTGTGAGAATGTTTTGTTCTGAATGGTTCTGTAAATGTCCGTTGAGAAGATGGGTTGACTGAGAGAGGATGCTGAGGGATTTCTGTCCAAGTTACTTACCTTATGTGGCCTGAATGTATCCCTGTACCCTGTACCTGGAGCTCGAACTTAGTAACGAGATGTCCTGTTCCTACCATGATGTCAGTGTCATACTTGGCTAGTAACCAAACTGAACAATGGCGACGAGGATGCTAGCTGTGCTGGGGGGACAGCACCATGAAAGGGACATCCACCGCCCCCCAAATGAAGTTACAATCCTTTCTCAGGTAGTAGTGCTGCAGGGTGCAGTGGGACCAGTGATGCCAGTTATGTGAGGAGGCAGCGCCAGGGCCAAAGGCCAGCAAGTTTTCCACTAGGCAGACAGAGAGATTGCCATGGCCAAGGGCCATTGAGTTTGCCAGTGGGCAGACAGAGAGATTGCCAGGACCAAGAGCCAGCAAGTGTGCCAGTGTGCACACACAAAGATTGCCAGGGCCAAGGGCCAGTGAATTCCAAAGGAGCAGAGAGAAAGATATTGTTGGGCTAAGAGCCCGGTACCGACCTTTGGGTTAAGAGCCTGGTGCAGAGCTTTGGAGGGGCCAGGGACCTATTTAGTTCACACGGGCACTTAAAGGAAGTGCTGCAAGGAACAAAGTGAGTCGTACTGCGAGGGCCAGTTGCTCAGAGGCTAATGGCCAGTGAGGTCTGTAAGGTCCAGACACAGTGACCTCTGCGTGGGGCTGCAAAGTACTTTTGGAACATTAACTTGGAAAGCCCTGCCTTTGTTGTAGTTCCTGAGCGAGTGCGAATGCTGCTTACCGGTGTACCATGGAGATCTGGCAGCACTGGAGGCATCATGTCACAGGAGCATTTTCAGTGACGGGGACCGTTGCAGCCAGGAGCTCTGCCCTGCTCAGTGTGTTCCTCATACTGGTGACATCAGGGAGAATGCCTGGGGTGTTGGCGATCGGCTGGATCCTTGTGCGAGGGTCATTTCATTCAAGTTCTTGAGCATCCCTTCAGATGAAGAGTTGTGAGCTGAGGAAAGAACCCAGCAAAGTTCCCATAACTTTCCAAAGTTATTGTGCTGCGAGGATGCCCTGGGGGCCGTTGGTCAAGGAAGTGTTGTCTACACACCAATGAGTTGGTGTGCAGCGGATCCCCATTCATTGGGATGTGGAGCCGCCTTAGTCTGTGGTGTGGATCACCAAGGAAGGAGAACGGAGGTGGGGCCAAGCTAAAAAATAAAGGAGGGTCGGAGGCCGTGGTGTAATCCCGCTCATTATACAAACTTGTCAAGTGGAAGCGTCAGGCAAGTTAAAGTGAGACGCTGTGTCGAGGGTGCTTTCGGCGTTTCAGAGATAAGGGGCCTCATTATGAGGTTGGTGCTAGTCATGGCGCTATTAACGGGACCGTGTCTGCCCTCGTTCAATGGGGACTTACCAGTCCATAACGACTTTGGCGGGACCGGTAAATCCCCATTGTAAAAGCCATTCCCCATTCCCATTTGAGCCCCCATAGGGCTCAATGGGAAGGGGGAAGACGTCAATAACGGAACCGTGAATTGCGGTACCGTTATTGACCCCGGTATCCCTTAACGGGTCCCGTCCATAACGCCTGGTAAAACCAGGTGTTAAGGGACAGACCCGCTAAGGGACCTCGGAATAGGGCGCAAAGGGATTACCGGCACCGGTGTCAATACCGGTGCCTGGTATCCCTTTCCGCCCACCTCAGAATGAGGCCCAAGTTTTGTGATGGTGACATGTTCTGTTTCACATTTCTAATAGACGCAATGCTGCCGTCGTCTTGGTATTTTGCAGGTTAGATATATGGTTAGGACTAATTTAACGTTTGTGTTTAGGATTGATGTGCTTTGCTGATCCCATTTTAGGATTAAGGATATTAGGTTTAGCACATTGTGTAAGGCCTGTTGAATGTAATGGCTGGTTGTACACTTTCTGATATTTGGCGGGGTTTGGTGTGCACTGAATTGACCGGATGAATGTCCTGGGCTCTGTGCAGTATAATTTATAGTGCTTTATGATAGTGATTCTGTTGAGGTTTAAGGTGCAATAAATTGAACTATGTTTTAACAATTTTCCTTTATAGGTGGGACTTTAAAGTACAAAAAAAAGGGCGACTTATTTAGGAGATGGACTTCCTAAGTTTTAGAGTGCACAGAATTTAGCAATCTTTTTTAACAAAAAATGTTTTACAGGTTGGACTTTATTATTGATAGATAGGAGATGCACTTCATAAGAGCTACCGATAATGTTGCTTTTATAGGTTGAATTTTGTGTTTTAGTAAAAAAATGTATAGATATTTTTTGCTTAGAACTTGAATTTCAGTTGCATTTCTATTTGAAGGAGTAAATGGATACTGTCATGTATTTGGTGAAATGTGGAAATGTTTTTAGTGTTTGGAATTATTTTTTCTGTATTGTTGGGGCGAGTGTCATGATGAAGTGTATACCCTGCTGTGTTGGGAGGGCTCACATTCTATGGGGAGCAGCCAGTGTGTTGCAAGCGATTGGTTGACGTGGTACTTGGAGGCTGAGTAGTGTTCTGCATTATTTGGTGCAAATGTCATGATGCAGTTTGTGTGCTTTGCTTCCTGTATTGGAGTTGTTGATGTCTTTGAAGGTGGTTTTTCTGCATAGGTGTTTTTGTGTGTGTCGGGACCTGGAGCACTTGGAGTGCTCTTTCAGTGGGTGTCGATTACAGGGTTACTTGGAGTACCCTGCTGTTTTGGCAAAGGTTCACACTCTATGGTAGGCAGCCATTGAGTTGCAAGTTGAATGGTTGATGTGGGATTTGGAAGTTAAGTGGTGTGCTGCATTGTTGGGTGTGATTGTTATGACAAGTAGTGTGAGTTCCTAGGTTCCTTATTGGATTGCTTGAAGTTGTTGGAGGTATTCTTTGTTCACAGGAGTTCTTTAGGTGTTGGCACCCGGAGTGCTTGGAGTACTTCATCAGTGGGTGTCGGTTGACTGGGTTACTTGGAGTACCCTGCTGTGTTGGCAAAGGTTCTTACTCTATGGTGGGCAGCCATTGGGTTGCAAGTGGAATGGTTGATGTGGAATTTGGAAGCCTGAAGTTGCTGAATGGTTATGTTGTGGTATCTCTTGTTCAGTAGCTTGGTATTTATCCCTTACAGTTAGGTAATGGGGAGAGGCCTTGTATGTGAAGTATTGTCCCATTGGGTGAGGACAGCTTCAATGTTTTATGTGGATGCATTGTTGAACGGTTTAGCTTGAGAAGTTGAGGGAGGTACATGTGATGGATATGTGTTTATGTATGTCTCTTGCTTCTTGGATGTGTCTTGTGTTGTTAAGGGGGAAGATGTGTTCTGTCTTGTCTTTCCCTGCACCTTGCCCTGTATGCATGGCACGCTATGAGTGACTGACATGGAATGCTGTGTGTGAGAATGTTTTGTTCTGAATGGTTCTATGAATGTCAGTTGAGAAGATGGGTTGACTGAGAGAGGATGCCGGTGGATGTCTGTCCAAGTAACTTATTTTATGTGGCCTAAATGTATCCCTGTTCCTGGAGCTGGCACTTAGTAAAGAGGTTTCCTGTTCCTACCATGGCATCGGTGTCATACTTGGCCAGGACCCCAACTTGACAACATCCCATTCACATTTAACTACACTCGATACATATAAAATTGCACCATCGCACCAACTTTGCCACATCCCCAATCACAAATATGGTGCACACAACGTAAACCCCGTCCTCATGTGGACCTTTTTTAACCACCCCAACAATTGGGTGAATGCTATGACAGTGCACTTCCTGCTGTTCAGCCAAGACTGGAGGTGGTTACTGTGTCCACTTGCCTGCTGGGAGGCAGTGAGGCAAGTAAAGGCTACACGTTTGTAAACTTTGGAATAGTGTGGGAGTAGGGAAGAGGGTCGATAGTTTGCTTTGTTCTTAATGTCCTTGATGGGTGTTTCTTCAAGAAGGGTATGATGGTGGCCAACTTGAATCAGGCATGGAAGCTACCAGGAAAAAATGAAAAAGGGTGAGCATAAGAGAGAGGAAGGAGCAGGTTAGGTGGGACTCCATGACTATTTGGGTGGCCAATGGTTCAGAAGGAGTGCAAGAGGCATTGGCAGACCGAAGGATAGATGCAAGCCCTGCCAGGGTAGAGGTGGGGGTGTCCAATAGTGAGGAGAGAGGGTGAGAGGGTGGGGTAGAAAGAAAAAGGAGTAGTAAGAGAGAGAAGGGCAGACAGATTTTGCATAGACGTTAATAGCAAAGTAGTCATCTGGGAGTGAGCACGAGACACAGTAGAGTCAAGAGAATACAGGCATGGGCAAAAGTGGAGTCGATAGTTTTCAAGGATGTTAGCAGCGAGAGGAGATGATGTTAGTGTATTACATAGATTTCCAAAAGAGTAGTACGAGCAAGGAGCAATTCCTCGTATGAAGCATGGGGTAAAGGAGAATGGGTTTGTGTCATTAACTCTTAAAGGCACAGCTAGACTATATCACGACATAATAACTTGCAAATGATTTTTATGCACGAAAATGCATGACCACACAAATACTACCTTTCTTGACCAATTCTGCACTAGAAGATCCTGTAGACATGACAAGATTATAGCGTCTGAACATCCAACTTCCTTCATTCTTAGAGGAAAAATGTATTTGTACAACTTAATTTTCTTTGCGGTGACCAGACGGTTACCCTCCAATCAGTTTCAGCCATCACCTTTATTGGTGTTCATATTGCAGGTGACACAGCAGAGCAAACCTATTCTGCAGCTTTCTGCAAGCTAAAGATTGAAAAGGTTGGAACCAGGGGTAACCTCTAGCAGACGTAGTTCACATTACTTCTGATATGACATTTGTGGACACTTACATTCATGAGAGAACCCACAAATCATTTACAAGAAGCTCAGGGATGCTAGTAGTACTGGGGCAGACACCAGTGGCAAATCTCTTCCCAATCGCATCGCATTGCAGTTAATGGTGCAGAGTCAAGAACCCGGAAATGGCACTACAAATGTATTATGCTACACGTTTAAGCTCTTGGTATCCACATAATCGAAGATGTCTGTGATTTATAGCAATCCTGAAATCACCTTTGCGCAAAAGAAGAACTCAGAATACTTTTTAGAAAAATTGTGTTAGACCCAAAGTCCTTTGCTGCAACTGTTCGTCAATCATAGCCTTGTCGATGCACCACAAGGTCCCCCAAAAGGATGATCGAGTTCGATCGAATGCATTCTAATCCCTCCACTCCCGACAGGGGCTGTTGTATCATGACATAAACTCAGCAAATAATTGCATGTTGCAATTTCTTAATAGACAGAAACAAAGGATGATCCAAAAATACCAACTATCCTTCGTACGTACACGGTACAGGAGACATGATTTTGGTGTCTGAAAAACTTTGTTCATGTTAAGAAGAAAAGGGGGCACTCTTTTCAAGCAATGTTTTAGGTGGTCGTATACCATCACGGGCATCTCAGGATATCTTCTACAGTGCCGGATTATCCATTAGGGCCAAGTAGGCACCAGCCTATGGGCCCCACTCCTTTTAGGGGCCCCTCAACAACATATGAAAATAAAGCGGTGCAGAAAATTAAAAACGTATTAGGAGATCATTTGCGAGGGGGGCCCCGGACATTTCGACTGCCTAGAGGTCTCTAGAGGGTTTAATCTGCCACTGATCTTCTTTAATAAGTCACATGAAGTCAGAATATAATTTATTGAGCAAATATGTGAGCTCACCTGGTTGCACAGCAGTTCTGACTTTGAACTTCATGTAGTATGTGTAAATGACGATAATTTGTCAAGACCTCCAAAACGAAAAGGCACACCGAAACAGAAATGCCTTCACCAAGGGCCGGCACCATAACAGCCAAACGCTTGAGCTCATTAAACGCATGATACTTCTTAAAAGAGATGGACGTAGGGCATTCATAGAAAATAAGATTTCCCGCACATTTTTTTCTCCAAACTGTAATACA
Organism: Ambystoma mexicanum; assembly: GCF_040938575.1. NCBI lineage: Eukaryota > Metazoa > Chordata > Amphibia > Caudata > Ambystomatidae > Ambystoma > Ambystoma mexicanum. The sequence goes on along the minus strand of NC_090922.1, from coordinate 54,429,297 downwards.
AACAGCTCCAAATTCCATATCTGAAGCATCTTCTCAACTGAGATCAGCTTCAAGGTACCAGGGCGAAGCGACACTGGGACCGAAGCAAAAGGCTTCCCCGGATCAGTTATTTTACTAAAAACTCAACATGTTCTCCTTCTTTAGCAGCAGAGAAATATAAGAAGCGCCAGCAAGAGGGAGCCCACCTGCCGCAACACAGCTACATGGTCTGGGTGAAAAAGTACCGCCTTGTATCAGAAAACGAAAAGGGTACATAGCATGTTCATGTTATATATGAAATTAACGGCATTGAAAAAGGTATGCAGTCTTTATAACGAAACTTTTATATAGACATGCATATATATAACAACGCTTTTATAACGAAAATGTATGTGGGGTCGGGTAAAGGGTTCAATCTTGGGGGAGAAATGTTTGGGGTGGGTTTTAGGGGTGGGAAACAGGGGTTTAAGGGTGGACTGGGGCAGACCCCCCACGCCAAAAAAGAATTCTTTATGTTTTTTCATTGCAACAATTTCGGTATATGTTTTTTTTACATAAAATGTGTCGTCATAAAGACATGTAACCTTGAAAAACTGCAGAGTGATGCATGAAACGTGAGTCGGTGCCTCTGCTTTACAACACCATAATACATTTGAATTATCTTGGTTCGTAGTAGACTCATTTCTATGAACTTCAACAATAAAACATAGTAGCCAACCATTCGGCCCAAATAACTTCATCACAAGTGTGTGAACAACATCATTGGTATGGGATACATTAGGCATCCATCGTAATGGGTACACTGAAATGAATGGAGCTGCCGACATCAAGGTGAAAAGCCAAGCAAACATTGGGGGTCCTTAGTAGACGAAGGAGATGACTACTTCAAAACAGTCAATGCTTGCTTAGGGCCTGATTATGAGTTTGGTGGTATTTCATTTACTCTAACCGCAGGCGTTAAAACAAATAATAAACAGGACGGCTCCGTATGAACCTGGGTCATGCTGGCGGCATGGTGCCCTTTTGGACTTTCCTTCCAGGAGTAACCTCTGGAATTTCTTGGACCTTGGCATGGGTGACATGTGGCTGCCTGGCACTGCTATGGGGTTACACTCAAGCGAACAGGCTGGGTACTGATTTTCAGAGTGAGATTTGTACAGCCCCTGAAGTGTCAGGGAGTGCTACGGAGTCCTGTAATACCATTGTTGCCACCACCTCCACACCTGATCGATTCTTCCAATGTATACAGGCATCGGTTCTCCAGTGATGATGTCCCCAGATCTGACAGAGAACAAGTCAAAATAGCACCTAACTAGACAACCCCAAACTAATTCAAGACATTAAGCAAACAAATAAGCCAAATATAAAATCCATAAACCTCTGAACACTTGCAATGGCACTGTATTACCAACATGACAGTGCACAAGACTCATAATACCGAAAGGTGGTGTTCCATGCATTATCACTTCTTGCCCCCAGTAGCTTATGTGCCCATGTTTGGTACAAAGAGGATGTATCTTGCACTGAGACATCTCACTAATCAAGGGCAAAAGGTGCCAATCTTTCACTGTTAGGCTTTTCAAACCCCTACAGACTATACAGGGATGTGATTTAATGTATTTTGGGTTAAAAAACAAGAAGTCACTAATCAATGTTTTAGATGGAACTATAATTCCATTGCATAACATTTCCTAAGGATAGACCTTAAGAGGTTTTTCTTATTCTCAAATAAGGTATGTGGTCCGCCCAAATAGGACCACAGAGTCAGGTCCAATGTTGAGCATGGTGAAATGTCTTCCAAAAGACATACTGGTATGACACTCTTGGTAACTAGAAGGAACAAGTGAACAATCTAAATTTCTGCAGTTGACCGTCTGGGAACAAGTGCCCAATATCAGTCAAAAAATGTTTTTCTCAAAACGAGGATCTCACAATAACTGCGCAATCCAATTTTTGAAGGTGTGTGTTACACTAATGGATGAATCCGAAATATCAAGGGGTGATTAAGGGAGGAAATCAAATAAAATGACAAAAGTGCTTGGTGGTTACCTTCAGCAAAGGGACCACCCGTAAAAACATTTTGTGCCCATCATTTATAAAAAATGTGAAACAGACCAGATCATGGCTACACATGGCTCAGAACAAGGGGTTTCATAAATGTGGAAATTGCACAATGTGTACATATGCTTTTGAAACCTCTTCAGTTACCTTTGACAAATTGGGGGATCATCATATAGAGTCGTTTATTAATTGTAACACCAAATATGTTGTTTATTGTATTATATGTGCATGTGGTCTAAAATATATAGGGAGTACCATTGGACCTTTAAAAATCCATATTAAGGAACACCTCTCCACAATTGCCAGCCAAGATGCCAAATATCCTCTAGCAAACCATTGGCAAAATTGCCACCAAATGGACAACAAAACAGATATCAGGTTTGTTGGATTGGTTAAGGTAATGATGTCGCCACGCTGTGGCAATCTAACCTTGAAATTACGCAGGTTAGACGAAAGGCTTATATGTAAAAACCGAACTGTTCATTATGGTCTGAATTAAGATCATGAGTTTGCGGTCTTCTTATGAATAGGCATGTTTTCATGTGTATGTTGCTGTTCACATTGTGATTTGTTAATTATGGGGAGCACCCCTAATATGAATTGTCAAACATCACCAACAGGTTTTCAATACATTTGTGCCTATGATATGAGGTACTTTAACATGTCCCAAGTGTGGTCATTATACTGTTCAGGGACTGATAAATGCACAATCAAGTAAGCAGGGCGCACGAGTACGAACAACTACCTAATCGTAACATACTTTTTAATCTAAGAGGGCTTTATTCGCTTGTAGTCTAGTGAATACACATATTCGTACACGTGAACAAATATACACCTAAAGGTCTGATGCAAGACCAGTGGCGACATTGCCCTCACTAAAGCTCTGCATTAACATATGGTGAGAGGATCTTGAGCACAACATATTTCATCATATAAAAATACATGAACAACTTACTCATGCAAGCAAAATTTATTTAATGGAGTTAATGGAGTTAATTCAGGCAAGAGGACGAATAAGTACACATTTTTATATTTAATGTGAACTCACAGTATTAGTAGTGGGCTGGTGCAGTAGCTGTTAACTATGAATAGTCGGCACACACCCAAGATGGAGGTAGTAAGTTTCCACCGCTCGTGCACTAGCGGCTCCGGCTAGCTTAATGAATCTATATATATGTTCAAACACCCTTGCTGCGGTTAGCGTCTGAACACAGAACTGCTACACGCATTGACAAGGTAAGTCTCTTAATACACAGTCCCTTAGAGTTCAGAGGAATCGCTACTTTGCAGCATGTAATTATATTCTATTCTGTATGGGCAATTGAAGCCTAGTGAAGCTGATGGACATATGATTGTGCTCTCTTTCCCTTCCATTTATAATTATGGCCAATGAATTGTGTTGATACAATACAATTCCTTATGTTTCTATTTGGATCGACATGGATTAGAATGTCATGTGAATTGGATGCACATCCATTAATAGGAATTGGCACCTAGTCTGTGTTCTTGAAAGGAGATCTCCACCACGCCTAGCTTGAGCTTGAAAACCTGAAGCTGGACAAGAAACAAGCTTTGTCTCTATGAAATTTGAGGGGGTTGTAATTTGTTTGAAATCCCAGATCAAAGTGTGACCCACATCCCCAGCTCTGGGTGAAGGTACTCCCATTGAAAGATTTTTAGAATTGAAACATGTCGAGCATTAGCCTTTGCAATATTTCAATGGCATATGTATAAACATTTTGAGTATTACATTTGAGAAATCTCTTTTAGAGACCTGAAAGTTGCTTGCACTTGATTTATATTGATTGTTTACATTTGCCATTTATCTTTGACGTTTTAGCCATGATTGTTGAATTTGAATTGTCTTTGTGATTGTGTATATAAAATAGTATGTGTTAATTGTGATAATCGACTCATATTATTGTTCCCAATTGTCTGTTAACTCTTTCTTCACCAAAATGGAGATATACACAACTCTTTTTTCAGGATTTCATTATTTGTGGATCCCAACTTTTTCCTGATCTCACAGTTGTCTTCCTTTTCCAGACATAGACTGAATTCTCCTGGAATGGGAAAGTGTTAAAAATCTACCCAAAGATGATTACCCGCATCTGGCATGTAATCTGTATAAGGCAGGCTGCATAATGGTAGTATGTTATGTTACGTTGATTTATACTGTGCAGTGCTGCCACTTTCATTGTCTCCAGGTGCTCTGATGGTTCTGCAAGGTCAAGTGGGGTCGGTTAGTTAGGGAGGAGTAGACTGATAAGACAGGTGTTGTGCTCAGCTGTTGATGCGTGTCGAACCAGGAGTAACTGGCATCTGTCTATGTTTTGTTTTGTACACTGGATGCTTGTTTTTTCTGGATGGGCAACATCCTGTGTTTGTGTTGTTGGGTGTTCTAGGCTATTGGGGTTTGTGAGTTGGTTTAAGAGTGATGTGCATTTTGGGGGTTTTAGCTTGGTGGTTCGCAAGCCATCTGGGCATTTTTGGTAAGTGGGTAGTGAGGGAGGGTGTTAGAGAAAAGGAAAGGGTTAGTAAGTTAAGTTTTTATAAGCCACTCAATTCATCAAAAAAGAGGTTGAAGGGCTGAGTCAGCCCAACCCAGGGATTGAACGCACATGGCACATCTTTATCCTGTTACCAAGAGGGGAGCATTGTTGGTTGTATGTAATGAGAAGGAACATTAGAGTATTCATAAACGAGATGGAACAGAGTAGGAGAAGTGATGTATAGTCTGAAATGTTGTCCGATGTATGATTTTAACATCAATCAGCTCCCTGCCAGATGACTAGCTTGCAATTAACGTCCATCCAAAATCTCTAAGATACAAGCCACTCTGTCTGCCCTTCTATCTCTTAATACTTCTTTTGTCTACCTCCATCCTCTCACTCTCCTCACTATTGGGCCCTGCCCCCCCTTTACCCTGGCAGAGCTGGCACCTATCAATTGGTCTGCCAATGCCTCTTAAGATCCTTTCACTTTTGCCTGGTAGCTTCCATGCCCGATTCAAGTTGGCCACCATTGCACCCTCTTGAAGAAACCCATCACGACACCAACAACAAAGCAAACTATCGACCCTTCTCCCAACTCCCTCCCTATTCCATAGTTCACAAATGTATAGCCTTTAACTGCCTCACGGCCTCCCAGCAGGCCAGTGGACACAGTAGCCCCCTCTAGTCTTGGATGAACAGCACATCAGTAGCGCATATTTGTACAAGTGCAATGTCTCCATCTTTCTTGCTCATTCATGGGCAAGATCCATGTGTGCTTTAGCGGTTATCAGATTCCTCAAATTCTTAGCCCACCTTTGATAACCATGCATTGCTGAATCTCTTCATCCAGCAAGGAAGAAACTTCAGGTGTCTGCCTATCCAAGAACATCAAAGGAATAGCAAAGACAACATTACAGTAGAATTTCATTTTGTCATTTCTATAGCGCCTTTCACCATGGGTATGGTCTCAACGCGCTGTCGCTTGAACACCCTCGGAAAGACTGAAGTCCGAAATATGGGAAAGTTGGAAGATGCTATTATGTGTGTGTGCCTAATGGCCATTAAAGTTTATGAGGGTTTGGCCGTGTCCAAGCTAGTCACCCATGTTTCATTGGCATGTATATGGGTGGAGAAGTGTAAACTAGGGAAATAAGCTGGAGTGTGTGTGTAAGAGAATGGTCAGTTATGTGTGTAGCTACAGTTTGAATGTTTTGTTGTGAAAGGTAGCTACATTCTTAAGGAAGATGTGTTGTGTAAAGTGTCATTCGAGTTGTATGTGAAGCAGATGTGTGCAGGAGTGGGGCCGTGTCTTTGGCTAATTCGAAAAGCACGGAGAGCCAGAGGAAAAATGCATTGGTTATAATCAAATAAAAGCCTGGAATTGGTACATTGAGCAAATTCTAAAACATGTGGGTTGATAAATTAAGGTGGATATATTCTGCATGCTTCCAGCTGCCATTAAGTGGCTTCATTCAAGACCCACTTACCCGTAAAGGCAACATACTGCCACCACCTGCAGTCCCTGTAGTGGAACACATTCTACAATTGCCTAGAATCCATAACATGGTCGCCCTCATTGACTAGACTAAGTGCAGCACCCTGGTCAACTGCACAAGGCTCCCAAGTGCTACACAATGGCTATCACAAGAGATCCCCTGGTGCAAATGCTGCAATCTGTGCAATACAACGGCTGCACCCACAAAGTCTTGCGAGAGCAACCACCAGGTCACCCTCCTGAATTATTCCGAGTACAGCACAAAGGACAACCACACAAGACTACTAAGTGTAACAAGTTGGCTACCCAAATGGATATTCACGGAGCAAAAACCTTGGCTACACTTAAGTAATGGCCACCTTTCTAATGATGTGGCTCGACACATTGGCCACCCTCAGAAATACATCCATTGTAATACATTGCCAACCCCTCAAATCCATCTAAGTGTGATACATTGCCCAACCCCCAAAATACATCTTAGTGTAATACATTGCCCACCCCAAAATACATCTAAATGTAATGCATTACCTACCCCTGAAATCCATCAAAGTGGCAAGCATTGCCCAACCCCAAAGTTCAATACCTTTCCCACTCCCATAATTCATCTGAGAGCCAGTCCTTGCCTACCCCCAAAATCCATCTAAGTGCAATACATTGCCAACCCCAAAATCCATCTAGGTGCAATAGATTGCCTACCCCCAAAATCCATCTAAGTGCCATACATTGCCCCCCAAATCCATCTCAGTGAAATAGCTTACCCACCCCTAAAATCCATCTAAGTGCAACACATTGCCAATCCTAAAATACATCTAAGTGCAATACATTTCCCACCTCAAAATACATCTATGTGCAACACCTTTCTTGCCTCCAAAATACATCTAAGTGCCACACATATTCTGTCCCCAAAATACATCTTAGTATGACCCACTGCCTGCCCCCAAAATTCTGCAAGTTCAGCACGTCTGCCCTCCAAAATAGAGCTATCAGTCTTTCTAGGAAGTGCAACGGTAATCTACACAATGTTCTGATTTAAAGGTAGCAATGAAGAGTGGCAGGGTTTTAATTGAGTGCAGTAATGGCTGTGCTCACCATCCGTACCACCTTATCTGAGTTGTTGCAGTTGGATGTCCCATCAGGCATCCATAGGCGAACAAGGGCAAACAGGGAATGGGGTCTACCCAGAGGGGAGCTGCCCTTTGCCGTGGCCCTGGCCGGCTGCTCTGGCAAGGCTGCTCTGGGAAGGCGTTAGAAGAGGACAATTCTGGTCACATGACCGGAGGGACACCAATCAGGTTGCACATTGGCGGGCTGGAAGGCGAGGAGGAAGGAGTGATGGGAATAGGCTGGAGAGGGTTGGGGTATGCAGCAGGGAATCCATGATGGAGGGGCATGGGGCCGTGGGTGGAGGCCTAGACCTTAAAAAGGCCTGCAATCTGTGCATGGAGAGTAAGCTCCAAACCCTTCCTTAATTTTGGGCACATGGCTGCAGCGAACACCAACCAGGTCACACAGGGGCGAGTTGCGGGGAGGGGAGGAAGGAGGGATGGGAACAGGCTGGAGAGGATTGGGTGTGGAGCGAGGGAATCCATGATGGAAAGGCATGGGGAAGTGGACAGCTTACTGTGCAGGTGGATGATTGCTGCCAGAGGTCCAGAGCAAAAGACCTGCTCTCCAACCTTGATTCAAACACCCCCTGTGTCCTCATCTTACTTGATCTCTCCTCTGCCTTTGACACGGTGAACCATGCCATCCTGCTCAACTGTCTCCGTGATAACATGGGTATCACCGGTCATGTCCTGGCGTGGCGTGGCTAACGTTTTTCCTCTCTGATCAATCCTCCCCGGTTCAACTTGGGTCCTTCCTCTTCTCTATCTCTATCTCTACCTGTGGTGTTCCTCAGGGGTCTAACCTCTCTCTCTGGCTGTTCAACCAATACCTGGCACTTCTTGCCCACCACATTGCTGCACTCTGCCCCAACTTCCAGTGCTATGCGGATAACACCCAGCTCATTTTCAGGCTCCCTTCAGCCACCTCTTCTCCTTCTCTCATCTCTGACTGTCTGTCCGTCATCCAGGAGTGGTGTTCCGCCAATGATCTCTGCCTTAATGCCAGTGAGACCGAGATTCTCCTCATCGGCACACCCACTCCCTCCTTTCCTGTCACTCTCTGGCCGGCCTCTCTTTGCCCTCTTCCTGCTCCCACCTGTGAGGCTAAACACCTTGGGGTCATCTTCAACTCCACACTCTCCTTCTCTCCTCACATCTCTGACATCTCTAAGAAGTCAAACTACCAGCTGCACCTCCTCAGAGGTATTTTTCCTTTCCTCTCCTTCCCCCAGAATCTCACTGTCTCCAGACCTCTCGTTCTCTCTAGGGTGGACTATTGCAACAGCCTCTTTCTAAATCTGCCTGCCTCTTCTCTTCGCCCTCTGCAACTCATCCAGAACAGTACTGCGAGACTTGTCCTTGGCCTAAAGTCAAGGGATCGTATCTCTCCAGGACTGAAATCTCTACACTGGCTACCCAGTGACTGCGAGGATAAAGTTCAAAACCCTCTGAATTGTATACAAGGCCTTCTGGGGTCTGGGGCCTCAATACCTTCAACTCTCTCTTCCTAAATATCTTCCTTCTCAAGCTCTTTGCTCATCCGCCTCCAACTCCCTCAGGATCAGTTGCTTCTCCAAGCAAAGAGTTGGTGGAAGATCTCTTTCTTCGGCTGGGGTCTCCCTTTGGAACAGCCTCCCTCCCTCCCTGAAACTTGAGGAGAATCATCACTGGCTCCGGAAGCACCTCAAAACCTTTCTCTTTGCTTCTGCTTTTTCTCCTCCTCTCCCCTGCTGACTTCCTGGCTGAAACTGAATCTGCACTGGACACCTGGTCACCCTCTGTTGCGGGCCCAGGTCCCCTCCCCCGCCAGTCACACTCCTGCACTGCCTTCCTCGGAACCCCCGCAATTGGGGACTGTTTTCTGTATCCCTACAGTCCCACTACCAGCACTTGACACCTGATGTCTGCACTTACCCTTGCACTTGCCACCAGCTGGCCGTACTTTACTTATTTATTCTATTATCCCTTTTACTGCACTGTCCCTTTCCCCTTCCCATACACTTACGCAATCTGAATGACACCTGGCCTAGTAGGATCTTTGTCTGTCTTCCCTCTGTTGCCCCTCTCTTGCCTCGTCGCACCTTGAAACACTTGTGTATAGGCACATTATAAATGCCATATCATATCATATTATAAAAGGCCTGCAAACTGCGCACAGAGAGTAAACTCCAAACCCTTCCTTAATTCCGGTCACATGGCCGCCTCAGACACCAATCAGGTCACACCAGGGGTGGGTTGGGAGGAGAAGAGGAGAGGAGGGATGGGAACAGGCTGGAGAGGGTTGGGGTGTGCAGCAGGGAATCCATGATAGAGAGGCATGGGGAAGTGGGCAGTTTACCATGCATGTGGAATGCTGCTGCCATAGGCCCAGAATTATATGGCCATTCTGCTTTTAATCGCTTCTAGATGTGTCCCAATGCTTATTTATACAAATTGCTAAACATAAGGTTAATGTTATATGGATATATTTCTATGGGTCCAGCTGGCCTGTGAAGCTAAATGTACCTCCCGGTAGCTGTTGGTGCCAAGCCAACCAGAAGCTAAATAGCTCCCAGCAATTTGGAACCCTGCATAAAGAATTCTTCCCTCCAGCCAGACATAATCAGCCACCAAAGACTCCTTGTCTCAGACTATCCAGATTAGGCCAAGTCCCACTCTACGATAGGGTGGGAGAAAAATGATTTTTCCACAAACTGACCCAATTCAGTCTGAAACCCATGGATGCTGGAGACTGTCAAGATCATCTCTACTTCTGCACTTTGGGACTACCAGGTGACCTGGTCAAAAGAAACGATTGAAGGTGTGGCTCTGAAGAAGCAGAACATGATTCACAGCAATAAAGGGGCCATCCCCAGGGTTCCATCATTGAGAGGGGGAAAGAGGATGGTCGGACCAGAAGGGGCTCAGACACCCCCCTCTGCCCCACCACTGGAGCTGGCTGAAATCCACCAACCACTTGATCCTGGACTCCCAACACCACCCTTGCAGATTATCATTCATCTGTTCTCAATGGTTTGCCAAGCACCCCGTGATGTCTGGGAGGCAAACCTCCCCAGTCCCATTATCCCAGGGAACAACAGGTTTCTATTAATTGCCAACAAGGACAATCATTTGCAGCATACCTCTCTCCCAGCGTGTTGACAAAGGTTCTGGCTCTCCTGGTCAGCATACTCTATGAGGACAGGGCAGTTAGACAACTGTCTTATCCTGGGTTCCAAACAGGAGAGTGCAGAATATGGATCTTAGGAAACAATTACAAAGCATGTGTTTCCCCCAAACCCGACTCCTGCACAGGAACCTAGTTAATGGGTTATCACTTCCAGGAAGGGTGTGTCTTCACTGGGACATGGCTAATTCATCGCCTAGGAGACAATAAAGTTGAAGTCACAGATAAGTCCTAGGAAGGCTTATGGCCTGACAGAATAGGTTATAAGCAAGCCTGCCATCCATGCCCCATTGCCTAATCTGCACTGCCTTTGAGAGCCAGCCTTCCTTGTCTATAAAATCAGGATCTCAGTCCTCTGATGCCACCTTTAAAAGGGTGGTTGAGGAATCCCTCTGAACCCTCCTCCGCCCTAAACGACAAAGATCCTGACAATAGATGGCAGCCTACTGGAATAGGCAGCTTTCCAGGGTACTCAACCAGCCAGGAATGACTCTCTCCCCTGATAGGACACTGAATTCCAGCTAGAAAGAGCTAGAAAGGATCTGGAGATGCAAGCAACCCCACCCCCATGCGAGAGAAGCATTATTGCTCTAGACAAAATGATTGCCCTGCATCAATCAGCAGGCCAGCTCTCCTGGAAAAGGCAGCCTTCGACCCTAAGTTTTAGACAGAAACATTCGCTTTGAAATGGCAGCGCATGTGAATGGGTGGCCTGACTGACTCAGCATCACTGCCCAGACATTTTATTGGCCATCACGGGTTCTCGCGAGGGCGACCCCGGAGACTCATTTGCTTTGCGGAAAGCAAGCCAGTCCAGCACATTCCTTGGTCTCACCCTAGCTAGAGAAGTGCTCAGTGCTCCCCCTCCCCTAAATTCATAACAGAAGCCACGCCCCTCTCTATTCCTCCAGTATTCCTCCCTCAGCAGATCGACAGCTGGGAGGTATGCTAATTGAGAGGTTTTTGTCCATCTCCACCCAGAGTTGGTGGCTCAGTCCCGCCACCGGACAGTGATGACAGGCACCGAGCTAAACTTGCAGCATGGTGCATAGGAAATTGGTTGCTAATACAGCATTACACAGAAATTACATCTCCGACTTGGGTTGTCTCTCTCCAGAGAGCTATGTGGGCAGCAATTGCAGCAGTATATCAGCTCCAGGTCAGGCCAGTGCAGATTCGTCCTTAGATACCTCCAGGGCCCTATCCTAAACACTGTCCAGGGTAGGCAAGTTCTCCTTTCCTCAGGAGGATAGCTCAGGGGCAACGTATTTGTCTTGGAAGCAAGACACACTTAGCAACACAGGTTCTAATCCCAGCCTCACGCTTAGAAACTGCCCCCGGTATTAAGCGTGTTACAAAACAATTATAATTTATCGTGAAAGCTTTTTGGTGGCCAGGCGAATTGGGACACTGGAGGCCCTCTAGTACTTTTAAGTCCCCTTGCCTCAGAACATCATTTTGGGGCTTCCATCAATCTCTCCCTATGTGGAGATGCTGATGCTGAAACGGGACCTCCATACTATTACACAAACCTAGTACTGCTCACATCATCCCTCCACAATAGACGATCAAACCATTTAAAAAAAAGGTTTTACAATTTCACGCCCACCAACCTGCCAACCTATCCTCCTTCCTCACCGAAAAAGTAGCCTTCTGTATTAAAGTGCTACTTATTTCAGATCACGCGGATACACAATGTCTAAAGAATCTTGAACTAAAACGGACGAATAGAAAAACAAGAAACCGCCAACTTACAACGCATATTGCCAATTATATATCGGGCAGTATTCGATTCAAAGTGAGTACTTGCATGATCTCTTACACTTAGCTGGATAGCCACACTTGCCACGGGTACATTTCTGGATATGCTATGCCTTGGATCCACTGTGACGGCACAGTGTGTGCATCTTACTACGACGTTTACCGAATTACAATGTTCCCTTCAACATCTTGCCCCAATTAGTGCACCTTTTCTGATCAGCTAATTGAGGTAGACAATACCATCTCCCAATGTGTGAGGATACTTATTTCCTGAGAGTCTCATGATGGCACTGTCCAGTTCTTGAGGAGATGGCCCTATCTTCACCATAGAAGTCCCAATTAAGCTCCCTCCTGCAAATCCTCTCATTTTCTAATAGAGAACCATTGGTGTACTCTTCTTGCTTTTGATCGTCTTGAAGGGGGCAGTTGGGGCGATACATAAACGGGGTATGACTGCTTCACAGGGAGAACCTGAGGAACAAATGCATTCCAGATGTCCTTCCTTTGTGTTTTTCATTCTTCTTCTCCTGAATGTGAAGGACTAGTTTCCATCAATCTTTCAAAAGTGGAAGGATACACAACTCAAGCCAACTCATTGTTTTTGCCCTTTTTGAGTCTCCTATTCCATACGATATGTTCACACAACACGTCCTATGGAAAGGATCGAACACCTGGACAACCGCCCATCTGATGAGAAACTCACGAAAAGGCTGCATAGGTGTCCACAATGCCATCTTGAGAAGCAACCAAAGGACACGCCGAGATTGGCTGGACGAGTCCAGTTAATAAAAACAAACCAAATGAGGCAGCCGGGAAGTAACATGAACAAGACAGGCAACAAGAAATGAATAGACCCAGCATTCTTTCCTACCAAACATATCATTCCTGCTTCTCAAAGGAACTTCCTGCGAACACCTGAGGGTGTGTTGCAACACTTCGCTTAGATAAAAACTCTTCATTTCAGTAGTTGGATTTTGAATCACAGTCGAGACTTTAAAAAGAACCTACTAGGATCGCAACCTATCAAGGGCCGGATGCGAGCCGTAGCTTTATCTTACTTAGCACAGACAAATGGGCGGACTTCCATATAAGCATGCTGCACACAAAATACAAACCGTGCCCATTGGAATGTGTAGCCAACAAGAGGAAAGGGGGAGCCAAACGCAGAAAAAAAAAGATGGCCTCACGATGGTACCGGTTAGAACATGCAGTATTTGTAATTGTGCCTGCTTGTACCGCGCAACCACATTAGGGTTGGGACCCTTAGCTGCATTTACTGTGTAGGGTAAAAATAAAATAGAGCATGATTAAATACCCCATGCAAATGTATGATCCTTTCTCATAATTTTGCTAGAGGTGAAGTTGTTTTTAGCTGTATATTTTGAACCCGCTGCCTCCCTGAAAGAATATGAAGCACATTTTCACACCGGGCATAAGAATGTCTGTATATTCTGAGTTCTTTTCTCCAGACATGGGTGCGGTTGCAGGAATCCGGGGAGGATTGTTTCCATGCCAGATACTCCATTGATGCATTCACAAATTGGACACATATGCCCACAAAAGCAAAGCAGCACACTGTATCTATTGGGAACAGGGAAGGCACCATGCACTGAAGGTTCCATACTGACCCTTCTGTACATTGTTCTCACTGTCTGCACAGCAGCAACACGAACCACTGCTCACACACATGCATTTTCTTACTTTACTAAATATATATATATATATTTTTCTCCGTCAGTGTACATGAGTAAGAAGATATTTCCACATGTGGCAAAAACTTTACTGCGTGAGGTAATTCTATTGTACTGCACGCGCATTATTTTACTAGCCTCTGCTATGATCTTGGATTGAATCATAAACTCAAGAAATGCAAACTGATTTTTTGGAAGTACCGCAGGTGTGCTAATTGAACTCAATTGGAGCCCCGAACAATCTGGAAACGAGAACAAACTGGCAAGGAATTTTGAGGCTACCATAATGCTGGGATGCTTTCTACGGTGTCACCAGCTTATCACTGGCTCAATATATAGTACTGTGAAACCATGTGACTTGAAGCAGGATCGTATTAACTCACTGCAGAATGTCAACCATCTTGCAAAGAGCTGAACAAACCTTGTAGTGCATACATTAGAGACTATCCCCTTTCTATTGCTACAAAGAAAACCACCAAGGCATTTTCCAGGCCTAATGTTGGCACCCCAGACTTCTGTGGTGGCGCTGACACCCAAGACGTTTTAACGTGGCATGCTTGTTGCAGGGCCACTCGTTGCCTTGCTGACCATAGCTCCCCACGCCAAAATGACACCTTCCTCACCAACTGCACCCCTTTAAAGTCCTCAAAGAGGCAGCCAAGCCAGTGCCCCAAACCTCCCTTCAGGCAAGTCCAGACTAAGACGTCACACGTCCGTATGCGTCACTGCCATGGAAGGACTGGTGGTAACTCTCTCTGCGCCAGATACTGACAGGCAGGATGAGAGAGCCACTCGCCAGTGCCCTCGTCGGAGGTGCATGGCGGGACATCAAGAACACTGGCAACAAATACAGACGTGCGCAAGAGAACTTGAAGTTGTGAGGGTGTCTCTTCAGCGAGATTAAGACGCCTCTCCACATCTCCCTCCTAAATATAACTGCACTTCAGAGGTCGGTGGTCGGACGGATTTCACTCCCCGATTTTGCGTTTTATAAGCTGATAATTGTATTGACAATTTGGCAGCGGTGTCAGGCGGAAGCCTTTGTGTGGCTTTCTACGGCACATGTGTGAAGCGCGCATGTAAATGAGGTCCACGTGATCGCAGCACGGCTCGCAGATAATCCGGGGCTAATGGTTACGGAACTGGAGTCTGAAGCCCGGATCAATATTCCATACCGTTCCCTGCCTCCCGTCTTTTAATCACCTCATTGCAGGAATGGCAGCGAAATTTGAAATCTCATTTTCTCCATTTGTACAAATTGAACATAAATCATTGCGAGTGAGGGGAGGCGGCGGGCCACTTCGCTCTCTCCAGAATTGCATATTACTAATCAAGGGGGTGCGGGATAGGGAAGGGAAGGGATGGGGTGAAGCAACGGCCAGGGGTGGGGAGGCCTGCAGAAAGGCGTATCCCCGATAAGCTAGACGTGGGTACAGAAAAGGAAGGAAGGAAGGAAGGAAGGAAGGAAGGAAGGAAGGAAGGAAGGAAGGAAGGAAGGAAGGAAGGAAGGAAGGAAGGAAGGAAGGAAGGAAGGAAGGAAGGAAGGAAGGAAGGAAGGAAGGAAGGAAGGAAGGAAGGAAGGAAGGAAGGAAGGAAGGAAGGAAGGAAGGAAGGAAGGAAGGAAGGAAGGAAGGAAGGAAGGAAGGAAGGAAGGAAGGAAGGAAGGAAGGAAGGAAGGAAGGAAGGAAGGAAGGAAGGAAGGAAGGAAGGAAGGAAGGAAGGAAGGATCAACAAAATGTCAATATCAGGCAGCTGCTTCAAATCCAAAATGGTGGTAGGGAGGTAGGGAGGGGAGATGGTGGCATTAGATGAAGTGGAGAAGGATTTGCAACCAAATTATGTGGACATGAGAGATAGGTCAATGCATGATGAAAAGATTGAATGGTCTGAGACCATGGAGAAAGGATTTGTTGAATTCAAAAGAGCGATTTGCACAGCACCAGTTCTGGGGATCCCCAATTATGCAGAGGAATTCTACCTGTTTTCACATATGAATGGCAGCTTTATGACGACAGTACTCACACAGAGAACCGCGTTGGGGTACAAGCCCCTGGCATACTACAGTGGGAATTTGGACCCAGTAATGTGAGGTCATTTTCCTTGCGAACATTTAGCTGCCGCAGCGTTCGCCATAGAGAAGGCTACAACTATTGTGATGGGATGCTCCATGACGTTGTACGTCGAGCACTCACTATTTGGCATTCTAGAGAAACCGAAGGGCACATTGACATCTCAGAGAGCTTCTGCTTATGAAGCGATCATATCAAATCCATCGATTAAGGTAGTCTGATGCAAGATAGTGAACCCAGCTATGTTCATAGCCGAGCCAGTCACTGAAGTAGAGCCAATACATGACTGTGCGAAGTATGAAGAATTCTATGATGAAAGCCCCAGGATGAAAGAAAATGCATTGGCAGAAGGAGAGATCGTCTTCATTGACGGGTCTTCGAGGATCGATCAAAGTGACGGACAAAGATATACTGGCGTTGCTTTGGTGAAACACACAGCAAATGGAGAATTTCAAGCGCTTATTAGGGCACGAATACCATCTCATTACTCAGCACAGGCTGCAGAATTATTGGTGTTGATACTTGCCATTGAGAATCATTCAGAACAGGAAGTAATGGTGTACAGTGACTCCGCCTATGTGACGTCAACAGTGCATGCCGGTTTAGCATGCTGGAAAAGGAGGGGCTACCTCCGAGCAGACAGCACGCCAGTGCAGCACGCAGCCTTATTGGACATACTCAATAAGGCACTACAGCTTCCAGTGGGCATAGCAGTCGTGAAATGCACCGCCCACACGAAGGGGACAGATTTTATCTCACACGGAAATCAAGTAGCAGACATGGAAGCGCATGGCATCCAAAAGTGAAACGATCATGGAAGTGCAAGTTATCCAGGTCAATGAGCTAATAATAGTTACACGAACTGGGGTGGCACCAGAGGAAGAGAAGAATATTTGGAGACGTCAAGGGTGTTCTTTAAACCCCTCTGACAGCTTGTGGCGACAAGACAGCACTGGTAAACCAGTAATGCCTGTAGCCCTATTAAAGATAGCGCTGGAGCAGTTACATTATCCAGCACACATGACAAAAGAGAATCTAGCAGCAACGCTCGCTGAATGCTGGTTCTTACCGAATTTAGCTGAGCATGTTGCATTCTTTATAGTGAACTGTATAATCTGCCAGCAATTCACAGCTGGCCACACATTAAAAGTAATGAGAGGAGTCATCCCAAGGCCAAATGGGCCTTTTCAGCACTTGCTTGTCGATTACGTCAACATGATTCAAGTATGTAACAGGTACAGATACTTAATTGTTGTGGTGTGTCCATTCTCGAGATGGATTGAGGCAGGTCCATGTATACACCCAGACTCTACCTGTGCGGCCACATTTTTAGTGAGAGAGGTGTTTCCCAGGTGGGGGGGATGTGAAGTCATGAACCAGATAATGGAGCTCATTTTGTGAATGAGACATTTGAACAGATTAGCTTGCTGCTTGATATAAAGCACAGGTTCTCGTCGGCGTATCATCCGCAAGGTGACGGAATCTGTGAGAAGCTCAAGGGCTTGTTAAAGGAAAGGATAGCCAAGTTGAAGCTGACTCTAAGGAAGGGATGGTTGCACTGCCTTCCTTTGGCACTGTATGCACTTCGGAACCAACCCGGTTATGACCATCATCTTACACCACACGAGATAGCCACAGGAAGAAGAATGAGAACTCCCTTGACACCCGAGATAGAGCGAGATGTGATGCCCAGTTAACAGGAGAAGTTTTAGGGTCTGAAATGCAAAACTATCTGAACTGCATGACATCTTGCCTTACTGTAATTTCAGACCAGCTGCAGCAATGATGAAAAGGGTGCAGGGCAGCACAGAACACAGAAGGAGATACTACAACAGACCAAATTCAGGGTTTATGTGTTCCATTTGTCTTCCCTGGAGACAACTTCCTTGTGAGGAACCATACAAGGAAAAAGTGGGACGAGCTAAGGTTTAACGGTCCCTTCACGGTGGAGGACTGTACCCCATCCGCAGTGAAACTACAAGGCAGGAGAGCTTGGGTTTTTCTTGGCGATATCAAACCCTACATCGGAGTAGGCCCCCTGCCTGAACCCCAATGAGAGTAGTCGATGAGCGACGGAGAAGAACCAGAGCATGTGCAGATGAGATCCATGACGAGGAAGAAGGACGCCTGACCAACCAGACAAAGACAAAGAACTTTTTCAAAGTGTGGCTTAAATTAGACACTTCTTCTAAGCAAAAAAGGGGATAAGGACATTAAAAACGGACACTCTGTGCATCCTAGTTGCAGGGTAAAGAAGAAAATTGCACGCATAGGCCACAACATAGCCTGTGAACTTTGAACTTTGGACTGAGGCACACTTAAGCCTTGAGGAGAAAAGAATATGCCAAATTTTGACCAAGGACACTTACATTGGAAGCAAATACAGTATCCCGACTTATTCCACACCGAGACCCTATTCGGAATCACTTATGGTGTCCCGCAGTAGCGGCATCGCCAAGGATGTCGTCACCTATTTTTATCTAGTGCTAAAATCATACCCGTCATTGGTAGAGAGGCTCACCAATGTCACTAACTTTCTTCAATATCCTGAAAACGAAAAGACAATAAGAAGACTGCTTACTGTCATTGCCGAACAATTTCTCCTACTTCCTGAGTACAGTAAGGAGGAACCAAATGTCCCAAACACAGACGGAAATAAATGAGCTTATCAACACATTGTTCTTTCGCATAATTGAAGATTGTCCAACTCATGTCGGAAGAACAACAGACACACTCATGTTTCTTTGAGACCCAGCAAATACAGAACATTTAAGCCAAATTTTAAATAAAATTGTTATCCTAGTCGCACTCCACACGACCGGGCAGTGCAGACATTGTTTACTTCAAGGAGATAACATATAATCCTGAACCTCAGCAAGACAGCACGTATGTCCCTGTCACCAGAGGACAGCAGATTGGGCCACAATGTCCTCTTTCGCCTAGTCACTGACTTTCCAGAGCTAGTGGGAAGACCGATCGATGTTGACGTCCTCACATTCATCAGAGATCCAGCTAATGTTGCACAGATGGGCATGCTCTTGCATGGAATTGTGTTCCAAGTAGAACTCTCTAACCATCAGCAGAACTATCTGAGGAGATTCTAAAAGCCTTCCGCCGAGGGACAGATCGAGGAAGCAGTGTAAAGGACTTCACTTATTGCATTTGTTGTTATTTTGTCCTTATTTCTTCATACTGATCAACATATAATATGTCCTCAGGACTGAAGCACATCCGAGGAGTGGACTGGGAGCTTACTTTGAACATGCACAGTAAAAGGACTTACTGAAGTGTTATTTAATTTGATTTTTTCCATAGTCTAGCAAAGGAACTGTATCCTGAAATAAGAGACAATCCGCCACCCGCAAGAGCGGGGACACTTGTGGAACACCTGAGACCCTTAACCACAGAACCCGAAAGACAATATTGTGTTAAGGAATACAATAAAACATTGACATTTGGTGAATAACAGAGATGGGGATCCAGAGCAGCAATCTGGTCCCCCCACAGGAGGGGAGACGCCCACGCTTCTCTGGAAGTAAATGCTGCCGCCTGACATACAGAGGCATAATGTACTTATGTATCATATTCATCATTGTTTTACTGTCATTAACAATCATAACTGCATTTTATATTGGTGCACAAAGCGTTCCAATTCCAGTGCACCCATCTAATGATGCACGCATGAAACCTACAAAAGCACCCAGGCCTTACATAGTCATTCCAGTCCCTAGAAGATCTGACGGAGGAATAAATGAACTTGAAATGGATGTGATTAGTAATGACACACACACACTTGTGGTAACAAACAAACAGAAAAGCCAGAGACAGGGTCGGCAAAGAATGAATGAAGAAAGGTTAGTGACAACCACACACATGCAAACACTGAATGCACACAAAACAGGCCTAGTGTCAATGACTGCAGAACCACAAGCCAAAACAGTAGAAAAGAAGAGACTGCTTGCCATAAGAAACTCCACAACAGACATTGTGGAAAGAGAAGAGGAATCGGAGAAGAAACCAACAGAAATGATAATGATAAACACCCCTGAGACAACACTGATGGAGACAAAGACAAACTCAAGGAAGATCTCACAGGCACAACTAATAGTAGACTTCTTATGCTTATGGCATTCATAGCCAAAGCAAAGAAAATACAAGAGGAACCGAAGAATAAAACCGCAGAGACTGTATTGCCAAACGTATATGTTCCAACACAGGGGACAAGTACCAGTTGCACAGTACAACCAAATATTAGACCAATCCCAGAATGGATACGAACATTTCTAGCCCGACAGAAAAGGATGTATGAAGAGAGGGAAAGAGCTTCCAGACTCTTATCCACTCAAATGGCACAGATGAGGAAGTCTGCACCATGGACCGGGATACCTGAGAATCCTGCAGCAAGAAAGAGCCATACAGATGCATTTAGGGATGTAGGTATTGCAAACTACAGGAGAACACTAAGAATCAAGAGAAGCATGCATGGAGATGACAATGAACTAAACGACTACCTTGACAGCACAGCACATTTGGGAAACAACATTTGGTACCAGCATATGAAAAAAGTTGGAAGACGAAATTCAGAAGGGGAATGCTTTGTTTGTGCACTCCTGCCATACAGCATGGGGAAATCCAAGATCTTCGTAGCTGTAGAAATCAGTGTCCAGAGAGCACACTGTCTGTCACACGTAGCAATGTGCAAGACCAGAGGCGAGTTCATGGCTATTGATGCTCATTAATATGGGCAACTGAAATGCCTATCCCAACAAAGATGATTATGTTCAAGACATTAAAACAAGAAACAGAGCTCATACTGGGAATCATGTGATCAGGTACGAGAAGCCTGGAGTTAAAGGAGCAGGAATAAGATGGGAAGTGAACCCGAGACTAAATGGCAAAGGAAAAACTCCAGAGGAAGCTCGAAAGTGGAAGAATAGAGCCCAAATGCAGATTTGGGGAACAGTGCTTCCAACAGATGATGGGTGGGAAAAAGGAGTGGTGATTTGCAGAGCCTGGGTGATCACTGGACTCTACAAAGAAACTGTTGACATCATGCAGAATGGCTGCAAGACATTGTGGCCGAAACTTGCAAAACTATTGACATGGGTCGAAGACAGAGGAGGACCGTTGCCGATAGTTCCACTAGAAAGCCCACAATTCTGCTTCAGGCGTAATGGCACTAGAAAGATTGGAGAGAATAAGAACTGTGGACAAGTTTTTGATGCTCCAGGAATGGTGCATGGAACTGCAGTAATTATGGATCATTATTGGGCATGCGGATCCAAGGCATACATCAGACTGCCAAGAGACTGGGGAGGTATATGCACAATAGTGAACATCCACGTTCCAGCATTAGTGATCCTGAAATGTGACCTGAATATTGACAGTTTCCCGAAAGCAGAGGCTCACCTGAGGAAGAAGAGATCTGTGGAACTGATAACTCGGATGAAGAGAGAGAATTATTTCTCTGCTAAATCGTAAGAAGCCTTTCATTCATGTCAATAACACACACTAATAGGGGAAGTGAGTTCGACACTCTCCCCCAAACCACAGAAGCCAAATTAATTCAACCCTCCCACTGTGGTTGGCACAGGTACCTGATAGATAGATAGATAGATAGATAGATAGATAGATAGATAGATAGATAGATAGATAGATAGATAGATAGATAGATAGATAGATAGATAAACAGGTCACCACATGGCAGCCAGTGGGGGGAAGAGGGGTTAGGGAGAGGTTGTGGATAGGGTGGGGGATTTTAGGAACACCAGATAGAGGGTAAGGGAGCACCTAGTTTGGATAGGACCGGGGAAGTAACAGGGAAAAAACCCTAACCTGCCTAGTACCTTGTAATTACCATGTACCATGTATTCCCTGTCTAATAACACCAATGGTAAGTATACCTACGTGTACTGATTTCACCCTCCTACATGAATAACATGTATAGCAAGCAAGATGAACACATACAGCTGGGAGTGTTCCCACTATGATAAACAAAACACATGGCCCTCAGGGCTAGCGGAAGCAACTCGTACAAACATTGAACAGAACTGGTCTTTAACATGAAACATGAAAAATATGCCGTCTGCACACTCTTCTCATGAAATTCCCCAAAAACCTAGTTGGCAGCACTGGTTAAAGGTGAAAAGCGGCACACCAAGAGTTTGAGCCTTAGTATACAATAAACAGAGCACATGCCGGAGCTTTTTCCCCCTCCCCAGTGCGTTGCGACTTGTGAATAGTCTGAGCTGAGCTTACGTTGCTTCCCAGATATCGTTGTGTCTCAATCACAATGCCCACATATTATAAATGCCAATTCGAATAAACCATAATGCTAGTTCAGAGTGCATTCACATTTCCATTCATGAGAGCCCCTCCCGCACTTATCTTAGGTCCGGGAAGCTCCACGAGCTTTCCCGGACGAAGTCTTGTGTTGCACGAAGCAGCCACCAGCGTTCTCTCCGCTCGCCGCTGCAGAATCAGGCATGCCGGTTAAGAGAGCACAGGAATCTATACGCGGGCGTCTCCAATCTTCCTCCAACACAGCTCTGTGCCGAAACAAAATAAGCCACACCTGCTGTGCGCCGTTGGCCTTTAATAAGCTGTCTGCAATCAATGTCAGTTGGCCACACGCGCGCACAGCTATCAACTACATAGTTTTCCCAAGTGCTGCTGGGAAGTGTAGTTTTTAGTGTATTTGGTGCCCCTAGACCTTTCAGAGCCCACGACACACTCCTCTCCTGCTCCAACCCTTATTCCTGACATTACCTCCTCTTCCAGAGCCCTTCCCAGGACCTGGTTTAGACGGATGTCGCAAATGAAATTGTGTGACCAACCTGGGGGCATGCACCGCTCCTGCCGGTTCCCAAGAACAATCCTCAGGACCATAACCTTTCCATTGAATCAAATACCATAATCTTTGATTCCTTTTCTTGACGTCCAAGATGCGTTTAACTTCATATTCCATCTGACCTTCTTTCATGATCGCCAGAGGCTGCTTAGTAGTCACCCCTGGAGCTGCGGGTTTAAGTAAAGATACATGGAATACCCGGTGTATGGATAAAGCCTTAGGCAAATTAAATTTCATGGCAGTCGTAGACACACATTTAATAATTTCATATGGCCCAATGAAGCGAGGCATACATTTCCGTGATCCTACCAGGGATAAATTCCAGGTTGACAACCAAACCCTGTCCCCAACTTGATATTTAGGACCTTCCTCTCTATGGTTATCAGCTTGGGTTTTGTATTGTCTTTTGGTTCTTTCCAAATTTGCCCGTGCCTTCTGCCTGACCTCGAGAAGCAACTGTTTACGCTCCTGTAACACTGGCATGTTTTCCACTTCTGGCAAATGTTCCGGTATCATATTCTGTTTGGGACCATACAGACATTCATTGGGTGCCATTCCCAGGGAAGTGTGGTATGTGATATTGTAGGTAAACTCTGCCAACCATAAGGCTTGCACCCAGCAATCTCTGCCATCTCCCAAATAACCTTGTAAATATTGATCAAGTGTTTGGTTCACTCTTTCCGTCTGGCCGTCTGTTCGAGGATGATAGCTGGTGGATAGAGCACAGTTGATTCCCAGCATCCGACAAAAAGCATGCCAAAACCTGGAGGTAAATAGCGAGCCCCTGCCTGAGACAATACTCTTCGGCCACCCATGCAATCATACCACATGTCGTAAAAATAACTCTGCCAACTTGCCCGCCCCAGGTATTCCCACACAAGGAATGAAGTGGGCTTGTTTAGACAAGAAATCCACCACTACCCAAATGGTATCAAATTGATTATCAGGGGGCTGATCTGTGATAAAATCCATGGAAATATGAGTCTATGATTTCTCAGGGGTTGGTAACAGTTGTAACAAACCTCTTTTCTTAACATGGTCTGCCTTGTTACGTGCACAATACTCACATAGTCCCAAATATGTCTCCACATCCTGTCTTAATGTGGGCCACCAGAAATATTTTTCCATCATAGTTTGCATTTTTCTCTGACCTGCAGGGAGATTTATGACACCGGTATAAAGTCCTGCCTTGTAACTCTTTAGTTGCTAAATACAATACTCCCTGATGATAGGGCAGCCCTTCCCATACTGTTTGTGTCGGATGACTGCTCCATCACTCCTGCAATTGCCTGGATGGTAAGGCTTTCTTGACCTGTTCAATGAACTGCTTCGTAATAGCCCCAATAATTCTTTCTGGAGAAATGATTGCCTTCACTTCACATACTGAATTGTCCAAATTTTGTTGCCGGGACAAAGCATCCGCCTTTCCATTCTTACTCCCCGGCCTGAATGTCACCACAAAATCAAATTCATTGAAGTACTGAGACCATCGTAGTTGGCTAGGACTAAGGGTTTGGGCAGTTTTGAAGTAATGCAGATTTTTGTGATCAGTTACCACCATCAACTGAAGCCTTGCTCCCAATAAGTAATGTCTCCACTCAAGGAATGTTGACTTAACGGCCAATAATTCTTTATCAGTGATGGAGTAATTCTGTTCACAGCCAGACAGTTTCCTAGAATAGAATGCCACGGAGTGCTATACACCTTTCTGCGATAAAATGGCTCCTATCGCAACATTACTAGCATCAGTCTCAACCTGATACGCTCTCTCTGTGTTAGGATGTCTTAACACTGGTGCAGTTCAACTCCTGAAAGGCTTTATCTGCCTCGGAACTCCAAGTAAACCACACCGCCTTTTTCAGTAATTGCGGGATTCGAGTGACAGAATTAGAGAAATTGCTGATAACGTGCCTATAAAAGTTGGCAAACCCTAGAAAAGATTGTATGTCTTTTATGCACTGTGGGGAAGGCCAGTCCATAACTGCCTGAACTTTTTTTGGATCCATCACAATCCCTGTTGCAGTCAGTATAAATCCCAGAAACTCAACCTGCATCATATGGAACGCACATTTTTCCAATTTAACACACAATTGATATTCCTGAAACCGCTGCAACACAGCCCTCACATGCTTTACGTGCTGCTCTGGGGAATCTGAATAAATCAAAATGTTGTCAATGTAGACAATGACAAAAACATCAATGAATTTGTGCAATACCTCTTGCATAAAGAACTAAAAAGCCGCTGGGACATTACATAAACCAAAAGGCATAACGAGATGCTCAAACAACCCAAACTTTGTCCTAAATGCAGTCTTCCACACATCTCCCTCCTTTACTCGTATCAGATGATAAGTGCCCCTTAAATCCAGCTTAGTACAGACCTTGGCTGCCCTCACTTGATCTAGTAGAACCGAAATCAAGGGCAGGGGGAATCTGTTAATTATTGTTACCTTATTTAATTCACGATAATCAATGCATGTTCGTAACGTCCCTTCTTTCTTGGGAACAAAAAATAAAGGTGAGGCGACTGGGGAAGTAGAGTGTCTAATAAGCCCCATAGCCAAAATTTCATCTAAATATTCCCGTAGATACTTATTTTCCATTTCCGTGGGAGCATATATTCTACTGCAAGGCAATTTTGCTCCTTCTTCCAATTCAATAACACAATCATAGGGTCGATGAGGAGGTAATTGTTCCGCTCCTCCCTTGTCAAAGACTTTAGAAAACTCAATGTACTGTGAAGGAATTCCTTCTCCCACCTCTCCCACAACCTGGTCAACTGACCACTTTTCAACTAGCAATGCTGCTGGTCCCACTTCAGGTTATATGTGCTCCTGATACATTTGCTCATCAAACCACACTGTCTGTCTTTCCAAATCAATTCTGAGGTTATGAAGTACCAACCAAGGCATTCCCAAAATCAATCCAAACTGAGGTGCTGCTATCAAATCAAATGTAATTTCTTCTCTATGACCACCTACACAGATCCTTTCCAATTTTTCTGTCTGTTTCCGTATGGGCCCCAGCACCAATGGTGAACCATCTACCGATTACACTCCTCCACCTTATGTTTATCCAACAATGGTAATCCTAACTGGGCGGCAAGGGTAATATCCACAAAATTGCCTGTAGCCCCTGAATCCACCATCGCCATGACCTCCTGCTCAGTTAAAGCAAAACATAATGTCACCAAAATATATAAATGAGAAATCTTACTCCCCACTGTATTTGCCACCCATCTGGGGAACCTTGCATCAATCGGGCCTGGCACTTGTGTTCCCCCTAAGGCCGGCCCATCTCTTTTCCCGCTTCCTTCATGCTCCTCTCTCCTCCCACACTTTTCTGAGGGGTATTGGGGCATGTACAAATAAAATGTCCTGCCTGCCCACAATAGAGATACAATTTGTTAATATTTCGTTGTTCCTTTTCTGCCGCTGACAACGGTCCTCTTACACTACCAATCTGCGTTGGTTCCACTTCACTTGTCTGTCCTCCCCTACTCCTGTCTAATCTTACAAATGGGACTGCTTCCAGTCTCTTCTTGTCGCCCTTCCTCTCATTCATGCGATGATCCAAAATTAAGGCTAAATCTATCATTGCGGTACAAGTCCTTGGTTGCGGCTCAACTTGAGCAATAGCATCCTTAAGATCCTCATGTAAGCCCTGATAAAATAACACGGTTTGCTTGGCCACTGGCCACTCGGTTTCTATCACCAATCTGTTAAACTGTGTTACATATGTTACTAAATCCCGGGTTCCCTGCTTCAAAACCAACAACTCTTCATCCTGTGCTAGTGACACCTCCCGTCGGTCAAATAGCCTGCCAAATTCCGCTAAAAACCCATCCCAATTATATAACAGACGGTCATCCTTTTGTACCAATGGCATAGCCCATTCCGCTGCATCTCCTGTTAGATATGAAATTACAAACGCCGTTCTGAATCGTCTCGAACGCTGTGGGTTTACACAAAAAATGAAGTCTACATTGGATGAGGAACATCATGTATTTTCTAGGGTCCCCTGAAAAGCGTTCAGGCGCTGCTAAAGGTACACTACTGGGAGGTTGAACAATTACCGTGGAATTCTGACTTGTCGAAGCTCCCATTGCACTGGCCCCCTCCAAAGGGGTACGCTGGGCTACCAAACTCTGTACTTGTGTCTTTAAATTATCAGATTCCTGTCTGGCATGAGCTAATTCCATCTGAATGTCTTGAAGCGCCTTTAGCACATCGGCCAAAGGCGGAGGAGTCGCTTCCATTTGGCTTGGGTGGTCGTAAGTATCCCAATATGGGGGTGGCTTATTATGTCAATAACACACACTAATGGGGGAAGTGAGACACTCTCCCCTGAACCACAGAATCTGAATGAATTCGACCCTCCCACTGTGGCTGGCACAGGTACCTGATAGATAGATAAACAGGTCACCACGTGGCAGCCAGTGGGGGGAAGAGGGGTTAGGGAGAGGTTGTGGATAGGGTGGATGATTTTAGGAACATCAGATGGAGGGTAAGGGAGCACCTAGCTTGGATAGGACCGGGGAAGTAACAGGGAAAAAACCCTAACCTGCCTAGTACCTTGCAATTACCATGTACCATGTATTCCCTGTTTAATAACACCAATGGTAAGTACACCTTGATACGTGTACTGATTTCACTCTCCGAGATGAATAACATGCATAGCAAGCAAGATGAACACATACAGCTGGGAGTGTTCCCACTATGATAAACAAAACACATGGCCCTCAGGGCTAGCGGAAGCAACACGTACAAACATTGAACAGAACTGGTCTTTAACATGAAACATGGAAATATGCCGTCTGCACACTCTTCTCATGAAATTCCCCAAAAACCTAGTTGGCAGCACTGGTTAAAGGTGAAATGCGGCACACCAAGAGTTTGAGCCTTAGTATTTAATAAACAGAGCAAATGCCAGAGCTTTTTCCCCCTCCCCCGGTGCGCTGTGACTTGTGAATAGTCCGAGCTGAGCTCACGTTGCTTCCCAGATATCGTTGTGTCTCAATCACAATGCCCACATATTAAAAATGGCAATTTGCATAAACCATAATGCTAGTTCAGAGCGCAATCACATTTCCATTCATGAGAGCCCCTCCCGCACTTATCTTAGGTCCGGGAAGCTCCACGAGCTTTCCCGGACGAAGTCTTGTGTTGCACGAAGCAGCCGCCAGCATCCTCTCCGCTCGCCGCTGCAGAATCAGGCATGCCGGTTCAGAGAGCACAGGAATACATACGCGGGCGTCTCCTTCGATCTTCCTCCAACACAGCTCTGTGCCGAAGCAAAATAAGCCACACCTGCCGTGCGCCTTTGGCCCTTAATAAACTGTCTGCAATCAATGTCAGCTGGCCACACGCGCGCACGGCTTCAACTACATAGGTTTCCCAAGTGCTGCTGGGAAGTGTAGTTTTTAGTGTATTTTGTGCCCATAGCCCATTCAGAGCCCACGACACACTCCTCTCCTGCTCCAACCCTTATTCCTGACAATGCAATCCCATATGAACACAGCCTCACCTCATCAATGTTCACAACAATTTTTATGCCAAGAATCCAAGTCGGAGTAAATACTAAATGGTTGCAGATAACCAGATGGGAGTTACTGCAGACGATGAACACGACCATAAAAGGATTCAATGCGATCAAGGAAGAGCTAAGAGCCATCCGACTGATGACTCTTCAGAAAAGATATGTCCTTGACATGATCACAGCCATGGATGGAGGAGTCTGTGCAAATATCGGAGAATCATGTTGCACATTTACACCATCTCACGATGAAGAGAATGGAACCTTAAAAGAGGCCATAGGTATGCTGACAAACCTGCAGAACAAGATGATCAATGTAAATGACAAAGTTGATGATGACAGCTGGTTTGGATCACTATTCTCGTGGGTCCCGCAATGGATGGCAGACGCATTCAAGTTCTTGGGAGCCCTGCTAGCGATGATATTGCTAGGATTTTGCGTTAACAAGATAATCATCTCTCAGTGCCAGAAGACTGCGAAGAAAGCCATAGGGATGAAGATCATGATTATGTCAAGCCAAGATGGAAGCCCAAAGACCTGACTGATGAGGAAATAAGAGCCTTTGTGAAGACCAGTATTCACGCACCAGTAGGAACAAAGTTTCTCTATCCCAGGAAGCACACAAATTATGTGGGAAGATGGGTTTACTGTAGCTCAAATGGACAATGTCAACTAATGAGATGGAATAAAGATGAACATGTGAGGACAGCAGGAAGCCTGAAAGGAGTAATAAAAATATGGACTCCAAAGAGACACTTCTTCAAACCATCATGTTTAGACCCAGAAGATGAAGAAGGAATGAACCCAGGCGATGGAGTGAAGATAAATACAGAAGAATCGAGTAAGTTGAATCCAAAGACGGAGATGAAAGTGGTCGATGAATCGCCCAGAGGGGGGAGTGTACAGGAGGTCCCAAATAAAGCCTGCACTCCAGTCGCCCATTTTGAAGTACCAGGAACGTTCACACCAAAATATGTGACGTATGATGAGCAGATAAATCAGCAGAGAGCCGCAGTAGTACCTATTAAGAAAGCAACACCTATTGAAGTACCGATACCAAGGAAACCATGGACAGTAAGGTATCCATTAAGGAAACCTTACCAGCAAATGTCACAAAATAAAGATTGCCTAAGAACAGTCCCGGAAGAAACCAAAATGGTGACGTCACAAGGACCCGGACTGACGTACAAATAGAAGAAATGACAACCCGAGAATGACACACAGAGACGAAACGCCATGGATAAGGATATCGTGAACCTAAAAGGGGAGAACGATGTTGAAATACAAAGAAGCTTAAGCTGTAAACAGGATGAAGATATTCAACCAGCTAACACCTGTACATATGCTTGGAACCACAAGAAAGCTAAGAAAATAATGCGGCTTGCAATGCTAAGTAGAAGAATAGTGCAGCAACCGCCATTATACATAATCTACCTCAAAATAAAGCACAATATTATAAGTGTTATTCCACTTTGTAAACGAAGCATAATCAACCCAGGTTACTAAAGGCCGAATGAGCCGAGATTCATATTCTAGTAAAACGAGAAGAGACGGCTGAATCGAAACTGGGCAGATGCAACTCGTGCCAGGAGAGCCAAGGTCATACCGATAGAAGGAACGAACAGTAGCTACATATAATTGAAACTTAAGAACAGAATATCCAGTCTCTGAAAGGACAAGATAAGGATGCGTAGGCAGGTGGCAAACTGAATAAGAATCAAATGCACAAATTGAGAGAAACTAGACAAATTCATGATGTGGGAAGCACGTGACCAGCCGAGCGAGGAGAAGTGCGGGTTCACGCCTACTCTTGGCATGCACCCAGGCAGAGATATCAGAACTTTTCCAGACAGAAGATGCAGTTTCAAGGCCAACCACAGTAAAATAATTGACACATAGTTGCTGAAGCAATGATTGATTGTAACCTTAATTAGAGAAAGGCTGGGTAACATTCTGAGGGCTGCTAAGCAAAGTGGAAATGGATGCATGGGGTTGGTGCCAACCCAATCACAATGGACCAAATAATCTAGGGCCCTATAGTTAGTAGAACCAATGGTACATCATACTTTTAGTGATGTCTACAGTAGTCATTTTTGAAGGAAGGGCTTAGGCGCCCACCTGACAGTGTTTACCCAATCCCCTCACTCCGTTACCATATACAGATATAGTACCTATATTAAAGTTACCTTTTCCTAACCAATAGAATTGCATATTAACTTTTGAGTGTTATACGTCAATTATGACAGGTTTTCATTATAAATACTATGATTTTTATGAAGTTCATTGGAGTTGAAGCGAGAAGGATGATTGCATCACTGCTGATTTCCATGAATCCCAGTTTTTGTACTTGTCATTAAACGGACTCCCTTTGCCAAACCAATGAGTTGTCCTTATTGATTGGTGTTGGAGTAATAAATCTGCAACGCCATCCATCTCAAGGGTGCAGCTATTCGTCTTAAAGTATTTCGGAGCAAACCTCGGCTCTATGGGCCGGCCGGGGGTCTCCGGAGTGCACTGGCATTTCTGGGGCCCAAGAATAACGAAATCTATTGGGGGACATCCCACTACCGAGCGCAACCTGTCCTCTAATAACCCATGATCAACAAGATCAAAGGCCGAGGACAGGTCCAACAACATCAGTACAGCTGGCTGCCCAAGGTCAGTTTCTGTGCCATGGCCCTTTCTATATCCAGACTGGTGAGCCAACAAAATCCAATTCTCCTCCAGAAAATCCTGGAATTGGATGTATGCCACTTTATACAACATTTTTAAAAGACAGGCAACGTTTGTATTGGGACGATAATTATCCACTAAGAAGGGATCAAGACTTTGCTTCTTTAGAAGTGGGGTGACCCAGGCTTCTTTTAAGAATAGCGGCACAGTTCCCTCCGAAAAAAGAAAAATAATTAATTTTGTTACCCATGGACAAAGCACATCCAAACATTGGATGAAAAGGCCGGAGGGACATACATCGTCCTGGCAAGAAGTGGGCTTCCTACTCAGAATAGAGGTAGATGATGTAGATTGCACCTTCAAGCCATCCATAGTAGGCAGAGGAGCGATAGGGCATGCATCCCTGGTAGACTGGATATTGATTTGGTGCGAAGTAACTTTATTAATAAAGGAGTCATGAATAGACTGACACTAATTTTTGTCTTTCACTGGGGCTTGCACAGAGGGTGGCTTACCCTTAAATTCAGACAGTATTGAAAAGAGTTCCTTTCAAGTGGACCTTGCATTCAAAATCCTCTCATTATATAGTGAGGATTTGACGACAATGATAACGTCCTTATATTGTTTCACCAAGATTTTATAATTGGCCAGTGTTGTAGCTGAGGGATTTTTATGCCAACACTTTTCTGCTGTTCACTTCTTAAGCCTGATCTGTATTATATTGTCATTAAACTGGGATTTCTGACTAGATTCACTTTGAATGCGTCAAACTTTTTTGGGCCAGTAGCTAATTTGTGATTACCTCCAGAGTGTTAGTAATGTGATGAGCTAAGTCAACAGCGCTACAGAAGTCATCCAAAACACCCAGTTTCTGCTGAAGTAGGGGGGAGACATTTTCGGGGGTTAGGGACTTCTGCTTATGCATACGCACAAAAGTTCTCACATTTGAATCAGGTCTTGCTGGAGGTTCTGGAGGAATAATGACAAATGACAGCAGAGAATGATCTGACCAAGTCTAGCTTGTTGATTCCATTGAATATTCATTATTAGATCTACACAAGACATGACACAAAGAAAAAAAAGAAAGAAAAGGAAACACACCACCCCAGCAGCACCTACCGTGCACGGAGAACCCGCAGCAGGCAGCAGAGAAAGCTCTGCACCTTACACGCACCAATCACAAACCGTCACCTACCGCCACAGACGTGCCAGTGATGACGCTCCTGATGTGTCAAGAAATGCGTGCAGGAAACTTCATTATTCTTGGGAATTGTAGTTCCTGCACTCTGTTGGCACATGTAGGTCGAAAGAACAGTGAAGCTACACTATAAAGAGGGCCTTTTGTCCTGTAATGTTAATAGCAAAGCTAAATCAAAAGATGTTTTTGAAGACACAGTTAAAAATATATTAACAGCGCTACTTCAAGAAACACAAAATACTAATAACAAGCCCTTAAAAGCTGCAGAATCCTAAAGAGTTAAAACAATAATCTGTCTCTCAGTCTGCTGTCCCGTAAAGCTTAGTGAAATTGATTTTTTCTATTGCATTATTAGGCCCTCTGCCCCACCCAGGCACACTGTCCACTAATCCCTGTTCCGTGCATGTTCCTCTACAACACAGCCCTTGTCCGCCTACCACTGCTGTATATTCACATAAGGATCCTCACAATCTTAGATGAGCCATTCACATACCACCTCCTAATTATTGTTTGCATTAAGACTCTGCCCAAACAACATAAATCCTGATCATGGCACAAACAGCCAACCTCAAGGAACATCTGGTCAGATTTGGCTATGTTTTTCAAAAACTCAAATATCCTAGCACAGCCTCAACACAATGAACCAGTGTTTCAACAAGAAGTGAATGCTCATTGCCAATCACTACTACCAATGTTACCCCATCAACAAGAACTCAGCCCTAATCATCCTAATTCCCAGCACCAGTGCCTGTCTTGAACGAACCCTTTTTTCCTTACTGGACGTCCAGGATGCAAAGTGCTGAGTTCTAGCAACAACATCCATCCTGAGCACCTTGAGAACTGGTGCATCAAACAGGTTTTGCCAATTCTAATCAGATTTCACCTCCATCTACTGGGAATCTGCACAACACCCTCTGTCTAGAACTACCTTATCTAGAAACATTCACTACCCAATCCTCATTGAAAGGTACTCTTCTAAACACAAAGTGACCAGCCAATAGGGTAAACAAACTATACAACACCACTGCCAACCACAGCCTCCAGTGACTTAACATTGCTGGCAATTACATAATTCCTCTCCTCCTGGGTTCCTTCCACCAAACTGCCAGAGCCACAGTGAAGTGGGCAGCGGTTATGGCGTCAAGCTGATCTACTCCAATCCCACCTAATACAAGAGGCTCCCTGCTCCATTCTACAATTCGTTTTAACATATCATGGTCGAGTCCACCCTAAGTCTTAATGTGGTCTCACGATTCCCTACCATCCACCAAAGTGAATATCAACCGTCTCCGTGGAGCTCAATGAACTTGCTCAGTATCTTACTTACATCACAAGGTCTGCCTGCATGCTGGTAAACGTCACCTTATGGGCTGATGCTCGTTTGGTAGCTACACACAAAGGCTCATTGAGACCATGGATTGCCTGGGCTTCGATCAACTCATTCAACATGATATGATATGATATGGCATTTGTAACGTGCCTATACACACGTGCTTCAATGCTCATTATACTTGAAGCTGGCCATTATATCACCCTATTGCACAGAATACCTTTCAATGGTAGCATGAGTGACTACCTGCCCCTCTATTCGTTTGATTACACCTTGATCTTCTATGATGTGATCAACAATTAACAGCACAAGCACATCTTCAAGAATGAAGTGCTACATTCATTCGTATAAAGAAACAAGAATGATGGCCTGTCTGGTGATTTCATCAAGCCTTCCTCACCATTTACCTTCTCAGTGGAGGCTATCAGTCAGTTATTCCCAATGTACTAGACTTTGACTAAGAAAGTGAACATTATGACAGACTCATATTCCGCAGCTCTGCATCTTGTAGGACTCAGGCAAGTATATAGTAGATTTAGAACCTAACTGTTCTCAAATGGCATGCAATAGCATTGGCGCATCAATGGTGGACAACAAATCCATTTTCTGATTAGTTGCACTGCCGCATTCAAAGGAGAGGATGTAATGCTACCATCCTGAGTTTGAAGAAAGTGCATTACTAAAGACATATGTCTGCCCGGGCAACTGATTGAAGGAGGAGTCTCTTCACCGTTGCTCTCTCTAGGGCTCTTTGAAGGCCTGAGGCAGTTCTTCCACGTAAAGACTGAGCTCCTCCATGCCACCACCACAGCACTCATACTTCTATCATACCTCAAGCTCCCAGATGCTGCTCAAAACAAGGACATGCTGCCTGACTTTAAATCTGTCAATGTTAATGTAGTCATAAAGATTCTGGAATCTCACAATATGTCCGCCCTTCTCTCTAGTGTATGGAATTCTCGAGTCACCAAACTTGTGATGGTTGCCCTCCTCCTTAACTCCATCAGCCTCAGCTA
Source organism: Ambystoma mexicanum (assembly GCF_040938575.1). Classification (NCBI taxonomy): domain Eukaryota; kingdom Metazoa; phylum Chordata; class Amphibia; order Caudata; family Ambystomatidae; genus Ambystoma; species Ambystoma mexicanum. The sequence goes on along the minus strand of NC_090922.1, from coordinate 54,394,872 downwards.
AGTGATCCATGAATTGAAGGATGAAATAAAATCATCATCCCTACACTGAAGAATCCATCCATAGATGTATTGGACAATTTTAGGACTATCTTCAGCTTTCCATGTTTTGGCAAACAACTCAAAACATGTGTCTCTGTTCAAATGCTCTCACAGAGCCACAAACCAGTCTCTGGACTCACTACTGGATTGGCTTCCATCCATGGAGACGTACACGCACTGTATCCACTATTGTGGATGTCTGTGAAGAATTGCTCAGGGATCAGACAATTCTACACTATCGGCAATGCTATACTTCTCTACTTTCTGAATTACATTATGGGATGCAGAGGTACTGCTCTGGCCTGGGTCATCTCCTTCCTCTTTATGAAGACCCACCATGTGATACTTCATTTCTTCTTGTCCACTGGCATCAAATCCTTATGTGGCATGTCACGTGGGGCTGCCCTACCTCCAATCCTTTATTTTCTTAACATGGCCCTGGTGCACCATGATAACTCCAACATTGTTCCGGTGGCCACCAAGCCTTCATTGTGGGCCTCTACGAGTACAGTGCTGAAGGAATATAAAGCAAGTCTGCCTTCACGCCTCCTAGAATGAGATCTTCCCCATTCATCCCGTGGTGCTACGGCTCTTGCCACTGATGGGGCCTTTTACATTCAGCTTACTCACTGTGCTCAAGCTTCATCTTTACTGCTGAAAACTAAACATACATACTGACCGCTCTTACACACCTCAAGCGAACACAACCATAAATATGGTCTTGTTCCACGTAAGACGTCTGCAGAGGAGAGGATCTTGCTCCTCCTACAGACAACCAACAAAATGCCTGTCATCCTTGCAGCTGTCCCTGCAATAGGATCTACTTTGGGTTTCCAGTGGATACCCTCGACACATTACTGATACAGACAAAATGGGCCAGCCGTCTCCTCTTCAGCCTGAAGACCTCCTGCAACATCTTCCCAACTTTGAAGTTCTCTCACTGATCACCTTTGAAGCAATGCATGGATTTCAAGCTTCTCTGCCTGACCAACAAAGTTTATCAAGGTCCGCACTTCACTGCCTCCACAAAATGTCTCCAAACTACCAGCTGACCAGACACCTAAGTTCTTCTTCTTAAAACGTCTTGGCTATCTACTGTCATAGATACAAGCATTTTAGCAGTAGAACCCTGCACTGTAAAGGGTCCTCCATGTTACATTATCTCCTGTTTCATCTTTACCATGTACCCAATCTGCTGAACTTCTTCAAATTGCTGAAGGTGCATCTGTTCCAGTCAAATGTCGGCTCCTGAGGCACTTTTCTCACAACCAGACACTTTCCCCTCCCACTCTTTCTTGAAACCCTGACAGAGTGAAGAAACATTGAGACTTGGTTGCCACAGTCTTCATCCCTACAGTTTAACTGTTCCTGCAATAGATCATTTAGCAATATACTCAGTACTAGTACCCTCCTTTTATGGACTTCACTCAATGTTCGGGAAAGAAGATGACATAAATGTTACTGCTTCCTTTTAGCCACACTCCTGACAACAAATGACAAAGCTACTAATGGGGGATAGAGCAACTAATAGAAGAGAAGGTAGGGAAGATATGGTCAAATACTCCCGGAGTAGATATGTGTGTTATATGTGTGTTATGGTTTGAATGGAATCAAGCCTCTCAAGTAATATTAATAATTCTGCCGCTTTCTCAATGATGACCCAGACACAGAGATCAAAGAATATGGTGCTTATTCCGTGGTCATCGTACCAACTGCTGCACCCCACTCCTTCTCACATGACTTGTCTCCACATTCTAGAACTGGGAGGAAGACATAGACATGCGACAGGGTGCAAACATAAAAATAGGACACTACATCTCCCCATACATAAAACATTACATGCCACAATATCACATTATTCCATTTCCTCAATCCACCTTGTTGGTTTTCGAATCACTCTCTTTGACGGACTCCGAGGGACAGCCACTTCGATGTCTCCACCACTGCAATTGTCATCAGTGTTTACGTCAGCATCCATAAAGTCAGAGAAGCTACCTTGTGAGCTCACTACGTTAGCTGGCTCTTCATGATCAGGAGTACCTTCTAGATGTTTCCTGAAGAACGAAGAGTTTCTGGTGATGGCGTGATCAGAACCTTCAGCCGACACCATGGACCCTTCAACTGCTGTCATAGTCAATGAACTTGGATCAAATGCGGGCGCATCCTTCTGCCCCTGAGGTTGGCGTACTCGCACGGAGTCACCAACTTGTAACTTCGATTTGTTGGCTGTTCTCCTACCATCTGCATACCTTTTCATCTTCCATTTACTTGCAGCATCCCTTTTCCGAGCCTTCTGATCCAGGTCTGGAGAAATCACTGTATCCACTACTTGGGGCAGCCAGGTTCATACTACTCTGCCAAACATCAGTTCCGAAGGGCATACGCCCATCGAAATATGCAGCGTGTTTCTGTAGTCTCGTAGCAATGTGCAGATGGCTTGCGTAAACGACCCTCAACTGATGGTGCATACTTGAACGGTGCGTTTAATGTTGGCCATGAACCATTCTACAGTGCCATTGACCTGAGGCCATAATGTGGTGACCCTTCGATGTTGAAGCCCCAAATATTTCACAAACATGGCAAACTCTCACCCACTGAAGGGCAGACCATTGTCGGACTTTACCGCTGAAGGGATGCCATAGTCGGCAAACATATTGTCTAAAGCTGGAATTATTGCCTGGGCAGCAGTAGAGGAGACCAGATGTATGTCCGGAAAATGGGACATCTCATCAATAGCTGCTAAGACGTATTTGCCATTTGTCAGTGACCAAAACATGTCAATAGCTACTTCATGCCACACTTTCAGTGGTAACAGTGTCATTTTCAGAGGTTCTGGGAAAGTGCGAGGGGTTACTGATTGGCAGATGGCGCATGTTTCAAGAGTTCTCTATATTTTGTCATCCATTTTAGGGAACCAAACCTTTGTTCTGAGCTGTCGCATGGTGGAAATTATCTCTCTGTGCCCTACGTGTGCCAGACCAATCAATCGATCCTGTAGGGATGAGGGAATTACAATTCTGTTCTACTTTAACATCAACCCTTTTGGAGAGATGGAGAGTACATTCTTCAAGAGAGGAAATGCCTTCAGTGATTTTCGTTCACTCTCCGAAAATGTTTCATCACTGCTGCGTGATTCACGTCACTTCCCTGACATCACCTTATCTTTGACTAGTGTCAGAACTTTGTCCTTGAGTAATTCCTTGACAATCTCTGGAATGGTAAAGGACTTCAGAAGTTCATTGTCTACAATATAATTGATGTACTGATCCGCTTTTGAGGACTGGGCTTCTTCTTTCACCATCAGAGGATACCTGGACAGGGAATCCACCAGGTTATTTTCCACGATAATGCTGTGTAACTAGTTTAATGTCAGGGTTTGTGTGCAGTTTAATTTTAGTTTTCCCAGCCCAGTGAACAGCGAGGGAAACATCTTGACAATCATGTCTTTGGGATCTGTGGTGTATGCTGAAATAATTTGGTACATTCTGTGCCCCAGCCCCATTTGCATGGCTGATTTGGAGCTGAGGATGCTTCCTCGTGGCATCTCAGCTTTCACAACATAAATGACCAAATTCGCAGATTTGTCTTTGTATGAGCAGGTTGTTTCAAACATCCCTTTACATTTGAGTGGTGTGTTAGATCCATAGGAAAAAGTTAGGAAAAAGTTTAAAAAGGATATCCTGGTCTCCAACCCAGGCCTCCCTATCGCTGACACCTACACCAGTGCCTCTTCCAAGGAAACTCTTACTGACATCCTCTTTTTCGTGCCTTCCCCTGACCAATGGACCCTTCATATGGTCTCTGTGCTCTCTCTCTTCTCCTCTTCTCCCATTAATGGTGGCACCCGTTGGGATGTCCTCTTGGCCCCCTTCCGCTCCTCTAAGGCCATCATTAATGTCTACGCTAATGGGACCGTCTTGGTCCAAGGCCCTCAGGCCAACCTCCACCTCTTTGATAGACGCTTCCCGCGCCTCATCAACTTCCTTTCCTCTCCTGCTGTCCCCTCTTCTCTGTCCTCGGCTACCTTGCCTCCACCCTCTCACCCTGCCCTCTCTCTGGCTCCTTCTTTTTCACCTCCACAGGGCGTACCTCTGATCTGTACCCCTCCCTGAAAGTCCTTCAAGGATGGCAACCTTCTCCACATTGCCACTCTCAACTCTCGCTCTGCCGTCAAACATTCCTCTGATATCTGTCGCCTTCTTGAGGAACTGGACCTTGACATCCTCGGTCTCACTGAGACATGGTTAACGGCCAGCTCTGTCACCAGCTTTGACACACTCCTTCCTGACGGTTACAAGATCCTCTCCTTGCCCAGGCCCAACCGTGCTGCGGGCGGTGTGGCCCTTATCTTCCCTGAGTGGATTCCTGCCACTGTCACTCCTACGCAGACCTACTCCTCCTTTGAATGCCTTGTCTGCCGACTCCCTCTCTCTCTCCTAGCCATTCCATGACCGTGGCTACTATCTATCGGCGACCTGGTCAAATTTCCTCCTTCCTCTCTGAGTGGGCTGACCTCTCCTCCTCACTCCTGTCCTCAACCACTCAACTCCTCTTTATTGGAGACTTCAATATCCACCTTGATGCCTCCTGTCCTCCCTCTGGACTCTTTCGCGACCTCTGCAACTCTCTCTCACTCTCTATTCTCCCGTCTGGGCCAACCCATTCTGCACGGCACACTCTTGATGCTCTGATCTCTTCTGACCTTCCCCTCTCTGTACCTCTCTCCACTCCTCTCTCCTGGAGTGATCACTTTCTCCTATCCTCCCATCTCACCTTCCCTACCCCACAGGCAAAGCCACCCTCATCACTGCCACCCACCTTCACGGTCATCCGACCCATGAAGCGTGTGTCAGTTGAGGCTTTCGCTACCACCTTCTCACCTCCCCTCCCCCTTCGGCTGACTCCCACCCTGACACAGCCCTCTCCACTCTCCACTCTGCCATATCTGATACCCTTGATATCCTTGCCCCTGTCATGAGAATCCGCCTGAAGCCCAAAGCCAAATGTAACTCCTGGTATGACTCGGATCTCGTCACCCTTAAACGCAAGTGCAGGGTGGCAGAGAGGAAATGGCGTGCTTCATGTTCATCCTCTGACAAACTGGCCTGCCGCCTGCTCCAAAGGCAATACCGGCTCTCTGTTCTCACTAAGAAGAGAGCCCTTATCCAAGCCCGCATCTCTGCAGCATCTAACAATTCGGCCGAACTCTTTAAAATCTGCAAGGAGCTGGCCAACCCTGCTGCATTCTCCACCTCTCCTGTCCCCTCCCAGGCCCTCTGCACGGCACTGGCCTCTCACTTAATTTCAAAAACTCAGGACATCCTGTCCTCACTCTCCTCCTATCACCTCTGCCCCTCTATTCCCTGCTCTCCCTTTGGCCCTTCTGCAGCCACCCCTCCTCCCTCCTTCTCTGCCTTTCCCCTTTTTTCTGCTGACGAGGTTTCGAGACAAGTGCGATCTATGAAAGTCTCGTCAAAACAGGTCCACCCCTGTTCCTCCAAAACTATCAAGGACCACATCGACTCCCTGGCTCCTGCCCTGGCTGACTTCTGCAATCACTCCTTCGGCCTCTGGAGTCTTCCCATCCCCCCTCAAGCACTCCCTTGTGCACCCCCTTCTTAAGAAACCCTCTTCCGACCCCTCCTGCCCAGCTAACTATCGCCCAATCTCTATCACTCCCTTCCTGGGCAAGCTCCTTGAGAAACTGGCCATCTCCCAGCTTAATCTCCATGCTGAATCTGTTGATAGTCTTCATGACCATCAGTCTGGCTTCAGAGCTGCCAGAAGCACGGAAACTGCTCTCCTGAACATCCGTGAGGACCTGCTCTCAAACCTTGACTCTAACACCCCTTGTGTTCTCATTTTGCTCGACCTCTCTTCTGCCTTTGACACTGTCAACCACACCATCCTGCTCAACCGTCTCCGTGATAACCTGGGTATCACTGGTCAGGCTCTGGCGTGGCTGACCTCCTTCCTCTCCAATCGACCCTCCCAGGTCCAATTCGGTTCCTTTCTCTCTGACATCCTTTTCTCTACCTGTGGTGTCCCCCAGGGATCTAACCTCTCCCCCTGGCTGTTCAACCAGTATCTGGCACTTCTTGGTCACCGCATTGCCGCTCTCTGTCCCAACTTTCAGTGCTACGCGGATGATACCCAGCTCATTTTCAGGCTACCCTCGGCCTCCTCTTCCCCTTCCCTCATCTCTGACTGTCTTTCTGCTATCCAGGAATGGTGTGCCGCCAACGACCTCTGCCTTAACGCCAATAGGCTGAGATTCCATTTATCGGCACACCCACTCCCTCCTTCCCTGCAGCTCTCTGGCCGGCCTCCCTTGGCCCTCTTCCTGCTCCTACCTGCAAGGCAAAAAACCTCGGGGTCATCTTCGACTCCACACTCTCTTTCTCTCCTCACATATCTGACGTCTCTAAGAAGTCACACTACCAGCTACGCCTCCTCAGAGGTATTCTTCCTTTCCTCTCCTTCCCCCAGAAGCTCACTGTCTCCAGAGCCCTGGTTCTCTCGAAGCTGGACTACTGTAACAGCCTCTATCTAAATCTTCCTGCCTCTACTCTCCGCCCTTTGCAACTCATCCAGAACAGGACTGCGAGACTTGTCCTTGGCCTCAAGCCCAGGGACCGTATCTCTCCAGGACTGAAATCACTACACTGGCTCCCAGTGGCTGCGAGGATTAAGTTCAAAACCCTCTGCATTGTCCACAAGGCCTTCTGGGGCCTTGGGCCAAAATACCTTCAACTCTCTCTTCCTAAATATCTTCCTTCTCGAGCTCTTCGCTCATCCACCTCCAACTACCTCAGGGTCAGCCGCTTCTCCAAGCAACGAGATGGGGGTGGATCTCTCTCCGCAGCAGGGGCCTCCCTCTGGAACAGCCTTCCTGCCTCCCTGAAACTTGAGGAGAACCATCTCCGGTTCCGGAAGCACCTCAAATCCTTCCTTTTTGCCTCTGCTTTCTCTCCCTCTCTCCCCTGCTAAAATCACTGAACCTGCACTGAATCTGCAACTGGGCCACTCACCGATCTCGGTCCTTGGCCCAGCCACTCTTCCCTGCACTGCCTACCTGCACTACGGGACTGTCTCTGTATCCTACAGCCCCTTCTCCCGGCACTTGCCTTGCACTTGCCACCAGCTGGCCCTATTATTTATCTTGTATTCTACTAATCATGTACTGCACTTTCCTTGCACTTGCCACCAGCTGGCCCTATTATTTATCTTGTATTCTACTAACCATGTACTGCACTTTCCCCTCTCCCCTTCCCCTTGCACTTTTCCCAGTCCCCTCTACCCTTGCACTTGCGCGATGTGAATGACACCTGGCCTAGTAGGATCGTTGTCTGTCTCCCCTTGTTCCCCCCCTGCCTCGTCGCGCCTTGAAACACTTGTGTATAGGCGCGTTACAAATGCCATATCATATCACAGGGATACATGTCAATGTCAGGAGACCGAAGCTTTGTAATATGTTTGAGCCCTTGATACGTGTCTTCGCTTATCATGATATGATATGATATGAAAGGTTATTCATAACGCGCTTAATAGCCAGAGGTTTCTAAGCGTGGACCCAGGGATTGAACCCGTGTTGCTCTATGTCGTTTTGTTTCCAAGGTGAGCACGTTGCCCCTGAGCTATCCTCCCAAGACGAGATGTTCATGTTAACCGTGGCACCTGCATTCATTACAAATTCTTGCGCGCTTCCATTAAGTTGAAGCAATAATGCTAGACTATATTATACTGCCGTCTTATTGCCTATGGCATGTACATGTTCTCTCTTTTGATCACCACTCGAGGATGAGTCAGAGTCATCTTGATGTCTGGATGAGGCTGCTATGTACCTTATCTCTTGTTGCGTCGACTTGCATCTCGGTACTTCTGGAGTGGATGCTCTCTGGTACTCATCCTGCTGGTCTGTGTATCTTCTGGCCCTGCATGGAGACTCCTGGTGTCTGTATGGGGATCCCATACAGAATGAGGAAATGGTAAAATTCAAAACCTTTACGTTGGACAAAAAAATCTGGAAACTGAAAAAAGATATTGCTAATTATACCTGGTACGGGGATTCTTTCAACAATATGACAAACTGGCCTGCCGCCTGCTCCAAAGGCAATACCGGCTCTCCGTTCTCACCAAGAAGAGAGCACTTATCCAAGCCCGCATCTCTGAGGCATCTAACAACTCGGCCGAACTCTTTAAAATCTGCAAGGAGCTGGCCAACCCTGCTGCAGTCTCTACCTCTCCTGTCCCCTCCCAGGCCCTCTGCACTGCACTGGCCTCGCACTTCATCTCAAAAACTCAGGACATCCTGTCCTCGCTCTCCTCCTCTCTCCTCCCTCCCTCTCTTCCCGGCTCTTCCTCTTGCTCTCTTGCAGCCGCCCCTCCGCCCTCCTTCTCTGCTTTTCCACCTTTTTCTGCTGATGAGGTTTCCAGACAAGTCCGATCCATGAAAGCCTCGTCTAAACAGGTTCACCCCTGTTCCTCCAAAACCATCAAGGACCACATCGACTCCCTGGCTCCTGCCCTGGCTGACTTTTGCAACCACTCATTCGCCTCTGGAGTCTTCCCATCCCCCCTCAAGCACTCCCTTGTGCACCCCCTCCTCAGGAAACCCTCTTCCGACCCCTCCTGCCCGGCCAACTATCGCCCAATCTCCATTACTCCCTTCCTGGGCAAGCTCCTGGAGAAACTGGCCATCTCCCAGCTTAACCTCCATGCTGAATATGTTGGTAATCTTCATGACCATCAATCCGGCTTCAGAGCGGCCAGAAGCACGGAAACTGCTCTCCTGAACATCCGTGAGGACCTGCTCCTGAACCTCGATTCCAACACTCCATGTGTTCTCATTCTGCTCGATCTCTCCTCTGCCTTTGACACTGTCAACCATGCCATCCTGCTCAACCGTCTCCGTGATAAGCTGGGTATCACTGGTCAGGCTCTGGCATGGCTGACCTCTTTCCTTTCCGGTCGACCCTCCCAGGTCCAAATGGGCTCCTTCCTCTCTGACATCTTTTTCTCCACCTGTGGTGTCCCCCAGGGATCCAACCTCTCTCCCTGGCTTTTCAACCAGTATCTGGCACTCCTTGCCCACCGCATCGCCGCTCTCTGCCCCCACTTCCAGTGCTATGCGGACGATACCCAGCTCATTTTCAGGCTACCCTCGGCCTCCTCCTCTCCTTCCCTCATCTCCGACTGTCTGTCTGCTATCCAGGAATGGTGTGCCGCCAATGACCTCTGCCTTAACGCCAGTAAGACTGAGATTCTACTCATCGGCACACCCACTCCCTCCTTCCCTGCAGCTCTCTGGCCGGCCTCCCTTGGCCCCCTTCCTGCCCCTACCTGCAAGGCTAAAAACCTTGGGGTCATCTTCGACTCCACACTCTCCTTCTCTCCTCATATATCTGACGTCTCTAAGAAGTCACACTACCAGCTGCACCTCCTCAGAGGTATTCTTCCCTTCCTCTCCTTCCCCCAGAAGCTCACTGTCTCCCGAGCCCTGGTTCTCTCAAGGCTGGACTACTGTAACAGCCTCTATCTTAATCTGCCTGCCTCCACTCTCCGCCCTCTGCAACTTATCCAGAACAGAACTGCGAGACTTGTCCTTGGCCTCAAGCCCAGGGACCGTATCTCTCCAGGACTGAAATCTCTTCACTGGCTCCCAGTGGCTGCGAGGATTAAGTTCAAAACCCTCTGCATTGTCCACAAGGCCTTCTGGGGCTTGGGGCCTAAATACCTTCAACTCTCTCTTCCTAAATATCTTCCTTCACGAGCCCTTCGCTCATCCGTCTCCAACTCCCTCATGGTCAGCCGCTTCTCGAAGCAACAAGCTGGGGGTAGATCTCTCTCCGCAGCAGGGTCCTCCCTCTGGAACAGCCTTCCTGCCTCCCTGAAACTCGAGGAGAACCATCTCCGGTTCCGGAAGCACCTCAAAACCTTCCTCTTCGCTTCTGCCTTCTCTCTCCCTCTCCCCTGCTAAACCTGCTTAACTCCCCACTGAATTCTGCACTAAACCTGCATCTGGGCCACTCTCAGTGACCTCGGTCCAGGGCCCAGCCACTCTCCACTTGCACTGCCTCCCTGGCTCCCCCTGCACTGTGGGACTGTCACTGTATCCCTACAGCCCCCCTTCCCAGCACTTGCTCTGCACTTACCTCGCACTTGCCACCAGCTGGCCCTTTTATTTATTATTTATTTTTATTACGCTACTTACCTTGTACTGCACTTTCCCCCCCACCTCCTCCCCCTGCACTTTCTCCTTTTCCCCTTACCTCTGCACTTGCGCGATCTGAATGACACCTGGCCTAGTAGGATCGTTTGTCTGTCTTCCCCTTGTTTCCCTCCCTCCCTGCCTCGTCGCGCCTTGAAACACTTGTGTATAGGCGCGTTACAAATACCATATCATATCATATCATATCATAATAATAACCAAACAAACTGGAAAGGGCAACCATATACCAGATCCTACAACAACAAAAGGTTTGTCACTTTTTCAAATTCCTCTAACAGCAGCGATTCGGGCACTACCACTAATGGTCCCAATACAAGTGGTACTGGTCCTCCTCAGAGGGGGCAGTTTTTTCAACAGCGAGGCAATCGGGGGAAAACCCGACAATGGGGCAATCACGCAATGCGAACACGCCATTGGCTCCCACCTCCTCAGAACTGGTAAATCCAATTTTCAATCTTAGCACATATTCCCTGTCCCCTGCCGAAAGATCTGTTCTTTCAAAAGGTTTATCCTTTGTCCCAGTCTGTAAAGCAAATCTCTTTCAGACGGAAATTGAAATGAGCAATTTCTTTAGAATTGTAAGACTAAAGTATTTCTTCCATGATAAAGACGATCCTCAAAAAGAAGATGACAATTGATCTGGCAAAAACCACCTTCCATTTTTATACCTATGCAATCGATGGTATCCCCAGGGATTTTGGCTTTCAAAATTAAAATTCTAAGAGAGGTGAAGTTCTTATGTACTAATAAAAACACCCAAAAAGACAATCTCTCCAAAATTGAACGATTAGCTCTAAAAAGACTTGATGAAAATCCCTCATTTGTCATCAAGTCTGCCGATAAAGGCGCTGGTATCATCTTGTGGGACTCCATTCTGTCTAAATGTTTGATCAGTCTCTCATTCGGCCTTCGATTTTTTTGTTTGTTGCTGAATTCAATATGGCGTCACGTTGCTTGACGCACAAACGTCCTTTCCTTTAATGAATCTGCTCGCCTGCCAATGCATTTCTTTTGATCTGGAATGTGCACGCGCACGTAGCACTTTGGTCAACGACTCTTTTCTCTTTAATCTGCTTCATTTTGCCTATAAACTTCGTATGCTCTGGTGCATCACGCTACTTACAGAGCACTGTAATCTCCAGGGAGAGTGAAACGGAACAGAGGGAGACCAACCCCTCCAGAGCTGCTTACGCTCTCGATTCACGCGTGGATACTGTGCTAGCTGGTTTGCTATCCTCGTCACCAAATGAGTTAATCCAGTTGAAATGATAAAAGCATACGGCTGGCCAATCTTCGTTTTTGCTATTAATGGTTTATTAACAGGAACAACCCAGCTCTCTCCCATGCCATCCATCTCCCCTGCCAACCGTACAATCGCCCGTCCACTCCATTCTCGAATTAGAACACAAACCGAACCAAAACACCAATACCATTAGAATACAACATAATGCACACTGTGCCTTCAGCCAGTGTCCAAGAATTTGTTCTCCTTCGTGCTTCAAGTCAAGTCTTCAGATGATCTGTCTGAAACGGGGGCCAGCCCTCTCTTAAAGACAAGTGGGCCACAGTGATTAGTGGAGGCTGAGCCTACCTTAGTGAACCAATCCTGTGGTCCCTACCAACAATGTTCTGCATGTGTGAGGTCATAAGCAGAGTGCTCTGCAACATGAAAAGGTTAGGGGGTCCTAGAGGAACAAGGGGTGTCCCAGAACCAATATGGCTGAACACTTCTCTTAACAGAAAGAGTTTGGGGCTCAATCCCCTGTGATACTGGGTCCCACCCACCTTCCTGCCTGATGTGATCAATGAGTCTCTCGGGTTAATGGCTCACCCTGTGTGGTTCCTTTTTAAAGCAGCAGATCTCCCTTGAAAATGCTGAGAGAGCATACTCTCTGGCTTCAGCAAACCACATTCTTGTATTTTATGAATGGTTCCACCTAGCAGGGGTGGTCTACTGCAACAGTAGACTCAGACATGCCAGTTCACTGTCATTGATAATGAGAAGTGGGAGGTGGCTTCAGGTTGACATGGTTACATAGGAAAGGTTTGTTGGGTTTCCTGTCTCATTTGTTATCCTCTGCAGGTAGGCCCTCTGGGGGACTGTATGAAGTACCCCTTATTGGTATGTTAATCACTGCCACCAGCTGCAGGGCTAACAAAAGATCTAGGCATTCCATTGAGCCCGTGTCAGTTAAACAGGCTGTCCATGGCAAGGGGAAGCCCCCCCCCGCACCCTTCCTTCTGGTGACATTGTGCCCTCCTCTCCTGTCATATTCCAACTAAATATGACAGGGGTCGACTTACCCTGTAGTCTTTGTCAATACTGGAGTGCACAGGTCTATGTGTTTGTTGGGGTGTGAGCATAGGAAAATGTATGTGGATTAGCCCCACACATTTTTCTGAGGCAGGTCTACCATCATCCATTCACTTAGAAATTTCAAAAAAGCCCAATCGATCCCACGCCCACCATGTGGATGGTCGATTTCTTCACACTTCCCAGGAGAGATACCACTTGCTACTGTGCCACTCTCTAAATCCCTTGGTGACCCCCCTTCAACTTCTCCTGCCTGATCTTGGCCAGCTGGAACGATCATTGAAAAATCTTTCTGTGGGCTAATTGACTGAATTATGCCATATGACATCTTATGACAGTGGGAGTACTGTAATCTCCATGCTTCCATGAAAATAGACAACGGAGCAAATGCCTCGCCCCCCAGTTACATCTGCACACCATTCAGAACACTACAGCAGGCTGGTGTATACATGTTGTGTGTAGCGAGCGTGTGTTGGGTATCTGATTGGCAGTTGTCCTCTATGTACACGCTCAAGTGTGCGTGCTTATGTATGAAGAAGGGGGTGAGGTCCACTTTTCTACCTGGCATTTCATGGGGGTTGAGTGAGTACCGCTATCAAATATTAAAGGTCAGTGGGGTTGACCAGGTAACACAGGGCTTAGTTTCCGGAGGCAATGTAAAAAAGCATGAGCACTATCTGTGGGTAATGTGAAACTGGAATGGTGAATTTTTCTGGGAACAATGTGAAAATGGCATTGTAATTCTCCAGGACAATATGAAACTGGCAATGCGCTTGTCTGTGCGGAGAGGTAAAAGAGTTATACGACATTTTCTCGGGGCAATAGGGAAGTGGCATGAAACTTTCCAGAAGGCCATGTCAAATTGCAATTGTGTTTTTCTGGGTGGGTGTATGGGACACGGGTATAACATTTATTTGCATGCATTATGAAGCTGGAATGACCACGTTTTCAAAGACAATTTTAATGTGTCATTTTCTAGGCCTTAAATGGGAAATGCTTTGGGCAATTCTGGAAACACAATGTGAAACGCCAGCATTCGCATTTTTCTGGAGGCAATGACGAACAGGCATAGTAGTAATGTTCTTAGGGAATGTGAAACTGGCCTGGTCTCCTTTCTGATGTCATGGTAAAATTGCCACGGTGCTTTTATGCAGACTTTGAAACAGGCATGGTGTATTTGTGTGGCAGTGTGCAATTGTCATAAGGGAATTCTCACAGAAGAATTGTGAAAATGGCATTTTAAGTTTCCAAAGGCAATGTGAAACTAGATTGACAATTTCTTGAACGCAGCAAAATCTCAGTGTGCAACATTAAACATGCAATGCATGCGTGGCATGGTTCTTTCCTGGGGGAATGTGACACTGGCATGGTAATCTTCTAAAGGGGGAGTATGAAACTTGTGTAAACATTTTCTGAAGGCAATAGAAAACTAACATAGTGCAGTGCTATGGTTAATGTGAAGCTTACATTACCTTTTTCTTAAAGGAATGTACAATTGACATAATGTCATTCGGCGTTGACGTGAAATTGCTTAGGACGAATTATCTTGGGGCAATGTGAAACTGGCATAACATTTTTGACGAACAATTTGAAAATGCATAGAACACATTTATAGTGGCAATGTAAAAGTTACAACCATTTTCTGGACATGATTTGAAACTGTCATAGCACTATTGTCGGGGAATGTGAAACTGAAAAGGGGAATTTAATGAGGGCAATTTGAAAATGGCATGACCGTTTTACGAGGAGCCTGTAAAAACCAGCATGGAGCTATCTTGGGTGCCAGTATCAAAATGACATGCCCAGGTGCTCCATCGTGGGCCCAGGTGTGCCAAGTGAGCAACCTGCCCTCCTGCCCCCTGGAGTAAGGAACCAGTCCCCAAGTGACATTGATCTCCTATCTGGACGGTTAGACCACACCTGCAGGCCCTAGCATTCTCCTGCCTGATCCAGGCCAGAGGGACCGATCATTGAGGAATCTTTCCGTGGGCTGATTGACTAAATTATAAGATATGACAGTGGGGGTACTGTATCTCTATGCTGCCATGAAATTACTTTTCCATCACTACCATAGCAGGACCAAAGCAGCACCCAGCGTCCCTCTCCGGAGGAATGAACTCACCCCCAGTGACATTTGCACCCCATTCAGAACACTACACCATACCTGCATGGCCCACCCTTCTGCTGCCTGATCATGGCCAAATGGAGCAGCCATTGATGAATCAGACTGCTGGCTAATTGGCTGAATAATTATACCACGTGATGAGTACTCTGCCCAGCAACAGAGGCTTCCCATCACCTCGTGTCACTGCTAAGGGCTGCACTGACAAGGGTATAGCCTGCTTGGCCAGGTTCGGGAACGTAAGGTCCTAGGGGCACTCACCTTGGCCTATTTCCCCTTCTCACATCTCACCTGCAACTTACTAGTCTTCATGACCAACATCTATGCACTGCCTGTTGAGCGTTGCCCTCATTTCTCAGTAATGCCTCATCACTGTAATATAATCTTGATGTCCACTTTGGTAGCCTAAGGCCATGTGGTAGACTCCTTTTTATAAATTGCACTTTGGGTACTTATGCTTTCGTGTTTTAAAGTGTGTTTTTAAAACCTACTTTTTGGTCACCCAGGATCATCTGTTTACACTGTTTATTGTTACAGAAAGTGGCATTTTGGTCGCTTAAGGCCCTGTGTTTCACACTGCATTTTGTTTTAAAAAACAGATACATTTTGGTAACCTAATGCCCTGTGTTTCAGACTGCTTCTTTGCAAAATTGAATTTTGGTCCCCTACTTCATTTTTTGTAGCCTTGCTGTCTACACTGACTTTTTTTTAATTTTTTTAAATAAATGCTTTTTGGTCCTTCTGGGACTTGTGTTGCACTGCATCCGTACACTGAAAATTATTTTGGCCCTCATTACGAGTTCGGCCGGTAGCCATGCCGCTATTGGCGGCATGGCTGCCGCCGAAATCGCATCCGTGTCCGGGTCCTCGGAATGAGGACTTATCGGGCCATTCCGATTTCGGATGGCCCGGTAATTCCTCCCTCAAGGACCCGGACACGGTCCTTCGCCATTCCCATTTCAGCCCCCATAGGGCTGAATGGGAATGGGAGAGGGTGCAAACAACGGGCCATAACAATATGGCCCGTTGTTTGCTCCCTCTTCCCCTCGCAGGACATGGTAAGCACGCCTGGTTTTCCCAGGCGTGCTTAACGTGTCCCGCGAGGGGACCTCGTAATGTGGCGGAACGGGTTGAACGGCGCCGTCACCTTTTACGGCGCCGTTTAACCCGTTCCGCCAGGGTCGTAATGAGGCCCTTTGTCTCTTGGAAGGAACTGAGGCCTGATGAAGGGAGTCATTCTCTCAGGCGAAGTTCCCACCTGCAACTGGAACTGTGATCCATTGTTCAGAAGAAGGGAGCCATTCCTCTTGGCCAAGAAGATCCAAAACCTTTTTAGTATTCGTTACAAGTGTGAGGGACAGAAATAGGCATTCTGGTACACGACGGTGGACTCTTTACATTTACTTGGACATTCTGACAAAATCCTTAGTTCCTTAATTGAGGCAGGGAAACCCCTCTTAGAGTTAGGGAGGGATAGGTGTCCTCTTTATTTTGACTAAATAAAAGTGTATGCCAACAATCATGCCACCCGTGTGCCAGTCTCCTCCTCCTGCACCCTTACAGCATTCAGAAAGGGAGTTTTCCCTCAAGATAGTTGACTTTGTGGATGAAGATTACCCTCTGGAGAATTCTACAGTGGTAGGGAAGAAGAGAGAATGATTTGTAGAATGAGGGGTTGTTGGTGTCAGAAATTGGCTTCTTTAGTAGAGGCGGTGCTGTGGCTGTTTTGTAACAGGCTGGGAAAACGCCAGTTGGGAGAGATAGGTTGAATAAGGCAGAGAGGTGACTGGAGGTGACGCAGCAAGTTCCTTATCAATTTAGGGTGCAAATGGGTAAATTGGAGCACCGGATGGGTTGGCAGGTTGAAGGATGGGTAAAGGTTCAGTGGGGGAGTTGAGGAAGAAGTGAGATAGAGAGCAGGGTGTGGGCAAGGTCAGAAAATGGGGTGTCCAGTGGTTATAATCCCCAAAACACAAAAAAGGATGGTCGACCAATGTCACTCAAAATGAGTCGACCAAACCTACAATGAAACATGGAGGGTTGTTCTAAACATGTAAATCTGTTCCCGAAGTTCAGGATAAGCTTCCCTTGCCGTTGTGTGCCTTTCAGTTCTAGTGCATGTGCCATTCCTCCTAGTGTTACAGCTCGTTTGTGAGAGCGAGCCCTGCTGCCTCAGTCCTGTTTCATCACGGTATGTCTTGAGCCTTTCTTTGCCCCTTGTTATCAGTCCTCAATTTCCAAACCCTGGGTCTTAGGCTTAGATCCACTATCAAGTTGAGTTTTTTCTTGAATACTTTTCTGTATCCCCTTTCTTGCCTTTCTCTGCATTTGGATATTTCTGTCTTTTCTTGTGTGTGTTTATTTCATTTCTGATAGTACCAGCTAGTCCTTGGGCCATTCTGAGGGGCCCAGGTAGTTCTATTTCTAGAAGTGTTGTAAGACATCTCCCACACGAGGACAATGTAGGCCTCTTTTTCCATATAGATGCTATGTAACTCTGTAACAGCAAATGCACTGTGACTTCTGATCCCTCAAAAGACTCAGGGCAGGTCACTGCCATAGAGCAAATCAACTATCATTTACTCAGCGGTGTTTTGTCTTTTGTTATTTTACTCTGACTCATATCTTTCTTCACCTTTCCTCTTGCACCTGTCTGTACTTTCCACTCCAGCTTTACACCTCCACACCTGCTTTGCTGCTCCTGCTTTACTTGTGCTCCAGGTCTGTATTAGTGTTCTATGCATTGTTCCTCTTCCCCCTGCAGGCGGAAGCCTCGATCTCCCACTATGGTTCATATTTTGCTTAGAGTCAATAATATCCAGTCCAAACTATGATTCTGGCAAGTGATGGACCCATTCTTGCTTAGTCATTTACATGCTAATCTAGGGGCCCTCCCAGAGCAAGATGGCTGAAATTGCATCGGGCTGTTGAACCCTGTTGGAAGTCTACCTCCTGAGCCTGATTCCTCTAAATCGATGCCAATGGATCGGTGAACTGTTGCTGCCCTCATGGAGCTGAGCTGGGACTCAGTGTGCTTGGCTCGTTGGAGAGTGCCCGTGAAATGCGGATACTCACTCATGAGCTGACAGCAATCTGGTCCATGCACTCAATCACTGAACATTAGTTGGATTTCGTCTGGAGGGGCCTTGCACTGGGCCTAGTATGGCTGAAAGGTTCCCCAGTGGCTGTACTTACACTGCTGGAGCTCCTTTGATCTGCCTGTGTCGACTGAATACTCTGACCTGGCTTTTGTAATGTGCCCTCTGCAGGGGGCTGTGGGTACTGCTACATGGCCTGGCTCGCCTGGGGTGGAGTAGGGTTGCGGGTCCCTGGTACCCTCCAGTGTGGTCTTTGAAGGAATTTGTGTACGGTTGTGATCCTGACTCATTCAGCTAATTTGGGCTGGAAATCAAGCTTAGATTAGCTGGCGAATGCTAACACTACCCTTTGACTTGGCTTGTGGTTTGGGACTTGGAAAAGTATTACTCCATCTCTTAAGGCCATTATATTTCATACTAGTTAGTGCCATTCCCTGATCACCAGCATATTTTCCTGGGGCAAGATGTCCCACCAGCATCTCTTTAATCGAGTTCCCTTGAGGACTCCACACAGTGTCTTGTAGTTATGGATTTGGCGCAGCTGTGACCCCTACTCTCTAGGTTTACGTGGACCAGGAAGAAAGCTTGGATTGGCTGACAAATGCTAACGTTGCTGTAGGATAGGGTTTCAGACCTTGAAAGGTGTTGCTTGGTCCCTCCAGCCCAGTAGACGTCTACCAGTTTGTACAGTGCCCTGTTCATTGGTTTATAATAATTTTTTCGAATACAAAAATGTCGAAAGTCATTTTTTCGAAAAAATAATATTGAAAAAAAAAGTCGAATTGTTTTTTTTATTACGTTTTTTATTCGAAATGGGGGTTCCCCCTCCAACCCTCCTTTTTATTATTTTTTTTTGTTTTACCCATTTGTTTTTATTCCCGGACCGCAAAATAAATATGTAATTTAAGAAAAAGAATTCAACATTTTTTTTCAGTATTATTTTTTCGACATTTTTGTCTTTCGACACTTTTTTTTCGAAATTATGACCGACCACCATGTTCATTAGCTTGTCTTCCTTTAGTGAGCTATCATCACTCAGGCATGTCTCCAATCGCTTGCTCTTGGATATGGTGCTGATTACTCGTCACCCTGGTAGGAGACTGGTGAACGAGGTTGACTGTTCAGTTCACTTACTAACCTTCTTCCTATCTCTCTGGTGGCTGGCCTCCATTTCTTATTTGAGAAATGGTTTAAGCAGGGTATGCCAATAGTGGGGGAAATGGTGGGGATGCGCTGCCTTGGGGATTTGGGGATTTTATCTTAGAGCAAGTAGTCAAATCCTTGGACTAGTTTATGGTAAAGGGCGCCCAAGATCTTTGGTTGTCTTTCTGTGTTTCTGGCTAAAGGCGACTCTTGATTCCTGCAGCAAGTGTTTCTCCAATCAACCCAAATGTTTCTCCCCGATCGGTCTGATGATATAGGTCCACTGGTAAATGCAGGCTGATATGCGTGATATGTGCAGCATGCTCACAAATGGGAAGCAGACACTGTCGCCTCGCTAGGGAGCGATGGAAGCAGTGCCTGGACACCTCTATTGTGGGGGATCACTGACCATACATCCATCAGGAGATTGAGAGGGTCGCTATCAACTACAGATATAAATATTTACATTTAAAGTAGTGTATGATACTTCCACCAAACTTAACAAGATTCACGCCGAGGTAGCAGATATTTGCATTATACTTGGCCGGGGTCTGCTCCTAAATTCGGGGCTTCTGGATGGAGGTAGCTAATGAATCGAGCATGGCTGGGGATGGGCTGGATACATCGCTACGTCGATGGCTGGGCTACACCAGTGAAAGGCAGTAGAGCTATAGGGGGCCTGTGGATTTATTATAACTGCTGACCAGGCAGGTGTGATGCTGAGGATGCTTATGGTGAACTCATTGTAGCCTCCTGCAGACCCAGGGACACTCTGGTCAACTGCAGAAGTTACCCACTTAATGGGCAACCTGGTCAGACTGCAGACTATGTGAACAAAAGTCCATTCTTTGGAGAGGTGCTCTTACCTCCAATCCAGATAAAAAGTCCCTCAACTGCCTCAATAGACCGGCCTTCTGGCCTAATAATGTTATCTATAATTATAATGTCCCAGCTCAAAGGTTGTTGTCTTACAATCACCTAGTGCTGTCCATGTATCATGATTGTGCATTTGTAACATGTCTAATATATGATGAAAAGTTCAGAAGTGCCAAGGCTGCTAATGTGCAGATGGATTGGGGTACTCGGGCTGTGGACCTGTGGCCAAGTGGTACAGTGGTGCGCACAGCGTCAAATGAGGGAATGGGCACCGCCAGACCAGACCAGCCCTTTATGTACGGCCCAGGTTCAGGGGACAAGAAAGTCCACTTGCACGAGACCGGTCTGCAAATGCAATGACATCTGCTCATTCTGTGGGATGCTAGAGCGCGGGGGTGGGGGGGGCAAGTACGTATACTCTCTTTTCTGTTATTGGCATAGGGGTGGATGGTGAGGTCGGTGGTCTGGGTAATGGGTCACTCATTGATCTGTCGAATGGAGCAGAAAGTGCGTGATCGGCCTGAGTTGTTGTCGGACGTGGCAGCCTTCAACGTTCATTGGATTGGTTCAGGGGGCTTGCAGGTGGGCCAGGTGTGGTCTCTGGTGGAGGCTCAATGTAGGTTGCTGCTGAACCCCAATTTGGCTATCTTACATGTGGAGGGCAATGACCTAGCACAATTGGTAGATAAACCTTGCTGAGATACCTGCTGTTCCTCTTTTCTTGGTTTTGGACGATTCTGCCCGGGGGCCCTGCTGGCCTGGTCGCAAATCATTCCGAGGCTGAACTGGGGGCAACCAGGGCCCGCTCGCCCGTTGAACATTTTTGCTTGGAACGTTAAACAATGAACTGGCTTGCCTGGCCGCGTGCCATGGGCATCTTCAGGTCGCGGAGAATGGGACCGAGCTGTTGCTTCAGAACTTTCTGGTTATGACAAGGACATTTCGGCATGTAGGTGGGGGTGGTCACAGATAGGTGGGTCCACACCCCTGTGGCAGGTGGAGGAGTACGGTACGTGGGTACGGAGATCCCCCTCCAGGGGACTCCGTAGCTGTAATCGTGCTTAGGGGAGGTTACAGGATGCCCCCATCATAATGTTAGCACAGCCAGTGGGGGTTCAAGGCGGGGAGGAGGTTAGGGGGCAGGATCAGGAGGCGCGCAGGTTTGGGCCAGTGACATAAAGTCTGCCTCCAGACTCGTGTGGCTCCCCACCATGCCCCGAGAAGGGCATGGTGGGGAGTCACGCAGGCCTCACCACCATGCACTGCCCTAGGGGGTGGGGTGTCATGGTCAGCCTGGATCACTTGTCATTTGGTATGTGATGCTTGTTGTGGTGTGTAGTATGTAATATGTAAAAGTCACATTTGATGGTTTACTGATGATTTAATGTGTTTATAAAAATGTGGCCAGAGTGGCCTCCATATCCAGGTCTGATGTCTTTACTTCTACCCTGGCAGTGCCCCTGTGCTGAGTCCACGAAGGCAAAAGAATGGCCATGCTGGGGGGCAGCCGAGGGGCAGAAGTGGCAGATGGTGCTTGAGGGCGCTGGCTGGAACTTGTGTCATGGCAGGGGGTGGGGTCAGCTTTGCAGGCTTGGGCATAGCGGCAGGGGATGCGGCAGCACAAAAATCCCACATAAAAGGAGGGTACAGTGGGAGGGAAACATTTGTCTGCCTCACCTGGGGATGTTCGCACCGATGTGATCCTGCTGCCTGTGGCCGTGCCACCTGGACCGACTGCCGCCCTCCGTTCTACCTTTCCCATTCCACCCACCCTGAATTTAGGGTTTTGGGGGGTGGGGGAGGACCACGTGGGGACTCCCGAGCTGGAATACTGTTTAGGAGAGGGCACAGGGCACCCACCATCATAATGTTATAACACTCGGCAGGGGGCCCGGCCCGGGAGAGGCTGGGGGCGGCATCCGGAGGGGGGCAGTTTTGGGCCAGTGACGTGAGGTCTGACTCCTGGCCCCCTCCGAGAAGTGCATGGTGTGGAGGCAACAGGGGCCTCACCACCATGCCACCCCTGGGGTGGGGGGAGGGGGTGGAGAGTCATGGTGTGCCTGGACTTCTGTCAGTTGGTATATGATGGTTGTTGTGGTGTGTAATATGTAAAGGTCACATTTAATGGTTAACAATGATTTAATGTGTTCATAAAAATGTAGCCAGAGTGGCATCCATACCCGGGTCCGGTGTGTTTACTTCTGCCCTGGCAATGCCCTCATGCTCAGCCTACTCTGTTCAGAGTGTTTATCTTCAAATGGTATCTGGTCTCTAATGAACACTACTGTGTCTCCGGGTATTCTGTCAGGCATATGGGTGAACAGGTACCCATTTTCAGGGCTCGAGTCCTAAAAAGAAAGTGGGGGGGGGGGGCGCTCTGGCTCATGTATTGGGAAGTGACGTCACAGGAACTAAATAGATCCTAAAATGAAAAATGAAAATTGTAATCGCTGTGCACAGATTTGCCACGAGAACAGATTGTTGGCTAATGATATAAAAGGTACGTTCCTCTTAGATTTAACAATCTTTAACAAAACACATCCTGTATAGAAGCATGCTAATATAGGATATTTTATGAGGGTTTGCGGCTAAGTGGCCGCAGCACTGCTCACACCAAGTGTGTCCAGCAAATTATTATTTTTCTAAAATTCCTCACTCAGGTGGAACCGCATGCACCTTTTCAAAAAAGTAGGAGGACACCGTCCACCGGCGTCGCCCCTAGACTTATACCCTGCACATCTATAAACAATTTATCTTACTATTAAGCAGGTTAAGTTCAGGTATCTACACTGCCGTGGGCCAATTCACCATGTTCAAGATTTCCCGAGTGCAATAAATAGAAAACCCCCGGCCCAAAAAGGCAGCAGCAAGAGCCCAAATCTCACTCCTCCGTAGAAGGAAGGAAATGGCCCCCACAGAAAGTGGTGCACCACGCGAAGGCGCATGTAGGAGGTACACGAAGCACAGCGAAGAGAAGGCAGCAGGGGAGAGGACCAGAGGAGGGGAAGGTGGTCTCAGGTAATAATGTGCCCATACATAATATCGCCGGGAAAAGCCATCACCGACATTATATATGGTGACATTATGTATGGGGACGGTTTGCAGGGATGTCTCCAGCTCGTCTTGACATTTTTGCGGGGACGTTATTACATGGAACCAAGAAAGCATGGGAGGTGAGTGCGAGGGACGCCGCCGCAGGAAGCCGCCGTAAGGAGACTTGCAATAAGATGATCTCAAACCATTTACAATTCAACACATAAAGGACTCTTACTCTCAACTAAATCACAGAAACATTGTATAGTTGTATCCATAACATTTAGTGTTTAGATCGGGTTTAGTGTTGAGGCGGTCAGGTCGGCCTTCGGTCCTGTAAGTAAAGCCTCGCTGCCGCGTAACGCAACATTGTTGTGGCTATTGGTGAATATACCGCGATATAGTGACTGTGCACCGTGAGCGGCGAAGGTGTGCAGTGATTGCTGACGAACCTGGCCATCAATTAGTGGAGGCGCCTTGAACCGAATTCTAGTGCACTTCCATCAAGCTTTTAGGGGGAATTTCCGGGTGTACCCAAGAGCTGGTGGTGCTAAAGTGTGAATCGGATACCTCTTTGATCGCGGCTTGCTACCTCTTCCTGATTTTAGTAGTGGGGGTGGCCTGCCTGATTGTAATAAAAGCGAACACATCGGGTGCACCAGTCACCACTGTCATCTATACCGTCTGTGACCTTCTCCCTATAAATTTGCTGGATTGGGGAGACTTTAACGGCAACCTAAGCCATTGATTTCAAAGGAGTCGGGGGGGATTTTCCCATTAACTACGTAATTGGATTAATTTAGCCTGTGGGCTCCAGAATAGTGCAGATGGCTCCCTCTAAAAAATCTGCCATATCCAAATACAATCTAAGGAAGAAACATCAGGAACCAGCTATGATGCCCATAATGGAAGAATCCAAAAATAAGAGGAACAAAGGCAAGAAGGCAATTCCCATAGACCAAGGAAAGATTACAGGCTTTTTTCCTTTAAATTTACCAGTCGATGTCAATTCTACAGCCCTCGAGACACCTTTGGAACCAGTGATCAACACTTCTAATCTTGGTAGTTCGATTAATTTTGAAGATATCGACAATAATTCCCTATTGGACTTATGCTTAAACATACAGAGGGGCATGACTCCTCAGACAGTAGTCCCCTCAGAGAACACTGATCTTCCTGTGACAGAGAGTCAGACCAAAGTCAGTGATAAAATATTCCATCAAGCTGGGACACTGGAGAGACTATCTACATCACCTAACCTAGTCATAGATACATCCTTGGACAGGGAAACAGAGAAGGGCAGCAGGAATTACCCTGACTTGCCAGAAATTGCCGAATTACAAGCTTCTGTGGCATCCCTGCAGTTTGCACTAAAAATATTATTGCAGATGTCGGGACGCATATTGGCAAATACAAATACATTGATGAGTGTCAACGAGCAGAGACGGAATCTGGTTGAAGAGGCAGATGGTAACTTATCCGAAGCCATCTTAATAGCAAATGAATTGCATGAATGCCAACTCCCTGATCCCAATATTGCTATAACAGCAAATACACCATCTACTCGCAAGCAGCATAGAATGGCTAAGCAAGCAAGTGGTGGGGTTAGATCAAGTAGCCATGAGTCTCCCACATCAGTGACGGATAAGCCTACCCATCGCTCTAAAAAAGCAAAAAAAAGAGCCGCCCGGGCGAAGAAACGAAGGACTATAGGAAATGGCCGCTTAACGAGTTGGCTGATTGCTGAGAACGTAGAAGCCCCTGACGGGGCAATGGAACTCGTAAATTCAATAACTGAAACCGTACCTGATGACGATGTTATCACAGAGAAGGCGCTTAAGATAGCGAGTGAACAAGGTAGTCCCCACAATTCAGCTTTTATTGATACAGATACCATAAAAGAGAACGACGTAGTATGGGGAAATCGCACTTGCATTATCAAAAATGTATATCAAACTGACAAAAGCGCCTGGCTCTCACGTTCTGAATTCCTGAAGAGACTGTTCTCTGTTCCTCAATTGAGAGTATTGCAATCAGAAGACTTTCAATTTCTTGAGCCCTTGACAGGATCATATCCTAAGGTTTCAGCTCTGCATTGTAAATTGATATCTACTGCCCAATTATTAAGGACATATAAAAAAGAATTGAAAACAGTAGACATTGAGGTTGATGCTGAACTGAAATACAATGAGCCCTGTTGTCCAAAGACTGAAAATGTTACAGACAGTCTAGCAAATGCCTGTCCCAATTTGCAAATTGGAAAAAAGATGGACAAGATCGAGATCCAATCTGTATTGAAATGGTTGACGGAGGCTTTATCTAAGGTTGAATATGACCACTGAAAATTAACGCTGGCATCATGGAATTGCAGGGGTTTTTCCCATCTCTTAAATGAAGCGGGTTCAATTGCCCAATTATCTCGCTACAACTGTATTTGTCTACAAGAAACATTTGCAATGAACCCCTTATTTTTGGATGGGTATAAGGGATACCAGGTTTATGCTAGACAAGGTGTAAGAGGACGGCCCTTTGGGGGGCTATGGATTGGTGTCGCTAATTGGCTAGGGTCAACGAGGATTGATGGGAGGCAAGATGATCAAATGGTGGCCGTCGAGATAGTATATAAAGACAGGAAGCCTATTGCAAAGTATTTGGTTGTGTGTTTATACAATCCACCGGGGGCAGCATGTCGAGAGTCCCTACAGGAAGCGTTACATGAGCTATTGGCCAGCTGGTCAACCATTGAAGGGAATGTAGATATCTGTGTAGTTGGAGACTTTAACATCCATATGTCGGGGGGAGAATGGAAAACGGCCAACCCAAAGCTGTATGAAAAATGTGTTATGGAACATAATAAAATAGAGGGTGAAGGTCTAGATTGGGAGCACTTTTTCTATAACTGGGACTTTGCGATGGTAAACGGCCGCACTAAAAGTGATCATCCTGGCAGACATACATGGAGTAATGGCTCCGTGAGCAGTACCCTGGATTATATTTTTGTTTCATCTAGTATGATGCTCCATGTGGACGATATGATAGTAATTCCAAACAAATGGAGTAACCATGCTATTATGGCATGTTTTTTTGACTTCCATGTAGCACATACTCAGTTGAGTTATATAGGTGACCTAAAAGTTAATCATGCCGGGACATGTATTCGATGGTCAGATAAGAATGTGTTACGTGCTGACGAAGCCATACATAAAAACTGCTATCCCAATCTGGAAGAACTTAAGATGATGTCCATTGATGGAGTCGAGAATTGGATCCATCTGTTCTCTGACAAGTATGCTACTACTCCGGCTAGAACTATGATAAGTGAACAGGAAAAATTGCCCACTTACGATAGATTCATCCGTGATGCTAAAAGAACTTTGAGGGCTCAATTAAGAAGAGCTAAGCTCTCTAGCTCAACCTGGAACAATTATAATATTATTTCTAAGAAATTGAAGAATAAATACAGGGCCATTATTAAGGCAAGAAAAAGCTCTGACAGAAATAAATCCTGGCAAAGGTTAGTGCAGACTATCTGCGCTCGTAAAACTCGAAGCATATGGGCACTTCTTAATGAAGCCAGAGGGAACAAAACTCGGCAAATAGTTAATCCCATTTCCAGTGATGAATGGACCAGGTTCCTGGAAATTCGCAATCTAGTGCGCAGAAACGTGGAGACAATCCCACTGGGCAATATACCAACTGAGCCCATGATAGATATCTCCTATGATTCCATTCTTACTACAATTAAACTGCTGAAATCTTCTAGGGCACCTGGACCAAACGGGCTGGCTAACGTCGTAATTAAGAGTAACCCGGACTTCTGGGCCACTCTAATGAACATACTTTTCTCGAAGATTCTGAGGGAAGGGAAAGTCCCTTGCTCTTGGCAATCAGCCATCTTAATACCTATATATAAAAAAGGCAATCGAATGGACCCCAACAATTATAGATTACTTTCTATGCTGGATAGCACAAGTAAAATATTCGCCTCTCTCTTACTGAAAAAACTTCAGCTTTGGGTTGAGCGGGCTAATATCCTATGTAAATTCCAATGTGGCTTTAGGCAAGATTATTCTACTTCCCATAATCTTTTGGTTATGGACTATATGCGTACTAGAGCCCTACAAAGTGGACAACCTCCCCTATATGCACTATATATAGATTTTAAAGCAGCATTTGATTCCATTCCCCGAGAAAAACTCTGGCTGAAGCTACAAAAACTCGGTTGCCCAGATGACCTATTATACTACCTTAGACTTTTACATCAGAATACCAATGTGAAACTAAAATTAGATCACAGAGGCCATATGTCGAATGAAGTTGAACAGAATAGAGGGGTTAAACAGGGATGTGTGACTGCCCCCTTAGTATTTAACATATACGTACACGACATCCCTGCGATTATTGCCCTGGTAAAGAACTGCCCACCTAGTATTGGCAAAACCCCCTGCTCTGTGCTTGCATATGCTGATGATTTGGTGATCTTAGATCACACAATCAGTGGCCTACGTAGATCAGCCACAGCCCTCTGGGATTACTCTGAACAAAATGGGCTTACTATCAATGTTGAGAAAACACACGTGATGAGATACACAAGTAAGAGATCTGCTCGTGTCTCGCTCCGCATCGATAGTGTCGTAATCTCTTATGTGCCGGAATATAAATATCTGGGGATAGAATTTGAACCCAGAGGTGACTATTATATATGTAAACGCAACCGAAAAATAAGAGCAGCACAAATTACGGCTCTATTTAAAAATTTTACAACTAAACAGGGTGGTTTTACCTTATGGGGTACTCGGCATCTTTATATACAAGTATTAGCGCCCATGATGATATATGGCCTGGAATCCCTGACTAAGATGGACTTAAATTGGCTACAAATCATCGAGGGAAAGTTTTGGAGAAAGATACTGGGACTTCCGGCATGTATCCCTATGTCTCTGCTAAGACTAGAGCTGGGACTAATATCATTAAAAGCACAGATACTAAGGAAGAGAGCCGGGATTTACCTAAAAATGATGAATGATACGGGCAATGCCCTATTAACGGCATTTGCCCTGAGTAATAATGAAGATCATACCATTAGTGAATTTAAAAAACAAATGGAACAATTGCTCAGTGAAATCTGTTGGAAACAACGTGAAGGGATCTACACGGAGGCTATGCAGGCTTGCATGGGGAGACGGGTAGAGCTTTGGGACTGGCTTGAGAACTACGAACATCTTCGTAAATTAAAAAGGTATTCATTTGTGCAAAACAGGTTATTTACGTTTAAGAAACCACAGAAATATCTGATGATCTGTCCGTCCCATAGGCTCAGAAGGTTCATATTATTACTGAGAATAGAATACCTCCCCACAATGACGACCAAGGGTGTAATAGATAAGATCCCCAGAGAACAACGCTATTGCCGTCTCTGTAAGAACCAGGAAATCCTCGAGACAGCCAAGCATGTCCTCAATGAATGCCAGGTTATGAATGATGATATAAAATTTTACTTGGGAAAGTATGTGCACAATTGGGAAACCATAGGGAGCATGTTGTTTTGGAACTACTGTGTTAACACTAATAGTATATGTTTGCTAACCGCATTATACTCTATTTGGCTAAGAGTGGAAGACAAACTGGACATATCTATATGAGGAAAGTTAGTCTTCGGCTAGACCCGGGTTTCATAGGGAAATGGAGTCTGTTTTAAGGAGGCCAGACCCTACTATTTAATATGTTATGTTTACTTGATCAGAAAGCACATTACGTGTATTTTAAATTGTTAATAACATAAGAGACAATGAAGGAACTATACTCGAGTATAATCGTACTGTATTGACCTATTTGTAGATTCTTAAAACATTTTTTTATATTGTTGTGGATAATGTTTAATCTTTTTATTGCATTATATTGTATATTTTAGTTTGAATGTTATTAAAATGTATATGTGTAAAGTTTATTATTTAAACTAAAACACATTAAAGATATTATTATTATTGTTTAGATCAAAGTACGCCTTCTTCCTGGCAACTTGACTCTTGGATCATGCCCCTGGGAGAGTCAAATAAAGATACATCCCTAGGAAGGAGCCCTGGTATCCAGACTGATGGCTGCTTTGAATCTCGGTAGTAGATGTGCCCCCATGTCCAGACAGGAAACAAGTCGCATTTAGTTAGAGAGTAGAGGGGGCAGATCCAGCTGCATTTGCATCACTGAGGGCGATATATTACCGACTAGACTTAACAAACTTAATGGGGAGTCGTTGGCTTTAACACAAACTCCATTTTCTTCCTTCTTCCAAACCTAGTGGTCCTGATGGACAACAACCTCACCCTAGAGCCACAAGTAAACGCTCTACTCAAGAAATGCTTCTTTCTCCTACGAGCGGAAAAAAGGATCCTACCGTTCCTGTCATTCACCAACAAAACTCTTACTATCATTCTCTGGTCATGTCCAGAGTAGATTATGCCAACAGCCAATACCTGGGCATGCCTGAAAGACTTCTAAAAACACTACAATGCATACAAAATGTGGCGACCAGACTCCTTTTTAAACTACCGCGGCGAGAACACATCACACCTGCGCAAAAAGTACTGCACTGGCCACCCAAAAAAACAGCAAATAAAATTCAAATCCATGTGCATCACGCACAGAGCTATACACAACCAACACGCAGAATTCCTTAGAGACAAACTACGCCTACACCAGCTGACAAGAACACTCAGATCAAGCAACGACATATGCCCAGAACCGAAACCCTATAACAAAAGAAAACTTGGAGGATCCTCGTTTTCTCACCAGGCAACGAAAACATGGAATGACCTACCAAAGAATATACGGAACACAAGAAACCACCTAGCATTCAGTAAACTGCTCAAATCCTGGCTCTTCAAGGCATAACTAGAAGACCACCCACAAGAACACCCACACCGCTTATCGACGATGAATAAAGAGACCGACCTCGGCCCCCACCAAACAACCAAACTCAATCAGAATGCACCCCACGACAGTCCATAAGACAGTCCATAAAACACCTCACAGGAGGAGGACACTACAGACCGAACACATAGTCAGACCAATACGAAACCACTCAGTCGACTCACCCACTGCATCACGGCACGTCCGACACAGAAAGTTCAAGCAGGCACTCTCACTTAGTTGGTAGGGTAAGAGGTGTACTAGAGGTGTGGGGTGATTGATGGTTTAGAAACCGATATTCATCCTTGGACCACTGGAGCCCCAGAAGTTTTTTTGTCACATTAGTGGCAAGCGGTGGGATCTAGTTGGAGCCTTGCGCACAGCTTAGTCACCCAACAAGCAACGTATAGACACAGCTAAGTATTTGTAATAATCATGGATTTTGACATAGAGACTGTGGAAGGCATGAGCAAGGGTGTCCTGAGCGTCCTCTGTCAAGTAATGGGACTTCCCCACAACACTAAGGTTAATAAACCTGAGTTGCTGAACAGCCTCTAAGCTTGAGTAGAAGCGAGGGAGGTTGGGGAGAAGACCCCAGGGGACCGGCTAGGCCTGTGTATCAGAACAGAATAGACCTTCCGGAGGGGGAAATGGATGATGACGAGGAAAACAGCATGAGCAGGGTTTCTTGCCAACCATTACGCCTTAGGGGCAAGTGTGGTTTCTCAACCCTCGAGAGTGTCAGTGGAGTCAGGGGCTAGTGCGGCACCCCACAGGTCCCAGGCCACATCACAGTCTCTAAGTGGCCCGGTAATTGCTCCGGCTGTTAATAAGGTAGCGGCTAGAAAGCTCCTGCTGGATGAGAAGCGACTACCACTAGAGGAACAGAAACAGCAGGACAAGGTCACCACAGAGTGGGACTGGGCCATCATAAAGCTGTGCAAGCTGGTGCTTGAACAGAAAAGGGAGGCCAACCGATCCACCTTTAGTGAAAGCAGCAGTAGTGGTTGTAAAGACTGGAGGGGGGTGTCTGTACTCCTGCTCTCTATATGGTAGAGGAGAGGCACAGAGGACCCCAGCCAAGATTCTCTATAAGGTAGCAATGGACGAGCAATCAAGGCCTAGCTTCTCAGGAGGTGATGCAGGCTGGTTCTTAAGTACAGTATAGTCCCCAAGCCCACACAAAGGAATGTCCACACACTGTATTACTGAAAACACAGTCTTTATATAATTAATAGTCAAGGTTATGTACACTAACACAATAACTCAATTTGTGCTCAGAAAATCTACAATGGCAAATGTATACAGTTCTAAGTGGTACCACAATTATTATCAGATTTCATTAAAGTGCATCAACTGTACTCTGGTTAAAATGTCACACAAATCAATTAATAAAGGGAACCAACAATAGACATAGGAGGAAAGCAGTTGGTTAGAACAATTGGCAGAATACTGGCCCCTACCACTAGACACAGTTCTGTGTGGAGATCCCCCCACCTGGGCAACCTGTAAAATAAAGATATAACATAAGCCCAGTCCATATATTGTTCTATAAGTCTTATTTCCTTCTATAATGTTTCTACCCCCCCCCCAATGTACCTGGTGGAGCAGAGTTCTTCGAAGAGGCATGGACGGATCGTTCTTGAGTGACTCCCTTTAAAGCAGGTGCCACGGATCGTCGAGAGGCATCGAAGAAGGTGAACTCGGGGTTGACGGCGTTGATGAAAAGATTGAGGGTGCCGAGACCACGGCGTCAATCCGGGCTGTGCTCGTCGGCGACGTCCTGCGAGGATGAGGTGTGCGGGGCACCTCGGCGTTAGATAGTTCAGGACCAAAATGAGTTTCTAAAGAACTGTGGCCCGACAAGGGCATCGAGTCATCGAAGTCTTTGTGGTCTTTGGGTGGCGGGAAACGCACCGGCGGATTCTCCTCGGCGTGTTGGCATCCTCAACTTTCTCCGACGGGATAAAGCGGTCAACGGTACAGACAAGGGAGTCCTTCAATTCAACGGTCTTAGGCAAAGGAGCAGACGGCTCCGGTCGTCGGCTGCGCAGCGTCAAGCGGTCCCCTCTTCTGGGCAATACGGCTTCGATGGGCTCCAGCGTTTACGGCGATACTCCAAACCCTGGTCGACGGCAATGGACTTCTACGACGTCGATGTCCGGGTCATTCAATTCGTTCTCCTCAGTGGTCCCCATCTCCGGTCAGCAGCCTTTCGAGGGTCTGTCTTCCAGGGAGTTTCTGCGAAGGTTAGCGGTGCTCGATGGTCCCTTGGAGCATGGGAAGAGGGCGCCTAGCCAGGTCCTCTCTCGGATCTGTCATCGACGAACTCGACATCTTTCGGATCGGGTCGAAGAAAAGGCAGCAGCAGTTCTACTTCTTCCAGCTGGGTGTCGAGGTTCAGCAGTTCCAGTTACTCTTCAAGTGTAGACTCAGCTTCTGAACAATTTCCAGTGGTGAGAGGTCCCCAGATATACTATTCTGTCTCTCATCCACACTGCTGGGTCACACTCAGCAGCCAATCATACAGAAGGGCATTCATGCAGTCAGTCAGCCAATCAGGCATATGGTCCATTCAGGCCATTCTCCTCCCTCTCAGACACTCACAACAAGGAATGTGTATTGGGACAAATACCCAGCCATTCAACACTACACACTGCATTCATACCAGTTTTGGGCAGGGCTGTCTCAGTCTTTGTCCCTCATACCAGAAACCAGACACCCACAACAAGAATTGCATATTGGTCACACACTCCATTCACCCAGGTCCCACCCACAGGGTGTACCCACAACATACAGTCACTGAGAAGGGTCCAGCCAGTCTGGCCTGGACTTCACAACAACACCATATATGGAACTTCCTCCCAACAGCCAGTCAGGGGGAAGGTACAGAGTCAGGGCTTCCCAGGACTTTGGGTAAACAAGGTAATAGGCAATAGAAAGCAAGAGGCCACAGGGGCCATCTTGTTTCCTTTCAGGAATCAACTGATTCCAATAGCAGGACCTGGGTATCCCAAAATGGTGGATACTCAGAGCACCTGTCAAATTAAGCATGGAGCTGCCACCAGCCCATACCCTGCTCTGTGGGCTACACACAGGTGCCCAAAAACATACACTAGGGGCACAGGGTTGCACCGCCACCCATGGGTGTCATATATCCCATGGGTCTGTACACCAAACCAAAAAATAGGAAGAGCTGCACTGCCAGGAGTCCCACATGGACTCCTAGGCAGAAAAAAATACAGAACACAAATGAAAAAGGACTACAGGACAAGGACAGGGAGGCCCTGTCCCTCCAATGCATTTCCAGCATCACAGTGGTTCAAACCAGAGTGCCCGGTTTAAGCTCCACAAGCACATACCCAAAGACTTAGTGCAGGCTTATGAAGCGGGGAAGGATATTTTTTAGTGGTTTGAAGTGCTCGAGCTGGCTTTTCAGCTATAGGAGGTGGACGAGGTACTGTGGAGTGCAGCCCTGATGAGTCGCTTACCAACACCAGGGACTGATGCAATTCTTCAGTTAACTCCTGAGGAAAAGCCTGTTTATGAAAGCATGAAGTCGGTCCTCCTCAGGAAGTTCTCTAAAACCCCTCAAGAGCTTCAGAGAGCTCAGAAAGAA
This sequence comes from Ambystoma mexicanum, assembly GCF_040938575.1. Taxonomy (NCBI): domain Eukaryota; kingdom Metazoa; phylum Chordata; class Amphibia; order Caudata; family Ambystomatidae; genus Ambystoma; species Ambystoma mexicanum. The sequence continues at coordinate 54,361,491 of NC_090922.1, read as the reverse complement.
AAGTGGGCAGACATTTGAAGCGTACAGACACTTGTCATTGAAATATCTGGGTGGGTGGCTGGCTGGCAACCAAGTTGACACATTTAAAGGGTTGTATAAGTTGATTGCGAGTGTTCATGTATTGAAGAATTGTGAGGCTGACCTACACCAGCATCTTGTGGACAGGATTATCACAGACCCTAGGGAACTGGCAAAGGCTGCTGACAGGTTTGTGAGTACTCAAGTCCAGAAAAATACTCAGGCGAGCACACCCAAACCGGAAGATAAATCTTCAGACAAAAAAGTAAACAAGGTTGGAAGGACAAAGGTCCAGCCCAATCCTTTTTTAAGTCGGCTCCCCAAAAGAACAAAGGGAAATCCCAAAACTTTAGTTCAGCTGTTCACACTAACAAGAAGAGCGCAGGCACCCCTAACACTAGGACACCTGCGTTCTCACCACCCTAAGGTTGTTTGTGTGTAAGGAGCTGGGCCATAGGAAAGGGGAATCTGCTTGCAAGGGCTTACCCAAGCAAGCCATAGTTAATGTTGGAGTCATGGAAGAGGCCATCAATAGTGTGGGCCTCCTAGAGGCGGACTTCCCTCTAGGCCAAGGAGTGATCGAATGTGGATTGGTTACACTGAGTGGGAACGGTACCGGTTCTCCAGAAGAGATCCCAGTTCCCAAAAGTAGTCAACTCTATCTAGAGCACATGCATATTATTGGAAACAAAACTCCTGCAGTCCGAGACACCGCCGCTAGCGACATTGCTGTCAGCGGCAGTAGGTACAGCCAGGCCAGTATATTGATGGGCTTGATTGTAGCGTCAGTGGGTTTGACCTAAAGAGTAAGTGCCCCTTTGCAAAAGTAGAGTTCAGCTGGTGAGGTGAAATGACCCAGCGCCGTGTAGCGGTGAAAGACTCCATCCCTGTCCCATGTCTGTTGGGTAATGATCTTCCTGATCCTGAGATAGTCGCAGCGGCTACCCGATCGAGGGAAGTGATCCCCTTAGGGCCTGGAGTGCTTCCAGAGGGCTTGTTGGAGGGACCAGCATGGCTGGTAGCCCCTAGTCTAGTTCCACAGACTGCGGAGTCTCCTACTCCTGTGGAGGACGGGCCAGTAGCCACTGAAGACACTACTTTGGTAGCAGGGCACTCAGTGACTTCAGAGTTGCCTGGTGCAGTGCAGGAACCTGAGGTGGAGGACAAGGTGAGCTCAGATCTGAAAGGCCTGCCAAAGCTGGATGAGTTTGCATCAGCTGGGAGCCTAGATCAGACTGAATTCTTTAAAACCCAGAAAGAGTGTCCCACTCTGGCAGGCCTGCAGAAGCAGGTGGAGGTGCAGGCTAAGGGCAAGGCCCCAGGCCTGTTCAAAGTGTGCTGGGAGGGTGGACTCTTGTACAGTGAGACAAAAGACTCTGAGGGCAAGGGCACCAGAAGGTTGGTAATTCCCCAGTGCCACAGAAAGTTCCTTTTTGATTTGGCTCACCAAATACCTTTAGCTGGTCACTTGGGGGTGACTAAGACATCTGACCGGTTGTCTGTGCACTCTTACTGGCTGCAGTTTGGCATAAAAGTTAAGGAATTTGTCCGGTCCTGCCCAATTTGTCAAGCTTCTGGCAAGTCAGGTGGTGCTACAAAGGCCCCCTTAATTCGGTTCCATGTGATAATTTCGCCGCAAAAATATCGCCATACAAAAATATCGCCATATTTTTGCGGCGAAATTCACAATGGTCCCTGCGGGGGACACCCCCGCAACCCCCGCATCTCTTTTTAATGTGCGGGGGACACACATAATATCCCCAATAAAAATATCGCCTATGGCGAACCAAACGCCCATATTTACGGCAATATTTTTGTAGGGGATATTATTACCTGATACCCTTAATTCCACTACCTGTTGTTGGGTGGACTTTTCGAGAGAATAGGCATGGATATTGTGGGTCCTTTGGATCCTCAAACCAGCTCAGGGAACAGATACATATTGATGGTGGTAGACACAGGTTACCCTGAAACTGTACCTCTGAGGAGAGTCACCTACCGGTTCCCTACATCCTTCCATCCACAAACAAATGGGCTTGTTGAGGGGTTCAACAAGGCACTGAAAGGCATGATAGGTGTCTTGGAAGAGATCCTGAGGAGAAAAGGGGATATTCTCCTGCCATGCCTTCTGTTCGTCTACAGGGAGGTGCCACAGAACGTGGTAGGGTTTAGCCACTTTGAACTTCTGTTTGGAGACCCTGTACGAGGTCTCCTCTGTCTAGTGAAAGAGGGATTGGAGGGCAACCCCTCGTCCCCTTCATGAGATGTGGTGGACTATGTACTTGGCTTTCAGTCTAAAATGATAAAGTACATGGAACAATCAACGAGAAACCTAAAGGCCAGTTAGGAGCTGATGAAGCACTGGCATGACCAAAAGGCCACAGTGACAGTGTATTCTGAAGGCCAATGGGGGTGTGGATTATGGAGCTCGTCAAACCCAGAGCCCTCAAGGACAAGTGGACTGGGCCTTAGAGTGTGCTGGAAAAATTCAATGAAGTAAATTACCTCATTGACGTGAAAGGACCTAAACAGATATGCAGGGTCTTTCACGTCAACCTGTTAAAACCCCATTATAGCTGGGATGACTTGGTCATGGCATTAGTGGCTGATGGAGAGACTAGGGAAGAGACCGATCCCCTCCCAGACCTAGGTATCAACCTTGCAACGAACATGTCAGAACAGGGTTACATGTGATTTTAACGAATCACAAAAAAACAAGTTAATTTTTAACGAACCAAAAACATCTAAAAAAAGAAAAATAACACATTTTCTTTTTTTGTTTTTGGTGGGTTCTTCCCCAAGCTCCCCCCTTTTTTATTTATACTTTTCTCCCACCCCCAAAACTACTATTCCTATTCCCAACTACAAATATATAGTTTTGAAAAATGTGTTATTGTTTTTTTAGGTGTTTTGGGATCAATAAGAATTCCATTAGTTATTTTTCATTTGTTAAAATCACTGCATACCTCAGAACAGCAACTGACAGACTGTTACTGTTTACTGGGACAGTTTGCTGGTCTGTTTCTGCTGACTCCAGGTCGCACAGATTGGTGCACCCATGATGTAGACACTCGAGACAGTAAGCCGGTGAAGAGTAGGACTCACCGGATGTCCGATAAGGTCAGGGACACCATCAAAGAGGAAGTTTCCAAGATGCTGTCCCTAGGAGTGATAGAGCCATCCCACAGCCCCTGGGCTAGCCCAATGGTACTGCAATGGTACTGCTCCCTAAAAAGGCCAGTGGTGGCAAGACTAAAGTTTGCTTTTTTGTGGACTACAGGGGGCTCAATTCTGTCATGAAGACAGATGCTCACCCGATTCCTTGATCAGGTGAGCTCATTGACAAGCTTGGCGCTGCCAAGTACTTGAGTACCTTCGACCTAGCAGCAGGGCATTGGCAGCTTGGATTGACAGATGGGGCGAGAGAGGGCAGCATTCTCAACCCCAGAAGAACATTATCAGTTCACTGTGATGCCCTTCGAATTGAAGAATGCCCCTGCTATGTTTCAGCGGATTTTTAACCAGGTTTTGTCTGGTCTGGAAAACTTCAGTGTCGCCTATTTAGACGACATTGCTGTGCTCTACCAAAACTAGGAAGTATCACTTATCTCACCTGAGAAAAGTTCTTCAGGCGCTGCAGAATGCAGGTCTGACTATCAACGCCACGAAGTGTCAGATAGCACAGGGCACAATGTCTTACGTGGGCCACCTGGTCGGTGGAGGTAAGAAACAAACTCTCAAAGCGAAGGTAAAGGCTGTGAAGGATTGGAACATCCCCACCACACAGACGCAGGTGAGAGCCTTTCTAGGTCTCACCGGGTACTACTGGTCATTCATCAAGGAGTATGGGACCATTGCCATGCCCCTGAATGATGTAACATGCAAGAAAATGCCAAAGAAGGTAACTTGGACCTCTTTTCAGGATTTAAAGTATGGATTGTGCAGGCCCCAGTTCTGAAAGTGCCAGACTATGGTCAGGAGTTCATTATCCAGACAGGTGCCTGTGATTTTGGGATTGGAGCAGTGTTAGCGCAGCTGCACTCTCCAGGGGTAGAGCAACCTATCGCCTGCATTAGCAGATGATTGACAAAAAGGGAAAGGAACTGGGCTGCCATTGAAAAATAGGCTTATGCGGTTGTGTGGGCCATAAAGACACTGAAACCATACATCTTTGGGTCACACTTTAGACAGACCACCAGCCTCTTCTATGGGTAATGGCCATGCGTTGCACCATATCACTACAGGGATTAGATTTGGACATCCAGCGCAAGCAAGGCTCCCAGCATGGAAATGCAGATGGACTCAGCCGGTACTTTCACCTTGATGATGAGCCAAACCCTCGGTAGGGTGGTGGTTCACATGTTGAGGCTTGGGGGCATGTCAGTATTTCGACCATCTGCACAGTGGGTCTCCGCTTGCATGTTTTAAAAAAAAAAAGAAGAAATTGAATGATGGTAGATGAACCCCATGAAAATGTGTGGGGATAATCTGCACACATTATCCTCTGCTCACCGCACGACATAAACATAGACTGGGTGGACTCAGTCTGCAGGCGCAGTGCTCACTTCATATTTAGTTGGTACCTAACAGATGGAGTAACACAATGCATTTCAGAAAGGGAAGGCCATAACCTTCCTCCTGCCATGGCCAGCTTAATTAACTATCAAAGGCTACATGGATCCGCCCTGTCCGTTTGTTTACCATCTATGATGGTGGCAGCAATTAACATATTTAACATACTAATAGAGTATACTGCAAACAGGCCCATATGGGGCCTGGCTGCAGGAAAACAAAGGAGACAGGAAAACCCCAGCAACCTGTGATATGCATATTAGTCAACCTGCAGCCAGTTTCGGTTGCCAGACATTTGGTCGAAAAAAATTGGTCGACCAGACAAATGGTCGAACCAATTTGATCGAAAACCAAATGGTCGAATTTTTTTTTTTTTTTATTTTAACCCTTTTTTTTTTTTTGGGGGGTGTCCCCCCCCCAACCCCCTTTTTTTCTCTAAAAACCCCTTTTTTTACTAAACGAAAACCCGAAAAATAAATATATAAATAAAAAAAAAATTCGACCATTTGGTTTTCGACCAAATTGCGTCGACCAAATTGCAGTCGACCAGTTTTTTTTCAACCAGTTGACTGGACACCGCCAGTTTCCGCCTCTTAGTAACAAGGGCAGTGAACTATCGTGTCTGGGACAGCTGTTTACAGTAATCATCCCCAGAGGGGGACCCCATTCAGAAGGTACGAGAATGTGGATTGATGGAGACAGAAATTCTGTTCTCGCTGCAGCTTCAAGGGAGACCTGCCACTTTAATCAGGAACAACAGAGAGCTAAATTAACCAGGGAGACCCTTTGATCCACAACATACAGGCAAATGGAGCGGGGGTGGGGGGGACTTAGTATTACACGTTTCACCCCTTTACCTTTTCTGTTGCAAAGCACTCTGGTTATGACCTCAGGCCTACAAGAGATTGCTGATGGGGACCCAGGATTGGTTCATTAAGGTATGCTTAGCCTACACCAATCACATTGGCACATTTGGCTTTAAAAGAGGGCTGAACCTCTCTTTTGGGCAGATCATTGAAGACTTCACAAGGAATAACAATAAGAACTAATTTGGATCCTGGTTGAAGTTACAGTCTGCCTTACAGGTTCCGCCAGTGAAGGAAGGCAAAGGTTTCCAAAGAGGGAAGCAAGATCCCTCCCCTAAACATCTCCCAGGGAGCAGAGGGAGATGGTCAATCCAGAGGACCCTCCAGCAGCTCCAGAACCGGTACCCAGCCAGCACAGAGCGTGCCCTGCTAGGCTCTGCAAGCAAGCTTCCTCTAAACCAAATCAACGACAAGGCTGTTGCCTAAGACCACTCTCCTCAGCTTTGGGCTGTCCGCCTTAAAGGATGACACAAGCCCAGTGAAGAAGCTAGGAGGAGTGCATTGACAAGCATCAACCAACTTCTGCCTTAAAGGAAACTTTTGAGCCGGTCAAGCCCCTCGAACTGCAACCGACTGAACCCCTGACTGTTGTTAAGCTGCCGTCGCCAACCCCCTTCCGAAACACCTTGACCAGTGCTTCTGACTAGCCGACTAGCAGTGAGACGATTCCTGACCCTGAGCCACCGTGTAGGCCATCCTGCAACCGTCCATCCATCATTGCTCACCGAACTGCCTGCTGCTTGATACCCACAGCTGTCTCCCATCTTGAACACTGTTGCAGAAGCTGCAAAGTGCCCTGAAATAGACTTTACATTCTCGAGCACTAAGAACTTCTACTAGCACAAGGGAAATTGTGGTCCTGTCCCCCTGGTCCTTTCCCGAAGGCCCCTAGTGCCATTTTTCAACCCATTACTCACTTTGTGCTGAAACCAAGTATTCTTGAACTATTACGTTTAATTACTTATTGACTACCTTCCTGTCAGAATCCAGAGTGCATCCCTTTTCCTTCTTGAAACTGTCGGTGCTCTGCATTCCTAACAGGGTGGGTTGTATTTTTGCTAGCACTGTCTGTTGAATAATAATAAAGTAGATATGTGTATACAACCTTGAATGGACAGAACCTTTTACCATTGGGTAATCATTTAATTTTCGCTGTGTTGCAAGTAACCAATGGTCCACGATCTTGCGGAAATAAGACTGCCGTTCCATCCACGTTACCAAAATTGGACAAGGAGGTTTATAATTTGCTTGTGTTTCCAATTTGTTTCGGATCTCTTCTGGTGTACTAGAGGTGTGGGTCTGATTGATGGTTTAGAAACCGATATTCATCCGTGGACCACTGGTACCCCGGAAGTTGATTCGTCACACTAACACTACACTGAGCCTCAACCCATTAGGAGAGGAGACAGAACCTGTGTCGCACTCAACAATTTAAAAGCACACAACACTCAATACTTTTTTGTTGTTGTTATTGGTCACCTCCATACCAATCCATGCAGAATAGCCTGGGGGCAAAATGACACTCCTGTCCCCGTGGTTTACGAAGTAGGGGGTCCAATTCTCCCATGTACTTGGCGCAAATGCATGTAACCGATCATTTCGGCCCGAAGATGATCGACAGGCCCTTTGAAATGTGCGTTTGATTCCACTCGTATGTGTTGCTGAAGTGATGGACGACAGGTTGGCTGTATTGTGCTTGTGTGTACACTCAAGCCTTGGTCCTGTGATAGCTGGTGCGTTAGTCCCTTTTTTGTGTTGCTAACAGCCAGAAGCAGTTGTCATCACATGAGGGGGGCATAACCATAGAACCATTACTAGAAACCACATTGATGAGGTGTGACAGAGGGCAGGTGTATGTACTGGTCCTCGCGTCTCTGTTACTGTGTGCCGGCAGCCCAGAGGAAGCACCACCACGCCATGAATTCCTCACGCGCACTTGCGCTCTCTCCAAGGCTGCCGGTTGAATTTTGTGGTTTGTTTCATGTTCAGCCCTTCGAGTTTCCCTTTCTGCTTTCCTTACACATCACAAGGAAATACGTCTTCGCGCTGAGAGACCAAGAAATCCGAGGGAAGCTCAATGAATAATTCCCTCTGTTCTCGCCCAGAGTGGGATTAGTGTTTTTACACTCGGCTTCCTCTGGCGATGGGCTACAAAATCAGAAAGGGTCCCCCGCTGAGGATGTCCTTCTCAGTAAAGCATGTGTAGACCTCCCAGGACCAGTGGCGGATTACGGCGGTGAATAGACTGATGGGGTCCATTCAAGAGTGCCATAAGCTATGTGCGCCTCTCTGCCATCTCTGCGCACCCTTCCGAACTGAGGTTCGAAACCCGTCGCAGGTTTATAAACTGAGTACCATTACTTTGCACAGTAATAATAATTATTATTATTATTGTTATATAGAACCAGTGAAGTTTAAGTGGTTGGGGATGCCCTAGAGTGGGTGGACCCTTGAGAGAAGCAGTGACAGGTTCTGGGCAGGGCGGGACCACAGGGGCTATGTAAAGGACTGAGGATATATAGACCGGTACATGACCAGTGGTGCAATTCCAGAGTTAGGCAGGCCTATAGGGGGCAAATAAGACTAGTGGCTGCGTCCTTAGCTGGGTCCTGTAGGAGCAGGCTAGGTAGGCCCATGAAGGGAATTAGGGTGGGCGTCAGCAGTGGCATAGACAGGGTAGGGCCTCAGTGGGCAAGCCCCACCAAAAACCTGCAAATGCCCACTCAGCAGCACTGTGATGGGCATTTACAGATGTTAATGTCACTGCAGGGGGCCCAACTACGTTAGCTGCAGACCCTACTTGTTAGACAGTCCTGGCTACGCTTCTGGGCGCGGGTGGAGTACTGCCTTGTGCTGAAGTCGGTATATATGGCGCACACATTGTCATTGTAAAGCGGTCTTGTGCAGCGCAACCGCTGCCATTTTGGCAGCCTCTTGGTGCGGGGCTGAGGAAGGGGGATGACGCGTTAGTTGGAGGAGAGGGAAAGGCAGAGTGAAACCAGAGGGTTGCCGGCCAGAAGTACCCGATGCCGGTGTGCTGTTATGCCTCTACGTGGGTGTGTGGCAGCGACGCTCGGGTCTCAGCATACCTATAGGGGAAAGCGACAATTGGTTAGCTGCCAGTGCGGAAATACCATAAGAGCCGCTGGTAGGGACCGAGTGGGTGCGTGTGGTAGGGGATAGAGTGGCTGATGAGGTTAGGGTGGTGGCAGGCATTAGGTTGCACAGTGCATGGTGAGTAGAGATTAGAAAGGTGGGCAGGTTTGTGGGTTAGGGGATTCTGCAGGGATGGGGGCGTCTCACTGCCATTGATGTCATTTTATGATGATTGTTGGGTTGTGCTTGTTCGGGGATGTTTCAATTTCTATGACACTGTCTGGTGGCTCCCTGTGGGTGGCAGGAGAGTCCTGAAAAGTCCTACTGTATTTGGTTGCTGGGTGTGGGACGCAGCTGGTAGAGTTTCAGCTAGCAGGTTGGCAAAGCAGTGCAGTTGCAAGAGATGAGATGGCATCAGCAGTCCTTGTTCAATGCCCTTACTTCACTGCGGCCTTTCAATCTGGTTCTGGGCTGTAACTGGCTGCTGAAGCCCCACAGTCAGGTGTTTATCAGAAAAGAGGAAATGTACATGTAAACGATGATGATGACATGCTATTTGTATAGTGCTTTCGCCAAACCACTTTACAGAGAACCTATTTACATACTATATCACCTAAACTAATTTGGTACTCATTTATCAACCTCATAAGGATGAAAGGATGAGCTGGCCTTGCTGGTATTCGAACGTGTGACCTGCAGATCATGCTCAGATCATAGCATCAGGCGCTCAACCCGCTGAGCTATCTTGCCAGTGCATCCATTTTACCTACTCTTACTCTAATGTACAAAAATGCTATGTGGCTCTTGTCTTGCCCCTTTTGACTGAATACTGTTTTCAAGCTGTTTTCCCACAATACCTTTACGGCAAGATGGGGAAAGGGTTCCAAATGTATGTATCCTGTTGAATTTTGAGGAGTAGCTGAACTAATATTGGCAACAGTGACCAAGAATAATCCGGGCTTACCCGTTCAGAATGGGTAAAGGGGGCTGACTGGCTCCATATAATGGAGGAACCAAGCAAAGCAAGACAACCAAGTGAAAAATACTGCACTCGCTCAGTTGCTGCAAGCATCTGAGGACGTGCTCCCGCCCTGGCTTCCTTCTGTAGGCAGACGTGTTCTCCCCTTTATAGGACAGTACCCAAGCGGTGGATGCCCAATGGGGCATGCAAGGCTGGAGGCGTCTTGCTTCCCCTGCATTGCATGGCACAATTGGGGATGCAGGCAGGGCTACTATAGGATCAAATGTGTGTCTGGAGGTGCTCCTGCACCTCCCCACGAATTACGGTGTCTTTAGGCAGTGAGATGGTGGAACTCTGGCTCCAACACACATGTCAGGAACATGGAGTGGCACCTTGTCAGCATGTGTGGCAGGATATGGAATCCATAACTGGGGCAGGAATGACCCTTTGTGTAGGTGTATGTGTATGTTGTATGTGTGTGTTTATGGATGCAGACAAGCAAGGGGTTGTGTCTGCGTAACTTCTGAATGTGTGTCAGTAGAACTAGTGCAGTCAGTGTCTATGTTGTATGGGTGCTCGTGTGAATGATAAGCAGTGCCTACATTGTATGGATGGGCCACACATTTGAAAGAAAAGCAGTGTGGATATTGTATATGTGTGTGTGTGTGTGTGTGTGTGTGTGTGTGTGAATGTGTTTCAATGTGTGTGTGTGGGCTAGGGAGCAAGCCTCGGGTTGGAATGAGGGCTACATTGGGCAGCAACATTGATATGTTTGATAGGATTTTGCTGCCATTATGGGCAAAGCAAACATGATGAGTATTTTTTGGAGGATGGGGGTTACATTTGGGCATTTTACTGGCATTATGGGCAAACAGGTGTGGAACAGAGGAATTCCACTGGGGCAGACAAGCAAGGACATGTTTTCTTACATTGGCATGGCACTTTTTACTGGTGTTACGGACAATTCAACATGAGTGTTCTTATATTGGGATACTGGCCTATATAGGCGCAGCCAGTATGGACATGTTTCCTTACAATATCATTACTGGTTTTATGAGCACAGCAAACGTGAGTATATTCTTATGTGGAAATACTGGCATATATTGGTGTAGGCACCACAGACATGTTTGGGCACTGCCAACATTATATGTTATTTTACACTGGCACAATACTGGCATATATTGTGGACAAAGGTATGGATCAACTGCATTGGAAAATAGTCCTGTACATTTGGTAACTATTGGATATTTACACGTGTTACCCTACAACACTGTAAACTGTATGACTTTTCATCATATTTTTCACAGAAACCTTTCTGCACAGTAAACCATTTTAACCCATTATTTAAAAAAATGTTCACAGGGGAGAACTTCCTTGAATCCCCTTTGGTTGGTCAGGGTTCCTTCCCTCACTACATCGCGTCGCTCGTGTACATTTCTGGGAATTGTTTTTGCTCTTCCAATTAAAAAATCCACCATGAGAATCGTGGTTTTGGAATATGCAGAGAGCCAGGACCTGGGGGCGCTATTGCTTTCCAGTCCCATGGGCAACGGATGAAAAATTAGGAGAAAGGTGGGAGAAACAAGGCATGGCAAGAATCGATGGTAGTGAGGAGTGTATTCATTTAAGGGCGTGCATATAGAAGGGTCAGGCGTGGCCCGAGAGTGGAAGGGAAACAAGGAAAGAAAACACATGAAAGGGGGAAAAGGTAGAAGGAGGTGGCATGAGGGTTTAGCAATGCAAGACTGAGAACCATCTCCCACAATTCCCCAGGCCGGCGGCCACGGCGCCATAGGGGGCAGCTGCGACATTAGCGGAAAGAGATGGGCCCTGCAGTATTTCTGCCTCACATCAAAGCTGGGATGCTTTTCTGAGACAATTACAGCCAAATTGAAGCTCTCCTGGCGGAGAACCGCCGGCCCTTGTGGTGTCCCCTCCTTTTCTTTTTTTCATATATTCTTTACCAGCAAATTGGTTTTTCCTTGGGCCCATAGAAGGAGCTGATTGGAAGCTTAGAGCCTCCGCGCAGCCCGCGGGAGGGGCTGAGACATCTAAAGGGTTTTTTTCCCCTTTTAAATTGATAGCCTGGAATAAAAGGGAATTGTAGTAGTAGCTGATCAGGAATGAATAAAGTCTCCTTTTAAGCTGAAATTGCGCCCCACCCCCACGCCCCCCACCCTCCTCCCAGAAAAGCCGGGGCTATAATTGCTTGCAATCACTCGGCACAAATTGTCCGTTCCCATTTGCTTTTTAATTTTGTATAATCTGATCCCTTCCGTGCTCGCTGCCTTTGAGCTTAACCTCCACCCCACCACCTCCTTGCTATCGCCAATCGCCGCCTCCCAACGCCCATGCCCCCGTCCCCTCTTCCTCGCGTTCCCGCTCCCTCCTTCCTTCTCTCTCCCTCCCTCACACGCTCCCTTTTTCTCTCGCTCCCTTCCTTCTCACCCTACTTTCTCTCTCTATTCCTGTCCCTGCTACCCTCCACCTCTCTCTTATCCTCTCTCATCCTACCTCCCTAGCTAACACTACCTAATTTGATTATTCTGATTGGTTATGGGACATAATGTAATAATTCCGATTGATGAATATGTCGCTTTTTGATTCACCAAAGGCACTTCGACACTATTTGTCAGGGTCGTGTAATATTAAAAAATCTGAACAACGCCCTTCCCCCATCGCTGTGACCTCCAAATTCCGCCTGCCCCTCGCGTGTCCTCTATTTCTCCCAATCTCCCCCTTCCCTCCTTCTTTCCCTCTCACACTCGGCCCTGTGCTTGCCCATGTGCTTAAGGAAACAACACAATGCCGCATGACGGACCTCATGACTTCCACAGTCAGAACATAACACCTGCAGCCTCGTTCTGACATTCGTGGAAGCGTAAGAAAGAACCTGCGCAAAATGGCGCTGCCCAGAAATTAATAAAGAATCACTGGCCGGTAGGTGGCATATCTGGGGACGTGCGGGAGCGTGGGAATGAATTTAGGTATCTAGAAATACCACACGCAAGTAGTAATATGGTCTGCATGCGGGAAAAGGCATCAGTGACGAATGGCAGCTTCTGCTGCTCTATTGCCCAGGGGGATAAGGCGCCAAGTCCCCCCATCTTGTACACAACTTAAAAGCAGGCAGGCACCACCTTGCTAAGGGCCTCTAAAGGATAAATACCCAGAATGCCCCCTCACCCCTCCACCCCCCCCCCCGCACTGAATCACACAGGCAGAGGGGCCATTTTATGATAATTGTCTCAGTCCCGTAGCCCCTTTCTTACAGCTGCATGCAATTGGCTTATTTAATCACCGTCCGTGAGCCTAGTGGAATGGCCATCAGGGTGCAAAGGACATGGTATCACCCACCGTTATGACAAAGCAACAATTCCTGGCGAACGGCAGGCACACTATGAAAAGCATCATGATGGGCCTGGGTGACAAAGACCACCTGGAGGAGCCCAACAGTACCACCTCTGCTGGCACCCCTCCCCCCATGAAATCCCTAAACATTCTCTATTTTTGAATTACTGGTCATTCCAAAGCACAGTTCCCCTGGCCCTGAAGACAACCTTCATCAACACGCTACAGTACGTCCTGTCTGCAAACGCCGGTAAACCCCCTTAATAAACAGAGCACTGTCAACATGGTCAAATGAATGTTTCATACCCATGCAGGCTTCCCCAGGGCTGACCTCATCACTGGAAACCTACTATATGCAAATGGCTATCCGCATGTCGAAGGTGTGATGTTGACTTGTGTGTCACCAACTTTTGTTTGTAGACAGTTCCCTGACTCATCACCCCATGCTTCAGACAAACCAGAGACCACAGTGTTTTTTTTTTTAAATATATTTTTATTTTATTTTTTCAGGTCCAACAAACACACTACAACTGTTTCAAAACATAGAAAGCATCATATTTCAACACATTTTCAAACTCCCCAACTCTCCCCTCCCCCTTTAAACTAGAGCCGGTTCTCACATATCGTTTACGGGAACATCACTGGGTGGCACACTACCTAGACTGCCATCAACCGGGTCCTCTATTTCGTTGTCACCCTGGTGAGGGTTTGCCAATGAGGCCACCAATTGCCGCCAGGCCAGCAAGGGCCCTACTTCTTCTTCGCCCCCCCTGGTGACCGCTTCAAACCAGACTACGGATTCAGCTTCCGCCCATCTCAAGAAGTCTGTCCACCACAACTCCACCCTAGGTCTGTGGGCCGCCTTCCAGCCCATGGCGATCCTACGTTTGGCCAAGACATAGGCCAGGTCCTTCATCTTGCTTATGTGTTTCAAATGCCGGGGTCTAGGGAATAGTCCAAGCTAGCATGACCAGGCCGATTCCACATCCACCACCACCCCCCCGCCAGCCAGTTTCGTCTTGACCTCGTTCCAAAATCTATGCACCTCTGGGCAAGCCCAAAACATGTGTAGCAGTCCCGCGTTCACCTCCCCACACCTGGGGCATTGCTGTATAGCTTATCCCCCAAACTTTTCAATCTTCCCGGGGGTTAAATAAGCCCTGTGGGTAACATACAATTGAAGCTGTTGGAATCTCGCGTTACGGGACACCTTTTTATGGTACCTCTGGGCCCGTTCCCACTGCCCATCCGTCATGGGTCCTCCCACCTCCTCCTCCCAATCTTGTCTCAATTGGAGCAACTCCTTCTCTGTCCTTGTCCGCAGGAGCTCATATATCCTCGATATTTCGTGCCCGCCCTCCAATACATCATACATGGTTTCCAGGGAGGCATCTGGATCCTCCGCAAGCACTGTCTCCGGCCATCTTTCTCTAGTCTTTTTCAACAGCCTAGTGTAGGTTATATATTGACCACCATGTACTCCCGTCTCTTCCTGCAGCCGCTGAAAGTCCACTGCCTCCCCTTCCTGCCATATGTCCCCGAGGGTGGCTAGGCCTACCTGTTCCCAGTATCTGCGGACCGATTCAAGTAGTTGGGAGTCGCTCCCACACAGAGCCGCCAAACAGGCTTGCTGGGAGTATGGTTCCGAGTCCCCCCCCATCTTCCATGTCCTGTGCCAGATCTCCCAGCCCAACCTCAGTAACCGTCCCTTGCCCACCAGTTTATCTCTGCTCAACCACACCACTTCCATCAGAAAGTATGGGGCTGTATCTTCGCGCAGGAGCCTGGCTTCCGCCGAATCTTCAGTCGAGAACCACCTGGCCACGTACTGCAGCTGCCCCGCCAGGTAATAGAGTTCGAAGTTAGGCAGGCCTATCCCCCCCTGTCGCACGGGTTCTGGAGCTTCCACAGAGCCACCCTATTCCTAGAGCTGCCCCACACAAAACCCCTACACACGCTGTGAAGTTTCGCAAATAGGCTTCGGGGTATCAGAAACGGCACATTTGTAAAAAAGTGCAAGAGTCTAGGCAGGACCACCATCTTATGCAAGGCCGCCCTCCCCATCATGGTCAGGGGCAGTCTGGACCAAAATACCATACTATTCTTAATCCCCTCTATCGCCTTTTCTGTGTTGTGCTTGTGTTCTGTCTCGATCTTGTGGTAAATGTTTACTCCCAGATACCTAAATGTTATGGGCTGCCATGGTATTGGCAGAACAGGCAGCCTCTGCACCGGGACATTCCTATATCTACCCAAAGGGAACAGGCTGGACTTTCCAGGGTTCACCGATATACCGGAGAGGATGGCGTACCGTTCTATCACCTCTAGGGCGTACTGTAGGTTTTCTTCTGGGTAGCGTAAATAAACGAGCATATCACCCGCATATAATGATATCAAATGCTCTCCACTGGCCGTGTTTATGCCCACCTCCCCATATTGTTGACGCAGGCATATTGCCAGCGGCTCCAATGCCAGTATATATAGCATAGGTGACCAGGGACATCCCTGTCTGGTCCCCCTGCCCAGTTGCCAAGAATCTGAGACCGTGGACCCTGTCTTGACCCTCGCCATCGGGGTGCTGTAAAACAACTGTACCCATCTGAGGTATCCGGGTCCCACTCCATACCCCTTCAGGACCGCTTTCAGCCAGGGCCATCGTACCGAGTCGAAGGCCTTGACCGCGTCTAACGACACTACAGCCAGCTCGCCCGTGTCCTCCTCAGTTTGGTCTATGACATGGTGTAGCCTCCGGTGGTTATCGGTGATGTTCCTGCCCGGAACATATCCCGTCTGATCTGGGTGTATCAGTTTCTTAATCACCCTCTTCAGTCTATTGGCCAGCACCACCGTGAGTATTTTGCTGTCCTGGTTGAGCATGGACAACGGTCTGTAAGACCCATGCTCCACGGCCGGCTTGCCTGGTTTCAAGAGTGGGATGATTACAGCCTCACGGAGGGACAACGGGAGTTCTCCCTTCTCATAGGCCTCGTTGAAAGTGGCAAGCAGTGGCTGGAGCAACTCTTGTTGGTATGTTTTGTAGAACTCGCTGGGCAGCCCATCCGAACCCGGCGCCTTGCAAGTGGGCAAGTTCCGAATCACTACCTCCAGCTCATCCGAGGTGACGGGTGCGTCCAACTCAGAGCGTTCTAGATCATCTAAGGTGGGCAGCTCAATGTCCCACAATGTGTCTAGTATGTCTTGGCCCATATCCTCCCCCGTGTCCTCATACAAGTGTCTGTAAAACTTATGGAATTCCTCATTTACCTCTTTCTGGGTGTTGCATATGCTACCTCCTTCGCCCTGAATCTCACTAATCACCGAGCGGGGGGTCTCACTCTTGTACAGCCAAGCCAGCAATCTGCCCGGCTTATCGCCCCCTGCGTGTATCCGCTCCGTATATTTCCTGTAGCTGAGTCTGCACAGTCTATCCCAGAGTGCACTGCAGGACAACTGTAGCTCCTCTACTTTGGTTCTGTTATCATGAGCGGTGCTCACGCAACGAGTGAGCTCCTCTAGCTCCTTTTCTGCCTCCCAGAGCTCCCTTTCAACCCCCCCCTGTAGCCCTTTAACTTGGGAAATAGCTACCCCACGCACCACCACCTTAAACGCTTCCCACAGTGTGCCCACATAGCTTACGCTTCCCGTGTTCGTATAAAAATATTCTTCAATGGCGTCCCTCAGGCCCTCCCGAAACCCCTCATCCTGCAGAGCCTCGGTCCTAAGTCTCCATGTAGGGATCTGCGGGCGTGGGGGCTGGTGTCTCCAGTCTACCACCAAGGGCGAGTGGTCCGACAGCACTCGGGCCTTGTATTCTGCTCCTTCTATTTCTCTCACTATCCCGGCTGTTACAAACATGTAATCTAACCTTGTGTACAAATCATGTGGCGCTGTGTAGTGTGAGTACTGTCTATCTGTGGGATGCAGCCTCCTCCACGCATCCTCTAGGCCTAGGTCTTTCAGTAGGGTACTCAGCGCTTTAGCCGCCGGTGCCGTTTTTCCTGCCCTATCCTTGGACCTATCCATACTGGGGTCTACGGTACAGTTAAAGTCCCCCCCCACACTACCGTACCCCCCGCCAGGGGGCCAAGTTTACCGTAGAGGGTTCTAAAGTAAGCCGCTGCATCGTTATTGGGGGCGTACAAATTTATGATGTGTATTTCTCTGTTTTCCAAGAGACCCGTCACCACCACCATTCTACCCTCCGGGTCCACCGTGGTATCAAGCACTCGAAATGGCACGTGGGGCGCCACCCAAGTGACAACCCCTCTGGCATACGCTGAGTACGCCGCCCCCACAACGGTGCCCTTCCATTTCCTCCCGACCACCTCCAGCCTTTCCCTAGTGAGGTGGGTCTCTAGCAGCAGGGCTATGTCTACGCGCATCCTCTTTAAATACATCATCACTTTGTTGCGTTTAAGGTAGCTGTTGAGGCCCCGTACATTCCAGGTCACAATTCTGAGATTACCCAATGCCATCTAGTCGGTCTATCTCCGTCCCATCCCTCCCCATGATGTTCCCCATGTAGGGTCGTTTCCTGGCTCCTTCCCTTCTGTTAACGAACCGTGCCCCCCTCCCCCTTCCCCAACCTCACACCACTGCACACAACTCCCCTCCCCCCCTCCCCACCAACCCCCAACAATAGCCCAGCTCCATCCCTGGATCTCAGGCCTACCCACGTCTAGACCCGTCTTGTGACCAAGAACAAGGACCCCGCGGGGTGTCACCAATCTAACAGTGACCTAACTAAGTGTACTACTATCGGGTGCAGAGGTTTCTCCCCAGGAGCTCCCAGTCATCTATTTAGGAGAAGTGAATTCAACGGGACCCTCCGGCAGATGCCGTGACTTCCCCCACACAAGCACAATATCGAGCTATATTCTAGTCCCAATGTCATAGCTATGGCCTCACGGGTGCCTCTGCAGCGCGCTACTTATCTCCATCCGCTTCTGTCTGGGCATCCGATTCCTGCGGTCGACCTTGCATATCCAGCCATTCCATTGCGTCGCTCGGCGTCTCAAAGAAGAGGGATCTGTTCTTATGGATCACCTTTAACCTAGCGGGGTAAAGCAACATGTAGCGGGGGCCTGCCTCTCTGAGCCTCCTCTTCACCGTTCCAAAGTTCATTCGACTCCGTTGTACAAGCAGCGTGTAATCCGGATACGCTGTTATATTCGCTGACCCCCTTTCTATCGTGCCCCCTAATTCAAGAATCTTCTCGCGGTCACGATAGTTCAAGATCTTTGCAATCAACGGCCGCGGGGGGGCTCCTGGGGCTGGTCTCCTGGTCAGGGCCCTGTGCGCCCTTTCGACCGGGAACCCCTGGGTCAGCTCTCCACCTGTAATCTCCTGCAAAAGCATGGTTTCAACGAAGTCCGTGGGGTTCGATCCTTCCATTCCCTCCGGTACCCCCACTATGCGAATGTTATTGCGCCTGGCGCGCCCCTCCGCCTGCTCTGCTCTGTCCTCCAAATTGCCCAGGGCATGAAGTTCCTTGGCGTGTCTAGTGCACGCCTCCACGGTCGGGGCCAACTCCTGCTCCAGTTCCCCAGTGCGCTCCGCGATCGTTCACACATCCTGGCGCAACAAGTTCACTTCTTCTCGGACCGCTTCTATCTTGAGGTTTAGGCCCTCTTGCAACTGTTTCATGGCCAGGCCCAGCTTCGCCTCCCAGGCCACCTTCAGGTCAGCAATTGCTGCCAGCACTTCCTGGATGGTACCCGGTGGGTCCGTTGCCACCGCAGGGGTTTCTTTGCTCTTGCCCCCTTCCGCGCCCGAGGGCGACCTAGCATAGGTCTCCATCGTAGGCTGCTTGATCCGGGGTCGCACCACCTTGGAAGACATCCTGTTGCGTCGATTGGGCCCACTGTATCCTCGCGGGGTTCGCTCGCCGGCCCCTTCTCAGCGAGGTTTCGCTGAACCTGGGTTCACTCTGCTAGCCCGCCACAACCCATGGCCTCTGCAGTCTATCTGGTTGGGCTCGCCCACGTTCCGACCAACCTTGTCTTCCTCAGCTCGTCGGACCTTTTATGGCCCTTTGTCCACAGGCGGCCATCTTGGGTGCTCCCCTTCCTTTGCGTGACCGCCAACTTCTTCGGGGTCTAGTTCCGTGAATATGCAGTCTCGCCGTTGGAGAGGGCACGCACCGTATGCCCCCCACTTTCATACGCCTTTAGATGCACCGTGGGCTCAAAAGTACGCCAAAAACCATTACTTTTTTCCCAGGATCAGGATCGGATCATCGGGAGCTCCTCCAAGGAACGTCCTCTCACGTAGCCATCAAGCCACGCCCCCACCACAGAGACCAAAGTGTTGCTGTCGAAAATGCTATAAGTGCTATACACACTCACACACAAGCACCCGCGCTACAAGCACACGCAGATATGTAATTTTTACAACCGAAATGAAGGGTCTGTTTTCCCTTTGTAGGCCCATGGGGCAGGGTTTACAGAAAGTGAGTCAGACAGTACAGCCAATGTAACTGGGGGGAGGAGTCTGCAGCAGAAGGAACATTAGCCAATGGTTTGGGAGTCTGGAGAAGGTCAGTGGAGAACCAGTGACACAAGGCCATGTGGCCTGAAATCGATGAGGGCCTAACATGGAGTTTTACAGCAGCAAGAATGAGACGGGAAACCCCGGCTAGAGCAGAGAAGACCGAAACACACATGGGCACTGCAAAAGCAGACCTAAACACACATTTCTGTGTGGACATGCAGAGCGAGGCACTGCGAATGCAGACCTAAACATACATTTCTGTGTGGACATGCAGAGCGAGGCACTGCAAATGCAGACCTAAACATACATTTCTGTGTGGACATGCAGAGCGAGACACTGCAAAAGCAGCCCAAACCAGAAATTTCTGTGTGGACATTCATGGCAAGGCTCTGCAAAAGCAGATAAAAATTACATTTCTGTTTGGACAGCCACACGAGACACACGAGTCACAGCAAAAGCAGACCCAAACATACGTTTCAGTGTA
The DNA here is from genome assembly GCF_040938575.1 of Ambystoma mexicanum. Taxonomy (NCBI): domain Eukaryota; kingdom Metazoa; phylum Chordata; class Amphibia; order Caudata; family Ambystomatidae; genus Ambystoma; species Ambystoma mexicanum. The sequence goes on along the minus strand of NC_090922.1, from coordinate 54,341,651 downwards.
GCCATGAACAGCAAGATTTTTTAGAATTTAAGAAAGTAACAGGGAAACTCATGTAGTTTCATGTTCTGTACTCCACTACTCCAGGAAAGATCCAAAAACGGATGAATGTCTTCTACATCATCATGGTCCAAAAATTACATGAGACTGTTATTCAATGATTGTATGCGATGCAAACAAATTGAACCCCTGAGGGTCATATTACCCATTAACAAGATGTCTACTGTGCTGTGAATAGCTATCGAGGCTTCTAAATGGTCTACACCCACTATGGGAAGGGCTCTGGAGAGCGTTCATAAGCACATGACTTGCTTCCCACCACCGCTTTGGGAAAGGAGACCCCTGCCACCCACCAAGGTAAGTGAAGGCCGTTCTCACCAACAAACCTAGACCCACCCCCCATTAAAAAACACCCCCACCCCCTTCCACCACGACCCCAGCCACCCATCTTTATTTCAAAGTCCAACCCACCCCCATCCACCACGACCCCAACCCCTCCATCTTTAAAAAAAAAAACACCCCAACTTCCCCTTTCCGATATGACCACAGTCCCTCCATCGTTTTATTTTTTAAAAAAACCCTTCCACCACGACACCAGCCCATCTAACTTTTTTTAAAAATGCCCTCCCCTGTGCTCAATTCCATCACAACCCCAGCCCCCTATCGTTTTTTAAAAAAACCTACCCGAGCCCACTTTCGCCCCAAACTCAATTCTTCCATCTTTTTTTTTAAAAAGCCCACCCGCTTCCACCACATCCGTAGCCCCTCCATCCTTAAAAAAAGCCCAGCCCCTCTTCCACCACCACCACAGCCCCTCCAACTTTTTAAAAAAAAGAACCCCACCCTTCCACCGCCACCACAGCCCCTCCCATCTTTTTTAAAAGGAAGAGCTCAACCCCTTCCACCACGACCCCAGCCCTTTCATCTTTTACAAAACAACACACCCCTTGACCCTCCCAGAACCTGCCCTCTCCAGGTCTTGATTGGTGTTGCTGGGGGTCACATGACCCAACTAGCACTATTACTGGTCCCCTCCCAGCCCAGGGCAGCCGTGCCCGGGCAGCCGGTGAAGGGCAATGACTAAGGGGATTTTCCCTGTTTGCCTGGCGCCCAGCACTGCAGCACCCCACCAATCCAAAGGAGCAATGAAAACAAAGTAAGGGACAATGCAATTTACTCACAAAAATCTTGAATCCATCATTTGTCAACACTTTTAACTCTACTGTTTTGAATCCTGCTATTGTGAAGTCTCATCACTTGGAACGTGTGCAGCTTAAATTCTGCCACTTTAATCTTTTCTGCCGGGAGGTTGGCACCATTTTGAATTCTGCTACTTTGCATTTTGCAACTTTATACTCTGAGTATTCACCACATTTGAATGTTCCTTCCGTGATGTTTCTATCATTTTGAATTCTGCTGCTTATGAATTTTGCCACATTTGATTTTTGCTACTGTGAAGATTCACCACTTTGAATTGTTCTCTTCTGTGAGGACTCTATCCATTTATAACTATCTATAATTCTTTTATATTGCGCTCCACGCTCAAAGGCCTCAGGGCGTTCACAAGACAGACAACATAAAAACGTGAAGAGGAAAAAGAGAAAACAACGGGTCCATCAACAGAAAAAATGAGAAAGGGAAAGTCCAATAATTAGATCTAGCCACTATCAAAAAGGAGTGTCTTAAGCTGTTTCTTGAGCCTGGTTATTGAATCACATACTTGTATTTCCATGGGCAATGAGTTCCATATAGTGGGTCCCCATGCATTAAAGCCCGCACCACCAAACATTTTCAAGGTGATGCAAGGTTGGAAAAGAAGCAAATTCACGACTTTGAATTATGCTACTGTGAGGTTCTCCATTATACTACATTTTCACTGCAATATCGAGATGGTACAGAAAAGAGTACCCGTGCTGGTGGTATCTTTGTCTTAGCTGATCATTTTGCATGTAATTTGCTTGTTGACTGCATGTTAGCCACGCTCGCAGTCTGCAGACCGTGCCGCCAGAAAATGCGGGCACAAAAACTGATGGACAAAAGTGTGATGTGTTGTGCTCCGGACTTCCGGCACCATGCTCTGCAGACTGCAGATGGAGCAGGGAAGCTGGGAACCCGCAGCAGGTAAGTGGGACAGGGGGCTGTAGGGATGGAGGGGGGCGGAGGGTGCTACCGTGTACCTAGGAGTTCGGGCGGACCCCCCTAACAAGGATGGGGAGAGGGCTCCACACAAAAGGTTGCACCAGTGAGATGCAGCCTTTTGTGCTTGAATGCGTGGTGTGACTTTTTGTGCAGAGAAAACAGACATAGAACCTGCTTACCATTGATGATGTGTTCTGCATGTAAAGTATAGCAGAGCCCTAAACTGTAAACAGTTGCCCTGGAGATTGATCTACCATTTACAATACCCTTGCCCTCTCTCACGCCACAACCCATAGAACACAGCTAAGTCCCACGAAAAATTCAGTCCAGCTGTCACATAGCCATTGACATAGCAGTTTTCCATGCCTTAGCAAAATGCGCTGCATGAAATGTGCGCTGAATGATTTCAAATGCTGTAACCTAGCCATGTCTGCTTATCATAGAATGCCAATTACTGTTCACTGGAATTGAATTCCTCCTTTGATTTACTTGTTTGCACAGTTTATGGTCTTCCCAAGGGCGTTCATCCACTGCAACGCTTCGAGGCGATACCAATGGCAGTATGCACTATACAAATATCAAATACCATGATATCCAAGCTTTTATAACATTCTAGGAATCCAGTATATAGAATGTTTGTTATATCTCTTCACTCAGAACTGTATCACCCTTGCCAGGACATTGGTCATGTCCAAACTTGATTATTGCAACGCACTTTATCAAGGCACTAACCAACGGAACCTCAACAAACTCCAGATCACCCAAAATAACGCTATTAGAGCGGCCCTCAACATTCGTAGATCTGCACACATCTCTGAAACCAGGAAGAGCCTACACTGGCTCTCAGTCGCCCAAAGGATATCACTGAAATCTTTGGCCCTTACTTACAAATGCATAAAGAATCAGGCCCCCCCATCTACCTAGCCTCACGATTCGCTCAGCATATTCCAACTCGGTCACTTAGATCCGCACAAGTACATTGCCTCATGATCCCCAGATACAAGCTGCAGACAGACGGAGGTGCTAGCTTCCCTGTCTTGGCTGCCAAACTCTGGAACACACTGCCACTCACCATTAGAACCCTACCGTCATTCAATCTATTCAAACATAAAGCGAAGTTCTAGCTAGTTACTGCACCCAACCAACTGTCTACTCAGGCCATCTGATTGCTGCCACTTCAGTATGCCTGACTTCTATCTCCTGCCAACTTGCAATATTCTTGTACTCTACTGCCTCTTAGTAACCATGCCATTCATGTATGTACTGTCCGAAGATATGCACCCGGTTGCCCTCGGGCCTCGTGCGCTATACAAATAAATAAAATACAAATACAAATACAAATATGACCTGGACATTCAAAGTGGCCTTGTAATTGGTGGAATCAAAATCCCATTAAGCATTTCGCCCCATTGCCAGGAACTTTCATTGCTTTCGTCATGTCTCCTATCTGCACAATTTTAGTCTATTTTTTTCTTACGAGCAACAAAAAGCCCCAAGAGACACTGCAATCGAGTGTTTAGATTGTCAAGTCCTAAGACTCACCCCATGGTTACCAGCTTGCCCAAGAACACACGCTCAAGGATCACATCGAATTGAAGAAAGTAGCATCTTTTGCGGGGCAGCAGGGCAAGGACTGCTCTTCACCCTGTGTTTCATTCATCAGCGTGTGCTGCAACTGCTTAAAAGTCACATTTCTCAAAAAATGTTTAACATGTATACAAATTCTGGCACGATCTGCGTATATTGCACCATATAATTAAGAGACGGCTTTCTTTCCTTCTCCCAAAAACCACAGTAAGGAGAAGAAGGATGATACCTCAGTTTCCAACCCGAACCCATTAAAGCATCTACCAACCTTTTTAGATGGAATTGCATATCTTAAAAACTCTCCTTTGTGAATATTGAGATGTGCCCAGACGTCTTCGAAGAAGTGACCCCTACCTGGTTTATACACTTCTCACAATGTGCCGCAGCTCTTTCTCACCCACATCTGAGCCTCAGTCATTTTCCATTCTGGATCAAAGCTTGTAAATGCTTCCAAAAGGCACTGCCTTTAATATGGGAATGACTGCTGTAGAAATCGAAAAGACCACCTCCAAAGTTGCCCAACAAGTCTCATAAAATAGGCGCATTTTCGACCTGCACCTAATGTCCCTGTCATTAAGTAACCCCAATAGCCTGAGACCTGTGCCCCCAATAAAAATAATTCTGGGTTATGCTCCCCACTAAATCATTTTGCTACAAACTGGGGTTTGAAGGCTAAATAGTACATCTCAAAGTTTGGTACGCCCAACCCTCCATCTTCATAAGAACAATCAAAGGATGTGAGAGAAACTCTATTTCTACCAGTCCCCCATATAAAGCGTATCATCGATTCATCAAAATCGTTGAAAAATTGGGCAGGATGTAAACTGAGAGTCCTGCAAAGACATAAAGCAATCTTGGTAGCGTTACTCAGGGCTAGTCATCTGTTTATAATCGGGTGGATTTTAATCCAGAATTCAATTCAATTGATTTTGATAAACTAGTAATCACATGTTTAGCAGTTGTCTTTTGATTTAGCTTCATCTTCAAGTATGTAAAGGATGTAGGAGTCCAAGTCAAAGATAGCTGTGGGAGCTTGAGCAATGCCTGATCAACCAACCCCCCCCATTGGGAACAGGCAAGATGTGTTCCACTGAAACCAGAGTCCTGAGTTAATCCCATAGCTTTCAAATATCTCCAATATCACCCGGATAGTGAGAGTTGGATTTTTCACTCTTCCAGTTATCGGAACACAAGTGCTCTGCCCCTGAGATCGGGACACCCTTTCGCAATAAAGATCCTCTAATGACACAGGATAACGGCTCTAGTACCAGCGAATGGTGTAAGGATGACAGGGGACAGGCCCAGCCTTTTACCCCTCTCGATAGTCCAGCCCTCTAAAATGGTGTCTCCAGTTTTAACACTATTAACTGGATCGGTATGAAGGAGTCTAATTTAATTACAGAACACTGGTCCAAAGTTCATAGCTTCAAGCACTAGAAAGAAGAATTCCTATCCCACAAAGTCAAATGCCTTTGCAGTGTAAAATGAGGTCTGTATTCTCCCGTTAGTTCTACCAACTCTTATATGAAGTGGATGACGGTTCTTAGATTGTGACGTGTGTTTTCACCCTGGTGTAAATACAGTTTGGTCCATATGGACCAGTATTGGCGTAAGAAGCTAGAGCCTATTAGCCAACACTTTACTAAATATTGTGGAATCCACATTCAGCTAATGTAGCAATCTCTAGGCCGTACAACCCTGCAGATTGTTTCCTGGCTTCAAAATGACCAAGATCACCCCACTGCCTCCCATTGAAAGGAGTACATTTCTCAACAGTGCTGACACCTAAATGTCTGCAACAGGATTAGGTACCAACCCTTCCTGAAACTGACAAGCCAGCATTCCCTGGAATCTTGCCCCTATTCATCAGATAGATGGCCGGTCGAACCTCATGCACCGATATTGATGTATCCAACTTGAATGTTATCTCATCAGATAGTCTCAATAAGTGTTCAAGCTTCAGTTCATCGAGCATTTGTTCCCAATCTACCAGTGGGGTTGACTATAGACTGCCTAGAAATCATTCTTAAATACCATAGTAATCTCGGCATGTGTACGTTCAACTCTACTCTCGGAGTCCTGGGTGGAAAGCATGACCTGTTTGGTCATCTAGTGATTGGTTTACCATGTCAAAAATGCACCTAACTTGTTCCCCCTCTCATGTTGATTCATCTTCCAGGACATAAACTCTTATTTACATAAAGCCTCGAATGCTTCTATATATTGCGTTTTGGCCTTAACCAGGATATTATTTTTCACTGACGATACCTGTGTTTTTGTCGAGTTTCCCAATTTCCCAAGATTCTACTTCCATACTTTGTGACCCTACTAGAAGTTGACCTTTCATTGAGAGAAATATTCTCTAATGTCATTTTTTATTTACTCCATGACGGCTCCATCTTCTATCACTCAAGGATGTGGCTTCCTTTGGGGGATGGCGGGCCTCATGTGTGCTATCCTGTGTGCCCCCATTAGGGGAGAATGATCTGATATTTCCATGGCTAAATGCTACAAGACCAGTAGTTTATGGTAGTAATCAACTGACACAAACATGTACTCCAGCCTAGCGTGAAAATCAAGCAAGTGTGAGCTAAAAGAAAACACACTAGTCCCCCCAGATTTTATTCACCATGCATCAAGTGGACCAAATTTAACCATGATTTCCTTTGAAGCGTCTACAGCTAGAGTCCTAGACACATTGTCAGGCTTCCATCTATCTAACTGTTCATCCGGTGTACAATCAAAATCACTCCCCCACAACATCAATTCCCCAGTGCCCTAATATATTGGCTCCCACCCTCTGGAAAACACATTTCCAAACATATTTAGAGCAACAATGTTTACCTTAGAGATCACTAGGCCTTCAAATTGGCCTCTCAGTGCTATGTGATGCAGTTTGGGCAAAAGAGTCTAGACAAAGGGCACACGTATACAGTACGGGTGATGGCAACAACACCAGTGAGGCTCTTTTTGCTGCCTGGCAAGACTAAAGCCATAGGTGTCATTGATATTGCACACACATACACCCTACGCACGTGGGTACCCCATATGTGAACTGATATGTTGGAGGGGCCACAACTCCACCAATGCACAAGTGGGATACGTTGTAACAAAGACAACCCTCTGTTTGGACTCTGGCGTTGTCGCCCTAAGGACGAGGGATGTCCACCCGCTATGCTACGTTATATATCTGGAGGAACTATACAAGGGATCCACCATTAGATCCCCATCAGGTTCAGTCCCAATTTAGATGACCCATTTCACTGCATATAGATATGTGGGGCGGGGGAGTTAATACAAAATGTGGATGGGCCTCCCCCTACATATATATGGGGTGAAAGAGAACAATAACCTGCTGAGGGATATACCTCAGACCCTGGCAGAAGTCAGAACAAGAATGGGAGGGAAACCCATAAGCCCGCTGAGGCATTGGAGGAGACCAGAAGCAAAGAAGCCAGAGATTCCACTGTTGGCTACGTCCCGGATGCTGGGAAGAAATAAAACCCAAGATGAGAGAGGCTCAATGAGTACTTTGCATATGAGGTCAAGCTCTGACTGGTGGGATTTAAATAATGCAGCACAGCAAAAACCCTAGGCAAGGAGTAAGAAATACTTGCAGTAGGAGCGTGTCCAAAAGTATTACAATCAGCCCAGGAAGCCACCCGCAACTAGACGGTCTTGATATCTAGGCAAATCTGTATTCAGCACAAGGAGGAGAAGCACTTTCTCACAAGGGTCAAGAAGTGAGCGGGGCCCTATAACCCTGAGACTGTGTTTCGATAAGGGGGAAAAGCACTAAACCCCTGAGACTGTATGTCGGAGTGAAGAAGTATACTAAGCACTCTATATTTGTGATTGTGTACTAGTTAGGGACTTTGAGTGAAGATTATGATTCCCGAAGATAGGACTTTGATTAACCTCGACTTACCCCATCCTGATACCTTTATTAGCACCCGGGGAAGGGGGAGCAACAAATCAGGTTGCTTGAATCATGGGCTGAATCTACTGATCCATATTGCTGAAAACCCTGCTTTTTCTTACCTTCCAGTTGTACATCTCTCCCATCGCTCCCATCCACACCTACTTGATTACTTCAGCAGCACTGCTGCCACTGCTGCTGCTGCTAGCTCTCCGTGGACGCAATGGAAATGGAGGAAGGGCTCTGTATTGGAGCCCCACCTTCCTGATCCATGGCGGCCATCTTAAGTAAGTATTTTAATTCAGTGAACGGCACACCACGCGTCATTCCGTTCATTAAGTCAAAATACTTTGCTCTTAGCACTCTGGGTTTCCAGGTTACAAACCCAGGGTGTTAAAAGCAATAATACCCAATCTGGCGTGCCGGATCGGTTGGTAACGGCACTGGGCCCCACCGGTAAGGTCATCGCTGTGCTCGAGCCTGTGCCTTGGACCCCAGCCCATTACCACCCCATACGGCCAACCAGATTGGGCATTATTACTAAAGTAATGGTATCCTTTATTCTCTTTATTCTATCTAGAATGCTTGCCCAAGGCCTGGAAGGAGTTGGCCTTTCCCTTTGTGTTCTATGAAATACTGTGTTGCATCTCACTAATGTGTTCTGTGTAGCTATGTTGGTCCCAAGCACAGAGGGAGAATCATAACAGCAAACATCAGGATGCAAATCGCAATGCATAATGCATACATCTTTGATACATCTCTCATGCAAGTCCAAGTGGAGGCAGGACAATGTGGCAATCCTGACTTGCATTAATACCTCCTGACGCCCACCCTCAATCCACACATGCAGCCGGACAGAAGATTCAAACTGGTCCACTGCATGGCACGCTGCATCATTGGATGCACATTTGGAGTATGAAAATCTTATTTTTCTTATTCATCTGTTCTTCTACAGGGGATGTTCAGAAGGACCATGCATTCCCTTGATAGATCTCCCTTACATATGGCAGACCGCACAGCCTAGCAGTGAGAAATGGGGACCCCTGGGGGAGCCTCGAGATGATGATGCACATCAGCCAGCATTGTTCATCCTGCATGGCAGTCTGCGGGGAGCCATTCCAGCACAGTATAGACTGATCACTGGATGCTTTACCCGTGTGAGGCCTTTCGCGTGCAATCAGCTGGTATATAAATGATGGCAAGCCATCCATTCTGTAGGAGAAGGCTTTTACTTTTGAGTGCAATAAAGACTAATGTTCAGGCATCCCTTCACACAAGCTAAACACCTACCCCAACCCACATTGCCTCATGCCCTCTATATTAACCATTCTCCTACCCTCATCCACAACTCTCGTATCTCAGGTGTTATAAATATTCTCCTACACCACACCCTAACCCAAATTTGACGTTTATCAGAAGAAGCATATGTCGTGGCCTCCATCACCAGTGACACATCAAACACAGCCCCCTATTCTGTGGCTATGTAATCTTTCATTTGCACCCTTTGTCCTCACCCTACTGGCCAAACCAACATACCAGTGCAAACCCACCACCTCCTGGTCTGCCAATCTCTTGCAGATTATGCCTGCCATTCCTGCACGCATGGTAACTGTCTGCTTATGCCACTCATCTTCCCTAACTCCGAGCTTGCATTTGGTTGGTCATCATTCCCACACGGCACGGCTCCACTTGTCGATTTTGCATGTCATCAACGGTTCACAGCAAACCCTCTGTGGAAGTAAGTTGAGCCGGCGTGTACCTATATTTGACCATCGGGCACTGGCAGAGCTTAATACATTCTGACGTCATCTCCATTGCTGCAGCTGCACGGTCCTGGGGTTGCCACAATTTGGGACTCTATGAGACAGATTATCTGGGCCTCAAAGCCTATCACCCGTTTGCTTGTGGCATTGATCTGACGCATAAAGGCAATGTGTTGCTGAGCACAGGCAATGTGTATGTAGGTCCTGTCATTGGTGTGAGAGACTACAATGCAAGACACCCTGTGGGACACTGAGAGTTGCTTCTTGTGCCCATCCAAGTTGGCTCCGTGTGACAAATCAACTTCCAGGGCACCAGTGGTCCAGGATCAACATCGGTTTGTAAACCATCAGTCATCCCCACAACTCTAGTACACCAGAAGAAATCCGAACAGATTGGAAAGACAAGTAAATTATAAACCTCTGTGTCCAATTTTGGTAACATGGATGGAACTGCAAGTCTATCTCCAAAAGGTTGTGAATCCTTGGTTAGTTGCAACACAGCAAAATACAATTATTACCCAATGATAACAGGCACTTACCCAGTCAAGGTTGTATAAATATATCTACTTTATTATTATCACAACAGTTTTAGCACACTACAAAATACAACCCACCCTGTAGAGGAATGAAGAGGACAGACCGTTTCAAAGAAGGAAAAGGGATGCACTCTGGATACTGACAGGAGTGTAGTCGATAAAGAAATGAATCGCAACAATAGTTCAAGGATACTTGGTTTCAGCACAAAGGGAGCAATGGGTCATAAAATGTCACTGAGTGCTGGCTGGGTACCGGTTCTGGAGCTGCTGGATGGTCCCCTGGATTCAGTATCTCCCTCTGTTCCCTGGGAGATGTTTAAGGGAGGGATCTTGCTTCCCTCTTGGAGGGCCTGGCCTTCCTTCACTGAAGGAAGATGTAAGACAGACTGTACCATCAGCCAGTGTCCAATGCAGAGTTCTTCTTGCCACTCCTTGCAAAGTCTTCAGATGAACTCTCCAAAAGAGGAGGTAAGTTCTCTTTTACAGCCAAATGGGCCACAGTGATTGATGTAGGCTAAGCCTACCTTAATGAACCAATCCTGGGTCCCCAACAACAATCTCCTGTATACATGAGGTCATAACCAGAGCGCTTTTCAACAGAAAAGGTAAAGGGGTGAAAACATGTACTACTAAAAACCCATCTTCCTGTCCATTGTAGATCAAAGGGATCTAGTTAATGTAGCTAGTTAATGGAGCTCTCTGTGGTTCCTGAATGAATCAGCAGTCCTCCCTTTAAGCTGCAGCGGGACCAGATTTTCTGTTTCCATCAAATCACACATTCCTACCCTCTGAAAGGGGTCTCCCTGCGGGGATGACAACTGTAATCCACACATTCCGAGACATAACATTTCACTGTCCATTGATACTAAGTTGGCTTCTGGTTGACACAGTCCATATCAAAGGTTGTTGGGGTTTCCTGTCTCCTTTTTTAGCTTCTGCTGCAAGGCCCCATGTGTGTCTGTTTGAATTAACTCTGATTAGTATGCAAAGCTACCACCAGCAGAGGAAATTGTGTAATCCTGGCTGTCATATCCCAACTAAATATGACAGGAGGGACGGCACCTGTAGGTGTGTCCACCCACATGGTCTATGTGTATGTCATGCGGTGAGCATAGGAAAATGTGTGCAGATTAGCTCCACATATTTTCCAGAGGCTGATCTATCATCATTCAATTTCTTTTAACCTTTCAAAAAACCCAAGCGAGCGCACACCCACTGTGTGGATGATCGAATTGCTCACATGCCCCTCAGCCTCAACAGGTGAACCACCACCCTACCGAGGGTCTGGTTCATCATCAAGGCAAAAGTAAAAGCTGAGGCCATCTGCATTTCCGTGCTGGGAGCCTTGCTTGTGCTGAATGTCCATCTCTAATGCCTGTAGGTGTATGGCTCCTTGCATAGCCATTAACCATTGGAGAGGTAGGTGGTCTGTCTGGATCGTAAAGTGAGACCCACAAATGTAGGGATTAGGCTTTTTTATGTCCCACATGAACACATAAGCCTCTTTTTCAATGACAGCCCAGTTCCTTTCCCTTTTTTTCAATCGCCTGCTAATGTAGCCGACAGGTCGCTCTACCCCTTTAGAGTTCAGCTGCGCTAAAACTGCTACAATCCCAAAATCACAGGTGTCTGTCTGGATAATGAACTTCTGACCATAGTCTGGCACTTTCAGAACTGGGGCCCTGCATAATCCATCCTTTAAAGCCTAAAAGGAGGTTTGACAGACGGGGGGGGGGTCCAAGTTAACTTCTTCTGCATTTTCTTGGAAGTTACATCATTCATGGGCATGCCAATGGTCCCATACCCCTTGATGAACAACCAGTATTATCCGGTGAAGCCTTGAAAGGCTCTCACCTGAGTCTGTGGGGTGGGGATGTCTCAATGCTTCACAGCCTGTACGTTCGCTTCGAGAGATTCTTTCTTACCTCGACCGACCAGGTGTCCTAGGTAAGTCCCTGTGCTCTGCGCTATCGCCATTCATGGCCTTGATAGTCATACCTGCATTCTGCAGCACCTGAAGAACTTGTTTCAGGTGGGATAGGTGATCCTCCCAGGTGGGGCTGAACACAGCAATGTCATCTAAATAAGTGACACTGAAGGTTTCTAGACCAGACAAAACCTGGTTAACCTTCTGCTGAAAAGTGGCAGTGGAATTCTTCAATCTGAACGGCATCACAGTGAACGGATAATGTCCTTCTGGGGTTGAGAATGCTGACCTCTCTCTCACTCCATCTGTCAAGATGACCTGCCAGTGCCCTGCCTCTAGGTCGAATGTACTCACATACTTGGCAGCGCCAAGAATGTCAATGAGCTCATCTGCCCAAGGAATTGGGTGAGCATCTTTCTTCATGACAGCATTGAGCCCCCTGTAGTCCACACAAAAGCAGAGTTCAGTCTTCCCACCACTTGTCCTTTTAGGGACCAGTACCACTGGGCTAGCACAGGGGCTGTGGGATGGCTCTATCACTTCTATGGACAACATGTTCGAAATTCATCCTTGATGGTGTCCCTGACCTTATTGGACATCCGGTGAATCCTACTCTTCACCGGCTTACTCTCTCCAGTGTCTACATCATGGTTGCAACAATCTGCGCGACCTGCAGTAAGTGAGAACAGACCGGCAAACTGTCCCAGCAAACAGCGGCAGTCTGTCAGTTGCTGTTCTGACAGGTCCATTGCAAGGTTGACACTTTCAACTGACCCATCTCTGGCTTCAGTGTGCAAGAGGTCTGGGAGGGAATCGTTCTCCTCCTCAGTCTCTTCATCAGTCACTAATGCCATGACCAAGCCACCCTGGCTGTAATGGGGTTTTAGTCGGTTCACGTGAATGACCCTGCACATCTGTTTAGGTACTTTCACGTCAACAAGATAATTCACCTCACTGACTTTTTCAGGCACACAGTGAGGCCTGGTCCACTTTTCCTGAAAGCACTGGGTTTAACAGGCTCCATAATCCATACCCATTGGCCAGGAGGATTGACTGTCACTGTGGCCTTCTGGTCGTGCCAGTGGTTCATCAGCTCCTGACTGGCCTTTAGGTTTCTCGTTGACTGTTCCATGTACTTTGCCATTCTAGTCCAAAGGCCAAGTACATAGGCCACCACATCTCATGTAGGGGATGAAGTGTTTCCCTCCCATCCATCTTTCACTAGATTGAGGGGACCTTGTACAGGGTGTTCAAATAGAAGCTCAAAGCGGCTAAACCCTACTCTGCTCTGTGACACCCACATGCAGGCGAACAGAAGGCATGGCAGGAGAATATCCCATATTCTCCTCAGGTGCTCTTCCAAGACACCTATCATGCCTTTCAGTGCCTTGTTGAACCGCTCAATAAGCCCATTTGTTTGTGGATGGAAGGATGTAGAGAATCGGGAGGTCACTCCACACTCTTCCCACATAGTCTTCATATATGCTGATATGAAGTTTGATCCCTGTCAGAAACAACTTCCTTGGGGAATACAACATGGGAGAATATCCCAATCAGAGCCTTCGCCACCACAGGGCTTTGATGCTCCTCAGAGGACAGTCTCAGGGTACCTTCGTGGCATGGTCTACCACCACCAAGATGTATCTGTTTCGGAGCTGGTTTGAGGATCCAAAGGACCCACAATGTTTGTTTGTTTGTTTCTTTCTTTATTTATACCGGGTGCCAAACCCTGAGGTAACTGGGTGCCAGAGACTTAGAGTAGGTTACAACATAATATAGACATACAAGTTAATAAGAATAAGTGCAAATGACCGGATTACATAGTGGTCAAGGGGCAGGCATCAGCAGAAATACAATAGTGAGAACAAAGGTTGGTATGTCAGACAGAGGGGGTGTTCTTGTTGGCAAGCCCAGACTTAGTTTTTGCTCTGAAGGTCCAGAAAGATGGTTCTGCTCTAAGGTTCACAGGTATAGCATTCCAATGTTTGGCAGCTAGGACTGGGAAACTGATGCCGCCTGCTTTTTTTAATGGAAAATTTGTGGATGGCTAGACAGTGAGAATATCACATTCTAGTTGGTCTGGCTGATATGTGTTTGTTAAACTTGTCTGTCAGGGTGTCATTAGACAGGCATTTGTGGATGATGATGAGTGATCTAAGGGTGATTCTGTCTCGAACCGGGAGCCAGGGGCATCTTGTCTGAAGCTGGAGATGTGAGAGTGCCGCGGGATACTCAGAGCCGCTCTGAGGACATTATTCTGCAGCACCTGCAATTTGTTAATTTGTTCAAGTTGCGTTCTGAGGTGCCAAGGAAGAGCGTATTGCAGTAATCGATTTTTTGAGAGCACTAGTGCTCTGGCTAGGGTGATGCAGCTGGATGACGAGAGGAAGGCCTTGCAGGCATTGATAAGCTTATTTGTGTAGGCCGTTGAGGAGGCTGTGGCATTTACTTGTTTTTTGAGCGAGAGAGTAGAATCCAAATAAACCCCTAGGGTTTTGATTTCTTTGGCTACTGTGATTAGGTTACCATCTATGTTGATATAAGCGTAACGGGGGTCCAGTTTGTTTAGCCATGGTTGGGATCCAACGAGAAGGAGCTCAGTTTTCTCGTCATTGAGGCATAAGCCATGTTCTGCCATCCAGGCTTGGATCTCCAGGTAGAGGTTGTTAATCCGTGTGGAGTCCTCTTCGTAGCAGCCTGATAGAGTGATGATAACCTGGATATCGTCAGCATAATTTGTCTATGTGACACCCAAGTTATCTAAGCAGTCGAACAATAGATTTGTGAAGATATTGCATAAGGTCGGCGATTGGTTGGGCTGCAGCCCCCGGCAAAAAGACCCGGGTGGTTCGGTTGGTAATGAAGTATTGGACCCAGGCGTCGCCTGGCTGCAGAATGCAGATGAAGCCGTCAGGTGTTCCATGAGGATCTGGTGGTCAACAAGGTCGAAAGCTGCTGAGAGGTCAAGCAGCAGGAGAATAGCTAGATTGCCCTTGTCCTTCGCCTCATCCATCTGGATTTTTAGGTCCAGAAGTGCAATCTCGGTTCCATGCCTTGGCCTAAAGCCAGATTGTCTGAGTCTCAGAAGGTTGTTCTCTTCCAGGTGATATGATATGATAGTTTATTTATATAGCGCTTATACACAATGTGTTTCAAAGCGCTTCAAGGCAAGGGAGGGAACATACAAAGACATTCTTACAGGCCATGAACAGTAAGGATGTGAAATTAACGGTTCTAGGTCAAAGTTTCGAATGCATAGGATTGAATGACCAAAGGGTCGAATCAAAAGGACCGAAAACCAAAGGGTCGAATTTTATTTATTTTTTTAAATTTGGGAGGGTCCCCCCCCAAAACCAAACCTCTTTTTTGTGGTAAAAACCATTTTTTTCCAAAACGGAAACCCAAAAAAAAAAATAGGACTAAAAAAAAATAAATTCGACCCCTTTTGTTTTAGGTCAAATTGAGTCGACCCTTTGGCATTCGATCCTTTTGTATTCGGTACTTTAACTGGACACCGAAATTAACTATCATACTCGGCCTGATGACATTTCAGATTGTGCAAGAGCTAAGACATAGATAAGGAAGGGAGGGGGAGAGTGAGAAGGAAATGGAAACAGACAGGCGACTACCGTACTAGGCCTGACGTCATTTTTGGTAGAGCCGGAGAAAAACAAGAGGTGAGGGAGAGGGGTGCAGAAAGGTAGGGGAGGAAAAAAAACAAGCGACTATCATGCTAGGCCTGACAACATTTCAGATAGTGCTGGAGGTGGGTGGGGAGGAAGACAACAGTAAGGGGAGGGAAGAGGAGACAGACGAGGTTGCTATCAAACTAGGTCCAGGGAAAATTCGGATAGAGTAAGTGCATAGAAGAAAGTTAGGGGAGGAGATAGGAAAAGGGAGAAGGAAAAGGAGGAGAGAACAGAGCGTTAGCAGTCAAAAGAGTGGAGAAGCAAGAGGGGAGAGTGAATACAATTGCAGAAGTCAGTAGTAACACATAATGTTGCAAGCCAGGTGCTTCTAGATTTGCAGCTAGGCCACTCTGTCTAATATCTTTAGAATGTAGGTGACAGTGGTAATTGGCCTGTAATTAGTGGGGTTGTTAGGGTCTAGTTTTTTTTTTTAGGAGGGGCAGTTGATTAGTGCTGTTATGAACAGGGCCAGATCGTTGGTGCCTTCCTGGATGATGGAGGCTGGGCAGGAGTTCCCTTGGCATCTGGAAGGTTTAAAGCCTATGATGATGCTTTCCACTTCTTCCGTTGTGACAGGGGTGAAGGAGAAGGGACGGTATTTAGGGGTTTTAGGGGTGGATGTTAGTGGGGAGTTTGCTTTTTGGCAAGGCTAGTCTTTTTCTGTTCGATTTTGGATTGTAGCATGGAAGTTTTGTCTGCCAAAGTTTTTTGTATTCTCTCACACCAGTCTGCGTCTTTCACGCAGGTTTCTGAGGGTGTGGAGGGGGACTCGAGTTCCCTGAGGATAATAAAGAGCTCTTTTGTTCTTGATTTGGCATTATCAATTCTGTTGTCATAGGTCTCTTTTTTGGCTCTGCGAATGCAGGTTTTGTAGGTTGAGGCCGCAACCTTGAGTAGTGCTTGGTTGGCCGGGTTATGTGTTTTTCTCCATGTGGCTTCCGCCGCTCGTTTGGCGTTCCTAAGGATTTTAAGCTCAGGAGTGAACCATTTGTTCAGGTGGGCTGCCGGTTTGACTTTAGTAAGTTTGATGGGAGCAATCATATCAATTGCTGAATCAAGTGTTTTGTTATAGAGGTCAGCAAGTTTATCCACTCCGAGGTTGGCGTAGTTTGCCGGGGCAAGGATAATGTGGTTAGAGGGCGAAGGCTTTGCACGGTGATATTGCGGTTATTCCTGTCAAGGGTTTGTGGGATGGTGGCCGGTAAGGTGCTCGACTGCACCTTCCCTTGGTTTGAGAAGGTGATGACGTGGTGGTCTGACCAGGCAGAAGGTTCATTATTGAGGATGGAGGTGGAGCAGTTGTGGTCCTCGAGCCAGTCCAAGGTTCTGCCTTTGTTATGAGTTGGGGCTCTGATTCTGTGCTTAAACCTTAGTTTTGAGATAGTATTTTCAGGGAAAGAGCATTGGCATCATTGGGATTGCCGAGGCCTAATTTTAAGTCCCCAAGAAGGATGATTTGTGATCCTGTTTTGGTATTATTAGTCAGGTGGTCAGAGATCTCTTCCTCAAATGAGGAGATGAGGCCAGGTGGCCTATAAATGAGGTGTATGAGAATACTTTGTGCTGTGGAGAGTTGGAATTTTACTGACAGAAGTTCAGCAGATCGTAAGCTGGACGAAGGGGTCGCTCTAAGGCCAAGGGATGTTTTGGCAATCAAGGCTAATCCTCCTCTTTTACCTGAATCCTTGTCGTTCCTTAATATAGAGTAGCTCTCTGGGTGGTGAGGGACAGAGCAGGGCCTGCTGCCTGATGTAGCCAGGTTTCAGTAATAGCCACAAAGTGGAGGTTGTTAGCGGAGATAAGGTCTGCAATGTCAAGCGCGTGGGCGACCATCGATCAATCATTGATGAGGGCACCTCAGATCAGAGGGTGTTCAACTATGCTTATGGGTTATTTTTGGGTACTGTCCAAGATGTGCATAGCTATATATAACAGAGGGTGGACCAGTAGAACGGGATGACACCATTTACTCAAAAAATCTCCATTTTAATCAATATTCATATAATAACAAAAATGTCATGTATAGTTTAAAAAGATCAATTCATTTAGTCAACATCTCTCTCAGACATTCTGTCTCAAACCCATACTTCCTCATTCAAACCTCTTCAACAATAAAAAACCAATTTGGCATTTCATATACTGTGTCTTCATACTCATTACACAGAACTTTCCATAGATCACAATCATATATTATTGACACAGTCCTTAATATCAGCTGTCATATCAAGTCTGGTTTCTAATTTCCAGACAATTTAGATAGTCGTCGACACGTGTTCCGGTCCGGTTAGAGATGATTATCTCCCTTCTTATAAAGACCTTCTTCAGGACGTAGGGCAGGATATACTTGATCCAGCCTTCTGGAATGGTATAGGCCAAATTCAACTCCCCAGTATAAACTCTAGGTTAAGCGGATAGGTAGATGGAATCAATCCTCCACTGGCAGCCAAAAAGTAGCGGAAAACATACGCCACTTCATCAATATCTGCGATATTCCTCTTGTGCAACACTCAAAGAAAGGCCCCTGGACTCAGAAACTCCACAATCCTCGACACACTCCTGTGTGGGAGCAAACGAAAAATAGTTGATCTGTCTGATATCAGATACTCCAGCCAATAATTTTGGCAATGGATTCTCTGTGTATTAATAACTTGCTGCCGTCCTCGCCACCCGTACAACGCCGTTCAGAGAGGATTTGCCATAGCATTTCGGTGCTGGACTGCCCATCTGGGCGGGACAAAGACTGATATGCAAATGGCTATTTTCCATCTGTGTGGTACAGTGAGCAAAAAGCGCGTGCTGCAAACTCTCATCTCAGAACAGGTTACCATGCCGTGTTCTTTCTGGAGAGGAGCGCCTGCTACCTTTTTTGAAATATAATAGTTTGAAGCCTGCAATAGTTGAATAAAACCAGTAAATATTGTTCTTATTGCACTGTGGTTGTGATATAATTAACAAGAAAATAGCATTACTTCTCAGCTATAATGCCTTATTAGCACTGGGAGGTGATGTCATATGGCTGCTGCCCGGCAGCAGGTGTTCCAGGGGCATCTAATGAAAGATAGGCCCCGCTTTCCGGATTCTTTCCTCTAAACTCCAGGTGACAGTTCACTGCCATCAGTTGCTATGCAGGCATATCTGCTACTATATGTATTTAGTGCACTGCTGGAGCCTAGTACCAAAGACGCGTCAGCTGTTCCACTGTCTGGCTGTTGCCACTTATCGCAAACCACAAAAAGGCCTCTTAATGCGTTTTATTCAACCTGCTTACAATATTAGTTTGCAATACCTTTTTTGGCAAAACGAATGTAGTCTACATTTATTCTAAATACTTTTTAAAAAAGGGAGTTATAACATACTGTAGGTGGTGCTTTAATGCATATATACGTAATGTGACTGAGGTATTAGGGTGCCATGATAATAGATCGGCAGGCGGCCACATGTGCATATATGTATAACATGTGTAAGGAATGTATGTTGTTCATGCGCAGGGAAAATATGACAGTTTGCCAGAAGGTCATGCCGTTGCAGTCAGCAATGCTACCAACATTCGCTCTGTTGCTTCCCGGAGGCTGTAGGCCAGCGCTCAATAAAAACCCTGATAATAATAAAAATAATAATACACACATCCCCTCCATTCCATTGCTGGAACCTTCCTGCACAGCGGACATGGAGCAGGGAAAATAGTCAAGTTGTCCTGCCTGACCTGTGATATTTTGTCTTCATATGGGATCGTTTGTGAGTGCAATTTATGCATGATAACATACAAATATCCCAAATATACAATGCAAATGAACTACATGTTGGGAAATTGCTCACCTCGAGGGAAGGCGTTTGCCTGACAAGGTGCTTCGGGCAAATATCGTCCACTGAAAGGCCATATTTTCTTTCTGAGTAACAATAATTTCCCAGATGAGACCAAATTTGCAGTCCATATTTGATTTATGACACCCTTGAAACTTAAAGGGTATCATAAATCAATGCTTAAATAAAAAAAAAGAAAAGCTGCCTCTGAAGGCGTTCGGCGTAAATAAAGCTCTACGGGCAGCGGGCCAGGTGAGCCCGCGACACCGGGATTTAAGCGCCGAATAGGCGGAGGGAGATGAACAAGTAGTTCCAAAGACAGACATCACTGGGGAGCAGACAGAGTCATCACACTTCCCCAATACCTCAAAGCTTGCTTCGAGACGACCATGTTGTTGCGTCGGCTCTGTGGTTCCTACGCCAGATTAGGTACTCATTAGAAATCAGGGCGTTACTTAGCGGCAAACTAATTACAGTGAGTCTTCTCCTTCTCGTCCTAGTCCTTACGCGAGGAGAGCCTCCCCTCAGATAGGTAAGGGCTGTGATGGCCAAGAGAGCTACGGTGGTGACTAGAGGCTTCCCGATGCATCTGGCAGTGTCACTGAAAGGCCTAACACTTTTCTGGCCTTCCATGAAATCTCTGCATTTCCCAACTGGCCCGCCCTTTATAGCAGAAAATGTCCTCCGTTTTGGCAATATTGCGCAATAGCAATCTACTCATTTACTCTGCATCTCTCTTCATCATCCCAGTACTTACTTTTGAGGTACAAACCTCCGTAACAGGAACCCATTTTTAAATTTTTAGGTTCCCACCCTTCTCCCCTGGAAGTTTTACCCCACCACCCCCCCCCAACCACCAGTATTCCGCAATCTCTCCATTTTTCTTTGCCTGTTTTCCAAACAGGTGTCTGTAGCCTGCACACATCCCCCACTGCTGGGCTTCAGGGGAGCACATTTTTAGAAATGTTGATTCCCTCTGATCCTGCTGATTGAGGATCCTACATAAGGATTATGGGTACTTGTCCTAGGGGCCTGCTGAGCAAGAACCCCAGGTTGGGAGCACAGAGGAAAGTTGGGGGCATGTGTGCCTCAATATAAGCATGTTGGGTTGCAAAGTCATGGTTGCTCACGGCTTGCAAATATCCGAGGTGGAGCCGGTAGGAGGCCTGATGCCCTATGTTACTCGTGCCCTCATGACCTCTTTATAAATCATTCTCGAAAATGTGAACAGTCTAGGGAACCGTCCTTTTCAATTTCAGTGATGATGGGAGGAGATTAATGATGTCTAGATGGTCAGCTGAAGGATGACCAATCCTTGAATGTGGACATTCTAGATTGGTGATATTCAGTGCTTAATTATTTTTATTTTTTAAATAAGTGCCTGGGCCCACATTTTTTCTGGCACTCTGGTACCACTGCGGGTGGGCAGATCCCCACAACTGCTGCGACCGCCCATAGCTGCTCCCCACAGTGTCGACATATTTGGGGTTACAATACAGCTTTGCAGTTGCTCATTGTGGTTGATGGATGCACTGGCTATCACCACTTCATAATTAAAGTGAGTCTGAGGGACTAAGTGTCGGGGCTCAAAAATAAGTTCAAGGGCCCAGCCGTGGCAAATGCCCCCAGAAATTAAGCACTGGTAATATTGTGGTTCACAGCATACATATAAATATGTGGAATAGAATCCGAAGGATGATTGAATAGTGGAAAATCTTGAAAGTATCAACATTATGAGAATATGGAGATTAAAGGAAGCCTTACAGTGTTACATTCAAGGACTCCTCCTCACTCCTCTTCTCCCACCCAAAGTTTGTAGGATAAACAAAAGAATTTCTTAGCACACCTATATTTATTAAATCCGTTTCCATTTAATATTCCTGACACTTGCATGTCGACCCACCGGCTTGACATGTCCTCAAAGGGATATAGGTAAACCTCTGTTAGGCCTAAGGTTAAGGGTGTGAATTTTCGGTCCAGCCATATCGATGTGTCTACATCATCAAACTGCAGAATATGCCGCAAGCATGTACACTAAGTGCGGTCTGGTGTTTTTCTGCAGGGTGGGCCTGCACCATGTGCAATTAGCCGTAGGGGCGAGGGCATACATTCATAAATGTAGACATTTTCCTTAATGGTAGTGCTTTCTTTGCCATGCTACAGAAAGCAGGCAGACACTGAGCTTCTATAGACCCCCTATTTTACATTTTAGTTAGCTCATATATGCATTGGTAAACAATTCCCTCTGCCGCACAGCAATGACCTGTATGCAGACAGGCTGGGTAGACATTCTGATGAGAGTTGTGAGGACTGGGCAATGGCCTCTTTCCCCCACCCCCATCTGCATCACCCGCAATCTTGTGTCATCAACATGTGCTGATGCTGAGCCCCAAGATCACGTTAGACATGTCTTTATACTTATGATGCTCTCCAGCCGGTCCCTGTGTGTCGTGAGCCGTACATTAAAGCTGCTAAAGACACACAGTGATCAGCAGCGCATGATGTTCCCAGCTTGCTTTGCCATCTGAAATTGCCCAGCCTGTGTTCTCAGCTCAAGCCTCTGATGGGTAGCTTTCTGCAAGCCCTGCACAAAACTTCTCTGCACCTAGAGCCCATGTTCATCTGAAGAGTGCATCTGTATTTGAAGTCGATGGAACTAAAGAACTCATCGAACAGCACTAGCCCCCACTGGAAGCCTGTATCATCTTCAAATCCTGTTGCATCATCTACAAGGATGTCATCCTGAAGTTCGCAAGCTACCTCACTGAGAAACTCGACATGTCCAGAGACCTGCGATCCACCAGAAGTAAGGAAATGTGCAGACTTGAATTATGACAGTAAAGGAAGGAAAGAACCACAAGACAAGCTTTCTCTGTCTACGCTCCGAGACTCTGGAACCTCCTCCCCATCATCCTCAGACTCGCCCCATCACTTCTACAGTTCAGGAAAGATCTGAAGTCCTTCCTCTTCAAGGAACGGATCCTCCTTAACACCTAGGTCCAGTCATCTGCTCTCCACTGTCTTCCCCCATGCTGCCAATTGCCCACCCTCCCCTGTTAGCTCCCCGCTCCTTTTTTCTCTGCTTCCCTCACTTTGTTCTTCCCCCTATGGTTGTAAAGCGCTCCTTTACTTCCTGAAGCTAGGTCTGCTCTCAATAAATACAATAATATTTATATCAATAATCATATTATTAATAATCAGAAAATAAGTGTGTACCTTTAGGGAACATATTGGGCAAGATTCCTAAGTTGAGGGGTTATCGAAAGTATGCGCCACTCTGGTATTTCTAGGCAGATGTGGCATGAAAGCACTCTATACACAAAGATGATTGTGATCCGCCAGCAGTAGGGGCTGTCCATACTTACGGTACCACAGCAGATGTTAAAGATGAGGGCCAGCAGTCCATAGGTTACCGCTGTGTATTAGCTCATGCTCTTCCATTTAGCTCTGGCACTCCCTGAGCTGTGTTCTCCCCATCTGCTTCCTTAGTGCTGTTAAGATCGCTTGCCATCAATTTATGCATCGGCTCTGGGGCTTGTGTTTCTCTCGCATTGGCCTTCGTCTCGCTGGAGGATGTCTGCTTCAGTGGACTTAGGTGTGCAGTCAAAAAGTCAAAACAATAAAGTCGAATGTCAAAAATGTCGGAAAAAAAATGTCGAAAAAAAAGTCGAATGTTTTTTTATTTATATGTATTTTTTGGGTTTAGTAAGTAAAAAAAAGGGGTAAAATAAAAAAATACTAAAAAAAGGGGTTGGGGAACCCCCCTATTTCGAAAAAAAAAGTAATAAAAAAGAAATGTGACTTTTTTTTCGACATTATTTTTTCTATATTTTGACTTTCGACATTATTGCTTTCGATTTAATGACTCCAAACCGTGGACTTACGTAGCGGTGGTATGCTGCTGCCATACATGCCAACATTCTGAAGCACCTTGGAGGGAGATTTTGTCAGGGAGAAAGGAATGTTCCCATAGGCTTGCATTTGGTTTAGAATTATTTTAAGACGAGAAAGGGTAAAATAGCAATATTTTTTTATTGAAAAATCGGGAGTCTCACTTGTCATGTATGTGCTGCATCCTGGGCAGTTAAGAGTATTCAGTTCCTAGGCCCCTCCCTTCTCTATCTTTGCTTTTCCTCAAAAGTAAGCACTGGGACGAAGAAGGGGAACACAGAGATCATGTTAGGGTTACTAGATGGTCAGCTGAAGGATGACCAATCCTTGAATGTGGACATTCTAGATTGGTGATATTCAGTGCTTAATTATTTTTATTTTTTAAATAAGTGCCTGGGCCCACATTTTTTCTGGCACTCTGGTACCACTGCGGGTGGGCAGATCCCCACAAATGCTGCGACCACCCATAGCTGCTCCCCACAGTGTCGACATATTTGGGGTTACAATACAGCTTTGCAGTTGCTCATTGTGGTTGATGGATGCACTGGCTATCACCACTTCATAATTAAAGTGAGTCTGAGGGACTAAGTGTCGGGGCTCAAAAATAAGTGCAAGGGCCCAGCCGTGGCAAATGCCCCCAGAAATTAAGCACTGGTATTATTGTGGTTCACAGCATACATATAAATATGTGGAATAGAACATTCTGATGAGAGTTGTGAGGACTGGGCAATGGCCTCTTTCCCCCACCCCCATCTGCATCACCCGCAATCTTGTCATCAACATGTGCTGATGCTGAGCCCCAAGATCACGTTAGACATGTCTTTATACTTATGATGCTCTCCAGCCGGTCCCTGTGTGTCGTGAGCCGTACATTAAAGCTGCTAAAGACACACAGTGATCAGCAGCGCATGATGATCCCAGCTTGCTTTGCCATCTGAAATTGCCCAGCCTGTGTTCTCAGCTCAGGCCTCTGATGGGTAGCTTTCTGCAAGCCCTGCACAAAACTTCTCTGCACCTAGAGCCCATGTTCATCTGAAGAGTGCATCTGTATTTGAAGTATGGTATGCTGCTGCCATACATGCCAACATTCTGAAGCACCTTGGAGGGAGATTTTGTCAGGGAGAAAGGAATGTTCCCATAGGTTTGCATTTGGTTTAGAATTATTTTAAGACGAGAAAGGGTAAAATAGCAATATTTTTTTATTGAAAAATCGGGAGTCTCACTTGTCATGTATGTGCTACATCCTGGGCAGTTAAGAGTATTCAGTTCCTAGGCCCCTCCCTTCTCTATCTTTGCTTTTCCTCAAAAGTAAGCACTGGGACGAAGAAGGGGAACACAGAGATCATGTTAGGGTTACTTACCAGTAAATCTTCATTACTGCTCATCCTACTTTTCTACGTCACAGTACTTACGATGCACCTCATCCTCCTTTCCTCTGATGGAGGTGCTCATGACCTTCTTGGTTATGTAACTAAGGGATTGTGGGTGTTTTACATCCCAGGTCAAGATGGAGGGACTTGCGTTCATTAAAAATAGGTTCCTGTCAAGAGATTGGTACCTCAGAAGTACCGTGATGAGTAAGAATAGACTATGAGTAATGAAGAATACTGGCAAATAATACTAACGTGTCTCACTTATTGAGCATGGCTCTCTCAACACAAAAACATAGGCTCACTCTTTGATATGTAGCCACTGTGGCGTGGCCCCTTTAAGGGTACGCACGCGACGGAGTGACGTCAACTCCGTCGCGTGCCTGTTTAAATAAACGGGGCGGCTCCTGGTGACGTCAGTTCACCGGGGAGCCCACACCAGCAACATCTCCGTCTCTGTGTCTGATTACCACAGGGGGGGGGGCTCACGGAGGCGGCTCATAGGAGACCGCTAACAGTGGCGACGAGACCGGGATCGCTTCCTGGGACACGCAGAGGAGTTCCGCCGCAGCGCAGATGATCAGATGTGAGCGCGCGACGAACTCCGACTGCAGAGAAGGTAGCGACGCACGCGGCCGGCGGCCATTTTGAGTAACAGGCCTCGGAGGCTCACGGCTTCGTAACGAAGCGTCGGTGAGCCATCCGGGCTCAATTTTTGGATATTTCAGCGGCGGATGGCCGCTGAATACAGCACGTGTTAATTTCATGAAGAAATTTTGACAATTTTCACCATTTTCGTCGAGCAGAGGCAGGGAGACTCCATGGGGAGCCTGCTGTTGAACTAGGGGTCTGTCTTTTTCCTCTACTCAATTTTTGGACACATCATCGTCTGCATACTGGCTGAAGTGACACCTTCACGAAGATCACAGCTGGTGGTGAGTTGCGCCCCCTTTCTTGCCAATCCTTTGGGGTGCCTGTGCGCTTTCCACCATGAACCAGGCAGCTGCTGCTCCTCCTGCTGCGGGTCAGCCACCGCCTGTGCTTCCACCTGCCCCTCCGCCAAAACCACCGGGGTCCCTACAGCCGATGCCTGAGTTTGATATCTCGGGTGCTCCATCGGGCCTGGGACAGAGGTGGAAGATGTGGATGGACAGGCTGGAGATGTATTTCAGGGCCACTATGGAAACAACGGACGACGGCAAGCTGGCCACCCTCCTGTACTCTGCTGGTCCGGCGGTGCATGAGGTATTTATGTCCCTACAACCGGTGGACGGATCGTTTGCGGCGGCAAAGGAGGCACTTCTTAACCACTTTCTGCCAATGGCCAATGCGGACTATGAACGTTTTCTTATGGGAACGGCTCGCCAAAAAGATGATGAGACTCTGGATGTGTTCGTTGGGCGGCTGCGGCGTCTGGCAGCACCGTGTGCCTGGAATGACCCCGAGGTCATGATTAGGAACCAACTCATTCAGGGGTGCAGCTCGGGGAAACTGAGACGCCAGATCCTGCGAGAGCCGGGCATCACCCTCCCTCGCATCCTAGAACTGGGGAGGTGCCACGAGGTCTCTGAACTGCGTGCAACCAGGATGGAAACGAGTGTTCGCCCACCCAAGGTGGAAGAGATCTGTGCGGTCGGAAGAGGCCGCGGGTTAAGGCGCCCCATGAACAATCAGAGCCAGCGCGCGCAGGGGTCGAATGTCTCGTGCCCGAAGTGTGGCTATGATCTCCCGCACCCTGCGGAGTGCCCGGCGATGGGAGTCAAGTGTGGCAGATGCGGAGGCCCTGACCACTTCGCCAGAATGTGCAAATCTGCCGCCCCCAAAATTGTGACGAGGGGACCAGTTCGAGCTGGCTTCTTCCGGCCCCACAGGGCCTCCAACGTTGCCCAGGTGGACCAGGGTGACGAAGGAGCCCCTCAAGAGGAGGAAGAAGAGGACGAGGACGAGGAGAACGTGTTTTTCGTGTCCAGCGTGAGCGTGCTCAAGTCCCGCTCTAAAAGACAACCCAGATGCAACGTGCTGGTTAATGGAGACTCTGTGCCGATGCTAGTGGACACTGGTGCATCTGTGAATGTAATGGCCCGCCAGCATTACAAGAACATGGTGGCCCCACCTGTGCTGGCGGCACCGAGGGCACGCATATTCGCCTTCGGCGGGGACTGGCCTTTGCCTCTAGACGGTGTATTCGTGGCCGGTGTGCAGTATGGGGACTCACAGATACGGGCTCGATTCTACGTTACACCCGTGAGTGACAACACCCTGCTCTGCTGTGCCGCGGCGGAGGCACTGGGCATTGTCACATTCGCCTACGCAGTGTACTTGGAGGACATCCAAGCCCTCCTCGCCAAACATGGATCCCTGTTTGAAGGCATTGGACAGCTGGTGGGTGAGCCGGTCCGGCTCCATATCGATGAATCCATACAACCAGTGGCGCTGAAGCACCGACGGGTTCCTTTCCATCTCAGAGATCTGGTGGATCGTGAACTTGACAACCTCGTGGGGTTGGACATAATCGAAAAGGTTGAAGGACCCACCCCCTGGGTATCCCCCATTGTCATCGCCCGCAAGCCCAAGCAACCCGATGCTGTGAGAATTTGTGTAGACATGCGGCTGCCTAACAAGGCCATAAAGAGGGAGCGACACCTCACCCCCACCATCGATGACATTATTGCGGAGCTGCAGGGTGCAAGGTTTTTCTCTAAGCTCGACCTGAGATCGGGTTATCATCAGGTGGTCTTGCACCCCGAGTCCAGGTACATTACTACCTTCACCACACATCGGGGTCTCTATCGATATAAAAGACTAAGCTTTGGGGTGTCCTCGGCAGCGGAGGTCTTTCAAAACATAATAAGAGGTGCACTGGCGGATCTGGAGGGCGTCCTCAATATCAGCGATGATATCCTAGTGTACGCCAAATCGGAAATGGAGCATTTGTCACGCCTGTCCAAGACCTTTGAACGGCTACGTCTGCTGGGTCTCACTTTGCACAAGGACAAATGCGAGTTCCTGAAGACGGAGATCGAATTCTTTGGATTCGTATTCAAGGCGGATGGGGTGTCACCAGATCCCCGTAAAGTGAGGGACATCAAGGAGGCGCGCCCGCCTGAAAATGTCGCGGAGGTGAGGAGTTTTCTGGGGATGGTCACGTACTGCGGCCGTTTCATCAGAAATCTCGCATCCCGCTCTAAGCCCCTGAGGTCGCTCACCAAGAAAGACACCACCTGGCAGTGGGGACCTCTGGAACAGGCGGCATTTGACGATATTCGAGGGGCGTTAGCGGCGCATGACACCATGGCATTCTTTGACCCGAGCCTGCAGACGGAGATCGTGGTGGACGCCAGCCCATATGGGCTAGGGGCAGTGCTCACGCAAGTGGGAAAAGACCAGGAGGTCCGGCCAATAGCCTACGCCAGCAAGGCCCTGTCTGACACTGAGCAGCGTTACTCTCAGATTGAGAGGGAGGCCCTGGCGGTGCTGTGGGGCTGTCGGCACTTCCGCCTCTACATTCTGGGCCGTCCCGTGACCGTGGTCACGGACCACAAGCCGCTGCTGCCGATCATGGCGGGCTCGTCATCTCGCCCGCCAGTGAGGATTGAGCGTTGGATGCTCGCCCTGCTGGAGTATGGGGTGTCATTGACCTATCGTCCCGGTGCCAACAATGCGGCGGACTACCTATCTCAACACCCCAGGAGCGACTCACAGGAGTCGGCATCAGCGGAGGAAGCAGACGAACACGTCTGCCTGGTCGTAGAGACGGCGACACCCAACTCCATGCAGGTAGAGGAACTTGAGGCGGCATCGAAAGGCGACGAATGTTTCTCCATCCTGAAGGAGGCAATGCAAAAGGGTGCCTGGAAGACAGTGCTGGAGGCGGTGGAGCGAAGGGCATGGGAAGCCCGGGTCACTCTTGAGCAGTTGTGGAGAGTGAGAGAGGAACTAACATTCTCCGAGTCAGGGCTACTACTAAGAGGGGAAAGAATCGTAGTGCCCCAGGCCAAAGTGGCACAGGTCATCGCGCTGGCGCACCAAGGTCATCAAGGGGCCCCCAAAACCAAGGCTCGTCTCCGTCAGAAGGTGTGGTTTCCTGAGTTGGAGCGGAAGGTGGAGGCGTTCGTGGCCTCTTGTGTGTGGTGTCAGGCGGCGGCCCCGGCCCAGAAGGAACCGTCCATTGAAGCTATGCCCCGCGGGACTCGACCATGGGAAGTGGTGCACGCCGACTCGGGGTCTACATCCAGAGGCACGCACTTTCTGGTGGTGGTAGACGAGTGGTCGAGATACCCGGAAGTTGAGTTTATAGACTCAGTGGCGTTTGAAAACGTGGTAGTGGCGCTGGAGAAGATCTTTGCCACTCATGGCCTCCCATCTGTGCTGTGTTCAGACAATGGAGCCCCATTCCAGGGGGAGAGTTTCGCAGAGCTCATGAAAGAGTATGGAATTCAACACCGGCGGGTCACCCCATTGTGGCCTCGCGCCAACGGGGAGGCCGAGCGAATGATGCGCACCCTCAACAAGGTGTTCCGCATTGCCCATGGAAAAGGGGATTGTTTGCAGAGGGCGTTGTACGTATTCCTAAGAGGGTACCGCACCACCCCTCATTCATCTACGGGGGTGGCTCCGGCAGAAGCACTATTCCAGCGGTGCCCGAGAGATGTCATACCGGAAGTGGGGGACAGAGACCCCGCCGTCATCGACAATGAGCAGGTGGAAGAGGACCGACAGGTCAGGACACAGATGGAGAACATTCGGAGGGGGCTTAGACCCCCACACATCGTGATGGGGGATGAGGTACTGGTGAGAAATCGTCACCCCCATGGAAAACTGTCTCTCACGTATGAACCCGCCCCCCTGGACGTGGTGGCCGTCAAGGGGTCAATGGTGACTGCTTCGGATGGTAATTCATCGGTGACGAGGAACGCGTCATTCTTCAGGAAGATTGGTGAACCCAGAGTGAACAACCCGGACAGCCAAGAAAGTGAAGGCGCTCTGGATGAAGGTGGGGGAGAACGCGCCGTGGTGGAATCGCCGGCTCGAGGCGGACCCAGTCCAGGGACACCAGCCAGGGACGGTGGTAGGAGGTACCCCCTGAGATCAGGGCGTGGGAAACCTGCCCGTCTCAGTGACTATGTGACGGACTGAGCTGGGAGGCTGACCGGGGATTAATGGTCAGGCCATGACAGGTACACACGGGGGATCCAGGGTGGCTGTCAATAAATGGGGGTGCTGTTAAAGTTATAGTGTGATATTGGTCATAGATGTGTGTGAGTTAAGTACTCCTGTTTCCAATTTGTTGTTATGGAAAAGGAGGAGTGTGGCGTGGCCCCTTTAAGGGTACGCACGCGACGGAGTGACGTCAACTCCGTCGCGTGCCTGTTTAAATAAACGGGGCGGCTCCTGGTGACGTCAGTTCACCGGGGAGCCCACACCAGCAACATCTCCGTCTCTGTGTCTGATTACCACAGGGGGTGGGGGGATCACGGAGGCGGCTCATAGGAGACCGCTAACAGCCACTGTCTCTGGCAATTTTTATTTCCTATTGAGTTTCGCCGAACCTCAATGGAATATGTTTTCTTCTAATGACGCATGAAAAACTGACATGCAAGACCCTTCAAATCTCGTTCTTGATGATGTCCTCAGCATTGGGATGACTGTCACCCTCACCCACTCAGCACCCGGCGAGCTATCAAAGATGCTGAAGCCATATCATAGAAATGGGCTCTGCTTCCACGGCCTCCTCGCGGGGGCGGGGGAGGGCTCTCTCTCTGGTTCCGCCGTCGGCGGCAGGATGGCTTTCCTCAGACGAGAGACGTGTCAGAGGGTGAGTTTGGTGCTCTGCTGGGTCTCTTTGAAGCCGGGGACACAGGGGCCACCGCTACTAACAGATCGCATATTCGCTTCTGGCGTATATGATTTTCTCTCAAAGAAGGGTGATTTTTTTTTGCTAGCCCTGCTCTCGTCAGAAGACCTGCCCGCCGAAAACAAACATGGAGAGCAGGACCTGGGGTACCCCAAGGGACTTCCTCAGGAGCGCTGCGGGGAAAGGGGCGGATCACGGACGTGTTCCTAGCTGCGTCTCTAACAGTCAAGGTGCCTGGCACCGATTTACTGAGCATGCAGCGCCGGTGTGGGAAAAAGTGACGTTACACCGGCGTGCTGGCTTTCATGGCCAATTGCATCCACGTCTGAAGGACTCGTATATAACGCTTTATGCCTGCATACACACATATTCTACAATATACACCAGTATAGCCTACACGATTGCCTCATAGTGGGGCCAGGCTTTACACATATAGTGTTTTGCGATAGATACTGTACTACATGGCTAAACAATCGTATTATTTTTACAAATTGGTATATACATGATAGGACACCACATTGTTCACAGTTGAACTACAGTAATGTCCAGGAGAAAGCACAGTGTATTCCTGCATGTGGTGACGGTAAATGAGTTTGGCATTTTACCGAAAATAATACCTCCAAATTCATAATCGGTCATCAGTGTAACTTGCACCACCAAAAGAATGCAATAAAGTTGGCTGATGGGGAGCACAGTGGTGTGCAAAGCTTGGCTCCCCTGGGTCCCAACAAGAAGAGGCAGCTGTCCAGCAATCTAGTGTGAAACCACTTTGGGAAAGTAGGGGACAAGGGGTGTGAAAGAATTGTCATTCAACGATGGCCTCCAAAGACCAGGCAAGAAGTCCTCATTGTCCTCTTTCAAAATCGATGCGTAACCGTCCTTTAAAATGAGGTGTTTGTTGGTCTCTACTTGTTCTGTATAATGAGCTGCCCTGAACAGGTTACGCAACCGAAGGGCTACATGCATGCTCATTTGGCATTATGTGCGTGACTTCTACTCTGCATACACTTAGGACTTCACTCAGGCTGCTCTAGTCATGGCCGTGAGGATAGCTCAGGGGCCACGCGTTTGTGTTGGAAGCAAGACACCATAGCTACAAGTTCGAATCCCAGGCTCGCGCTTAGAAACAGGCTCTGGTATTACGTGTGTCATAAAAGAACAATTATCTCTGTGCCCCATATCTTTTACATACGATTGCCACCATGGTCAGTGATCGTGGGGTAGAGTGAGGAGAGGCTGTGGCATCTGTGGCCCAAGACTCCTGCAAGGGTGGATATGTAACCCCTTCTTTGCTTTGGGTCTCGCCAATTTTATATTGTGTCATTGGTGATAACCAGTCAAGAGCTTTGCAGCAGTTGAGCGCAACCGTCCGCTGAGCCACTTCGCATCCATTTCCAACCATACACCAGGAATAGAAAGCGCTTCACCTCCCGTGTTCCCCACTTGCAAGCGCTTCACCTGCCATGCTCCCCACTTGTAAGCACTTCACCTCCCATGCTCCCCACTTGCAAGCGCTTCACCTCCCATGCTCCCCACTTGCAAGCGCTTCACCTCCCATGCTCCCCACTTGCAAGGGGCCCATTCTTCCTCCCAGACAAGCCACATTTCCAACCTGTCCATTCAAGTGTGTGAGCACCAATGCCTGGCTTCGGTGTCTGTGTGGGTAGGTGGGAGTTTGGGCGAGTGTGCAGTACAGTCTCACATTTAAGGGGGGCCTGTTTTTCAACCTGAGTTGGAATGTCATCACTTGGACAGTACTTCCCCTTCTTAGAGGTAAAATGGCGCCAGGACTTGGAAACACACATCACAGTGGATTAGTCAGAAGCCTGATGGGCTATATTGTTTATAGGGAACAAAACACATATCACACTCGCACTAGTGCACTTTATTTGGGGAGTGTTGCAGTTACTTGGTGAAAATGTTGACTGACATCCAGGTGCTTGAGACACATTAATGGATTGGACCGCTGTTATGTTCTCCTCCGTGATGCGAGTTGTGAATTACTAATGTTGAGTAATACGATATCTCTGAATTTTAGCAATATGGTGTAAATGTGATAAATCAGTGATAACAGATTATTGTTTTAATGGAACAATGTAAACGATTTGGTATTTAAAATGTGTTTTATGACATTAATAATTAATTGTTGATGGACATCGATCAGATCTGAATGGAACTGATTTGTAAGATTGTCCTGTATGTTTTAATGTATTTATTTTATTGTGCATTTGTAAGGTGCTTATGCACCAAGAAATTGTGTTTAAACGCGCCCAGAGGGCAAAGGGGAGGGAACAGGTGAGCGGAAGGCAATGAAAAACAATGAATAACAGGCAGATGCGGTCCTACTAAGCCTTGTAAGCCTTGTGAACTTTCAGAACATGCAAGTGCATAGAGAGAGAGGGGGGGGCAAGCGAATGAGGGGTGGGGAGGGGGGTGGTAAGTGCTAGCGGTTCCACAAAGGGGGAAGTGCCAGAGAGTCTGTTGCAGGCAACAGGTGCCTGGCCAAGACCACTTGGTGAAGAGTGGTTGCATGCCAATACAATAAGTGGAGGCCGATGAGACAATACAAATATGAGGTCAGACTTTAGCCGGGCATAGGAGACCTACTATCAACGTCTCCTCCATTCACACTTTCATCCTGTGCTTCCTGTACCCAATCACATGGGATATTTTATCCACAAGCAAGTTGACTGTTAAAATGTGTAAATGGATGTTTTACACCTTATGTCACCTGTAAATATGTTACACTGAATCTCCAACAGAACTATGTGTTTGTTCACCACAACGGTCATTATGTACAGTTATGTATATACAAAAACTTAAAATACTTTGCAAAAAAAGAAAAAGCATCAGCTAAAACTAATAAAAGCTGACACTTTCATACAAGTTTGAGATATGTGTTTTTGTCAGCAGCAAGCATGTTTTTTTCAATAACGGCTGCCCCAGTTGCATGGGCACCCAAAAGGGTTTAAAAACTGGTGTGCACTTGATGAATTGTGTGCACTCCTTTGATTCATAGAGGGTAGGACAACCCCCTTGTTATAGTAAGTACAATAAGTGCAGGCCTATGGGACAATACAGGCCAGTGGATACCAAAGGCAAGTGCTGGGGGAGGGCGGAGGCTGAAGGCGATTGGATGGAAGGCCACGACCCAGAAGGACACATAAGGGTCCAGGCCACCGATCTCAGCGACTGTGGGGTTTAGCAGGGTAGGGAGAGGGAGAAGGAGGAGGTGAAGAGGAAAGTCTTCAGGAGTTTCCGTAATTTAAGGAGATCCAGCTCAAGACAGAGAGGAAGGGGAGACTGTTCCAGAGGAGGGAGCCAGCTGGGGAAAGAGATTGGCCACCAGCTTGCAGTTTGAAGAAGCACTTGACACGTGAAGAATTGGAGCCAGAAGAACGTAGAGATCTCGAGGGAGAGTATTTCCTCAGAGCGAGCTGTAGATAGAGTGGTCTCCGGCCCCAGACAGCCTTATGGATGATGCAGAGGGATGATGGCAGTGGAAAGATTTTAGGGCTGCAGACATACAGTCCCTGGGCTTGAGGCCAAGGATACATCTTGCAGCCCTGTTCTGGATAAGCTGGAGGGGACAGAGAGAGGAGGAGGGTAGATTAAGGAAGAGGCTGTTGCAGTAGTCCAACCTAGAGAATACCAGAGCTCTAGAGACATTGAGCTTCTGGGGAAAAGTTAGGAAAGGGAAAATACCTCTGAGGAGGTGGAGTAGGAAATGTGACTTCTTGGCAAGGTCCAGGATTAGAGGGAGCAAAGAATTGCAGTAATGAAATGCATGATTTGCTTTGTATGTTTTATTTATTTATTTTTTATTTTATTTGTATATAATCTAAAATAGACTTTTACAAAAAAGAAGCAGAAGATACTAAATAAACAATGTATTCATTCATTCAAGTTGAAGTCTATTTGTCTGAGTCAGAGAGCTTTGCAAAGACTTTAAAGGCCTCTACTGATTTTGTAGGAATTCATTCAAGGAAGTTCTTCTGGATAACTACAGAGTCGGAAGCGTTAAGGGGAACATCTCCTTAACTATGAGTTGCATGATGTTAATCGTCGCCAATAGCCATGATGTTCTGCCCCCTCCTATCAGTTTTTGCCAGCATAGGCCTTCGTCCCTAAGAGAAAATATCAATAAGGTGCCAAGCAGATATTTAAGACAGATACTTTGAGTCACTGGACATACCAGGAGAAGATGATGAATGGTTTCTTTGATCGAAGGGTAATTGTAAAAACGGCAAAAATGTGTCGCTGCTAGTCCTCTAATTGCCAAGATTTCTTTGGCTTCAAGCAAATTCAGCCTAATTCTCCTAAAGTTATTTCGAGCCAGTCTATTTGGGAATAATTTGATATAGTTCTGTAAAACATCCAATTTTTTGAAAGTCTGAGGGAGATGCTTGGTAAGTTTGTTTTTGTTAGCAGTTTCAAGTGTTAATATCCAATCCAGTTCTTTTATCTATTTTACGGCTTTTACTGGGTTGCTTATAAGTTCTTCCTCGGAGCTCTCTGCATCCGTTAAGTAAGCTAGGTCCTCTGTCTTCCATCTGGTCAGCATGACACAGGAAGAACCTATCATTTCGTAGTTGATCAACTTATAAACATAGGTAGTCTCCGGTAATCTGAATTTCCTGTATAACATAAGACGGCGACAAGTTACTATGGTCTTTCGCATTGTGAGGCTGAGTTTGCGTCTGATCGAGGCTAGTGGAGTATATTTGGGAAGACCTAGCACCGTTCTCCAAAAGTTTACTTCCAATTTTGGCCAGAGGTCAGTAGGTAAATTAGGCATAGCATCCACGCCATAAATTGGAACCGGAATCACCTTTTTTTATAGAAGTCACGAACCGGGATAGTCGAGAAACGGCCATACTTGATGTCAGTAGCTTTCCATTGATCAGTGAGTTTTTTAGTTTTATCGTATAGGGCGCTTTGCATGGCTTTTTCTTTCCCAGAACTGTCGAGGGTTACCCCTAGGTATTTAAAGTTGCGTACTCTTTTAACTGTAGTTGAACCCAAGCGAAGTATCACCTTATCCTTTTTTATGATTGTTTTTTTGTTTATCATCATTTTGGTTTTTCCTTCATTAATGTCCAAGTTGTTCTCCGCCATATATTGCTGTAGGTTATTCAGTTGACGCAGTAGGCCTATTAGTGTAAGGTCTATCAGGATTAGGCCATCGGCGTAGAGTAAGCGACTGATCTACTCTCCACCTATTTTGGGGGTAAGGAACGTATTTGTTGTTCCGAATCCTGAAAATCACCTAAATAAGTCCAAAACAAGACTGGGGCTAGAGGGCAGCCCTGCTTCATGCCTCTGGATGTTTTATTCTTCGCAGAGAGGGACCCCTGATGGTTTATACGAGCTCACATCATGGTATTGGAATATAAAGCTCGTATTGGCTCCAGGATGTTGTTCGGACATTTCCAGAGAGACAGTTTCGACCATAATCTAGATCTGCTCACTCGATCGAAGGCCTGGGAGAGGGCCACAAAAACTACAAACAGTCTAGGTCTTCCTTCTAGAACGTTAATTTTAAGGGTACTCAGGGTAAGGGATGTTAGCGTCCGTGCTCGTGTTCTTTTTGAATCCTGTTTGCAGGTGGTCTTGGCAAGCGGCTTTCGATGCCCAGTTGTGAAATGGAGAAGAAGCAAAGATCCAAATACTTTGCCTATCGGGTCTAGAAGGGCAATAGGGCAATAATTAGCTGTATCTGCCTTATTACCCTTTTTGTAGATGGGAATTACGTTTGCTGTGTTCCAAGAAGATGGAATCGTTCCCGAGTCTGCACATCTACCAAAGATCTTGCTCAGTAGGCTGGCCCAGGCTTCAGAATGAGTTTTCAGGTCAAGATTAGATATACCATCAGGACCCAGGGCCCTGGAGGCTTTTTGTTTTTTTATTAGGTCGAGAATGTCAGCCTTATTGTCTAGTCAGATCCAGGGCGAATCTTATCTCCTAGGTCCCAAAATCTCAGTGTTAGGTGGTAAGAAAAGATTTGTGAAATAGCTCTCCCATGTTCGTTCACCAATTCCATTCTGTAAAGAAGGTAAAGGACCGGTTGATGTTGAGCGAAGCAAAGACCAGAAGTCTTTGGCATGGTTGCCATTCATGGCTATGAGGATGCTTTCTGCGTCATGTTGATATAATACACTTCGATGTGCTCGCAGCCATGCTTTGTATACTTTTTTGGCCTCAATAGATGCAATTAAAGCGGAAGTTGGGTCTGGTTTCTTGGTGTATCTCAGGGACCTCATAATTCACGCTTTCTGTCTACCACCAGCTTATCAAAGACGTGTTTTATTTGTATGTCTTGTTGTTTTGGCTTCTGCGACTGGACTTTGTAGGCTGTTAACAAAGGAGTATAATCAACCCGAGTTAGATCTTCCTTGTCAGCAAAGTCATTGTATTCAGCTGTCTGGGTTTTTATGGCACCCTCTGATAGTTTTAGTCTTGTTCCTTGGTTATTGGATTCTATGAGAGCGGACATTTTTGCGTAAGGAGCACTTACTGAGGCCCAAGTTGTTTGAAGAAGGTTATGGTCACTGGCCGATGTACTCACCACTTTAAAAGTTAAAAATTATTGGAGAAAAGGTTGTGACACAAAGATGTAATCAATCGTTAAACAGGAATCTTTTCTTTCCCAAGAGGGGATATGGCTCGGGTTGGGAAAGACCGAGTCAAGATGGAAGAAACCTCTTGACTTCATCAACTTCAGCCATTGTGAGGCCCGTATTTCAGAAGGCGTTTTCTTGGCAAACAATGTACTTCCTTCTCCTCCTTTTTTTTGTTCCTGAGCATTCAGGTCTCCACATATAATAATGTGGTCAACCTGGTGGGTGACCAACGCTTCGTCAGTTTCATGTTCCAGCATAGCGAGGAACTTCTTTGTTTCAATTACAACAGGGTTCCAATAGACATTAATGATTATAATGGACACAATTGTGTTCTTTGTCTTCCCCTTAGCGTTTATTGTCGACCAGTTTAATTTTACTGATAACATCAATTTATTTTCCTTAAGTTTTTGTGCTAGAGTGATGCCGCTTCCATTTCGGATCACCGTTAGAAGGCCTGAAGTGGGTCGACCGGCAATGCCTTTTTTTGCTGGTACGGCACTAATTTCGTAGCCGTCCAGAGTCGGAGTTTGCAAGAGCCATGTCTCTTGCAGGCATATGATGTCATAATCCCCCAGGTGAATGTCTCCTGACATGGTTAAGTGCTGAAACCCTCTATTGTTCCATGAGCACATCCTGATCATTTGTTGGTTCGTGTCAAGTCAGGTAGCCGTCTCAGGAATGTGCTGTGGGATTGAGGGTGGCTATCTTTGTCGTTGGAGGGTTAAAGCTTTTGGAAGCGATGACCAGATGGTTTGGAGTGTTTGTTTACTTTCAGTGTTTGGCATTGGAAATTGGGGCTCATTCTGGACTTGTCTAGTTATCCCCAAAAAAGATTTCTTAGATATTTCTTGAAGTTGATTACTTGTGGTTGGAATTTCTCTTGCAGCGTCATTCGTGGTGGAATTAGGTTTAGGTTTGTCTTGAGTAGAGCAAGACATCGTAGAAGCCCCAACGTTGGTGGTAGCACCTACTCCAGATTGCTCTTGGCAGTCTTTGGAGTCAGTGGTGGACCTAGCAAACAAAGGTTCAGCACAGTTGTTTATCGTCTTTAGATGTCCTGAAGAAGAAGTTTTTTGTTGACTAGCCCGATACTGTATTTTCGGGTCAATTTTCTGGTTCTTTAATGAAGATTCCCTGATCTTTCTGGTGGACTCAATTAGACCATAGCCCAATCTTACTAGGTCTTCTGTTGCAGCTCTAAGGAGATTATTCACAGTTAGAGAAGTGATATATAAGTGAGGCACCGCCTTCTGGGATGGTGACTTGGGTCGACGATTTTCATGTTGGAAGACCTTACCCCACGAAGCAATGGAATATATTGAAATAATTCGACAACCGCTCTTCTGTTCAGAATGACATTGTCTCAGTTGCCAGGTATCTGTTCTAATTTCAATATATATTTGATTTGATTGTCTTTGGGCAATTTAAGGCATTGAACTTCCGTTCTTGACCTATAGTGAATACCTTGGGAGTGTTTATCTGAAGTTCTTTGCTGTTTATAGCTGGATTTCTCAGATCGTGAGTGAGATTCCATTCCCAAGGACTCTTTAGGATCAGGCTCTAAGGATCGTAATCTTTGCGTTGTGGTTTTTCATCAACTTTGCTGGGAAGTAGTTGTTTTACCTTAGCTGATTCAGCTGGAACTTTTTCCCTTTCGGAAGGCTTTTGGTTTTGCTTTCGTGTTATTAGGTGGCGCCTTTCTTCAAGGGTAAGAAAAGGCGGCATATCTGGGGTCAAGCTTTCTGTTGTTGATTGAGAGGGGTGAGGAGCCGTTTTTTTCAACTCTTGAGGACCATTAAGGACCTGAGAAGATGAGTACGTAGAGCCAGATGGATGTAAGGTGATATTCATCAGCTCTGCGTCTCTTAGAAAGTCTTCAGTCGAAGTCAGTGAGGTACTTAAACAGACATGCCCCTTTTCTTGAGGCGATTGACTTTCGTTGTTAGCTGTGAGTTGGCCAGAGTTTGCCCATGGAAGTTTCAAAAGAGGCATTAAAGTCATCCTTTTGCATTTTGTTGCCACTTTAGATAGAAAAATCTGTTCTAAAAGGGGCTTATCACTTGATGTTAAGTTTGCATTCATCCTGTGGTTAACAAGTTGTTTGCTTAGAACAGGTGACATTGTGGTTGTTATCAAGTCTATGAAGGGCAGGGTTTGTGAGCCTTGACTTGTACATTTTATCAGTAGTTGGCTGATTATTAGGGGATGACAATAGTACTTGTTGGCTTGTTGGTTAGAAACCAAACATAGATGATTATCCATGGATGTAGATACTGGCTTTGCATTTAAGTCCTTGGCCATAATGTGCCCATCTAAGAAGATTAATGTACTAAACATCATTGCTTGTATTGATGTATGGTCCTTCAACGTATCACTTATTGTCTTGTATAATTTGATAAATTGGATTAGACCAATTGTTATTGCTGACATCAAAGTACACATATTATGTTTCTTAGATGGAGTTTCCATGTTAAGCCCCCACTCGAGAAGTTTGGACCTAACCTTTGTTGGTGAAGATAGGCTTGAGGATGAAAGAGCTCTCTCTTGTTCGTGAGCTATGCTCGGTAGGTCCACTAGAGATCTTAGAGATGGATTATGATTACTAGAATTCTTTTGCCTGGGAACAGCTAGTTTATCAGAAGAGTTTCTTCGGATGGAGATATTATTTCTGGGCTGGTTCTCGGTCATAGAGGAATGAAGGCTTGACTGGGATTGATCGGGCCTGTTGATGGTTCTAGTGCACTCTTTGGTCGGGTCTGTGAAGGGATCCTCATCGTTAGTTGGATTATGAGCGTCTTCTACAGAGGTTTGTTTCGGGGCCTGGGTCTTTCCATGTGGTGAGGTTTCTTGCAGATATGAATTGGGCACAAAGGCCTGTGCCTTCGAGGACCCATTTCCATCCGTATGGTTGTTTCCGTCATATGAGAAAAACTTCTGAGGAATTTCAACTTGAAGATCTGCTGTGCTGTTTAAGAGAGCTGGATTTTCAAGGTCTCCAGGGTGGCTATGTCTGCGAGAACCTGGATTTTTCAATAAAGATGTTGAGAGGTGTAGAGAGGGAATGCTCAGGTCAGGATCTTTTTCTGAAGCTGGCAAGAGATAAGTTGGATCCAATCCTGAAGCGGGAGGTTAACTGTTGAACTCCCATTTTGTCTTGTTGTTGAGCAGTGTTTGATCACCCAGAACATAAGGTCTAGGAGGGGGTTAATTTACGGGTTGCTATGATGGTCTTGCGCTGTTTATGGGGCGGCGTATGCTCTTCCGCTGCCTCAAGCATCTCTGCATCTGTAAGTTCGTCACATCGGGCCTGAATCACCCTTGAGTGTTTACTGAAGTAATCTGACAGAAGTTTGAATGGTGGTTGAACAGTTTTTGCACTTTCTTTTATTTTGTTAGTACCAGGCCGACAATTTTCTTTGTTGTTAGCAGCTTTTCCACTTTGACGTCGCCGTAAAGGGGCTTTTAACATATTATTTAGCAATCAGCTGTATTTGGTCAAGTCTTTTCCAGTTTCTTTTGTTTGTCACTGGCAGCTGTGTGTTTGTGGGCATCATGAGGCTCTGGATTTTGATGGTGAAAGGGATCATATGATGGTTGCTCCATACGATTGGTTCCTGAGGGGCAGCGGTCAAATGTCCATCCCTGCAAAAAAGTGTGTATAGAGTGTATCCAGCTCTGTCAGTGGGTCCGTTCACTATTTGTTTGAGATGAAGAGTTTCCAATGGGGTGCGAAGGGAGTTTGTTGTGGTTTAATTTTCTCTTTGGGACCAGATGTTGAAGTCTCCCAGAGTAATTAAGTTATTGTGATTTATAGAAAAGTTAGATCTGGCGTCAGTGAGTTTTGTGGTGAAATTAGGGTTATAGGTGGGTGGTCTGTAGATCAGAAGGAAGAGTGCATAGAATTGATCATTGAGTCCAAGGTGGACTAGGAGTGTTTTGCAGTCTACTATGTCTGTTGAGGGTAGTGATGAAGAGCTAATGCGTTTTTTGTGCGCTAGAGCGAGTCTTTCTCATTTACCGGTTTCTCTGTTAGATTGTAATAGTTTGTTATTCTCGGGTATGGCTTAATGAGCCATTACTTTGGAGTTGTCTGAGAGCCATGTTTCTGTGATGAATAGAGCGTGTGTCCCAGCTTCGCTTAGGAGGTCATTGATTTCTGTTTTGTACTATGCCATAGACTGCACATTGAGCAGGCTGCAGTGCAGTGTGTGCGGTTTAGCTTGTTCTTTGTTATGAGCTATTTATGGTGTTTCAGTGGGAGCAGCATTTATCGGTCCTTTGACTCTCTGTTGGGCTGGCCTGTTTATTGTTGGGTGTGCAGTTGGCTCATCTGTCCCTTCGTTAAGGTGTTCCAATGGGTTGCAAAATGGCTTTCTTTGTTGCCTGTAATTGTAATGAGATGTTTGGTTTTCTTGCTGGTCTTTTTCCAATCTCTGGTTATGTACAGGTTGTGGGTGGTGAGGAATTCCAGTCTAGCTCTTGTTCCTCTAGGTGTCTTTCCAATACTGTTTTCTGTGTTGTTATGTTATGTGTGTTGTGGTCTCTGGTTTGATACTATAGTGGGGTCTCCTCTAGAGTTCCCTCGGCCTGTTGTTGTGGGCTGTTTGATTTCTGGTGGAGCTGGCTTGTAGGTGGAGAGGTAGCTGGAGATGTATGATGCCTTTGCTCCAGTCTTAATCTAGATTTGTATTTCATTTATTGGGTTTTAGTGGAAATGTAGAGGTGTTGTGAATTCCAGTTGGTTGTTCTTTTTGTTTGGTGGATGTGTGGTTTATTTTGTCTCTTTTCTTCCGTTTTCCATCATCGCTGATTTGGCCTTCTTTTATTAGGGCATCTTTGTAGTTTTGGATGTTTTGTGATTGTGGTGGGTCAGTGGTCTATTGATGTTGGAGTTGTGCATTAAGTGGTTCCGGTAGGTAGGCTTCCTGGTTGGGCATGTTTGCTGATCTTGATAGCTCCTTTTGGTTCTAATTACGCTGTCATGGTGTTATGCATATACAAAATGGAGTCAACCGCCTTTGTTAGCTTAACACAGTGACAAATGCCTTGCTGTGGTTATACGGTGGGGGAGGCACACATTTGTCAGGGCCTCAAATCCTTTTGCAGTTACAGGGGCGAAAACCATTGTGTGTTGAGTTGTTTCTTGGTCTCTGTTTTTTTCTGAAGTTCGTAGTGATGTGCTTTGGTTGGGGTTGTACTGGGTAAGGTTGGGTTTCCATGGGCGCAGGTCCAAGGCACACAGTCCATGGTGTTTAGGTTCAAGGAGTTCAAATTCAATGGGTGTGAAGATTCAGAAGGAGGCTACATTAAAGGCTGTAGAGGTTAGCATGGCTTAGTTAGAAGAAGTATAATTCTGGGTGTCTAGGTTCCGAGGTGGGAGGGTTCGAAGTGGTGGTGTTTTTGGGATTGGTAAGGTTTGTTGGAATGGATGTAGTAGGGGTTGGAAGAATTTCTAAGGGGTGAACCACAGGGGTTTGTGGTAAGCAGGAACATTCAAAGAGGTAAAGATTCATAGTCTCAAAGTTCATAAAAGCTAGGTTCAAAAGGCAGTGAGATCAAGTGTCGGGGTTTCGGTTGGCAAAGTGTATATGCAGGTATCTGGCAGCCCATCTGAAATCCATTACGTAGGCATGCACTACAATTTGTAATATTCTGTTTTAAACTTACCCTCAAATATTTTCTCTTTTATCTGCGTAAACCACCAAACTTACTCTCACCTTTGTGAACAGTTCTTCTACGCTCCAGACTTATTGGAGCAGCAAACATTCAGGAATATATCCCTCTCCATTGTACCTACTAGTTTATGTCTCCTCATGTTCTGTTATTTTTTATACCGTTTCTTGCCATCCACCCCCTGCGCCTTTCTGTTTCCTCTCAAACCACGGTCTGTAAACTCTTGGAAGAAGCACAATACAAGGCTTTCTGGACCAAGCACACTGAGGCTACTGCAGTGCTGATTTGGCG
The DNA here is from genome assembly GCF_040938575.1 of Ambystoma mexicanum. NCBI lineage: Eukaryota > Metazoa > Chordata > Amphibia > Caudata > Ambystomatidae > Ambystoma > Ambystoma mexicanum. The sequence continues at coordinate 54,298,591 of NC_090922.1, read as the reverse complement.
CAGTACAAAAATGTTGTTGCTTTAATATAACTTGCTAGATTTCTCATGGATATCCCACTTTCATCATGAGAGCAAAGCTTGTATTTGCACTACTTTTCCTCAACACTCTCTGATTGCCAGTGAGTGAGTCTAGCCTAGTCTGAGATACAACATGTATTGTGCTCTCCGTAGAGCCTTCAATGATGTCCTCTTGTATTGGGTTCTGTGATGGCCAGGGCAGCGACTCGCTCCAGAGTTCTGAGAAGCCCAAAGAACTTGTTAAACATTGGCTTTGGAATCTGGTGAAAGAGCTGCCAGATACCACAACATTAAACAAAACTCTTCTGTTTGAGTCGTTTTGATCCTCCTATAGAGCTGCCTAATAAGAATTGCCCGCTGTTATGTTTCATACTGCTACCCAGGGCCATTGCTAGGTCTGGAAAGGATCCGGGGTTATGCTAATGTCGGGACTGTCGAGACTCGGGACTAGCTTGCCGTTTGGTTATAGCCCCTGAGCTTCTATCCGGGGCTACTGCCAAAAGACCTGGGGCTATAGCTTCCCCAGATCACCCTGGCAACGACTCTGCTGCTACCTCTTGTGGCCCAGTGACGATCGGCCATTATTGAAAAAGCCTTTCCATCGCTGATCTTACATGAGATAATATGCTTCATGAAAGAAAATGGAATTTGCGATACATTTAAAATACAATAGCTTGCACATTCATTACATGAATAGTGCATTCCCCGCTGTGGGGGCCTTTTTGTCATTAGATTCTGACTATGAAAAAATGGTGGTACGGTGCCTCAACTCACCATTTAAACAGCACAAAACAGCTGCACAAGAGACACCCTCCCACTATAATCCCTGGCATTAGAGCATCTTGCCTCCTCGGCTCTCGTTTTCATTCTGCTAGTATAAGTACGAGAGCAGAAAGCCATTAGATCCTTTGAGAGTCTCTGGGGTGCATGTCTACACCCTTAGTAAGTAGTCTTGTGTTGCCACATGACAATATATCTTGTACTAAGTCAGGGGCTTTATAACACGTGCCCACACCCAAATCAGGGCAGTGCCGGGCAAACCTTTATTTTAATGTCTCAGAACGCTAAGCCCCCAGAGGGGTGGGCACTCACAGGGTTGATCATTGTGAGTATTTCGGCCATTCGCATGGGGAGAGTGAGCATGCCTGGGCTTATTGATGTTTTGATAAATGAAAATGAATAATGGAAGTCCAATCTCAGAGAAATGTGTGAGGCCATTCTGCACACATTTCATCTACTTCCCGCACAAAATGCATAGTCATGTGTACTCCAGGAAGACACAGCATACAGGCACCCCTTTCCCCTGTCATATTCAACAGGAATGTGACAGCCACGGATACATCAAAGCATCTCAAGAAGGGGGTAGGCACACCTTCCTCCATCCATGGGCAGCCTAATTAAAATATCAAAGCCCCCATGGATCAACTTTCCCTTTGTCTAATACGGTTGGTGGCAGTGCATGCTAATGAGGAATAATTAAGGCAAGCCTAGAGAAGAGGCTTTGTTGCTGGAAGAGACAACAGGAAGGCAGGGCTAACACCCCTTTGTTATGTGTCAGCTTGAAGCTACTTCCCACCTCTCTGTATGAAAGGCAGTGAATGGCCTGTCTGGGTCCAGCAGTTACCGCAGGTGTCCCTGCAGAGCAGGCCCCTTTCAGAGTGATGAAGGATGCGATTTGAGGGAGGCAGGAAGTCTCCTCCCATCATAAACTTCAAAGAAGACCTGCACTTTATTCAAGAGTCACAGAGGGCTCAGTTAACTAGAGAGACACTTTGATCTAAAACAGACAGGAAGATGGGTGGGTCTTAGGTATATGTTGTCACCCCTCACCTTTCCTGTTGCAGAGCACTCTGGTCCTGACCTCTTGCATAACAGAAGATTGTTGGTGGGGACCCAGGATTGGTTTATTCAGGTGGGCTTAGTGTGCACCAATCACTGGGGCCCATTTGGCTTTAAGAGAGGGCTGAACCCCTCACTTGGGAAATCATCCGTCAACTTCAAAAGGAGCAAGAAGAAGAACTCATTTGGAGCTGGGCTGAAGGTATAGTCTACCTAACATCTTCCACCATTTAAGGAAGGCCAGATGTTCCAAGAGGAAAGCAAGATCCCTCCCCTAAACATCTTCCAGGGAACAGAGGGAGATACCGGACTCAGAGTACCCATCCAGCAGCTCCAGAACCGGTACACAGCCAGCAGACAGCGTGCCCTGCTAGGTTCTGCCTGCAAGCTTTCTAGGTGGGAAGTGCCAGAGAGTATCTGAACTAAGCACAAGGCTGTTGCCTGCAATCACTCTTCTGAGCTTTGGGCCATCTGCCTTGAAAGGACCATACACGCCCTGTGAAGAATCTAGGAGGAGTGCCACAAAAGCATCATCCAGTGTCCATCTTTTAAGGACATTTTTGAGACAGTGTAGTCCTCGAGCTGCATTCGGCTGCACCGCTGACTTGTCACGCTGCAGTCACAAGAGCTGTCTGAGACACCTCGACCAGCATTCCAGAACCGCCAACCAGCACAGAGACAACAATTCTTGGCCCCGAGCCGCCGTGCTGGACAGCCTGCAGATGTCCATCTAGCCTCGCTTGCTGAACTGCCTGGTACCCGCAGCTGTCTCCAGCCACTTACTCTGTCTCAGGGGCGGCGAAGCGCTCTGGAACCGCCTCGACTATGTTGAGCACCAAGAACTTCTCATTCTGCCCCTCCCCGGTCCTTCTCTGAAGGCCCCTAGAGACAGTTATGACCCTTTGCCCCCTTGGTACTGGAACCAAGTTACCAACTACCCTCCTGTCAGTATCCAGTATGCATCCCTTTCCTTCGTGAAACTGTCTGTCCTCTGTTTGTTTGTTTATTTTTTCTGTGTTCCTTTACAGTGTGGATGCACAGGCCACCGAGGAGGAGTGGCTGCTCAGACTAGTGTTCGATACCATCCCACGCAACTCATGCCTTCATCCTTTCAAGGTCACCAAATGAGAACCACAAATTGGAATAATAATAAATGGTATTTAGAAATGCTTGTTATCAAGCATTCTGAAACTTCTGGTGGCAAGCGCTATATGAAGCACAACGTTATAATTATTACTATTATAATAATCATCCCGAACTTTCCGGATGTGGCACATCAGCCCCCATAGAGCAGCCTATTGCTCCCTGTGGTGACCCTTATACCCTTATGGAGCGCGATTGCCATGCATTTCGTACACAAGTGTATGTTTTTTCTCTTCTATTTTGAGAAGCTCAGACCCGATCATTGTCACTGTGCAATCACCTGAGAATAGTCCCTCTTGTGCACAAGCACAGACAACCATCACAAGGCTTCTACTCGTGCACTCTGTTCACAAATATAATGACACACAACCAGGGGTGGACTGGGAACCAAAAGAGGCCCAAGAAATGTTTTTCAAAGTGGTCCTATGTTAGCCAGTGTGAGTGAGCACAACCCCTTTGCCATGACAACATTTGGAAATAAAATAGGTAAGCACACAATAGAGGCCATTGATGCACAGACCCACCGGAGGGCGGGGGGGCACGATGCACAGGCGCACTGGGGACAATGATGCATAGACCCACTGGGGTCCATGATGCACAGGCCCACGGGGGGCGGGAGGCATGATGCACAGGCCCACGGGGGGGGGCATGATGCACAGGCCCACCGGGGCCCATGATGCACAGGCCCACTGGGGCACTTGATGCACTGGCCCACCCGGGACCATGATGCATAGACACACTGGTCCCATGATGCACGGCCCACCGGGGCCCTTGATGTACAGGCCCACTGGGGCCCATGATGCACGGCCCACCGGGGCCCTTGATGCACAGGCCCACTGGGGCCCATTATGCACAGACCCAGTGGGGGCATGATGCACAGGCCCAGGGGGGGCATGATGCACAGGCCCACCAGGGACCATGATGCATAGACCCACTGGGGCCCATGATGTACAGGCCCACTGGGGCCCATGATGCACAGGCCCACCGGGGACCATGATGCATAAACCCACCGGGGCCCATGATGCACAGGCCCACTGGGGCACTTGATGCACTGGCCCACCCGGGACCATGATGCACAGGCCCACTGGGGCACTTGATGCACTGGCCCACCCGGGACCATGATGCATAGACACATTGGTCCCATGATGCACGGCCCACCGGGGCCCTTGATGCACAGGCCCACTGGGGCCCATGATGCACAGACCCAGTGGGGGCATGATGCACAGGCCCAGGGGGGGGCATGATGCACAGGCCCATTGGGGCCCATGATGCACAGGCCCACGGGGGGGCATGATGCACAGGCCCACCAGGGACCATGATGCATAGACCCACTGGGGCCCATGATGTACAGGCCCACTGGGGCCCATGATGCACAGGCCCACCCGGGACCATGATGCATAAACCCACTGGGGCCCATGATGCACAGGCCCACCGGGGACCATGATGCATAAACCCACTGGGGCCCATGATGCACAGGCCCATTGGGGGGCATGATGCACAGGCCCACGGGGGGGGCATGATGCACAGGCCCTCCGGGGGGGCATGATGCACAGGCTCACGGGGGGGGCATGATGCACAGGCCCACCGGGGCCCATGATGCACAGGCCCACTGGGGCCCATGATGCACAGGCCCACTGGGGCACTTGATGCACTGGCCCACCCGGGACCATGATGCATAGACACACTGGTCCCATGATGCACGGCCCACCGGGGCCCTTGATGCACAGGCCCACTGGGGCCCATGATGCACAGACCCAGTGGGGGCATGATGCACAGGCCCAGGGGGGGCATGATGCACAGGCCCATTGGGGCCCATGATGCACAGGCCCACGGGGGGCATGATGCACAGGCCCACCAGGGACCATGATGCATAGACCCAGTGGGGCCCATGATGCACAGGCCCACCGGGGACCATGATGCATAAAGCCACTGGGGCCCATGATGCACAGGCCCATTGGGGGGCATGATGCACAGGCCCACGGGGGGGGCATGATGCACAGGCCCACCGGGGGGGCATGATGCACAGGCCCACCGGGGCCCATGATGCACAGGCCCACTGGGGCCCATGATGCACAGGCCCATTGGGGCACTTGATGCACTGGCCCACCCGGGACCATGATGCATAGACACACTGGTCCCATGATGCACGGCCCACCGGGGCCCTTGATGCACAGGCCCACTGGGGCCCATGATGCACAGACCCAGTGGGGGCATGATGCACAGGCCCAGGGGGGGCATGATGCACAGGCCCACGGGGGGGCATGGTGCACAGGCCCACCAGGGACCATGATGCATAGACCCACTGGGGCCCATGATGCACAGGCCCACTTGGGCCCATGATGAACAGGCCCACTGGGGACCATGATGCATAGACACACTGGTCCCATGATGCACGGCCCACTGGGGCCCTTGATGCACGGCCCACTGGGCCCATCTCCAAAGTTCCCTGTGGGGAAGTCCACCCCTGCACAAAACTAATTATTACACACGTTCCCGTTATCGTGCCATGAATATTGAAGCATGGGTTGTTAATGTGTAGTTCTAAAGACATTGGTGGAAGGGGGCGTCCGCTCTCAGGTCTGCAGGCCAAGACAAGTGCACTTCTTACCTGTTCAGGACGGGTTTGCCAGAATCCACTTGACATCTTCACGTTATAATATTCTGAATATGCCAGCCCCTATGACCTTCATTCACTTCCCCCTCTTATCCCATGGGCATTTTTCAATGGCCTTGCCATGTTAGATGCTGGACAGGGACAGCGTCGTCAGGTCCTTTCAAAGTTTGCAATGAAAGGGCCCTCGAAACTCAGGGGCCCACCATCAACTGCCCCCATTTTGCTAGTCAGCAGTTTTGTGACACGGCAATATTAATTTCTCTTTGTTCGCTCTGGGGCTTTAAATTTGCCCTTTACGCGCTGTGAGTTCTTCTCCAACGGGATATACTGAAGTGTTATCACCTTCGTGCCTTCTAACACTGGTTCCTCCACACCTGCCACTTGCTGACAAAGAAGGGGTTGCAGCTCTTCAATGGCCATTTAGTGTTTAAGCTCCCCGCAGGCGGGCCGTATCGGGATAATCGTCTATTAAGCTTGTCTTTGTCGGCATTGTAACGTGTGAACTCCACGGATGCTTCAGACTGTTTTCGCTCTAAGAAGGGCCTCCCCCAACCATTATACTGAAATGGGCACCCACACATCATCAGCTGATCCTTGCTTTTAGAGGGATACGAAATTGAGGGGGTGCCCGGACGATTCTCGAAACCAATATTTGGGGCTGTGACCTAAGACGTATCTGGAACTGCCTAATATTATCAAATAGCCAAAGAACATTTAAAAGAGGTGCGACCCCTGTGTACAAAAGGAATGCACTGGCAGAGGCGGTCGATTTTTTGTACCTTGCATGAAAGGGAGCAGCATCTACTAAAATCATTTTAAATACATTTAATCAACAGTTAAAACGCGCAAAAAAACCAACAGAATAAAATGAGAATAGAAAAATGCAAGTTCCATTAGCTTTAGGATAGCTCAGGGTGTTGAAATGCTTGGTGCAGAGACATGCCTGTACCACGTGGCCAACATTTGCCATTCCAGTTCGGCAGTTGAGGTGGTTACTGTGCCAGATGTGGAGATCTGTCTGTAGCATGCAGGTCCAGGTGCCTCCAACCAGCAACACTGTGGCACGCCCTCTCTCTTCCAGACAGCCCCGCCTGAAACATATATTCTACCGTTTACTCTCCATGAAAGAAAAAAATAAGTGAAACGTATGTGAGTAGGTGGGCGGTGTGTTTTTACAAAAACAAAGAGATTCCTACCAGTGGCCTGTCCAGACTCTTTTGACTGGGTTTGCCCAAGTGGGGCACTGACTTATGCAGGGGTGGCATGAAGCACGAGCGCGCACACACACACATGCTGATCATTGTTTAAGATAATGGGGTGGCACCTGGGGTGGCCAATAAGATTCCAGAGGTTCCACGTGCCACCCCAGACCACTCCCTGGACACGCTACTGTTTCCTACTGGCGGCACTCTGCAGGGGTAAGTGAAATGGTAATGTTCCAACTAGCTTAATTTGCTGTTTTAATGCCTCCATGCACAGCAAGGAGTGATTCTGCCATTATTTGGGCGAGGAGGGGTACCTCTTCCAGCATTCAGGGATGGTGCAACAGTGCCCTGCTTCATGGCCCAAACCCGGAAGGCCCTGGCCCACTTAAAGCCCCACATATAATGCTAGTGCTGGGCTATGTATTGTTGGCTCTTAAGAACAGCCTACCTAGGTTATGCTATGCTTTCATTTCTGCTGCCGTGTGTGGTGGGGCAGCTTTGCTGCAACTCTTCGGCCCTTTGCAATTCTCCATTAGACACACCGTCTGAAATGGCTTATGATGAGAGAGCCCAGCACTGCTGCTGAATGTTTTTCACATTTCTGCTCTTCCCCTTTCCCTGTCGAGTCCATTGGAAATGAGGGAACATCAGCTGCATTGCCACCCGATCTCACCCCAGGTAGCCTCCCCCCTATAAGGTATTATGGGGTGCACATCAGGCTCGCTAGAAGCCTATGCCTAGCCAAACTTGGCAATGCCAGTCAATGTTGCTGAGGTGGGCTGGGCCAGATCCGTTATGCTATGTTAAGTCAAACTGTTAGGAATGGTTTGGTGTTATTTATTTAATTTATTTATTTTGACATTTGTAAAGCGTGCAAGCCCAGGGGCATCTGGGTGCTTATGCATTTAAAACGTTGTTACGTCAGGTCATGACAGGCTGCCGTGTTTAATCAAGCTGTGCTATGCCATGTCATGTTATATATAAACACATAATGTTATGCCCAACCATTCTTAAGAAAATAACACTGTAATACATGAACTTAACCGCAGGGGTAGTCTGCCTCCCACCTGGTCACAAAACAGTGTGGCCAGCCATACACCAACCAGCAGCAACTAACACAACCTACCGGACACACTGTATCCACTGCATTGTTGAGCTGTTAAGTGCCAAATGTATAGACCACTTCCCTGATGTAGCCATATGTTGTGATATGTTCCACGGGTTATGTGGACAACATTTCTACAATGTATACACATCCAAACGCAGCCAAACCATTCCTATCAACCAAAAATTGCCTATCAATTGCCTGAGCCACAGACAGCACCAAGCTTGATTAATGTAATGCCCCCTTCCTGGGCACCTGTGCCAAAAATCTTAACATGTTACAAGTATTGCACCCAGAGCAGCATTGAGTATTCCAAAAAGGGAAAACATCTCCCAGCAAGGAAAGACGCTCATTGGCTGCCGGTTAAAGAACACAATCTATTTAAAACCATGGTCATTACACACAAATGCCTCTCATTGAGCGCCCCCCCCTCCCTATCTATCGGAAAGGATCACCCTCAGCTCGTCATCCAGACCCACGAGATCTCATCTCACTAACCAGATCTATGCCCCCTCCTTCAAAAGGGCCAAAGCAGGAGGTTGCAGTTTTCAACACTTAGCACCTAAAAACCGGAATGCCCTCCCCACTGCACTCAGAAATGAAAGGTCCTACACAGTCTTCTGCAAAATGCTGAAAACCAAATTGTTCAACTAATCATGTCACTTCTCTGTAACATGTAACATTCTCTCAAGCTTGTCATGATGTTCCCCTGCAACCAATGAACATGCAGCTTGTCAATATTGTTTTGCACTGTTGCTCTTCTCATGTATGTCTGTACTAAGCAAGTATTCTATAACAGCACCATGATGCCCCAGGGCCGCTGTGCTGTGTGCTATATAAATTTAAATAAATAAATATAATCCTCGGGCTGCTGGTGATCTTTGTGTGCGATTGCTGGATCACTGAGCTGTGGTTACCAGTTATGGGGTGGATTTGAAAGTAGGCGAGGGAGGGAGTCAGAAATCAGGTGGCCCTCCCCATCATTGCTCCCCTCTTGAGTTTTGGAGGTGGCGGTTTGGGAAGAGGGTCAAAGGCCGAATGGCCCTCCATGTCACCTTTCAGTTGTAGATTGGATGAGGTGATGTGTGTTCTGCATGCGTTCCTGTGTGCTGGTATCAGGCATGGGATTGGTGGGATTGGTGGGATTCCTCAAAGCAACATGGCGGTGTGAATACGTGGGGTTACAGCAAGGTGTTGCCAGGGAGTGAGAGGTGGGAGGTGCAAAGGCAAATCACAGACACTTATTTCACCTCTTTGTGTGTGCTGATTGGCAGGCTGAGAGGTGTCAATCAATCCAAATTCTTTCATTCGGATCCTGAGGCCAAATCCATACAAGTAAGATAAAATAAAAACATTTTGTTTACAATATGTATTGAATGAAAATAAAATATGACTAATAAAATCAATAATCCGATATTCAGAAAAGGCAGGTTATGCGCCAAGCACCTCGCTGTTGAAGCGGTCTCAAATGTTTGTCACGGCGATGAAATACACAGAGAAAACAATTGTGCAAAAGCAAAACAAGTATGTGTATTTTAAGAATAATAGATATATGTTAGCTAACCTTGGCTGAATAAATCAACATTTTTTTTAAAAATATGCAAAATGTGTCTCGTAGGCATATGAAGAAATGGGCGGAACAGGAGCACAGGAGCGTGAGTCTCCGGGCCAGCTGTCCTGTAATGACATTCATTTTATTCAATCCTACTTTTCGCAGAAACCTATTGCACTATGCACTGATAGTTATCCTTATTTTAGACACAAGAGAAACGTCCTATGTCTTACATCTGAAGTGATTGTTAGATATTCCTTAGGCCCCGTCTCTGGTGTAATCTGTAGATATGCTCAGAGGGGATGATAAGCACTTCCTGTTCCTGATAAACAATTTCCCACCGTTGCCTGGAATCGCTTCCGGGTCTCGACACTAAGAAGCAAAGCCAAGGTCCTCTCTGTGCCTTAGCTAAAAGCGTAGCCATAGGACTTTGCGGAAAGAGCAGCCTGGTCCACATCCTTTCTAATATTCTGGGACAGAGAAGTGTTCCTATGTTTCCACAAGGAGACCCATAATTCATAGGAAGTAGAGTAGACTCACACCCTTCCTCAAATGCCCTCTGGTGCTGTGCCCTTGTGGTGCGCTGGGACATTTGCCCATCAGAGCAACGCCCATTGGGAAAAGAATGATGTTTGACTGGCGTTAACATGACGGAATCGTGCGACGTCCAGATTCACAAGTCGTTTGCTCCAGAAATCTGCCCTCGTTCCCCTGGCAGGCCGCAAGCACATAAAATGCCACCTGTCCGAAAGAAAAAAAAACACATCTGGCTTACATGATAAGAACGGCCAAAGGAGTTCTGCCTGCCTGCTAGGGGCTTTCGCTTGCCTGATGTTGAGGTGGCACCACAACTTCAAGTTCTCCGAGATGACAGTATGCGCAGGAACGCAGGAACGCAGAAAGCTACATAGGTCCTACCCGCTGCTGAGAAGATCCATCGGGGATCACAGACTCCAAGAAAGGTCCTGTCTGATTGACAGTGAGAGCCCTTGGCAGGACTGCCCGCTGCAAGAATGGAATGAGCAGTCCCAGACCCTCAGCTGCCACAGAGCTCACAGGGCAGGACGAGGGACCACAGCACAAGGCTCTATGCCAAACGCTTCCCCCACTGAACCCCAAGGAATGTGAAGGCCCTCTAGGTCTTCAGCCAACAGGGCAGGGGCGGTCACGTATGCAATATCTTGATGGACACCAGGCCCTGCCATGTTGCCACTCTCCCCTGCCTCCATCGTTATCATTGTGTGGTTTGCATTACAATACTTGATGACATCAAACTATTATATAGTGCTTCGTGCAGGATTTCTCATGCTTCTATTCAATGTAAAATAGATGTTCTTATTCCACAACTTAGAGGTGCTCAATTTGTCAACCTTAAAAGGATGAGGAGCTTAGTCAGGCCTGTCGCGATCAAACTTGCAAGGTGTGTCATTGGCCCATGTCAGAGAGGCGCACGTGCCAATTCAAAATATACAATGTATTATATGCACTGTCTTTTGTCATGCAATGACTACTGTCTACTGGAAAACTGGGGTCGTGCACTCCTGCACAGCCGGGCCACACCATTGGCAGATTAGCGCTCTGCACATTCAAGGAGTGGAGTCATAGATTTGTTTGTCACCTATTGATATACTACTGCCATTGCCCATTGGTTGGATGCATATGCTCTGCATCGTGTAGGGGTGCAAGCAAAACCAGAATAGGCAATATTCTTACAATGTACTTGTTAAAGCCTTCAATCAAGCATTCCCACTAGGTCGGTGCCTTATCTGGGATTGCTCAAGGGAAGCCCTTATTTATATATTTTTATGACAAGTTATAATCTGGATGATGAACCCTTGTATCACGCCCCTCTCTGAGAATCCCCCTGACCGCACTGAGCCAAGAAGTAGGTTTGTTTTGCAAATTGAAAAGGTTTATTTGAAAAATTAAACAATAGATATATATCACACTTTTATAATAAATTAATATTTGATATCAAACTTAGACATATGACAGTGATCAACAATGGTTGATGTTATACTAGCACACTGGTTTAATTACTTAGGAGTAGTATAGAGGATAAGGTAGCTGAGAATGCTTTATATGGTACAAGGAAATGCAAGGTGGAAAAGAAGCAACACAGGGATAAACGTGATATGATTTCAGCAAAAGATAATAGAATCACTTTTTCTCTGACAATTCACTCCCCCCCTATGCAATGTAAGGAGATGGAAGTAACACACACAGTCTTCAGGAATACAATCACAGTACAATACGAATTCAGTTCCCCCCTAGCAAGCTTAGAGAAACAGGGATGATTTTAAACACAGGCAAAGTACTTTAAAGGTGGTATGCAAAAAAGGGAAAATTATGCTAAAAATGATTTTAATTCCTTATAAGAGATTCAGGGTGGGTGATAGCTACTTTAAATTAGTTCAGGATCACTTTAGCAATGCTCTATGAATGATTGTTAGGTTCCAAACGAATTTCAGCAAAGGAAAGCAAGAAGCTGCTATTTTGACACGTGAAGAAATTTGAGCCAAATCGCGGCACTTTTTCCGAGTGCGTCGAGCACGATTACGGAAAAAGTATAATGAATAGAAAGTCAGTTCTGGGTTCATTGGAAAGCCTGGAATCTTAGCTTTAATCTCGCTTCTAGCACAAACGGTTCAAGAAATACGGGCGATTTTGTTAAGGTAGATTCTCAAAATAAAAGTAAAGCTCAGAATGACAGATGACAGTTTTGCAGCTTTGAATCAACAGGAGGGACACGATTTCTATGAAGCAGTTCTCAATAGGTTAAAATAGTTTGAATTAGATTATTTCAAACTAAGAGATTGGTTTTGCACAGTTCTGGCTGAGTACTCACACTATATTTTGGACAGGAATGCGACTTCGTCATGGATCAGGTCAGGATTGGCTGCGGTTCTCTCGCCACTGGGTACTGGTTCTGCGCACAGAGATCTGGGTCAGCTCTCAGCGATCTGGTCTGGGTCTGGTCTCTCTGGATCTCTGGTCTCTCTGAATACAGCACTGCTTTCTGTGTCTGCTACCGGTTCTGGCAAAAGTTCTTGGCAAAGAATTCAAACAGCTCGCCCGGCTGTTGAATAGTTTGCAAATGATTTTGAGGCCTGCTGAGAATACTTTTGCTTGCAGTAGGCCTTCTTGGTTCAAAGTTCTGTAGTGTCTGGAGATTGATGGATTTGAAGTCTGGAGTCTCCCGGCAAAGCGTCCCGCAAGAAAGTGGAAAGTGAATGTCCCTGTCTGGCTTCCAGTGGCTCTTTTTATGTCTTTTGAAAATGGGTGTGGATGCTAACTTTCTTTGCCCAACCCACTCACGATTTGATAGGTCAAGGATTTCTCTTTGACCTGATTTGAGAAGGGAGCAGTGAGTCAGAGTGAGTCAGAGTCTTACAGTCTATTAAAGAAACACCCCTTTGCTTTTACCTTAGAAAATCCTTTTCATAACTAAACATATTTCCCAGATACACAAGTGGTTGACATTACATGTACAGATTGCAGATGACTTAAGGTACATTCTTGTTCAACTCTGATCTTCCTAAGAGCTTGCATTAAAAAATGGCAACTTATTTTCGTTTTTAGTTGGTTTACCAATATAGGACGTTTAACAAAAATGGCACAAATGTACACCGCCTTTCTACACATATTCCAGTAATTTTTCATTTTTCTAGCGTGAACCCCGTGTCTGCAATCTCCATAATTCATGGGGCTTTGCCTCAGAACATGGTACAGAGTTCTAACATCTCTTAAAATGTGCACAGAAAAATCACAAGAATGATGACATTATTTATAGTCTGCACTATGAATTATCCATCTTTTTAAAATTATGCTCTGGCCCCAAAAGGGTGTGGTTTTCCAAAGCACATGGTGGAATTTCTGGTTTATCCACTTCCCTCAAGCTCAGCTTGCTCACAGAGGCACTTCTCCTCCCACTTCTCCCAAGAGGAAGCTATTTTATGACCTCCCCCCAATATAACATTTGCCTGAGCCCAAGACAGTGCTTTGTTCAGTTTCCTGCAATCCCCAGGTGCTCCTCCCATAGTCCAATCAGAGAGGTGTCATCTCCCTTTGGCGAGGGCAGGAGAATGCAGGCCAGGCCTGGGAAGAGTGGCTGAGCAAGTTTCAACTCCTGTCGGGGGTAGTTGCCAGGCAGAATTCAATCTCTTCAAGCCAGGCTTCAGCCAAATGTCACTTTAGTTCCCAGTTTTTCTTCATTCAAAACAAACTTACAATTTTTACACATGCAGCTAGAACACTGATTCTAAGTTCAAAACTATGACATTTAACAGTTGAAAACTATTTGACACTCAACAGTAGGTCACTCATTTATTTTAAACATTTCGATTTTTGTAGCTTTAAGTCCAATTTCACTTCAGCTGCTGACATCCACAGCTCAGCCAGTTTCATTATGAACATTATTTTGGGCTCTTTCTCTTTCCAGATTTTGTATGCACACAAGTCTACCTTCTGCCAAATGTCTGCTGGTGTTCATTGAGATTTTTGAATATCTTGCAATATTTAAAATAGGCATTTTTAGCTTGCATTTCAGAGAAACAAAGGTGATTTCAAAGCGCTTTTTGAGCCACCGGCACTGCTGTTTTTCCTTTGGCACACATTTCACTCATGGCACTCCTGGCCCCTCACGCTCGCACTGGTGGGTGGCAGGTCAGGGGAACATTTTGGTGTGCGCCAAAACTGAGCGGTTTTCCTGGATTCTCGCGCAATGTGGGCTTTTCCGCCATCTTGGATTTTCTAAGCCCACAGCACCAAATGTTGCAGCATAATAGTCCAAACGTGGGTCAGGACACCCAACATACTCTGTGTACTGCATTGCCTCTGGACACTTGGTCATTAGAGCCCTTAGTTGGTGTTGATTTGAGGGCTCAGAAAGCCAAAGGCCCCTGTTGCAGGTACGTCATTTCACCAAAATGCCAGGAGTCGCGGAAGCAACATCACACGACCCTTAACCTCTGATGACATCACAGGAAGTGATGTCATGTGACCCCGCCCTGAAGTGGCACCAAGGGAAGCGATAGAACACAACCTTTCACCTCTTGACACAACAGGAAGTGGCATCATATAGCAGTGTTTGTAAGTACACTACGGAAAATATGCTTACGATATCACTAATATACATTTCATACAAGAATGGATCACCATATGTATCCTTAATATCAGCGCGTATAGGTCCATGTTACCAAATGACTGTGAATGCAAGCCGACATCCAAGCCAAATGATAATGATGTGTTATTATATAGCACTTATGCTTAAGCGCTTCATATAGAACAAATATACATACAATACCACACAACCTGTGTTGGTACTCATTTATCAACCTCAGCAGGATGAAAGGCAGAGTTGACCTTGCCGTGAACCGAACCGCAACCTGCAGATCGCAGGCTCATTGCAGCAGCGAGCGCTCAACCCACTGAGCTACCTTGCCGGCTATAGCTATAGCTATCAGAAAACCAGCCCCTCCAGAAAGAAAGAGCCACATGCTGCGGGTCACAGTCCTGGAGCCACACTTTAAAAATAAAATAGATTTTTTTGTTTACCTTCTTTTTTAGGGGTAGCAAGGGAGACCCCAGGGGTGGTACTTGTGACCCCTGGCAACACCTAAATGAATTCTGTCCCGTTTCAGTGCACGCTACATCACATAGACCTACCAGCCACGCCCCCTTTCTATTAAGGACATGTGTATACTTTAGATCATTGGTCTACAACATATGGATCTCTGCATGTTTTGGACTACCACTCCCATGACCCCTCACCATTTAGTATGCTGGCTAGGAATGACTGCATTTGTAGTCCAAAACCTCTGGAGAACCCACAGTTAAAGAACACTGTTGTAAGTAGATGTTGTTAGAAGGCCCTGCAAGGTGGCAGCCCTGGAAGTCCTGCCAAGTGGCACAAGAGTAGAAACAGGCGTTTGCCATTGTGACGTGCCCTTAGAGCAGAGGCCTGTCTCCAATATGAGACTGTGCCCTTGATTGGCGACGGCAGGTCTGGGGCCGATGATTGAATGGTATGGAAATCCGTGCACCTTTGCCTGCTCTCACATGCATGCAATCTCCGAACGGGCGCTTATTATGGAAGCAGAAGGAAAAGTCACACAGGGCAACTGTGTAATCTGTCTAATGCTCGCGTCTCCTGCTTGCACAATCCGTCATCTCAGATAGCCTCAGCAGCACGGCTGTAATCAGGGGCACCCGGAAGTCAGGGAATGCCAGCGCCTGATTGGATCCTCCCGTGACGCTTTATGGGCACGCAAGGCAATCTTTCATGAATGCATAGATACGCATCATAATTATTATTTATGCAATAAATAGTTTGACATGTTGGCCCTGCTGACTGCATAGGAAACCTGCAAGAATAGGAGAAAAGCAGATACATCTGCGCTATTTTGACATGTTCCTATGTATTAATTATGCAGTTTTATTCCACATTAATTAATGTCTACAATGCACACCACGCACCATATACATCTTTATTGAGTCCTTATATGCTTGTTCCATTTTAATTGTACATATATATATATGTATATATATATATATATGTATATATGTGCCGTCGGCGCACTGCATTATAAATTAGTATCGATTTTCCCACAGAATATTTTCGCATTTGAGCCTTGAAAACACGTACACCTCATCCCATGGCCACCTCTGTTGCTTTAATTGCAAGCACTGCTGTTCTCTTCTTCTTGGTGCTCCTCTTTCTTGGATGAATGAAGTCCTTCCACTTTTTTGTTATCCTCTCTGGCTGCCTGTAATCCCCCGTCTGCTGGGCACATCTGTCCTCCTGTGATCACCCATCATGCTTCTCCCGTTTTCCATTCTAATCCTCCCTATTAAGCAGACCTAAGTCTTGTTTAACATTCAAGCCTACCTTTATTTTTCCTAGGCCTTACTTTCCTGTTTGTTACTTTGGTTTGTATACTGTGTCATGTTCTGTCTTGCTGGTTCTCCAGGCTTTGTTCCATTGCTCAGTCTGTTATTTCTTTTCAGTGGGTTGGTTCCCTGTACAGGTTGGAACTTGCCAGAGCCCTGGTACTGTCCCAACTGGACTATTTTCATTGCCTTGAGAAAGAAGGAACTACGGAAGCTCTTTTCGTGGGCATTGCTTAAACCTGAAGAGGTCTCACCACACCGCAACAACATTCACAGCACTGACAGTATTCCTCTCAGACTCACATTCAGAATGGCGTCCTTTGTATTCGAAACCCTGGTGAGGGGTGGAGATGGACCAGGACTATGCACAGAAACAGGCCCCCAGTGCATAACTGGTTGAAACACCCACTATAGTAACTCCAGAGTCAACACCTTAACCAAATGCAAGTGAAAAAACATGAGGAAAATATCACCAGAGTGGAGGCCCCCAACAAGAAAGCTTGGACACCTGAGGTTTCTACCTGTGTTCCTCGTCCTCCAGAGGAATTTGGCCATGTTCTTATGATGGATGACTTTGGACCACAACCAGGCAATGCTGCGTCCAACCACAACGCCACCAAGCAAATAATAGGCCCCACCAAGTCCTCACAGGACCACCAAAACAAAGGGTACTAATATCAAAACGCCCTCAAAGCCTACCTGCTGTTCGCCAAATGAGCTTGCACCGAGCAACCTTCTAGAGAGATCTCAGAATCTATAACCTACGACTGTAGGTCCCCTTTGCTTGCTCTTGTCATTATATCCCTCCTTCCTCCCCTCCCTCTGTCTCCACCGTGACCTCTCCTCCCATCCATCCCCTCTTTGCCCCATGCACGTTAATAATATAAATATTAATATTCTAATTCTCAGAGTCCGCAAACATGCTTCTCACTCTTGATGGTGGGCCATTCAACCGGTCCTACAATCAACTAACGCTCAGCGCTAATAAATGCCACAAGGTGACCTGTGCGTGTTTATATTCCGAATTGTCCTATCTCAGTTTCTCTCACTACTTCATCTCCTGTCTTTAGTTCTGCTTTCCCCTCAATCCCTTTTCAGCTTCTACTGTTTTGATACATTTACCCAGAACGTTTATGTCATTGTCTCTTGTCTTTATTATGTGCACAGCTACTCCCCGTCCCACAAAGACTTGCTCCTCTGGGTGGGGCACGTGTCTTGATTTTACTACAGTCAGTTCATAAAGAGCAACTTAGTGGTGGCCCCACAGCAAGGGCTTTTAACATATCCTCCCTGACAGGAGGGTCAAATAAGTGCGCCTACATTTTTTGTCAAAAATGGAGCTGAAATATATTGGATAAAATAACCCACTAGCGAAAAATATAGAAATATGGAAATGTGACGTTGAGTGGGGATTATATAAATGGGTTCTGAACATTCCAAGGATGAAGAGCCCTGAACACCAATGGCTGGCTGCAGTCAGAAACACTTAAATTATGAGAAAGCGGTGTACAGGCATTCAGGGAAAGACAAACAGTTACAGAAAATGTTGGTAACTTATGTACATCATCCAGATTAGTTTAGCTCATGGCCGCAAGTAGGGGTGCTGGCAAATACACACTTAATTTTGTGAGGTCAATCTTAGCGCATACTCTGGAACTGTGATGGATTGCATATTTTCTCACCCTCTGCTTATTTAAAAATGATTTTGCTGTCTTTATGTCTTACCAACATACTACATACATCTTCAAATGCAAATATATTGTCCCGAAGATCCACCAAAAGTGGTGTATGAAGTATTTGCCTGTTGGTGTAGTTGTGTTAAGACGCAGTGCTTAATGTATAAACAAAGAAGTGCCAGGGCCCAAATGTTTTCTAGCACTCCTGTGCCACTGCCGGTGAGCAGGCCCCCACCACTGCTGCCACCACACATGGCTGCTCCACACAGAGTAGAGATATTTGGGGTTATACTACAGCTCGCCCCTGCTCATTGTGGTTGATGGCTGCACAGACTATCTCCACTTCATAATTAAAGTGAGTCTGAGGGAATAAGGGCCAGAGCTAAAAAAATAAGTGCCATCTCTGAGCCTTGGCAAACATCCCACACATTAAGCATTGGCAAAGCTCCTGACTTCTCCACTGTGTAAGGTTAGGACATTTTTTCTACCTACAAAATTGTTTTGCTGGCACAATTCATTTAGTGGATGACAATTCTCGTCCATTCTGTTCGTGGCTAAAAATCATTGCACACTTGTGCGTGAAGTAGTCCTCATCGATGCAGTTGTGCGTAAGAATTGAAAAGCACAACTCCATTTGCAAAGCGTATTACTTGCTAAAGTAATTCAGTGGAACTTAACAAACACGCATAACCACATTTGTGAATATTATTGCTGGCTAAACTTAAATTTAGCTGATAAAAACACAAGTATGCTAAATTTGTGAAGTGTGCATTATGTAGGTGGAAGGGGAAGTCCATGTATGCACACAAAACATGTGACTTTGGGATCAACCTGGCTGCTGCTATGTAGTTGTACAACATGTCATTATTAATAATCTGTGCTTTGGTAAGAGAAATGATGAGACAAACACTGCAAAACAATGGATGAATACAGATTCGTCCAGTCATGAGAATGATGTGAATCTCACTCCCAGTCCTATGCCACCTGCCAGAGAAAACAGGAAGTTAAAGTGGGTACTGTATAACCTGCCTTCTACCTGCAGTGCAAGGCATGCTCCTCTTCATCATCGTTTTGACCAAGGACATCATTTTATCCAAAATGGCAGGGTTAGTGGAAGTGACATCGGACAACCCTTGACCTCTGATGACACCACAAGACGTGATATCATTTGACTCCATCCCCAAGGGACATAACGGGAAGTGATGGCACATGACCTTTCACCCCTTACAAAACAGGAAGTGATATCCCCTAGCATTGTTCCTCAGTACACTAAGAAAAATATGGTTGCGTTGTCACTGTAATATGATATACATTTCATACAAGAATGGATTACCACATGTAGTGTAAATATCAGTGTGTATAGGCCCATATTACCAAATGAATGTGATTGTGAGCAGATGTCCAACACAATAGCCTGGACTATTGTACATCATTCGGGCTAAACTGTAAACACACAGAGCATCTCGAAGAGGCATAAACCCCAAACCGCAGACATCCAGTGCCCACACACTGGAAACAGCAACTGACCAACACAATTGGAACCAGAGGACCATCAGAGGCTGTACCACTTCATGATTTTACACTTGGACAATACACACTGGGATTTTCTTGTCAAAAGTGGACTTTGGACTGGCCACCAGGGGGCGCGTGGATGATGTCGTGCTCCACTTGAACTCACGCCACAACGGTCCCATAGTAGGTCTGAGCCCCCGCTTTGAGGACCCCCCAAGGCTGACATCAGGCACGGAGCTCTATGAACGTCCCCCCCACCAGTGGCAAAAATCCCGGAACGAATCGGTGAAGATTTCGCTTCATAACGACCAACTGAGGCGGCCCCTGTCCCCGCGCCTGAATCCAAGCTTTGCGCGCAACTCGAGTCCCGCCCAACCGGAGCTCCGCTACAGTCCTGCATTGAACCGGGAGCGGCCTCGCACAGCGGAGGAGTGCTGAGGCGCAGCGTGGAACTGGCACCACCCCTGCACACATCAACCTCGACTCCGGACTGGCGGTGGCGGCCTCGGGGCTCCGGCTCGCCACTAGAATGGAAGGACACACTTGCGGCCCTGAACACACGTCCGGCCTGCCAAAGTAATACGGCACCGAAGCACGGCAGAGCCCTGGATCCCCCAGACACCCGGCACAGAGCAGGACGCTCGCTCCCTCCCGGGGCCACTGGCCACAACCGTGAGTAGAGTACATAATTTCCCATGAGAACTGGAGCCCCGGTGGGGATCTGACTCCCCCTGAGCTATCACACCCTGGGCCCCATCACTGGAAAGAGAATCAATCCGTTGGCTGGATCCCCCCTCCTCCTGGCCGTACCTTGCGGTGGTCTCGGCCTTATCAACGCACAAGACACCCGGCAACCTGCGGGTTGGGCCCCCAAATCCTGGGGCATGTGCCCTCCTTAGTCACGCAAAGCATCCTCCTCCATCCGGAAACCAGAGCTGATTCCCCCTTGTACCGAAGAGTGGATCCTTTACACGGCCCTTGTCCCCACTCTGCCAGTGAATCGAGGCTGCCCTAGCTGATTGAGCTAACCATGCCCGTGTATGCAGTGGGGAAAACAAGGACACATAAGCCTTGTACCCATATGGTCCCCACCGTGTCGCAGATCCTCATACACCCTTCTCCCAGTTGGCCACGGTGCGGCCAGGTACTAAATGGGTCTTGCTCAACGGACCGCTGGTGCACTTTGAATTCATGAACATTAAACTAAAACTGGCCAAATTCAAGTTCATACAGTCCTCGGAAGCATTCCCCCGGCGCGATCCTTTGAACATGGCTTCCAAGAATGCTGAAGAGGCACTGACCAAGGGCGAAATTGCTGACCTCCTTTCCGAGATGAAAGGGATGAGGGCGGACATTGGGAACAAAATCGACAAGATCACAAACAGAATTGATAAAATGGAGGAGAGGCTTGAGGAGGTCGAGCACAACCAATCCTCATCAAGCACACTGGAAATGCAGATCGATCATCGCCTTGCGGAACCTGAGAGCAAGGAGGAGGAACTCCGCCTAAAGGTCGATGATTTGGAAAATAGAGAGCGCCGAAACAATATACGTGTCTTTAGCATCCCTGAAACAGATGAGGAAACAGGAATGCATCTTAAAAAAACTCTGGATGAGATCTTGAAACTATTATTTGAAGATGATGGAATAGAGGAGCCAAAAATCAACAGAATCCACAGAGCTGGGGGAAAACCAGGCGGCTCGAGGTCGGTCCTAGCCCGGTTCCACAATTATGCAGACAGGGCCCGGATCCTGGAGAAGGCCAGACTCTCACCACAGATCTCCTTGGGGGGTTGTCCATTGTCATCTTCCAGGACCTGTCTTCTCTCGCACTGGCGCTGCGAAAGAAGTGCCTACCGATTACGAAACTCCTCAAGGACAAAGGGATCAGATACCGATGGGGCTACCCGTTCTCCCTCTCATTCGAATGGGAGGGCGCAGGGATGAAACTAACCTCTGAAAGAGCTATTGCCAACGCCATCACAGATCTACTAGGTCCCCAGGCAGACGGAGCCCACGTGCCGGCACAGAAAAACGCTGAAGGCCCATGGCAAACTAAAGGCCCTCGAAGAAGGAGAATGCAGGGCTCAAGGAAATTCAGGAGGATGAATGCTTCCTCGGATATGGAAAACAGACGCTTCCATCATCTCGATCGCCCACCATAATGTGACATTTCAAACGGCGGAGCTACAGTGGGTGACACATATGCTGTGGTGAACCCCAGGCTGAATCCACGGCTGAATCATGTGAAACGAGGTACAGGCCGGGGTCAAGTGGGGGAAATGTTGATGAACTCGTTTACACCTGGACAAGGGGCTACTGCTGAAATAATCGTGCCTGATGACATGGAAAGCCTCTTGCTTCCTGGTTTCGAGTGATACGATTGGGGGGCTCAAAAGTTAAAGTTATGTTGTGTTTTCTTGTTCATTGGACCGATTGTTGTGCGGTTCATACTGGTGGTTCAATATAGGTTGGGTGAAGTCAACCCAGCTGAATCGGACGCCGCGGGAGGAGATGGGTGTGGGTGACCCTATATTGGGCCGCCCTATTCCTGGAGGGTGGGGGGAGGGTCGGGGGGAAAATGTTGGACCTTTACAGACTTTCTGCTCAGAATGCAGGGCCTGCGCGCGATAAGATGCTGAACTGACCCCGCTTCTTTCTAATGGCGAAGCACACACATCGAACTTATGGACACGAGGACTAAAAGAGGCACCATGACAGGCACAGAGATCAATACAATTTTCGCTAAAAATCCTTGATGGCAAGCACACCTAACAACGATTGTCTACGCATATGCGCACTTAACGTTAAGGGTCTAAACTCCCCCACAAAGCGCTCATTGGTGGCCAGAGAATTCAAGCGCTCCAAAATTGACATTCTATTCATTCAAGAGACACACTACCTCAGGGGAACGGAAAGAACTATTCCGACAGGAGCTATCGGCTATTCCCTGTGGAGCTCCGGAATATCAAAAAAGGCAGGGGTAGGGATACTAATACGGAAGAACCTCCGTATGTCGATTCACAGCACCTGGGTCGACACGGAGGGTAGAGCGGCGGTTATAACGGGGCTCATACAGGATACTCCTGTCACTCTAGCTACGGTCTATGCCCCCAATGAGGCCAGAAGCGGTTCCTCTATAAAGCGATGGAAAAAGTGTTCAACATGGCACAAGGACACACGGTCCTTGGGGGAGATTTCAACTTGTGGATGGACAGTTCTCTAGACAGGCAAAGTAAGACCGACACACCCAAACCATCTCACACGAATGACGCAGCTGATATAAAGGTGTCTCTTTCAACATTTGGCTTAACTGACAGTTGGCGTCATCTCCACCCCACAGACCGTGGTTTCACCTTCCGCTCCATCCCACATGAAACTCACTGTTCTTATCCGAAGGCCTTTTGCGAGAAACCACGGCCGCAGACATATAACCAATCTCATGGTCCGACCATGACATGGTCTTGGCAGAAATACACTGGGTGAATCGAACTCCCCTAACCACAAAATGGAGGTGCAATGATTCCCTATGGAAGGACACGGTGTTAAGAGACGACCTTGAAAACGAAATCAAACAATTTTTCACGTTGAACGATACAGGGGAGGTCTCGAAGATCACAGTGTGGGAAGCAGCCAAAGCTACCTGTAGGGGTGTCCTTATCAGAGAGGGAGCCCGCAAAAAGAGAGAGCGAGCCCTAATAAAAAAAAACATTAGGGAGAAACTGAATCTAGCAGAGAAGCAAGCCCAATCAAAACCGCTTGAAAGAACACGATATATCAATGAAGCAAAGGAACTTAGAGAAGAGTTCAAAATACTGGAAGTCGGTAAAATAACCCAAACTCTACAATACCTAAAGCAAAAATTCTATGAAAAAGGTGATAAGGCGGACGCCCTCCTAGCGGCAAGGCTGCGCGCACAAAGAGCCGAGAGATGGGTGGCAACCATAGAAAGGACGGACGGCACACTCCTGGACACCACAGAAACCTCTCCCCAGGGGATTCAGGAAGCTTTCGCATTCTTCTATGAAG
This sequence comes from Ambystoma mexicanum, assembly GCF_040938575.1. Taxonomy (NCBI): domain Eukaryota; kingdom Metazoa; phylum Chordata; class Amphibia; order Caudata; family Ambystomatidae; genus Ambystoma; species Ambystoma mexicanum. The sequence continues at coordinate 54,275,007 of NC_090922.1, read as the reverse complement.
ATCTATACACGTGTGACCCGCCCTCCCCGCCAAATGCCATAGATGCATACCTCAAAAACGTCAAACTACCATCACTAACATGCGCAGAATCTGAAGCTCTCAACGTTCTTGTCACTGAGGAGGAAGTCGACGACGCTATCAAGTTGCTCAAATCAGGGAAGTCCCCCGGAGATGATGGATTCACCCCAGGCTTCTATAAATCGTTCTCCTCGTATATTGTTCCATTCCTAAAGACACTCTTCAATTACATCTTCGAAACAGGCAAAGCACCCCCTTCCTTTGAACAAGCTCTACTTACTGTCATACCCAAAGAAGGCAGAGACCCGAAACTATGTGGATCACATCGCCCCATATCGCTCCTCAATATTGATGCCAAGATATACGCAAGAGTCATAGCAGCCCGTATAGAAGTCCACTTACCACGGTTGGTGAACCCAGACCAGGTGGGTTTTGTGATGGGAAGACAAGGTGCTGACACCATGAGGAAAACGCTCCATCTGATTCATGAGGATCGGAACATGCCGGGGGACCCAGCCCTTCTGTCTTTGGACGCTGAGAAAGCCTTCGAAAGGGTGGACTGGGACTCCCTGGAAAAGGTCCTCATCGAGGTAGGCCTAGGCCCAAAGCTGCGCCTTGCCATAAAAGCACTCTATACATCCCAGCGAACATCAGTCTCAGTCAACGGAGGCTACTGCAGATGGTTCCCCTTGGAAAGAGGAACAAGTCAGGGATTCCCGCTGTCTGCCATTTTGTTTGTCCTGTCTCTCGAACCCCTAGCGCAGCGACTGAGACTAGACACCGGCGTCCGGGGGATCAGGGTGGGAGATAAGGAGTACAAACTAGGCCTCTACGCCGATGGCATAGTGCTACATCTCACTCACCCACTTGAATCCATCCCGGCAGCTCTGAATATCATTGAGGAATATGGGCAGATGGCGGGCCTGAAAATCAATACGGGAAAATCAATCCTCCTCCCGCGCGACAAAAGCAGAGACAATGAGGTGGAGAGATTCACCCCACTAGGAATGAAAGTGAGCCTGACTACCCTGCGATACCTGGGCATCAACGTTACACGAGACCTCGACACCCTGTATGATGCCAACCTCCCCCCCATGTTATTGACACTGCGAAACGATATGGCAAAATGGGCTAAACTTACGATTTCATGGATGGGGCGCCTAAACGCCATCAAAATGGTGATTCTCCCCAAAATCTTGTACCTGTTTCAGATGCTCCCCGTAAGGATACCCAAAGAATTATTTACTGAAATAACGAAGTCCATGATGGCTTTCCTATGGCAAGGCAAAAAACCAAGAGTCCCCAAATCCCTTCTTCACCTCAAGAAAGACGACGCGGGAGTGGGTCTTCCCAATCTGGAAGCATATTACAAAGCAGCCCAGTTACGCATAATAATCCCACACCTGAGAAAGCAAGCGGATTTACACTGGATAGCCCTGGACAATTTCCACCTCCATCCGTACACTGTTAGTGAATGGCTATGGGTCCCGGGACCCCAACTGCGGCACAGCATCCGATATCATCCTATACTCGGAACCATCTGGGCAATTTGGAAACCGAATAAAACCATGAAAGGCATAACGACCTGGCCTTCCCCCCTAGGACATATCTGGGTCGCAGGGATACGTGATGACATATCTGAACCGCTAAGCTACCAGTCTTGGTATGATGCAGGTCTGGAACGAGCTGGACAATTATGGAGAAACAAGACCTTCATAACTATACAAGAACTTGAGGACGCACTTCACATAGGCCCGCTGTCTGTATTCCAATACCTAAAGTTGAAGGGAGTGATGTCTCGCGAGAAATGGAAAGACCAACTACAGAGGGACCTCACGCCCTTTGAAAAAATACTGGACACCTTTGTGGGTTCTAGAGGCCTGATAAGATCCATGTACAATGCTCTGATAACGACGGACATAGCTCCCTCAACCAAATTGAGGAACAGATGGCTAGCTGATTTGGGCGGACCTCTCCAGGATGAGATGTGGCTGCGCATATGTAGACAGACGGCCAAATTATCGATTTCGTGCCAATATAAACTCCATGCAATTAAACTCCTATATAGGTGGCAGTACGACCCGCTTAGACTGGCAAAAATGTACCAAGGAGCAAACCCGCAATGCTGGAGGGGCTGTGGTCAAGAAGCGAATTACTGGCACATGTGGTGGGGCTGCAATAAAGTTCAGGCTTATTGGGACGAGGTTCTCAGCTGGATCAAGGATCTCGACGAGGAAGAAAGGGAGAAACACCCCCTACTTGTCCTCTTCAGCCTTTTCGAGGAAGAAGAAATGATCCTAAAAGCTCCCAAGATGGTTGTGGGCCTCCTGATGGCCGCAAGAGCCTGCCTTACAATGGCCTGGAAGAGACCATCCCTCCCCACCAAGGAAGAATGGGTGAATGTCGCGCAAACCATCTTCAGAAGGAAGCCCTGACCGCCGCTCTACATGGAAAAGGTGCCTCTGCTGAAATGGAATGGGCGGACTTCCGTTCAAAATACGTCACGAGAGAACTTGTGCATAATTCCGCAATGCAAACACAACAATCTACTTGAAGAAGGTGCTTTTGTCAAATTGTCCTAAGAGTTCTCAAACAATCGTGCCTAATCTCGCCACATAAACTCTATAAAGAGATACCACATGAATCAAGAAAGTTGTCTCTGCTCTCATCGGGGGCATGAACTGAACGGGAGGGGGGTTAGGGGTTTTTCCAATTTTTTTTCTCTACCCAACACATTATATGTCATACTCTTATGTTGTTCCTTCCATGTTATATGATATAATTCTGCATTCTTGCTCATGTGAAACCTGTGAAACTTTCTTCTGTAAAACCAATAAAACTGCAATTTTTAAAAAAAAGTGGACTTTGAACCATTGCACAGCAACCCACTCCAGTCACCCAGAGCCTCAACATTCCCGAACCATTTTCATCCCATGTGGCGGTTTTAGGGTTAACTTCTGAATCACAGAGGGCACAAAGCAGAGTGTAGTCTGCAGGGGTTAACCCGTGATCCATCCTCTGGAGGACCTGGACCTGTCCAGTTGTCCAAGAGATGTACTTGCCTGGAGGAGCACACTTTCCCTATCTCTGTTTGCAATGGGCCTTTGCTTGTTTACTCATCCCTTCCCTCAGCAATTCCTCCCTCCTCCAAGAAACGATCTGACGACACTGACCTCTTTTACAGTGGTTCTAAATGAAGCAATCAACGTGGCCTGGAATGTTAAGGTTATCAGTTAGCTCCATGTCACTGGAAACGGCATGCTCCAGTTCTGCGCTTTGATTTCTCCATCAATTGCATTCTGCGAGATGCAGTCTTTTGTCCGTTCAATTGAATAAAGTCAATTACACTAAAACCAAAGCCCAAGTCAGCAATAGGGTGTTCCCGGTGACATGGACTTTAGAAATATATACACACAGAATTCTCCACCTCCCCATCCCTTTCCAGGACAGAGATTGTCCAAAAAGCTGACTGGGAAAAGTACTGTCTGAGAGCGGCTGAGCGACCTGGATTGTGGAAAGACTCCGTCAGCCAAGTCCTAGAAGAAAAGGACATTAAACACTTCACTCCGAACAGCTGTGTGCATGGTACTGGGAGTTACAGACGATGGCAGTAACGATGCATTCACTTTGCTTTCTACATGTACACAAAGGCTGACATGGTGTGTGTGCGCGCGTGCACACACACACCCTGGATTAGCTCAACATATGAGCGCATTGATACGCAGACTGTCACCACTGGAAAAGGATGAGCTCTCGATATTAAGCACCGATGACTGCCCCATGATATTTGCACGAGATGTGAGACTCGGAGATTGGTCTGCAAACCCCAGGGAAATTTGTAGAGGTTCAAGGGTGGTTTTGCTCAAGCGCATTTGTGCATCAGCACGTCCAACCCTTAATCTAAAGTCAACCAAGGGTTTAGAAGAGATCCTTGTGCAGCTTTTCATAGCCTGGCTTAACTGTTAGCGTGTGCTCCTTAGAAGCTGCTAAAGCAGTCTCAGATTGCAGCATAGTCTACATATACAAACGCAATAAAAATAGTGTTTAGTAAATTATTGTAAGCTTTTATTCATTGAAACACATCACAAAATTAAAATTGAAGAAACCGATGGATAATGAACATATCTGGCCTACAATGGCTTGCAATAAACAATGTTAATGTTAAAGGATATTTGTACCGAGCACTATCACCACCGGAGTGGTGCCCTGGCGCTCTGGTGGCTCCGGAAGAGGGGGGGGGGGGTGGGGTGAGTTAGTGGGAATGAGCTGGACAAGTGCAAGATAGCAGTGATGTGCTGTTGGCAGCCTCAGCCCGGCGGGTCCGTTGGCTGTGCTTGGGGTGTTTTACGGTCAGTAGTCGTTGTGTGCTGTTGTGCAAGTCTATGTGCAGCTTGTTCTTAAAACAATGGGAAAAGACGCTAGAAGTGCCAAGAACAGGCACACGTCCCTCCTACCAGAGGCGTTACTAGGAGGTGCTGAGGGGGCTATAGCCCTGGGTCTTTTGGTTGTAGCCCTGGATAGACGCTCAGGAGCTACAACCAAAAGGCTAGCTACCCCTGAGTCCCAGCAGTCCCTACATTAGCATAGCCCCGGATCTTTTCCAGACCTAGCAACACCCCTGCCTCCTACATTCTTATCAGGTAATCGTGCTCAAGAACTTGTACGTCTACACCTGCAGGACAGCCAGTGGCATAGCTGGGCGTCAATTACACAGTTCTAATCCTCTAGGATTTGCTCTGATTCTGTAACACCTTTTTCCAAGCAACCAAAAAGATGTTAAAAAAAATAGGGTCGTGCAATGGCTATCTTAAATGATGCAAGGGTCTCCTTAGGACAAAATAGTTCTTCTGAAGGCCGTGGAACCGAGTTGTGGTCATAGCAAATGGTTTTTGGAATGCCTCAGGAAGTCTTTGCCAAATTAGTCATCCATATCCTAAATCACCTGCATTTTCAGTGTATTTGAGACCTGCTGAACTTCCTAAACTTATAAGAGATTCAGGTAAACGAGTTTGGGCTGTCAGATTGTCCTTGCTATATCTATAAGGGCCTGCTGGAGGGTATCCAGTCAACATATCTAAAACATTACTGAGTGGTACATTTCAGAGTGGACCATAACACAGAAAAACACAGCAAACATTAATTAAATAAATGGTAGTGGGTTAAAGGGGTTAACATGGGTCGAGATGGGCTTGGGGTGCCATTACAAGGGTAAACAAATGGGCAGTTTGTGGGGGCACATCCCCAAATTATTTTGTCTGCGATTAAATTTACCACTCTGTAATTGTAGTCGGTAAGACCACATATAACCGTGCTGGAGATCTTCCGTAGTCACTGGGAATCTTTCAAAGAGGAAGGAGAGTGGTGACTCCTGGCGTTTCTTGCAGTTTGTGAGCTGGAGCATTTTACTTTCTTTTCTAGGTAGGTCTTTTTCGGGCTTATAAACAGAACATTTTGTACGTTGTGCATTTAATATATTTACATGGAGAGACAGACAGAAGAACATTTTAAACAGAAAAGGACATGTAGGTGTCTATTGTTGTTTGAGAGTCCAAGCATTTTACGTCCTTTCTTAGATGGGGCTTTTTTGGATTTTCAAACAATATTTACAGGGGGAGATGGACAAAAACGAAGGAAATTCAACTTTAGGTGAATGGGAGAACTTGGTATGGTAATTATAGGCAGTGCTCAACATAATATCATTTATTTTTTATGTTTGCAAATATCATTTAAAGGCAATCTGCATTTCACAGAAAGGTAGGTTAGCCTTTGGGATTGTTTTGAGAGTTTTCACACTCTCTGCCAGCACCTCAACAATTTGCTTTTCATACTTGCACTTTAGTAGGTTGATTGAACACGCTCTCCCACAGAAGCAGCTGAATTTAATTGATTTGCCACACTTTGGGGGAACAGAAGAACATTTGGGGTGCCAGGAAAATTGTTGGAGGTGGTGATCGCAGCCAGTGGACCTTAGTGGCAGGTTGATTAGCTGTGTGAGGCAACACACCACCTGCTTCAGCAGTAGGATAAAGAAGGAATTTGCGCTGGGCCAGCTGGGTGGGACAAGCGTGTTAACATACAACACAAGCAGTTGAATTGCTTTGGTGAAACAGAAAAACACTAAGCGTGTTCAAAAATTGTTGCATGTGGTGATCACAAATGGGGGGCAGAAAGTGACATTCTGATTGGATGTGTGACACAACACACCACCTGCTTGAGATCAGCAGGATTCAAGCAGAACCTTATTTAACACACATGAACACTTCAGCTACTTTCAGCAGTTGAGCTGCAGTCAGATACAAGAGCACACAGCACTACTGTTTTTGGAAAAATGCTCTCCTGAGGCTGACAGTGTCTGTTGGGTTTAAGGCATAAAGCACCACCAATCAAGCCGTCCTCAGAGCTTGCAGCCAGACAAGGGATGGGGAGGGGAAGGCACCATGACAATGTTACATGGTTCACTGCAGACACAGTAGCTGCTACAATTGTCGAGATGCGCAAATCCTGGGTAGTAGAAGAGCACAGCGTTAGTCAATAACCACAATTTGGACATCAACCATTGCTACACATGCTGCAACTCTTCAAACTCCAGTCATTGCGGTGGCTACTAGGGCTTCTAATGTCATCCCTAACTTAGCGGTTTCTGACACTTCACTGCCGCTAGCCCAGTCACCAACTTCCCTAAGATCAGAATCTGGTGCAAGTGGGGATGTATCCCATACTCTCTAAGCGCAGCAGACCAGCGTACATGCCCAAGTTCTGCAGGGATCTGTTGAGGCCCCAGCTAAAGAGCAGAAGTGGGAGATGTTCTCTCTCTCTCTCTCTCTCTCTCTCTCTCTCTAGAGAGAGAGAGAGAGAGAGAGAGAGCGAGAGAGAGAGAGAGAGATTTGTATTTGCAGCTCTCAGTAGTAGTGCAGAGGCAGCCGATTCCTGCCCAATCACTTGTGTTAGAGGAGCAGAATGTTTCTTAGCCTTGCACACACACTGCATCTCCCACTCCCTTCACTCATTTGGCCTCTAATTTTGATGGTGGGGTGGCAATGATGGTGATGATGATGCAGGTGATTATGACCGGGATTTTGACTACATCCCGCTTCTTGTAAGAGAACATTGAGAGAGGTTATTATGTCTATGACCACTGATACTGAGTCCAAGCCCAGCAGTGGCCCAGAGAGAGTTGGAAGAACAAACACAGTCTGAAAGAGCAACTGCTACCAACACAACTCCCACACAGGTGCAGAGTTTAGAATACCACAATAAAGCACTTTTTCTGTACACACTCTTTTTGTGACATCAACAAGCTCATGAGGTGGCAATGGTGCACAACAGTCAATGACAGCACCTACCACACCTAACGGCAACCAAGGCACAGCTTGCACCAGTGCGCCTTGCTGAGCTCCAGGTTCTGCCAATTCTCACCAACCAATGACACCTGCACCAAGTCTACTGTGCATATCAACGGTGTGGAACTCATTTGAACTGGGTCAAAAGCAGCATCTTGCCACTGTGAGAAACCTGAAGGTGTCTCACTTACTAGTCCCCAGGGGTCTGTCATCCAGGTGGCCAGGACAAGGCCATCGCTATTGGATCCAGTTCTTGGGGGTGGACCAGTGGAAGAGGATCACCCGGATGAGGGGTCCTTGGGGAGTGGGATGAGGGGTCCTTGGGGAGTGGAAGTGAGACACCAAAGGGTGAGACACGGTATCGCCATCCTTATGACACCTTTTCCCCATCCTACCCTGTAGGATATTTAGAAACTCTAGTTCCCACCCCTTTTCTAACACAAACACTTTCCTACACCGTGATGAACAATGGACTAACACCAGAGCCATTTACCTGACATGTCCCAACGCAAGGGTCAGGCAGAGTCAGGCAATTTCCAATAATTACACATACCTGACGGCCCTTTCTCTTTCCCAAAGGGTTAAAGGCAGAGCCAGAGAGCACAATTTGAGCAAGGCCGAATGCACAAGGAAGTAGCTATTCTGGACTGGCAGTTCAAATGGAGGAGAAAGGCGGAGAGACCTGAGAGGACGATGAGGAGGGAATTGCCCTTGCCATTTTCAACTCAGCCCAGCAAAACCTCCAAAAAAAATCATAAGACTGGGAAGTCCAGCTGGCGTGTGGTGTGACAGGTGTCAATGATACACAGGGCTCTCCCGCACTAATAACCAAAGTGGGGAGAAGCGATTGCTGCTGTGGTGCCGTCCTTGATGCCAAGACAAGAAATTCTAACAGTTCAGCACAGCCGGTGAGTCGGAGAGAACTGATAGCAAACCAGACTGTGTTGAGGCCAAGATTGCGAAAGGCAACATTGTGTGAACTTGCGAACAAAGAATGTGTGCGTGTTAAAGTTTGAAAGAAAGTCCACTGAAGGACCAGCTGCAGAGTGGTCAGGCGCCACATGGGCGCTCATTCGAAGGACTCTGGCTGGTCCCCTTTGTTCAGACTACAAGTACCAGGAGGCCCTAGGAGAGGCTGGCGTGAGGAGTCAGAGGGGTCATACAAGGGTTGAGTCAAACCCCCTTGTACAATGGAAAGTCTCTGACACTGTAGAGGAGGTCCCAAATAAAGCCTGCACTCCAGTCGCCCATTTTGAAGTACCAGAAACATTCACACCGAAATACGTGGCGTATGATGAGCAAATAAACCAGCAGAGAGCTGCAGTAGGGCTCTGTCCAGTACCTATCAGAAGAACAATACCTATTGAAGTACCAATAACCAGACAACCATGGACAGTAAGGTACCCATTGAGAAAACCCTACCAGCAAATGAAATGAAATGAAGGTTGCTTGAACACTGTCCCGGAAGAAACTCAAAAGGCCTTAATTGAAGACGAATGATGACGTCACAAAGACCTGGACAGACTTGCAGATAGAAGATAAGACGACCCAGAGATGACACACTGAGACGAAACGCCATAATTAAGAATATCGTGAACCTAGAAGGGGAGACGATGTTGAAATATAAAGAAACGTAAGCTGTAAAGCAGGATGAAGTCATTCAAACCAGTTAAACACCTGTACATATGCATGTAACTGCAAGAAAGCTAAGAAAACAGTGCGGCTTGCTATGCTAAGTAGAAGAATAGAGCGGCAAGCGCCATTATACACAATCTACCTCAAAACGAAGCATGTTATATAAGTGCAAGTCCACTTTACACAAAAGCAGAATTAACTCAGGTTACTAGAGGTCAAACAGGACAGGATTCGTATTGCAGCTAAAATGAGAAGCGATGGCTGAATAAAAACTCAGCAGAGGCAACGTTCAACAGGAAGAGCCAAGGTCAGACCAATAGAAGGAGCAAACAGTAGCTTTGTGGAATCGAAACTTAAGAACAGAACAGCCTATCTCAGGAAGGCCGAGATAAGGAGGCTCAGGCAGGTGGCAAGCCGAACAAGAATTAAATGCACAAATTGAAGGAAACTAGGCAAATTCATGGTGTGAGCAGCATGTGACCATCCGAGCAAGAAGAAGCCGGGGTTCACACCTACACCTGGTTGTCGCCCCTAGACAGAGATATCATAACTTTTTCTGACAAGAAGATACAGTTTCGAGCCTGACCATAGACAACTAATTGACACATAGCCACTAAAGTAATGATGGACTGAGGGATGGCAGAGTGAATCTTAGGGCACCCTGCACTTGGCTGACCATTCTGCGTGCTGCTAAGTAAAGTGGAGATTTATGCATGGGGTTGAAGCCAACCCAATCACAATGGACCAAATAATCTAGGGTCCTATAGATAGTAGAACCAATGGGACGTCATACTCATAGTGACGCCTACTAGAGTAATGTTAGAAGGAAGGGCTTAGACGCCCACCTGATAGTGTTTATCCAATCCTCTTACTCCATTACCATATACAGATATAGTACCTAGAGTAAAGTTACCTTTTCCTAACCAATAGAATTGCATGTTAACTTTTGAGTGTTACACGTCAATGATGACGAGTTTTGGGTATAAATGTTACTGTTTGTATGAAGTTCGAGGGATTTGAAGTGAGACGGACTATCGCATCACTGTTGATTTCCATGTTTCCTTGTTTTTTGTACTAAAACGGACTCCCCTTTGCCAAACTATTGAGTTGTCCTTATTGATTGGTGTTGGAGTAAGAAAACCAGCACTCCCATCCATCTCAAGGTGCAGCTATCTTGTCTTAAAGTACTCTGGAGCAAACCCTGACTCTATGGGCTGGCCAGGGGTCTCTCCAGTACAACACATAGACAAGAAGGAAAGTAAAGGGAAGCCTGGCTAGGGGCTTAAAGAAAAGCCTTACTGGTATCTGAGGAAGAACCTAAGGGGTCTAAAGGAACGGTCATGTGAATTATGGCAAGTGTGAACCTGACGGAGGGATGCCAAGAGAAAGCTAGGGGAAGGAAACCCCTACTTTCTAATAAGGTTGTGAAATTGCAAACTAAGGCAAGTGTGAACCCGACAGAGAGGTGCCAAGAGAAAGCTAGGTGAAGGGACCCCCACTTTCTGATGAGATGACCAAGAACTGTATTAGAAAATCATGAACTGTGTTAGAATGGCTATGTGAACCCGATGGAGGGATGCCAATGGGAAAGGTAATGAGAGTGAATCCCGCATTGTGAGAATGCAAAGTGAACTGTGTTTTTGGAAAACGTGAAACCGGCTGAGGGATGCCTGCAAATTGCGGTGAAGCATAATACACTCGTGAACAGTGTGTCGATAAGAGTGAACCTGTCCGAGGGTTGTCCACATTGAATGGTTGTTTAAAAAGACATTGAGACTCTGCAATGTTAGATTGTGAATGAAAAGCCGTAGTGAACCCGACGGAGGGAGGCCCACGTTGTACGAGGGATAGACGCCTGGCAGAGCGGGATCCTAACGTGAAGAGTAATCGCAGCATGAAGATTTATTGAAGGAACTTTTGATTTTGTTGATTGTAACACATCAGGTCCTCTAAGGCAAGAGACATTGTGTGAAAAAGACTTGGCCACAGAAGGCCTGATATTTTGGAAACAAACTGTAACCACGTGCTGGCAAGACCCATGAGTATACTGTGCTTAAGAGTCCCGCCTTGTCCCTTGCTAAAAATATGGGGAAGGGATACCCCAGTTACACCATCCTGACTTATCATTTTGAGAACACTTCTTTCTTTTTTTGGGAACACTATCCCACACTATTTTGTAGCATAGCAATAAGGATTGGCAATAGTTTTTTTTTAGTATAGGCTCTTTATATTTGACTAGATTCCACTTGGACTGTATTATTATTATTTGATGGTAGTAGCTTGCTCCCATCTTAGATTTAGGTTTAGATTAGGCATTTTTCTCACGCATTTAAACAGTTTAATAAACACCCTTGAACTGGGATCACTTGTGTCTGTCTTTACTGTTGCCACCATGAGTTCCTTAGACCACCCAGAAAAAGCTGTGTCCCATGAGAAGGCAGGACCCAATGTTGTGATGTGATTATTGCTGGGTCATATGAAGCAACATCATGCACAAGAGTGGAACCAATGTATTACACAGCATGCCCCCAGGAACCAGCAAACACTCTGCAACATTTTGGCACTGCCCCATGCGGTAAACCCAGAACTGAGAGGTCTGTCAGTCCCATACTAAAGTAGTGTGCCTACCAGTTCCATCAACAACACCTAAAAACAAAGTAGAGGTAAGGGAACAATGTCTATGATCCAGCCCAGACTCAGCAAATCATTTGGGTACAGTCAGAAATATAATTGTGACCATCCATGAATGGTTCCATGTCATTTCATCGCAGGATTAACCCTTGCTGGGTTTTCTCAGCGGAAATTTGATCGAGAAAACTAATAGAATTTTTTAAAATTTTTATTTATGGTGCATTCCCCCCAAGCACCCTAGTCCCCATTCCCTTTAATTTTTTTATATTCCTGGATACCCACACACCATACATTTCCACCGAGAAAAACCCAGCAAGGGTTAATCCCACGATGAAAGGACGTTGAACCCCATGAATACTGCTGCTCAATGCCAGATTGACGATAACACTGCCAGTAAACATTCTGTTATACACCTTTGTTGAAAACACAGGTTTCTGAGAACGAATGTAAAGTGCTGATGCCTGCTGGCAAATTCTCAGCCAGACGTACATGTTACACAAGGCTGTACATGTGTTGCATGATGCAGTGTTCTTGCAGTGACAAAGGCCTTGGACAGGACTGAGGGTGGGAAAATCCACTTCATTATGGATATGTGGACAAGCGGGCAAATCACTGTTTACACTGCTGTAGAAACATATTGGGTGACTTTCTCATCTAGAGGCGAGGAAGGAAAGTCATCAGAGCAGTCGCATGCTGTACACTAACAGGGCACTTTGTGTATGCAAGTGTAAAGGAGCGGCAGGGCACTCTTAGCAGCTACCCCGATTACCAGCAAGAGGATACTTGGGCCCCATCAAAATCCCTGCCACAAGACTATACCATAGGGCAAAGTTTACTGTCTTTATTATCAAAGAAAGTGACAGGGATCACACTAGAGCAGCATAGCAGTCCACAGGTTCTCATCCTCCAAACGTGTGTCACACCAATTTAACCATAAGTAACATCACATAAACAAGTTACATCCTCAAAACCCTATCAGGTATGGGGATTGGTCAGTTTAGAAAAACGATATATATCTACTATATAAAGATGAATGTATGTATGTGTGTATGTTTGTCCAGCTATACAAATCCACACCGTTGAACCCACGTCTACCACATTTTGCATGTATACCTCTATTGTTTGGGGCAAGATTGTAGTCTATGATTGGATGCAAAAATCTTGTATGCAAAAAATGTGGGATGTGTGTGTGTGTGTGTGTGTGGGTGTGTAAGTTTGTCCAGATATACAAATCCACACAGTTGAACCTGCTACCACAATTTGCATGGACTCCTCATTTGTCTGTGGCAAGATTGTAATCTATGTTTGGATGCAAAATATTCACGCGTACACACCCTCATTTACTGATGCTCACCCCGATTCACTACAGTAGGTAGTAGAAGGAGGCACAATTTGGAAAAGTGTCTGAAGCAAAAAGCTTGATGTGTTGATTATTCCTTTTAAATGTATTACTACTGTATACAGTTCGAAAGTGTTTATTGAAGCATTTTTAAAGGAAATTAAAAAAAAGATTTTTTTTTATCATGCTACTCCAAATATGGGAAATGGTATGGTTACAGTTTACTTAAGTTCATTCACGAGAACAGTGCACAATCAATCCATAAGCTTGTCTGATAGCTCGCTTTGACATCTGTGCAGAGCCTGCTGATGCAGGTTCGAATCCCGCCACGGCCAAACTCAGCCTTTCATCCTTCTGATGTCGATAAATGAGCACCACACACCGTGGGTAATAATAAGCAGCCGTCAGATGCCTGAGGGTTTGTAGCACTATATAAATGCTAAATTATTATTATCTTTCTTGGACATTTTCTCAAATGTGCCGAAGCCATTGAGTGACTGAAACATGCCGCACAAAAAACAAACATCACTTGGAAAAGCTCCATCTGATGCAAAGTGAAAATCAATGTGAAGAGCTTCTGAAACACAACAACAAACAGCAGCATGACTTGCCGACCAGAGGACAAGAGCATATTTTTATAGGGCAATTGAGATGACTGAGCAAACTGAAGCAAGACTTGCTGGCATGAGGACAAGAGCAACATCCTCCAGGGCACATGAGACATCAGAGCAAAATGAAGCTACACTTGCTGACAAGAGAACAAGAGCGACATCCTCCAGGGCACATGAAACACCACTCGATCAGGACACAGGCAACGCCAGGTACTCCAGATAGTAATACATAGGGGTTAGTTTGGTTATTGGGCATCCCTATCTGGTGGCTCCTCCTATTCAAAGTTGCAGGTTAACAGGGAAATGATTGGCCCCTGCAACATAGTGTGCCTTGACGTGAAAGGTAGCTGAGGATTGGACAGAACGTGTCATCCCAGACTTGGGACCTTGGTCAGGTACCAGGCTGAGTGGAGTTACTCAGGGCAATGGGAATGATCACAAAGGTGTGGTATGCTCCCATCATGTTGCCATCTCTTATCTTCTAAGCCATGAGAGCGTCCATCCAGCTTTGAACCTGGGAAGCAATTGTATCTTCCCACCTCTGGTTCGATGGCAACAGCTTCCCTTCATATGCCTTGAATAAATAGGCACTATCCTAGTCTTCCAGGCCATGTGTGTGTGTGGACCATGAAATGGAGCTCCCTTGCTTGTTATTATGAGTATTTTAAGCTGTATTCCTAGCAGGTGTCTTATCGCATTGGTAAACTGGCAACCTTCCATTTCTTCTCGTCCTTTGCGAGGATGTGCACTGTGTCTGTGCTGGAAGCTCAGTTGGTCCGCCTTTAGCTGAATCAGGCTTTTAGCCTCTACATGTATTTGAAAATCGTCTTGCCTTCCCCGTTCACTTCAGTGCACCTATAGCTTCAGCTTTGTTCTGATGGCCGCCCATGTTAGTCACAGTTAAGCATGTGCAAGCTGATTGTTCGTATTCTTGGCATCTTGCTGTTTCCGTGTAGCTTACGATTTACTGGTGTAAGTGTATCAGTCCTCTAACTACCATGAGTCATAAGCATTTGTTTTGTATCTATCTGCAAAAAGTCCTCTAACTACCATGAGTCATAAGCATTTGTTTTGTATCTATCTGCAAAAAACTAAAAGTGTTCGTGTAGCTTCATGCATGGATGCCTATATGCTTCATGTCTAACGCATCCATGTCATAGTGTCAGTGATGTCAGTGGTGACGTCAGCAGCTTCTCAAGGTCATAGTCAGTCAACTTGTACGATTGATGGCAGCTCTATCTCCTCCATATTGTCAATTGGGTATGGTTTGAATGGCTGTCTGAGTGAATAACGTTTCTCACATCTGTGATATATAGACGATGGTGATGAAGGGCCCAGGAGCAGTGTACCTCTCACATTTCTCTGCTTTCGGGATGCAAGTCAATTGAGGGTCACAAGGGCCACACTTGGACCTCCATCTTCACAGGGCCTTAAAGGTAGGAGCCCCACAGGAGGAAACATATTAGATAAAGTAGATCAGGGGATGGCAGAGTAGCTAAAGTCCCCAGCTACCAGCATTGGGTTTTGTGGAATTAGACAATGGCTCCAGTGTCAGTGCTTGTCAGGAATAAGGGCCTGTGGTGCAGGAGGAAGCAGGTAGGGCATATCTAAAAACTACAATTCCCAGCAGGCATGGGGAAATGTGTAGTTCCTTGGGCCTGTCGGTACTCAGCTGCCGGCACTTTGCAATTAGGGATTGGGCTCTTAACGGCCGCCCGCCCGTGCTCATGTGCTGTTGATTAATGTTGGAGAGCATGGGCGGCGGCGGCGACAGCGGCAGGAGCAAAGCAGGAACGCTGAAGGTGTAAGCGAGTGGCGTGCAGGAGTCACGCCGGTTATGTTGCTAGGCATCTTTATATCCCGGGGTGCGGCGGCACACGCTCCTTAATCTGCTCCAGCGCTACAGGTCCGGGTCAGCCGCAGTAGGCTCCCGGACCATCAGTTAAGTGTTTCTATGTTTGTTTGCTTGGCTGGTTTACGGCATTAACATGGAGTAAATCAGAAGCTTCAAGTATTTATGTCCGGACGTCTGAGGAAAACGTCCGGACCAAAAGTTAGGTGAAGGCACATAAATCCTTGATTTTGGGCAAGATAAACGCCAGTCTGGTAGCAGGCACATTGTTGTCTAGCACCGGGGAAAACTCAACTCTTCTAATCCGCATTTCCAGTTATTAAGTTTTTCCTATGTGCAGTGTATTATGTTAATCCATGTTTTGTGAGGCATATGAACGTCTCAATGTTCTCTGTTCATTATCAGTGTATTATGGTTTTACGTTATTACCAGTTATTCACTTTTCCACCTGGAGAAAAGCGTCTTTCTATGTGCATTATGTTGTGCTAATCCATGTTTGCTCACGAGTTGTGTAGGGTGGCGTGTTATGTGTTAACTAATTACTGAAGATAGAGTCAGGTCAGGTTGCAGGAGTATTAAGCTATCTAGTCAGGAATTGTAGGAGTTTTTTGTCGTTTTATGTCTTGTTGTCTTCCCTTCCTTCCCTTTATTTGTCCACCCCCTTTCCCTAACTCCTTCTTCCCCCCATTGGCTGCCACGTGGCTACCTGTAATTCGAATATCCAGGCGCCCGTGCCAACCACGGTGGGAGGGGTCGATCCATTCGGCTTCTGTGGTTCGGGAGAGGGGATTGAAATCCTCCTCCCTTAACTTCAGTTATTGACAGAATCAACAGCCCCCAATTTCGGGATTACTGAACCACCCAGGCCAAATGGATAACCCTCCCTCGTTAGCGGAAGTGCTAAAGGCACTTCAGGAGATTCAGGTGGAATTGATACATGTCAGACAGGAATCTAGTACTCTGAAGAATCAAGTACAAGGATTGGTAGCACAAGGGACTCCTTTGGAGGAAGCAGGGTCTTCTACCAGTAGACCAGGAACAAGAACGCCCACTGTGGTGGTTCAAGCTCCCAGTAGTGTGCCATTGGCTGCGCCTGAAAGATTTTCTGGGGATCCAAAAAAATACATGACGTTTTTGACCCAGTGTAGGTTACATTTCCTGTGTAAACCATCGGCCTTTGAGACTATTCAAGCTAGAACTGCCTTTGTAATTTCATATCTAACAGGAGATGCGGCCGCTTGGGCAATGCCATTGGTACAGAAAGATGATCCATTATTGTATAATTGGGATAATTTTCTGGCAGAATTTGGTTGATTATTTGACCGAACGGAAGTGTCATTGGCACAAGACAAGGAGTTATTGGCACTAAAACAGGGTACCAGAGATTTGGTTTCTTATGTGACACACTTCAATAGACTGGTAATTGAAACAGATTGGCCAGAAAATAAACAGACAGTTTTATTCTATCAGGGATTGAAAGAAGAATTAAAAGACGCTATGGCATAGGTGGAGCCTCAGCCCAACACATGTACAGCTATGATTGATTTGGCATTAAGGTTGGACCATAGGATGAATGAACGAAAAGGAGATAGGAAAAAAACCAGAGGTGGTACCTTTTGTACGATTGGATAAAGGAAGGGTGAACAGAAACGGTGAAGGGGAACCTATGCAGATTGGAGGTGTGAGGGGACCTTTATCGGCTATAGAAAAAGAGCAGAGTTAATAATTTGTGTTTGTATTGTGGTCAACCTGGACATTATATTCGTACTTGTCCAAATACCCCCAAGAAGATAGGTGGTGGAGATAAGAGCAAAAGCGAGTCGGGAAAAGGATTGGGCCGGCCTTAGGGGGAACGCAGGTGTCAGGCTCAGTGGTTGAAAAGTTCCCCACTTGGGTAGCAAATACTTCACGAAAAGGTAATTCTCATTTGTATATTTTGGTAACTTTATTTTTTGCTTGTACAAAACAGATGGTGTCAGCCATGATAGATTCAGGGGCAACTGGAAACTTTATTGACATTGCTTTGGCCAAAAGACTTGGGTTGCCATTTCGAGAAAAGACTCAGGTGGAAGGGGTACAGTCGGTGGATGGGTCGCCTTTAATTTCAGGACCCATTTGTCAGCAAACTCAACCCATAGAAATGAGGTGTCAGTCTGGACATGTGGAGGAGATTGTACTGGATCTAATTGTAGCTCCTCAATTTGGTCTTATTTTAGGAATTCCTTGGTTGACTCAGCATAATCCAAGAATTGATTGGGTAGCTAGAGAGATTTTTTTTGAGAATCCAGAATGCATTGGTCACATTGAGGAGGAGGTGAGTCCTGCATTGTTTTTGGCAGATCAGCCACGGGCAGTGCAAGTGGTGGGGGCTGTGGGGTTACAGGTTCCGGCTCAATATCAAGAGTTTGTAAATGTGTTTGACAAAGGAGGAGCTGAACAATTGCCTCCCCATAGACCATATGACTGTGTTATAGAGTTAGAATCCGGGGCTAAACTGCCATGTAGCAGAATCTATGCATTAACAGAAACCGAAAACCAACATCTGAGAGAGTATTTGGATGATATGTTGAAGAAAGGATTCATTCGACATTCCACATCGCCAGTCTCATCTCCATTGTTTTTTGTGCCTAAAAAAGAAGGTACGTTGAGGACATGCATTGATTATCATGCCTTGAACAAAGTGACAGTAAAAAACAGATATCCACTCCCTTTAATTTCTGGACTGCTGGATCAAGTGAAAACAGCAGTGGTATACACAAAACCTGATTTACGTGGAGCTTATCATTTGATTTGTGTCAAAGAAGGTGATGAGTGGAAAACTGCATTTAGAACTAAGTTTGGACTATTTAAATATTTGGTTATGCCTTTTGGTTTATGTAATGCTCCTGCGGCATTTCAATTTTTTATGCAGGAGGTTTTGAGTGAGTTTTTGGACATTTTTGTTATTGTATATATTGATGACATTCTAATTTATTCTAATTCACAAGAACAGCATGTGAACCATGTAAGGGCAGTGTTAAAGAAATTGCAAGAACATCATTTCTATGTGAAATTGGAAAAATGTGCCTTTCATGTGAAAAGAGTGGAGTTTTTGGGCTTCATTTTGACCCCGGAAGGGATAATTATGGACAAAAGCAAGGTGCAAGCAGTCCTGGACTGGCCCAAACCCCAGTGTGTTAAAGATATTCAATCTTTTTTGGGGTTCACCAATTTCTATAGACGATTCATTACTAATTCTTCTCAGATTGTGGCACCGATAACAAGGTTATTAAGAAAAGCAACAAGTTTTTGTTGGGATGTGGGGGCGGAAAAGGCTTTTCAAGAATTAAAAATAGCATTTACCACAGCTCCAGTATTACGACATCCAGATTTGGAGAGGATGTTTCAAGTAGAAACTGATGCGTCCAATGTGGCCATAGGAGCAGTATTGTCTCAGAAGGATCCAGAAGGGAGTTGCATCTAGTAGCCTACTATTCACGAAAGCTCACTCAATGTGAACAAAATTATTCCATCACTGATAAAGAATTGTTAGCTATCAGGGCAGCTTTCTTGGAATGGAGACATTATTTACTGGGGGCTAAACATCAGGTGTTGGTAGTGACAGACCATAAAAACCTACAGTACTTTAAAACGGCTCACACATTGAGTCCTAGACAACTACGGTGGTCTCAATTTTTCAACGAATTTGATTTTGTGGTGACCTTCCGCCCGGGAAAAAGAAATGGAAAAGCAGATGCCTTATCACGCCAACAAAACATGGACAACATGGTATCTGAAACTAAATCTATAATTCCGGCAGAGAAGGTGGTAGGGGCCGCAGTCTCTAAGTTGATGAAGCAGGTGAAACAGGCAATGAGGAATCACAAGAATCAGAGTTGGGGAGTGAATAATCCTTTGGAAACATTTAAAGAGAATCTCCCTTATTATGATGGCAGATTATATTTGCCTACTTTGGAACGCCAAACGAAGGCTATGCATTGGTGCCATAATTCCCCTCTGGCTGGACATTCAAGGAGTAAAAAGACACAGACATTAGTGGAAAGATAGTTTTGGTGGCCCAAATTGAAACAAGAGGTAATCAAGTACGTGCAGGAATGTGAAACATGCGTACGAAGTAAAGCTGATCACAGCAAGAAGTCAGGGTTACTGAAACCCTTGCCCACTCCCACCAAAATATGGACACACATATCAATGGACTTTATCACAGACTTACCACCGGATGATCAGTATGATACGATTTGGGTGGTAGTAGATTACTTATCCAAACAGGCTCACTTTGTGCCTTGTAGGGGCATTCCAGGAGCAGGGGAACTGGCAGAATTGTTTTTGCAGCATGTGGTTCGGCTGCACGGACTACCACGTACTATTGTGTCTGATAGGGGACCGCAGTTTACATCAAGGTTTTGGCGCGCTTTCTGTCAGATGTTAGGAATCAATTGTGCCCTGTCTACTAGTTACCATCCCCAGACGGATGGACAAACTGAAGAGTTAACCAGACGCTGGAGCAATATTTGCGCTGTTATTTACATGAAGGAATGGAGTCGTGGGTTCAAGCCTTATGGTTGGCGGAATTCACTTATAATAACGCGGAACATGCTTCCATGGGAATGGCTCCCAATGAGTGCTTGTATGGGCAGGTACAGGAAATGTTACCAGAACAGCTACAAAATGTTGAGAATTTTCCAACACTCCAAAACAGAAAACAATTGCTTCTAACCATCAGACAGAAGGCGCGAGATAATTTGGAATATGCAAAAACTCAATATAAGTTGTACAAAGACAGAAAGAGAAGGGAGGCTCTGCAGTACAAGGTGGGGGATAAGGTATGGCTATCCACACGCAATTTGCCTCTAATTGGATCTCGAAAATTTGCTCCCAAGTTTATTGGACCCTATGAAATAGTAAAAATTGTGTCAGAAGTTGCTGTGAAATTGTGTTTGCCTAAATCTCTGAGAATCCACCCGGTATTCCATGTGTGTCTGCTTAAACCCGCAGCGCCTGGAACACACGTGCAGAGACCTCCAGCTATCCACAAAGAGGATCATGTGGAATATGAAGTAAAGCAGATCTTGGACTCAAAAAGGAGGAGAAAAGTGTTATGGTATTTGATCCGGTGGGCTGGATATGGACTGGAAGATTGCTCCTGGGAACCTGCTAGTGCAGTGCATGCACCCCGTCTGGTAAGAATGTTTCATGCAAAGTATCCGGAAAAGGCAGGTCCTGGGAAGAGCCCTGGAAGGGGAGGTAATGTCAGGAATAAGGGCCTGTGGTGCAGGAGGAAGCAGGTACGGCATATCTAAAAACTACAATTCCCAGCAGGCATGGGGAAATGTGTAGTTCCTTGGGCCTGTCGGTACTCAGCTGCCGGCACTTTGCAATTAGGGATTGGGCTCTTAACGGCCGCCCGCCCGTGCTCATGTGCTGTTGATTAATTTTGGAGAGCATGGGCGGCGGCGGCGACGGCGGCAGGAGCAAAGCAGGAACGCTGAAGGTGTAAGCGAGTGGCGTGCAGGAGTCACGCCGGTTATGTCGCTAGGCATCTTTATATCCCGGGGTGCGGCGGCACACGCTTCTTAATCTGCTCCAGCGCTACAGGTCCGGGTCAGCCGCAGTAGGCTCCCGAACCATCAGTTAAGTGTTTCTATGTTTGTTTGCTTGGCCGGTTTACGGCATTAACATGGAGTAAATCAGAAGCTTCAAGTATTTATGTCCGGACGTCTGAGGAAAACGACCGGACCAAAAGTTAAGTGAAGGCACATAAATCCTTGATTTTGGGCAAGATAAACGCCAGTCTGGTAGCAGGCACATTGTTGTCTAGCACCGGGGAAAACTCAACTCTTCTAATCCGCATTTCCAGTTATTAAGTTTTTCCTATGTGCAGTGTATTATGTTAATCCATGTTTTGTGAGGCATATGAACGTCTCAATGTTCTCTGTTCATTATCAGTGTATTATGGTTTTACGTTATTACCAGTTATTCGCTTTTCCACATGGAGAAAAGCGTCTTTCTATGTGCATTATGTTGTGCTAATCCATGTTTGCTCACGAGTTGTGTAGGGTGGCGTGTTATGTGTTAACTAATTACTGAAGATAGAGTCAGGTCAGGTTGCAGGAGTGTTAAGCTATCTAGTCAGGAATTGTAGGAGTTTTTTGTCGTTTTATGTCTTGTTGTCTTCCCTTCCTTCCCTTTATTTGTCCATCCCCTTTCCCTAACTCCTTCTTCCCCCCATTGGCTGCCACGTAGCTACCTGTAATTCGAATATCCAGGCGCCCGTGCCAACCACAGTGGGAGGGGTCGATCCATTCGGCTTCTGTGGTTCGGGAGAGGGGATTGAAATCCTCCTCCCTTAAGTTCAGTTATTGACAGTGCTGTACTAAGGCTGGAAACACAATGCATGTGCCATGCTTTGCACATGTTCTCACCTTGTGGTGATACATTTTGACAATGATTGCTCCCCTATCCATGATATGCTTGCTGTGGCTGTGAGGAATTCGACCATCTACGCCTGAGCTTTTTTGATTTTTTGGTAATAAAAATGAATGATGGGAGGCCATTCCGCGCATATTTTCCCTGCTCACCACACAAAATGCATAGTCATGTGTACTCCGGGAGGACACAGCCTACATGCGCCATCCCCGCCTGTCATGTTCAGCTGGAATGTGACAGCCATGGGTACATCAAAGCATCTAAAGAATGGGGAAGGCATACCTTCCTCCGCCCATGGGCAGCCTAATTAAAATATCAAAGGCCCCATGGATCCGCCTCTCTATCATCTAGTTCGGCTAGTGGCAGTGCAAACTAATGGGAAATAACTGAGGCAAGCCTGTTAAAGGGGCTTGGTCGCTGGACAGACAACATGAAGGCGGGGCTAACACCTCTTTGATATGCAATGTGTCAACTTGAAGCTAATTCTCACCCCTCTGAATGAAGGACAGCAAATGGCATGTCCGAGTCCACAAGTACCGTAGGAAACCACTGCAGAGCGGACCCCTTTCAGAGGGAGAAGTATGTGATTTAAGGGAGACAGGAAGTCTGCTCTCATCACAAACTTCAAGGGAGACCTATGCTTTGCTTTGATCAACAGCCACAGAGGGCTCATTTAACATGAGAGACACTTTGATTTACAACAGACAGGAAGATGAGTGGGGTTTAGGAGTACATGGTGTCACCACCTACCTTTCCTGATGCAAAGCACTCTGGTCCTGACCTCAAGCATAACAGAAGATTGTTGGTGGGGACACAGAATTGGTTCCTTAAGGTAGGGTTAGCGTGCACCAATTACTGGGACCCATTTGGCTTTAAAAGAGGGCTGAGCCGCTCACTTACCAGATCATCCGACAACTTCAAAAGGAGTAAGAAGAAGTGCTAATTTGGACCCTGGCTGAAGTTACAGTCTACCTTACATCTTCTGCCATTAAAGGAAGGCCAGGCTTTCCAAGAGGGAAGCAAACTCGCTCCCCTAAACATCTCCCAGGGAACCGAGGAAGATACCGGACTCAGAGGACCCATCCAGCAGCTCCAGAACAGTACCCAGCCAGCACACAGCGTGCCCTGCTAGGCTCTGCCAGCAGGCTTACTAGTTGGAAAGTGCCAGAGAGTCTCTGAACAAAGGACAGGCTGTTGCCTGCAAACACTCTCCTAAGCATTCAGCCGTCCACCTTGAAAGGACGATGCAAGCCCTGCGAAGAAGCTAGGAGGAGTGCCACGCAAGCATCAACCAGCATCCATCTTTTAAGGAGATTTTTGAGGCAGTCGAGCCCTCGAACCACAACTGGCTGCACCACTGACTGTTGTCAAGCTGCAGTCACTCAAGCTGTCCGCGACGCCTCAACCAGCATTGCAATCCACCGACCAGCACAGAGACAACAATTCTTGACCCCGAGCCACTGTGTAGGCCAGCCTGCAGCCGTCCGTCCAGCCTTGCTTGCCAAACTGCCTGCTGCCTGGTACCCGCAGCAGTCTCCAGTCTTGAACTCTGTCAAAGGATCTGCAAAGTGTCCTGGAACAGACTCAATGCTGTCGAGCATCAAGAACATATCAAGCACCAGGTACATTGTAGTTCTGTCCCCCTGGTCCTTCTCCGAAGTCCCCTAGTGACATTTACAGCCCCTTGCTCCCTGGGTGCTGAAACCAAATAACCTTGAACAGTTAAGACTGATTGCTTTACCAACTACCCTCTTGTCAGTGTGCAGAGTGCATCCCTTAACTTTCTGAAACTGTCTGTCCTCTGTGTTCCTTTACAGTGTGGGTTGTATTTTGTAGTGTGCTAGAACTGTCTTTTGTAATAATAATAAAGTAGATATGTGTATACAACTTTGACTGGACAGTCCATTTTATCATTGGGTAATAATTGTATTTTTGCTGTGTTGCAACTAACCAACGATCCACGACCCTGCAGAGATAAACCTGCCGTTCCGTCCATGTTACCAAAATTGGATAAGGAGGTTTATAGTTTACTTGTGTTGCAATCTGTTTGTATCCTTTCTAGTGTACTAGAGGTGTGGTGGCTGATTCATGGTTTAGAAACCTGTTAAGCTCACCTGGTCTCTGCGGAGTCGTTGGGGCACGGTTGTAGCCCTCCTTGAACTTCAATCACCCCCTTCAAGCCTCTCCCTCAGTAGAAAAGCTGTGAGTGGTGGTACGTGGTGATACTGCTCCTGCGTGGAGATAAGAGTGTGTGAGTGCGCCAATCTGTGATTTTTATACCTCTCTAACCCTTCACCCCAAAGTACGGTTTCAGTGAGCATATGCCGGCCCATAAAGTTCACCTGTGAATTATGGAAGATAAGCTCTCCGTCCTGCTACTTTTGGGAGGGTCGCGTCGAATGGTATCTAGTTCCTTCACTGATCCCTGATAAGGATTAGTCCAGTCCAGCTGTGACTATGCTTCTCCTTATGATTGGTAAGTCTTTCTTGAGCTCTTGTGATGCTGTTCGTTCTGTTTAATGTCTTTATATGTTTCTCCTATTTATGCACGAAATAATGTCTCTCTTCTGTTTTCTTCCCTTAGATGGAAATGCGTTCTCAATGCAGCTGTGAGACGCGAGACCCGGCCGGATGGAAGATGGATGCTACCGCAATGTTCGATAGCAGGTAAGTGATGGTTTTTAGGAAAAGCGCGAAGTATGGTGAAGCGCAACCTTAAACTGACTGTTATTTCGATGTCTAACCTTATCTTCTGTTTTTCCTTGCAGGCGCTGCTGTCGACGATGGAGTGTGTCGTGCTGCGATGCCAAAATGAAGATTTCGGCGTTCCGAAAAGTGTAAAGATGAATACTTGGTTCGCCGAAGAGATGTACAGGTAAGAACAGCTTCCCCCAGTTCGTAAGTATGCTGGCAGGAAGCAGGATGTCCAGGAAGCGGGATCTTCAAAGGTAAGTCTGACCTCAGGCGACGGTGAGCGTTACGCTGCATGCAAGTGCAGAATAACGCGAAACGTCTGTCTTGAGGATCGGGGCAGCTTATATTGCTGAGATTGTGGGCACGCCCATTAGGGCCGGCTTACCAGCCACACCCTGCCACTCCTAGAGAGTGAGCACGTGCGAAGGCAATCCATTAGCAGCCACACCCAAGAATACACTTGGGGCTGCTTAATGGATGGAATGTTCAAGGATAATGCATCTGAAGGGCTACATCCATAATAAAAGCCTTTTGGCGTTAAATTGATGTTCTTGTTTACTTTTGTTCATGAGCCTGGCGCCAAAGGCGCCATGACAGTGTCCACCCAGGTCTCCTGTGCATGCGACCCCTGCATGCCTGTGCCCTTCACTTCATGACCATTACAAAACCGATATTCATCCCAGGGCCACTGGTGCTCCGGAGGTTGATTCGTCAGTGTGGCAGACAAGGTCTGGTCTAATTTATGCCACTCATATAGTCTCATACTATTGAAGGGCTAGTTGCAAAGTGGGTGTGTGTGCTGGGGACTTCAGCTAGCTCCATAACTAGAGCTTCTGCTCTCAACCAAATTCTTGCAGATTTAGGTCATGAGTTGCAGAAAAAGCTGGGGTTGAAAAGGTATAATGGACTTTGTATCCGATCAGCATACAAATATTTGAAAATTCTGAAAGGCGTTTCCAATTCCTCTTTATTTATGTTGTGGGAAGAACATTCCAGCATAAGGTTTTTACACCAATGACCTGTGGGTTTGGTGGCCTTTACGTCTGTCGGTGAGTTAGATCTGTTCTCCTTGATACCTCTGACTTATTTGCTTTGAATTATTTTCATTGGTGAACAGGTCAGCAGGTCAGGTTCGGGAGGTTGATGGAAGCAGATGTCAATTTGCTCTTTCATTGAGTTATCTGTTTGTCTCGTGCTGGTCCTTTGATGGTCACTGGAATCCTGTTGCCACCATCACTGAGTTGAAGCGTAGGCTCATCCTTGAGCAGCCAAAAGAGGTCTCTGATCAGAGGCGTTGATAGGGGAGGTGGGGCTAAGGGGGCTATAGCCTCGGGACTTTTGGTTGTAGCCCCGGATTGAAACTCAGGGGTTACAACCAAAAAGCTAGCTAGTCCCGAGTCCTGACAGTCCCGATATTAGCATAGGCCCAGGTCTTTTCCAGACCTAGCAGCACCCCTGCCTCTTATCTTTCTGTACTCTGCGGTTGAGCTCTGCTGCGCCATCCATGGGAGTTGTCTCCTTCTGGACAGATCATGCAGCAGTTGCTTACATTTGTGATGGCTCTGAAGGTGCAAGAACCTTTTCAGGGTGAGTTTCATTGCCAGTGTATTGAAGAACAAGCAGCCAATTTGTGTTTAGGCGCGGTGCGATTTCAGTCACTGAGATTCGAGAAAAATGCATGCGGTTTTGGTATATTCTCAAGAAGGTAAGATCTGGAGGAGGAAAGTCCTTGTTTACGTGCTGGTAATGTTTCTTAGTCCATTTTCCCCTGCCTTATCCCAGACCCATCCTTCGTCCCATAAGATGATTCTGCTTCTATCTCTATGTGTTGGCTAGAGACACGGGCGCTGGTAGGTGGCCTCATACGGCCCCTTCAAATTAAGGGAAGCGGCTTGAGCTTTGGTTTCATTTTAGGTTGGGCAGCTGGATGCCTGTCTTCTGAGGTAGTCTCACCTCATTAAAGGAAGGACTTGGATGAGGAATTCAGACTCAGAGTATTCGAGGAGGTTCCCGGCAAGTAATCGAGGAATCTGTCGCTCCTGTGAGTGTCAAGCTAGAGGGCAAGCCGTCTGTGATATAAGAGCGCGCCAACGCTGTCCATGCTGTGCATACCCGCGCGTCCTTCCACTGGAGGTCATCAGTTACTAGGGCTCCTTTCGTAGGGTCTTCCACTTCGGAAGAAAAATCAGGCTTCTTGTTCCCGCAATCCTGGAGATGTCACGGTGGGGCGGCTGATAAACTCAGTCTTCAATTTTAACTCCAGGTTGGCCAACAGTAGAGTAGGCCCCTTGGCCTGCCGCATCCCAGCTCGCATTCCCACAAGCTGGCAGTTCCATTACGCTCATAATGTGCTGTATGATGTCAAATAATAATGCAGTATTCCGGCTGCTGACAGGCGAGGTGTATTTAGGGTCTTACATACAAATGGTAATAATATTTCCGGCAGAATACCCCTGTACCCATCGCCTCCATCTTGCTGTGTGACCGATGGCTCCGAGTTCAGCGCATAAGCTAGAAGAAGTATGTCGACTGCCCCTATAATGATGATTAGAAGTAAATTGCTGTGCCAGGCTTTCAACTGGCTGCACTAATTCCACAGATCTGAATTATTGCAGCAGAAAACTCTGAAATGAGATGGGATTGTGTAATGGGCCTTTTTCTAATTTGTTTGCCACAGAAACTTGGCTTTTTAATGAACATGGATCAGCGATTTTCAATGTAACGCGATTTTAGGGTACATCAAACGAATGCGCAGAGCTTCCAGGAGACATGCTGGGGTGGGTCATATATAAGAAATTATTGCAAACCCTCCCTGCCTTCAGGTTATCATTTCACCCAGAAAATAGTGGGTAACAAAGGCAAAGTACCTGAAATTGGCACAGAGGTTTAATTTCAGACTGCAGACGTGTGTGTAACTTGACGGCTATGTGCAGGATTACTGCCTGTGAATAATATTACGAGTCTCTCCTGCGCGCATGCCTAGAATAGTAACAACGAGAGGATAGCTCAGTGGCAATGTGCTCGCCTTAAAAGCAAGAGGACGTGGAGCAGCACAGGTTCGATCCCCGGGTCCGCGTTTAGAAACCTCTGGGTATAAATAATCTCACATATCATAACTGGTGTGTGGGAATCTGATCTTGAATGCAGGAGTTGAGGTGAGGCTAAAAGTTCACGTTGCGTTACCTGATATTTTGCAGGGCCTTAGCCTATGGTCCATAGAAAGAGTCAAGTCAAAAATATTTATTGAAGGATCCTTAATATTGACCTATGGCCATGGCAGCCAAAGCTTAACTGAGGAGGGGGGCAGGGGGGAGGAGGGAGTCGGGAGTGAATCCGAACATGCTCAAAGATGGCCATGATCCACGGTAAATCAGATCAATGTACCTGTTTACCACCACAATCGAGGTAGTTGCAGGGACTTTGTGACTGAGAAGTGCAGATATTGTAAGGGGATGCGACTGAGTGCGGGACGAGCTGAAACTGATTGCAAAGTACAGCCCTTTCATGGTCGCCACATGGTGTGAAACGGCTCCCCCCGCATGGTCATCAGGGGCCACTCCACGATGCTGACGCTCCACGGTGTGAGTGGTGCTGGCAGCCTGAGTGGAGCTGGAACAGAGTGAACGGAAAAGAAGAGGGAGAGAAGCATGCTGAGAAGACTGCCTCTGCTGCACCAGAGATGGGGGCCCATCAAGTGATGAGAGTCCCTGAAACTTCAACCAAGGAAGGAAGAGCCAAGACAAGACTCACTCCCCCCCCCCCCCCCCCCCCCCCCGATTTCACCATCCCCTATTGGCAAAAAGAAAGCCACATGGGCTCAGAAAGTTTCACACAAAGCAGTCAGGGTCTGCAACTGGGAATTCGGACAGGTATGGACACGTTGCACGGGAGGGGGGTGTATGAAATAACAAGCGGAGAAAACACTATCATGGCCACACTGCATTGCATTAGAATTCCACTACCTAACACATGAAGATGGCCAGTTAGGAAAGCAAGTTAGGAGTCACAGTGTCAAAGGTTAGAGCAGTCGACATGAAAGTTAAAGGAGTGGAGGGGACCAATGTAGGCCTCAGATAAAGGATGCAAATAGTTTGGTAGCACAGGATTTGTCTGGAGTGGTGTACCCATGAGGCAGGATGTAGAGGTTAGACAATGCAGGTATAGCAGCTAACCTGAGATTCTGGGAATTCCAAGACTGAAGGAGTGAGAGGACTAGAAAGAATTTGTGATGTGGCTCTTTTTGTGGAAACTGGGTGGAAATGGGGGCATTGGGTAATCCTTAAGAGAGCACAGATTGGCCACTCGAGGAAAGCAAGAAGATGATGCCCCGCTGGCACTTGCCGGGGATTCTGATGACAGATGTCTGATTCTAGGATGATCAGAAAATAGCAAAAGAGAGCTCACGAGAGAAGGAAGGAGCATTCTGTGAGACCCGCCCAGGGCAAACTGCAATCTCTTGGGAATCTCGTCAGATGGTCTCTCAAACCCCAGAGAGAGCCTTCCCCCTTCTACTTAAAGAATGACAAGGTAAGGAAGTCTCTTTCCCAGGCAGGAGCGACGTATTGGCTGCACCCCCTAATGTATGCAAAAACACTTCGACCCAGGAGCTGCAGATAGTGAGAAAAAAGGAAAGAGTGAGTTTCTGGTACTGAAAAAATAAGCCTTTCTTCTCCCAATAATAAAGATAGACAACGAGTAAGCAAAGTGGGGATACCTGATGTCCCTTGTAGCCTCATCAAATCCAGCTGTATAATAGATCCCGGCTTCCTCCACATGGACAGCAAACATACATAATGTGATGAATCAGAGTGTCCATGGGAGAGGGATCCCAAAAGTATAACACCAGACTACCCTGTAGAATAACTCTGTTGAAGGCACTACAGAGTTCCCACCCTTACATAGGGTTACAACAAGGTTCTGAAACAGAATCAGGCGAAATACCTGCATTTACCAAAAGCAGTAGCGAGAGCCATTTGTCATGAAATCTAAAATCTCACAGGTTGTGAGATGCTGAGCACAGAGGAAATCCTTAATGCAAGGAATGTTCAGCGTTCCGAAGTAACGGGCGGCTGCCGATGTAGAATGGGAGCCAAAATCAAGGAAGACAATGACTTCCATCCGACCCGGTGGCCATCTTGGAATGGGACGTTATGTTCCTAAAGCCATAGGAAATAAAGTCTGTTTGAGCCCAGTTGCCAGTGGACCTGTGAGTCCAACTGGGTTGCCACAGACGTTCCGGGAACACAGGGGGCATATCTTGTGGAGACCCTCCTTTCCTTAGTAGCCCTAACAGATCCCGTTGTTTGTGGGCATGTGCCCAGGGAAAATTTAGCACAGAAAAGAAATGCTGGAGAGTTGCAAGGAAGTGGCAACCGTGGGAATTCAGTCATCAGTCCAGACAAATTGCAGGTCCTATGGAAGGATAAAACGTTCATGGTTTTGTAAGTGAGATCTCGAAAAGGCTCTGCAGAGAAAGTGAGACAAGAGACAGTTACTGGTTGACTGTTGAGCATCACCTAGCAATGGCTCCTGTGATATGAATTGATTTCAATCCCGCATTTCAAAAAGGCTACTTTTTTAGGTCGATTTGGCCTTCCACAGGTGGGACTTGGCTATTTCGGGGTGATTTACACCCAGAGCCTCCCGCCCCCACGGGGTGTTCTAGCCCCGCTGTTGCCCCTTTCGCATCTTCTTCCCTTTTTCACCACAAAGACTGCGTGCCTCTACATCTCGCGCCTCACATTCACATGCACCGATATGCACACAGACACACACTTACCTTCTCTGGGCGCTGGCATCAGGGCCTGACAGATTTTGTGTGAACTTGCATGTGGCTTGGGGCGGGTCTTGGCCTGGCTGCGACCTTCCATTGTGGTCTACACTACACAATCCCAGATCACGGGCAAAAGACTGCAAACCGTTTGAATCGTCGTGGCTTCATGTGAGTTTGGCATGGCACAGTATCGCAGAGAAGCGTGTGTACGTATCTCTTTTCTTTATCCGCGGAATCGGCCGCATTTTCCACAGATCTCGACGCTGGCTTGGCCCGTATGCATTTTCGATACTGATCATACACAACCTTTTGAGATCATGTTTGTCATTTCCCTATTAGATGGCTCCTAGCTGATCAATGCAGGTGGACGCACCTGCACATTCAAGTTCTGTCCCTGGCAACAGGTGTGCCGAGAGTCAATGCAAGCGTGATACAGGTGTCTTTCGAGCAAGGTGGCATGCATGCACCCTTAGCTCTCTGGTCCAGCAGTGGCTGCATGGTTGAGAGCCTTCCTGGTGCACCTGGGATAGATTGGGGATCAGGGTTCGAACCTGGTGAGAGCTTCATCAACTGATGAATTCCTCATGGACTGGGTCCCAGGATTTAATCCGCTCCACCATTGTTTCTTTTAATGCTCTCGGTAAATTGGACATTTTACACCCGTGTCATGCATTCGCTATTTAGTTATTGTTGTGGTTTTGTTTTATCTCCTGCTTTTTGGCATGTGTTTGCGTATCCCATAAGTGCATGAAACAAGCACCATAAAAAACCTCTGGCAAAGGTGTGCAGTGTTTCTTGTTTGTTATTTGTTAGGTTTAATTAGCCCCTGCTATTTGTGCACTACTTATTGAATGCATGGAGCATCCTGTATTGGTAAGTACTACATAGGACACAAACTGAAATAAAGTACAGTACACATCTCCATGAACCCCCACCCCCCCCCCCACACCTCCACCCACCCAATCTCCTTATTCAAAAGCATTGTTCATCTCAAGCCCACCCTGCCTTCCCATCGCTCCTCCTCCCGCCTCCCACCCCCCCCAGAACAGGAACTGCAAATCACAAATAGGCAACTCTAAGCCCAGGGCAAGTGCTGCAGATGAGACTTCCAGCAGACATGGGAAAGGGTACGGAAGGCAGGGCAGGCATTCTGATTGTGTTCCAAGTTCTTGTATCCCAGGCCTGAGGACATTCTCAGTGCGAAGCCACAGGGAGGACCAGTCTCATGAACTGCACCGTATTTAAAATGGAGGCTCTCTTTTTTTCTTCTCCTAGCTGCAATGTTCTATTCAGCACCTAAGGACAAACATGTGTAGGTACTGTATCAGAGCCCAAACTATTGAATTATTGTATCGACTACTCTTCTGGACTATCTGACAAACCTTTGACCCCTGGGCTGATATATTCTGATTTTTTAAAAATAGTAGTTAGGGAATTAAACGCCTGTGCCACCTTTTAAAAAAGATGCTTAATTTGCGGCACTCGCTTATTCTTCGAGCAGGTGGATCTTTCTCGACTCCTGTTATTCTAGTGAAATTGCAGGAGGTGGGGGGTGGGGCCAATTTGCGGCAAAATGTCCGAGTCGGGTTCATTATAAATGTTAGGAGCATTCTGCATTATTGAAATGATTTTGTAGAGCACGGATGGGGTCCAGCAAGGCATCGCAGAAGCTTACATTGAGGACATGAGAAACACAGGGGGTCTTTGTGAAACAGTGTTGGACGATGAAAACAGCACAGTTACATGGAAGGTGAGGGTCAAACAATGTAGTGTGGCGCGTGCCATCTTTACAGACACATTTTAGTTCAGATCTAAACAATGTCAGCCCACAAAAGTCATTATTGAGCTCCTCTCAGCCAATCAGAATGTTCGGAATGCGGTCAATAACTAATGGTATTCACTGCATTTCAGACATTCTGAGTAAAACGCAGCCAGGGAAGTAGCATAAAGCATTTCTTTGCTTTCAAGAACAAGAAGTGCAAATTCCCAGCATGACCTCTTTCAACAAGACAGTAACCTCATTCAAGCCAACAAAGTGACAGCTAAAACATGCAACAATGCTTACACTTTGCAGAGAAAAAACCTTCCCTTTAACATTGCACATAAGGAAAGATCATGCTAAAACTGTCCCATTTCAACACAGTTTAAAATTAAAATGGCTACCAAATAAAGACAACCTAGTGATTTACATACTAGAAAATGAACCCGCATTTAATTTACTGACTTGTATTATGTAATTTACTTATTATTAAACTAACCTGTTTGACTTCACCCCCACAACTCCAAACCCTTTATTGCTACAAGCAGCATGTGCTAACAGCCTCATTATTCTGAGGAGATGTTATTATCACTTGGAGAATTGTCCCCTTCCCATTTTATGGCCCTCAGCATAACTTGGAAGTGGGTCAATATCCCACAATAATGACCCCTCCCAAAGCCTACGAGGCTATAAAATTGCACAGGCAATGAGAGCTTGAGGAAGTCAGAGGCTGGCGTGATCGAGCAAATGATTCCAGGATGCAGATCTGATAACAGCTGCCAGGAAGGCGAAGAAGTGTGTCTGCCAAGACCAAGTTTAGTGTTCCCCGACAAAAAGGAAATACCCACCATCGTTAATTAGAGACAGTCCTTATAAGATGTGTATGTTAACAACAGTACATGTCACCATTTCTAAATGTATTCTGGAATCAGGGGGAGCCTTGCTCGCTTTGAGCGGCAGTGAGTGTAGATGTTTGAGAATCAGGAAGAGAAAAAAGTGGGTACCCTAAAAGGGGCATTACATGGCAGGATATTTGCCCCTCCCATCTAATAGTACAGATCAGGTAATCAGGCAGGGTCATTTATCTGTTGCCTTGTCAAAGCAAACTGCCTTCTCCACGCTCTATGGGGCAGGGGCAGGTATGCCACTGCAGCTGTGGGCAAGGCATTTGGTGAAGGGCAGTGAGAGGATCACTCTAGTGAGATTCTACCAAGGGATTGGCATAGCTCACACATTGCAAAAAGATAAAGATTTGGGCTCTGTAAAATCTTTGAGAACTTGTTTTGGATTCAGCTATCCCCCAGAGACACACCCTGTGTGTTACCTTTAGTTTTAAGCTTGTACATTAATTAAGTGCCAAGGACGAGGTATCTCGTCATTGGCACTTAAGGGGTTAATGAAGGAGAAAATGTTAGAAGGCTTTTTATGGTGAAATACCGAAATCACCAAAAAAGGCCTTGGCACTGGGGGTGAAAACCCATGGCAGTTAAGTTTGCATAGAATCTTAACATGTAAGTCACACAACCTTCTCCACTTCTTCTCCAAGAATGTATTTTCTTGCCTCAATATAACAGCCAGGTTCTGTATCATCAGTGGGCCAGCATTATCAAGGCTTGGTATGATACAGTTTGCACTTGCCTTTGTATAGGAGCTTTATAAATAAATAATAAATAAATAAATAAATAAATAAAAACATTAGCAGTGCTCAAAATTGCCAATCGAGTAGTGTTATCCAGACCATGAAGTTTAAAGTGATTTTGCGTTCACAAAAAAACAATGCAGAAGTTGTCATTTTTAAATGTGTTGTTACATTTAGCATTTTATCCATCTGTCACGTATTAAAATTAGTGTCTTCAACAAGTCCATGTCAATTTCTGATATCCTGTTCCCACAGATACAGGGGCCCCAGCCACACACACATCATGTATACAAAGGAATTCCTTTTGTTAGAGATTGTTTTCAATCTAGAAGCACAATATGGGTCTTCAAAGTTTAGTCGCTACTCATATGTTTTGCTGTAAAGTTTGGAGATCACCCTGAAGTCCGAGTCATCAGTGGCTCCATCACAGGCTCAGTATCATCAGAGGCTCAGTATGATTCATGGCTCAACATCGTCTGAGGCTCAGTGTTGTCAGCTTTCTAAAGCAAAGGCCAGAGTGTTCCATGAAACCACAAGATATTTCTGTGAGCTTT
Source organism: Ambystoma mexicanum (assembly GCF_040938575.1). Lineage (NCBI taxonomy): Eukaryota > Metazoa > Chordata > Amphibia > Caudata > Ambystomatidae > Ambystoma > Ambystoma mexicanum. The sequence goes on along the minus strand of NC_090922.1, from coordinate 54,240,736 downwards.
TTTCCACGGAGTGGTTTCCACTAGATACACACTGCAACCTTTGCAGTGGCATCATTAAAATGCTTTTGATCCAAAAAGCATAGCCTATGAAAGGGATCAAACTGATTCTGGGGTGCTTTCCTTGAGTGACGGGTTTGGAATTACTTTTGATTGTTCATTTATACAGCGCTTTATACCAGCGAGTGATTCACATCTGTGTTCAGGGGCGTTGCTAGGGGGAGCTAAGAGGGCTATAGCCCCTGATCTTTTGGTTGTAGCCCCGGATAGAATCTCAGGAGCTACAGCCAAAAGGCTAGCTAGCCCCCAGTCCCAACAGTACCGACATCAGCTTAGCCCCGGGTTTTTTCCAGACCTAGCAACTCCCCTGTCTGTGTTGCTCCACGTTGCCTTGCTTCCAAGACAAATGCGTTGCCCCTGAGCTATCCTTCCTCCAACTGAATGATTTGAACCAGGGATGTTACAATAATACTATCTGGTAAATGGATCATGACATGGTCTGGTCATATAAGCGGGACTGGTCCAAATATACACCTACATAGTGAGCCACTCTATCACCTTCCAGTTCCAGAAAGGCCATCTCGGCATCTTCATCTAAAATGATATCAAGAAGTCAGCAGCAACACACCCTCCCATTTACGCTTCCACCTAAGCAGGATTGGTAATAGTCCTATTCTAGATAATAAAAGCAACTGTCCTCTTTATTTTATCATCCTCTAGACCAGGTGTCTGAAACCCTTGGCCCGCCAGATGATGGTTACAAGAATTTCAATGAGCCCAAGCTAGCATAGTCAATGGTGAGGGATCACGCGAGTCATAGTCCAAAACATCTGGAAAGTCACAGGTTGCACACCCCTGCTCTATACACACAACTCCATCAACTTCATAACTACATCCCCTATGCTCTTGACTGCACAGCCATTTTTTTAATGATTAGGAACAAATCCGCCATCCAAATAAGCAATTCATGGTTCACTGCTGAACTCAGAGCACCAAAAAGAAAAGTTGAGTAACTTAAGATGCAATGTCAGGAATGGCAAATTAAGGACAAAAAGCAGGGATGCAAACAGGATGCAAAACAGCTATACAGAAGTAATAAAGTATCTTGTCACATCTAACTACTGAACGTGTAGGGTCTACTTGACAACATCAGATGACACTTTGTATAGAAAGGCAAAACTCTCTAAAACTACTTCTTCCAATCCTACATGAAATGTTTTCTTTCTGCATGGTTCCTGTTCTCAAAAAAATCTAATTGACTCTTATACCCTTTCAGGAGGATGCCTGAAGTGGCAGTTGACCTGATCAAGCCTGGAAACTGTGCCTTTGGTGATTGTTGATTCTCTGTAAGGAGAAGCTGTCGAGTCCAGGCTGCATTCCGGCAGTACTTCACGGGAAAACAGGAGGTACACGGCCATCGCGCCAAAAGACCACCATCAGAATGGAAACTAGAATGGCATTCAAGGAGAAAACTAGGAAACATTCCTCCACAAGCTACGCTCTATTCCTCTGGAACTCCATCACAATCCAAATCCAGATCCCAGCTTAGGAAAGAACAGACGATCTGGCTCTTGCAATAAGACCTTGGGGTAACCTATATTCCAGCTATCTTGTGCACACCCCATCTGTATATTGTACTGCCGATCATTATTACTGATGGTGAAAATATGTTAAATTATCGCTACCAATGTTTTGCTCTGACTGTACAGTGCTCCATGGCTCTGGAGCTAGGTTTGTGCTATAAAAATATATAATAATGAAGTAATAATAATAATGATAATGTAAAGGGAGTGTTAGGCAGAATCCTGTGCAGTGCCCTTAGGGACGACTACACACAATTAAGACTACAGGTGGCAATACAAGTTTTACCTTTGGTACAAGCCTGTACCGCTATGTCAGAGCAGCCAGGCTTATCTCAAGAGTATATGAGCAGTAGCAGAGATTAGACAAAGGGACCACAATTACTGTGACTCAAGCAAACACTGACTCAAGGTTTCAGGTAGAAAATATAAGTACATTTATTTTTAAACCATTCGTTATAAACACAACACTTCTATTAAACTTAAACAAAAACCACACGTTAAATATACTACAACTAAACAATTCACTTTGTACAGTATGTCTCATGGTAAGTAGCCTGTGTTTGAATGAACCGGTGTTACGAACAAAACATGTTACCGTGAATACTTTTGCGATCCCTTTTTGACAGTTTGGTCTACTAAATAAAAGCGTATACGTGACATAAAATGCTACCGGGACAAAAACACACTTAGCACCTGAGATACCCTGAGGGAGTTGGAGACAAAAATCACAGGCAATATTTTGGTTAGGCAGACAGAATCGAGAAACACTCAGAGACAGGAGTTCAAAAGTCAAAGGGCCGGAGCCAGGGTCAAGTGACACCGGGGGCCTGTTGCCGAAGATCACACAGTCAGACAGTTCGCGATTTAACGTAGCCAAAAGAACTTCGATATTGTCAATATTCGGAAGCAAAAGTTAAAAGAAGGACGGAAGAGCAGGGCAAGCCTTGGAGGTGAAGAAAAAGGGGGTTCACCCAGTTTCCTCGAGCAGAACTCAGTACCTTATTCCAATGGTGCAGCTGGTGCCCTGGCAGTTGTTCCTGTTGGTTTCCCACAGACCCACGGTTCCTGGAGCTTCGTGTGAAGGAGGACATCTGAAGGGGGACTGCACCACACAGGGATGAGGCCGGCAGAAGCGACAAGGAATAAAAGGTGCGCTCCTTAAAAACAGGAGAGACTCTACAGGTGGCTATCCGGACCACTACAGCAGTGTGCAGCAATTTCGACCAAGGAAGAGGGTCCTCTGGCTGTAGAAGATGAGCTGGTTATCCCCACCAGGCTCAAGGGAAGAAGACTCCGGACTGGATCTCCTCTTAGTCGTTGAAGGGTAGATAGCTCAGGACTGCAGCAGGGCTTCACCGGGACGGGGTAGTTGCAGCAGCCGTCGTTCTCTCTGCTTCTCTTCGGTTCCTTGTAGTTCCAGTGGCGACTCTCTGACTTCTAGCCGAAGAGACCTGTCTTTTATGCGCAAAACCCCCATTCACACAGCCTGGCTGTCAATCACCCAGCATGGGGGTTGTCCAGCCTGGACAACCACCTCAGCCAATCATGACAAAGTGCGGCTTGGGTTTCCTAGGATACCCTGTGCAGGGGGTGACTACACCCCTCTCTCACATTCAGCCCACCTAGACACCCAGGCGCCTGGTGGAGGACTTCTGAGCAGAAAGCCCACCAAAAGACGGTGAACAAAGAAGGCGAACCTAGTTTGCCGCGCAAAGTAAAACACAAGAAGGACTTTAACAAAAAGAAATGGCGAATAAACCCAACCGGGGCCAAAAGAAAGACGATTTGGTCAAGCGGGTTTATGTTTGAGGCTAATATAATAGCCAACAACAATACCACGTTTATCTAATATAATCGCGGTAGAAAAGTTAGGGTAGATACCACTGCCACCAGCCAAGTTTAAGGGCCTGATTACACGGAAGGCGGTAAGGGTTAACGGTCACCGGTAAGGGTACCGGTGACCGTTAACCCTTACTGCCTTACTACGAGGTCCCTTTGTGGGACCCGACCTTAACAGCTGGTGTAGACCAGCCGTTAAAGTTGGGACCCGCAAAGGGACCTTGGTGCTAATTATGGTACCGCAATTTGCGGTACCGTAATTAGCTCCTTCCCCATTCCCATTATGCCCTATGGGGCAAAAATGCGAATGGGGAAGGGCCATGGAGAAAGGGGGAATTACCGTCCCGCCAACCTTGGAATGGGGTGGTAAATCCCCTTTCCTCCATGGTGGTACCGGTATAGTACCGGCGGCAACCATGGTGTAGAAAGCCTGCCAAAAGACGGTGAACAAAGAAGGAGAACCTAGGTTGCCGCGCAAAGTAAAACACAAGAAGGACTTTAACAAAAAGAAATGGCGAATAAACCCAACCGGGGCCAAAAGAAAGACGATTTGGTCAAGCGGGTTTCTGTTCGAGGCTAATATAATAGCCAAGAACAATACCACGTTTATCTAATATAATCGTGGCAGAAAAAATAGGGTAGATACCACTGCCACCAGCCAAGTCTAAATGTTAAAAGAGCGAAACAGTGCTCTAGGAGGTACAGATAAAAAGGGATACAAATTAACCCTTTCCAGTACTCCATGGAAGATGGGGTGTACTGGATCTGTGGTAGATTGACTAAGTAAAGTTAATGGTAACTTTACCCTTTTCTGGGGGACGGTAGTCAGCCTCAGAAATGGAGTCGGGGGAAGTCTCAAAGACAACCCTGTGCCACGGCACTGAAGGTTCTGTGTGACACACAAAAAGAAGGGGGCTACTGAAGTGGGGTCCTTCAGAGTCCACAATCACAAAAACAGAGAAATACACATGGCAAAACACAGGTAAGAGTGGGGGAAAAGCTCACACTCTTACCAAGTGGAAAAAAATAAACTCAGAAGTCCAGCAAAGCTGCTGAGGGACTCACTAGGTGAGGAGAATTAGCCATAAATGAGAATTCTCCCTAACAGGGAGCATTGCAGAATACATAGGTCAAGACAGGTTTTTCCGAAATGACAGCAAATGGACGTCAGGTTGATTTCAACGACCCACCAAATTCAAGCCTTATTATTCTCTCCTCAAAGCTCGGTTTGCAATCAGGGGATGTGATCCAGGAACTGTACTAAAAAGCATTATTTACACTCTCCTTTTTTCCGGGGCCAACATTGCAGAGAAACGCATTATTTCTTGTGTGATAAAGTGTGATCTAGTCTTGACTCCCCTGTGCTAAATGTTCAAATCCCTCCCTTTTGTAGGCCACCACATCCTTGGAGAGTGCATTGGAGAGCGCATTGCTTGTACCAATTGAATGGCCGTCAAAAAAGTGCTTCCCGTTTCAAACCGTGTCTTTTTCCAAAGTATTCTTCAGACTGAACATACAATCCAAATGGTAGGTTTTAATTAATATAACATATGTTCATTACTAAAATTATCCAATTATCATGAGGTATTTTACTCTTTTATCCTGATCGCTGTAATGTTGCAGGTCATTTATTCCTTCTCCTGGACTAGCATCAATGACATATTTCTATGTTATACATATGCATCTTGAAATGTTGCAATGTGTTGTTTTGTTTGGTTAGTAGATTTCCACTAATGATCTAAAATTGCAGCACATATTTCAACTCCATGTTACGTTTTGTATATCTGAGAGTAGATAGAGATAGGAAACTCTATTATGGTTCGATAATCATCATTTGTCATTTGTATAGCCACTGGCATGTTCCCAACGCGCTGTAGGTTGAACGCCCTCGGGGCATCGAAGTCCGGGTATGTGAAATTCGTCAGAGGAGTTTAGAATGTGTGTGTGCATTTTAGCCAGAGTTGGGTAGGGGGTGGCCAGGTCCCTACTGGCTACCCAATTGAGCTGGCAAGTGGATGGGTGCTTTGAAGTTGACGCAAGAGAGTGCGAGAGTAGTATGGTGGATTACTTTGGTAATCTGCATGACATCTAGTCCTACTTTTCTTCATCCCTTTCCTTAAGCAATGGGGTGAATCCAACAGCCAATATAGGAAAAACATATATAAGAACAATTTTTTCCTAGAAAAAGACCATTGAAGTGGGGACCTATAAAATGGCTCCCTTCCATGAATTAAGGGGGTGCCAACTGGCCCCATCTAGGTCCCATAATAGTTGCCAGCTTGCTGGGGTGGGAGGTATCCTCTAGGGAATCAATACTCTCCTCCCATTGGAAGGTGCTGGAAGCAATCTTTCGAGAGCTGTGCTTCTATCTGCAGTGGATTCAGGGTCATGCTGTCCAGATCCAAACAGACAATGCAGTACCAATGTTTTATATCAACAAACGGGGGAGGGGCCATGGTCCTCCTTTTTGGCTAATGTAGCATTTCAACTAGGACCTCTTTATCTTGGCTGGGAGTAGTAATGTGCTGGTGCCTGTGGAATCTTGAGCTGGTAGAATGTTGGTGTGGAATGTTGTCCTTTGAGTGTTTGGATTCTAAGGGGACAGTTAGAGAGAGAGAGAGTGAGATGAGCTGAGCTGTGTGGATGGGAGACTGTTTCTTCCCTGTGTACTCAAGAACTTACCTGTACGTCTGGGCACAATAAATCCTACATATAACTTTCTGGGTTCCTGTTTGGTGTATCGTAGAAGGCCCCCACTTTGGTTACTTCACTGTGCATATCTCTGTAGTGGCTGATCACCTGAGTGGTATTTTTCAATCCAGGGATTATTTCCTTCATCTGGAGGTGTTTTAGGATATCTGTTGCCTTCAGGTGGATCCCTGATTAGACCTTTTCACCTCCAGGTGCAGCCATTTTCACACAATATTTGACTTCGGGAATAGGGATCCTCAGGCTTGGCCGGTGATTATGATGTCATAATGGTGTCTGAAAGGGCTGATTTTCCACTGTCCGCATTCTCTCGGATCCCCGGATGGGTGGCCGAGATAAGCGGGGAGCTACATGTCATCCTAGTAGTTCAACACTGGCGGCTGAGGAAGCAGTGGTTGCCCCTTCTTCGCCTATTCCCGATCTGTCAGCATTGGATGAACCCGGCAGCCCCAACTCCATTCTGATATCTTCCACCAGCAGCCCCAACCCACCCCATCCATCTGTCAGCATGGCGGTTGAACACCGTAAAGCTTCACCATCTTGACCTCCATAGGGATCTGGCTATCTCCTTTCAACAGTCCAGGAGATCTTTGACACTGAAGTGTTCCTTCATGGGAGAATCTTTAGCTATTTCCTCCCTGAGAGTCCAGTGGCCAACAGCCTGTGCCTTTCACTCTCTCATGGGGAGTTTGGAGAACACTTAAGAGTGGGTCAGACTTCTTCACTCCTTTCTTTCTCTCACCATTCCTTCATGGATGTTTTCATGGTTTACAAAGGTTATGTTCCCCCTCCTTCCATGGGTTTGAGTCAGTCTCCATGAAAGTTGTTTTTAGCAAGGTTATCTCCTGCTTGCAATAACTTCAGCCAGAGGTTTGAGGGAAGTTGGGACTCTCCCCTACTCTGCTCCCTATCTTCACATTTAGAAAGGGAGGCTATAACTCCATTTTGATCCTTCCTTTTTTCCGAATGGTTTTCAGATTTTGATGGAGCTGAGGAGATAGGGTTTGCCCTCTTTTCTTTCCTCTACTTCTTCTCAAGAGGAGCGAATCTACGCGATGTTACTAATGACAGTCTGGATGTACCTTCAAATGACTTCCCCATTCCGCAGGTCTGAGTCCTTGTTCATAAGCTTTGACTCTGAAAGTAGCAGGAACAAAGCTTTTCCTACTCCAGTTAGATGGATCAAGTGGGCACATCACGTTCTCAGTTGGGGTAGGGAATGACACTGCACTTAAAAGACTGCACATGTAGGCCAACACGTATGTTGCACCCAGAGCAAATGGTGTAAGTTACAGCATGCACTGCACTTGAATATCTAAGATTAGCACTTGCTTGGCACTTAGAAGAGACTGGTAAAACAGCATGTAATGTAAGCCCGCCTTTACACTCAATATCTACACTGGTAACCTTGATTGCACCTAAAGATCCTAAATCAGCATTGGTATCCTCATCCTGCATTTAGTAGATGGCTGTTAGTAGCGCTTATAAGAACTGGGAACATAGTTTCAGTAAGACGTTCAAGGTAGCCTCTCTGACACATTCAGAATCCTATATCCTGGATCCCATGATAGCCTGCTTGCACTTGCAAGACTTGAGGGCAGCCTACCAAAAGTGCGTAGAAGAGTCTACGAATGGTAGCTGGCTTTTTGTCCCCACAGATGATCTAATGACACAGTGACATCAAGGATCAGCTGTGTCGTAGCTCCAGATACGTATAAACACACCACTTTTCTCAACACCTGCCACAGGCATGGCTATCCATCAATGTACATTAGAATGCAGTTATGACCTATGACAAAATTCGGTCTAGCTAGACACTTAATTGTTTTTAAGCTTCTCACCACAGACTTGCCTCAACACCTCTGTCATTAGAATACATGGACAATTTACGACCTAATTCCAATTTAGCTGGACACACAACAAGTCTCTTGCACTTGCACACATCCGTGACCTCCCTCAGCACCCACCCACCCACACGCCTGGCCCCCTGGATTGCTTCCCGGAGCCTAGCCAGATCAACCAATCCCTAATCTTGGCCATATGCACACACACATTCTCATCCTCTATGAGAATTTCCCCTACTCTGGGACTGCGGTGCCCGAAGGCGTACCCACCACAAGCACATTAAGACTATAGTAATGGTAAAAAGGTACTATATAAATAACAATTACAATATGAGCAAGCTGGCCTGATTTACAGTCATTCAAGCTCGTTCAAAGAAGGGTGATCGCTCTTGAGCAGAGCTGACGTTGGTGCATGTTGTGGATATATCTAGAAAAGCAGCTTGGGGCCACCCTCGGACATTCATGTAGCATTTTAAGCAGCACGTTGAGGATAGGGTGAATGATTTCTCTTTGAGGGTCAGTGTTTTTGTGTTGCTAATCATCGCTTCAGAAAGTTACTTGTTCCTTTTCTGTCTGCCATTAAACTAGATATATTTCGCATACAGCTACTGTGCTGAATCTGGCCTTCTTTTGAGAATGTTTCTATGAGGGGAATTAGACTGATTCTGTTTAACAATTCCTTATTTTATGAGGTCTGGGCCCAGGAAGAAAGATGGGGCAGGAATTGCAGACTACTTGGCAATAATATTCATTATACCCAGTCCTACTTTTGCTTGGCCCATTCCTTATGTCCCTCCTGATCACCGGGCAGTTGAGTTTTAAGGCCCCTTGAGTGCCTGGTCTCCAATGATTCATGTATACGCCATCACTGGAGATCGGGCAATGAAAAATCTGAAACTGGGGCCTAGTCTTCTAAATCCACTAACAGATGATGCCAAAAAAAGCAGCAAAGGTCTGACATTGGGGCCATATGTGGTAACATGCCAAAGGCACCACAAAGATGGAAGCTGCCATGCCCCCCTGAGAAAGTCTCTGACAACAGCTGACGACTGAACAGGCAGGTGGCACAGGTGCAACTGGCGATTCTAGATTCTGCAGGGCAAGAAGAGATATCCCTACAAAACATGGATGCATGCATCGTCTAAGTCAAAAGAGGGTAGAAATTCCCCTTGGAGCAGAGTGGGAACGATCATCTTCAGTTTCCCCGTGCTAAAGTGGATATCATTCACAAATAAATGGTGAGATTTGCGGATGATAATAAGATAGGATTTGTCAGACGTCTTTGCCATTCGGAAGAGGAGGCAATAGTGACCCATACCACTTTCCACAGAAGGGACCAGAATTGAAGCTCTCTTTTATATCAACCCCTGCATGCTGGCCCGTTGAGCCTCCTTTCTGGATGGGTCCCACAGTCACTGGGCACAATAGCCTCTGTTTTGGTTGGAGTAGAAGACTACCCTTTTGCGTACCCGTGAGGGATGATATTCAGCAACTGTGCATCAGAGATTGAGCCACTCCACAACTGAAGACATTGAATGATACTCCACCCGCCAGGGAGGACCACGGAGCCGACATAGTCAGGGGCGCCAAGATACAGGACCTGGACCCACTTCAGGTAGGTGGGTTTCTCCGGTGGAGGTGGAGGGTGAAACCCCTTTCCCGTTTGGCCTCTCCTTGCTTCCTCTCTTGGAGCTGTGGAAGATGGGGTGTCTGAAATTGGGACGTTCTGAGAAGGAGTGAAGAACTGTTTTCTATGAGCTATTCCGGGCAAACATGCTTCGTGTCTCTGGATGCTTCAGCATCCATATCCGTCACTGGAGGCTCACACAGAGACTTCCCTGAAAAAGAGATCCTCATGACTGCTCGTTTCTGGACCTAGTCCGTAAAACATTCCCTCAAACAAGTGTGCCATCTCGTGGCAGCAGTAGCCCCCAAAGAAAAGGCACTACCTTTGAGTGCATCCGGAGAGGCCTCAAATATGAATCCAATGTGATTTTTAAAACATGAAAGGGTCTCCTGGGAATCTAGATCTTTCTGAGTTACCCTATATCTTTAAACAATGGGGGCTGCATAGAAAGGGACTGTGCTACCCTACACAGAAAGAACAGAGCTCATGTACGCAGTGGCGGACTGGCCTACAGGGAAGTCTAGAGATTTCCCTGTAGGCCTCTGCACCATGGGCCTCTTTTCTGTGAGCATTGAGAATGTTGCACATTGTTGCACTCAGATGCTATTTTCGCTTGGGCAGTTTAATATGGGACCACTTTGAACAAATACATCTAGGGCCTTGTTTGGTTTCCAGTCCACTCCTGCCTCCCCCCCTTTCTATTTCAGATCCACTTGATGTCTGGGCACAGGATCAGCTGAGGCCACCTATGGTCTCCCTGCCAGGGAATGTAACAGTGAGGCCACCTTCAGACATTCAGGCAGGTCTCCCTGCCAGGGAATGTAACAGTGAGGCCACCTTCAGACATTCTGGCAGGTCTCCCTGCCAGGGAATGTAACAGTGAGGCCACCTTCAGACATTCTGGCAGGTCTCCCTGCCAGGGAATGTAACAGTGAGGCCACCTTCAGACATTCAGGCAGGTCTCCCTGCCAGGGAATGTAACAGTGAGGCCACCTTCAGACATTCTGGCAGGTCTCCCTGCCAGGGAATGTAACAGTGAGGCCACCTTCAGACATTCTGGCAGGTCTCCCTGCCAGGGAATGTAACAGTGAGGCCACCTTCAGACATTCAGGCAGGTCTCCCTGCCAGGGAATGTAACAGTGAGGCCACCTTCAGACATTCAGGCAGGTCTCCCTGCCAGGGAATGTAACAGTGAGGCCACCTTCAGACATTCAGGCAGGTCTCCCTGCCAGGGAATGTAACAGTGAGGCCACCTTCAGACATTCTGGCAGGTCTCCCTGCCAGGGAATGTAACAGTGAGGCCACCTTCAGACATTCTGGCAGGTCTCCCTGCCAGGGAATGTAACAGTGAGGCCACCTTCAGACATTCTGGCAGGTCTCCCTGCCAGGGAATGTAACAGTGAGGCCACCTTCAGACATTCAGGCAGGTCTCCCTGCGAGCGGTCCACTTGGAAAGCCACCTGAAAGACTCTGGGTAGGCGAAGGCCATCCACAACCTCCCAATCCACATGGATAGTGCGTAGAAGAGGTGAGTGGCGAGCAAGGCAAGTTCCCTGTCCCATCTTCTGAAACAGGAAATAGATGGAATCGGTAACCCGAGGTTGTCTCTCCTATGAGGAAGAGATGTCGGAGGGCCTTACGGGGGACCTACCTGCCACGTTCCTCTGCTTAAAGGTACAGTAACTGCCCTTGTGCGTGGGCTGAGTGGAGAACACAGAAGAGGATGATAAAGGAGATGCCCCTCTGGGATGGGCCACATATACAAAAGCCCGTCCATCATGCCGTAAGAAAATAAGTGTATCCTGGAAAAGTGAGCCATCATTGGTCAGCACTGGGTTTGTGGGATGTAGCAGGTCCTGGGACATCTTTAATCTTGGGGAAGGTATGCTTGGTCAATTCTCTGCATTGATCCATCAGACGTGCTCTACCTTCTGGGCCTCTTACCAGGAATAGGATGTCTGAGCATTAAAAACCCCTGCAGCCTTTTCCCCCCATCATGTTCTACACCTGTGTCTTTAGAACAGCTTCAGGGCATGGGGCATTGAAGATTCACTGTCCTTACAGCAGCCTGCCCCACCATGACTTCTTATACCAATGGCGCTTGCATGAGTTCTGTGTCCGCATTGTGACTCGAGATGGTTGCCTGCTCACCTTCTGAAGACAGGATCCTCCAAACGGCTGAGCTGGTCGCCCACCTGACCCCAAGATGGCTACCTGTATCCACACAAGTTTCAAATGCACAGGAAAAGGAAAAGAAAGGTATCCGCCCATCGTCTTGGAGAAAGCACGTGGGAGCTGCACCCAGCATCCAGTCCCTAACTTCGCTGCCTCTCCTCTTGACCTATCAGATTGAGTCCCTGGTTCTGGGCAATCCTGGCCAGAAGCAGTAATCCCTGCCTTCTGCAGGCACACAAAACAGGAGAAATGTTCGGAGGGGTGCCATTTTATAGATTCACTGCGCAAGGCATTCTTTTCCGGGGGAAAAGAATAACAACAAATGTATGGGTTTTTAGTGGTTTTTGACTATCTGGGCAGATGTACTTATTACAGGGACTTGGTGGTAATGTGCCATTGAGGGGTTCCAGTGACAGAGTTCTAATCAATGAGATCAAAGAGCGTCTTATATAAATACACAGCGTTACATATTAAGAGGTATACACATATCCCCAGATGCACGGACCTGACATCCTTTCCAGGGAGTTCTACTTGTGCAAACACTGCTGTTTATGCATTAATAATAGCTAAACGCCTAGACGTCATGACGTATTTAACAGCCAAGTGTATCAGTCTGAACCAAATTAAAATGGCAGGCGGGCTAGGGCAGACGAGGTGGACCTCTTATAATATTATGACTGCTCATAGAAAATGCATACTACAACTAACATACTTATGCATTATGGAGTGGTACTAATTAAATTTGAATAATTCATTTGCATAATTAATTGATTTGTGTACTACATGTTGCTGGATATGTGATCCCTCGTCGTTCTTTGCCTGACAAAGGAACTGGAATGGCTGTGGGGGGACTTCCTAATTCCCTCCCGGGGACACCAGGCTCTTTGCATTCTGGTTTACATGTGCGGCTTATTATCCATCACCCCAGGCTTACTCCGGTGCTCCCCGAAGAATAGGCAGAGCGAGCTGCTATCACAGAGTTCTGCGCAAACATCTTCTCATGGTTTCCTTCGTGTTGGTGGTGCTTTTGGTTTTTCAAGTTGTTTTTATCATAGTTGGCACTAAAATTAGCTACCTATGCCCTTCAAGGTGAGTGTGTTTCTCCCCTGCTGTTATTGCAGATGTTGTATTTCCATCAACCAGCAGACAGTCTGCCTGCCACACGCCTTCAAAGAGGAAATGAGTGTTCATCAAACCACCTAAATAAATAAAGGACTGCACCTTACATGTGCAGTGCTAAAGCGTCTAGAAACGTACGTTCTCACTGGGTGCTTGCAATGGAAACAGAAGACGCCCTAACATCGCCAGAACAGCAGCGTGCCTTGCAGTGCGGCCCTGTAGCCTCACATCGAGGGCTCGTGACGAGCGTGTTATCAACGTGGTATTAAACGTTTTCCTGTCCTAGTGTAAGGGAAGAATGCAGTAGGTGGACGCTACGATAGAGGCGAATTCCACAAGTACATAGTATGTGTTATTATTGTGGTGTAGCTCATTGCTCCTGGACAAGATGGCGGCAGCAGTGTATGTAAACACTGTGGCGCTCTCATAATAGAATTATTGACTGAACACTCACTGCTATAGCTGACGCAGTGAGTGAGTAAAACGCCATGGGGTGCCTCGGCAGCTTCTGGTGCTGCCTGGATGTTCATCGGCATTCGGTACCTACGTGTCCTGGTGCAGTGGCAGACATTCTGCCTGACGGAAGGGGGCTGGGACGTTGATATCTTAAAGTGTGTAGCCACCTCGTCATGTCGCTCCAATTCCCTCCAGTCAGTCTGACACACTTTACCCCAGGCAATAACCAATAATGCGACAAGGACTGTTATGCAGTCCTGTCCTATATTGTTCAGCCACCGATTGCAGCTCTAAAGCATGACCTTTGAACTCCCATAGGCATTGCTCAGGTCAGAGGTCACTGCCTGTTTAAAGGAAAGGGCTCAGGAGGTGTGAAGTGTCCGGGCTATATTGCAGTGTGGGGTGTGGGTGATGTTCTGCTGTCCTGCGTGAAAGGATGCATTAAGTTTCTCCAAGTTATATCGGTGTGGATTTCAAAATGTTGCTTTAAGGAAATGGTGTGGCCCACAACTGTACACTTTATGGCATTGGTGCTTGGGAGAGTAGGCATTGATAAGTAACTTAGAATTAAATTGCTGATGCCATATTGATGTTCCCAGACTGAAAACAAACTCTTAGGGGGGGGGGTGTTACAAGTTTGAGGTTAACAGTAATACCACCATGTTTACTGCTCACCCCATTCAGAGGTGAGTATGGAAACCTACCGAGAGGTAGTCCAACAGAATACCACCAAAGGCATTAGGAGTCAGATTTTCAAAATGAAAATCCACCAATTTAACCTCTACTACATTTTTAAGGTAAAAATTGTAACGTGGCCGAAAGCATTTTTAACATATTTCACTGTATAGAAGAGAAGCACAGGTGTTCCCCTTCAATACAGTGGTAAAAGCTTTCTCAGTGGGCCATTGTAAGAGGGGGGCAGAGGGGCATCGCTAGTGCCCCGCCTTTCACCACCGTACCCATGTAATGCATCACAGGCTCCCCACGGATACCCAAGCAAACATTGGACTTGAAGGCCTGGATCTGACTCCCAGACCTGTCCCTAGCACTCAAAGAAGCGCATTGCTGCTGCAGGAGCGTTTGCACCCGTAGCAAAGTGCCTCTGGTGTGCTCCCTTAGTTGAACTAGAGCCATGGTGAGTATTGTAAGGACCAGCATGGCGTCACGTGGTGTCCCTCTGTTGCTGACTCCATGAGCAACCACACAGAATGTCCCTCCTATATCAACAGCCACTGACATTGGTTCCACTCCAGGTCCCGACTCCCACTCACGTAGACTTCCAAACTCAAAGCTGACAGGGTAGGAACCTCCCTCCCAAAACGGAGTCTCAGGAGCCGTGCTGCGTCACCGTGCCGAGTTGCCCTTTTCTAGTTGCTCACTGAAAGATTGGAGTGTAGTAATTGCGCTTTGCTTACACCCTGATACATTGAACCTTTATCTCTTGCCTCTGTGATTTCTCTGATATTATTGCAATAAGGTGTTAAAAAAAAAAAGAAAGTCGGGTCTCTACACAACATACCTTTCTCCCTCAGAACGAAGGTTTAGCAGCATCGCAGAGTCCAACACCCATTCAAACGAAAGCAGCAACCTGACGCAGCTACAATGTTGCACCGGCAACCAGCCCAAATACAGTAACTCGCTGTAAAAGTCTCACTGTCACAAGCAACACTCTCCCTTATCAACAATGAGCCTACAGTGAGGCCCTACACCGACCAAACACCGCTACTGCACTAAGCGACCGCAACCATCAGCCTGAGGAATCCTCATGCATCATACGCGATGGACCAAACCCCTGCCGCTACTTCTCCGGTTGGCTGAGCTATGCAACCGCAATGAACAGCATTGGAGAACACACTGGATAGGTGAAGTAGACATTTTTTTCTACACGAGTCAGCGGGGTTTTGCTGGTGGGTGGAGTGAAGGAGGGGAAGAACACCAAGTAGGCGAGTTGCATCGGTGGTGGCGTGAAGGAGAGGCGGGATGCCCTGTGGGGTTGTGTTGTAAAGGGGAGGAAGGCGGGAGGCCCTACACATGGCACAAGAAACTTGAAATATCCTTCTGTGCGGCTGCACAGGGCCTTGCCACCCTCACTCTCATCAGAGCTCTGAGGAGAAGATCAGATACCTGTGATCGGGCACTTATTATACACCCAAATCCCAGGAAATTCAGCAAGGCATCCCTCTCAATGGGGCCTCTCAAAAACTTTTATTGAAAACAGCTATTTGTCGTCAGCAAAACATGTAAAAAAAGAAGCTCAATACTTTGCATTATGGTATTTGTCTACCAATAAAGATTAATTAAAAAAACGAATCACTGTCTTTTTTGCTTAACATATTTCTATACAGATTTATATATTTATCAGGATGTTTTATTGTGTGATTTGAGCCCCTTTCAAGACATACCAATTAAACCGAGTATTCTTTAAAGACTACTGTTAAGCCATATTTCGGAATTGCAAACCGTGCTCGAATCCCGAGTTCACCACTAAACTGAATGTGTGCTCCCGGGTAACTCATTTTCTCTCAGTGTGCTTTGCTTGCCAAAAATGGAAGTGCCCAGGAGTGATCCCGTTAAGGATGTATGTTATTAAAAAAAAGCCTCACTCGTAGTGACCATTAATGTATTGCACATCACAAAGTTATTTGCTTCTTGGCTTATTCATGTCAACTTCTTGTAATGTATCGTCCCCTGAAGCCCTTGAGTATCAAAGATGGATGTCACTCCCTGTGACATAATTATCCCGCCGGTCTGATGCTCTGCTGTCCAAGTGAAACACTCTTGTCAGATTATTGTGTGTGACAGGTGTTTGAGGAAGAAAAGTTTCTTCATGAACGGGCTGTACCTGCTTGGCTACCAGTTTGTGTGTGTTTTTCACCATAGTGATAGGATCCACCAGTTGAAAGATGTTAATAAATGCAATGAAGTAACAGGCTAACGGCCCTGAGAAAGGAATTTGTGGTTCCCGAAACACGTCGGCATGTTGGAATTGTTTACCATTGAGATTCATCAAATTGGACATTTCGTGTTAATACTGTGCGATTAAAGTTCATGAGTAATGGCTGATGCTTTCATTTGACTGTAGTATGTACGTTCTTCTATATGTACTGTGATTTACACTTGATGTATTTAATGTGCTTTTGTCTTGGAGTGTGTTGGACTGTGTTTACCAGTATTTGTGAATACATTCTCGTGACTGAATGTATAAAACACGTTTTGGCAAAACCTATTTATATGTTTGAATTTCGGATATGAATTTAATATAACAGGATAGGGTTGTTGGACCCAGAGGAGTGCATTCCAGTTCACCAGTTGGCAACGGCTGGATTGAGTTTTGTTTAGCTGGTGTTGGAACACAGGTCAGGGGGCACTACCCGATTGCACCTGTAACTTTGCAAATCGTAAAATGTGTATGAATTAAATTGTTCAAATCTTGTAGAGTCGGATTGACTATGACTTGAGTGCACAAGTGCACCCCCCATCTGTTTATGTCATAGTTATCTTTTGGTATCATTTATGGTGATGTCAATACACATGCAAATTAGGGCCCCCACTCTTGATTTGCCACAAAGGGCCCAGGGTAGAGGATTTATGTTGTAGAGGTGGCCACCAGCCAGGGGCTGAGTTGTGGAGCTAAACAGGACATCAGGAAGGGAGTTTGAGTTGTGTGGGAGATAGAACATGAGTT
Source organism: Ambystoma mexicanum (assembly GCF_040938575.1). Lineage (NCBI taxonomy): Eukaryota > Metazoa > Chordata > Amphibia > Caudata > Ambystomatidae > Ambystoma > Ambystoma mexicanum. The sequence goes on along the minus strand of NC_090922.1, from coordinate 54,223,702 downwards.
AGTGGATTGTTCTAGGAGGAGGCCAATATGGGTCCTGGATTCCAAGATTTACATGGCACTCCTTGTGCTGGCTCAGCTCATAAGTGCTTCACAGAGCCAAGCCAGAGCCCTGACTAGGATCTGGCTCAACCCTATCCATGAATTCTCTGGCTCCCCACCTGTACTGTTGAGTGAGATTAGGAGCACTTCATAGATTGAGTAGAGCTTCTTTCATGGTCTTCCTAGCAGTGTTTCCTTGGAGGTTGAGGTTTCAGAGGAAGCTGTTGTTGGTACATTTTAGGGACATGATGATGGCCAGGGCAGGGAAGTCATTGTGTTGGGCGCAGATGTTCTTTAGGTGAGGCTGAAGGCAATGGTGTGTCCGCCTCTATGCAGGGGTCCGTCCGCTGCTAGGTTTTTAAAAACATTATTTTTAAAATGCACAAAGCTCAATAATGAGAGACCAGCGTGGGGGGCGGGGTCATTCCATCACTGCACATACTTTTACTGCGGAAATGAAGATGTCGAATTTCGACATCCTCATTTGGCCGCATATATATGTGGGGTAAGGGAAAGTTAATCATACAAGTGGGTAGGTATGGGGCCTGCAGGGAGTCTCCCCCACATATATATGTGGCGAAATGCAGTAAAAATAAAAGTCAGCCTTTTCATGTATGCAGTAAAAAATGTGCAGCGATCACACAGATCCATCCAGCAGGCATAGGAAGGACAGTGTCGCCACCACTCATCATTGTGCTCCTGGCATAGGAGCACGTTGATTGAACAGAGAGGAGTCCAATCCTCTTCTGTCAGCCAGCGCACTCTGCGCGGGGCGGGCCTTCTGGATGATATTGGCATGCTTAAGGTGCAAGATAAGTGAAAATATATGCCTGCAAGTTGGGTTGTCTAAGTGCACGTGTGGGAATGTGTCTGTCTGTGAATGTTTCTTTTTATGTATGCGTGCATGATTCGTGAGTGAATAAGACAGTCTATGTTGTGTGAATGAATGAATGCCTGGGAGAATGAGAGAGTAGATGCTGTGTGAATGGTTGAATGCCTGGGTGAATGAGAGAGTATATGTTGTGTGAATTATTGAATGCCTGGGTGAATGAGTGAGTATATGCTGTGTAGATGTATGAATGCCTGGGTGAATGAGAGAGTTTATGTTGTGTGAATGTATGAATGCCTGGGTGAATGAGAGAGTATATGTTGTGTGAATTATTGAATGCCTGAGTGAATGAGTGAGTATATGCTGTGTAGATTTGTATATGCCTGGGTGAATGAGAGTGTATGTTGTGTGAAGGATTGAATTCCTGGGTGAATGAGTGAGTATACGTTGTGTTTATGATTGAATGCCTGGGTGAATGAAGTGTATGTTGTGTGACTTTATGAATGTGCGGGTCAATGAGAGAGTGTATGTTGTGTGAATGTATGAATGCCTGGGTGAATGAGATTGTGTCTAATGTGTATGAATGCCTGGGTGAATGAGAATGTATGTTTTGTGAATGTATGAATGCCTGGGTGAATGAGAGAGTGTATGTTGTGTGAATGAGAGCAGGTGTGTCCTTGCCCTGCAGAAAGTGTATGAAGGGTAGGGGACCTCTTATTTGGCCAGGTTGCTACTGGCGGCATTGGCGTTCTATGACATAGCTAGGCTGGCATACTTGGGTACAGCCAGTATAGCCATATTTTCTTATGTGGCATGGCATTTTTACTGGGCATCAAGGGTAAAGCAAACATGAGTGTTATTATGTTGTCAGTCTACCGTTCATTGGTGCAGCCAGTTTGGATGTACTTTCTTACTGTGGCATGGCATTTTTACTTGAAAAAGCAAACATGGGCAAGTTCTTATATGCTAATAATGGCATCTATTACTGTAGTCTGCATGGATATATATGTGTGGGCACTGCCATCATGGAAATGCACTTCCCTACATTGTGGGCAAAGACATCATGAAAATGTTTTGGAAAAAGCTCCTGTGCGCTGTTGGTGACTTGCATGGATTGGATTATTTCATATGCTCCACACAAAACCTATTGCAAACGCTGTGGCTTTTAACCTAATTTATCACAAAAATGGTGCTAGAAAATTCACCATTTAAACCCATTATTTATTTATTTTGATCTTGGAGGGAGAACTTTCACAAACCCAACCGGGGTGGTTCGGGCTCCCTCGCAATGCTCCGTCCCCACTGTATATTCAGGGCAAACATTTACACCCCTCCCACTAAAATATTCACCAGCTGACAAGGTTTCATTCACTTAAGGGACAAAAGGTTTTTAATAGGCTGGGGGCGTGTACCGCCTTCTGAATAGGGCAAAAACCAGTGGAAATCATACGCAGATTTCTAATTCTTAATCAAGGGGTATTTATTGCATGCAGTTAATTCCGAAACACTTCACAGGTGTAAATAAAGCGTGGCCTATAATTAGGCGTTTGGTCGAAACAGACAGCTTGAAACGCCACCTGTGTTCACTATTGCTTCCTACCTTATCGCGAAGGCATACGCATGTCACAGGAGACAGGGGCAGGCACAGAAAGCAGGGGTGCTGCTAGGTCTGGAAAATATCTAGTGCTACGCTTATGTCCGGACTATCGGGACTCGGGGATAGCTAGACTTTTGGTTGTAGCCTCTGAGCTTCTATCCAGGGCTACCGCTGGCAACGTCTCTGACAGAAAGAAAATGATTTCCCCAGTATCACAAAAGGTAATTAACTAGACAGGCAAGCATTAGAGCTCCTCCCGTCCCGGGAAACCACAGCTTGCAACCCTATCACTACCCCACATCTTCCATCTGCAATGTAATGTCGTATGCATGGTGTATGCCACGTGCCAGCGTGGCAAGAAATGACTAACGCAGTGTCAGGCGTTTAGGAGGTTTAAGGGGCCAAGTCTTTGGTATTGGTGCCTGGTAGCAGTTGGGTTATTTGGGAGACTTTGACATTCGTGCAGAGCCTGCAGACGCAGGTTCGAATCCCGGCAGCCTTTCATTCTTCTGAGGTCTGAGGTCGATAAATGAGCACCACACACGGTGGGTAATAATAAGCAGCGTTCAGATACCTGAGCGTTCGTAGCGCTATATAAGTGCCAAATTATTATTATTATTATGTTAATATAAGTTATGTCTGCATCCGGCATGGTACGCGCGTGGGGGTGGAAATCGTGGCGATGCATGCCAACATTCCCTGCTCCATTCGGCGTTGGTAGTTCAGTCCTGGATTTCACTTTACATTCTGGGACTTGCAGTCCCAGAGAGACCCTTTAAAAACCCAGGACTACAAATCCCAGAATGCAAAGATCAACCAAGTACAGCATTAGCTTCTCCCGTCTGGAACGGGGCATTTTGTCATGGCACACCAAGGACCTGGCACAGTTGTTCGCCCACCCCCAGAACCGTCTAACCACAAGGAGCTCTCATAGCTTCCTCCGCTGGATGGGGGCAGTGCATGAATTGTAAAAGACCTGGGACAGAAGAGAAGTAAAGACAGCGATGGCAACAAGGGCATGAGGGTAAATTTGTAGAAGTTGTGGGGTGCGTGATTCAAAGGCCGCCGGGATTCAGTGTTTAATTTGTGGGTGTTTGCCAGGGCTCCGCCTTGTCACTTATTTTTGAGCCCCAGCACTTATTCCCTCAGACTCAATTTAGTTATGAAGTGGTGCTAGTCAGTGCAGCCATCAGCCACAATGCGCAGGTGCAAGCGAGCTGTAGGGTAACCCCACATATGTCGGCACTGTGGGGAGCAGCGTGGCAGGAGTGCTAGAAAACGTCTGGGCCCTGGCACTTTCTCTTTTGCAAATCAAGCACTGCCGGGATAGATGGATGGACGCGCCTGGCGGCCTTTCTCCTCCGCGCTCCCGCTCCCGTCGCAGTGTCCATGGAGGCTAGCTAGGTCGTGAGGGCTACCTGTCTCTGCTCAGACACAATGCCTCTAACGGCGGCACAAAAGCTTGAGGCCACATATGTTTCCTCGTGGCTGCCAACTGGGAAGGTTTTGCGGGGGGGGGGGTGGGGGGAGGCTCTAATGAAGAGCGCAGGGGGCAGGGAGGCAGAGACAGACGGCGAGTTCAAGGCCAGCATGTGTGCCCCTGACCCGCAGGTCACTGGGGGAGGGAGGAGATGGCGGTCTGCGGGCGGGGAGGGCAGGCTGGGCAGGCTCGTTTGCGTTGTGCGCGAGACGGACGTCATCGCCGCGGCAGACCCCCCTCTGCGCATCTCTCCCATTCAAATTGAAATCAGCAGTCTATCCCAGCAGCGGCGGGCATCTTTGACCTCTGCCCTCGTTCCCATTGTGCGGTTTTTAGGGTTCTATTTTGGGACCATAAGGCGCTGCCAGACTCCCGAGCTCCTGGTCCTTTGGTGATACATTATGTATTACTGCAGGCCCTTGGCAGCGCACACCACAAAGTGAATTGCCTGTTGATGTCCGAATAAAACGATCTTTTTATTAATTAACTCCGGGTTATTTTATTCATTGCCTCAAACTCACAGGTGGGGCGAGCTGCGCAGACACAGCAGGTGCTGTTCCAATTGCACACCGAGCGCCGCACCTGGCGCCAAGACCACAGAGATGTCTTACAGTCTTGGGTAAGATCAGATTCACCCTCCAACGATGCGGGTTACTACTGACCGCTAAGCGTGCATGTCGCGTAGCCTGTTTATTTTATGTGTAGTATTTCCGGAGCAAAGTTTGCTACGACGCAGAGCACTGTACTTCCATTTCCATTTCCAATTTATCACAATACACAACACAGTCCTTTAAAATACAATTCTTCTTTTTTTGTTTAGGAATTAGTTATGTTTTGTTGTGCCTTTGGTTTTTTATTCAAAGTGGACGGGTTAATGACACCACGAGCTGTGCCTGGGCAGAAACCACGATGGGACTGGCCTTTAGGGCAATGCCGAAACAAAAACACAAAATGCCAGTGTGGGCCAGTTTTTTTGGCTCAAAGTGGGCCAGTTATTTGGTCCTTGTCGGCCTGTTTGATAAGCTACTTCACCTTGCAACTAGTAGTTTTGACCGGTGTTACTGAATACATTTCTTTAAAATGCACACTTCGCATCACATTTGATCCAAACCTCCCTCTTGGGTACTACTCAAACAGTATGTCACAAAAGGACTGAATTCCCATTTGCAACTGTGGGCTACTGTTTCATTGGTGCCCGAGAAAGTGTTATGCTCCAGTATGACCCTGGCAGAAACAGTGTGTAATAGACGCCATTTTGTTCAGTGTGCTATGGCGAAGCAACGGGTGGGCTGAAAATACCAAATTTATTCATATATAAAGCAAAATATCAGTGTTTGGAAACACTCTGAGTTTTGGCAGATAAGGTTGTAAATGTAATTATTTATACAGCGCTTATACACAGGAGGAGTACTTCCAAGTGCTTCAAGGCAGGAAGGGAACAACGGAATACAGTAATCATTCTTAGGCCTTGAAGTTTCTAAATTATCTAAACAGAAAAACTAGCATGCTAGACCTGACAGCATTTCTCCTAGTGAAAGTGCATGAAGTGTTACATTTGCGACTACGCTGGGGAAGAGGGACAAAAAGGGGGGGGGACAGGACAGACGAACTTACAAGTCCTAGTACATTTAATTCATGCATGCGTACAGACGGAAGTGCAGGGAACGGGGGGTGGGGAGGAACAAACTCGTCCTGTCCAGCAGGGCCATGGGTTAAGTACGGAGAAGTTGCCCCGGTCATGGAACGTAAACTGAAAGTGCAGTAATTCTGAACATAGTGCAGCGGCCCGGAGGCAAGTGCAAAAGACTGGCAGGGAAGCCTGGGACCTGTAAGGCTCTTGAGGTGAACCAGGCAGCCAGTCAGCAAAAACTGAACAGACTTAGGGAGGAGAGGGAGGAAGGGCGATGGAGAGAAAAAGAATGGAGGTTAGCAGGGGAGAGGAAGAGAGAAGCAGGAAGAGAAGTTTCCGGAACTTAAGGTGCTTTGACTCAAGACAGAGAGAGGCAGGGAGGCTGTTCCAGAGGGAGGCACCTGCAGAGGATAAAGATCTACCCTCAAATCTCTGTTTGTGAAAGCAGCTCACCCCCATTGGGTTGGAGGGGGACTAGCGGAGGACTCTAAAGGGAGAGCATTTTGGAAGAGAGCGTTGTAGGTAGTGTGGGCCCAAACCCCAGAAATCCTTGTGGATTATGCAGAGGGTCTTGAACTTGATCCTTGCAGCCACAGGGAGCCAAAGGAGGGATTTCAGCGCCAGAGAAATGCAATCCCTGGGCTTAAGGCCAAGGATAAGTCTCCCGGTTCTGTTCTGGATGAGTTGTAGAAGACGGAGAGTAGAAGTAGGAAGAGAGAAAGAGGCTGTTGCAGTAGTGCAGCCTAGAGAGAACCAGGGCTCTTGAGGTGGTGAGCCTCTGGGGGAACGTGAAAAAAGGTAGAATACCTCTGAGGTGGTGCAGTTGGTAGTGGGACTTTTTGGAGATGTCTGAGATGTGAGAAGAGAAGTAGAGAGTGGAGTCGAAGATGACCCCTCGATGTGTTGCCTCATTAGTAGGTGAGGGCGCAGGGCCAAGGGAGGACCGGCCAGTGTGAAAGTGGGAGCAGGGGTCCCAATGAGGGCAATCTCTGTCTTACTGGCATTCAGGCAGAGATCATTAGCAGCACACAAAGACTGAATTTTTGGATAGACAGTCAGGGATGGGCGAGGAGAAGGAGGAGCTGAGGGTAGCCTCAAAGAGAGCTGCGTGTCATCCGCATGACACTGAAAGTTAGAGGTAAAAGTAGAGATCCTGCGGGCAAAGGGGGCAATGTAGATATGAAAAAATAAGGGGGATAGGTTAGAACCTCAGGGCACACCAAAAGTGGAGAAGCACTGGGGGGAGGAGTGTTTTGCTATTTAGTCGCTAGGCCGCTTCTTCATCCGCACTCTGTGCACTGAGACAAATTATTGCTTTATGAATGTCCACACTTTGTGCCTGTCCCTATCTCAGGGAAGGCCTTTCACTATAATTTGTTGTGTTAACCAATATTTATATTGCGCCCATCACCCCTATAGTGGTCGTTCAGCACTTGGTCTTGCCCAAAAGGTGGCATATTGTGACTCTGCTAGAGTGTCTCTAGTCTTTACTGAGTGGAAAGGAAAGATTAGGGATGGAGAGAAGGAGACAGGAGAGAGGGATTAGACAACAGAACAAACAGATGATTCAGAGGAAACAAACAATTGGGAAGAGGGGGTTGGGTTATGAGTGTGATAGCGATGTGTGTTTCTTAACTATTGTTTGTTATCTCGATGTATTTGGCAAGTGATGGTGTGAAATACTTAAGAGGTGCTCTGGCAGGCTCTAGTAGTGTGGAGGCTTCCCCAGGCTATTGTATAAGGAAGAATTCCTGAATTGGGAGGAGCACAGGGCTTGCCAAGTTGCCAGACAGAGGTTGGATGTGTACAGATGTATGTGTAGGCAAGACATGGGGTGAGTGGTGAAAGAGGGAAGCAGGCAAGAAGGACCTACGGCCAATGACATTAGGTTGTATAGTCTATGAGCTAGGTAGACATTCCTTGCTACTGTTAAGCAGGATGAAACTAAAATAGAGGGATTGTAATGTCCTGATCAAGTGGAATTGCGATAAGGGAGGAAAGTCTATATAGCTCATGGGCGGTAATGAGATAATCTTTGAAAACTATTTGTAGCACCCATTGTCAGCCAGCTTTATGGTGTAATATAGCATATGTTGAACACATATAAAATAAAAGTGGAAAAGGCCAGAGGGTATTGTGAGTGGATAGGTGAAGTTCTGGGGATGAAGTTCTAGGGACTAAGAGCAGTTCCTTATGTACACTTATAGAAACACTTGTTTACAGGTGCGTTATAAATGCCATATCATATCATATCATATGTATGGTGTAGTGGTTTTAAAATAATGGGAAGGGAAAGCACATCCATACATTCCTGGTTGTCAATCTTTTTAGATGTTAATAATAAGACCTACCCTGAGATTCAGGAGAGCTATGTGTGGGGTGGCGCAGGAATTATCCAATTGTCTTGGGTTGGCCGTACACATCTCTCAATTCCGAAAACCCAAAGCTGAACAAAGGCAGCAAGCGTGTTGGGGATCGAAATCTGCATTCACTGTCATACTGGGCCCGCCCTTCCCAGTCCTAATAACCCTGGTGGTGATATCACCACGTTTACCTCGAATCAACACAATTGCGGATTACGGCAGCATGCGCCGTTAAAACAAAAAACAAGGACAATCAAATAACTAGTAGAAAGGGGAGGGTAGCTGAGACAGAGTGAGGCAACTGAAAAGGAAAAGTTGGGGCGTACATATATAATTAAAACAACATCAGTAACTAATAGGTCAGTGTAGAAAGGCAGCACATAACACTACAGCAGAATTCAGAGGTCAGGGTCAGAGGGCAGAACCTCACAGCAACGACAATTACAGAGGTTTCCTTGCCTTCAATGGATTGCTGTAATTTCTTCTCCAATCCTCTGATGATTATAGCATTGGAGCACCTGGGCGTTACATTGTTGGAGGGAGCATTATCGGTCGATATAGCCCAAGGTGTATGAGCAGTAAAGCTATAGGTCAATTCCACACATAGAGTAGAATATGACTTTCACCATGATGTGGAGGGTGGATTTGGCCGATAACAGCTAACCACCCTTATCCCTGTTAACGAAGGCTGTAGGCCGTTACCAGCCAAATATGCCCCCTGCATGGGGGTGAAAGCCATTCACATCCCAGGGTTTATCCGTGGGTGCAAATGGTTTCTTTCTCCCCCTTGGAGATTCACGCTGCTTGCGCAGCCAATCTTCCGAGGGGAAGAAAAAAAGATGGCCACCGAAATAAGGAAAAGGGACTGAGTCCCTTTTCCATTTCTATGATGGTGCCTGAGATTGGAAGGAGTGCGGCACCGGAGCCCAAAGCTCCAGTTTCGGGAGTTGGGGAGGCAACAAAGAGAGGCTCCCCGTTGCCTCCACACATACATTTTAAAAAATTGTTGCCACCCGGGGAAAGGCCTTAGGTGGCTGGAACAGCGGGCGGAGAATGTATATTATCACCTGCTGTTCCAGCCACATTGGCTAAAGTCCCTTCCCCGGGTGCAGGGAATGTTCTTTTTGAAACAGGGAAAGACATATGGGAAATCATTGGAACGTTGGACAAAAATACTTATACCAGCCATTAGCAGTCCTCAAGAGAATGTTCTGTCAGTGGTAGCCAAAGAAGGTGCATGGAATGCTGACATGATCGGCCAGCATAAGTCTGTGTTCCCTGCATTCCTTGCTGCAGTGGACCGCCACACCTTCTTTTTTCAAGCCCTCCTTCTCCACCTCACCTCTTTGACTTCCTTCCTTCCTAGTCTCTTCCATTCACCAGCATGTTGTTATTATTATTATTATTAATATTATTATTATTATTATTATTGTATTTATTGAGCGCAGACTTCATTAGAGTAGCAACAGAGCGCTTTACAGAGGTATACAACAATACAGATACCCAACAGAGCACTTTACAGAGGGATACACAGTACCGATGCATAACAGAGCACTTTTCAGAGGTAGCAACCAACAGATATACAGCGGAGGGTAGGATATATGATATGATATGATATTTTATTTATATCACACCCATACACAAGTGTTTCAGGGTGCGACAAGGCAAGGGAGGGGTACAAGGGAGGACAAAACAACGATCTTACTAGTCCCAGTGACATTGGGAATATGCAGGGGAGAGGGGAAAGTGCTGAACACAGGATTAAAACCACAACAGGTAGTGCGGCCAGCTGGTGGCAAGTGCAATAATACGGCACAGACAAAAAGGTATCTAATAAGTGCAGGAAGGGGACTGTAGGGTTGCAGATACAGACCCAAGTGCAAGGGTTGCCAGGAGGTAGTGCAGGTATGCAGCAGGTTGGACAAGGGACCTAGGCCTGAGATCAGAGGTTAGCCAGGTGCCCAGTGCCGAAACAGACAGATATCAGCAGGGGAGAGGAAGAGAGAATGCAGAAGCAAAGAGAAAGGTCTTTAGGTGCTTCCAGAACCAAAGATGGCTCTCCTCAAGTTTCAGAGAGGCAGGGAGGCTGTTCCAGAGGGAGGCCCCCGCCTAAGAAAGAGATCTACCCACAACTCGTTGCTTGGAGAAGCAACTGACCCCCAGGGAGTTGGAGGTGGAGGAGTGAAGAGCTTGAGTAGGAAGTTATTCCTGAAGGGGGAGTTGAAGGTATAGTGGACCCAGGCCTTGTGAACAAGGCAAATGGCCTTAAACTTAATCCTTGTAGCCACTGGGAGCCAATGCAGAGATTTCAGGGCTGGAGCGATACAATCCCAGGGCTTCAGGCCAAAGACAAGTCTTGCAGTCCTGTTCTGGATGAGTTGCAGAGGGCGGAGAGTAGTATCAAGCAGATTTAGAAAGAGGCTGCAGTAGTCCAGCGTGGAGAGAACCAGTGCTCTAGAGACAGTGAGACTCAGTGAGACAGTGAGACAGTGAGGAAAGGAAGAATACCTCTGAGGAGGTGCAGTTGGTAGTTTGAATTCTTAGAGACGTCTGAGATGTGTGGAGAAAAGGAAAGCGAGGAGTCGAAGATGACCCCAAGGTTCTTAGCCTCACAGGTGGGAGCAGGGAGAGGGCGAAGGGAGGCTGGCCAGAGAGTGAGAGGAAAGGAAGGTGCAGGAGTGCCGATGAGGAGGATCTCTGTCTTACTGGCATTAAGGCAGAGGTTGTTGGCAGCACACCACTCCTGGATTACCGACAGACAGTCAGAGATGAGAGAGGAAGAAGAGGTGGCAGAGGGGAGCCTGAAAACGAGCTGAGTGTCATCCACATAGCACTGAAAATTGGAGCAGATATCAGCAATGTGGTGTGTGAGGGGTGCCAGCTATTGGTTGAAAAGCCAGGGAGAGAGGTTTGACCCCTGGGGAACACCACAATGGAGAGTGAGATAGAGGAATGGAAGGGCCCAAATTTGACCTGGGAAGGTCAGTTGGAAAAGAAGGAGGTCAGCCAGGCTGGGCCTGATCAGTGATACCCAGGTTATCACGGAGGCGGTTGAGCAGGATGGCATGGTTGGCCGTGTCAAAGGCAGAAGAGAGATCGAGTAGGATGAGGGAAGATGGGAGATTAGAATCAAGGTTGGAGAGCAGGTCTTCATAGATGCTCAGGAGAGCAGTTTCCATGCTTCTGGCTTCTCTGAAGCCAGACTGATGGTCATGAAGACAGCCAACAGAATCAGAATGTATATTAAGCTGGGAGATGGGCAGCTTTTTCAGGAGTTTGCCCAGGAAAGGAGTGATAGAGATTGGGCGATAGTTAACTGGGCAGGAGGAGTCAGCTGTGGGTTTCTTGAGAAGAGGTTGCACAAGAGAGTGCTTCAGAGGGGAGGGGAAGGCTCCAGAGGCGAAGGAGTGGTTGCAGAAGTCAGCCAGGGCAGGAGCGTGGGTGTGAATATGGTCCTTGATGGTTTTGGACGAACAGGGAAGAACTTGTTTTAACAAGACTTTCATAGATCAGACTTGTCTGGAAATCTCGTTAGAGGAGAACAGAGGAAAGGATGAGAAAGAGGGAGGAGAGGCGTCTGCAGGGGGCCTACAGGTAGTGGAGAGAGGAGAGAGAGGAGGAGGAGGAGAACATAGAGTGGACAGAATTTCCTGGGTTTTAGAGATGAAATGAGAGGCCAGGGCCGTGCAGAGGACCTGTGAGGGGACAGGAGAAGTAGATACTGCAGCAGGATTGGCCAGCTTCTTGCAGATTTTAAAGAGTTCGGCTGAGTTGTCGGATGCCGCAGAGACGCGGGCTTGGATGTGGGCTTCCTTGTTAGTACGGACAGAGAGCCGGTATTGCCTTTGGAGCATGCGGCAGGCCAGTTTGTCGGAGGATGCACAATATACTGAGGAGTGGTACAGCTGTACTGGTTGGCGGGTAGTAGAGGGGCCGACGCCGCCTAGCGAGTCAGGTGGCACGCGGGCCACATGATGGCCCAGGTGCTGAGGATGAGCGACTCTTTGTAGAGGCCTTCCCGCTTTGTATTCTCCCCTCCTCTATTGGCCCCTCTCTGTACTGACCCCCCTCCCACGGACATATCCCGGCTCCTATGTACCTCCCACCAAGTCTCTCTGTGTCTGTCATGTGCTTACCATGTATGTGCACACCTCCGTTTTCAGTGTCTTTCGCTTTCAGAAATCTTCATAAGCACCCCCACAGTTTTTGGCTGAAAGACTCTTGCTGATGGCAGTAAAGGCTTTTTGGGCGGGCTGTAATGTTTGATTATGTGCTGCCACTCTTTGGTAATGCCATCACATTTTTATGGTCATTACACCAGGGTGGTACAGCCCTGTCCCGATGGTATTATTGTCTCATTATTGTCTTCTGACACTGCATTGTCTAAAATCAAACTGCCAACATTCCAATGTATTAATTAGGATATAATGCAATACTCCACATGCTGTACTAACTGGTAATGTCTCACAAGTCTTTTTCTGCTGTTGTCTCCATTACAATCATCACAAGATATTCCATCTCGGTGTCCTCGGTCACTTGACAAAATCATGGTGCCTAAAAGCTTGTGTACAATGTAGAAATGTTTCACCATAGCACATACATGGCCCTTGATGTCATTGTACCACAATGAATTCGTTGTTGTAACGTGTCTATCTTTCCTATCTCACTGGCATGCTGTTCAGGATGTTTGTTGCATGTATAAGGTAACGAGTTCCCAGAGTATGGGATGCCGTCTGAGGCCAACCTAAAGTAGATCCTCCTAGGCTTGACATGTGGCCAACTTTGCACCAGAGCAGCAGATGAACTAGCCTGCTGTTAAATCTCAGTTAACCGTTTAATGGTATCCACTAGAGATTGTAATTTGCTTTCTGACTTTGAGAACATTCAGGCATGTAATTGCTCATGTTACTATAGCCGGTACGATTGCTATAACCGGTAAGATCGCTCAGTGGGTTGAGCGCTCGCTGCAGCGATGTTGGTGTGATCTGCAGGTTGCAAGTTCGAATCCCGGCAAGGCCAACTCAGCCTTTCGTCCTTCTGAGGTTGATGAATGAGTACCAACACAGTTTGGGTGATATTGTATGCATATGTATTCTATGCCCATCATTACCATTGGCCTTCAACGTCTGCTGGCATTCACAGTAATGTTGTTAATATGGGCCTATACACACTGACATTAACGATGCATATGGTGATCCATTATTGTATGAAATGTATATCACATTACAGTGATATCGTAACCATATTTTTGGTAGTGTACTTAGGAACAATGCTATGTGATGCCACTTCCTGTTTTGTCAGGCGGTGAAAGCTTGTGTTCCATCGCTTCCAGTGATTTCACTTTGGGGCGGGGTTAAATTACATCACTTTCTGTGTTGTCATCAGAGGTCAAGGGTCGTGTGATGTCACTTCCGCTACTGCAGGTATTTTGGTGCAATGACGTCCCTTTTACAGAAACGTTTGGGAGGTCTAGTCACACTATAAAATGTAATTTATTGACTGGCATGCACAAACTGAATTGTCACTCTCTGAAGTACAACCAGATGAAGGCAACGTAGCTCAGTGAAATAATGACCTGCTGCACAGATCAGTACATCTGTGGTTTTATGTTCAAACCCGTGAAGGATGACAAAACCTTCAAACCGAAATGAAATTATGATTTTTGTTTCCTGGGTAACAAGACAACTTTTGTTCAAGGCAAAAAAAAAGTATTTGGTGCTTATTACAAACATCAAGAAATCATTTGGTTAAAAATATGTGCAATAGTACTGGAGTACTCCTGAAATCAAGCCTGGTTACAACAGCTCCCGAAAACTCCTTAGCTCTCAAAAGAACTGTATTTTATCAATATAAGGGTGAGAAAAGGACCACCTTCTTTTGAATTACAAAAAAAATAAATGTGGTCATGGAGTTTGAAACTACAAGCCTGAGGTCCCATGTTCCCTCCCTGCTGCCCTGTTGGCGCTTTGAAATAGCACTTACCCCCCTCACTCCCTTGTCCCTTTCTCTGCATTTGCACGGTCTGAATGCTCACAAGGCCTAGTAGGTCCGACTCTATCTTTCATTGTTATATCTGCTTTCATTCCCATGTTCCCTCTCTGTTGCCCCGTGGGCGCTTTGAAACACAATTTACTTGATATATAAGCACCTTACAAATGCACTATCATTTTTTTTAAAGCCTGGGGTCAAAAGCATGGTATGAAACTTGCATGTAATTCATATTTAATTTCTTTGGCTGGAACAGCATTAAATACCCAACACTGCTCGGTTTGTTTTGCACTTCCACTCTCAGATCATTCAATCGTTGAAAATATTCACGTTAATCCACAATATGGGGTTATGAAAATGTTCACTTAGAAAAATGCATTGTTTATTTGCAAAACTTTCAGAGAACTAACTTTAAACACTGGAAAGACCCACAAGCAGATTTGCTTTAATGGTAGTTTTACCGGTCGAAGACAGCCATCTCTCAAAGATGCCCGGCAAACATAGATGCATCTGGCCCAGTTTGGGGGCTTATCAGGGCTATGCAGCTGGCATGCCTCTCAGCGCAATGAAGTTGAGGCTTGCCTCCTGCAAGCCATGGGAGATTTAATATCTATGTTTTCCTGTTACCATTCTCATTGACTTTCTGTTTTCTCCCTCTATTCCTTTGTTGCCTGTTTTCACGTCCTTGCCTTTCCTTCTCTTTTCTTTCTCACCTTCACCTTCTGTTTCTCAAAACATACCCCTGGTCTCTCTCCCCTCACCTGCTCGCTGCTCCTTTCAATTCAGTCATATTTAACTTTTGTTGATACCGTCTTTTCTTTCGTTCGGATTGAATAGAACCCCTGAGCTCTACAAGTATCTCTCTCTGGGAGGAGTTAATTGTGACATTACATCCAACAACTGCAGGGCTGCAAAAAAGATGAGGCCATTTAGGCAGGCAAACACATGCTAACGTGTTCACCCCCCTTAACTGTAGCTAAGGGGGGGCCCAATCATCCAGGGTTGTCCAACTCCAGGCATCGAGGACCGGGATCCAGATGGGTTTTCAGGATATCCTTCATTAAGATTCATGAGAAGAAATGTGCATACATTAAGAATCTGTGTATGCAAATGTATCTCATGAATATAAATGAGGGGTATCCTGAAGACACAACATGGATCAGGCCCTCGAAGGCTGGAGTTGGCCAACCCTTAGAGGCACCCTGTGAGCGAGTGCCAATACTGCTCTTTGTTATTCCACTGTGCCTGACTGCCAGTATGGAGGGATGAGGGTGTGTGTGTTGTGGCTGATGTGAGGAGATTGGGAAGGTGTTGGACCAGGACACTGAAGGGCCCGCTCGCCCTTTGTCCATCATCTGAGTGCTAACTCAGCCTCTGATTACGGAACTCACCTCATAGCTTTAGCTTCTTTGTCTCACGGACGACTAGGTGGCCCTTCTTTTGGCATGGCTACCGCTCTCTATTTTCCATTTCATCCCTGTTCATGGCCTTTCAAACATCATTTGATTCTTTATATTCCCTTCTCGCTATATTGTTTCTCTCTACGCCTTTTCACTGCTCTTCAATGCCTAGGTCCTGCTCCCAAGCTCTGTCTCTGTGTCTTTTGACATCTGACAGGGTCATGTTTTTAGATGCACAGTCCACTTGGAGCCAGTAGACTTGGCTACTCTCCCTTTAAAAGTAGCCGGCTGGATGTAAACAATGCAATGTCGGTTCGGCTGCCACTCTTCACATAGCTTTGTGCTGATTTCCTTGCACCTTTCCTGACAGCATTAATGAATGCCTCATTCGCCTCCGGCCTTGTTCCGCCCTGCTGCAAAGAAGCTTGAGTGCGCCCTCTCCTAAAAATAAATTCCCTAGACCCCACTTCCCCCAACATCTAACGTCCTATTACCACTGTCCCGTTTCTCCTAAAAATCTTTGACAAGGCAGCCTACAATCAAATCCAGCACTTCCTCGAATCCAATCGCATCCTTGGTAAGAGGCAATCAGGCTTCCGCCGAGGCCACGATATGGAATCTGCACTACTCTACCTTAAAAACCTAATAACAGAAATCATGGATGAAGGCAAACCAGTGCTTCTCCTCCTCCTCAATATATCGGCTGCATTTGATCTTGTGGAGCACAAGACTCTCAGTAGACATCTCTCCAATGCACCTCGATTCTCTGCAGAAACCACTACATGGATCACCTCCTTCCTGGAAGGGAAAGCCATGAAGGTCTTCTCCAACCAGGCTTGCGCAGCACCAACTACCATCCATTGCGGAGTCCCCTAGGGCTCCTGCATGTCACCTACCCTGTTCAATCTATTCACAAAATCACTCTTCGACAACCTTGACACCCTCGGCATAGCATACACAAACTATGCGGACGACACTCGGGTCCTCATACCTCTCTCTGGTTCTTATGAACAAGACTCTTCACAATATCTACACCACCATTCAAGCCTGGATGGCAGCTAATGGGCTCTGTCTCAATGGAGATAAAACTGAGGTTCTCATAGTCGTCCCTAAAGAAACCCTCAGCAAACTTGGCAAACAATATAGCGCCTTCCCCGTTGATAACACAATTATCAATATTTCACCTTCAGTAAAGACTTTGGGGGTTTACCTGGATTCCACGCTCTCTATGTCACATCATGTTAGCGCTATCACTTCCTCTGCCTCATTCACAACTAAACTAATACACGCAGTTAAACCTTACCTGTCTAAGCAGGACTGCCTTTCAATAGCCAAAGCCACCATAGGGGCCAAATGAGACTATTGTAACAGCCTTCTAGCTGGCACTTCGGCAAAAAACTTGAATAGACTTCAAGTCATTCTAAACAATGCGCTTAGAGCTGCATTAAACATTCCCAAAAGAGATCACATCTCACATGCTAGGCGCACTGCCCATTGGCTCCCTGTAAAAGAACGGATCACCTTCAAGACGTTAGCTATAACGCACAAGTGCCTGACTCTCACAGCCCCCCCCTACCTGTCTCAAAAAATTATCAGAGCCCCCTCCACCAGACCTAAGAGATCCCATCACGCCAACCAGCTCTACATCCCCACAATAAAAAGGATCAAAGCAGGCGGTGCTAGCTTTCTTCACATTGCGCCTAAATGATGGAATGCCCTACCAAACACCCTCAGGGCAGAGACCTCACACATGTCCTTCCGGAAATGCCTAAAACATTGCTCTTCAACTAACCCACTCCCTCCTGTGCCAATTATCCGCCCCAGACTTGCATCCTCAGGACCCTCTCCATCCTGATCTTTTTGTTTCATCTGCGCCCTCATGTCCCGTCCCCCCCTCCTCTTTACACCACTGTTAGAAACTGTTACCTCACTGTTTATCAGGTCCACTGTAACCACGAACCACAGTCAGGCTGTTTTTTCTGTTTTCTCCCCAGGTTCCCCTGCCCTGGTCCTCATGCAACTAAGTAAGCCTGCTTGTACAGCGTCACAATGCCTCTGGGCTGCTTTCTGTGCTATATAAATGTAAAAAACAAATTAATAGCACAGTTTATCACAGTTTCTGTCAAAGGCCACACCTATATCTAGCCCGAGGCCCTATTGAAGTGCAAACAAGCTAAATGTGTGAACTGTAACAACAGGCTACACAGCCACACTAAAACCACAACACTCTAAAAGCTAAAGAACCAGAACCACCTGACAACATCACTAGTCCTGCACATTTTCATCACACAGGCAGAGTGTCACGCCTCTGGACACTCTCGTGACTAACCAGTGCATCACCTCTTTATTTATTTATAGTTTTATTTAATTATAGCTGATTTATAAGTAGGGGTGTACCAAACTTTGGCTTTAAGTCACTATTCGGACGAAGTTTGGCTGAAAAACAGCTATTTGGTTTTGGCAGAATAGTTTCTGCCATAGTGACTCGAAGCCGAAGTCCACTTTTTATGATTATCTGTCTTCTCCCTGTTTGGGAGACGACAGCCAATCATAGAAAGTGTGGCAGTGTCTAGGCTGCAGAAGCCAAATAAACCGCTTGCTTATTGGCTACTGCAGCCTGACCACAAAGGAAGCAGATTCTGCACAATGAAATAGGAAGTGAGAGAAGGGAACAGTGCTTCCCTTCCCTCACTTCCTATGCCAACGAACCAGCAGACGCCAGAACCCAGAGAGATCGCTGCTCAGGTAAGTCAACCCTCCCTCCTTCAACACACGGTGAGGCCGCTGGGGCACTTTGTCTCCCTGGCGGCCTCGAAATTTGTAAACCCCCCCTTCAACACACAGTGAGACCGTTGGGGCATCTTGCACGCCCACGGCATCACCAAAATGGCCATTATTTGCATCGGGCCACCTGTTCAAAGGCCCAACCTTCATTATAGTATTTGGGGGCCGCTCCAATCTCCGGGAGCTGCCCCCAGAGTCACAAGGCCACCGGGGCACTTTGTCCCCACCCCCACAGCCTCAAAATTGTCTCTGGCACCAATGGAAAAATGGCCCACAGTTGCACATGGCTATTCATTCCTTTTCTGACACTGTTTGAAAGAGGTGTTTGTGAAAAATCCACTTCCGGGGCACCAGTGGTCCAGAGATGAATATCAGTTTCTAAACCATCAATCAACCCCACACCTCTAGTACACCAAAAGGGATCTGAACAAATTGGAATACAAATAAATTATAAGACCTCCTTGCCCAATTTTGGTAACGTGGGCGGAATGCCAGGCTTATCTCCACAAGGTTGTGGACCGTTGCTTGCAACACAGCGAAAATACAATTATTACCCAATGATAAAAGGGACTGTCCTTTCAAGGTTGTATAAAATGTTTGGGGATGCTTGTGGTCTCGTGCAGAAGGGATGTGACCTAGCAGTTTGGGCTGGACAGCCCCTTTTGGGTGGGACCAAGCCTGATTTGAAAATGATCTTTCCTCTTCTGTAATGGCTTGGCAGGCGAAGAACGGTGGTCTGGAGGGTTGCCCAGAGCAATGCAGAGGTTAATATTCATTCTAAAACTTCAAGCCATCACCTCTTTGTTTTTGCGCTGTATAAAAAGATCTACTTTATTATTACTACAACAGACAGCTCTAGCACACTACAATTACAACCCACAGTGTAAAGGAACACAGAGGACAGACCGTTTCACAAGGGAAAGGCATGTACTCTGGATACTGACCGGAGGGTAATTGGCAAAGCAATCCGTTTTACTGTTCAAGGTTATTTTTGTTTCAACACCAAAGGTGCAAAGGGTCATAACTGTCTCTGGGGGCCTACAGAGAAGGACCAGGGGGGCAGAACCACAATGTACCTGGTGCTGAAGAAGTTCTTGGTGCTCGACAGCATCGAGGCAGTTCCAGGGTGCTTTGCAGCCCATGAGACAGAGTTAATGGCAGGAGACAGCTGCGGGTACCAGGCAGCAGGCAGTTCGGCAAGCGAGGCTGGAGGGATGTCTGCAGGCTATCCGGCGCGGCGGCTCTGGGACAAGAATCGTTGGGCCTCATTACAACCCAGGCGGTAAGTTACCGCCTGGGTCGTACCTTTACCACCATGGCGTAAACTACGTTTACGCCATGGTGGTTGGCGGACTTACCGCCCCATTCCGAGGTTGGCGGGGCGGTAAGTCCCCAATCCCCATTTACCCTTCCCCATTCCCATTTTTGCCCCATAGGGCATAATGGGAGTGGGGAAGGCGTTAATTACGCCACCGTAAATTACGGTGGCGTAATTAACATCAAGGTCCCTTAGCGCCATGGATTTTAACACCTGGGTGTTAAAACCTCCATGGCGCTAAGGGACCTCGGAATCAGGCGGTAAGGGTCGGCGCTGTTTACGCCGCCGTAAACCCCTTACCGCCTGAGTCGTAATGAGGCCCGTTGTCTCTGTGCTGGTTGGCTGATCTGGAATGCTGGTCAAACATCTCAGACAGCTCTGGCGACTGCAGCGTGCCAACAGTCAATGGTGCAGCCGGATGCAGTTCGAGGACTCGACTGTCTCGAAATTGTCCTTAAAAGATGGACGCTGGATGATGCTTGGGTGGTACTCCTCTTAGCTTCTTCGCAGTGCTTGTGTCCTTTCAAGGCAGTTGCCCCAAATCTCCAGAGGGTGTTAGCAGTCAACGGCCATGTCCTTTGTCCAAAGACTCTCTGGTACTTCCCTTCTCGGAAGCTTGCTGTCAGAACCTAGCAGGCACGATGTGTGCTGGCTGGGTTCTGGAGCTGCTGGACGGGTCCTCTGAGTCCAGTATCTCCCTTTGTTCCCTGAGAGATGTTTAGGGGAGGGATCTTGCTTCCCTCTTGGAACTCCTGGCCTTCCTTCACTGGCGCAAGATGTAAGGTAGACTGTACCTTCAGCTCGGGTCCAAATGAGTCCTTTTTTGGACTCCTTGCAAAGTCTTCAGATGATCTAATCAGTGAGGGGTTCAGCCCTCTTTTAAAGCCAAATGGGCCCTCACGATTGGTGTAGGCTAAACCCACCTTAATGGGCCAATCCTGGGTCCCCACCAACAATCGTCAGGGATGCTTTAGGTCAGAACCAGGGCACTTGGCAACAGACAGGGGAAGGATGACAATCTATACTTCTAAGTCCCACCCATCTTCCTGTCTGCTGTACATCAAAGTGCCTCCCTAATTAACTCAGCCATATGCAGCTCTTAATCACAACATGGCCTCCTTTCAAGTAGGGGGTTGCAGGCAGACTTTCGTCTCCTACAATTCACATACTTCTCTGCTCTGAAAGAAGTGGTTCCAGACAGGACATTCACTGCCATTTCATACCAAGGAGGGGTGTTAGTACAGAGTTGACACATTGCATTACAAAGAGTTGTCTGGTCTCCTTTGTCACTTCCTGCACCCAGGCCTTCCCTGAGGCCTGCTAAATTAACATTCTTTAGTATTTGCTTCCACCAGCAAGGTGTAACAATGGAGATGCAAATCCATGGGGCCTTGAAATTCTAATTTCAAGGCCCCAAAGCTAAAAAAAATACTGATGTCTGTCCCCAAAAAACCCTGCCTCTCCTTATGACACTGTCTGTCATTTGATTAAGAGTGACCTCTGAACCCTCCACCTGCATTTATGTCTTGTTTTGTGTTATTAATGTCCATGTGAGCGCCCTGAGACCTTTGGGTGAGAGTTGTGGCATACAGGAAAATATTTAGTTAGTTAGTTAATCAGGCTGCCCATGGCCAGAGGCTTTTGATGTACCCACAGCTGCCAAGTGTCAGCTACACATGACAGGGGAGGGTGGCACTGATAAGCTGTGTCCTCCCAGAGTACATTACTATTTTTCTGTTGTGCAGTTATCATAGAATGGGGGCCTCATTACACGGTAGGCGGTAAGGGTTTACCGGTACCGGTATTTTACCGGTACCGGTAAACCCTTACCGCCTTACAACGAGGTCCCTTTGCGGGTTGGGGAATTTAACGCCTGCTTTTTGCAGGCGTTAAAAACCAACCCACAAAGGGACCAGGGAGCTAATTACGGTACCGCAATTTGCGGTGCCGTAATTAGCGCCTTCCCCATTCCCATAGAGCCCTATGGGGCAAAAATGGGACCGGGGAAGGGCAATAGGGGAAGGGGGAATTACCTTGGAATAGGGCGGTAATTCCCCTTTCCACCAAGGCGGTGCCGGTGCCATCCGTGTAATGAGGCCCATGTGTGGGAATGGCCTAACATATTTTCCGGAGGTTGATCTCCCATCATTAATTTTTTTAAATAAACAAAAAATCAAATAGCCCAGGCGAGCGCACTCTCCCTGTGCGGATGGTCTAATTCCTCACAGTGTTTTGTGTTTGAAAGTGTGCATTTTAAAGAATATTTATTCAGCAGCACTGGTCAAAATGATTAGCAGCATAGCAAAGAAACTCATCAACTGGCCCAGAACATTGCCCCAAAAAGTGGCCAACTATGACCCCAGGAAACTGGACCACGCTAGCTTTTTGGGTTTTTGGTTCAGGCATTTGCCCTATTGCCCACTCCAAACTTGGATCTGAGACCACCAGCTTGGCCTCAATATTGAAGCAGCCAGTGGGCATTAGGACTTCCATGCAAGAGGGCAGTGATTTGCAAGGAGGGGTGGGGTGTGACAGGGGACCCATGCAATAGAATGCCTCCTTAGTTTATTCATTGAAATGTTGTTTAATATGCTCTAGAACATGTTTACTTAGAAAAACAACTATTTGGCTCACTATTCAGCTCCGGTCGAATAGATGGACCAACAATTCGATATTTGGCTGAATAGTAAATTAACTATTCGGTACACCCCTATTAATAAGGCGTCTGTAGTAATGTGCTCATGGGAGGACATTACGTCATTCCTAGGTTCAGTGGAATGTTCTGGGGTCATGCCCACAGTTTCACAATGCATGGCCTTCATCCACACACTGTGTGTGGCTACTGCCCCATCTCGTACCCGGGGGCTGTGCCAATGGTGCCCAAAAGGCAGGACCAACGATTTACCCTGTGGTCGTGCACCTGCTGATCATCCTTGCATAGGGCTGCACAAGAAAATACCTTAAGTGCCTAACGCCAGTGCTCTGCACCCACAGGGCAGGATCTTTGAGCAGGCCCTCATGGTACTGTCCCAGATGGCTAACCCCAGCCACAGTACTCGCAGTGTGCAGCCTTCCTTCTTTCCCTTTGGGTACTTCAGATACCCCTCTTCGAGTATGCCCCACCCTGCCCGCATTACACAAAGGGCATTGCTTCAGCCATGCCCTTTGGGTCCACTTCCTAAGGCATGGGTTCACACATTAGCGACAAACTGTCCATATAGGACAAGAGTGCAAAACAGAGCAGGGCCACCTTTTTACATACTTGGATGTGGTATACAAGAGATATACATGGTGTTAAAGATTTTAAAGTGCAATAGCTATTTCGAATTCCGGCTGCTGTTGCCTGTAATTAGTTCTTTGCATGACCTGTGGTATGCGCTGACAGGCTCGAACTGGCCTATAGGGCAATAGGCCCATGGCCGAAACGAAAACACAAAATGCTTGTGTGGGCCCTTTTTTTGGGTCAAAGTGGGCCACTTTTTTGGCCAATGTGGGCCAGTTTGATGAGTTAATTCACTCTGCAGCTAATAGTTTTGACCAGTGTTGCTGAATAAATAGTCTTTAAAATACACAATTTGCATCACATTTTCTCAAAAAACTCCCTCTTGCTATTCTAACAATGCCACAAAAGGAATGAATAGCCATTTGCAACTATGTGCCACGTGTTTATTGGTGCCCAAGACCATGTGATGGCCCATTGCGACCCTGTGCGCTGATCGCTGTTCACTGGTGCTAGTCTAGTGGCAGGCCAGCCATCACAGCGTCCATCCCCTGTCGAGTTCGCTCTACGTTCCCCGCAGACTATGCTCTGTCCTACCCTGCATCTTGCCTGTCGAGCTCGCTCTCCGTTCCCCGCAGACTATGACTATGCTGTGCCCTACCCTGCATCTTGCCTGTTGAGCTCGCTCTCCGTTCCCCGCAGACTATGCTCTGTCCTACCCTCCATCTTGCCTGTCGAGCTCGCTCTCGCTCCCTGTACACTATGCTCTGCCCTACCCTCCATCTTGCCTGTCGAGCTCGCTCCCCGTTCCCCGCAGACTATGCTCTGCCCTACCCTCCATCTTGCCTGTCGAGCTCGCTCCCCATTCTCCGCAGACTATGCTCTGCCCTACCCTCCGTCTTGCCTGTCAAGCTGGCTCCCCGTTCCCTGCAGACTATAGTCTGGATCAGGGGTGTTGCTAGGTCTGGAAAAGACCTGGGCCTATGCAGATGTCAGAACTGTCGGGACTGGGGGCTAG
Source organism: Ambystoma mexicanum (assembly GCF_040938575.1). NCBI lineage: Eukaryota > Metazoa > Chordata > Amphibia > Caudata > Ambystomatidae > Ambystoma > Ambystoma mexicanum. The sequence continues at coordinate 54,200,036 of NC_090922.1, read as the reverse complement.
CTAGCCGTTTGGCTGTAGCTCCTGAGATTCCATCAGGGGCTACAACCAAAAGACCAGAGGCTATAGCCCCCTTGGCCCCCTCCTAGCAACGCCTCTGGTCTGGATAGACATTGCTAGGGCGCAAAACGGCAATTCCCTGGGTGTCTCGGCGCTGCTAGACGTTTCTATGTGATTTCCTCCACATTTTTTCATGCAGGGAGAATTCAACGATTTTTTTGACCCCTGCACACCCACATACATTTGCGGTCAAATTTACTTTAAAAAATGCGATGATTTCTCCCTCGATGGAAACACCTGAGATGGAATCTACCTATTCCCTGTTAGACCACTAGGGTGTTGACTGGCGTAGGAGTGGGCGGGGAGGGCGCTATCCACCACTGTGAACCGAGTGACGTGGGGTCAACACAGGCTGTTGAGACAGCATGGGTCCAGTGGTTTTTCTTGGAATGACAGCCGTGTTGACTCCATAAAACAGCAGCTGAGAGGTTTGTCGAAGGCCAGACTCGGAGACCCGAGGCTGTGCCTTTGAAAGGCAAGGTCGGGCAGGCCCACATCTGCCGCCGCCTCTGTTCCTCTAGTCTACACCCTCCTTGTGAAGACGAGAAAGATCAGAGGCAGCTTAACCTGCATTTTGTGTCGTTTTCCCCCCTTCTTCTCTTTCTCCTGACATGGGTTGGCATCAGAAAGCGGTTCGAATAAAATCTTAATTGAAAGGAACGACCAGAGGCCACTGGCCTGAGGTTTGGACCGCCTGGGGGCGAGGCGATTCGGCAGCAGCGGGAGAGAGCCTCTACGTGTTTACAAAGGGCACATCGGATATAATCCCCCCGCAGCATCAATTCAGATGCTCGGATCATGTATTGTCCTATGGGGTAGCAAGGAGGATTTCTAGGCGCTTTGGCATGGAAAGAAAGTCTTCATGGAACTCCAGATACAAACCAACAGGCGGGCTGGGTTGGCACAGAGTCAGTCACATGTAAGGGGATCAGTGGTGGAACTTGTGGAAGTGGACAAAAGGAACTAGGAGTACCCTGGAGGCATTCAAAAAGGATGGAGGGAGAATTTAGGGGGCGAGGTGGTGAAGGGGCAGGGCTTCACCTCTGGTTTGCAATTTTCATTGGCACTTGTTGCGTTGCTGCTAGATTAAACATTTGGCCTCATTACGAGTTTGGCGGTCTGGAAATAAGGGTCCCGGTTGCACCGTATTTGCACCCTTTTTGGACCGCCAAACTAAGAATTTGCTGGTAGGGGCACGGAAGTCCCGGCAGGCCTGACCTACCCGGAGTTTAGGCCGCTACCGGCAGTGTTTTCGCTGAAGTATCGGCACCATTAGCAACGGTGCCGGTGCTTCCGTGACCCCATTCCTGTGTAGTCAAAGGAATGGGGATTTACCGTTCCCACTGCCTGCCGTTATATCCCGGTGGCGCCAGGAAGTCAGGCGGCAGAAACGGTGTTACGGGGTTGCCGGTAACCCGCGGCCTACCAGCGGTTTTTACTGGCAACCAGTGTTCGAAGTGGGCGGGAGTGGTCGGGAGCTGCGCTGCTATACTTTTTTAACTTACCTTGTACAGCTCCTCTACTTTTATTTTAAAAAGAAAGCGTTCCGGAATGGTTTTGTTTTAAAATAAAAGTGTAGGAAAAAGTTGAAACCTTCACTTTCAGTGCACTGCACTGAACGTTCCCTTAAACAGCAGGTGCAAGTGTTTGGAGGGTGTATTGTGCGTGGGAAGGGTTGTGGCAATGGGGTTTGTGGGGAGCAGGGGCAGGCCAGCAGGGAACATAGTTCCACTACTTCTTTTCGTACACTTCGACCACTGCAGGCAACCCCCTAATGAAACCCATTGCCTGCAACCATAAAAACAAAATCTCACTTGACTCACTCCAACAGAAATATAAAAATAAATTGGAAAATGTAATCCAACTGGATTCAAATTGAACAACAAACTATTTGACACACATCTCTTAAGAACCTGTTTATTAGTGTTATATGCGAGTCATCACATGCACTAAAGCACACAATTACAAACATAGCTTAAATATATTGTGATTAGCATTCACTTAGAACTGCTTAGGACTCTAAACAGTGCCAAGAGGTACACATGTAATTTTCCCCTCTGCATAGCATGTCACCAGCTATGACAAGACACGCATTAATGTCCATTTTACATTACTATATCCTTTCAATACACCATTTTATTTATAAATATCAGTAATTGTGCAAAACAAAAATTCAATATGATGGACAAGTCCATTCCCATACTTTAAACCTAATCTGCTTTGTGTGGTTGCAGTCACGGCAATTGACGACAAGCATTGGCAAAGACAACACTTTTTTTTTATAGGCATGTGACAGGCATTTCGTAGGCAGTGCCATAATGGTACTAACAGTCCATAAAGTAGCAACAGCTGGAACATGGTGTGATTACCTAGGTATATGATTAGAATGCCTGGCATTTGCCCATTGCCGATATACAAGCCAAATCTGTTAACATTGTAAATGTTTCTTTAAACAGGACCTCAGTGCGAGGACTCGATATAAATCAATTGGCTAAAGGAACACATGGTTAAGAAATTTTTATTACACCAGCAGCACATTTGCAGCTGCAATTAGGCCATTCACTGTCAGCAAACTACTAAGAAATAACATTGGCAGGGCAAAGTTTGATGTTAGTTCTTGATAGAGCTAGCTCAAAGAGATCCCATGAGGATGTGTTTTGGGCAGGGAGGGGCAGATAGTGGGCGGGAATGGCCATAGGGATTAACATGTGCATGGGCAATCAATGGGTGGTTAAACAACCAAACATCACCCTCCGGGTATTTTCTTTGATATGATAGTTTATATTGTATTTATATTGCGCCCATACACAAGCATTTCAGAGCGCGAAACACTTGCAGTAATTTCTCATATGTCATTGCCCTCCTAGCTGTACTCCAGTGCAATACCTTTGGCTTAAGTACCACCTAACAGCCAAACCTAAATATGGACCAAAATAAAACTAAGGTAAACGCAAATCTCTCAGTTGTCCGTCTGGTTCTTGACTGCTCCGGTGGCTCCTTAGCTCCCTGTAAATTGCTCCTCTGGTCAATTGCTCCTCTGGTCCCTAGCTCCGCGTTGATTCGCTCGCAAAAAACAACATTCTTGCTTTCCAAGGTACAATTTGAAAGTCCCAAATTCTTCTGCTTGCGCACCCCCTTGAATACGCGTACCCTGCTCGCGGCAGCCAAAACGTGTGAAAATGTACTCGTGCACCCCTTTGTATATGGGTACCCCGCTCGCGGCAGCCAAAACACGTGAAAATCTCTCCACGCATCCCCTTCGATACGCGTACCCCTCTCGTGGCAGCCAAAATGTGTGGAAATCAACTTGCTCACCCCCTTGAATACGCGTAATCCGCCTGCGCCAGGCAAATTGCATGGAAAAAGTCCCCACTGTGGTGTGGGCCGCCTGCGGGTCATGGTCTGGGGTGATGACCTGCCTGCGGGTCATGTCAAGGGGTGTAGGCTGGTCCCCGGGGTGTAGACTGCCTGCGGGTCATGGTCAGGGGTGTAGGCTGGTCCCCTGTGGTGTGGGCTGCCTGCGAGGCATGGTCAGCAGTGATGGGCTGCCTGCAGGGCATGGTCAGGGGTGATGGGCTGCCTGTGGGGCATGCCCAGGGGTGTAGGGTGTTCCCTGTGGTGTGGGCTGCCTGCGGGTCATGGTCAGGGTTGTAGGGTGGTCCCCTGTGGTGTGGGCTGCCTGCGGGTCAAGGTCAGGGGTGTAGGCTGGTCCCCTGTGGTGTGGCCTGCCTGCGGGGCCTGGTCAGGGTGATGGGCTGCCTGCAGGGCATGGTCAGGGGTGATGGGCTGCCTGTGGGCCATGGTCAGGGGTGATGGGCTGCCTGCGGGGCATGCCCAGGGGTGATGGGCTGCCTGCGGGGCATGCCCAGGGGTGTAGGGTGGTCCCTGTGGTGTGGGCTGCCTGCAGGTCATGGTCAGGGGTGTAGGGTGGTCCCCTGTGGTGTGGGCTGCCTGCGGGTCATGGTCAGGGGTGTAGGCTGGACCCCTGTGGTGTGGCCTGCCTGCGGGGCATGGTCAGGGGTGATGGGCTGCCTGCAGGGCATGGTCAGGGGTGATGGGCTGCCTGCGGGTCATGGTCTGGGATTATAGGCTGCCTGCGGGGCATGCCCAGGGGTGTAGGGTGGTCCTCTGTGGTGTGGGCTGCCTGCGGTCATGGTCAGGGGTGTAGGCTGGTCCCCTGTGGTGTGGGCTGCCTGCGAGGCATGGTCAGCGGTGATGGGCTGCCTGCAGGGTATGGTCAGGGGTGATGGGCTGCCTGCGGGGCATGCCCCGGGGTGTAGGGTGTTGTCCTGTGGTGTGGGCTGCCTGCAAGTCATGGTCAGGGGTGTAGGGTGGTCCCCTGTGGTGTGGGCTGCCTGCGGGTCATGGTCAGGGGTGTAGGCTGGTCCCCTGTGGTGTGGCCTGCCTGCGGGGCCTGGTCAGGGATGATGGGCTGCCTGCAGGGCATGGTCAGGGGTGATGGGCTGCCTGTGGGTCATGGTCAGGGGTGATGGGCTGCCTGCAGGGCATGCCCAGGGGTGTAGGGTGGTCCCCTGTGGTGTGGGCTGCCTGGAGGTCATGGTCAGGGGTGTAGGGTGGTCCACTGTGGTGTGGGCTGCCTGCGGGTCATGGTCAGGGGTGTAGGCTAGTCCCCTGTGGTGTGGCCTGCCTGCGGTACATGGTCAGGGGTGATGGGCTGCCTGCAGGGCATGGTCAGGGGTGATGGGCTGCCTGCGGGTCATGGTCTGGGGTTATAGGCTGCCTGCGGGGCATGCCCAGGGGTGTAGGGTGGTCCTCTGTGGTGTGGGCTCCATGCGGTCATGGTCAGGGGTGTAGGCTGGTCCCCTGTGGTGTGGGCTGCCTGCGGGGCATGGTCAGGGGTGATGGGCTGCCTGCAGGGCATGGTCAGGGGTGATGGGCTGCCTGCGGGTCATGGTCCGTGGTGATGGGCTGCCTGCAGGGCATGCTCAGGGGTGTAGGGTGGTCCCCTGTGGTGTGCGCTGCCTGTGGGTCATGGTCAGGGGTGATGGGCTACCTGCAGGGCATGGTCAGGGGTGATGGGCTGCCTGCAGGGCATGTTCAGGAGTGTAGTGGTTGGGGCCTGTGGTGTGGGCTGCCTGCAGGGGGTGAATGTGGGTCCTCACCACACTGGTGTGCGAATCTGGGGTTATGTGAGTCAGCTATACACGTGATTTCGCTGGGGCGAGCGGGGTACGTGTATTCCGGAGTACGCGAGTGAGCGATGCACGCAATTTTGTTGGGGCGAGCGGGGTACGTGTATTCCGTGGGGCGCAAGTGAGCATTTCACGTGATGTTGCTGGGGCGAGCGGGGTACGTGTATACCGGGGTACGCAAATGAGCTATACATGCAATTTCGCTGGGGCGAGCGGGGTACGTGTATTCCGGGGGGCGCAAGTGAGCATTTCATGTGATGTCGCTGGGGCGAGTGGGGTACGTGTATTCCGGGGGGCACGAGTGAGCATTTCACGCAATGTCGCTGGGGCAAACATGGTACGTGTATTCCGGGTTACGCGAGTGAGCTATACACACGATTTTGGTGGGGCGAGTGGGGTATGTGTATTCTGGGGTACGCGAGTGAGCTATACATGCGATTTCGCTGGGGTGAGCGGGGTACGTGTATTCTGGGGTATGCGAGTGAGCTATACAAGCGATTTGGCTAGGGCGAGCAGGGTACATGTATTCCGGGGGGGGGGGGCGCGAGTGAGCATTTCATGCAATGTCGCTGGGGCGAGCGGGGTACTTGTATTCCGGGGTACGCCAGTGAGAATAACACGCCATTTTGCAGTGTGTGCCCTCCCCATGCCCTACAGGCAGCCCACACCACAGCCCCCCCTACACCCCTGACCATGCCCTGCAGCCAGCCCATCACCCCTCCTCACGCCCCGCAGGCAGTCCATCACGCCTGCACATGCCCCGCAGGCATCCCACATGGCACCATGCACTTGTGAGCCCCAACACAAGTCCCCCCAACCAGTGACGGGCATCTGCCATCAGACCCCGACTCATGTCCCCCCACCTCACCCCCATTGACGGCAACCTGCCAGCAGGCCCGACTCATGTCCCCCCACCAGTCATGGGCACCTGCCAGAAGGCCCCGACATATGTCCCTCCACCCCACCCCCATTGACGGCAACCTGCCAGCAGGCCCCGACTCATGTCCCCCCACCAGTGATGAGCACCTGCCAGCAGGCCCCGACAAATGTCCCTCCACCCCACCCCCATTGACGGCAACCTGCCAGCAGGCCCCGAATCATGTCCCCCCCAAACACCACGTCATAACTATACAGTCCCATGGCCCTAATGTCAACACAAATCCCACCCCCCGCTGCCCCCTAAACAAACACCCAACGATCAACTGCACCCACTCACTACTAAATTACCCATGCCATGAGAGTCTGAAAAGAACCAGCATGGCCATCAGCAAATGTCCTACAGAGCCACACAGTGGCAACACATGACTTAGCCAATGCTCATGGAGACATGCACAAAATAAATCATAGTACACCACACCAATAATGACGAATAATGAAATGTATTAGAAAGGAAACCAAATGACAAAATGCAAACCACACATGCAAATGAAGAAATAATGATTGCAATATGAAAAAGAAAGTGAAATCAAAGGAAAAATAAAAATCCAAAACATGAAAAAATAAAAGTGGTCCATCACCAAAGTGCATAGAAAGAAGTCCTAAGTTGAAAAGCATCAAAAAACATTACTCCATGTGAACCTCAAAAAAGGAAAGTATGTACATGTCCGGAAATATTGTAAATGAAAGTCTGAAGGGTCCATTATCCCAAAACAAATGGAAACCTACCAAAAACCCTATCCAAAATACAACTATATACAAAAAGTGGAGCAAAGTCCGTGGACTCCAAATCATAATAAAAAACAAATGAAACCTAAACCTAAATAACTGTATACAATGGCGGCGGGCTAGTCCGATGGCTCGCTTATTGATGTCCCGGGCCAGGGCATCATTGAACCCCATGTTGATGTTCCGGAGGCGGGCCTGTTCCCTGGCCTCAAGGTCTCGCAGGGATGCAGCCATGGCCTCTTCCAACTCCCTGCGAGTTGACTCGAGGCACTCAGCCACCCTCAAAGCCCGGTGCATGGAGTTCTCCGCCCTGACCATTGTGAGCCGTGCCCTCTCTGCCCGCTGCCGCTCCGCATCTATTTGCTGGCCCAACCGCTGCCACACAGAAGACACTCCCAATCCTGGGTCCTCCTGCCCGCCCGCCGATGACTGCCCCCGGGATCTTGATGGCCCGGAGCCATGATCGTTCCCACACTCAGCCTGCTGCTGCCATGGACGTGACCTGCTTGTTGATGCCTGCACGTCGTCAATTTGCTGGGGTCCAGTTGGTGGGGTGGCCACCCCTGCTGGACCTCCGACTCCCGACTGTGGCAAGGATGTGTCCTCTACCAGCCTGGCCACTGGCTATGGGGCAGCTCCACAGGGGCCCAGGTGATACTTGGGTGGGAAGATGGCACGGAGGACGACTGGCGCATAGGGGTTCTGTTGAGGAGGGTATCGCAAGAAGATCCAGCACACGGATGAACCCGGTGCCAGTGACCAGTCCTAGTAGGTCGATGCGGCCAAACAGGTATTTGAAATGACGTGCATTGTCCAGACAAGAACCCTGCACGTCAACCCGAATACCACGTTGACACAACGCCAGACCAGCTGGGACAGGCTCAATCCGGTCACGGATTGCCACGTCTGCAGGGAGAGGAAGGCCAGTTGTTGTTTGTGCATCCCCTCCCTGAAAACGGGTCTGGACGGAGGCATCCCTGCTGGTGCCGGATGATGCAGTCACAGGATCGGGGACAGGATTACACACAGGCACCTCCGCGACGGCCTGTGCTGCCTTCTGTCCCTGCCCCTGGACTGCACCACTGTCACCAGTGGAATCCCCCCTTCCAGGCCCCTGTGTGGAGCTTCCATGGCCTCCTCCTCAACCAAACCCCCTACCAACCTGGATGACTCCATGCCATCTTCCTCCGTAGGCCCCTGTGGTGCCGAGGAGTCCATCTACAACCTCCGCCTCTTGGACCTTCCCTCAGCAGCTGCGGCCATGGACGCGGCACCAGACTCCTCACTCCCGGAAGATATCAGTACCTAGGAGGGGAGCTGGCCCTTGTGTCTCCGGCTGGCGGTGGGATCCCTGCCGTTGTGCTCCACAGCACCATCTCCGCCCTCTTCATCAGGCGACACTGCAGACAGGGAGAGACAGAACACAGACATCAGGGCACTGTACAATGGTCTGATACACACATGGCAGTTGCACATGAGTGGCAGTGTCAAACTTCACAGATGGCATCACACTCCCCAACACTCATATAGTTTCAACCCACACACATGCACAAATTAACAGGAATTGTGCAGCAGGCAGCAGCATCCATACACACATAACTGCATGAAAATCCGAAGGTTGGCATGGCGTCACAAGCTACATGGGGAGTGAGGAACACATGCACACACGCCACCTGACAGACATGCATCTGTACATCTCCACCACCTGTCACAGTGCAATCATCGTCAACTATGTCACATCTACCAATCGGGTACCTACATCTCTGTGTCACATGCATCCATGGCGTATCACAGTCGCACGCATGTCAAACACACACACGCACATGTACGCAATGCATGTACATGAAGGTGGAACCAGCATCCATGTGTCACACCCCTACCATGGCATAGTACATACACAGAAATGCTAGCATGTGTGCATCTCCACATGCAGTTGGTGTGTGTCATGCTTTGGAACACATACACCATTGCTGTGCATCACACATGACTGGACTCACATGCAGCACCGTCATGTCCCTGCACATACACATCCATACATGGCCCATTTTGGACATATGTCCAAGCTGCACACTCCTGGCACACCTCAACATGCACTGTGTCCAATGAACACGGACGGATGGACACTTACTGCTCGACTCCAGACGGGTCTGCCTCTTGAGGACCTGGAGGTGAAACGCTGGACGAATGCATTCCAGGACCCTCATATGGTCGTTGGTAAGGCTTACCCGGCACCCTACTGCATCCGCTGCGTCCAAGAGGCGCCGGGCCTTTCTGAGGGCCTTGGACCTGAATTCCTCCCAGCGCTTATGGATGTGTTAGAGGTCGCGGGTTGCCACCCCCTCTGCGCTGATGGCACCCACGATGTCCATCCAGATCCTCTTCCGTCCATCCTTGTCAGCGCGTGGTCGTCCGAAGAGGGCATCATAATGCATCAGGACATGCTCCACCAGGATGCCAACTTCTCCTGCACTGAAGCTGGCAGCCCTCTGCCTCTCTGCCGGTGGGTCGCCACTGGTCCCAGATGGAGTGTGGGCCGACATGGCAACCCCCGAGGCAGGTGTGGGTGGCCAACTTGGTCCTGGTGCTGGTCTGTGGAGCGATGGAACTGCAGTCGGGAGTCTTCTGTTACAGCAGGGGTGGTCGCAACAACTGGACCCCTGCAGATGGCTGATGTGCAGGCTCCAAATAGCAAGGCACGTGGCCAGAAGGCAGGCAGGCAGCAGCATATGGCTCGTGGGAGGCGGCAAGGGGCTCTGGGGGGCAGGAAAATGGCCTTCTGGGCAGGAGCGTGGTCTTCCATGTGTTGTTGCGTGGCCAGCTTGATGCAGAGTGATTTAGCACGTGAAAAAACAGCACATTAGCGTGTAATCTGAAGAAAGGGCCTTATCACGTAAGCACGTAAGGGACGTGATGCGCACGGACGTTTCCCTCGGCACGGGTGCATAGTGAATCCGCATGTGCAAAAACAGCACGTCCGCATGTGAATGCGTGTAATTTGAGGAAAGGCCCTTAGTGCGTTAGCGCATAAGTGACGTGGCACACATGGGCGTTTCTGTGGGCAGGGGTTAAAGGTCCGCGTAGGACGCTATTTTCTTGTATGTGCTTTTTGTGGAGAGCAAGTGGGTGATTCCTGTACTTCTTGTCGGTTCACACACGATTACTTCACAACGGTTGCAGTGCGTACTCTTTGTTTACTGAGACTGAGCCCAATTCTTCTTTTGGCGGGGGTGTTGCCAACGCGCCCACACACGTCTTTTTCACATTCTTATTCCAGGCAGACGGTGAGTCGGGCACATATTTTTCCACTGTGGTTGCCCCCGTGTGTCGCATACCCATTCAGAGGTCATTGTGGCCTGCGTGTACCACGTGTATGCATATTTTGTGTTTCTGGGTGCCACAGCATACTGCGGGCCCTTTATTCCGCGCACGTGGGCTACCAAGGGGTTGCGTGCACATTTCTTTCTTTTTTTTTGGGTGCCTGAGCGTTGTGTGACCCGTCATTTTCCCCCAGTGGTCACAGACAGCCTTGCAAGAGCACAGCTGTACGTATTCCATCTAGTACCCGGCCCCCTTCACCCCAATTGCCCAGGAGAATTGTTTTCTGCACCTCCCATTCGCACAAGAACATCAGTGCCATGGTTGGGAGGCGACCAAGTAGTAAGGGAGGCAAAGGTGGCCGACCTCCAAGAGGTGGGTGCGGTAGGGGACGCGGCGAGGATGAGCAGGGTGGCCAAGGTGGCAGTGGGGGCCAATGTGTGGAGGGTGGCCCAAGAGGGCAGTGTGTCCAGGACCATTCAGGGACACCTATGCCCCCCCCCAGTGGGTCAGGGAGATGCAGCTGACACCATCCCAGCTCAGGACCTGCTAACCCAGACCGGATTGGTTACCGAACTGGCACAGGATGATTCACAGGCCGACTTCCATGTCACGAAGTCCAAGCCACGTGTGGCGGTGAAAGTTGCTGTCACCAGGTCACGTGGATCTGGGGCAGCAATGTCATCTGCTGCCCCGAGTAGCCAGGGTGAGGAGGCTGCAGGGGCAACTGCAGCTCAATCCACCCCGGCTCTGAGTCACCCAGCCGGGACAGTGTTGGTCCCAGACCATCACACCAAGGCAGTTGTGCCACTTGGTCCTGGCAACAGCACCCAGCAGCCAATGCCTGCAGTGAGACCTTTGGTCATCGTGACATTGCCTGCTTCCAGTGGCCAGTCCACCTGCGCTTCAGCCCCTACAGACCAGAGCGGCATAAGCCACTCAGGGTCCGCACCACCTCTCAAGAGGAAGAAGCGTGCTCTTGCGGAACAGGCTGGGACCCCAGACATGGCTCACCCCTCCGACACGTCAAGGAAGCAGAGTTTCAATGATGTGGAAATAGACGCACTTGTGGGGTACGTGTCGGCTCATGGCCGCGACATGCTGGTGACGGCAGGGTGCAAGACTACGACTGCTCAGCGTAGGGCCCACTGGCAGTGCATCGCGGACCAGTTTAGTTCCCTTGGATTTGTGAAGCGCACAGCTGATGATTGCTCAAAGCGTTGGAATGACCACAAACGCCGAGCAAAAAACAAGCTGGCTTCCAATTTCGCCTCTACTCTGGTGACTGGCAGTGGGTCTCCACCAGAGAAGGATGAACTCACAGAACATGAGGCAACCACTGGAGGGTTCATCGCAAAGAATCAGATTGAAGGCGGGGAAGACCTACCAGATCTTGAAACAATGTCCGGTGTGTGCCCATGAGTGTGTATCCAGACCATGTGTATGTTGCTTGGGGGATGTGCTCTGTTTGAGTGCCAGGTCAGGCTGTGTAGTCATGACTGCTATATGTGACCCATATAGTGCCTCCAAGCCACCCCCCACCCTTGGGTTTGGGTTTCACAGTATCCCTACTGACCGCTGAAAACACTTTGCACATTATGACTGCACTTGCCCTTGAACTGGCATCATGCCACAACATTCTTAATATCGTTTTTCTCTTCATTCTGCATGATTGATGGAATCATTTGCATGATAAACGCACATTTGTGTGCCGTTCTGCCCCAAAATCACCATACTTCAGACAAGGATTTTCCCCCACAAAGCCCCACATATGTTCACTTTTTATGCAAATGATTTCATCAATCAGGCTGATTGACTGCTGTGCACCTACACATGCACTGCACCCGATCACTTCTGAGCCCTGTTAGAATGTTCAACATGACAATTGACTTGTGGCATGTTCAAGTGACCTACCATTTTTGTATGCATGTGCCTCCCATCACTGTATTTGAACACACTGGCGTTGTTGCAGCATGTGACACATGTGTGTTTTGTCACAGTCTTTTTCATGTTCTATTTGATGATGTGCGTCTCACATGGATGGGGGACAGTAGTGATTTACTACCATCTAGGTGTCCATGTCAGTTCTGGCATGGCTATGCTACGTGCCATATTTGTGCTGGCATGTGTCATGTTTTTGGATTGTCCATGCCACTCACAGGCCAATGTGTGATGCAGCACATGTGTTGCTTTTCCATTTTGGAGTCATCAGTGTCTGCTTTGAGGGTCCCCTTCCACTTCATTGCCGCTGCATGCATGCCAGAGTTAGTGTCATGTGTGACATGTCTCATTAATGTATTAGATGTGTAGATTGTAATGCCTATGTGTGTTGGCTATGCTGTTCATGCGTGCTTCATTACTTTTCTTTTCTTTTTGTGCAGGTGATGAGGCACTAATGCTGTGGAGGAGGAGGAGATTACACAGGGGCAGGAGTACTCAGAGCCCCAACCAAGCACCAGTGGAGGACGTGGGGTGGTGGTGCACAAACATCCATTAGTCCTACAGACCATCCTGTCCACGGGTGTCTCTGGGGACACCTCTGATGACCTCTATCGCTCAGGTGTTGAATCAGACATTGAGACAAATGTTTTGTCGCAGGTGAGTGTTTCTGGTAGGGATGTGGTTCTGTCCAATGCACCTGCACTTGGGGTAGACCCCTCAATGGCCCATTCAGTGTTTGTATGTCCGCCTGTGGCAGTTACGGATGCAGGGTCACCCTCCCCAATATTTTCTCCTGTTCCCGGGGCAGCAGATCAAAGGTGGAATGCAGTCCTCCAGCCTCAGGCAGTGCCAGCACAGCAAGGTGCACATCACCTTGGGCAAACAGGTGTCGTGTCTGGCAACGCGGTGCCCGTGCGCCACCAGGCAATACTGTGTGAGAGAACTCTATTTATGCAATTGCAGCACAACGGGGGGCATTGTGAGAGATGATGGCTTAGGCTGTGTATAGGGTCGCCACTTCCATTCTCCCCCCAGAAAGGCACGTGGAGCTCCAGCAGCAGGCAACAGAGTCCACGTGTCACTCACACAGGGAGGACATGTTGGCCGCCAACAGGGACCGATGGGCTGAACTGGAGTCTCTGTGCACAGCCATATCTGCAGAGGCAAAGGCCCACAGGGATGCCCTGAGGGTAGAAAACAGCTCCCTCAGAGCTACTCTGGGTGCACTTGAGGTGTCCCAATGTACAAGGTCAGAACAGCAGCTGGAGCAGCTAACATGCACAATCTCAGCTGAGCTCCAGGCAACCCATGAGGAGATCCAGGCATCACGTGAGGTCTTGCAGGCAGAAGTCTGTGCTACCCGTGAGATGCTGCATGGGGATCTCCGGACCATCATCCTGCAGAACCAAACCTTTCAGACCCGCATGCTTGCTGCCATGGAGGAGCATGTCAGGGCTTTGTGTGGTCTGCCTCCCATACCACGCACACCTTCTAATGTATCACCAAAGGGTGACGACAGCAACGGCAGTTCTCCCACTATCAGGTAGCCGTGCAGGCCATGAGCCCATGGTGGGTTTTTTCTTTTTTCTGAACATCCACGCATGTGGGTGTTGGCGTGCACCCTGCACCTCCTCCCTCCTGAGTGCCCCCCCCAGTCGACCCATGGCCATTTTATTTTTCATTTTTCATTTTTCATTTTTTTCTATTGTACATTCATGTTACAGTGTGTTGCTTTGTTTGGCACCCGTAGGCATCCACTGTGTGTTCCAGCTGGGCCCATTCAGGCTTCTCTTGTGTTTATGTTTGAAGTTTGGGGTCCAGACACATATGCCACTCCAGCTTCCCCTTTCCATGGGCTCGCAAGGGTGGCACTGTGTGACAGTAACTTACACAGAGGCATTGGGGTTCCATCAGTTGTGTGGGCAGTCTGTAGCCCAAACTGTGTATACACCCCTAGTGGGGATTGCTGATGATTTCTCCACAGCATGGTTGATTTGTATATTGTATTCCATGCTGCCCATTATGCATATTTGCATGTAGCTTCTTCATGTCGTAACTTTCCTGTCTCCATTGCAGATGCAGGTCATGTTGCATGCAATACCCTGCCACATTTACCTACTAACAACACACTGGAGATGGAAGGGGTCAATGTGCTGCCTTTGTCAGGTTGTGACACTTGCACTATTGTGATTGGTTACTGTCAAACGTTGCCACTGTTGGGTCTTGTATTCATGTTTTGGCTTGCTGGTAAATATTTGTTCACGTGTGCTGTTTCTTTTTCATAGGTGAGAGGGAATTGTCTGTGGCCTGTTTCCATTTGCGACAGTGCACTTTGTGACACTTGTGTCATGTGTTGTGCATTCATTTGGTTGCTTTGAAATTGCATGCCATGCCATGGTGTCTTGGGCGGCTGAGATGGGGTTTGGGAGTGCTTGGGTGACATTCCAGTATTTGGGTGTGCTGTTTTTCAAGGGGGTAGTCCTTCATGCAGCATGAATGTGTGCCTTTTACTGACACAGCATTGGGTCTGTTTAAGTAGCTAGGGATGCACACAATGGAGCACTTCCAGGAAAACAATCTCAGGGTGGTATGGTTGTGACAGTTGACTGTCCCTTTTGTCATCATCAATTGTCAGCTGGTATGTGCCAGGCCTGTGTGGACTCCGCAGAGGTGGGATTTTAGGTGAAAAATGTTGCCACAAGCTGGGTACAGGCTGCCTCACCACGTGCCCTTTCCCCTCCCATGGGCAGCGGCCATGCATGTGGTTGGGGATGTGGGGGCACCACCATGTCCACCGGCACACCCCGCCGGGTTGCAACGTTGTGCAGGACACATGCTGCCACTATTATCCTGCACACTACTGGGGGCGCATGTAGCAGCTGGCCACCAGAGCAGTCAAGGGAGCAGAAAAGGGACTTCAGCACTCCGAATGTGCAGTCCACTATGCCCCGGGTTGCAATATGGGCTGCTTTGTATCTTACCTTGGGTGGTGTGGTGGGGTTCCGTATTGGCGTCATCATATAGGTGCTCAGAGGGTAGGCACTGTCCCCTGGGGAGGTGATAATGGTTGTCATTAGTTGGGTTTTGCCATTTGTCAGTGTCTGACATGCATGCATGTGCAGAGGCGTTTGTACTCACCAATGAGCCATGTGTCGCCATGCTTCTCAGCTTCCAGGTCCCGGTTTATGGGTGACATTCTGAATATAAAACTATCATGACTGGAGCCCGGATAGTTGGCATATACAGAGGTGATGATTTCCTTGCCATCACATACAACCTGCACGTTGATGGAATGCCAGTGCTTGTGGTTTCGATAGATGTGCTCAGTGGCCCTAGGAGGACGTAGAGCCACATGGGTGCAATCCATGGCACCTAGCACTTTGGGGAAGTGTGCCACCCCGTAAAAGTCCTGGACCACGGTCTGCCTTTCTGCGGGTGTTCTGGGCATGTACATATGCCTGCGGACTGAGGGGCGTGGAGTCATGATCACCAACACCTGGTGTAGGCAGCGTGACTGCATAGCCTGTGAGACACCCCCAACTATGGCACTTGTCCGCTGAAATGAACCAGTAGCCAATAAATGCAGTACATTGAGCACCTTTTCCAAGGGGCTCAGTGCTTAAGAGCACACGGTGGATGATGTGAGGTCATCCTCCCGCTCAGCAACCAGTTCTAGGATGATATGGGGTGGAAACCTGTCCGTGCCATAGACCTGGTCATCAGGCATCAAAAAAAGGTTGGTCCTTGGTATAAAAATGCGGGGCCTAGCTATCCTCCTCCTGCGGTGTCCCACGACCACTGCTGCGAGGAACGGTATATTCATCGTAGCGTATGAGCTTGTTTGTTTTTGCATAAACATTTATGCTGTGCGGGGTCACTTCCGCCTGCTTCCGCCTGGCGTACGTGTTTCCGGATTAGCGCATCTTTTGTGGCGTGCAGGTTTCCCCTGTTCGATTCCACGAATACGTGTTGTTAGCGCGCATGTGGGCGTTGCAAGGATTTAGCAGCGATACTTCCCCCGTAACACCCACATTTTCACGTATTGTTCCCCATTATGCGTGTTCCGCCCCCTTTTTAGGTGTGTGCGCTGCCCTGTGTGTGCCTTCACCGGCCGTCTCGCGCGCAGCCTTCGGGATGACGCACCACACACGGATTCAGCGCAGATCTCAGGTAAGCCACGTGCAGCGCCTTGCATGAATCGACAAATGGCTGCCTGCGCGGCTTTCGCGTGCATGCGCTGGGATTTTCACGG
The DNA here is from genome assembly GCF_040938575.1 of Ambystoma mexicanum. Lineage (NCBI taxonomy): Eukaryota > Metazoa > Chordata > Amphibia > Caudata > Ambystomatidae > Ambystoma > Ambystoma mexicanum. The sequence goes on along the minus strand of NC_090922.1, from coordinate 54,183,653 downwards.
TTGCGCCCCCCTTTTCAGCGCACATTAATTCCATGAATTACCCTGTAAATGTGCCCCTTTGTAAGGGGGTGCATTTTTCAAATTGTTTGAACTTAATGATTTATAAGAACTCCCCCGCTCATAGTAAAATCAGAATGAGATTACATCATTTGCTCAGTATCACACACTTTGGCTAAATAGTGAAGCAAGGATGTTAACCCATTCTGCAATTTAGGTGTGTGCCCACATACTTTCAAAGCTTTACTTGGTACACATATTTAAGTTTTGGATTGCAAACAGAGTTTACGTGCATAATACACAAATTGCATAGTAGGCAACATAACATCATGTAGATCCTTACAGAAACATGTTAAACCAAAAGAATGTAACTGTAGTTTTATTTTCCACAGCCTAAATGAAAAAGTCTCGGAATGCAAAATAATTCAAGCATGAAAAATCTATTGAAACACCACTATGCATATGGCACTGAGACACCCTAAAAGAAGTTATATAATAAACTCAGTTAGGTGTGGTGATTTATTGTCATAAACGTCCACAATGTTGTTATGCATGATGTTGAAAAAAGGTGACTATGGGCATAAAAAAAACCATAGTCCAAAAAAGTGACTAGGGGCATAAAAACACATAGTAAAAAAAGTGATTAAAACGCATTAGTCAAAAAAAGTGATTATGGGCATAAAAACGCAGTAAAAAAAAGTGACTATGGGCATAAAAACGCATAGTCCAAAAAAGTGACTATGGGCATAAAAACACAGTAAAAAAAAAAATTACCAAAATGCATAGTTAAAAAAAGTGACTATGGGCATAAAAACGCATATGAAGGGCTCTGCAGCTGAGTACAAAAGAAACAAGTTAGCAGGTCTTTGAGGTGCTGGCTACAGAGACACGGGCACTGTGTGTGAGTCTCAGCCAGGCTGTGATTTGGGAAATGTACAGTGCTTGACCCCAGTGCTGGGTTAAACCCTGTGGAGACCCTTAGGCAGTCGAAATGTCTACCCCCTCACAAAGTATCTCCCAATATGTTTTACATTTTCTGCACTGTTTTATTTTGATCCATTGTCACGGCCCCTAAAAGGAGTGTGGCCCATAGGCCGGTGCCTACTTGGCCTAATGGATAATATGGCATGGCTTCCAAAACACCTTCCGTGACCCTTTGAAGTATAGGTACTCACTTAAAAAAACAAAAGAACTAGTGGTACGACGTAGCAATGTTTTATTTTTATTTTTGTTTTTTTTTAAACTTTCTTTATTGGTTTTTTACAAAAGTCAACAAACAAGCCATGGACTGGCTATCAGAAGCGACCCCCCTCCGCAATCCCTATCCCTCCCCCACCTCCCGTTCCGCCCCGCCTTTTACACGGTTAAACACTGAGTTTTAACATAAATGTCAACATTACGTGTTATCAGCACACAGACAGATCTAACCGTTTAGCCAATGCGTGAAGGTCTTATTGCATCACAGAGCCTAATGATATCACCTCTAAGCTTGGAGCTACATGAATGTATAGACAGAAAAAGGGAGGGGCTTGCTGTCAAGGGCCTCAGACGGATAATACACTGATCATGTATATCACCCCCTTAGTGTTATAGTTGGTAAAGGTCCTTTGGATCCACGGGGTATGCCAACCTATGTCCACTTCAGTGGTATATGTGGTGTGGGCGCACATCGAACAAGAACCACAAGAAACTCTGGACTATCCTCAATACTGGCTCTTGTACCATACCCTCTCCACGGTTTGCCCAAAATGTCAGAGATAGAGTTGTGAATACCCTATCCCAGACTGAGCCAAATCAGGTGCCACACTAACAGACCTTATGGAACACCACCCCTGCCACAAGACATTCTGTGTGGTTCTTGTTCGATGTGAGCCCAAACCACATGTACCACTGAAGTGGACATAGGTTGGCATACGCCGTGGATCCAAAGGACTTTTACCAACTGTAACACTGAGGGGGTGATATACATGATCACATGGCCCTGCAACCTGCAGTATATAGGCATGACAACCAGAAAAGCTAAAAAACAGATGATCAAACATAGGTCATGCATACGGACAGGCAAATTGACGGCACCCATGGTCCCACATTTTGTGGCAGAAGGCCACAGGGCTGAACAATTCAAATTGACTATTATTAAAAAAATCACACCCCCCAAAAAGGGGGGGCAATTTCAATGATATCGTTTTTAGGCGAGAACAACTGTGGATTTTCAGGTTGAATACATGCCAACAAGGACTTAACGAGTCCATTCAGTGGAAGAACTAGCGACCATGGCACGATAATCAGTGTATTATCCATCTGAGGCCCTTGACAGCAAGCCCCGCCCTTTTATGTCTATACATTCATGTAGCTCCAAGCTTAGAGGTGCTATCATTAGGCTCTGTGATGCAATAAGAACTTCCCCATCCTGCTGGCACTAAACACACATACTTCTAGACTTGGTGCATCTGGGAGAGACCTAGCCTGTGTCACATTGCCTTTGTCAGGCTCCGGTCTTCCGATGTGCAATGCGCACTGGCTCAATGGTTAGATCTGTCTGTGTGCAGTATTGGACTAGGAGGAGCAGCCCCGCCCCCGCCGCCTGCACGCCTTATAGTCATGTCTTGTGCAATGGAGATCCATTGTTTATTTTTCCTGACGTAGGTTGGCTCGGCAACCCTTCGTCCCTTCCGACGAGTCTCTGTGCCCTGATTGACTTTGAGCCTTCAGACACACCCACTGCACGTAGCGCACTGTACATGGTATACTTACTGAGTGTTTCCTTGAGTGTCGCCTTTACCGTCGCAAAGTACGAAGCCACATACTATGTGGCTGCAAACTTAAGGTTTGACAATACACGCAGCTATAGTACAACAATATTTTTTGTCCTGGCCGCGACAAGGCAGAGAGCACCATCTGACTGGCTGGCGTTGTCCTTCCCTTTGCAGGGCAGCATAGACGCACCAGAGGAGACGCCTGCACCCTGCAAGTGCTCTACAGCACGCCACTCACCTTGAGGTCTGAACACTTAGGCAACCTCATAAAGTTTGTCGGACAATGCTCACAGCCCCCGCGGGCAACAGGTACACTCTTTCTCATGAAAGACGAGATACTATGGCTAATCCACCAGACAGTTTTTTATATATTTTAGCCATTTCACCTCTTTTCTCTCACTATCTAGAGCAGGACTACCAGCTAATACAGCATCCCCCCATCGCTTGAACATGCATTCGCCAGGGGTGCCAACAGGTATGACTGATGCATGCTCCTTCACCCATCAGCATGCACTCTGGTCGGCATCCATCGCTGTTTCTCTGTGTCATTTAATTTGCACGGACCCCCCCTTTTGGGTTTTCTGTCGAGTCAGCCCATTTAACATTCTCTCTCATAATCTTTTTTATCTCAAGAATAAGAGTGCCTTAGTTCACCTGGTTACTCATTACTCCACTACCTTGGTTCTCCCCCCCTTTCCACCCCTCTTTCCCCCACACCACTGGGTGGGTTCCCGGATTGGCTGAAGGAAACAAATCCCAATAGAATTGAACTATTGTCGCTTTTGCCTTGATAGGGCTGAAAAAGAAACTTTAGAACATTGCATAATGGCATATCCCATGTTGACTAACAAATGCCAAATTTACTTTAGGAATCACATAGTGGATAACTACTGTAATGTGGAATTGAGTGAAATTTGGCAACGTATATTTAACACCTCTAAATTGACAATTCGAGTGGCAATAGTTTGTTCCTTGGATGCGATATTTCCTAAAAATGAAAGGATGGACAATTAAATACAATAAAATGAAATGGTGATTCTATTGTTTTAAATCAAATATTGTATCGTATCTTCTTTAAATGAAGCAAAAACAGCATACCTTTGAATAATCATAGATATGATGCATATTTTGTATTATTGTATTTATTTAAAAAATATTGATGATTTGTTTTATATGTATGTATTTGAAAGGATGATTATATTATCCAACCAAATATTCTTTTTTTTTTTAATTAAAAAAAGATTGGCTGTGCTCCCCACAGAACAAGGTGGACCAACACTCTTTGTGCTTCTGAATTTATTTTTAAGAATAATATTGCATGGGCACTCAAACAGTGTTTCTACACTAACTATAGAACAAGTGATGGGTCTACTAACCCCCGTCCCCTCGCACTATTTTTGTCTCCCTGCGGGGGAGGCAGGCTCTCCCCTACAGTGCCGAAGATCCCGGCACACCGACACTGGAACTCAGCTCCTTTAAGATAACCATGGTCCTGAAGAAGATGGCCTAAACTAGACAGCCATCGAAACCGGTCGACCACACGGACCACGAGGGCTCTCGTCATCCTATGGATGTTCAGATACATGAAAAGTGGATACCCCATAGTATTTGTTTAGTTCACACTCACGTAGAGTGACCTTCTTAGCAGATGTACCTTATAAGCCCATTTTTTGTATTAAAAGATCGATTGAGTGGACCACACTGATCATACATAGGGATCATAATACCTACGGGTGGATTAAAATACATAATCTACTAGGTGACAAGTAGCTGTTACAGCATTAGATCTGCTGTCATCTGGCAGAATCTAATATCCAGTTTGGCGAGTACATTAACAGTTGATCAGTAGTGGCCCTGTCCTGTTTGAGTGTAATGTGTGTTCCTTGAAACATACTTGTATGTCACAATTGGTAGTGTTGAGGGACAGATTCCTTAAACTATCCCTATTAGATAGGCGGTCCAACACACGCCACCTAGGGACAAGCACGCTTGTCAGGAATAAGGTGTTCTTCAATTAGGGGCAGAGAGTACACTGATTGTTTTTTTACCCAAGTGTCTACTTACGATTAGTATGCGCACTGTGACTATATAATTCTTCTCCCAATGAACCGTTGCTTTTGTGTAAAAAATGTCCTTTTCTTAACAGTCAGGGAAAGTACTCATCTTTCCTTTTGTCTTTGAACTTACCCTGATGTCTGCACACCAGCATGTTGATAGCAGTGGGCAGGGTATATTGGCACAGACCTGGGAGATGAGCTGTGGCAAGTGGGGTACATTATAGCCCCTGAATGCTAGAAATAAAGAGGCCAGAGTGATTTGAAGGAAACTGGCTAAGGTGGAGTCCCATTGAAGCCTAAAGCCAGCACATAAATGGTGATCTCACACATGAGGCCTATTGAACTAAAGGCGGGCCTAAATCTCAAATGAAGGAGACATATGCTGGGAAGTTCAAAAGTGCGAAGATAGGACATTTGGCTGAAAATGCTGTTTTTCCAAATCCATGGAAAGCTACACTTTCTACTTAAAGAGACAGATAGCAGCGTGAACATTATCTTCAATGTAATACCAGATAGTAATCCAGAAATCTCAAGTGAAACCAAGCATATTGCAATTATCAGAAATAAAAGAACTTCATTTTCCTCATCCCCAAATGACAGTACTGCAAAGAGAAGTGCCTGCTTGGTTTCAAGGTGAACATGGTTTTCTCATATAACTACCCTGTGTATGGACAATCCAGAAGTGATACTCATGTCTTTTTCAACGGTGAGATTAAAGAAATACATTACACATGGGTAGAAGGCCTGGGTGCCTTTTAAAATGCTTCATGTAAAATACATTGTGTGTGAGTTAAAAGCCATTTCTTGCAGAATTGTACATGCAGCTGGGCATTTCTACTGATATGAAACTTTAACCTCATAGACCTTTCCTCTGCTTGTCCAGGAAATGAAGGTCTGCTTGTCAACAATCAATCAGGTCCATTGCTTAAAAATACAAAGAAATACACTGCCAGTGATGGAAACCACAGTGGAAATAGATAAAGCCCTGCCTGTTTTTTCAGAAGACGTGACCTTTAGGTCACAGCTCCCATAAAATGTGCCTTAAAGCTATAGCCAGGACCATTGGGAGGTCAAGGAGGGATAGGCTAAGATAAACCTGAGCCAGCATCTGGCTGGTCACATGTTTACAGGTAAATGGAACTTAGAACAGAAAAGGTGGGGGCTAGAATGAGCGAGGCATGTGATAGATAGAAAAATACATTTTATTGCAAAAAAAGGGCAGCCTATATGCCACAACACTCATTCCAGACTTTTATTAAAGGTGACAGTAATCCCCCTTAAACCATGCCAAAACGAGTTTTGTGTGATAAACATAAGTTATTAAGGAACATTTGATTTGGGCCTTCCCATGATTCCGAGAGATTTGAAAGTTGGTGTGAGGGTGAAGGACAAAATGAACAAGGGAACTATTAAGTGTCATATTTTTCACTGATGTGGCTCCTGAGTAAATGAAGAAAACGATATCTCTGCATAGGAAGGGTGCGTCGACTTCTGTTTAGCATCAACTGATTTGCCTTAAAATGTAGTTCTTACAAAAATATCCATACATGTAAAGATTTGAAAAATTGGGGTACTTGCCATGTTGACAGATTTTTAGAGTTCAAACATGCCAAACCCACATGTCAGATTGGGATGACAAAGCTATCTCCTCCCCCAGCTTTCCTAACTCACACCCCTCAACTCCTTGTCCTATTAGCCCACAGGTGGGTGGAGATAACCAACCAATCTCTTCGTGGGAATAATGACAAATTTGTGATGTAATTTACCCTATAAGTAGACCGAACTGGGCTTTTTCACTTTATTCCGGGAGGTAACTTGCTGCTGAACTCTTACGAGAAACACCCAGGCAGAGAGGCCCCAAATCTTGCAATGGAGACAGGGGCCAGGACTAATAGAAGCTGACTGGGACCCCTAGGAGGAGCCAGAGGGGACGATCCTTGACTGACACCCTTGCTGTCCCAGATATGCCCTGCTGTTCCCTGATGCCCACTACAAGGCCTCACCTGTAATTAAAACTATATCAACGCCATAGACTGTGTAGGCCCTGCATTTCTCAAGTATTGTTCTAGTTATTTCCCCATAGAAAACACCCTTTTTGTCTGTGTGGGTCTTTAGCATATTTAATTAAAGTAAATCAATGAATTCCCCTATAGAAATCACGCGATGTGTTTTGTTAGTATTCGAAACTAACAAGCTCCTCCCAGTGTGTTTCGAGCCTGTATAGACATTCAGATTTGATTGACTATTTGGAAGAAAATCCCTGACTTCAGTACAGAAAGGGGGGTCCTGATTTCAAAAGAATGAATCCCCAAAACCCTGTTTCCAAGTGAGTGTGCGGGTGCAAAATGAAATTCCCCATTGATCCCCTTCAATTTAAACCATAAGTGTAAAGCCTTGTATTTCCTTTGCATGTGTGGCGGTAAAAACAACATTCCCCCTTTGTTCCCATTGTGCTCTGACCCAAACCACAAAACCCTGCCTGTTGTTTTTAGGTGTGGCAAAACAAATGTTCCCATTGCTTTTCTTGCCCTCATATTGCATTTGTAGTAATAAGTGTAAAACCATTTTTCCCCTTAAATCCCTTTTTCCAAAGAGTGCATTTTTCTATCAGACCCCAAAAACGATTTTCCCATTGGTTCACACTCGCCTTAATTCAGAGGGGTCAAGTCTAATTGATGTTTGGATGGTGGGGGTTGCTGGGAGAAAAATTATTATAACCAAATCAGCAATCACTGTGTGCCTTGAATTTTTCTTTTTCTGTCTTGGTGAGTGATTTGGAAAGAAAAGCTGCCGGAAATTGTGACTGCATATCTTAGTATTATCTCTGTGTTGGTGTCATTACAGAAGTCATGTTTTTCTTGTGTTGCCACAGCATTGGTGGCTAATGTTAGTCTGTCAAATTTGGTTTAAATAAATTAATAAATATATATTCTTACTACACAACTGCCTGGTTCCTAGTCCATTGTGGCTCAGGGTATTTGTTGGGACTGGGTGCGAGACGGGTTGGAGGCCTTACCAAACTGAAACCAAATAATAGTGCTTTGTTGTGTGCCACCTTGATTGGGGGAGAAAGGAACTCCGTGAGTTGAGTGTGACCGCATAATAAACAGCGGCAGGCAATACATGTGCTGGTACACCAGGAAAGTGACATTTTGATCACGATTCAAGCTCATTCAATTTAAAATTCTTCACAAACCTATTTATCCTCCATGGCCCAGAAGAAATTCAATAACGCCAGTGATGAAAGGTGTCCTAGATGCAAATCTGACAATGCCAGATTTATACACGTTATGTGGGAGTGCCCTTCCCTGTCATCGTTTTGGCAACAGGTAACTGAAATGATGGGGTGTATAATTGACCGAGAACGCCCTGAGACATCCTTTGCTGCATGTTTGGGTGGCTCTGAGGGATTTCTACGGGTGGGAGGAAACTGCTCTCCATATGCATGATACTAGCAAAGCATTGCAGTTTAATGCTCTGGTCTAGTTCTGTTGCTCCAGCAGAAGCTAAATGGTTACGGGAACTGGCTTGGTCTTGTGACACAGAGCAGAACTCTGTAGGGAGTTGGCCAGAAGTTCCAGACAGTATGAGCCTTTTTACAGCCAAAAGATTCTGAGGATAACCTTTCAATTCATGTTCTCTTGGGATTGGTATCTTTCCGTGCACCACCTACCTCTTATCACGGGTGCTGGTGAGCAGGTGCTGTATAGCACCTCGCGCACACAGAAGTACTACCTTTTCCATAGAGATGCTGTGCCACTTTATAAGAGCAGTGGCTGCAGTGTGATTTGGTAACCTCTCTTAGGTGAAGGTGGTGACACTCGCAAAGCCAACCAAGTATATGTTCCTCCATGGTGGTTTGTCTTACGTGCTTTTCATTATTGTCTTTTGCCTATGCCCTCATCGCCTACTTTGTATCTTGGCATTTGTTTACTCCTTGAGCCTTTATGTTAACCTGCCAGTGTTCCTCCACTATCGTTCACACTGCCTTACTGCTCTGAGACCTGTGACCTCAGCCTGGTATGTGTTATGTTAGCAGGCTTTTATGCAGCCCTCATCACCACCGTAGTGGTCTTAAAGAGCAGACACTTTGTCCGTCTGGGTGAACTGTGACCTCACCAAGGGTGCAAAGCAGACCGGGTGCAAAGCAGACCGTGATCTGTGGGGTGAAAAGGAAAAGGGGGAAAGGTAAGTGGGGCATGACAAGAGAGAGAAGTTGGACAACCAAAGAAACAGACATAGATCACAACAAGAAGGAGGAGAGGTAACATAAGGACATGTGATAGTGTTGGCAGGGATGCATGAGTTTGCACCAGACTAAACTACCACTGTGTATGAGCGCCTCTCTACCCTGATTTCACACTGTGGGTGTAGACACACACAATGACAAACACGCATACGTAGGCACACACACTGGCACACACTGGCACACACACACACACATATACACCTCCATATGACATTTAACTACCTGTGTGGGTCAAGGTAACGGCCGTCCATATCCAATCCTCATGTAGGACTGTGCACTTGGCATCCCTCCTATGACGGCCTAATCTCAGAAGGCTGTGCAATTCCTATCCCTGTCAGTGGATGTCTGTGCAGCAGAAATGCTCCCCAGATACCTTGATATGTGCATTGTGCTTGTATGAGTTGGTGGGCAGCCCTGCTACTCTCCTGTGGCAAGTTTCAGAAACAGCAAGTTGAACCGCCTGACCCCAAGGAACTCTCACTGCAGAAAGCGCCTTTGATCTGTGCGAAGGGTAAGCAAGTCCCGGAAGTGAAAATAGTGGCATGCCACAAAAGGTAGGTTGGCAGTGCCCCGCCACCTATTGTAGAAGAGAGCTACTGCACCTGCGGTCACATTTTGGTAATAAACTGTAAACCAGATCGAAGAGCCCAATGTGCAGATTACTATCCCAGGTTCTGAAGTGCTCCTGACAGACAGATAAGCAGGGTTTGGGATCCAACATGCACCAATCAAAACCCATAGAAATGACCAACAAGGCGAAAAGACATACAGGAGCTGAAATCGCTATCCCTTCACAGCCTGGAATTTATTTTGGCAAGCACAGACAATGTTCTTGGTAAGAAAGCCTCACACACGCCCCCCTCGACCCTCCAGATGTGTGCAAAGAAGAGGAATTTCACGTGTAATAAAGATTGCCCACGCTAACAGCACAGGAAGTCTTCATTCTATTAAAGACAAGGAGGCGAGCATTATGCTTCACTTTCTTTTATTTGCTGCCACACCAGCACTTTAAAACTTTAACTTTAACACTGCACATTTATGTTCTCACAAAACCACAGTTATGGAAAACGAAAATGTGCCAGTTTAAACGTTTGTTTCATATTTGCATGTAATCACTGTAATCACGCAGGAACTACTAGTCCCATGATACCCATGTCTCTGGTAGTCCAAGCCTCCAAGCTCTGCACCTATCAGAGGTCAGCCTCCTGTATAAGAACCCATGTGCCCAGGTCCTTTCCTCTTTCTTTGTGTCTGGCCCTTGAACCTAATTGTCTTTTCGCCAACAGAGCGATCCTTTCGGGATAAACTGTTAACAATCCTCAGAACTGTAGACTTTAAGGTCAAACGCGACCAACTTGAATTGACATTCCTCAATCTCGAGAGTCTCTTCATCCTGTAGTCTTTTGGTCATCTCCTGAAAGGAATGGAGAGTCATTATGAGGGTGGGAATGAGCAACGGTGTTACAAAGTTAACCACATGACAATGCACTGATATTTTGCTATTCTGGGTGGGATATAATGCTCGCCTCCTTGTCTTTAATAGAATGAAGACTTCCTGAGCTGTTAGCGTGGGCAATCTTTATTCTATGACAAGACAGGAGGCTCGCGTTATGCTTGTTCAACACTGTTCACCACCCTACTTGGTATCTCAGATACAGGCTTAAAATAGAATGGCCCTCATTACGACCCAGGCGGTAAGGGGTTTACGCCGGCGTAAACTTCGCCGACCCTTACCGCCTGAGTACGAGTACCCTTAGCGCCATGGCAGATTTAACACCTGCTTTTAGCAGGTGTTAAAATCCATGGCGCTAAGGGACCTTGTTGTTAATTACGCCACCGTAATTTACGGTGGCGTAATTAACGCCTTCCCCACTCCCATTATGCCCTATGGGGCAAAAATGGGAATGGGGAAGGGTAAATGGGGATTGGGGACTTACCGCCCCGCCAAGGTCGGAATGGGGCGGTAAGTCCGCCAACCACCATGGCGGAGTTGGCAACTTAGCGCCATGGACCATGGTGCTAATAGCACCATGGTTCTCCGCCAAGGTCGTAATGAGGGCCAATGTCTTGAAGGTTGACTCAGAGGACCAATCTGCTGATTTCATAATGTTTTGTAGAGACATCCCTGTAGTAAAAGCTTTTGAAGCCATCGCCCCCCTGGCCGAATGCGCGCCAAAAAGAGACAAGTCAATCCCTGCCCAATGCATTATTTCTCTCACCCATCTAGCAATGGTCGCTGATGCTACTGCATGATAGGGCTTCCTGTGCGCAATGAGTAGTTGGGACACTCCCTGCGGCCTAATATGCGCTGTTGCTTTCTCATAATCCTTGATACATTGCGCTACGCAAAGCTTTTTATTACTAGTGAAGTACGGGTAGTCAATCACTCTCGAATCTGTCTTTGTCCTTTTAGTAATGGTAAAAGATATGCCGTCCGGTTAGAATATTTTCCTATCAATTTCAAGAGCTTTGACATCAGACACTCTCCTACAGGCTGTAAGGCAAAGTAGCATGGCTAGCTTTCCTGATAACTGTGATCGGGACAGGTTCTCGTTATCGGGCCATCTAAGAAAGAGGTGAAAAACATCTCTGACATCCCACAACACTTTGTACTTGGGCATAGGTGGTCTTTTGAGCTTCATCCCCTATGACTGCTGGGTGCTCGCCTACTGTGGTACCTTATATTTCATCATGGCCCGCTGAAATGGGTGACCTATAAACCCCCACCGTTCTGAAGGCGCCGCCTTCTTGAAATTTGAAAGCTAAGAAGTTGAGGACTTCTACTAAAGGGGCTGAAACTGGATCCAACTCGTGCTCCGAACACCATCTGGACCACCCATTCCATGCCGCACTATAGCTCCGAAGGGTGGAAGGCGCCCAGGAGTCTCTGATGCAATCTGCAGCGATTTGTGATATTCCTGGCAAGTCCCATGTTTTCCTGAAACCCTGCATGCTATCAAATGTAGCGAGCCCGCTGCCACTAGCGGGTGAGGGTGGCTGGGTGGGTCGATAAGAAGGTCTGGCCGCTGAGGCACTATCCTTGGAAAATCCGTAGAAAGTTCCATCGCTACTGGAAACCAAGGCTGTGCCTTCCGTAGGGGAAGCACAATCACGATCTCTGTTTGGTCTCTGCCAATTTTCGCTAGTGCTCTCGTGATCATAATGAACGGTGGGAAGGCATAATGTACTGCTCCTGTCCAAGGTTGCAGGAATGCACCCGTGCCCGCTGCATCCGGGTCTATCCTCCAGCTGAAGTACTCTAGAGTCTGGGCATTGAGTCTAACAGATCTATGTGTAGGGGCCCCCATAGATTCTGTAATCGCTGGAAGAATTGGGGATGTAGTTTCCAATCGCTGGAGTCCACAAGATAACGCAAATTCCAGTCTGCTACTTCGTTCTGCTTCCCTGGTAAATATTCCACAGATACGGATATTCTGTTTTGGAGACAGTAATGCCAGAAATGTTTCGCTAACTCGGCTAGCATTTTGGATTTCGTTCCTCCTAATTTGTTTATATATCGCACTGTGGAGATGTTGTCCATCTTGAGCAGTACGTTACATTTCACCTTGTCTTTCGTAAAAGCGCGCACTGCAAAAGAGCCCGCTAACAACTCGAGACAATTTATATAGAGGTGTAACTCTTCCTCTGACCACTTCCCTCCTGTCTGCACATGCTCACATCTGGCTCCCCAGCCTGACCTGCTCGCATCTGATTCTATTACTAGATCTGGGGCATCGCCAAAAATGGTGTGACCGTTCCAGGCTTGCATATTTTCTAGCCACCAGTTGAGCTCTGTGAGGGCTTCGTGATCTAAACTCACTAATTGATGGTATTGAATACCTCCTTGAAGATGTTTTATCTTGAGCCGTTGCAGTGCTAGATAATGAAGAGGTCCCAGAAATATCGCCTGAATGGAGGCTGCTAGAAGACCTACAATCCTGGCCAGTTTGCGAAGGGAAATAGTCCTTTTCGCTAGAACTGCTCTGAGTTCTTTCTTGATCGCTCTTAATTTGTGTTCCGGGAGATCGAGAGAGGCTTTCACTGAGTCTATTGTAAAGCCCAGAAAATCTATCCTTTGGACAGGACGTAGTTAAGATTTGTCTAGGTTCAATAGGAATCCTAGTGAGGTGAGGAGCGAGAATACCCATTCAACGTTCTCTGCTAGAGTAGCTTTTTCTGACCAGCAGACAAGAATGTCGTCTACATAGATGATGATATGTATGCCTCTTTCTCTGATGGCTGCTGCCACCATTTTCATGAGCTTGGTGAAAGCCCAAGGAGCGGAGGACAGGCCGAACGGGAGACACGTGAATCGCCATACTTCTCCCTTCCATCGAAAGCGCAAATATTTCCGATAAGAAGTCGCTATCGGAATTGTCAGGTATGCGTCCTTGAGGTCTAGACGAGCTAGCCAGTCTCCGGAACGCAGAAGGTCTCGGAGAAGATGAATCCCCTCCATCTTGAAATGGTTGTACAACACCCATTTGTTTAAGTCTTTCAGATTGATTACTGGTCTTATTTTGTCCCCTCTGTGAACTAGGAACATGTTGCTGAGGAATCCGCGATCTCTTTGGAATTCGCGCTCTATCGCATTTTTGCTTTCTAATTTGCTGAGCTCGCTGTGCAGGAGCACTGCTTCCTCTTGCGCCATAACTATGGGGTGAGGTTCTGTTCTCTGCACGGGCGTAACTATAAACTCTATCTGTAGGCCTGTTACTGCCTGTAGCACCCATGCATCGTTTGATAACGCTTGCCATTCGATCAGGTAGTGGAGAGTTCTTCCTCCTACACTCTGACATGCTGTACTCACCGGCTGCTGCCCCAGGTTGCCTGTAAGATCCTCTTCCCCTGCAGCCTCTAGGCAACCTCGATCTAGCTGGGAAGATGGAGTCTTGTTGTCTGGAGTCCCAGTACTGGGCACGCTGATTGTGGGGCCTTCGTTGGGAGTTATAGCGACCGGACGAGCGACCCCTGTCATCCGGTCCCGGCAAAAATTCACCCTGGAAAGATTTTCCTGATGGAATTCTGGGCCTTCTCTAAAGCGGAGTAAGTTCCTACGAATTGCGCCATTTCTTTAGCAAACGCCTCGCCGAACAACAGACCTTTGGCGCCTTCGTCTGCTTCATAGGTGGCCAGGTTGCTCCACTTGTTGTCAATCTTCAATAAGATTGCTCTTCTCCTTTCTGAAGACAGGGCACAATTGGCATTGCCCAAGAGGCATACTGCCCTTTGCACCCAGTTGCCTAGTACAGTTGCGTCTACGGCGTACCTGTATCTTTTGATTTCTCAGCGAGATCCATAATTTTGGCTAATGGACCTGAAATGTCTAGGAGCTTATCCTGACATCCTCTCCAGGCTCGGTCTATGCCTTTCCTGACGTCTCTAGCTGTTTTGGTTACAAACGTAACGATCTTGGGGTCTAAGTCAGGCGTCTCTGTCAGTTTATTCGGCAGCTCTGGTCCAGGGCACTCAAATCTCATTCTCGATCTTACCTCTCTTTCCAGAGGTTTTCTAATATGCTGAGCTATGTATAGTGCCACTCTAGGGGAGGGTACCCATTCCAACGACTTAGGGTGCCGGATGGCGTCAGGGTCGAACATGTCTGCTGTATCTTCTATGTTCTGGGGGACTTCTACATCTTTACTGATGTCTTCCTCTTCCTCACTCCCTTCATCATCGGGAGAATAGCCCTCGTTGTCTTCGCCTAAATTGTACACCCCTGGGGTAGGGGGTCTATCCTGGCCAACTCTGTTCTTTGCCAGAAAGGCTTCTTTAAGCCTGGCGACAGGGTCGCCTGCCAATTGGGGAACAGTGTTAACCCTTTCAGATTTGCACGGGGGGGGGTCAAAGAGTGCTTGCTCTTTTCCGGGCTAACTTACACCCCTTTTTCTCAACCCCTCTTTGGGGGTGTCCTGCTGACGTTCCTTCATCAGGGCTACTAGCCTGTCTTTTCTTGGCTGTGATCTGTTTCTGTTGTTCAGCCATTATCATTTCCAGAGTCTCCAATCTCTTTGTAATAGGCTGCACCCCTTGTGAGACAGCCTGCTTCAAGGAGTCTCCGAGCACCTTCTTAAAACTCTGTGACAAGTCTGATTCTTGATGGGAAGGGTCCTCTTCCCACTCTTCTTGACTCCACTATGGGGACGTGGATGGGGTGTTAGTGGGGGTGCCAAACTGAGCCATATTCAAGGTGTTGGCAGGGCCAACTGCGTGGAAGTCAGCAGATGAAGGCTCTTAAGGCTTTACACACATGCTGAGGATTGATGTAGTGTGTGCCTGTAAACCGCTTCTCGCGATTTCTAAAGTCTTCAAAAACATTTTTTTTATGAAAATCAATCTGGAGCTCTGGTTAACTACTTCCCTCGTACGCGACTGAAGGCGCAATGCGAGCGGAAGCCGGACTCCCTGGGGAAGCTGGGAAACATGAGGAGTTCCCGCTCCCCAGGGTCCTAACAGCCGCCGTGTTCGCCAGCGCCGAAATTAATACAGAGAGCGCGGGGCTCAGCAGCCTGAAGAGGGCGGAATTGCTCGCGGCTCCGGCCCTCGCCAGCTCTTCAGAACACTCGAATGTTCTGTGATAGAAGTATAACGCGCGCTGACTGAATATGACACGCTGCGCAATGCTCATGCTACAAGTTAAAGTAAACTCTTTTGAGGAGAAATGAAAACTAATCCCATGCGCGCGTGAATGCTATGGTGTAATGCATTACTGTTATACACATATCTTAGATATTATAGAAATTTATATGTGACTTACAATCCTTTCTATAAGCAAAGATAGAGAAAATATGTCACTTATCTCAGGCAGCAAAAAGAAAGAGGAAAGGACCTGGGCACAGGGGTTCTTATACAGGAGGCAGACCTCTGATAGGTGCAGAGCTTGGAGGCTTGGACTACCAGAGACATGGGTATCATGGGACTAGTAGTTCCCACGCGATTACAGTGATCACATGCAAATATGAAACAAACGTTTAAACTGGCCCATTTCCGTTTTCCATAACTGTGGTTTTGTAAGAACATAAATGTGCAGTGTTAAAGTTAAAGTTTTAAAGTGCTGGTGTGGCAGCAAATAAAAGAAAGTGAAGCATAATGCGAGCCTCCTGTCTTGTCATAGAATGCGCACTAAAGTTTGCATTTCCCCCTTGCAGACACACTACCATACTGTTGAAGATATGATTATTTTGTGGCCCTTGGATTCTTGGCACATAATACCTGCTTGGGCCTTCTGCTTATCCATCACAATTAGATGTGGCTCTGGGCTTAAGGGACGGACAGGTTTATATAGCATAATACATTGTGCAGCCGATGCGTAGCTTTTGCTGCGTATTTCACAGTGTACTACAACAGACTTGTTTTAATAAAGAGCTTTTGTGCAGCGCTCGAGGCCGCAATGGCTTCAGAGCACTGCGCACGGGCGGTGAAGTCAAGCCGCAGTGCCCAGGTCATTGTGGTACCAGTGTGTAAAAACAGAAAAAGAATATCGAGGCTGAGTACCCCAAAAGGAAATACACCGAACACGGGTTACAAAGGAACATACAAAGTACTTTATTTTATACTGAATCCAGTTACAAAAACAGAGCAAAATCAGATACCTATCGGCCCTCAGTACAACACAACGAACTCCAGCGTGGTTCAGTGTGTTCAGTGAGAGACGTTGTACATTAGAATGCATTCGCTTTTTTAACTTTTGGTGGGCGCGATATCCAGCCCCACTTTGGGTTAATATTCCATTTAATACATCACCGATCTAGGGTTCGTGCCAAGTCTCAAATAACCGCATATAACTGGTTTGCCTATAATACATGTATCAACAAACGTATGCAATAACTGTGTATTCTAAAGTTTTCCATGCAGGCCTTCTTAAACATTAACACAATGGCCCTCATTACGACCCTGGCGGAATCCGAAAAACGATGGCGGAAATGCAATACCGCCATCGAATACCGCTCGGTGCGACTATGACCCGTCACCGCAAAGTACGAAGCCATTAGCGACACCGTAGTGAACGCCAACGCTAACTGCACCAAGTACGCGCGCGCGCCATGCCAAACCGTAAATACCACCATGGCACAAGGGTATGCGAATTCCGACCCTAGCGGACATGTACCTAACGCCATCAAGCATGGCGGAAAGCACCAATCCGCCATGGTGAGAAGTACGGCATCGCGAATCAACCGTAAACGGCCCCACTGAGTGCCTGTACACCGCTCCCTGCCCACAAAGTACAACTCCCCGTAGGTGCAATGAAGTCACAATGCAACCAGTGAAATGTACAAGTCACCCATGCATGCCAACGAACAAAAGAAACACAAGAGGGGCCAATGGGAGCTGCAGGGCACAGATGGCACGAATACAGAAGCCATTCCAATGGACATGACCACAGTCCCCCCCCCCCGAAACGCACGCAAACACAGGCACCTGTGACCAGCAATATTCCGAAAATCACAACATGCCACCAGTCCACCTGGCTGACCGGCATCTGTTACACAAAACCCATTCCCCCGCCCCTGAGCATGACAACATGCAAACAGTCACATTGGCAGCCCCCATCCCTGACCTCACTGGGCTCCGTAGGCAAACGCGCCCAGCACAGTACCACGCGACTAAACTCCGAAGCTGGAACCCAATGCAGATCTCCTCACAATACATCGCTCCCCAAATAGGAATATGCCACATCACTCGCAAAGAAGAACGCTACACGGCCCATATCAGAATAGAAATTTAATGCACAACTAAATCACCAAGCCCATACAGCCATTAGTCCATGAACTCCAAAACACATATCACCATTGTGGGCTGCATCCGCAAGGAATGACCAGCTACTACTTGTGTGACGCCCTGTTCCATCATGGTACACAGAGCCACATTCACGTACGAAAAGGCAACATGGAAGCGCACAGACCCGCAGGGCCGTCCCAATGGGGAGGCACTAGTCCAGCTGAAAGGCCGAAATGTTGCTCCGAGCCACTAGTACTGCGTAAGGGCATGTGGCCCATTGGCGATCGTCCCATAAGATCGTAATGCTGCTCCACTGATTAACACGAAGCAGCAGGTGTCGGGAGTAAACGCCATCTGCAGGAGTGGCATACAGATGGCAGTGGCAAAAGGGGAGGAGATACCTGTCAACCAAAAGAAAAGAAAAAGAACAGAATGGCCATCAGAACTACATTCGAACAACTCACTTCAATGATCACACTAAATCCACAGTCATATGCATGCTAGCCCACTCCAAAGGATCATCACCACCCCGAAACCACTAGCGACTCATAACTATCTATATCGAGGTGTAAACACCATCACAAACGAGTGTACCTGTGCATGCGTCTGTCAGAACAGATTCCATCAGATGGGAATGTTAACGTGCATGGACACAAGTGTCTGAAGGCGCGTCGAGACAGGGAGGGCTCAACAAGGCCAGATAGACGATGGTCCCACTATGGCAGCCCTGCATCACATAGCGCAGGGGAGGCGGATAGATTCCAAGAAGCCCTGTACATGGCAAACCCTGTATCAAATCACCTGCCCATGCATCCATTCATCATTCCCTCATCCTGTTATAAAAACGCCTGAATATTTACTCACAAAACATTCGAACTTTCCATTGAGTCTGTGCGTTATGCAGCCTGCAAAATCCACAGTGCCCCAGCCCGTAATTCCAGTGTTGTGAAGTTACATGTATTTGGGAACGTCCGGCCTCATCGCCCACGTCACTATTGCGCATCCAAAACTATTCATATCAATCATTGCTTCCTCGCCATGGCCCCTGTCTCAAGGACATCGAACAAAAGAACGTTATATTTGCAGTCAGACCTGTGGGCATCTCCCCGGCGCTAGCTGAAAACCGAAAGCGCCGGCCTTCGAATTCCTCATTTGCAACATCACGTCGAAGAGGCATCTGTGGCCGTTTGAAATCACTAATTAATCCATCGAGTGCGGCTGTGTGTGAAAATGGCAACTGCCTTCACCCACGAATGGGACGCCCCGCCCGTCGTTGCAACTCGGTACAGTGATGCATGAGGGCCCACCGTTACTCGAGTACTACGTCCCACTGACCCATCACAAGTCTGTTCGCGACTGCAAAGATTGTATGTGAAACAATGGGACCATAGCCGAATGTACATATCAACAAATGTAACACGGCCATCGGGTACAAATACATGAATGCAAGAGCAAGATGCCATGCGTCACATTGCAGCGTTGTGTGCGGGACGTGCTCGGCCAAAGGGGAGAGCAGCTTGCACAGGTGGAATGAATCACCACAGGTGGAGGCCATACAGCCTGAAAACACATAAATTGCACACCCAGTCTCCTCCCACAACCACACCCACTCCGAAATGCTACCGGCAGGACTCGCGATGTTGGCCCTGGGGGACCTGATAGCACTGCAAGTGCTCCAACTCCAAGAAGAAGACGAACACCAACTACAACCGGCCGCACGGAGGAGACGCAGGAGGAGGAGGAGGGCAAGGCAGGGCCAGCAAGGGCCGCCAGCACAGCCACTACCACCACGCAGGCAGCCCGCAATCCCACGCCTCCGAGCACATCCGTTCAACCTCACTGATGAGCAGATCCACACCCTCTACCGTTTGGACCGGGACACCATAGCCGCCATCGTGGACATGACACAGGCTGACCTTGTCAGCATGATAGATAGCCCAACCGCCATCCCACCCCTACTGAAGGTGGTGTCTGTACTACACTTCCTGGCCACAGGCACCTACCAGCACACAGTCGGACAGTTGCATGGCATTTCACAGCCACTGTTCTCACGGACACTATTGCAAGTGCTCGATGCCCTCCTGCAGCACGCAGACGACTACATCTCTCTACCACGCTCGGAGCAGGAAATTACCAACACAAAAGTGGGATTCCATGCACTTGCCGGCATACCGGGTTGCATTGGTGCCATCGACTGCACCCATGTGGAATTGGTCGTTCCACATGCCATGGAGGCCCAGTACCGCAACCGAAAACAATTTAATTCCCTGAATGTACAAATGGTGTGTGACTCCAACAGGATCATTACACATTGTTGTGCCAGATTCCCTGGATCAACCCATGATTCTATGGTCTTGAGGAACTCTACTATACCACGCTACATGGAGCGACACGCAGGGAACAGATCCTGGCTACTCGGTGAGTCTCATTTCATGCATGATGATGTGGGGTATGTGATGCGGCAATGAACTGCCAGGAAGGGGGGGGGGGGGTGCGTACGTAGCAATGGCATTCCACATCATACGTTTCTCGTCCACATACAGGTGATGCTGGGTATCCACTGAAGAGATGGCTCCTCACACCAGTCCGGAACCCACGGGACCAGCATGAGGAGGACTACAACCATGCCCACTCACGTACCCATGTAGTCATTGAACAGGCATTCGGCCTACTGAAGACTCGTTTCCGCTGCCTCAGCAGGTCTGGCGGGGCACTCCTGTACCGCCATGAGAAGGTTGCAAAGATGGTCATGGCATGTGTCATGCTCCACAACATGTGCGTACATAGAAATGTGCCCATGCCCCCTGACGCTGAACTGCAAGCACCTGATGATGGTCATGATGAGGGTGGGGATGTGGCAGCACCTCAAGGAGTCTGCGAGGCACCGGAGGGCCGTGACATTCGTCAGCATCTCATTAATGCATGCTTCTAGCACTCACGCCTGGTGGCTGAGACATGGACACGGGACTCGTGGCACTGTGTGTGTCTGGTACATGCACAATATGGACTGTACGCCTATGATGGCCTAGTACACAAAGATCATTGTCCACACATCTCATTGGTTGATCGTGCACTGTTTATGGCATATGTGATATCATGTAGAACACCCTATCGACCCGCCACCCAAGTGAGCCCAACACACCCCCTCCACCCTCCTACCTCCCCCCCGAACACCAGTGTCCAAAGAAGCTCATTGTCAGTGGGCTGTCGCTATTGCAAGCCCCCTCTGCGGGTATCAGGGGCACCCCTGCCTGTGGAGCGCAGGTTCCTCCCAGATCTACGTTGGGGGCTGCCCTGGACGGAACTTGCAACGGATGACGTCTCTGCCTGCTCACGTCCATGCATGTCCCTAAGGGTTTGTGAGAGCTCAGTGAGCACACGGCGCACTGCGGCAAGTTCGGCACATACGTCTTTGGACGTCGCATGCAGTTCCCCCCTCAGGCTCTCGGTGCTTCTCTCCATTTGGACTCTCAGGCTCTCGGTGCTACTCTCCATTTGGACTCTCAGGCTCTCGGTGCTACTCTCCATTTGTGCCCTGAGTGTCTCAGTTGATGTTTCTATGTCTGCCTTAGTGCCCCCACATTCATCGGCATGGTCCTTGAGGAGCGTGGCCAGTTGCTGCTGTTGCACGATTAACTGGTCGAGGGACTGTTGCCTCTGCTGGGCCATGGCCATTTGCGGGGGTGTCACAGAGGGGCTGTTGACCTCATGTTGCCTTGCCACAGGGCTTGGGGGGGATGGCCAGTCGTCGTCTTGTGGGTGCCCCTGCGTGGTATCCTCATGTTGTACGGGATGGGACAGACAGGGGGAATGGGACAGGTCATGGATGGATCTGACTTCGACATCCCCGTCTTCTGTGTCGGAGCATGCTGCCATCAATGGGGTGTCACCTATGGTGCTGCTGCCACCAGAGGCAGTGCCTTCTGTGGCATCCGTTGGGGGGACCTGTGGTGGTGGTGTTGTGGGCATGCTGGCTGCTGGGGTGCCTGTTGATGTTCCCCCCTCTGTGCTGCCACCTGATTTGTGCTGCTGCCGTGTCTTGATGCGTGCAGCTGAGGTGGAGGGTCTTTGGCCGTTGGTCTTGGCCCTCTTTGCAGGTGTGCTGGTAGGGGTGTCCTGATGCTCGTCGTTTGGATCGGAGCCTGTGGTGGAGTAAAGGAGGGCGAGGGTTATTAATGGGTCTGTGGGTATTGGAATGGCATTGTATCACATGCATTGGGGTGGTACATGAGGGTGATTTGGGTCGGTGCCTTGGAGGTGCTTTTATTTGTGTGTGGGGTGAGGGTGCAGTTGTTTGGCAGCCTGCAGTTAGGGTGTGCCTGCTGGACGTGTGGTGGGTGTTTTAGGGGTTTTTAATTATTTATGTATTTATTGTGGTTTTAAGGTGCACTATCAGGGCGATGTGTGTGGACGTTCTTCTGGACATGTGTTTCTGTTGCACTATGTGGACACATGGTACTTCACATGATTGGACATTGTGGATTTAGCATTGTTTTATCTGGGCCACCTACCTGATTCTTCTGATGTCTGCACTCCTTTCTCCATCCCTCCGACTCCCTCTATGCTCTCCATTCCGATGGTGGAGGCACAGATTTCTTCCCAGGGGGTCAACTTGATGGGTGATTCAGGACCTCCCCCGGTGGCTGTGGCAATGTTGCGGTTGGCAGAGAGTATGCTGCGGACGCGTATCCGCAGGTCGTCCCACCGCTTTCTGCATTGCTGTGGGTTGCGGGGTGCGGTCCCCACCGCGCTTACCCGCTGTGCCACCAGAGCCCATATGGCCTTCTTGTTGGCAAGTGCCGTCCTGGTCATTTGCGTGGAGAAGACGGCGGCGGCATTCTCCTGGAGGGTCTCTGTTAGCACGGTGAGTTCCTCACGGGAGAAGTGGACCTGCCGCTTGCGGTCGCACGCTTTCTTCGCTACTTTTCCCATTTTTCTTGGTTTCGCTAGGGTGGATGACGGGTTGGGGTGTGTCTCAGGGTAGTGATTTTAGTGGTTGTGTGGTTTTAGTGGTTTTATGGGTGCACGGCGGGATGTTTCCTGTTCCGGGCCCATGTTTTAACTTCCGTTTCCGTATATTTCCGGTCACCGTACTTTCCGGTAGGCGCACTCTGCGGTGCCCGCTGTGATGGGTGGCGGTATTGCACCTAGGGCGCCGTACGGCGGCGGTGTGGGCCGTTTTGGGGTCATTTCCGCCATCGCGGACTTTGCACTTCCGCCATGCCGTGGTGCTCGTGCCCGATGGGTCGGAATGGGCCGCAATTTGCTCCTTCGTGCAATGGCGGAAACGCTATTTACGCTGTGGCGGTCCGGTCAGTCACTTTCCGCCAGGGTCGTAATGAGGGCCAATGTAGTTAAACAGATTTTCTTCGTTCAGTATTTGAATACATTGTCTCAACATATGCTCGTGGATTACTTTCATTGCACGAGTAATCCTTCTACACATAGGTCAACCAAGGACAAGGTCTCTGTTCACGACCTCAACAAGTGGCCTGCAGGCAAATTACCTGCTTGGGCCTACCTGCTTGGGACGTCTGGGGCCTTGGGCCAAAATACCTTCAACTCTCTCTTCCTAAATATCTTCCTTCTCGAGCTCTTCGCTCATCCGCCTCCAACTCCCTCAGGGTCAGCCGCTTCTCCAAACAACGAGTTGGGGGCAGATCTCTTTCCACTGCAGGGGCCTCCCTCTGGAACAGCCTTCCTACCTCCCTGAAACTTGAGGAGAACCACCTCCGGTTCCGGAAGCACCTCAAAACCTTCCTCTTTGCTTCCGCTTTCTCTCCCCCTCTCCCCTGCTAATACTACTGAAACTGCACTGAATCTGCAACTGGGCCATTCACCGTTCTCGGCCCAGCCACTCTCCCCTGCACTGCCTCCACGGCAACCCCTGCACTACGGGATTGTGTTTGTATCCATACAGCCCCCCTTCCCAGCACTTGTCTGCACTTACCTCGCACTTGCCACCAGCTGGCCCTTGTTATTTATCCTGTATGCTGTATGCTAATAACCCTGTACTGCACTTTCCCCTCTCCCTTTCCCCCATGCACTTTTCCCTTCCCCTCTACCCTTGCACTTGCGCGATCTGAATGACACCTGGCCTAGTAAGATCGTTGTCTGTCTCCCCTTGAACCCCCCCCGCCTCGTCGCGCCTTGAAACACTTGTGTATAGGCGCGTTACAAATGCCTTATCATATCATATCATATCACGTTAGCTATGTACAGAGGTCAAGACGGCCATGTTGTATTCTGCAATGACATTGTCCACCATTTTAGCTCACAGGGTAACTTTTACACAACGAATCCTAAAATGGCGGTTTGACCTAAAATGGCGGCTTACATGGATTTAAGGTCAGGACCTTGCAACACAGATTTCTTTCGCAAGCGAATTTCGAGCAGCTTTGTGTAGGCCAATATTAATATATTTATTACAATAGGAGGCACGATATACTTTCTATTTCGACAATTGCTGCACAGAAAATTGGCATGCAGGAGCCATAAGTGGCCATGGCCAGGTAAGCTGGCGGTCACCTGGGCTACCTTGGGAAGTGTTCTTCAAGCCCAGGTGAAGGGGGTCACACATACGTATAACAACTGCAGTCCTACTGTGACAAATCAACTTCCGGGGCACCAGTGGTCCAGGGATAAATATCGGTTTCCAATCCATCAATCAGCCCCACACCTCTAGTACACCAGAAGGGATCCGAACAGATTGGAAACACAAGCAAATTAATAAACTCCTTGTCCAATTTTGATAACTTGGACGGAACAGCAGGCTTATCTCTGTAAGGTGGTGGATCGCTGGTTAGTTGCAACACAGCAAAAATGCAATTATTACCCAATAATAAAAGGGACTGTCAAGTAAAGGTTGTATAAAAACATCTACTTTATTAATATTCAACATGCAGTTCTAGCACACTACAATATACAACCGACCCTGTAAAGGAACACAACGGACAGACAGTTTCAAGAAGGAAAAGGGATGCACTCTGGATACTGACAGGAGGGTAGTCGGTATAGTAATAAATCACAGTAGTTCAAGGATACTTGGTTTCAGCACACAGGGAGCAATGAGTCGTAAAATGTCACTACGGGCCTATGGAGAAGGGCCCGGGGGACAGAGACACAATGTACCTTGAGCTTGTAGAAGTTCTTGGTGCTCGACAGTGTCGATTCAGTTTCAGGGCGCTTTGCAGCTTCTGTGACAGAGTTCAAGGCGGGAGACAGCTGCGGGTATCAGGCAGCAGGCAGTTTGGCGAGCGAGGCTAGATGGACGGCTGCAGGCTGGCCTACATGGCGGCTCAGGGTTAGGAATCATTGTCTCAGTGCTGGTTGGTGGGTCTGAAGCACTGGCTGAGGCGTCTCAAACGGCGTAAGCGACTGCGGCGTAACAACAGTCAGCGGTACAGTCGGTTGCAGCTCGAGGGGCTCGACTGGATCACAAAAAATGTCCTTTAAGGCGGACGTTGGTGGATGCTTGTCAATACACTCTTCCTAGCTTCTTCACTGGGCTTGTATCGTTCTTTAAGGCGGACAGCCCAAAGCTGAGTAGAGTGCTGCAGGTAACTGCCTTGTCCTTAGTTTGGTTTAGAGACTCTCTGGCACTTCCCACCTAGGAAGCTTGCTGCAGAGCCTAGCAGGGCACGCTGAGTGCTGGCTGGGTACCGGTTCTGGAGCTGCTGGAGGGTCCTCTGGATTCAGTATCTCTCTCTGTTCCCCGGGAGATGTTTAGGGGAGCGATCTTGCTTCCCTCTTGGATGTCCTGGTCTTCCTTCACTGGCGGAAGCTGTAAGGCAGACCGCATCTTCAGCCAGGGTCCAAATGAGTTCTACTTGTTACTCCTTGCAAAGTCTTTAGATGATCTCCCAAAAGAGGGACTCAGCCCTCTTTAAAGCCAAATGGGCCCCAGTGATTGGTGTAGGCTAATCCTACCTTAATGAACTAATCCAGGGTCCTCACCAACAATCTCCTGAATGCATGAACTCATAACCAGAGTGCTTTGCAACATAAAAGGTAAAGGGGTGAAAACATGCAATGCTAAGTCCCACCCATTTTCCTGTCTGCTGTGGATCAAACGGTCTCTCTGGTTAATTGAAGCTGTGGCATGACCAGACTTTCGCTCGCCGCCAAACCACATACTTGTACCTTCTGAATGGGGTCGCCCTGCAGGGATGTCTACTGTAAACAGATGTCCCAGACATCAATGGTCACTGCCCTTGATACCAAGAGGCAGGAACTGTCTTCAGGTTGACACAGATGCATATCAAAGGTTGTTGGGGTTTTCCTGTCTTTTGTTAGTCCTGCGACCAGGCCCCCGTGGACCTTTTTGAATTAACTCTGATTAGTATGTGAAGTTGTCACCAGCAGAGTTAACAGAAGGGCAGGGCGGATCCATGGATCCTTTGTTAGTTAATTAGGCTGGCCATGACAGGAGGAAGGTTTTGCCCTCCCCCTTCTGAGATGCGTTGATGTGCTCTTGGTTGTCATTTCCCAAATAAATATGAGAGGGAGACGGTGCCTGTAGGCGGTGTCCAAACAGAGAACACAGCTCTATATCTATGTCATGCAGTGAGCATAGGGACATGTGTGCAGATTAGCCCCACACATTTTTCAGAGGTTGATCTGCCATCATACAATTTCATTTAAAATTTCAAAAAAGTTCAGGGCAGCGCACACCCACTGTGTGGATGGTCGAATTGCTCACATGCCCCTCAGCTTCAACATGTGAACCATCACCTTACTGAGGGTCTGGTTCATCATCAAGGCGGAAGTACCGACTGAGAACATCGGCATTTCCCTGCTGAGAGCCTGGCAAGTGCTGGATGTCCATATCTAATCCCTGTAGAGATATGGCCAATACAGAAGCTTAGGGTTCTCCCCTTGCATGGCCATTAACCATCGAAGAGGCGGTAGTCTGTCTGGATTATAAAGTGTGACCCAAAGATATAGGGTTTCAGCTTATTTATGGCCACCACGACTGCATAAGCCTCTTTTTCAGTGATGCCCCAGTTCCCTCCCTTTCCTTTTTGTCAATCACCTACTAATATAGGCAACAGGTTGCTCTACGCCTTGGCAGTGTCCACTGAGCTAACAGAGCTGAAATCCCAAAATCACAGACATCTGTCTGGAACTTTCAAAACGGGGGCCATGCAACCTTCCTTTAAGTCCTG
The DNA here is from genome assembly GCF_040938575.1 of Ambystoma mexicanum. Classification (NCBI taxonomy): domain Eukaryota; kingdom Metazoa; phylum Chordata; class Amphibia; order Caudata; family Ambystomatidae; genus Ambystoma; species Ambystoma mexicanum. The sequence continues at coordinate 54,156,709 of NC_090922.1, read as the reverse complement.
AAAGGAGGTTTGACAGGCGTGGGTCCAAGTTACTGTCTTTGCCATTGACTTGGAAGTGACATCATTTAGAGGCATGGCAATGGTCCCAAAACCTTTAATGAATGACCGGTAGTACCCGGTGAGACCTAGAAAGGATCTCACCTGCGTCTGTGTGGTGGGGATGTCCCAATCCTTCACATCCTGTACCTTTGCTTCGAAAACTTGTTTCTTCCACCGACCAGGTGGCCCAGGAAAGTCACAGTGCCCTGTGCTATCTAGCACTTCATGGCTTTTATAGTTAGACATGCATTCTGCAGCTCCTTAAGCACTTGTTTCAGGTGGGATAAGGGATCCTCCCAGGCGAGGCTGAACACAGCAATGTCGTAGGTGAAACTGAAATTTTCCAGACCAGACAAAATCTGGTAAACGATCCCCTGAAAAATGGCAGGGGCATTCTTCAATCCACAGGGCATTACAGTGAACTGATAATGTCCTTCTGGGGTTTAGAATGCTGACCGCTCCCTCACTCAATCTGTCAAGCTGACCTGCCAATACCCTGTCATGAGATTGAAAGTTCTCATTGACTTGGCAGCGCCAAGCATTTTAATGAGCTCATCTGCCAGAGAAATGATGTGAGCATCTGTCTTTGTGACAGAATTGAGCCCCCTGTAGTCCACAAAAAAACAAACTTCAGTCTTGCCACCCCTGGTCTTTTTAGGGAGCAGTACCATGGCAGTACCATTGGGCTAGCCCACGGGCTGTGGGATGGCTCTATCACTCCTAGGGACAGCATCTTGGAAACATCCTCCTTGATGGTGTGCCTGACCCTATTGGACATCCAGTGAATCCTCCTCTTCACTTGCTTACTGTCTCCAGTGTACACATCATGGGTGCACCAATCTGCGCAACCTGGAGTCAGCTAAAACAGACCAGCAAAATGTTCCAGTAATCAGCAACTGTCTGTCAATTGCTGTTCTGACAGGTCCGATGCAAGGTTGACACCTCCAACTGACACATCTGTGGCTTCAGCGTGCAGGAGGTCTGGGAGGGGATTGGTCTCCTCCTCAGTCTCTCTGTCAGTCACTAATGCCATGACCAAGCATCCCAGCTATTATGTGGTTTTAGCCGGTTGACATGAAAGACCTTGCTCATCTGTTTAGATATTTTCACGTTAATGAGATAATTCACCTCACTGACTTTTTACAGCACACAGTAAGGCCAGGTCCTCTTGTACTGAAGGGTACTGGGTTTGACGGGTTTCATAACACAAACCCACTGGCCTGGAGAATAGACTGTCACTGTGGCCTTCTGGTCGTGCCAGTGCTTCATCATCTCCTGACTGGCCTTTAGGTTTCTCCTTCACTGTTGCATGTACTTTGTGGGAGAAAACAGAAGGTGTCTCACCCACTTGTCCCTGGGAATCTATCATCCAGGTGGCCAAGACATGGCCATCGCTTTTGGATCCAGTTCCTGGGTGGGGACCAGTGCGGTAGGATCACCTGGGTGTGGGGTCTTCGGGGAGTGAGACACTGGATGATGAGATGTGGTATCCCCCTCCCTATATCACCTTTACCCATCCAACCAAGTAGAACATTTAGGAACTCCAACTCCTCTGCCCCTTTACAACATGAACACTTTCTCATGGACAGTCCGCTATGAGAGAAAACAAACTAACACCCGAGACGTAGACCTAACGTGTCCCAAATATAATGGTCAGGCAATTGCTGACCATCCCACACACACCTGACTTCCATTACGCTTCCGCACACGGATAAAAGGCTGAGCACAAGAGCACACTGGGAGTGAGGCAAAGCACACAAGGAGACAGTTCCAAGATGGCAGTTTAACAAGTGGAGAAAGATGGCGAAACAGAAGGGGATTCCAAGGAGGGAGGTTCCCTTGACCTTGTCGACAAGGAACCAGTGCTTTCACGAGCCCTCAAGATTAGAAAGTGTAAGACCAGGAAAACAGGCTGAAGAATCCTGCATTCTGTGTCAGAGATACCCTGGCCCTCCCGCGTCAAGATCAAGCCGGGGAGAATTACCCACCATGGTACTGTCCTTGGCTCCAAGAACAAATTAGCGTCAGTGAAATCAACACAGCCGGTGAGTTGGGGAGACCGAAACAGGACCGGTCTTTGTTTAAGCCAAGGGTGCAAGCGGCAACATTGTATGGCGAGCGCTGGAACGAACATTGTTTGAAATATGTGTGATAAAAGACGCAAGTAAGAAGGAACTGCTGATGAGTGATTGAACTTTGTAACAAAGATACGATACCATTGACAGAGTGGTCTGGCACCACGTGGGTGCTGAATCGAAGTTCTCTGTAATTTATCCAGTTGTGAAGTGAAAGAGTTGTAGAGAGTTGTGAATCGAAGTGGTCCTGCGATGGGTCAAGCAAAACCCTGCGCACAATCGAAAGTCTTCGATGTTGATACAGTAAAGAACATTTGTGGCAAAGTTGATACATTTGTCCGAGCCTGGCAGAGGGAGATCAATTGAAATCTTTGTGTTGAAGTGGGTCTGAGCCCAAAGGAGGGGGTCCGTGGTGAAGCAAAAATCCCCGGAGAAGGTTTTGTGAGGAAGTGGGTCTCAGGCAGGCGAAGGGGGGCCCATGGTGAACAGAAAATAACCCCAGAATGTATACGTATAAAACCTAAGGAGAAAGAAACTTTGTTGTTTGTCATTCTGCATCAGACCCTCTGGTAAAGAGACTTTGACTGCCAAAGAAACTTTGAGACAGAAGGCCATGATGTTGAAGTTTTGAACTGCGCCCTCATGCTAGAGAAGACAGAGACTGTGCTAAGATCGAGTGTGCCGCCTTGGCCCGTGCTGAAAACGTGCGGAAGGGAAGCCAGTGGCTTGAATATCCTGACATATTATTTCATGAACACTATTTTTTGCATAACATTGTTTCCAGCACTATTTGTTTTTAGAAGTAAGGATTGACAATAGGTTTATTAGTATAGGACCTTTTATTTTTACAAGACACCACTAGGACTGCATTATTATTATTTGATGATCGTAGCTTGCTCCCATCTTTGGATTTAGGTTTAGATGGGCATTTTATAAACCCAATTGAAGTTCAATAAACACCCTTGAACTGGGTTCACTTGTGTCTGTCTTAATGTTTGATACCATGCCTTCCTTACATTTGCCATTTAAGACCGAAGGCCACGTACACAGTCCACCACATCCCGTGTAGGGGATGAGGGGTTGCCATCCCATCCCTCTTTCACTAGACTCAGGGGACCTTGTACATGGTGTCCAAACAGAAGCTCAAAGGGGCTAACCCCTACTCCCTTCTGTGGCACCTCCCTGTAGCCGAACAGAAGTCATGGCGGGAAAATATCCAATTGTCTTCTCAGGCGCTCTTTCAAGCCACCTATCATGCCTTTCAGTGTCTTATTGAACCGCTCAGCAAGCCCATTTGTGGATGAAAGGATGTAGAGAACCGGTAGTTGACTCCACACCCTTCCCACATAGCCTTCATACATGCTGACATGAAGTTTGACCCCCTGTCGGAAATGACTTCCTTGGGGAATCCAACATGGTAGAATATCTCAATCAGAGTCTTCGCAACCACGGAGGGCTTTAATGCTCCTTAGAGGGACAGCCTCAGGATACCTTGTGTCATAGTCTACCACCATCAAGATTTACCTATTCCCAGAGCTGGTTTGAGGATCCAAAAGACACACAATATCCATGCATATTCTCTTGAAAGGCCGCCCAACCACGGGCAGTACAATTAAGGGGGCCTTTGTGGCACCACCTGACTTGTCAGAAGCTTGACAAGTCGGGCAGAACTGGGCAAATTCCTAAACCTTTACCCCAAACTGCAGCCACTGAAAGTGGACAGACTGCCGGTCTGACGTTTTAGTCACTCCCAAGTGACCCGCTAAAGGGATTTGGTGAGCCAAATCCAAAAGGAACTTTCTGTGGCACTGGGGAATCACCAACCTCGCCATCAGAGTCTTTTGTCTCACTGTAAAGGAGTCCATCCTCCCAGTACACTTTGAACAGTCCAGGGGCCTCACACTTAGCCTGCTCCTCCACCTGCTTCCGCAGACCCTCCAGGGTGGGACACTCTTTCTGGGCTTTGAAAAAGTCAGTCTTATCTCGGCCCCCAGCTGATGCAAACTCATCCAGCTGGGGCAGGCCCTTCAGATCTGTGCCCACTGTGTCTTGTTGAACTAAAGATTTGGGATTTCCCTTCATTCTTCTGGGGACCTGACTTCAAAGAGGATTGGGTTGGATCTTTGTCCTTCCCATCCTTGTTTACTTTTGTGTCCACCGATTTCTCTTCTGGTTTGGGTGTGCTCACCTGAGCCTTTTTCTGGACTTTAATACGCACAAACCTGTCTGCAGCCTTTGCAAGCTCCCTACGGTTTTGATAGTCTTGTTCACAAGATGCTACTGTAGGTCAACCTCCCAATTCTTCAATACATGCTCACACGCAAATTGTACATCCCTTTGAATGTGTCAACTTTGTTATCAGCCACCCACCCACTCAGATATTTCAACGACAAGTGCGTGAACGCTTCAAATGTCTGCCCACTTTTCTTTCCGAGCTCCTTGAAGCTCTTGAGATACTGTTTGTGGGTTTTACAGCACTTCCTGTAAAAGGCCGCCTTCATGCTCTCATAAACGGGCCTTTCATCAGGAGTTAGCTAAAGAATTGCGTTAGTCCCTGGTGTCGGTAAGTGACTCATCAGGGCTGCACCCCACAGTACCTCGTCCTCCTCCTGAAGCTGAAAAGCCAGCTTGAGCGCTTCAAAGCAGTCAAAGATATGCTTCCCACTTTGTAAGCCTGCACAAAGTCTTTGTGAATGTGCCGCTGGGACTTATACCGGGCACTCTGGTTTGAGCCACTAATGCTGTTTTCGCTAGAGGTGGATCTGTTGGCCTCCTTCTTATCTTTGAGCACCAGCTTGTGCAGCTCTATGGTGAACTTTCCAGCTGTTTCTGTTCCTCTAGCGCTAGTCTTCTCTCCTCGAGCAGGACCTTTCTGGCTGCTACCTCGTTAACAGCTGGAACAATTATTGGGCCACTTAGAAACTGTGCTGAGGCCTAGGTCCTGCGGGATACTGCACTAGCCCCTGACCTCACTGACACTCTAGAGCACGAGTGCACAACATACGGCCCGCGGGCCAAGTGCAGCCGGGCATGTTGCTGGATGCGGCCCGGCAGCTTTCAAGACTTTCCTCCATTAAGAAAGTCTTTGTTTCCCATGCCGGGCCGGCAAAAAGACTGCCGCTCAATGGCTCAGTGCACACACACGCACTACGTGACTCTTATGAGTCACGTAGTGCGTGTGTGTGCTGCACCAATGGGGGGCCAGCAGTGCAGCTGACGTGGCCAATAAGGCTTCATGCCGGAAAGCATTTTAGCCTTGTCACGCCAGCCACACTAAAGGTTGCCCACCCTGCCAGCACCAGCTTGTCTGCCCTGCCAGCTCCTCTGCCCAGCTACCTCATCTGCCCTGCCAGCTCATCTGCCCTGCAGCTTGCCCACCCGGTAAGTGCATGCATACAAACAAGCATTAATTCAGCAGGCAGCCACATGGCAGCTTGCCCCACAACCCATGATTCTGGGCTGGATCCGGCCAGACATCCCATGGCATCTGGCATGGGATGTCTAGCCGGATCTTGGGACCCGGCCTGCCTCAGCCCTGACCAGGCTTTACCGAGCCCACAGCATCGCCGAGGGAAGCTGGGGGCTTGGTGACCTAATCTGCACTGTGCTCCTTTCCCCAGCCGCTACTGGCTCTATTTGCTCAGCCCGTTTTCCTGATTCTGTCCTGAAAGGGACACCACTGCAGTCAATGGGCCATGAATATCACTGGGAAGAGGGGCCACAACTGCTGAAAGCAGGCATTCTATATGCTGGGCACACTAATCATTTCCAAATGTGCCTTTTACACTACCCTAGGAAAAGTAATTTCCAAACTCAAAAATGCTGCTTAAATTCACTCGTTTTCTCTGAAATGTGTTTTTTTTTGGACTACCACACAGATACTCTGTAATTTGCGAGCCCCTTGATTTGTGATTTATAACAGGCTAGATTTATAAAGATGTTACATGCTTATCAAACTGGTTAATCACAAATAAATGCTTCTGTTGTGCTGACAGCTGTTATTAGGAAATGAAACTGTGGGTTCATGGGTGCCAACCTTTGAGTTTCACTACAGGGGCAGAGATGCCCCCACCTTAGGCCTAATATAAGCAAGCGACGAGCCCAACCCGTCCCCTGGCCAAACATATTTTAAATCACTATTTATAAGGAATTGCAAAAAGTCACACGATTAACAAGAACTTTTGAATATATAACATCTCAGCAACAGTCTGTAAACCTGCTGAGCTACCCTGATAGCCTTCTACTGTAGAGCAGGTCTATGGATCCCTTATTGTACTAAAAATCACTGCATTGCCAACAGTACTATTATTTTGAACATTTCCTTTGAGTGGAGTCCAACTGTCAGCTCTGCCTCCTCAGAACTGCACACCCTCCTCCAAACTTCACCCCCACCCCAGCCCTTGTGGGGCCCCTTATACATTTGTCCATTTCCACCACTGGTTTCTACTGGATCTTGTTGGTGGTTTATAGGTTTTTGAACATCTATTAAACAGCCATGGAGAGCATTGTAGTTGATTTCCTTTGCACCTTGTAGCTGGTTACTGGTGTCTACTTATTTCTTAACGCTTCATTCGTATATTTTAAACGTGTAGAAATTCCCCTTTGGTTATAGTCCAATTTCGAATTGACAATGCAATAAAATGTTTCATTTAGCCAGCCATGCCGTCTTCCTCCTACTTCTGCCATCTGTAATAAAAGGGGTTACTTTTGCCACCATAATCTCACTCTATATATTGACCATGGATGGATGAAAAACTGAGTTCGCCAGAGCTGGGAGAACTATGGATCCCTTGGCTAGGGCGAGCTATGAGCTCTACCCTAGCACTTAGGACCAAACGTGAGCCAAGCAATGAAAATGGAGGTGCAGTACAGGAGGCTTTCGTGTCAGGGGCTGGGTGGCGGAGAAAAGAAGCTTAGGGTGAAGCAAAGGGATACTGATGGGGCATCACTGGCAATACAGGGAAATAGAGCCCATCAGTGACTGAGTGATCAGTGTCCCTCAAGGTGTGCTTTGAAAGGCAGGGTCCGCATTTCTTCCTGTATGGGTAACACGTGCAATACATGCTGGGCGTGCAGTGATGTGGTTGAAAGCTTGGACCACTCCGTTTTCACGGCGTTCAGCTTCTTGCAAACGTTAGACATCCACCTTGGATGACAGCAAGGTATGATCTCAAACAATGGCTTTAACATATTTGACATTCAGGTGGAGCTCTGTGCTATCTGCATATTTGTGGATACTTTTTGGGTGGGGGCTTTTTATTTTTATTGTGAAAGTGGACCATCACATATAAATGGTGAATCGCACTTCAAAGAAGTTGCTAAACATAAACTAAGCAAGCATTGACAATGCCAACAGTTTGGGCTTTTTTGGAAGTCATGGTAAAGGCACTTGCGACACACTGCCGTAGTGGTATTAACAGGCCATTGATGGTAGCCGGTGCAAAATGGTGTGCGAAAGCAGACCTGGTAAAGACATTTGTATTACACCAGTAGCAGTTTTAGAGCGCCAAGTAAATCATTAACTCTCAGATGACTGCTTTAAAGAAACACTGGCAGGTACTTTGAGTGCAACGTTTGTTTATAAAGCCTGATTAAAGCAAGCTGAAAGAGTTCCCATGGGCAGGTGTTTTGGGTGGGGAGGGGCAGGAACTGGGTGGGAATAGCCATAGATTAGTGTGGCCATGGGCAGTCAATGGATGGGCAAATAACCAAACACCTACAAGCTGTGTGTCCCTCTTTATATGGCATTTCTCCCTAGCTGCACTCATATTCAGCAGGTGCCAAGGGTTGTTAAGAGGGTGATCAAGGCCAACATTCTCTGTAATCCATTTCCGTTTACTGCACAACCATTGTTTCCCTCGGGTGTGTGACCGTTCACACTCGTTCCTTCCAGCTGAAGAATACATTCCATCCTGCAAACTCTAAGCAGCATCCAGATCTCTGAAGCAGACGCTCGCACTGCAAGGGTAAGTTTGCAGCATTAACACAGAATAGTGTGACTATTGCTACTCCACACTGTCCTCGCTTCTGCTCTCCCACATTGAGCAATGTGAGAAACCTAAAAGTGTCTCCCTAGCTAGTGCCCGTGGATCTGTCATCCAGGTGGCCAAGACACAGCCGCCATCGCTAATGGATCCAGTTCCTGGGGGTGGACCAGAGAGAGAGGATCACCTGGATGGGGGGTCCTTGGGGAGTGGGATACTGACGGGTGAGACGCAGTATCCCCTTCTTCTTTCAACACCTTTTCCACAGCCTACCACGTAGGATATTCCAAAACACTGCCCCTACCCTTTTTGCACACAAACACTTTGGCACAGTATAAAAGACAACAGACTAACACCAGGGCCCTGACGTGTCCCAATACCAGGGTCAGGCAAAGTCAGGCAATTGACCAGAATCACACACACCTCACAGCCCTTTCCCTTCCCCACAGTGATAAAAGGTGGAGCGCAAGAGCACAGAACATCCAAGGGAGACAGCAAGATGTGAAGGCTAACTCAGCACGGCAGTTCTAGCGGAGGCGAAAGACAGCGAACACTGAGGGTCCAGGCCTGTGAAACCTCTGCAGATGGAAACATAATAGCGCGAAAAAAGGCCAGCGTGTGTTGCAGCAGATATCTACGGTACTCAAGACCCTCCTCTGCTGATAGCCAAGCCGGGGAAAGACGCTTGTCTCAGTGGTACTAACTTTGACTCCAAAGCCAAGCGGTTCATCACAGCCGGTGAGTTGAGGGGAGTGTTGATAAGAAACCAAACTGTGTTGAACAAAAAGTAGTCAAAGGCTAATTTGAAATCTTAAAGATACGATTGAGAAATAAGGAGGAAAACCAGCAACAGAGGAGGCCAGCACCACGTGGCTGCTCGAGCAGGAAACTCTGGGCGATTACACGATGATAGAAATACTACCATAACCAAAAGGCCTTAGGAAGAGTTGAAGATAGGTCAAACTGGTCATACAGGAGTCTTGTCAAATCCTCTGTACCATCGAAAGTCTTTCACCAGCAGATGATTTGGAAAGCTAAGGGAAGTGAATCCCGCATCGTGAAAATCAATACATGAACTGTCTTTGTGCAAAGCCATAGTGAACCCGGAAGAGGGAGGCTGAGAACTGAGACAAATATTCGAAAAGGGGTCTGCACCCAGAAAAGTGGCACCCAGGGGTGACGAATCCTCACCTCAAGTACTAAAAGCAAGAAGTATTGCAAGACAAGGGGAAGGAAAGTGTCTCCCTTGTCAACTGGGATCCGAGCCTGGTCGAGGGAGATCCAGGGGTGGAATGCTATCACCCAAAGTTCCCTGAGAAGGGAACTGTCTTTTGAATTTGTTGAATTCGATATTGTGAAGGGTCTATGCCCGGAAGAGGGGGGCCCAGGGGTGAAGCCATCACCCAAGGTCTACGTGAAGCAGAATGTTGTGTTTGTTGAACACATAAAGGCTTGAAAGAAAGAGACTTTCATTGAAAAGAGACTTTACCATCGAAGAACCTGATAGCTGGAATTGAAGTGTCAGCTCGTGCTGGGAAGGCTCGAGTGTGGGCTTTGCTCCGGAATTCCACCTTGTCCCATGCTGAAAACATGGGGAAGGGAGACCTCAAGGCAATAACAGCCTGACTTATTATTTGAACACGGGTTCCTTTATTTCAATACCCTATCCCACACTCTTTTCTGTAATTACTTGTAAGGAATTGGTAATCATTTTTTTTAGTATAAGCCCATTTTGACACAACGCCACTAGGACTGCCTTATTTTTCATTTGATGGTCGATGCCTGCTCCCATCTTAGATTTAGGTTTAGCTTTGGTGTTTTTCCTCCCTACATTCAGTGTGCAATAGACACCCTTGAACTGTGATCACTTGTGTCTGTCTTTACTGTTGCCACCATGAGTTCCCTACAGCACTAACTTTCTAGGGCTTGTACATCTTATGGCAGTTGTACTTTTGCAAAAAGTGACTTCTCTCCAAAGTAGGGGCTTTCAACACAATACCCATGAACAGGTTTCTACATTTTGTGCTTTGGGACAATGTTTGTTTCAAAGGTGACATTTTTATGGCGCAGCTCTGCCACTGCGAAATTGCAAATGGCTACTGTAGTAGGGCAAGGCCCTCCCTGCATTCACAACCCAATTCTCTTACATTGCAATTTGATATGCTATGCAGCCCACTGTTCTTAAAGCAAGTATCTATCAATATGTGCATGAAAAGGTATGACCGAGAGGCTTTGTTTTTAATCTGATCTTGTCTTTTGTCACTTCTAGACTTGTCTTAAAATGATATGATTGTTATGTACTCTAGACTTGGACCGTCGTAGAGGGAGCATAACAGTGGAGTTCCTATCTTTCTCGAAGTACCATTGAACCTGCCCTTTACCGTTGGTAATCCATCTCAGTACACAGGCCGCAAGGTGCATTGCATCACTGTTCGTGCTCCAAAGACGTCTCTGCCAATGCCCAGTGCAGTTAAAAAAAAGTAAAATTGACCAGGAGCAGCGTCAGTTTAAGGTTGAGTGGACTTCATTGAGTCCAAACCTAATGTGTGCTCATGCCTTATTTGCCTCGAGCGAATTGCAGTCCCCAAGGAATATAATATCCGCCGGCATTGTGAAATGCAACATTCACAATATAAGGATTTGCAGGGGGACGCGAGAATGAAGAAAGCGCAAAAGCTAAAAACACAACTGAGTAAGCAACAAGGTATTTTTGAGCAGAAAAGAAAAGAATCTGAATGTGCCACCTTCGTTAGTAATAAGGGTGCACAGCTTATTGCTAGGTCTGCACAGCCTTTCACAGATGTGGATTTTGTCGAAGACCGCCTAATGGAGATTTGCGAGGCAGTGTGTAAGGAAAAAAAGAGGCTTTTACAAATGTTCCCCTTTCAAGGATGAACATTCAGTGGAGTATTGTAGATATGGCTGACAATTGTAACGGCCAACTGAAAATGGAAAGTAAGGACATAAAACTCTTTTCATCGGCCGTTGATGAGAGCACAGATGCGAGTGACACAGGCCAGCTCTTAATTTTCATTTGTGGGTTCATTAACGAATTCAAAGTACTTCAAGAACTTGCTTCCTTGGTATCTTTGCGTGGCAGAACTACTGGTGTTGACATTTGCAATGCCTTTCAAAAAGTCATTGATGATTTAAATTTGCCATGGGATACTCTGGTAGGCGTGACCACTGATCAGGCCCCAGCCATGGTTGGGGAGTGAAATGGTTTTATTGGCTGCTTGAAAAGAAACTTGGCCGAGAAGGCTGTCCATTAAAAAAATGATCACTGCATCATACATCAGGAGGCATTGTGTGCAAAACATTTGAAATTCGCAGAAGTCATGGACTTCATTGTGAAAAGAGTTCATTTTATCTGTGCACGCTCTTTAAATCACAGATTGTTTCAGGCGTTTTTAGAAGAGACAAAGGTGCATTATGGTGATGTCCTATATTACACCGATGTTCGCTGGTTTAGTCGTGGCAATGTTCTGAATTTATTCTTTGCTTTACGACAGGAAATAAAAGCATTCCTTGATGAAAAGGGAATGGACACTTCTGACATGCAAGATATTGACTGGGTAGCTGACTTTGCTTTTCTGACTGGCCTGACAGGCCATTTGAATGATTTAAAGTTTAAAGTTGCAAGGAAGTCAAAATCTAATATCTGATCTGTTTGAGGCAGTTTGTGTTTTTTAAAATAAAGTTAAGACTTCTGACTGCCCAACTGGAGAAAGGGATGCTGGTACACTTCCCTGCATGTTCAGAGGTTTTCCCTCATGAGAAGTATGTAGGGTGGCATCGACATATGAAGGTCCTAAATGAACTGCAAAAAGATTTTGAGAATCGTTTCACACAATTTAAATCAGAGCAAACCTCTTTTAAACTTTTTGAAGACCCTTTCTCTGGTAATGTTGACATTGCGCCACCTGAACTTCAACTGGAAATGATTGAACTTCAGTGCTTTAGTGTCTTCAAAAATAAGCACAGAGAGAAGCCTTTATTAGCCTTATATCAGTCTCTTATCACTGCTTAATTCCCCAATCTGTCCCGGGAAGTATTAAAGATGGTGTCCATGTTTGGCAGTACTTACATTTGTGAGCACGTTTTTTCAGAGTTGAAAGTACATACGTCCAGTTTAAGGACAATACTCACTGACCAACATCTCCATGCTATTCTGAGAGTAGGAACAACATCACTGGAGCCCGAGATCCAGAAACCGACAGCTGAGAAACGCTGCAATGTTTGTCACTGATCAAGTATGTCTGGCTCACTGTTCATCTTCCACTTTAAAAAAAGAAACCGCATTTCTCAATACTTATGGTTCATTGCTCACTTACAGCCGTGCAAGATGCTTTGCAAAATGGCAGAACTTGTGCCTTGCAAATCTAAAGCAAAATAACTTATGGAATGTTTGAGCACAGTCTTTTCGTCATGTATGATTTGCATCGTTTTTGTAGTGCCAATATGTCCTTTGCAAAGAATCAAATGATAAAAGTGGAATGGAAAATGTGTACTACAAAATGTAAGTTTGAAATACAAATAAAGACCGGTACACCTAAAAGAAAGTATTATTTTTCCATGTGTTTAATAAACATTGGGGGTTGAAAAAATCTCCCGCCTGCCCACCGCCCCTCCCACATTTTCTTTTCGGCCCACTATAGGCAGCATGTAAGGTACATTCAGCCCTCTGGAAAAATCGGTTGTGCACCCCGGCTCTAGAGTGTTGAGAAACCATGCTTGTCCCATGGAGGGATGGTTGGCGAGAAACAGTGCTCATGCTGTCTTCCTCGCCATCTTCCACTACCCCCCCCGAATGGTCTTCTTCATTCGGGTGCACGTGGACTATCCCGTCCCCTAGGGTCTTCGCCCCAACCACCCTTTCTTCTACCCAAGCTTGGAGGCTGATCAGCAACTCAGGTATATTAACCTTAGTGCTGTGGGGAGTTCCCCTCTCTTGACATAGGACACTCAGGACATCCTTGGTCATGCCTTTTACATTCTCCATGTCAAGAGCCATGATAATTCCACATACCTAGCAGTGTCTAAACATTGCCTGCAACAGTACTTTTATCGTCGGGTGACTAAGCTGTGCGCAAGGCTCCAACTAGATCCAACATCCTGCCACCAATGTCATGAATCAACTTCCGGGGCACCAATGGTCCAGGGATGAATATCGGTTTCTAAACCATACATCAGCCCCACAACTCTAGTAAACCAGAAGGGATCTGAACAGATTGGATACACAAGCAAATTATGAACATCCTTGTCCAATTTTGGTAACGTGGATGTAACGGAAGGCTTATCGCTGTAAGGTCGTGGATCGTTGGTTAGTTGCAACACAGTGAAAATACAATTATTACCCAATGATAAAATGTACTGTCCAGTCAAGGTTGTCTAAAAATATCTACTTTATTATTTCACAACCAACAGTTCTAGCACACTACAAAATACAACCCACCGTGTAAAGGAATGCAGAGGACAGACAATTTCAAAGAAGGAAAAGGGATGAACTCTGGATATTGATAGGACGGAAGTCGGTAAAGTAATTAATCACAATATTTGAAGGGTACTTGGTTTCAGTACAAAGGGAGCAATGGGTCGTAAAATGTCACTGGGGGCCTTTGGAGAAGGACCAGGGGGGGCAGAACCACAATGTACCTCGTGCTTGGAGAAGTTCTTGGTGCTTGACAGGGTGGAGTTGGTTTCAATGTGCTTTGCAGCTTCTGCAACAGAGTTCAAGTCGGGAGACAGCTGCAGGTATCAGGAGGCCGACAGTTTGGCATGCGAGAATGGACGGACAGCTGCAGGCTGGCCTACACGGTGGCTTAGGGTCAGGAATCATTGTCTCAGTGCTAGTTGGATGGTCTGAAGCACTGCTCAAAGTGTCTTGGATGGTGTGACCGACTGCAGCGTAACAAGAGTCAGCGGTGCAATTGTTTGCCACTTTATGGGCTTGATTGGCTCGTAAATGTCCTTTAAGGAGGATTTTGGTGGATGCTTGTCGATACACTCCTCCTTGCCTCTTCACTGGGCTTGTGTCATCCTTTAAGGCATGTGAGGTGCATTTAAAGGCCCCAAACAGAAGTCCCTTTCAGCTGAACAGCAGCATTTCAACACTGCCACAAAAAGGGCCTTGCTTTGCTTTCCCTGTCACATGAGTACAAAACATTTAAACACTGCAAGCAAAAACAGCCTTGCTTTGCTTTTATTTCACATGAATGGAAAGAAGTTCTACACTGCAACCAAAAACGGCCCTGCTTTGCTTTTATTTTGCATGAATGACATGAAGGTATTCACTGCAACCAAAAACGGCCCTGTTTTATTTTTATTTCACATGAGGGGCAAGAATTTCAACACTACAACCAAAAACGGCTTTTGCGTTCCCTTTCACATGAACAGCAGCCCTTTAAACACTGAAAACAAAAAAAAACGGCCTGGCTTTTTTCTTTTTGTTCATGTCAAATTAAAGAACCATTTGGAAAAGGGCCTAGCCAGCATCATCTATGGACAAACAGCAAATGTAAATTCACCCAAGAAGGAGAAATCAAAGAATCTTGTGACCTGCCAGATAGGATTTTAAACATCAAAAGCAAAAATGGCAGGCACATGTGTAAAAAGAAAAACAGCTTTAAAAAGCCACAGTGGAAAAAGAAAGCACTGCTCACACAGAAAATGTCAGGGAAATATAATGTGGGGGGTGACCAAAACAAATGGATATCATGTTTCAACCCACAAAACTCCAGTCACCTTTGAAGAGACACTTACTGCAGGAAAAACCAGTTCGGGCTGAGGCAGGAACTTCATAATGACCAAGCCCAACTTCGCGCTGGATATCACACATACCCTTTAACAAACCCACAATAAAATGTGATGCTGCTTAGGGCGTCATAATCCTGTGTTCTGCAGACATGAAGGCAGGAGCCCAGAGATTTCAAAGAAGGCAAAATGTGGCTGAAGCATGACAAGCAGGTGTGAGCCCTTCCTGCAACCACTTCAAAGAGCAAACTGCTAATTTCAAAGGGACTCATAAAACCCTCTGGTCACCGGCTGACCCAGGGGAACAGACGGCTGTGAGGGATAAGCCCTCCCACATATTGAACAAGATACTCCCAATTAATATAAAAAGACTATTCTATTTTAGGCATTTTGCACAGCCATCAGCTAAGGATTTATTTCAATTTCATGCCATTTTTCTTGGAATTTTCAGGGGGTTTTGGGGATACAAATTGCATTTACCTGGGACTTTGGGAACTGTAAGGGCCAGTTAGGCTAGTTTTCTGGCTGATCTGAACATGTGACAAGTATGAGATTTGATGGAAAGGTGGAAATTGAGATTAGGAACATTCTTGATCATTTGCTGATTCATAACTGTTGTACATTTTATGAAAAAGACAAAAATGTGCCACAGGGCCATGCTACATCGCACGTAGTTGGCGATCGGCTTACCTTATTGCCTATGACCAACTAAAACCAAATGTTTGTTTCATGTGGCAGTGGCTAGTATAATTATGAAGTTTTGAGACATAACTAGTTTTTGCCAAAAAGCTGTAATGAGAACAAATTAGGGTAATAACTGCAAACAGACAGATGGTGCTCTCCTCACCTGAACCAATCATGACAGGGGGCAAAGAGAGGGATGTTAACTGTCCAAACCGAGTGGCAGGGATAATTATAGGGTACTCCCCCTAGATTGTAAAATTAGTGATGTCATTTCTGCTATATAAGCAGAACTGTGCTAGGACACAGACAGACACACACAAAATCTGGGGAGACAGAAAAGGAGGACCGAGAGAAGGCTGCTGAACCTTACCATTTTTGAGAGTGCAGTGACCAGACCTGTTGCCCTATCTGTCCAGAGTGTCCTGAGATCCAGCTTGCTTTCCTGAATCCTAAACCAAGGCTTACTTTGTAAGTAGCATGTAACCCCAGCCCTAAATTGCATAAACCCTTAATTTTTGTAGTAGTACATTTACTCCAATACCCCAAATTGCCAGTGTAATCCAGTCATCTCCCCATAGAAGAATCTCTTGTTTGCTTGTGTATGTTAGCATATCTGCTTTGAAAAACCTCTCAGTTGTCTGTGTAAATCCTTAGTATTTTTTTTAAGTAAATCAATTAATTCCCCCATTGAAATTCACGGTACAAGATTGTTGCAATTCTAAATCAACCATCTTGTTCCTGGTGTTTTTATTTAATTGTTATAGTCATTAAAGTGTTGCCTCAAAAGAATTATTCTCCTTGTGACTAAAAAATCGAATTTGTCTGTATGTTGTGTGCATTACCAAACAATTCTTATTTGCGTCCATCCTATGAAACCCAAACCGTTGTTCCCATTGTGAGCAATCCCTTTTGCCTAGAAGACTACCTGTTATGTTCCTCTGTCCTTGTCATTGAAAACTGACTTTCTTATTGTAAGCTAAACCCCTTCACTGAGCTCCCTGTCATTGTAAGCTCCAGTGTAAACAAATTTCCATTTGCCACTGTATTTTCCCTTTGCATTTGCTTCCTCCCTAAACCGATGTTCCCACTTCATTTATATTTTGCGGTGGTGTGCTTATTAGTATTCTCTAAACTTTCCCTATCTCTTAAGTGTAAGAAATACAAATGTTCTTCTATTCTGTCCTCTAGCAGTTGTGAGTAATAATCAAAATCCCATTCTTCTATTTTGCTCCAAAAATGGGTTTTCCCTTTCTTTGCTGACTTTCATCTTGTGGTGGTGGGCTTTACACCAAATCAGATTTTCTCTCTCCATTCCTACTCCTTGCCACTGCCTTCCATTCAAAGGAATCAAGTTTAATTTATGTTTGGGGGTGAGTGTTGCAGGGGGGAGTTCTAAACCGGTGGTGCTATCACTTTGTAAAAACATTTTTTTTCTGTTTTGCCATTAAAGACCTGAGCGAACTGTAATATAATTTCTTAACCTGGTTGTTTGGTAGAGATCATTGCCTTTTGTGTTGCCACAACATTGGTGGCTGCTGTATTTTGATTATTTTCCTTTTACATTAAATGATAAATTAATAAATATCTTATTGATACACACCGGCCTGGTTCCATTGTGACACAGGATGTTGTGGAGGTTGGGTGCAAAATGGGTTGGAGGCCTACTCAAAAAGAATCCATAGTATATTAAAAATAAAAGCGCTTTATTGTGTGCCACATACATTGTAGGGGAAGGAGTTCCCTGGTTGGCGTGTGCCGTGTCTCCCTCTGTTTGCTAGGAGATGTTTAGAGGAGGGATCTTGCTTCCCTCTTGGATCTCCTAGTCCTTCCTTCACTGGCGGAAGCTGTAAGTCAGACTGTACCTTCAGCCAGGGTACAAATGAGTTATTCTTGTTACTCCTTGCAAAGTCTTTAGATGATCTCCCAAAAGAGGGGCTGGACCATCTAAAGCCAAGTGGGCCACAGTAATTGGTGTAGGCTAAGCCTACCTTAATGAACCAATCATCGGTCCCCACCAACAATCCCCTGTATGCATGAGCTAATAATCAGAGTGCTTTGCAACAGAAAAGGTAAAGGGGTAAAAACGGGTAATACTAAGTCCCACCCATCTTCCTGTCTGTTGTGGATCAAAGAGTCTCTCTGGTTGAGCTCTATGTGATTCCTGATTAAAGTGGTAGGTCTCCCTTGAAGCTGCAGCGAGACCAGACTTTCGGTCGCCGCCAAACCACATACTTGTACCTCCTGAATGGGGTGCAGGAATGACTACTGTAAGCAGCTGTCCCAGGCATGACCGGTCACTGCCCTTGATACTAAAAGGCAGGAGCAGGCTTCAGGTTGACACAGATGTATAGGAAAGGTTGCAGGGGTTTATCTGTCTTTTGTTAGTCCTGCAACCAGGGCTACCCATAGGCCTGTTTGAATTAACTCTGATTAGTATGCGAAGCTGGCAGTTACATGTGATTTTAACAAATCCACCAATAACAAAAACTTCAATAACATATTTAAAAGGTAACTACAAGATTGTGATATTTTTTTCAGTTTGGGGGTTCACCTCTCAAGTCCCCTGGTACCCCGGCTTTATTACCCGACCCCAACATCCTCCTCAACCATTTGATTCCCTTACCACCCCCCATATATACTTTAAACTAATAATTTGAAATGTTTTCCTTATTTTTTATTTGTTATAATAGTTATTTGTTGTTTGCAATAAAAATCACTGTATACCAAAGCTGCCACCAACAGAGCTAACAAAAGGGCAGGGCGGATCCATTGAGCCTTTGTTATTGAATTAGGCTGGCCATGGCAGAAGGAAGGTTTTTCCCTCCCTCTTCTGAGATGCCTTGATGTACTCTTGGCAGTAATTTCCCAACTTAATATTACAGTGGATACTGAGCCTGTAGGATGTGTCTACCCAGAGTACACAAGTCTATTGAGCATATGGCCCTTTTAGTAACATGCAGGCAATGGATACAATAAGTCTGACACCAAATAATTAAACCAACTCAGAAAGATGGCAAAGGTACTGTTTTATTAACAATTATCTAAAACAGGGAGTTACAACGGACATCAACGGATGTTCGCTCGAACTCTCAGTGCATTTCTCATAAAAACATCCTTATATGCAAAAAATACATCAGATGTGATGTCATACTATGTGGCAAATAATAGAAAGCCTATCAAAGGCTGTGATAGGTTTAAGGGGAACATTTGAGTATACATTGCATAGGAATTAGGATTGTGATTGACTGCCCACTGTCAGGTGGACAACTTATGCCTACCTCTAAAAATATGTCATCTTCAACACTATTAAGTACACAGTTTATCATTGGTCTTCAAACTATAAGCCCTTTTGTATATGGCCCTCTATAATTGGTTGGCAAGCTTGTGCCATGTGTAGAACATTCGGTTCACTTAGCAGCACGTAAACTCAGGCCCAAGTGCCAGGAGGTGGACTTGACTTTACCTCCCCACCCAATTAGCCCAACATCTCTCGTCACCCATGCCTTCTGCCATGAAGATTGTCTTTGAACATGGCCTTGCAAAGTATTCTTGTCTCTGGGAATATATGGGGGTGCGAGCACTCACTATCGCTGTTCTTGGACACCACTCTCAACTCTATTTCCATCCTTGGCTCACGTTACAGGAGACCACGATTTGGTCAATTTTGCAGCATTTAAATGTTTTAAATGAATAAAAACTTGGCACGCTTGGTGTTCTTTCTTTGCACCTTAACAAAGGATGATTCAGCTTTGCACGTTCAAGAATAAATAACCAAAGCTTCAGCTTTGATACCAGGCCAGACATCCTTGCCATTTGTTTCCACAATCTCAGTTTATTTTTGCTGTGACACAGTTCTGGCCTTTTCTCTACATGTGTCCTGGCTTACTAAATTCATGACACCGATGTCCAGCTTCTATACAATGGCGGCTTTGCCTACAGTCTAATCACTGCATATAGTCAGCTTCTAAGATTACTTAATCTACTTGTGTTACAGCATCTGTACAGTTATTGAACTGCTTGCATTTTCTGCAGTGCTTCGCACACATGCAATCTTCTTTTTGCCTATGAAAGTTTACTCGATTCTTAACTTTGTCATCAGTTTCGGTAGGATCCATGTATTCTCTTCAGCCACTATCATCAAGGCGTCACGCTCATCTTTCATGACGTCACCAGCTCCTCTTTTTGCTCCTTTTATATTCCTTCATGGAGTTGTTCCCTCAGATTATCGTCTCTTCGGGGATACGATCGATAGGGCTGTCTCAGTGGGTACCTTCTTTCAAATACTCGCCATGGTATGGTCACAACAGCTGGTGTTAAGCATGGCACAATCACAGGCTAACAACACATACGAGGTACGGGGGCGGATTTATTGCAGAGGCATGTAACTGCTCCTTTACACTATGTGCATGCCGTGCGGTAAGCATATGAAAATGTGTGCGCAGTGCTTTAAGTGGGCTGGGGCCGAGCCCCGGCAGTCTCCAAAAAGTGTGACTGAGTCGGGGCCATGCCGGGGTCCCCAACCCCATCACATTGTGGCAGGTCACTATCCCGACACGGCCACAGCCGCCACGGTGGATGAGCCCGTCGCCATGATTGAAACAGGCAGTTGTGACTGACAGAAGTGCCAGACAGTCATAGCATCCCCCAAACTGTTTGAGCGATGCTGTGGCTGGCTGGCACTTCAGTCAGTCACAGCTACCTGCAGGAAACACTGCGGCATCTCCAAACTGTAACTTCCTCTCTGAGATGAAGTTACAGTCCCTTTGTTGCCTGTGGGCAGAAACATGCCCGCACCCCCTCCCCCTGTCACCTGGAGGCTGTGCGCTGCAGATTCGTCCACATAGCCCACGATTACACAGACCCGGTTAATTTATTTATTTATGCATTGTCAGATTCACGTATCCAACAAACAATGCATAAATAAATAAATAAACTGGGCCGTGGTCTGTTCCAGCTCTGCCCACTACTTGTTTAATTTATTTATGCATTGTATGTTGGATACACGTATCTGACAAACAATGCATAAAAAAATAAAGCAGGTTTGTTCAAGGAGCAAAACTAAAAGTGATGAAAAGAAGCGATGCAAAGAGGGGAACAACGGAGATACACGACCCGGTTTATTTATTTATTTAGTGTGTGCCGGGTGAATTATCTATTTAGTTTTTACCAAGCAGACTGTGTTTATATGCACTTAGTGGCCATTAGACCAGGCCCATCATGCAAGCCACGCCCCTGAATGAGGGCCCCACTCAATTTCTTACCCCACTTAAGGCACATGTGCAGAATGTGAGGTTGATCTACCATCATTCAATTTTATTTAAAATTTCCAAAAACCAAGGAGAGCGCACGCCCACTGTGCGGATGGTCGAATTCCTCACACCTACTTCGAATTCACATGTAACACAGGCGTGATGGACACCCCTGTGCTGCCCCAGCAGTGCAAAGGTTAGGGGAGGGGGCAGCATCTTCTGAGAGGCACTAACATTTGCCCATAGCCTCTGCATGATGACAATGTGAATATCAGGTTCACACTCACTGAATTCGTGTTGAGTTTATTGAAAATATATGTTACTCACTCATGCTAGTGTTTTGTTTCTCGGGCAGGTTTTGGTTCAGTGGCATTAATCTCCGTGCATTCTTACAGAAAACGTGGGTACATTGATTGCTTCTGTGTTTGGGAAAGCCTTTCAACTATCACATTGGCGCTCTCAATGAAAGACGACAACAGAGGCGCACGCTCTGCCCAGCGGCCCTAATGGCGATGTTTCCAGGTCAGAGCTGAGAGGATATGTCGAAGGACCATTCGCTTAATGAACCCCTATGGGACCAGCCTCGGCTTCTAACAATTTCTCTCCAACTCATCAGGCCGAAGAATTGCAGCACTGGCGGTTTCACTCCATCACTTCCCTGCACCCCTTCTCTTTGCATCTCCCGGCTGCCTCGCGCCACATAAACAACCCAATTATAGGGCAGCCTACGCGTTGGGCGTGCTTCCTGGAGCACCCGCCAACCTTGCCTTCCGGGCCCCGCCACGCCTCCCCGGTACTTCACCTGCTGCCCTCTTGTCTCCTCACTACCTACACCGGCATTTGCACCATTGACTTGTGTTGGAGAGGGGGGCGGGGCGTGTGTCATGCAGCCGGAGTCTCCTTGTAACTCTCTCAGGCGGGGAGGGGTTGCCTTTACACCGACTGACTGTCAGGCCTGCGTGTTTCTCCTTCTCAGCCCGCGCTTCTAATTGGAAGTTTCAGCCACTGCTGCGGCAGTGTCAGAAAGCTGGGAGAGTAATTTGTGGAAGAAAATATTGTAAACTCTCGTGATGCGGCGATGAGGCGAAGGGGTACTGGGAATGGTGGGGGGTGGGAGGGGGGTTGGTTTAGTATTGGCAGGACTGCACGAGCATGTGCCTCGATTACTTACCGGTAATAAACATCACGGGAGATTTCACTTGCACTTTCTAGACTAGACTACATTAAAGGCCTTTATCTCGGTCTCCCTAACTACCCGGTTATGAGAAAATGGCCAAACTACAGCAGCGTGATTACTCCTCAGTATAAAGAGATTCTACTATATCATGGCAGCATTACGTAATCCTGAATGGCTGCCTGTCAAGAAAGGGATTCATTTTAAAACCTTGTGCGTCTTCTATCTCTCCTACATGGAAGAGGCCCCCTTTCTTTCAGAAGGAAGTTTCCAGCACTACACTCCTTCCCGAATGCGGTCAGGGGATCAGGGCACCACGCATACATCTTTTCTTGCAAGCCAGTCAGTGAGGAGCTCTTACAAACATCTCCTCACTGGGTATACGAATAGGTGCTATTTATAATAAAATATCGAAATATATTCCCCATCAACTTCAAATCGCAGCATCTGAGAATCTTGGTTAATATATGTCAGTCAACACAAGCCTCTCTCTACTCCCATTCGCTGGGATACCCAATGATGTTTTGGACCCCCTGCTGCGTGCCATCAAACCTCACCGAATTCTCTCAAAGTAATGCACACCCAAGAGCCAGGAAGCGACAGTACACCAAACCCTCCACCCCACTCACTACCCTTGTATCCCTCAAATAACCTCTATTTTTACTAAAATCTTGCAAGCTTACACTTCACTCCTTCCCTTTAAAGGGCCCAGCAGGTCTAGTCGACTTAACATACTCCAACCCAAGCCATCGTCTACCAACAACCTTTTTTAATAATGTGCAATGGATACTTTATAACATGGCGGCTACCATATGGCCAAACCTGCTACCAGGTTGACCCACAAAAAAGAATGCAGAGGTTTCATATCCGCACAAGGGCTGCTGGTACTTTCGACCTGCCCTCACCAGCACCCCAGGTTTTCCACACCTGCCTTCTGGCTGTCCGTCTAAGCACCCTACCTAACTGGTGTTACAGGGCCATGTGCCACTTTGCCAACATTATTGGCAGAGGAGCGTTATATATGACCACGTACTTACACCGGTTTTCCTTTCTTCGCCAGTCCCCAATATTGCTGCACTTTGTGAGACAAAGACCCTGCTGCCTAACATTTTAAATAAAGATGCTTTGTCTCAAAAAGCATCTAATTGTGCCTTGGAGTCTTCCTAACATACCACGTCTAACACAATTCTCCCAGTGTTGTTATATAGGTCTTACTTATATCAAAGTAAATCAAAACTTTGAGAGGGAGGCCAGGGCGTGAGGAAGGACTGGGACTAGGAAGCAAGAACCAGCCTATTGGAGATGGCTGATAGGTCATAGAGTCTCCTTCGCGCGTTCCTCAACCCAGTCCTCAATATCATGAGGATAAACCCAAACCGAACGCCGCTGCTTTCCTCCATAGTAACAAAGATAGGCCCGACCTGAGTCGCAAGTGTAATCAAATGGCAGCAAAGAAAAAAGACAGTCAATCCTGCATCACGGATTCGAGGTCCCTAAAACCAAGGGGCTCTGATGTCTGCCCACCCACATCCAGTTTATGATGGGGCACAAAAGTAGAGGGGATACCCAGGGCTGCCACCTAATACATGTCTGGAGATGCGGCACCTTGTGCCTCAGTTCATTGGGCACACTGGACAATCTAAAACAAAATCACATTTATGCATTGAGCGCTATGTCAGATTCTTTCTGCTTCTATGTGCTACAATAATGAGGGCCTAAATTTTTCTTGATACTAAACCCGCAGAGCTATCTACCGGTTGACCAGTTGCTTCCCTCCGATAAGAGGGTCATGCCAAGGAAAAACAACATTTTGACCCCTAAACTGAGGGCAGAAAGGCTTGAACCCCCTCCATGCTAACCCAAAGTTAATAAAGTGGTAGCCGCAGTGCCAACACAAGGCTATTTTCGAGGAGATGCAACAGTACTTTTCTCTTCTGAAGAAAGAAGATAAACCTCCTTCCCAGTGTCTAGCTCAGGGTGAAAAAGGGGGAAGTATGATCTCCCGATCCATGTGAAAGCAAGACACCACCTTAGTGGTGAAGACCAATCCTGACCTAAGAACCTCCTATCGGGAAGTAGACTTGTCAAGCAGGGATCCTAGTTCAGCCAAGGTTCTAGCGGGAGACAATGGTACAAGAAAACATACTTTTAGGTTTATAAACTTAATTGCAATCTCAGAAAAAAAAACAAAGGTTAATGCTGCTGGGTCGCTGACCCCAGGTGAAGCGCTCACTGGGATGTAAGAGGCCAAGCCAATGCAAGAGCAAGGGTGTAACACTTGAGGAGATGGCCTGCACAATCCTCAGAGTAAGCCAAAGTACCCCAATGTTCCATGCACATGCCAATGGCAGGAGATGGTAACATTAGGATGGAGCCAAACCCAGAGCAAAGCCCTAATGGGGGAGTTGTAAAAGCAAAATTGCCTCACGATCCCAGGGACACCGACTTGACATGGTGCTGCATTTTATACGAAGGCTGGTTACGATGTGCCTTATGGAAAGATGATCTGCAAAAGACGT
Organism: Ambystoma mexicanum; assembly: GCF_040938575.1. Taxonomy (NCBI): domain Eukaryota; kingdom Metazoa; phylum Chordata; class Amphibia; order Caudata; family Ambystomatidae; genus Ambystoma; species Ambystoma mexicanum. Next base: position 54,132,232 of record NC_090922.1, on the reverse strand, counting down.
GTATGGGGGGGGTGAGAGTGCCGAATGAAGCCAAACACTGGAGGTCTACCCATCCAAAATCCAAGCAGAGTATGCTGGGGAAATATCTAAGATTACAGGTGGCCGCTCTTACAGGACTGGGAACTGTGAGAAATATCCATGCAGGCAGGAAGCTAACTTTGAGAGCCATGGGAACCCGCGCAAGAGCAACTCGCACCTGGGTATCCTCGCTTCTTATTGCAGCCGCAAGCCTTGGAATGAGAGGAAAGGTGTACAATTACAAAGGTGAAGAGGAGGCTCCAGGGCAACAGGGCACTCACTCCCTGTGCTCCTCTTTTCTCCAATAACCCGGAGAAGAAAAGAGGAAGCCCTGCATTCTGATTGTTGGCAAATAGATTCACAACAAGAGTCCAAGACCTCCTGCAAATAGTCACAAACATCTCCTAGATCCATTCCGGGAACTCCTGCAAATAGTTGCAAACATCTAGATCCACATCAGATGCCCTAGATCTCCTGCAAATAATTGCACAGATTTCTTATTGTATTTATTTATTTATAAAGCGCTGCCAGGCCCGGGGGCATATGGGCGCGTAAGGTAGAGCTGGTTACAAAGGAGCAGTTAATCAGAGTTATGTTACAGTTACAGGAATGTACAATCAAAAAAAAACAGTCAGCCGAAAAGTTCCGTGATAGTTACAGGCATAATAAGAAAGTGCATACACAGATATATTAATTACAGGTGATTGGCCACTGTCCATAAGGCTATGGTTAGGCTGTCATGGAGTCCATGTTACGGAGCCAACACTTCGTGCTATGTTTGAACCGGTTAAATGAAGGTTCTGCACGTAAATGCGCGGGGTTGGTGTTCCATAGTTTGGATGCTTGTACCGGGAAGCTAGCTCCACCCGAGTTGTGAAGTTTAAATCTCGGTATGGTCATGGTATTAGTTTGTGCTGCTCTAAGAGGTCTCGAGGAGGAGTGTGGTATGAGGTGGTTAGTGAGGTATGCTGGAGCAAGGTTAGCCCTAGCTTTGTGTGTGAGGGCCAGCGTTTTCAGGGATATTCTATGCTTGACAGGGAGCCAGCGTAGATTACGTCTGGTCTCAGATATGTGTGCTTTTTTGGGGATGTTAAGGGCAGCTCTGATTGCATTGTTTTGGACTACTTGTAGTCTGGTTGGACATTCCCTCAAACCCTCAAAGCTTAATATTTTTGTGACTAGTGCCCAAGCAGAGGGCATTGCAGTAGTCTATTTTGGAAAGGACTAATGCTCTCGTGAGAGTGATACAATTGGGTGCGGAGATGAATGGTCTGCAAGCAGTGATTAGCTTACAAGTGTATGCAGCTGATGACGCTACTGCGTTAGTTTGTTTAGAGAAGGATAAGGTAGCATCGATGTAAATACCAAGAGTTTTAGTGTTATTTGAGACTGAAATAAGATTGCCATCTATGGTAAAGGCTTTGAATGAGGGATTAAGGTTTTTAAGTTTGGCATGAGTGCCCAAGATGATCAGCTTGGTTTTATCGTCATTGAGACACAAGCCATGGTGTGCCATCCATGCTTGTATAACAGAGTAGATTTCATTGAGGGTAGTGCTGTCTGTTTCGTAGTCACCCGTGATAGAAATGAGTATCTGGGTGTCGTCCGCATAGTTGGTATACGTGACACCCAGATAGTCTAGGATATCGAAGAGGGGTTTCGTGAATATATTATAAAGTGTCGGGGACACGCATGAGCATTGCGGGACACCACAAGGTACTGGGGCAGGCTCGGCGGAATCTGTGGGAGAGAAGACCCTCATAGTTCTGTTCGCCAGGAAGGAGCTGATCCAAGCCGTAGCTGCATCTGAAAAGTGGGCTGCAGATTTCAGGTGGTGACAGAGTGTTTGATGGTTAACCAGATCAAACGCTGCTGAAAGGTCAAGCAACAAAAGGAGTGCAAGTTTGCCATGGTCTTTCAGGGTTTGGATCTGGGTGGTAAGGTCAATTAGTGCAGTTTCCGTACCGTGTCTCGGTCGGAAGCCTGATTGCCTAAGCCCTAGGAGATTATTAGCTTCTAGATAAGCCTGTATTTGTAGGTAGGCTGCTCTATCCAGTATTTTTAATAAGAACGGTACAGTCATTATTGGTCTGTAATTAGACGGGTTGGCTGGGTCAAGCGTGGGTTTTTTGAGGAGTGGAATGACCCAAGCGTCTTTAAGGTTGTCAGGAACTATTCCAGATTTGAAGGAGGCATTGATGAGGTTGGTGATGAATGGCGCCAGATCGTGTGCAGCTGCTTTAACTATCGGGGCAGGGCAGGCATCACCTTGGCAGTTTGAAGGTTTTAGTTTCCTGATGATGGTTTCTACTTCCCAAGTTGAGAGGGGTGAGAAGCTGAAAGGTTTACAAGTTGTCTGGAAAGTTGGAGATATGTTAGGTAGTTGTTTGTAGTTAGGGTCCGCAGATAGCAAGGATTTTTTTGCATTGATTTTGGATTGTAGGCGAGCTATTTTATCTAATAAGGCTTTCTGGATATTACTGCACCATAGTGCGTCAGTAATACATTTGTCAGTAGGGGCAATGGGGGATTCTAATTCTTTGAGTATTTTGAAAAGTTCTTTAGTGTTGGATTCCGCTTGTGTAATCCTTTTATTATAAGTGTCTTTTTTGGCAAGAAATATGGCTTCTTTGTAGCTAGAGGATACTAGGGTTAGTTCAGATTTGTTAGGCGCTGTGGGGTGTTTTTTCCAAAGTGCCTCAGCGGTTCTTTTGGTTTTACGTAATGTGGCGTGAACCAAGTGTTGAGGTGACGCTGTGGTTTCGGTTTCTGCAGTTTTAGAGGGGCAATGGAGTCCAAAGCTTTGAGTATAGCCTGGTTGTAAGTGTCCACTAGAGCTGTAGGGTCAGCATCTGAATCAATATTATTCAATATAGGGAGTAGTATATGTAGGAGTTTGTCAGGAGTAATATCTTTCTTGTTTCTCGTGCGGATGGCAGGGGCGATGATAGGCGCCAAATGAGGAGTGTTAGCTTTGATAGTAAAGGTTAATTTTTGATGGTCTGACCAGATGCATGGGTCATTGGATAGGAGGTCAATAGAGCAATTGATGTGTGAGAGCCAATCTAGAGTTGTACCTTTGATATGGGTGGGTTCGTGGATAATGTGCGTGTGACCCAAATCAGATAATGTGTTGGCTAAGTCAAGGGCGTTGGTGTCTTTAGGATCGTTTAAACCAAGGTTAAAGTCCCCAAGTAGGATGGTTTGCGAGTTCGGTTTGGTGTTTATGGTTATAAGTGATGCAATGTCCTCTATGAAAGAGGAGATGGGTCCTGGTGGTCGATAAATAAGGTGCACGGTGGCCGTGTGGTTGGGTGAGAGGGGTAGTTTAATTGACAAGGATTCGGCAGACGGGATTTGCGCGTCTTGGATGATTTTGATGTCGAAGGTATTTCTATATATGAAGGCAAGTCTGCCTCCCTTTGTTTGAGTGGTGTTTCTGTCAGATCTTATAATGGCATAATCATTAGGTATGGCGAGGGCCAGAGATGGGCCAGATGCGGCATTAAGCCAGGTTTCAGTGACTGCGAGGACATCAAGGTTTTCTTAGGTTATAAAGTCAGCAATGTCGAGAGCATGGGCATGAAGAGACCTAGCATTCACCAATGCTGCTTTGATGAGTTTATCTTTTTTGTTTTTTTTTTCAAATGGTAACAGTGGATTATGGGCTAGATTGTCGACGTCAATGTGGGGAGCAACGTGATTATGGACAATATGCGAGTGTTTCGTAGTACGGGCCCTTAGTCTGGAGTTTCTGCTTAAGATGCTAGGGTGGTGAGAGTATGGGGAGGTAGGAGGACTAGTTCGGAAGTTCAGTCTAGTATTTCTATTCAGTGTGCTAGGGTGGAACGAGCCTAGATAGGTGGGTGGTCTAGTTCTAGAGTTCAGTCTAGAATTTCTGATGGTGATAGTACAGGGTTGGTTAGGTATTGGTTTGGTGGCAAAGTGGCGTATCCAGAGTGCTGGATCATCCAAGTACGGATTTGCAGGTGTCATGGTGCCATACCTAAGCTAGTGGAGGTGTAAAGTTTAGAGTGTGGGTTGGGCTGACTAGACCAATAACTACTGTAAGTATACAGTAGGTGGATGAGCGTTGATAGGCACCAATACAAGATGTGTCAGGTGTTACTGGTACACAGGGTGACGGGGTGGTCTATTAGCGAACAGAGGCACAACATAGATTGATTCAATGTGGTCAAGAGGTAGCTATGCAGAGCATCATAACAATCAATATGGTCTGTGGGCGACCAGGCGACCAAAAGGCACAACAACTTGTAAATGTGGTCTGGTAGGCGACCAAAAGGCACAACACAATGGTAAATGTGGTCTTGTAGGCGACCAAAAGGCACACCACAATGGTAAATGTGGTCTGGTAGGCGACCAAAAGGCACAGCACAATGGTAAATGTGGTCTAGTAGGCGACCAGAGGCACAACACAATGGTAAATGTGGTCTGGTAGGCGGCCAAAAAGGCACAGCACAATGGTAAATGTGGTCTCGTAGGCGACCAGAGGCACAACACAATGGTAAATGTGGTCTGGTAGGCGGCCAAAAAGGCACAACACAATGGTAAATGTGGTCTAGCAGGCGACCAAAGGCACAACACAATGGAAATGTGGTCTGGTAGGCGACCAAAAGGCACAACAACTGGTAAATGTGGTCTTGTAGGCGACCAAAAGGGACAAGACAATCGTAAATGTGGTCCGGTAGGCGACCAAAAGGCACAACAACTGGTAAATGTGGTCTTGTAGGCGACCAAAAGGGACAACACAATGGTAAATGTGGTCTGGTAGGTGACCAAAAGGCACAACAACTGGTAAATGTGGTCTTGTAGGCGACCAAAGGCACAACACAATGGTAAATACGGTCTAGTAGGCGACCAAAAGGCACAGCACAGTGGACACTGAGGTCAGTAGGTGATCATGAGGAGCAATAGTCAGAGTGGTCTGAAAGCGACCAAAAGGTACAACACAATGCTGAGTGTGGTCTGTAGCAACCATAAGGTACAATAAAGAGGGAGGTCTGTAGACGACCACAAGGCACAACATTGACCTTAGATGTGTGGATTAGTGATATGTGGTCTGTCCAGGGTTATAAGACACCCGACCATCATGTACAAGGGCGGCAGTAATAAGTGTTGGCTGAGAAATGATGCGTAGACAACAGCGGAGTTGAGCACGCTACGCGAGCTGAGTGCACAACATGTGAGCGGTGGATGTGCCATGCGGGTGTAATATACAGTATGCAAAGACACAAGTGAGGCTTCATGTAAGTGCAAGAATAAAGGGCACAAGTCTTACCGGAGTGTTACCGGGGATAGTTCCAGCCAGTCAGAGCCTGCTTGGCGATGGGCGGCAAGTGTACATTGTCTGGAAGGCAGCAAGGGTGCCTCCAAAGTCGCACTATGAGGAGCGGAGCAGTGTTCCGCGCCGTGCCGCTAGGTGCGGACAGGGTGCAGACAGGAAGGGCCTTGTGCTGCGTGGGCCTTAGGCGTGGTGGGCCGGCTTCCGCCTCCGGCTCACCTCCTGGCCTATGAGTTCCACGGAGGAAGGTTGCTGGGCAACCATAATAAACAAAATGTGGAAGTTACGGGCGGCGGCCATCTTACGATCGCGTTGAGCAGATCAGCTGCTCCTCGTGGCAAATGGTGGATGGGGCCTCACACAAAGCTTGTGGAGAGGGTATGGAGGCTCAATGGAATGCCCCAAAGCTTTGTAGGTGGGTCGGATCGTTCCGGGTCTGCGTAGAGTGTTGTGTGCACACCGGGCACAGGATGCTGCAAAGTCTAGCTGACCCTGCAGCAAGACGGCTTCGACGGCGGTTGATGCAGCTCGGCACAGCTGCTTCTGGATCTTGCAGGGCTCCTGCCCTGGGGGAGAGTGGGCTGAGGGTGCAGACAGGAAGGGCCTTGTGCTGCGTGGGCCTTAGGCGTGGTGGGCCGGCTTCCGCCTCCGGCTCACCTCCTGGCCTATGAGTTCCACGGAGGAAGGTTGCTAGGCAACCATAATAAACAAAATGTGGAAGTTACGGGCGGCGGCCATCTTACGATCGCGTTGAGCAGATCAGCTGCTTCTCGTGGCAAATGGTGGATGGGGCCTCACACAAAGCTTGTGGAGAGGGTATTGAGGCTCAATGGAATGCCCCAAAGCTTTGTAGGTGGGTCGGATCGTTCCGGGTCTGCGTAGAGCGTCATGTGCACACCGGGCACAGGATGCTGCGAAGTCTAGCTGACCCTGCAGCAAGACGGCTTCGACGGCGGTTGATGCAGCTCGGCACAGCTGCTTCTGGATCTTGCAGGGCTCCTGCCCTGGGGGAGAGTGGGCTGAGGGTGCAGACAGGAAGGGCCCTGTACTGCGTGGGCCTTAGGCGTGGTGGGCCGGCTTCCGCCTCCGGCTCACCTCCTGGACTATGAGTTCCACGGAGGAATTTTGCTAGGCAACCATAATAAACAAAATGTGGCAGTTACGGGCGGCGGCCATCTTACGATCGCGTTGAGCAGATCAGCTGCTCCTCGTGGCAAATGGTGGATGGGGCCTCACACAAAGCTTGTGGAGAGGGTATTGAGGCTAGGTGCCCAAGACCTCCTGCAAATAGTTATAGACATCTCCTGGGAGACACACAACACAGTACATAACAGAAATCCATGTTTAAGTGCTTTTCCAGGGTCTTTCCCAGTCCCCTATTGAATATTGCTTAAGGTTGTAGTAGTTGGAGGTATCCCCAGGGACCATTCTGAAATACTGAAAGGCCATAGATGAGACTCTCCTGAACCCTGTCCCGCCCTGTCTTTGCAAGGAAGCTTTTGGAACTGTATTGTTGGGTTAGTCTACTACCACATGACCTGGACGAACAGCCACAAAGTTCCCGGGAACAAGACCTGCTGCTGCAAGGCCCTTCCCCTTAAAGGAGCTGCAGATCCTGGATCGAAATACTCCCCAGAGTCGCTCTCCAGCAATATCCTATAGCATCTGGGAACGAACTAGAAGGGGCGAGAGGACGCCAATACTCCTGGGCTAGATTTAAATCCAAGGGGAGGAACCATTCCCTGAACATTGAAGCCACATTATTGGAAATAGGAGCCACTTATGTGACCTCTGAATTGGAACGTCTGTATAGGCATGCAGGATCCAAAGGTCCAGAGATGCCAGCGATTCCTTCTAGTGGACAAGATGAAGGATCCCAAAGAAAGAATTGATTTTACAGCAGTCTAAGGAACTCAGTGGTTAGGTGCTCGCCTTCATCCTATTTTCACAGGTGTGTATACCTGCTGGGCTGACTCAGCCTTCATCCATGTGCTGTAACAATGGAACACCATTACATTGGGTCATAATAGCACCTTTATATTAAAGTGCTTACAAGCAGGAGAAATCCAGCACAGCATGTCATATGTAACATTCTATCATTGTTAAATGGGATTGTCAGTACTGATAACTTCAACTTCCTCTGTTATATATTGAGAGGGTAGTTCCCGGGGGCCTGTTGAACCAAGAACTCTATAGAATATACAGCTTCTTTTTTGGGGGGACTGGGAGGGGCTTTTGTGCATGAACATAGTTTATGGAAGCAATGGCTCACTGCACATCAGTAGGGGTTACAGGAACACATTAGATGGTTACAGAGCGGAATAGTCCTTTCAGCACTGCATACTGCCACACCATTTAGGATAGAAGGGAACATGTTTTATAAATTAACCCTTCAACTTCTGAACCCAGTCGAGCGCCCTGGCTGCTGCAGTTAAAAAATGCACTAGAGAAGTGCACAAAGATAGATAAATAAAACTAAGTCCTAAAAGCTAGGAGTTAGCCATGTATGCCTGACTTCTACATTCCAAGGCAATTTAATGCCATTTGGAGGCAAAGAAGGAGCACAAAAAGGAATTAGCATTTCCGATGATCTTTCATTCTCCGACTTAATTAGCATTTCCGATGATCTTTCATTCTCCGACTTGCGCATGTCAGGCATTAAACCAATGGATTCCTATGGAATCCTCCTGTTTTAAGCACCTGATGAAAGCATGCAGATTCAATACGAATACATTGTAACAGCTCTGCTGTGTGCAAAGCACAATATGCAGGCGGTATTCACATTTCTTTACACAACGGAGAGTAATTTACTGTTCACTTTTAAACTCCATTTTGTAAATGTTTAAAATTCCATGCAGGGAAAGCAGTAACATTTATGGTCTGTAATTAGTGGTTGACAGGAGGGATACTTGGTTAGGTGGATTTGGGAAGTGTTCTTAAGGGGTGAGAGGAAAGTGCGTCCTGAAGAGGAGTGTCTTCAGTTGTTTCTGAAATTGCTGAGTGTGAGGTGAGCATGGCGTTTATATTGATGGGTATAAATATCCACAGACTTGGGGAGTAGATCGAGAATACTTGGATCTTTCTTACATTTCTGCTGCTCTTATCTGGCCAGTATCTCACTTCTGTTGATGCGCGAACACCAGAGATGGTGGATTTGCCAGGTAGCATGCACAAGGGCACCTTTGTGTATGATGCTGCTGGCTTTGAAGGTAACACATACGTGTGTGAGTAGCCAATGAGGGTTGATAAGTGAGCATAGAGTGGTTGAATTTTCAGAGGACTTTGATGAGACAGGCAGCAGTTTGAAGGATCCTATGGGGCTGGTGGGTAGACTGACGAGATGAGCGCATTTCCCTCCAGGTGGGATAGATGAGATAGGACCAGGGCCTGCACGATCGACGCAAAGCTGGTATCCGGTACGAAGACCTTGGTGATTATTCACAGGCAGGTTAGTTGATACAGAGCTTTCTTCTGAGGTTTCTGAGTGTTCCGCAGTTGTCTGTTTTAAAGTAGGTGGCTGTGTATGTGTCAATATCCTGCTTGACCTCCACCGACCCACTACCTTCCACTCCCTCCTCACCTGATGTACTTGACTCTGAGCTGTCCTGGACCAGACGTTGCAGGGAAAGGTAGTCCTTTTCTTTTTTTGTGAAGAGCGGGCCTGCCTCGGGAGGAAGCCACAGTGGCCGCCTGTAGGCTGCAGCCCTTTGGCTCCTTTACCGGAGAAGGCTTGAGGCGGGGAAAAAGCCTGAGAGGCAGAAAAAACTATGTTGGTATGACTGATGTGACAGGTGGGGGTCCTCATTAGCTGTGAGACAGGTGATCATCTGGTCAGGATATGTATTAGGGATCCAGTGTTAAGTATCTAGATGTAACAAGACAACTCCTCCACAGTGAACTCCGAAGGTGAGTTGAAGCAAGCAGTCCAGTGTGAGCAGCAGAAAGGGAGGCATGACCATGACAGCAGTCACGGAGAAGGGATCCACTGGAGACATAGCAGGAAACAAAGCAAAGGTGCCGCAAAGGAGGAGAGCAGTAGTGCAGCGAGGAGGAGAAAGCAAACCGGCGTAAGAAACGGAATGGAGGAAAGTAGAAAAAGAAAAGGAACCATCTGAGGGGAATTTACGAAGCGAGTGGAAAAAGGCGAGAGAGAAAGAGAGAGAGAGGGAGGCAGGGCAGAAGACAGGACTCGCGAAAAGAGAGAGACCAAGAAGAGACCGGTCTAGCCAGGGCAAGGATAGACGTTCCGGGGGGGAACAAAGAGGAAACAAACTGGAAGCGTATGAACCGACACAGGTGAAAGTTAACCTAGCGGTTGCAATGCGTCGTCCCCTCGGAGTACCTAACCTACGTACCTCCCAGCAGCAGCCATGATGGGTGAAAACTAGGGCGCTACCTCCCGAACGTGGAGACAACCTGGAGGACCAATCAATGGTGGCGAAGTCACCACTGATGCCACAAGCGCCAATAGCTTGGACCCATGACAATATGTGGCAGTCTAGAAAATCGATGCCGGGTACCAGCTGGAGGTCATGGCAGACAACCTGGTCTGGATGTGGGGTAGTTTGGTTTTGGCTGTGAGGAGCATGAACTCTGGCTTGATGGGCTTCAGCTTGAGGTGTGGATCAGGGAGGGGCATGTCACGATATATTATTATGCAGCAAAAGCAAGTCATCGGATCTCTTTCCTCTGTAATGAATGTGGCGCACAATAAAACCGCATTTTATTTTTACAATAAGATTCTTTATTTAAGGAGGCCTCCAACCCGTCTTGCACCCAACCTTCACAAGCACCTCGAGTCACAGTAGGCCAGGAACCAGGCTGGTGTGTTATCAATGAATATGAATTAATTTGTGATTTAATGGAAAAATTGAATGAAAAGTTATAAGAACCACCAAGGTGTGGTAATACAGACTTCAGATTGCTTTTAGCACAGTGTCACCCTAATACAACTCAAACATGTAACACCAGGTTAAAATCGAATTTTTAATGGGGTTTTCAGAAACACTATGAGGCCAGCAATGAATGGGATAATTCGTTTTCTGCAGCAGGTAAAATGGGTTTTCACTTCATTAGGACAACTGGTACGGCATAGCACACAAAGATTCTTTGTGCAGCTTAGACTAGAAACAAATAGGGCTTCAGAACAGACTAGCTAGCACATCATAGAAAATTTGATTTTAGTACATGCAACACATGGAAAAGAAATAAAAGAGAATCCAATTGTAGATCGTTATCCGAATACAGTAGGGGAAGAGGGATACACTAGGAAAAACGGTTTTAAACAGGTACAGTGAAATTTCCAGAAAAACAAAAATGCAAATTAAACTTGTTTTCTAAGGCTGTGAATGGCAGACAAGCTCTAGGCAATGGAAAGGAAATGCAATTCGAAATACGTTATCATACTTTGTTAGGGGAAGGGGGATAGACTAGGAAAAATGATTTAAAAAAGGTTAAGCAACATTTTTAGAGAAACGAAAATGTATATCACACTTGTTTTTGCTGAGACTGCAAATGACAGGCACGCTTTAACCAATGAAGAAGGCACATAGGAAAAATGGTTTTCATTGAAAATGACAGAGGCACATAATAGGTAGACTCTGGGCAAAGGCATTACTCACAACAATAAAATCAGTTTGGGCTGCAACTGACAGATGCAAATAGAAACTCGTTTTGTAACACAATTTAAACACACAGGTAAATGTGTTTTTTATCTCATTATAAATGTACTTCTTTGGGAAAGCACATTATGACTATATAACTCACAAAACACTCGGAATGGAGAGTTAGTTTCAAATTCCAACTGTCCCTATCCTGTGAAATAAATGGGGGAATGAATTGATTTAATGAGCAAAATATACTACTGAAATGCACGGACGCGCAAAGGATTCTTCAACAGGAAAATGTATTAAATATACAGGCACACTAGCGACTTTCAAGTGGAAAAGGACTACAATCAACAGGCAAATAAGAGATGATTTTGTTCAATAGAAAACAGACTTAAATGCACGGGCAAACAATGGATTTTCAATGGATACAATTACTGTAGCGCACAGACAAGTGAAATATATTTAAATGGGAAAATGACTGAATTACACAAACAAAGAAGGTAGGGGTTTTATCATGGAGGAATCTCTATGGCAATGCTGAAAAAGATAGGGCTTTTGTAATCTATTGCTGGGGATGTATATACTTACAAGAGAGGGCTTGATGGACATCAAGGGAGCACCAGAGCCTCAATGCAGGGACAATCAAGGGGTCCATCAAGGCCTCTCTCTGTCCTCCAAAAGAGTCCTGATCCAGCTAATACAGCTCCTAGCTTCTCTCCAAGCATTAAGCCCAACTCTGCAAAGATGGTTCCGAATTTGGTCAGTTGCACACCTCGAGATCTGATAGGGAAAGTCCTCATTTGAGGCGGAGTGACCTATTTATAAGGCAAATGACATCACTGATGTGTCATCCTTCTCACACAATTGCTAGGACAGTGGTCATGGCTTCCCTCCCATCTGGGAAGCCAAAAGAGGATACCCCATTCATCATCTAACTGGAACAGGGGGTTGGATCTGGATTTTGCACATGGAAATCTCACATTATTACAACTGCCCTTTCTCATCATGTTATATGACATATGTCAGCATTTTTTTATGCTATATTTTTCCGGGAATTGCGTAAGCCTTGTTTAGTGACAGTATTTTCTCATTTATGCCAAAACTACATTACTTAAAAATCTGGCATTCGGTGGGCGGAATATGAATAGTGTTTTACACATTTCCTCAAACTTTTATGATTGTCACATCCATGCAGAGGTCACAATCAATTTTTTCCCCATAACTTTTGGTATGTTAGTGTCACCAAAATAGTTTATGGTACACAAGATGCAGCTTTACGACACCTTTTCAGAAATCCTAACCTGAATATTTTGGGATGCATATTATGGATATTATACGATGAAACGCATGTCTCCCAATTTACTCAATGGGAAATCAATTCCCTCCTCAAGCCAGGCCCCCACCACATGGAAGAGATCTGTTTTTTTAGCTCTGATGTCAAGAGGGAGGCTTTGTTTAGATTAGCCCACGCTTCAAGAGCTTCAAAGGCCAGTTGCTAGCTAAGGCACGGTTGTATGGTGGCCTAAGTTGTTTTTAGTCATAAAACCTTCAGCGCAGGAGCATTCCCCATCTCATCCCCCTGACAACGGAGTTTGGACAAGCTATTTTCACACTTGGGGGAAATGAAACTAAAACTTGGTCTTTTCCCCCCACTGCTGAACAGCATTTTACATTTAATCCAACCTTTTGTTTATGCATACAATCTGAACATGTAAACCCTTGCACAGTGGTTACCTGTAAACAGCAATTACAGAAGGGCAACATAATGTATCTTTAAAGACTTTAGCTGTACCAGTGAATACTTAAAGTGTTGATTTTGAAGGCCCAATTTGAAAAGTCCTTTGTTGATTCCAGCCGTGAAACCTTCAATTCTGCTGTAGTTTCACATTCCCTTGTAGATACTTGTAACTTAAAGGGTTCTTCTGTGAGGGGCTCCTTATGGACAGAACTCACAGTTCATTGATTATATTTTTGCACACATATTCTTAAGGAGCATATCTTTAATTGAAAGGGTGAACAACAGATATTTTTACATGTAATTACTTCTGACACAGTGAAAGCTCCTTTCTGATGCGCAGGGTTGCACACAATCTTGACACTTTTATTTACATGCTGGACACTACCATTTCTGCCAACATGGTCTCAGCTTTTCCAGACATTTTACAAAGGTTTTCTTATGTGTTTCATATGAATCAAGGAACATGTTCAGGCATCTCCAAGCTTTGGTGCCTAAATTAGCTCCTTTTCGTTTTGACATTGCAGGGCCTGATTTCTATGTTAACTCAAACCAGCCCTTTACTGAGAGGCATGTCCCCCCCACTGACTCTGGCCTTCAGTTATGGCGTTTTGGGCTATTTCACCCCACAGGCAGACCTTGAGTTGCTAAATGTTTTTGATGGATGATGCTCTCAGGTAGAATTTTGTATTTGCTGCATTTTGTTGGATGTGTATGTTGTGGCGAGGAGGGGTCCTGGTGGCTCTAAGCAAAGGTTGAATGCCACAGGTGAGAGGATGAATCCCCATGGCCAATATAGGTGACAGGTAAAGATGGGGATGTGGATGTATCCATCTGGGAACAGTGATGTCAGTGTTTCAGGTATGAGGTCAATCAGCAGACAAGGTTTGCTTGGATTCCTGCATGCTGACACAGTTTGTTGACGCGGCTACAGAGAGGGAGTGAGGAGTACCGGGAGCCAAGGCTGCCCATTGTCAAGGATGCATAATCTACCACTTGTTGGATGGCTGCCTTCGTGCTGGATAGGTTGGTAGGAGGCTGTTGGTGTTGATGGGGTTTGAAGTTGAGTGGATCTGGTCTTTCAATGATCTTGCCTAAGAAAGGAAGGTTTGTGATGGGTCAGTAGTTGCTGAGGGTATCAGACTCTGGCATTGATTTTTTGAGCAGTGAATGGATTTGTTGGTATTCTGGGAAGCAGGGAAGGATCCCTGAGTGAGGCATACATTGGTTGTTGTTAGCATGCGATTGAGGCCCTCTGTGGGGCTGTTTTGAGAGTGGATGCTGGCAAGAAGTCCTCTGAATAGAATGTTGCATTGAGGAACGTAAGGGTTTTCCTCAGGTCTTCCATGGAGTGTGTTTCATAGGTAATCCATGTTGTTGTTTTACAGCTTAGGAAGAACAGGGAATAGTCTGCTTTGACATTTCTGTCAATGCCTTGGCTGACCTTCCTCACCTTGTCAATTAAAAAAGTTGTTGACAGTGGATTTCTCAATGGAGTGTAGTAAACAATAGCCTGCGAGGGGGCTAATGCACTGTTTGACTGCCTTGAAGTGAAGGTACCAGAGCAAATGCTGGAGGAGTTTATGAGCAGGAGGAAACCCGCAATGGAGAGAGCACCCTTGATTCCCAAAGCGATGCACCCTTGGAAAGGGCAGTCCCTGAGTCTGCGGCCATTGCACCTGTTCTGTCCATAATGCAGACAAGGATCTCTCGGAGGTCTGCAAAGGCCTGCACAGCAGATGTTTTGAACTACTACAGCGGTCACCACTAGCCAGCATAGTCAATGGTGAGGGGGCATGGGAGTCACAGTCCAGAATATGTGGTTGCAAACCCCCAGTTAGACTCTTACCTGCAGAGATCGACATCAGATAACATCTAAACAGTGGGCTTTTCTATTATTGTTTACATTTCCACATTTCAGGCAGAGGTGGAGTTATAAAAAAAAATGGCATTTGCAGTGCCGAGCCATTTAAGAACTGTCCCTGCAACTGAGCATTATGCACCACATGGATGCAGTGGTGCATCCAGACTCTTTTCACTGGGGTGGCTCAAGTGGGGCACCGATTTATGCATTGGTGGCATGAAGTATAAGTGCAGTGAGATAATTATCATCGTTTAGAATAATGGGGTGGCCCCTAAGGTGGCCAATCAGATTCCATTGGTAGCACATGCCAGCCCAGTCCACTGCCAGGACATGCCTATGCGTAGATGAGGGCTACCGGAACCTTCCACATCCTTCCCATATCCACATCCAGAGCGCTAGGGGACCATTCCGGTGGTGACAGTGCGTGGTACAAATATCCTTTAACATTAACATTGACATTAACTTTCATTTAGAGTCCCACTGCCTATGCAGGTGTCAGAACCACAGCCACATGCATGGAAGACTGGCTACAGGTCGCTTGCGCATGCAGATAGTTCTTCCTCTTGCACATAAGCAATCTCTGGGAATCCGGGGTTTGCCTGCAGACAGGTTCTTGCACAGAATGTGAGGGGACTGGTCCTCCTCATACCTTGGGCCCATATCTCATTGTGAATTGCCCCCATAATATACACGGCCATTTCAGACGGCGCAATAATGTTGCCCCACCAACAGTGGAATGTGCGGTATGCGTTTGTACAGAGCAGGGACGGCCTTTGGGTGTGTCGCCTGGGATACCGCCTGCGTCGCCCGGGGTGCCCTGCCATTAGCCCCCACCACGCCAGCTCGGGTGGCGTGGAGTCTTTCAAGGTCTCCACCAGCTAGTGTGGTGGGAGAAGGCATGGCAGGCGCCCTATTGAAACTAAATGCGCATCGCTCCCATTTAATAACATTAGGGAGTGGATTTGCATCTTTTGAAAAGTGTGATGCCGCCCAACCCCCATCTACAATGACCAGGGCCGCACTTGAGGGGAGGGGGAGCGCCACATTCGTGTTTTCCCGCTCAGGGCGCTGCGGCCGCTCAGGCCGGCCCTGGAAGAGACACACTGCGAGGTCCAGCTCGGGCCATAGCAGGCGGCGCGAGGGCGGGGCAACAGCTGCTTCCACGAGGCTGCGCGGCCCGTCCATCTTCTTGCCAATTATGGAGGCGCCACCACTGCATGGATGCGCAGAAAGCACAGGCGGTTACTGAGCACAGAGCACAACTCGTCGTCTGAAGCCGAATCTCTCTTATTATGATGTCGGAGTCTTGCATCCCTGCCCTTCTGCTTATTATTTCTGGTATTAGAGGTTAAGGAAATGCAGTAGCCGCGAGGCATGTGACACAAATCTCGGGCCTGTAACGTCAGGTGCCCTAATCAGAGGAAATTGGAGCTCATTACTGGAGACAGAATCTTCGGCTGCGCTCCTCCTGGAGGAACGACGGGTTCTTAAATTTGTTTTAATCGACTGAATAAAATGTTACAAGCAGGAAAAGCATCGCAAGAATGGTTTTTGAGTAATATGTGAAACTGTTGTTTAATGCAGCAAAAACTGTTTGAGTCCCTACGACGGATAAGTTTGCCTTCCTCAGGCCCCCAAATCTTGGTGGCTCACACGGGCAGCAGGACCCTGTAGCACACGCTTCTGATCGCTTCGTGTGTAATGTGTCAGCACCAAAAAAGTAGTTAGACTTTCCTTTTATATCAATGGTAAGATACCTTTAGGTGTTCTTCTCAAAATTTAGATCCTCCTCTGACAAATGCAAGATTTCCTTGTAGCTTGCAAAACTCTGGGGCATCCTCCATTCTAAACTAGGAGAGTTCACACCCTGCATCGGTGTGTGTAGCGACATGGAAGTCACCCTCTTAACGCCACCGTGCATTTCTTCTGCTGTTTGCACACATTATGTTTTTTCAGGGTGGCGTACACCTCTGTTGTCCGCCACCTGTTCCTCGCCACTGTTGTGCCTGCCTGGAACAGTCTGCCCTTCCACTGCCATTTTTCTTTTTGTGTTCTTGCCTTGTGCAGGACCCTGCTTCATAGCACCTCGCGTGATCATTTCGGTTAAATCGCCCATAAGCCCCCCCAACCCATGTGCCTGTCCGCCCTCTCTATCCAACTCTCAATCCAACTATGGCTCCAAATTGCCCTGTGCTTATATGCACCATCCAACATATGTACCCGCTCCAACATGGTACCTTGTTGTTCTCTGTAAACTATGGAGCCGGAATCCAGAATCTGCACAGCTCTGGCTGTCACTTGCCCTCATTGGGCTGTGTGAAGCGTGCCACTCTGGGCCAGGTTTCAAGGTGCTGCTAGGTCCGGAAAAGATCCGGGACTACGCTAATGCTGGGACTGGCGGCATTCGGGGCTAGCTAGCCTTTTGGTTGTATCTCCTGAGCTTCTATCCAGGGCTACAACCAAACGATAGCCACCCAGACTCCCCCTGGTGACGCCTCTGATTATAAAATGGACCCTTTCTTTTCTCCCGACCTTGTCTTTTAGATATTGCATCTGATTGGTCCGCTTTTCCTGGCCATACTGATCTTCCACCCACCCCCGTCCCCCATGGTGGCGATGGATCACTGATTCACTGCATGCATGTGGTTAATCCCTGCACTCTGACTCCTTCACCCCATGCATGCGATGAATCTTGGGTTCCCTTTTCCAGGGTGTGGGGGCACCCCGAGGTCAGCAATGAAGGTGGCCATTGCTGCCATGCCGCCACCATCCTTTTGAAATGTTTCTGGCCAAATCCCGGCTCGGTCTGTCAACATGGTCCAAGCTGGGTGGCTCTGAACACCCATGCCTCATTGCATGCAGTTCTCTTGCATGATTGCATGTGTCATATTAATGGGCCCAATACACCACCCTTCAGACACGCCTAGCTACTCTGACACCGCTGCAGTGGTTAGTTGACATAGTATAAAAGCTGTGTGACATATCATAACATAATATCGCATAGCATACCACAACAAGGTATTGAAATGCATGAGGGTATTTTCAGTGCAAAGCCGCTTTGTGAGTAAAATGCATGCATCCTCGACAGCCAGAATGCTGGTACTCTTGGTGAATTAAGGCATGAAGGGCAGTCAGGATCTGTGCTGGCAGAGCTGGGCATAACTATGGCACAAGCATCAGCATTACTGCGGCATTCATTTTCACCATGCCAGTTTCCGGCAGGAAATTCAATGACTGTCGGGCCATCCACAATGAGGGAAAAGGACATCTCATCACACATTTCTAAAGACATTATTGTATGTGCTGTTATGGCAGTGATATTCAAACCTTTTCATACCGAGCACCTATTAAATAAAAATATTGTTTCTGGGCCCCCCAGCTAGGAGCCCAAAGCATGTCCAATCCCCATCTACCTGGAGATCCTTCTGGTCCCCCTAGGGGGCCAGTTCCCCAGTTTGAAGACCTCTGTGTTATGGTTTGCTCCCCCACTTGTACAGTTGTGTCCACAAGAGGATTTCTGACTGCGCGTTCCTCAGAATAGAGTCAGGTGCCATACACGGGGGCCAGATTCTCAAATGTTTTTTCTGGTGTAAAAGAAGGGATGCAGTAGCACACCCTCTTCGGTTGCACCACAAAAGCTTACACTCTATTCAAAATGGGACCAAAATGTAATTTCCATTTTCCCCATGTGTGAAATTGTGCAAAGCAGGCGGTAGATGGGGGCGTTTCTATGCATTTTATAGCACATCCGAAATTCAGAAACGGGGTGTGTTTTGGAATGTGCAGAAAGTAAATATGTTCCCCTGTATCTCCTTGCAACAGGTGCAGGTATGTGTGCAATGCATGACAGGTTAATTCCTGACCCTTTTATGCAGTTTAAAAAAAATGGAACAGCATTTGCCTTTCTATCCCACAAACAGGGTTAGAAATGCTTTAGGCATTTATTTTGACATTTCACTTTTGCAGGCCGCCTAGGGACCCATCTCTATGGAATGCGCTGCCAGCACTGAGTGGGTGTTGGGAGCATGCCGTACATTAGCTCATGGGATTATATAGCGTGCACACAGCCTGGGGTCATCGAAGCGCTGTTGCAAGAAAATGGCTTAGATACAATACATAAAGAGGTGGCTAGGTTACGTAGGACCACAAGGGATAATGTCCTAGTTACATTACTTAGATAGGTGGCTGTGTTCCATTAGCCCGTACCTGAGGTTAGATATGCAGGATTAGTTACCAATGTGATAGTGTGGCATAGGGTTACACGTTGAGCCGCATGTTTATCTGTTTACCATTCCTCTACTTTTTACAACCATATTCACCATTCTATACAGAGGATTTGTCCATCCATGTCCCTGTGACAGTCTAAAGTTGTGAGAGGAGCCTTAGTGACTAGTCACCTAGACTATTGCAATGGACCGGCTGCAACACCTTGTCACATGGTGCGCTATGCTTCCCCCTACCCTCTCCCCTGTCAGAGACCACAGTTCCACTACGTTGTTCGATACACTTCTACCACTGATGCAAGGTGGCATTTGTGTTGACAACCCGTCCACTAGAAACGGACAGGTCACCTTTGTGCAGTGATGGAGCCATCAATTGGCTTGGAGGTGCTGAAGACCCCACAATACATACACCAAGAAAGCATAGCTATTAACTCACCCGCTTTGCAAGCAGCTGAATCACCCGCCAGGCCCCTCATAGGCCCATTCACTTCTATGGGCTCTCACCCGCCAAAAAGAAAATCAGGTGTTTTCACCCGCCTTGGTGACACAAAGGGTTGGGAGCTATGAGAAAGTTGCAGGCAGGCAACAGCACCCTGCCGCATCACCCATGTCCAGACTTTGTTTAAGCAGAGAATGGGTGTTTCTAATACATCATAATATCTCACTTGTAAGAGCAAAGTATTTATTTAATAAGTAACTGGCAGTAGCTACAATGGTCAGCGCCATACGACGGAAGCCACTCCCTCCGTTCCAGGCTCGGACTGGCCTATAGGACAATAGGCCCATGGGTGAACCAAAAACGCAAAATGCCAGTGTGGGCCAGTTTTTTGGGTCAAAGTGGGACACTTTTTGGGCCTATGTGGGCCAGTTTGATGAGTTACTTCACTCTGCGGCTGATAGTTTTGACCAGTGTTGCTGAATAAATAGTCTTTAAAATGCAAAATTTGCATTCCATTTTATCAAACATATCCCCCTTGGGTACTAATCAAACAGTGTCACAAAAGGGATGAATAGCCATTTGCAACTGTGGGGCCCTTTCTCATTGGTGCCAGAGACAATATCATGGGCCAGTCCGACCCTGCTCCATTCCCACATCAATGCACCCCTTTTATGCAGACAATCGTTTAACTTCTCTGACCAGGATTTTTTAGATAGCTCTTACTTCCCAAAAATGAGCATCTCTTTGTGAAACTTAATATTCTCAACATCGTCCAGTTGGACAAAGTGTGACTCTTAACCATGCAGAGTCATTGGCCCGCCTGAATTGTGTGTTGGGCATTGGGAGGTGCGGGGCTGGATAAAGATTAGATAAAAGGTATGTATGCACACAAAAAAACAAAGAAGACAAGGGCAGATACCCAGAGTTGGAAGATAGGTTAAGGGAGTGGGCAGGAGGATACCATGCCATGTACAATTCAACGTTTTGCCTTTTATGTTCTGTTGCTGGCTTAAACAGAGCGGCCAGTCACTGCATGGTGTCATAGGGGTTAGGGGGCATAGGTGGGGGGCGGAAGTGATGGGCTAAAGGCAGACATAGCACACGAGGAAGAGATTAATATACATTCCTTTATGGTCTTGAAGCAGATAATAGACTCCTTGCTTTCCCCCTCCTTGTCTTTTTGTGCCTAGAAACACTTGTGTACAGGTGCATTATAAATGCAACATCATACCATATCATATCTTTTGATATAGGTGTGTTCGGATCATCATGCCATGAGGGACCCACTTCTCCAAACTTGGATTTCTGTGTAAAATCATTGATTTGTATGTGCTAATCCAATTGAAACTAACAAAGACTATGACTCCCATAATGCATTGATTTGTTAAACGAAAGCCCATGAATGGAAATCCTCGGTACATGGGGTCACTCAACAACTCTATCCTTGTATGTGAATCAGCAACACAAATAAAAAATGGGTTGCACAATATGGAAAAAACTATATTTGCATGCTGTATGTTGGTGCTTTTCAAGCTTTAAACAAAGGGGCAATGCGTTGGAAATTAAAGAGTTTAATGGGCTGGAGCAGATTAAGGCTAGAAGACTGTGTGGGTTGCGCTTAAGGGGATGGCGCCATCGTTTGTGTGGTAGGGGCCCAGGCGCAATTTCCTGTTAATGTTATAGGATATTTGTACCGCGCACTATCACCACCGGAGCGGTGCCCTAGCGCTCTGGCGGCTCTGACAAAGGGAATGGGGGGGTGGGTGGTGAGTTAGTGGGAATAAGCTGGAAAATTGCAAGAGAGCAGTGATGTGCTGTTGGCGGGCTCAGCCCGGTGGGTCCATTGGCTGGGCTTGGGGTGTTTTACGGTCGGTAGTCGTTGTGTGCTGTTGTGCGAGTCTATGTATGGTTTGTTTTCTTGTTGCAGTGTAGTGAAGTTTATGTGCATTGTTGTGTTGTAGGTTTGTGGTTGTGTTTGGTTAGAATTTGAGAGGTGTATGCAGAGGGGTGAAATTGTTAGTGGATTGGTTAATTGGCATTGCTGTCTGGAAGTAAGCCACTGAATTTCCGTATTGTATGAGCTATGCATGTATGTATGCTATGCTCTGTGGAACACTGCCATCTGCACGGGTAGAAAACAAGCATTAACAAAGTCAACATTGTTCCCTTATTCATAGTAAAAATGTATTCTTCAATGCTAGGTATTAAGTTTACGTGCACAGGTACACACATGATTTGTCCAGCGTTGCAAATGCATGCACAGTTTATCATTGTTTGCTAGGGATTTCCGTCATATGTTCACCCTCTCACATCATGTAACCGTTATTTCCATCATACAGTAACTGATATCCTTCTCATGTTCTCGCGCAAATGGGCAGCTTTTGCCGCCAGAAAGCAGCAACTCACGCGGTGTTGTAGGTATTCTGCTAAATTTCTAACATGCCTGCATCATATGACAGGTACTTTGTCCATTTGTCAGATGTTAGCATTATATGCCCAGGTACTCACACCATTACTATCATACGCCTTGGCACTCATGCCATCTTCCTGATATTGACATCATATAATCAGACGCAACGTTGTGTGATTATATGCCCGTGTGCCGCAGCATTTTGGCAGCTGTTGGCATCATTTGCCCAAGTCCTCAGATTTAGGGATCGAGGCATAGGATCTATAATGCAGAAACCGAGCTGAGAAGTAAAGGGGCGCTGCACATATGGACCGAATACAAGGGCTACAGGTATGAGTGGAGGCCGCTGAGCAAGGCCACATGTCGATATTGCCCTGGACATTGCCCTTTAACAGGTTAAACTGTAGGCCATGCACCACAGAGCTTCTCTTTGGAGCTGCTAATGAAAGCTACGTTTTTTTTTTAGCCAATTGCCTGACAAATTATGTGGTAAAATGCAGCGTCTGGTCCCTATCATTCCAAAATGTTCTTGAGAGTGTGCGCTGGGAGGGGGAGGTTAAGTTAGAGAACGTTTGCCTGTTGCTTACAGAAAAGGGCTTGTGTTAGTTGTCAGGGCACTAACAGCAGGGCTACTCTGCCCGGGGTGACCATGTTTCACCCGTCCAGCCACTTCGCCAACCTCTTTAATAAGGGAAAGGGGTGCAAAAAGAAAACAAGAGCATAGCCTACCTCGTGGTCTCCGAGGAAGACCAGTGGGGCACTGGGTGTTGGGCGAAATCCCTGGTGACCCCTCCTGTGACCCCATATTTAATGCTAACCTTCAGCCCCTTCAAAATGTTGAGGTTGGTTCCACCCCTGCCTTTTGAACGTTTCAAGTGGCACAAGTACAAAAAGCGCATCCTCTATGCATCCTCTATCCTCTATGCATCCTCTATGCATTTTGTATTTATGTCATTTTTTGAGAATCCAGTCCTGTATATTTTATTTATGGGCTTTTGCTCAGTGCAACCTCCTCCTTAGTTCACCTACAAAGACGTGTATTATATGAAAATGATTAGACCGTTATGTCCAGGCTCTGGAGGCAGGTAGCACGCTTTTGAGGGGATGGTTTCTACAGAGTTCAGGGTGCAGGCCCCTGCCACGATCCCGGAAAGGGCAATCAGCTGGCACAACGTTTCAAATCAACCCAATCATTGGGCATCCATAAGGCTGGATTTTGGGCAGCAAAACAGCCTGTGTTTTAATGTACCTTGAATGATTTCAAGATTGTAGACGATTCCTGCAGTGCTCTCGCTGTGACCTTACTGGATCTGTCAGCCATGGGTGTAATTTTAGGGGGGGGTGCAGGGGTGTTTTTAGGGGGGGGCAGGGGTGTTTGTCCCCCCCCAACTTTCATGGCACACCATTTTGTCCCCATTCATTTGGCTGGGGCAACTTTTCTTCAGATGTCATGTTCCCCCCCAACATTTTCAGCACAGTTACTCCACTGCTGCCAGCTGATGTTGAGACCTTTGAACAATTCATCTTAATCAGACACTTTCTGGGGTTCCTATCATGTGTGTCTCGCCAGGATCTTGACTTTTCATGTTGGCCTCTACCTGGTCATGCAACGGTATCCTTCAATTTCACCTTCCACTCTCTCTTGTGTGGTGCCTAAATGGTTGCACTTTCTCACTGTTCTTGCCAAGGACGAGTATGCTCGTCCTTTTTGCATAGACTTGTATAATATCCTGGCACTTAAGGGGTTAATATTATTATACAGGCTGTGGCCAAGATCATTTGTCTCATTGCTTCAGTTGCCACAACTATGCTGCTAAAACCCACATGCCTTTCAATTGTGGCACATTGGCCACGGTTATCAAATGTCCTATCTGCGTAAGTGCTAGAAAGCAGTGGGTGACTCCAGTTGGCATATGTCAAATACCATTCAGAGATCGTGAGGGGAGAAGGAGCTCAATCAGGCATTTGTCCACCACAATTCTGGTTGAGCTCTATGCACTTGTGTCCTTCCACCCTAGCCTTTATCCAAAATCTTTGTTCCCTGAACATCCTGGACATTGGCCGATCGATGGATCCCCAGATCAGCAGCTTATATAGTGCCCTCTTCTACCATCTGCAGCTGCTGCACAGGACGTAGTCCTTAACCCTGTGTTGGTGAAAACTAAAGTCAACTCCATTGTGTCCACACACAACAATCATCGACACTCCCAAACTAGGATTTAGGAACCTTTGCACCTGCCTCCCGTACGCCCTTTAGCTCGAAGCTCTCCATCTATTAATGGGGAAT
Source organism: Ambystoma mexicanum (assembly GCF_040938575.1). Classification (NCBI taxonomy): domain Eukaryota; kingdom Metazoa; phylum Chordata; class Amphibia; order Caudata; family Ambystomatidae; genus Ambystoma; species Ambystoma mexicanum. The sequence continues at coordinate 54,108,345 of NC_090922.1, read as the reverse complement.
CGCAGATCAAAGCAGATCTCAATTATCTGGTTGGCTTGAACAGGTTGCTGCCTTTCCCATATAAAGAGTATTTCATGGTCAACCCGTCGTTGGGTGGGAAAATAGCTTTCATAAACTTTTTCCGTTGTTATGACTTAATCACAATCTTCATTTGGCTGCTGGAAGCCTTTTGGGAGTACAGTTCCTCGCTTGTGCTGACTCTCTAGTGGAAGCATTGTTTTCAGTACTTGCTTCATCATTGCAGAATTCATTGTCCCTGGATCTACATGCCATCATCGTCCACCATGTATTCAGGGACAACATTGACACATGCCTTTTCTCACTCACAAACTGATTTTATTTCCTTATCCATTTTCCTTTGAATAATTAGTTCAGATGAACACACAGGCACCAAGATGCCTACGGGTGTGGTTGTGGTTTAAAACACCCACACACATTCATATACATGTTTTGTTATGATCTGACATTGATACATTAAGTATCATTATATTTGGTAATATGAACAGCTATGGCAGATGCTCAGTAAAAAATGTGTCGTTGCTGTGCCCCCAATTCCACCCACTTCCTGGCACTGAGCAAACACACACGCACAAACATTCACACAACATTCACTCGCCCATTCACACGCAGCATTCACGAGCACACCCATACATCATACAGTCACTCATTCACACACACATTTATATTTTAAAATACATTAAAAATGAAAAGCTTACCTGCGCGCAGCCCACTCTGGACTCAGCTCTGTCGCTGCTACCTCCAGAAAGCTCTCTTGCCCAGTGCAGCACAAACAAGCGAACCAGGAAACAAAGAGTGCTTCCTGGTTGCTGCACATTGCACGTAGGAGACGGAGCACCTCTGATGCGGTGTCCCGAACCGTTTGTATGTGCGGGGAGGTGCATGACTGCCCCCTCACACATACAAACACGCAGTTCCCCAGCTTACATCCCCAATGGGCCAATCAAGACTGGGGAAGCAAAACACCTCCCGCCCCCAAACCCTAGCCTTGCATGGCCTATTGGGCATGCACCATGGGGAGCAGAGCTGTCAGAAAGCACATTTCCCTTTGGCAGTTCAAGCGAGCCCATGAGTGCTGCCTCATCTGCAACAAGCAGCTCAGGTAGTTAGTGCTCCTGGGCTGGCGCGACTCTTCCATGATGGGGGAGGGTACAGGCTGGTCCGCGCCCCCTCACCCATTCTGAACAAGCCGCCCCTGTTGTCGTCATTCAATCTGGATGCTGAGATTGAAGAGGTACTCCATGCTTCAGCTCTACACTTGGTGGGTCCTGGTCACAATCCTATGAGCAGAGTTTCCGAAATGTTCCAGAGGTGGTCCATACATTGCAGCATAGTGTCCTGCACAGCATGACTGAATGTCCAGCTCTGGAGTTTTAAAGTGTTAAGCACCACAATCTGGGTAAGCAGTGGGTGGCATCGGCCAGCTTACCCAAGCATCTGTGAAGGCCTCAGCAAGGGATTTGGGCCTTTACTGCCCCTGGCCGACACAGAATACAGTGCTTAATCCTATTACCACCCCAGCATATTACCCAGGCTAATAGTGAACTATGGCCCAAATATGAAGGCAGGCAGAAAGAACATGTCTACCATAAACAAGAAGGTGGGGCTCCATGCAGAGTCCATCTTCCCTTTCTATGCCATGGGGAGGCAAAGAGGCCATGAAGTGTGGAAACTGGGAGGCCATGGGAGAAAGCTGCTAGCAGTGGCAATAAGGGACCAAGTGGGGGAACTGCTCAGAGGCACAAGCAGGTGGAAGAGAGGTCACCATAAGATAGCAGAAGAAGATGGTGCCGGGCTAGGGGCAAGGCCAACAAGAGGGCGCCTGGGGTGGGCGGCGGCTAGCCAGCAGGAGTGAACAGTGGCATTCACCAACAATCTACCCACACGTTCCGTGGCTCATGATTGGCTGGTCCCTTCAAGTCAAGTGGTAATATATGATGTTTAGGATTATAAGAAGGGTATGTTTTTGTAAGGTACCCATGTTGATGTTTTTATTTCTTGGGAGTAGATTGTATTAATGGCTATTGAATACGAATGCTGAGTCTTTCCTTTCTGCACGGTTTTCATTGTGGTCACCCCCTTTCTGTGCTTCTGGGCATCGTTGTGCGTGTGTGTATGTATGGTTTTTATTTTAACAATATGTTTTTGGACTCCTTGTAGCTGCATACTTATTTATTTATTTGCGATGGATATACTGCTTAGAATTGTGTATGCGTGTGTGTGCCCATCATCTGTGTCTATGTACATGCTTCGGTATGTGTATGTTTGCCCATCTCCCTGTACCTCTGCATTGCATGTCTGTCTCGGTGTATGTTTAAGTGTGCACTTTCTGTTAATCCCGGTCTATGTGTTCAAATGTATGTTTATGTGTGTACCCGCTTTTCTCTGCACCCATCTGAGGTTGTGTGTGATTATGCGCTTGGCTAGCCTGTCTCCTTGTATCTGTGCGTGTGGGGCTGGCATCTTGTGTTCAGTTTCAGGTCAGGTGAAGATCGATTTTACAGAGTTGTTTCAGGAGCTGCTAATTTGATAAGACAGAGCATTAAAGATTCAGTGTGGACGCCTATTGATCACGGGACAAGTCTTGTTAGACCGCGGTTTTCTTTAATGATCAAACTAGTATCGGAAAAATACTGAAGCTGGGAAGACCCAGTACCTGTCAAGCCTCTTGGATTAAACTCACAGACATTAATCATATGGTGCATGGGAGCACTGCAGCACTGCATAACTAGCCTGCACCACATAACATCTAACCCCCATCCTCCGATATAAGCAGCCACCCAACTGCACCCTCCGATATGCAGAGATTCACATGGCCTGCCATTTCCATCCTCTCCTCAATAGTTCCCCGGGCGGGCATCACATTCAGATGTCCTCAGTTCCTTATATCTACCATTACTTCTACACAGCCCTCATCTTCAGATCAACAGTCATAAGATCTGCCCCCCTCATCTATCATTAGCTGCCTGGAATACCCATCAAGTCTAACCCTGGGCTCCCCTGTCTACTCTGTTGTTCCCCTTAGCAAAGTCATAAGCTCTTCCTCATACAGCCTTTACTCGACTCCGGTCCTCTCCCACCTCCTCCGTGTTGGCTCGTTATCCATGCATAATTAGTGCCTCTACACTTTCTGCTCATCTTCCAATCTATTCATGGCCATACTTCCCCCAGCTTTATCCCAGTACTCTACCTTTCCAACCCTACACTCTAGAGTCCTCCTGAATCTGTGTGCCCCCACTGCTTCCTCCCAGTCTACTCCCTTTTCTGTCTTTGCACCCATTTTATAGTCCTAGTCTGTCTTTGTAAACGGGACCGGGATTACTGTTCCGGTGAGAAGCTTGCTCTGTGCTCCATCCACCTTCTGGGAGGCACATCGGGTAACCTCCAGACCCACCTAGTCCCCTGTAGCTCGCCCATTCCTAGAAAAGGAAGCAGCGTTCCTCCAACTCATTGCAGCACCCATCAAGACCAGCCCCAGGAAGGCATAGATGCCCACCTCCATCTTCAGATCTACCCACCCATTTATGACCACCAATAGCTTTGCGCAAACACCACGCCCGATACATCTATGTTCCCACCTACACAACGCCACTTGACAACTACAGCCCTTCACAATCCTCCACAACCATGAACAGGTCTACATAACCCATCCCCCTCCATCACCATTGGGTCTGCATGACCCTTCACCAGCGTTGCAAGAAATCCAATGAAAGTAGGCCAAGGTGGATTAGCAGAAAAAGAGCCAACACAGGCAGAAAGAGCAAGACAGAAGTGGAGATCCCGTAAGAAGGTGAGTGATCAGATCTCCATAGATAACTTTCATCCCTGTGTGGATGACAACTCCATCTACTCAACCCATAAGCCATCACAATAGAGAGGTCCCTTAGATCCCTGATGCCAAAACCGCCGAAAAGTGAACGAGTGCGCCCGCATCATCATGTGCAGGCTCCTTAAGTTACAACATAAAGAGAGAAGTAAAAGGCTCATTACCAGTGTGGCAGTAAAAATGGGGGCAATTTTTCCAGACGGAATTACGGCTACCCCCTGAGAGGTCAGTGGAATTACTGCCATGTTACAAGCCCATTGCTGTGCAGGTATCGGTGGTAACAGCAATTACACCGGGTGGAATAAATCCCCAAAAACCTTGCACAACAATAAAACACATCACTTTTAGGGATGTGTTTGGTTAGACAAGCTATATTTGGGGGAATTACAGTGGAAATAGAATGCTACCAAAAACAGGAAGTTGCGCAGAGACCATCTTTAAAAACACAGTAGATTGAAAATCACCAATTTCCTGCTGACATCCAAGGGAGATGGAGGGTGCAAACTTGACAGTGGGTAAAAGAAAAACAAAAGTGCCTGAAATGAGGATGTAGAGCTCCTGCTGGCTTGTACTATAGAATACAGCCTGCGTTCCGAGCATCCTGACTGGACAGCACCCCTCCCCAGAGTGCTAATGTCTTAGGGAGAATTCTCAGAAATCTGCTAATTACCTTCTACCTTAGAGACCCCTGGCTGTTTTTTGCTGGACTTTAGGACATTGTATCTCTCATGTAATTTTAATGTGATTTATTCTCTGTGTTTCCTTTGACTTTGGAGTCTGATAAACTCCATAGGCATCATCTTTACATTGTGACACACAGCACCTTCAGTGCAGTGACACAGGGAAGTCTCTTAGATTTCCCAAAGGTGTAAATACCTGCTCTTGGTGAAAGTGAAATGGACTTTACTTATATTTTGTAACTTTCTAGACCCAGCTAACACTATCTTACAATAGGGAGATGGATGGGTTACTTAGTATCCCCTTTGTCTAGTTTCTCATGGACCAATTTTATGTTAACCTTTCTACCATTAATGGCTGTTGGCAGTGGTTTACTTTTTACTACCATTGTGGGTTTTTACCGCAGGCTGCGTTCGCAGCTGCAGTAAAGCACCCATGGGTGCCCATTTCATCAAAATGGCCCCAGTCGTCGTTTTTGCCATTTCTTGTTGGAAAGTTCTTTGAGATTTACTCTGCGTGCCAAACAACAATTGGTGTGTCTGGAAGGAGTAGGAAGTGAGGGAGGTGCCCGAAACTCCCTGTGCTTAATGCCCTTGGTTACAGGAATTCATCCAAAGGTGATTGGCTGGGTGGCTGTCCGGCAACTGTGCTGTGTGATTGACAGCTAGGCTGGAATGAATTGGAGAAACCTGCATAAAAATCGAGGCGTTTTGGCTTGGAAGACAGAGTCGACCAATGGACAAAGGAATCCAAAGAAGAACTTGGAAGAGAAGCTTGCTGCAACTCCTGGACCGTTGGTTTGCCCGGTGAAGCCCTGCTGCTGTGCTGAAGCTCCGAATTCGCCTCGACTAGAGAAGACCTGCAAGGACGACTTCTCCCTTTGAGTTGGTGGGACCAATCATCTCCAAAGTAAGCCTGTCTGGAGATCCTGTATTTCCACGGCTGCTGGAACCGAAGTGCCAGGGAGAGGACACCAGATTGTGTGCGTTGCTTTTAAGTCAGACCCAAGTGCTAGGAAGATCCCCCGGACTTCCTTGATGCAGGACTGACGAAGCCTGAGCCACCACAACAGAGTGCTGGACCCCAGAAGCAAGGAAGTCTGAAGTGGTATCCGAGAACCGCAGTGTTGCTATTTGCTGTCTGACACGAGGAGCTGAAACACCAAAGGGCCGCTGAATTGAAGTTTGCCCATTGCTGACACTGATCTTCCCATTGCAGAGCAGGTGTCCCCAGACGTCCTCCTTCTTGTCACCATAATGGAGGCTCAGGAACAACATGATCTGCAGAGCTGTACAGGAACAGAAGCCAGCCGGAACCATTTCTTCTAACCAGAGGTACTATAAAGTATAAGAGAACTTACCTCTTGTTGTGTAGCCTTGCTTGCTCTCAGTTGAGACCTGTCTGGGTTAACTTGCAGAGTTGCTAAAGCTTTGCCCCTCACAAGCCGCCTGGCTTGTGGCCCTTCAAGTGTTCTATTTTCTACAAACATTTCTAAAAACATTGTGTAAGACTTTTTACCTACCTGCAAAGAAGATCTTCGGCTCCCCTTGCAATTGTGCAATTAACATTGGCTGTCCTGGCTCCCCGAGAGACTCTTCTTTACCTCTGACACTGTGCTTTATCCTTTCCCCTCGAAAGGGTTAATTTACTGAACATCGGAAGGTTTCCAAAGTACCTACTTGTTTATGAAGTATTTGTTAACCGTTGTTTTATTCCTCTATTCTATATTTTGCACCAAACTCAGTATTGCTCTAAATGTACCAGTGATAAATCAATGTCCACCGTGTCCTAGCTATTTAAGTCACCTAAGCGTGTAGGAAGTGTCTGTGTGCCATCCCCAATGGGTATCATCTGATTTAGAGAAACTAAGAGTTTGTTTTGAAGTGTATTTTAATTGTTACATATATATTGCTCCTTTCCGAAGAAGGTTTATACAACTGACTGTGAAATAAATTAATAATTGTTGTATCAAGAACCTTGAGTTTAAGTGTTTATTTGAATAACTGTAGTGTGAAACTCTTTGTCACAACGTTACTGCTCACATTGACCCCTCTTGAGATAAGCCTGGCTGCTCAGCCGCACTACCAATCTGTGTATTTCAGACTTATACCAAAGGTTGGGTCCCACTGCAAGGAGGTCAGGGTTATTGTAGGGCACCCAAACGGTACTGCATACAATCTTGCCTAACATAATGTGTTAATGATCAAGAACTGCTCTCTCATGCCTTTGATCACAGTGCTTCTTGATCAGCAACACTCTTTACCAAGCTTGGTCTAAGTGGAGCTTACAATTTTGTCAGCATCCAATCTGGGGATAAGTGTGTGACGAATCAACTTCCGGGGTACCAATGGACCAGAGGTGAATATCGGTTTCTAAACCATCAATCAGCCCCACACCTCTAATACACCAGAAGGGATCTGAACAGATTGGAATAACAAGCATGTTATAAACCTCCTTTTCCAATTCCGGTAACGTGGACGGAATGGCAGCCTTACCTCTGAAAGGTTGTGGATGCTTCTTGATCAGCAACACTCTTTACCAAGCTTGGTCTAGGTGGAGCTTACAATTTTGTCAGCATCCAATCTGGGGATAAGTGTGTGACGAATCAACTTCCGGGGTACCAATGGACCAGAGGTGAATATCGGTTTCTAAACCATCAATCAGCCCCACACCTCTAATACACCAGAAGGGATCTGAACAGATTGGAATAACAAGCATATTATAAACCTCCTTGTCCAATTCCGGTAACGTGGACGGAATGGCAGCCTTACCTCTGAAAGGTTGTGGATCGTTGGTTAGTTGCAACACAGCAAAAATACAACTATCACCCAATGATAATAGGGACTGTCCAGTCAAGGTTGTATCAAAAATATCTACTTTATTTATATCACAACAGACAGTTCTAGTAACACTCTACGAAACACAACCCACCCTGTAAAGGAATGCAGAGGTCAGACAGTTTCAAAGAAGGGATGCACTCTGGATGCTGACAGGAGGGTAGTTGGTATGGTTAATAACCACAACAGTTAAAGGTTTCTTTGCTTCAACACAAAGGAAACAATGGGTCATAATATGTATCTAGGGACCTTGTGGGAGGGACCTGGGGACAACCACAATGTAACTTGTGCTGTAGGTGTTCTTGGTGCCCGACAGGGTCGACCCGGCTTTGCAGGCATCTGTGACATAGTTCAGTACGTGAGTCAGCTGCGAGTAGCAGGCGGCAGTACCGTTCGGCGAGTGAAGCTGGATGAACGACTACAGGCTCGCCTACACGGCGGCAGGCATCATCTCAGTGCTGTTTAGCAGTTCTGAAGCACTGGTCGAGGCGTCTTAGGTTGCTTTAAGTGACAGCGGCTTTGCAACAGGAAGATAAAGGGGTGAAAACCTGTGATACTAAGTCCCACCCATCCTCGTGTCTGTTGTGGATCAAAGAGTCTCCTTGGTTAATAGATCTCTCTGTGGTTTCTGATTAAAGCGTCAGGTCTCCCTTGAAGTGGTGGCAAGACCAGGCTCTTTGGCTCCTGCAAACCACATTCTCTTACCTTATGAATGAGGCCCCCCTCCGTGGTGGCCGAATGTAAACATGCAGTCCCAGAAATGACAGCTCACTCTTATAGATACTGAGAGTGGGAGCTAGCTTCAAGTTGACACAGTTACATATGAAATGTTGTTGGTGTTTCCCGTCTCCTTTGTTAACCTCTGCAGCCAGGCCCCACGTGGGCCTGTTTGAAATATAACTGCCACCAGCTGCAGGGTCCAACAAAAGAGCAGGGTGGATCCATGGAACTTTTGTTACTAAATCAGACTGGCCATGGCAGGTGGAAGGTTGGACCTCCCCCTCCCTGGAGATGACATAGAGTACTCCTGGCTGTCATATCCCAACAAAACATGACAGAGCTGACTGTACCTGTAGGCTGTGTCAACCCAGAGTACACTTGTCCATGCATTTGTTATGGTGTGAGCGCAGAAAATGTGTGTGGATTAGCCCCACAGATTTTTCTGGAGGTTGGTCTACCACCATTCCATTTAATTATACATTTCAAAAGAGCCCAGGCGAGCACACACACACCATGTGGATGGTCGAATTCCTCACATGCCCCCAGCCTCAACACGTGAACCACCACCCTACTGAGGTTCTGGTTCGTCATCTAGGTGAAATCATCAGCTCAGGCCATCTGCATTTCCATGCTGGGAGGCTGGCTTGTACTGGATGTCCATATCTAATCCCTGTAGGCATATGGCCCAACGCAAAAGCTTAGCGTTCTCACCTTGCATGGACATTAACCATTGGAGAGGCCGGTGGTCTGTTTGGATAATAAAGTACGACTCAAAGATGTATGGTTTTCAGCTTCTTTACTGCCCACATGACAGCGTAAGCCTCTTTTTCAACAAGGGCCCAGTTCCTTTACCTTTTTGTCAATATCCTGCTAATGTTGGTGACCAGTTGCTCTACCCCAAAGAGTTCAGCTGTGCTAACACTGCTCCAATACCAAAATCACAGGCGTCTGTCTGGATAATGAACTCCTGACCTTAGTCTGACACTTTCAGAACTGGGGCCTTACACAATCCGTCCTTTAAATTCTGAAAGGAGGTTTGACAGGCAGGGGTCCAAGTTACCTTCTTTGGCATTTTCTTAGAAGTTACATCATTCATAGGCATGGCAGCGGTCCCATAACCCTTGATGAACAACCATTAGTACCCGGTGAGACCTAGAAAGGCTCTCACATGTGTCTGTGTGGTGGGAATGCCCCAATCTATCACAGCCTGTACATCCTCTTCAAGGGGTTGTTTGTTACCTCTACATACTATGTAGCCTAGCTAAGTCACTGTGCCCTGAGCTGTCTGGCAATTCGTGGACTTGATAGACCTGTGAACTGAATAACCTCAGCCCATTAAGATGAGTAGCAATTAACCTGTGGATGGATGGCGATGCAGATTTTATTCATTCATGAATAATCGAAACAACTCAGGTAGTTGGCAAAAAGGAGAACTGTTTTATTATCAATAGTCTAAAACAGGGAGTACAACGAACATCAACAAATTCGCTCGATCCCCTTACTCAACTAGTTTCATAAAAAACAGAGCTTTTATATCCAAAATGTGTCATCATTGACGTTGACCTACGTCACTACCAACGACATCCTACGTGGCAAACTACAAAAACCTAGTGGCAACTGTGACAGGCTCTTAGTGAACATCTAAGTATATGTTCTATACTAGTATGGGACAGTGAGTGAAAGACATTGGTTTCTTAACATCAGGTGAGGCAACTAAGCCCTCCCTTCAAAATGGCCACGATGAACGTCACTAAATACACACCGTCCCATTGGTTACACAAACTATAGGACCCTTAATTACACGATCCCCTACAATTGGTTGGCAATCTAACCTTCGTCAGTACTTTTCCACCTACGTCTAGCAGCACGCAGGCTGGCCTTTCAGGTGCTGGTGAGCTTGTCTTAACTATAGCTTCCCACCAATTAGAATTCTTGACAAACGATGCTATTCACTACATATAGGGCCTCATTACACGGGCGGCGGTAAGGGTTAACGGTCACCGTTAATAGTACCGGTGACTGTTAACCCTTACCGCCTTACTACGAGGTCCCTTTGCGGGTTGGGGAATTTAACGCCTGCTTTTTGCAGGCATTAAAAACCAACCCGCAAACGGACCAGGGTGCTAATTACGGTACCGCAATTTGCGGCACCGTAATTAGCGCCTTCCCCATTCCCATAGAGCCCTATGGGGCAAAAATGGGAATGGGGAAGGGCAATGGGGGAAAGGGGAATTACCGCCCTGCCAACCTTGGAATAGGGAGGTATTTCCCCTTTCCACCAAGGCGGTGCCGGTATTTTACCGGCATGGACCAAGGTGCTAATAGCGCCTTGGTCCTCTGCCTACCGTATAATGAGGCCCATAATGTGACGTGTTCTAACAAATTTGGTACAAACCAATCCTCTGCAATAGTTGCATCAAGGTTTTCTCTAGTTGTGTGAGCAGGGTAGTGTAGCTGTTCCAGTGCCACCCTTAATAAGGCTACAGGCATTACTGGTTTACCATTACTGTCTTGTTGCCACAATGCTTCAGAAGGGTTTAAAGAACACCCTCTTCACATCCATAGATCCTTCTCACCTTGAGGTGCTTCTCCCTGAACCTCTATTAATTGTGTCTTCAAAAGATTACTATAGGATTCAGACACACTCATCATCACCACCATTTTTTCACTTACATTAGGTGTATCAAATGACATGATATTTTCTGAACATGCAGCGCGTTTGGCTTCATCGTCTGCTGCTTGATTTCCATGTGAGATAAAGTCTGTCTTTTTAGTGTGAGCTACGCATTTAACGACTGTGATGCCTACTCGTAGCTGTAGTGCCTTGATAAGCATGTCTAATAAAGCAGCATGCTGCACTGGAGTGCCTTACGCTCGGAGGTAGCCCCTCCTTTTCAAACATACCAATCCTGCGTGTACCATCGATGTCACAGAGGCGCAGTCACTGTAAACCATTACTTCCTGATCTGCATGATTCTCGAGCGCGACTATCAGTACCACTGACTGCAGTCTGTGCTGAATAGTGAGACGGTAGTCATGCACTTACCAATGTTTGAAACTGCCCATTGGCTGTGTGTTTTACCACAGCAGCACCTGTATATCTCTGCCCATAATTTTGATCGATCCTTGAAGAACCGTCAATAAAAACAATTTCTCCCCCTGCCAAAGCATTTTCTTTTGTCCTAGGGATTTCATCATAAACCGCTTCATAGTTCGAACAGTCATGCGCATACTCATTCTCTGCCAGTGGTTCAGCTACAAACATGGCAGAATTCACTAGTTTGCATCAAACTATTTTAATCGCCGGATTTCATATGACTACCTCGTAGGCAGAAGCCCTTTGAGAAGTCAACATCCCTTTTGGTTTCTCCAAGATGGCAAATAATGCATGCTCAACAAACAACGTCATAGAGCATGCCATCACTATGCTTGCAGCCTTTTAAATGGCGAACGCGGCGGCTGCCAAAGATTGTTCACATGGAAAATGACCCCTCATTACTGGGTCCAGAACAACACTGTACTATGCAAGGGGCTTGTACCCCAATGTGGCTCTTTGTGTGAGGACTGCCGTCATAACGGTACCATCCGTATGCGAGAATAAAAAGAATTCCTCAGCACAATTAGAAATCCCTAAAACTGGAGCTGTACAAATTGCTTTTTTCAATTCCTCAAACCCTTCTTCCATCTCCTCAGTCCAAACAATGTTCTCTTGCATTGCCTGTGCTTTCTTTAGAGCTTGTAATAAAGGCCTTATAAATGAGCCGTAGTCAAAGACCCATGCTCTAACATAGTTACATAGTCACAGAAATCTTTGCATGTGCTTTATCGTATGTGGCTTTGTGGTTTTCAAAATAGCCTGATCTCTCTCAGGAGCAACCTTTTTTCCTTCATGCGAAATCAACGGACCTATGTACAACACTTCCTGTTGACAATACTTTAACTTCTCCTTGTCAACTTTATATCCTTCATCAGCAAGTGTAATCATCAACTGAATAGAATCATGCCTGCACTCTTCCTCTGAAGTGCTGCAAACCAAAATGTCATCTACGTATTGCAACACAACACTTTCCAGATGACTATCACTTAAATCCATCTGGAGAACTAAACTGATGGACATTCACAATACCCTTGAGGTAATCGATCCTGCTAGTCTTTGTGTAAGGGGATTGAGAAAAACACATTTTTCAAATCAATCATGGTAAAATATCGTACTTCAACAGGTATGTTACATAAGATGGTAGCAGGATTAGGAACTAGAGGGAACTCGGCCTCTACAATCTGGTTAATCGGACAAAGGTCTTGAATTAGCATCCATGACCCCCCCTAAGGATTCTTCATAGGGTACACTGACATATTACATGGTGACTCTGACATCACCAAGATGCCTTGATCCATCATGGTGGAAAATTGTCTTAAAAGTACCTTCATCTGCCTCTCGAGACATAGGATACTGTCGTGCTCGAGGTAAAATTGCTCCTGGCTTCAATTTACTCTTTACTTCTCCAACCCCCTTCAATAGGCCTACGTCATAAGGGCCTGTGGTCCATAATGAGACTGGCACTTTTGCCATGTCGTCATCAAAATATTTTGCACTATCATCATTTTTTGAGCAACCTCTCATTTAATGGCTTGTACCCACTGAGTAATGCTCATTTCAAACACCACTTCGCCATCAGATGGGTGATCTCCAAACAGATCTTTATCAGTGACGTCAGTTAACCTGTATCCCTCCCCGATGGAGATTACTGTGCACCATTGTCTTCCTTCATAATCATTTCCATCAATCAAAACCATTTCTCCTCGCACTATGGCTGCTTGTAGTTCTAATGGAAAGATTTGCCCTTCCTCTTCATCCATAGGTATCTTTGGCCTGAATAGAAACTCATCAGGTATTCTCACAGTTCTGCCTACTAGGCTTGGTAGCCATATCAACAAAATGCATACCCCATAATGAAACACTTCAGGTTCCAACGGAACTGCTCGCATGGTTACTTGTCCTGCAAACGCCATAATAAATTCACTCACGTTTAAATAATTAATTCCTGGTGTTCAACACAATATACCTTCATCAGTAAACTAAATTGTCATATTCAACTTGGTCATTAGATCTTGACCTAATATATAGACAGATGGCACCAACATGTCACATTCTCCTATAGATACTGGTAAGTCTTCAGTAAAAGGAACTCTACTTGTAGCTCCTGTGAAACCTTGAGTATTCATGGCATTGCCAGACATTAACATTTTTCCCTCTTTTATACATGAGCGTGTTGCACCCATGTCTGCTAAAAACAAAAAACATTTGCCTCCTATACTGACGTCTACCCTTGGTTCCTCGTGAGGATATGGCGTCACGGATAATATTGAACACATCAAGTCTCCCAGTGAGCTGTCCTATTGTGGATACAGCCTCATTCCTGTACCTGTAAAAGGATTCCCTCCCTCTACAGTGACACCTCCTACCCTAGGAGTCATAAACTGCCCCGTACTTGTGCTTTGCTGTATCTGCATAGGGGAATGCTGTGACTGCCCTTGCGGCAGATTCCCTGCTGCTTGCTGCGTTTGCAAATCTTGCTGCATTCTCAGCGCTTGTACCTGTTGCACTGCTTGACTCTGAGCAAACCCATCTCCACTCTTCTGTGAATATGCAGGCAGGGTTGAAGTCCCCCTCTTGAAAATTGACCCTTCTGCACAAACCCTTGACTTCTACACATACGAGCTAAATGTCCTGTCATTCCACATGCACAACATACAGGAGGTGGAAATCTCCTATTCTTCCCATCCTGCATATCTTGATTGTCACTCTGCATATTTTGAAACCTTCCTTGATTGTTCTGAAAGTTTCCCTGATTTTTCTGCTAATTCCCCTGATTGTGTTGAACATGTCTACCATGAAATCCTCCTCTTCCTCGCAGAGCAAATCCATTATTGCCCTAATCAAACTGCCTTTGTTTATTCACCTGCGGCATGTTTGTTACCTGCTGTGAATTCGATCCGTCTCCACTAGTCATCATTGCCCCTTCAATAGCGTACTTAGATAACATTTTTTGCACTAACTTTGCCTCTTTGCCTTTCCTGATATCATCTTTTTTGCGATTCTTTTCTTGCAAGAGTCTGCAATAATGTGTGATGGTCAGCTGAATTTCTGACCACGGTTTTGCCTCCATACCTACTAACTTCTTCAGCTGCATCTGCACCGGGTCTGGCAGTCTTTGGCATAAAATATGATAGAACACAGGCATAAACTCCCCCCACGCTTCGAGTGTCTCCAAGGCTCACTGCTCTTGGAAATTCTGAATTTAAACAAGCAGGTCTTCCCCTTCCTGCATCTTTTTTGTCAGTATAGCTCCCATATCGGACGTGTCTGGATACAGTACTCTAAGTGCTTTCCAGACTTCCACTCTGCAGTTATTTAACGGTGCTCCGTCATGAGCAGTGTTAACCATAGTAACACCAGAATACCCTGCTCTGGACCAAACGTCATCAGCTCTCTCTCCAAGGATGGCATTCAGGAGACCCTTAATGTCCCCTATAGCCAATGTATTTCCTCCTGTCATCTTTTCTAATTCATGTATCCATTACCCAGTGCCAGAAGTTAAACTCAAAAGTTTACATCTTAAATTATCCTTGTCCATCTGAGGCCAAGGTATATACTGTGGTCTAGATTCCCCTTTCTCTAGCAAGGGAAACTGTGAAACCCCAAACTCACTCTTGTCTCCCATTGTCTGTATATTTAAGGCAGGAACAATATTTCTGCACCACCTTCTTCCTGACAGAAACCTTAATCTGCTCACATAAGGTGGCGACTCCCCCCTCTCACCATGGGGTTGCCCTTTAGGTTGGTCTGACTGCGTCAATGATTTTGACGCCCGTGGTTTAGGTACGTCTAAATCTGACCATCTCAATTCCTTATGCATTGTAAAACAACCCTCAGGACCACACAGTCACCCCTCTCTTCTCCACGGAAGGTGTCTCTGTCTTCATCTGACATTTCCTGTGCCCAACTCGTATAACTACTCTCCTCCTCATCTATGTGTGGAGTCAGTCTATCTAAAGACAACTCCTTGGGCCTCGTACTACATGAGGCTCCCTCTATATCGTACAACTGTGTACTCTAAAGTGAATCATTTTTTCACTTCCCTTTTAATTCTTTCTGGGCTCTCATGTCATGATAAACTTTATCAATGGCTTCCCCAATGCTTCTAGAGTCATATTTGTCCTCTAGATTTACTCTAGATGGGCCTGGTAATGACTCATATTCCGGGAAGAACTCCTCTATGTCCTCCCATGCTACTTATGGATCGGTATTCCTTACCTCCTTCTCCAGGCAATCGAGATTGAGTGCTCTTTGCCTTCCTTTTCGTTCCATGTCATCATCAAGCTCTCTGTGCTTTCTTGATTCCTCCCTCGCCCTGTCTTCCTCTTTTTTCTTCACATCCCGTCTTTCGTTTGCCCTTCATATCTCCTAATCGTTTTGTCTTTGCATTTTCTTATCCCTTAACTACTGTTCCTCCTCTTCTTTTCTATTTCTTTCTAACCTTTCCCGCTCATCGATTGCCCTTTGTCTGTTATCTCGTTTCCTTAGTTCCTCTGTTCTTTCCTGCTTCTTCAATTGTTCATCTTGATATAACTGCTCTCGTCTTTGTCTATCTTTTCTTTTTGCCTCTTCTTCTTTTGATTGTTCCTCCCTTTCCGTATCCTTTTTATCTTGCCCATCTTGATCTTCTCTTTGTCTTACATCCTCGATGCCTTTACCATCGAGTTTGAGCAAAATCTGTCCACCCATCCATTTGTTCTGTAGAAAAGCTAACTTATCGGCTTTATCTCTTTCTCCCTTCCATCTCTTTATTTCTCTTCCTATATCTAAAGATGTGCTTGCTCAATCACTTCTCTCCTTGTTGCGTCTCTCCTTGTCCCTCTGGACCTTAGGGATGACATCTTCCTCAGTATTCATCTCCAGGCTCTCGTCACTGCTTTACGCAGGCGACTCATATGCTGGGTTGCTAAACCCTGTTGCTGCCTTAAGCTCCCTCAATGGGTATAACCCATCGTCTTTCTTGTTTTCGTCATCTATTTCGGCGGGGCGGGGGGGAGAAGAAGGCTCCTCACTCCCCTCTGAACATACATTAAGGATCCAATCTATAGGAGGCGGCTCTTCTATTTCCTCCTGGTACATTTTCCAAAGTTCTAAGCTCGCTAGTCGCTTGTCTAGCTTTTTTCCTGTATATGCTGCATGCAAATATGTCATCATATGCTGCAGGACTGTCTCCGATAGTGACCCTCCTTGCGGCCATGGCCTAAACATTTTGTCTGCGGTTCCCTTAAATCATTCCCCACTATACTGTCTAAGCTTAGGTGCATGTTTCGGCAATTGATTGCAGAGGTGCACAAGTGGAGTAACATCCTCCATTTTTGACTCATCAGTCTTGACTATTACTACTCATTTGCCTTTGTCACACATTTGAAAAACAATACGTTTCAGAAAAACAAAATAATATGAGGGTGCACCAATTGTCACAGGCTCCAATCCCTTTAAATCACGTTTTGTACTTTAATCTTGCTAAAAATACACCATCAACTTAAATTCAATAAACCAATTAAATTTCCCAACCTCGTGTTTCTCCTTTTCTCAACAATCACTTTTAACTATTACGTCATCACCAACACATAGATACATAAAACGAACAGAACAGGGAGTACAGCGAAAATCAATGAATTTGATCAATCCTCTTCCCCAACTAGTTTCATAAAAACTGAGCTTTTATATCCAAAACTTGTCATCATTGACGTTGTCCTATGTCACCACCAACGTCATCCTATGTGGCAAACTACAAAAACCTAGTGGCAACTGTGATAGGCTCTTAGTGAACATCTAAGTATATGTTCTATACTAGTATGGGACAGTGAGTGAAAATAATTGGTTTCTTAACATCAGGTGAGGCAACTAAGCCCTCCCTTCAAAATGGCCACTATGAACGTCACTAAATACACAATGTCCCTCTGGCTACAGAAACTATAGGACCCTTAATTACGTGGTCCCCTACACTTTGTTGGCACTCTAACCTTCTTCAGTACTTTTCCACCTACTTCTAGCAGCATGCAGGATGGCCTTTCAGGTGCTGGTGAGCTCATCTTAACCATAGCCTCCCACCAATTAGCATATCAATCCATCATCACCTCAGTGGTCTGCTTAGTCAATTAGGCTTTGAAGCTCGGCCTTGAGTTCGTCCTGTACTATGGAGAATTCAGGGGATTGAAGGCACGCTGTGCCCTCATGCGTAGGTGTGAGCATCTTGCTCATCCAACTTCATCCTTCCACGTGACTGAAGACCATGATTTCGAGCTTCCACTGTCTTTAAAACACTACTTTTTAATAGACCACTGAGGTCTTCCTTGTTTGTTCATTTCTTTTGAACAGGAGTTGTGTTCATTCCCACGATTTGTATCTAATGTTAGTTAACTTCAGCCTGATAAGACCTTGGCTTCTTGGCTTGGCTTCATGGCTCATCCAACCTCGCCTTTCTGAGATTCACTTGGTAATTAATTTATCTTCTTACTGCGACACACTAGAAATGGGGCCTTCTTTCTAAAGTCCAACACTGCTATAACAGGTAGTGGAAACATCTATCCTTTACTCTTTATACATATATGTATATACATTGGCACATGCCGCAATCTATTCACTATAAAGCTAGCCTCAGGATTACTTTGTCTGCTTGCGTTTCTTTTGCATCTGTTCATGTGTAATCTGACTTGATATCTCTACCAATTCTGTGGCATAAGCTTCTTCACCTTGATCCCAAGATGTCACTTATCTTTGATAGTTTCTTGATGCCTTATAGAATATCTGCATTCTGGAGTCTCTGCATATTTTCTAGGCACTTCAGCACAGCTTTGTGTGACGTCACCATTCGTCTTGGCCATTAATTTGCTCTGCTTCTTCCGGTATTTCATTCAAACGGCCATTATATTTCCTTGTATGCAGGTATGGTTTTCTCAATGGGAACTTTGCCTCCAGGACTCTCCTACGTATCAGTATTTTCACTGGTGCCGCACGGTTTTCACATCCGGCCTCCCAACATATAGGCAATATGGGTGAGATGATTGAGGTGCGGGTACTTGGCTCCTCCTCTACACCTGCATTCTACAGTGCCTAAAGCACTTGTTTCAGGTGAGATAAGTGATCTTCCCAGTGTGGAAACAGAAAAATAATATGAGGCAGGGAAGTCCAGAAAGAAACACACCAACACAGGTTACAAAGAACATACAAGTGCTTTATTTAAAAGCTACAACAGTTACCAAGTCAATTGACAAACGGATAGCTATTCGGCTCTCAGAGTAACATAAAGAACTTCAACGAGGGTTTGATGTGTTAGTGAGAGACCGTACATTGGAATACCTGGGCCTTTTATACAGTTTGTCCTACCCTTGGTCAACCCTCTCGCGGGTTAACCATTCTATGAGCCGGGCCTATGGGTTCCTTGTCAAGTCAATCCTGTAATATATGTATTTCGATTGATTTCACTGATATAGTTGTACATTTACATATAGGTCAACGGTAGGACAAGATCTCAGTTCGCGACCCCGACAAGTGGCCTGCAGGCATATTAATTATTCATGTGTACGGAGGTCACAACGGCCAGAATCTTACTCAGAATGTCATTCGGCCTCCATTTTGATATTCAGGGTGACTTCCATATAACAAGAGAACCTAAAATGGCGGCTTAATCCAAGATGGCGACTTACATTGCTTTCTCTAAGGTCAAGACCTTGCCGTGGAGTTTGTTTGCATATGATGTTTAGACAACTTGGCGTAGGCCAATACACATACAATTGTTACGATAGGAGGTATAATATTGTTTCAATTCCGACAAACCCTCCTTTTGGCCTATGCCGAGTGCTAATATCATTTCTAATATCTTTGTAAATAACTCCATGCATTGACGTCCATACATCCTGAATCATTATCTGTAATATCTATAGCCATTAGGTCGTTCATCAGAACCTCTTGTAACACAAGCTCTTTAGATGCTGTATCTGGGGCATACGTTTTGTGCCCCATTGTGCTCACTGCCTGAGCACAACATCCCCCTAGCATTGCACATATACTAGGTAGACATTGGAAACAGCAACAAAGGAATAGCAGGATTCCCAAAATAACCAGTATAACAGAAAGCACCTTCCAACCCCAGGATCGTAGAGAATCCCAGAACCAAGCACTAACACTCCAATCTCCCACAGGAACATGCACTTCTGAACTAAGGATGTGCAAGTTCTGTATTGCTTTGAAAATTGTCGGTGAGGAATCTGGTACGAAAACACAGCAAGCGGACCCCACTAATTTGCATACTCCGCCACGTTCTGCCAGGATGACATCTAATGCCATCTGATTTTGGAGTGCTACCAATCTTATTGGTTTCTGTTCTAGTGTCATATTGTAGAGTATATCTGTGGTCCGATTGATGGTTCTCTCCAGTACCCTTGCTAGCCCCCTAATATTTTCAGAATTTGCTATCTATTCCCAAAATGGCACAACTGATTTTGCTATATCTCCCAATACTTGCCCAGGGGTTTCTCCGTTCTCGTCCCGCCGTGGGCGAGCCTTAGAAACTTCCAATGTACTAGCTATGAATACCCCAGGTAACAGGATTCCTAAATAACAGGTGCCCTGCCAATCCTTGGGCAACCAGGGAAATGCTGAACTACCGCAAACGAAATAGACAGGGCCCCCTACATACAGAGGCCTGTTCTCCCCGGTCAAATTTACAACGTTCACGCAACCTTCAAAGTTTCCCATTGCCCGAGTGCCATTTCTTTGTTCACAAAAGGGGACTGAATCGGGGCTATGATTAATAGAGTAGGAAGGAGGCACAGCGTCCTTATTGCCTATCGGAGCCATTTTAAAGGAAATTAGAGTTTGAAAAGGAAGAGATAGTTTATCAGATGGCCTAATAGAAGCAACATTAGGTTTACTTCTATTTGCAAAAAGCGAGCATCCCAGGGGAGTCAATTCACGTTTCTCAAAATCATTTAAATTAGTTCCATCAAAGTTCCCTGAGATGCTATCATTCCAACGGCCAAAGAATAGTGCTCTAAGAGAGGCATAGCAAGCAGTCATTAAAGGTAAAGTGTCAGTATACCATCCAAGCCCCTTGTTCCCATGTTGCGGTAAATGGGTGCAAATCCAGCAATTACTTTTATTAAAAATGGCATGCGTTGAACTCATTATTATCATTAAAATGTTATTATGGTACTTTCGTCTATGCTGGGAGTCTCTAGGTGACAAAGTATGAAGGAGTACAGAGGGAGTCAAAGCAGTAGGTACAATCTCAATTGGCAGTAGAGGTTTTAGAGGGTACATTTCTTCTAAGTACCAAAGTCCCACAGCAGTAATTATACAAATCCCAATTACTATTAACACAACACAGCAATACATTTTCGGGGCCCAGGCACATTGTTCGTTGTCCGAGTTGGTCACCCCCTTATTTACAAGTCCAATGCGAGCAGCAGCCGTGGAGGTGGCAGGCATCGTAGTTTCTCAATCGACGACCCCAATGTTCGTTGCTGGCGACACTACGGTCGCGCAACTTCTTAGTCCTTCCCCAACCCTAGCCAGCAGAATCCCTTTTTTCCTTTTTTTTTTCAAAACCTTCCTTTTGCAAGAGGAAAACTCTCGATAACTTTTTCTTTCCAGATGCACAGGAAAAACCTGTGCCGTAGTTCTATTTTCTTCGTCGAAGGTCGTACCTGGTGGTACCCAGTACTGTTTGATCCGGAAATAGGGTAACGTCACTTCCTGAGGGAAGCAATGTATCAGAGGCGACGGAAGTCGCAGAACTTGAAACAGTGTTTTCCGGAAGTGACCCTTTCAAAGAGTGTGGAGACGAAATGGACTGTTCCCCAAGCTCCACGGGCTCAGAGAATTTCTCTGACACACTCACAGCGCTGTTTGCTACTCCAGGATCAGAGATTGTAGCAATAGCGAGGGGTTCTGCTTCTTCTGTAACGTGTGGCGTCGGGTGAGGAAGTTTCTTGACATGCGTCACGTGGATCCAATGCTTCTTTCCAGCCACCCGCACTGCTGTCTGGGTGACCAACAGCACCTGATAGGGTCCCCGCCAGCGAGGCGCGAGACAGGAAGACCTTTCGTAGGCCTTCACTAGGACGCAACTTCCAGGCTGAATGTTGTGTCCTGGACCCGTAAACCGTACAGGTAAAGCTGATTGGACCTGATGATAAATGAGATACAGATTTTTAGTCAACTGGTTACAGTAGTCTACAAACATTTACGACCTCCTTCAGGGTTTTGGGCTTCGGAAGGCCCCAAATGTTAGCAGGTCTCCCCATCACTACCTGAAATGGAGAGATCCCAGTCTTAGTTTGATGTGTGGTACGCATGGCTAACAATACAATAGGTAAGGCATCTGGCCATTTCAGTTTGGTGCCGGCACATGTTTTGGCAAGCTTATTCTTTAGGATACCATTATGTCTCTCTACCAACCCAGCACTTTGAGGATGTCTAGCCGAGTGAAATCGCTTTTCAATGTGTAACGCTGTGCATATCTGCAAAATTACTGCTGCAACGAAATGGGGACCGTTGTCCGACCAAATTACCCTAGGTAGCCCAAATCGTGGAAAGAATTCCTTTACCATAGTCTTTGCAGTGGTCACGGCAGTAGCATCCTTAACGGGGAAAGCCTCAACCCATTTACTAAAGGCACAAATAATCACAAGAACATATTTTAGATTGTTACACCGTTCCATCTCAATAAAATCAAAGTGGATGACCTCGAAGGGAACAGAATGGGGCCCAAAGCTACCCCTTGGAGTTACTGTCCCCTCCCCCACATTGTGCTGTAAGCAAATCATACAATTCTGAACATGTCGCTGTGCAATCTTCAAAATGTTATCATTCACCCAGACTTGTTCTAACATTTTCGTGATCTGCTCAGCACACACATGCGTAGGACCGTGTGCCATCGTAACCATCGCCAGTAATATGAATCAGGGAGCAACCATTTCCCTTCAGATGTATCCACCCAACACCCATCGTCATCTAGTTTCCCCATGCCTTCAGCCCACTTTCTAGATTCTTCTATTGTGGCATCAGTTTGGATATCTCGCACAGACCCGATACCCTCATCCATTACATAGGCATCTTTTGTTTCCCTTAGAGCATACATGTCTGCGCTAAGGTCTGTGGCCGTTTGCCTGGCTATCTGGTCAGCAAAAGCGTTCCCCTTTCCCACATCATCTATGACCTAACGATGTGCTGCACATTTCATGATCGCTTACTGACTAGGGAGCAAGAGTGCCGAGAGCAATTGCACTATCAGGGGACCATGCTGAATCTAGGTCCCATGTGAGGTTAGGAACCCTCTTTCCGACCAGAGCCTCCCAAAGTTGTGAGCCACCCCAAAGGCGTACTGGCTATCAGTATATATGTTTACTGTATGCCCTTCGGAGAGTTCACAAGCTCGGGTCAACGCTATAATCTCTGCGGCCTGCGCGGAGTTATGCGGAATTCTCTTAGTTTCAACAACCGTACTCAATGTAGTAACTGCGTAGGCAGCTGTAGATGTACCATCGGGGAGTTTGAAGCAGGAGCCATCACAAAACAGCTTCCCTTCCGCATTGCCCAAAGGAGTATCTATAAGGTCTATCCTGCCCTTCGTTTCCTGTTCAGTAGTAAACAGGCAATTATGTAATTCTTCGTCCCCGCAAACAGTATTTTGCGGGAAAGGTAGGAGTTCAGCCGGATTAAGAACACAACACCTCTTAATTTGAATGTGAGGAGCAAACAGAATTAATTCATACCTTGTCAGCCGTGCAGAGGTGAGGTGTTGCGTTTGGGTTTTATTCAATAGGACATCTACAGAGTGAGGTACCATCAAAATTAAATCATGGCCTAGGACCATTCCCTCACTCTGTTTTACAGACGCGGCAGCAGCAGCGACAGCTCGCAAACATCTTGGCAAAGCGCATGCGACAGGATCAAGGGCGGAAGAGTAGTAGCCGCACGGCCTGTTCTTCCTTCCATGTTCCTGTGTTAACACAGCCAAAGCACAGCCATGTGCAAAACTTCAGATTGGGATTTCGCCTGCCAAGCGCTCTCAGAGGACATAATCTGTGACTGGATGTCGGGCAACAATCCACGTACAAATTTGTCCACAAACAACCTTTTCCCAGACTCTGTGCCCAAGTCCTGTCCACGGAAGTCAGAGAATACCTGTTCGAATCTATTAAAGAACTCAGTGGCACCTTCAGTTTTTCCTTGAACACAGGCCGTAAGCTTGTCCCAAATAATTATTTTCTCAGGAATTATGGTTTTCAATTTTGCGACAATTCTATCAGGCAAAGTAAGTATTACCTGAGGTGGTTTCTCACCAGCTGGTCTTTCCCCATCAAACCTAGTCATGTTAGCCCACGTATCTCCCAACCCTGGCACATCGTCTATTGTTCGAACCTGCTTCCATAAATCTACGGGCAGGAGTACAGGGAATAGCAAGTCAATAGCACTTAAGGTGAACACAGAGGACTGCAAAACGGACTCTATATCTTTGTAGAATCCTGTCGGGTTTTTCCTAATATCGGGAATTGATTGTCTAATAGTGTTCACTTCCTGTCGTGAAAACGGGACGTGAACAAATTGCGATACATAATGTGCAGGGATGTCCACAGCGGGTGCACCAGTCCCAGCGTTAGCGGGAATCTCAACCTTCGGGACAAATGTCGGAGGAACCTCTCTCATAGGCAACTGAGATATAGGTAACTCTGACCGCTTACTAAGCAACAGAGCCAGGTCGAGCGCTAAGGCAGCTGAAGAAGTGTCGGGCGAAAAAGCCCTCTTACAAATACCCAATAACTCTATAGGACAACTAACCTTCTTCCTTACACATTCATCCCGCAGGTACTGTACCATTACCCGAATCACCTTCCTCTGCATTTCTACTGTATACTGACTATACGTGTCATATAATTCATCCGGCGGTATCGATGAATCCGAGATCCATCGAATCGCATCTTTGGTACAAATTCGTACTTCCTCAGATGCCGATCTACAACACGGAAGGAACCGTTTCTGTACATACATACTGTCGTCTTCACCATCCTCATCCCGTAATTTTTCAAAGTCCCTCCTATACTCAAACAATCTCTCAACATGACCATGTACTTTCTCCTCAGTGTCCCTCGAAAGTGCTAAAGTATTTAGATCCCTCACCCCTTGTGGGAGATCCGTATTATGTAATCTACCCCACATTACACATAAATGAGTCCCCAAACCTTCGATAAAAACATTTTTCTCGGGAAAATTGCCCATATTTGATAATGTGGAAAAAACGTTAACTTGATCACCTCTCTCCATACAGTGCTTAGCCCATGCAAATAATTCCCGTTTCTTGTCTGCAGAAACAGTATTTCGAGTGACAATCTTTGACCCCGCACCCTGATCAACTTCATTCAATACAGAACCACTCGGGAGCGGAGGTGTGGGCAAATTCAATGAGGGTGCAACTATCGGCGCAAGAGGAAGGGGTGATAGGGGTGATAGGATAGGTGGAGGAACAACAACTGGAGGAATAGGAACAGTAGGTTGTACAGGGGGAACAGGAATAACAGCAGGAATAACAACAGGAATGGGCAGAGCACCAGGGAGAGGATCATACGGAGGTGGCACAGAGGCACCAGGCCTGCGTTCGTTTAACAATTTTTCAATAAATTCTTCAGAAGCATGGAAATCTTTAGAGGGATACATTTTTTGGATACCGAGTGAGAAAGCCCTATCCATATTTTTGACGGACTCCGAATGTTTTTCCTTATCATATAACAACGCCTTTTCGGCATTTGTTTTATGACGGCGTGCATGTTTATCCCTACTTTTAAGCTGCTGCAACGCTTCTTTTTTTCCAATTCTGCAAAACATCAAATGCTGCAGGTCTGGCCTTCTTTTTTAGCAAGACCGATTCTAGGTATTCAATACGGGGGATCTCGAAACTACCATTGATTGGCCACTGAAAGTCAGAGGCATGTCTGGTTTGTCTGTGCCAAATATCATTAAATACTATACTTCCAATGCCATACTTACAGTACATAGTACATGCCGGCAACCCCTCCTGTGGTGCCGGCTAAATTCCAAAGATTGTCGATCGCTGCGGATCAGAGCCCTAAAGCAGCTAGACAATTTCCCAGGCATTTCACAAAAAATTGGTGTTACCTGGTCAATAATTGTGTCTGCGGATACAATACGCCAAATTCAAATTGTCAGGGTTAAATTAAGAGTCGGGTCACGACTGCACCTGACCAAACCTAAGGAGGACCGTACGGTTTACCAAAGAACTTACCTAACGAATTTTACCTTGTGTTTGGTGGTTTCGACAAATCTGCCCGCCTCAAAAATGGACCCTCGTGAAGATGCCGTGTCAGACCACATGACTATCGTCCAAGGATCGGATCGTGCAGCGCTGCCGAGGTATCGCGTCTCGTTCTGTCGGGCCCGCAGTATCAGACCGTCCGATCCCGGTTCGATAGTCTGCATCAACCTTCAATGATCCGGCATCAATCTTGAGGGTCCCTATTCGGGCGCCAACTGTGGAAACAGAAAAATAATATGAGGTCGGGAAGCCCAGAAAGAAACACACCAACACAGGTTACAAAGAACATACAAGTGCTTTATTTAAAAGCTACAACAGTTACCAAGTCAATTGACAAACGGATAGCTATTCGGCTCTCAGAGTAACATAAAGAACTTCAACGAGGGTTCGATGTGTTAGTGAGAGATCGTACATTGGAATACCTGGGCCTTTTATACAGTTTGTCCAGCCCTTGGCCAACCCTCTCGGGTTAACCATTCTATGAGCCGGGCCTATGGGTTCCTTGCCAAGTCAAACCTGTAATATATGTATTTCGATTGATTTCACTGATATAGTTGTACATTTACATATAGGTCAACGGTAGGACAGGGTCTCAGTTCGCGACCCCGACAAGTGGCCTGCAGGCATATTAATTATTCATGTGTACGGAGGTCACAACGGCCAGAATCTTACTCAGAATGTCATTCGGCCTCCATTTTGATATTCAGGGTGACTTCCATATAACAAGAGAACCTAAAATGGCGGCTTAATCCAAGATCGCGACTTACATTGCTTTCTCTAAGGTCAAGACCTTGCCGTGGAGTTTGTTCGCATATGATGTTTAGACAACTTGGCGTAGGCCAATACACATACAATTGTTACGATAGGAGGTATAATATTGTTTCAATTCCGACACCCAGGTGTGGCTGAACACTGCACTGTGGTCTAAATAAACAACATTGACGTTTTCCATTCTGGACAAAATCTGGTTAACAATCCTCTGAAAAGTGGCAGGGGTATTCTTCAATCCGAAGGGCCGACCTGCCAGTACCCTGCCCTGAGGTCAAAGGTACTCATGTACTTGGCAGCGCAGAGCTTGTCAATGAGTTTGTCTGCCTTAGGAATGGGGCGAGCATCTGTCTTTGTGACAGAATTGACCCGCCTTTAGTTGACACAAAAAGTCTTCCCACCACTGGTCATTTTAGGAACCAGTACCACTGGTCTAGCACAGGGGCTGTGGGATGTCTCTTTTACTCCTGGGGGCAGCATTGAGCTTATGGCCCTTAGGAACATGCATATGGAATGGATGGGATCACACCAGAGTATTTCTGAGTCAAAATAACGGAACCAACTCAGGAAGATGGCAAAGTACTGTTTTATTAGCAATGATCTAAAACAGGGAATTTACAACGAACATCAACGGACGTGCGCTCAGTCTCTCAATGATCTCCACACAAAATATGACTTTTATACACAAAATATGTCAGATTGACATCATATTACGTGGCAATAGTAAACAACCTATCAAGGATCAGTATTTGTTAAGGGAGACATCTAAGTATACTATTCTAAAGGAGTTAGGATTGTTATTGGCTGTCTGTTATCAGGTGGACGACTTATTCCTACCTCTAAAAAACATGTAATTTCAGAAACATTAGATACACAGTTTCTCATTAGTTTTCGAACTATAAGGTCCTTCTTATATGAACTGATATAATTGGTTGGCACACTTGTGCCATGTCTGGAACATTCAGTTCAGTTAGCAGCATGTAAGCTCAGACCCAGGTGCAAGGTGATAGGGCTTTTAACTCCCTCACCACCGAATAAGCCCACCATCTCTCATCACCCATGCCTTCTGCAATGAAATTGTCTTTGTACTTAGCCTTGCAGAACATCCTTGTCTTTGAGAATGTACGGGAGTGTGGGCACTCGCTATCGTGTCTGGAACTCCAAGTTCAAACTCTATTTCCATCCTTAGCTCACGTGACAGGAGACCATGATTTGGTCCACTTTGCAGCTTTTAAATGCTCTAAATGAAGTAAAGTTTTGCATCCTTAGTGTTCTATCTTGCAACTTAATGTAAGAAGGTTCATCCTCTGCATACTCGTTCTTCTTCAGAATAGATAGCTGACTTTGGTTGTTTCCGTCTTGACTTCAGGACAGACAGCCTTGCCATGCAGCTCCATGATCCCACTATTCTTGCTGCCACACCGTTTTCCATTCCCGCTTCATTGGCTGGCTTACTAAATTCATGATACCAATATCATTTTCTTTGCAATGGAGACTTCACCTGCATTCTATTCACTACTCAAAGCTAGCTTCTATGGTTACTTAATCTACCTTACATTTCAGCATCTGTACATTTGTTGGATGGTCGTTTTTCTGCAGCACTTTGTGCATGTGTTATCGTCTTTCTTCACGTTGGAAAGCTCACTCAATTTGTCACTTCGTCATTAGTTTCTTCAGGATCGATACATAATCTTCAGCTGGTATCTCGGGATGTCGTGGACACTTCTTTATGACATCATCAATTTGTTTGTTTGCTTCCTTTCATAATCTTTCAGGTTTTTCCTCCTGTAGGTTATCATCATGTCAAGGGTACATTTGGTAGGGTTGTCTCAATGGGTATCTTCTTTCAAACACTTGCTGTGGTATTGGTATTATGGCTGGTGTAAGGGACGGCACGATCTTATGTCTCCAATACACGCGAGATGGGGGGATCTCCTGCAGATGCACACAGCTGCTCCTCTACATTCCCCCCTCTGGTCGAGTCTACGACCACCTCCTCAATTTTCTCTGTGTCCTTGTATTTTCTCTTGAAGAAGTGTTTCTTTGGTGTCCATATTTTCATCACCCCCCTCAAGGTGCCTGCCGATTTAAAGTGTTCATCCACACTCGAGGCCTTGTAATTACATTGTCCATTTGGAGTACAATAAACCCAGTGTCCCACATATTTTTTATGATCCTTTGGGTACCAAAACTTGATTCCTTCAGGTGCTAGAATGCTGGCCTTTATGCAATCTCTGATGGCATCATCAGTTAGCTCCTTGGCTTCTGGTTTGCCCTCAGCATCAATCATGATCTTCATTCCTACTGCCTTCTTTACCGTTTTCTGACACTGTGCAATTATGATCCGGATCACACAAAATACAAACATGGTCAACACCAGTATTGCTCCAAGGAATTTGCACAAGTTCACCATCCAATGAGGAATCCATGAGAACTGGAAGGCAAACCAGCTGTCATCTTCAATGCCATCTGTTTCTTTCTCCATCTTTGTGTGCAAGGCCCTTAGCATTGATATGGACTCCATAAATGTCCCATTTTTGCCATCATGAGGCGGTGTGAATGTGCAACATGATGGCCCAATTTTGGCGCAAACACCTCCTTCCATTGCAGTGATCATGTCAAGGACATACTTGTTCAGGGGGGTCATCAGTCGTAGACCCTCAACTCTTCTTTGATTGCATTAAATCCTTTATAGTTGCATTAATTGTGTGGAGAAGCTCCCACCTGATGATCTGTAACCATATGGCATTCACCGCTGTTTGAAGCCCAGGCATAAATGTAGATGTAATTATCATGGCCGTCTTGCTGAAAATTTCTGTTCATCAGGAATAGCTTCATAGGCCTTCATCAATTTAGATGAGAAATAATTCTCCCTTTTCATCCGTCAGAGTTCAAGTGCTCTTCTTTTTCTCAAATGATCATACACCTTTGGGAACTCATCACATTTTAGATCGCTCTGAGGAATCACCAAGGCCGGAACACGGACGAACACCAAAGAACACACTTCACTCCAATTCCCTGGGCCTCTTCATATATGCTCTAGATCCACAGGCCCAATATCGATCCATCAGGACAACCATCCCTTTTCTCATCCCTGGAACGTCGATTGTGGTTTTGCACCCTTTATTCTGTCCAACGTAATTCTTTACATGACCCCAGAAACACATTGTAGCATTAACTAATGGAACCACGGCCACTGGGCCGTATTTGTCTTCCACCCATGTCAATAATTTGGAGTATTTAGCCCAGGACTTCAGACATTCATCATTCACCTTCTGTATTCCTCGCAATGCTTCCTTCCTCAGCAAATGAGCTGCACAGGACATCATTCTATCTTCCCATTCTTTGCTTGTACTAACTCGCCCATAGATCAACAGCTGTGACTGTCCCAGCATCCAGGCATCCCCTCTTTTTCTGTCATATCAGAACAGTTTGTGATTACTGTGACTGAAAATGCAGACTGTTTATTTATTTTTCTTTTTGTAACCCCCTCTACAACACATACATATGTGGGTGGACCCCCTGCAGTCCCCTCATACTTGTATTATATCTCATACCCCCCACATATACATGTGGTGTAAGGGGGGTCTGAAAAAATAGTTGCATTTTCGGCAGTTGGAATTCTGGAGGCGACATTTTGGTATGATTCTAAACAGTTCATCCTCTTCATTTCTTCGATGATCACCTTATCTTTTCCTGCAGCAGGATACACAATCATCTTGTCTGTCCATTCAGGCTCTTTCTCCATCTGAGTACTCTTAATATAGTCATCTTGATATGGAAATGACTGTCTTGTTCTCCATCGCAGGTTGTCCAACTCCCTTGGAATAATCTGCACGTAGTACATGCTGCAAGATGGTTGAGGCATTTTGCATCAGATGCCAACACCTTTTCCGAAATGAAAGTCTTTTCTGCATTCATGGTATAGGGGATGAGAGAGCAGACATAACAATTCTCATCAGAGGCTCTTTTTCCCACCTTCTTCATGTGTTGATACCACATATTATTCCCCAGATGAGGTGAATTATCTAGATATGTATGTATCCCTTGGTTATCTTCCTCTGCATCCCTTCTGTGTCGTCTAACATACCCATAGAGATCAAATAATTTATTGTTGTTTGGACTTATAGTAGGGAAAATCATAGGAGCTCTTTCTTTAACTGGACCTTTAGGATAATAGAGGCTATGAAATGTAAAATACAAGAAAATTAAGGGAATACACATACATATGTATATCACGCATAGAAGTCTGGAGAACAATGCGTTGTGCCATCCTAACGCTTGCTGAGCTAGTGCTCTCTCGATGACCACATTTTCCTCCTCATCAATCATTTTTAA
This sequence comes from Ambystoma mexicanum, assembly GCF_040938575.1. NCBI lineage: Eukaryota > Metazoa > Chordata > Amphibia > Caudata > Ambystomatidae > Ambystoma > Ambystoma mexicanum. Next base: position 54,077,788 of record NC_090922.1, on the reverse strand, counting down.
TACAAATAGCTAATTCCTTTACATTTGTAACTGCACAATCGGTTCAATTATAGCGAGATGGAGTCTTCTTATCACTGAACCATTCTTAGGATCCTGTAAAAAAGTATGAATATTAATGTCCCTTCTGACAAGAGCAGGATACGACTGAAGAATAAACACAAAAAGAGCCACAACACGCCAATGTGTGTCACTGTCATGTATTTTATCAATTTTAGAACAAATATTCTCCACAAAATGAATCTGGATACTGATCCATTTTCCAATTTCTAATCAAAAACTGATCTTTAGGCATGATGTCAGTGCAACATGTATTTCTTCAAAAATATGTCTAAACGTTTGTTTCAACCTCTGGCATTCCTCTCCAAGTCTTTTGCACTTCCTGCTAAAATATATAAGGAGTGGCTATTGAATTCCAGTCCAAAGAAAATATGTGCTAATCACTTGCTGCTTTATTGTCCTTCTTCTGGGTCACAGATCGGATCTGTACACGTGGCAATTCTTCTTCTTATCTTGCTTCTGGGTCAGCAACTGTTGGAGGGGGGTCTTGCCTTTATAAAACTTCACATCACTCAAATGCAGCCAAGCTTGTCTTCCCGCTAGCTTACCTGCAGAAGGGGAGACAATCTCAACGACAAAGGGGCCATTGAACCTAGGTTGATGCCACCATTGAGTGAAGTTCTTTATTAAAATTAGGTCCCCAACATATAATTTTGCCGGTGGCAATCGTTCACTTGTATTGATCACCGGATTATCCTCTTCCGTGTTCTTTGACCTCCCCCCCCAATGGTTGACTTGATCTGAAATGAAAGAAATACTGGTAGTCATAGATGTCAAATAATCGTGCATTTCATCACCTATTGTCTTCGCAACACTTAGGGCATCACTCCTAACCCTAGATGGAGTCATAAGAGGTGTTATGATACGACGCCCTGTAACTAATTTGTGGGGGTGAGGTGGTGGTCAGAACCTGGCTGATTACGAAAGAGATACAAGTCTAGGGGTAGGGTTGCGGTTTATTACGCAGTCACACCCAAGTCAGTGAGATCCTTTCCCCACAATGAATGTGGCACACAATAAAACACTTTTCATTTTTTAAGTTCAATATGGTAAGGCTTTCAACCCGTCGCACAGCCACCCTCAACAAGTACCCAGTGTCACAATTGACTAGGAACCGGGCCATTGTGCTTTAAGAATATATTTATTAATTTATTAATTTAGCCAAATATCACAAATAGATTACATCAGCCACCAATGTTGTGGCAAAATAAGAACAAAATAACTTCTGTAAAGGCACCCATATGGAGATATGCTGTCACAATTAATTCCTTTTACATCACCCACCAATACAAGAAGAGAACAATTCAACACACAGAGTGATTTCAAACAGGGTATTGCTTTTCTCCCAGCAACCCTCACCCTCCAAACATCAATGTAACTTGAGTCATCTGAATGGAAGGCCAGTGGCAGGGAGTGTGAACACAATGGGAAAATCGGATTGGGGTCTTACTCACAGAAACAATATGAAAGAAAGAAAAGCAAAGGAAATTAATTTTGCCACACCTAAAAAGAACATGCAGGGCTTTGGGGTTTTAGTCAGCACACAATGGGAAAATCTGTTTTTGGGATGTTTGATCACAGAACCAATATGTGAGACAGAAAAGCAATGGGAAAAATGTGTTTTGTTACACCTAATAATAACACATAGTGATTTGGGTTTTTTATCAGAGCACAATTGGGTTGTTTAGCCAATCTGCAATGTGAAAGAATAGAAAGAAATGGGAAATTCATTTTGCACCTTGCATATGCACAGGCACTGCTAGGCTTCCGACTTCTGATTAAAATGAAGGGGATCAATGGGGAATTTTGTTTGCACCCTGCACCCACACGTGGAAGCAAGGTTTCGGATTAATTCTTTTGACAGTTCTTTATGTCTTTATCGGTTCAAAACACACTGGGAAAAATTGTTGGTTTCGAATGCCAACAATAGAGATCCTGTGAATTAAATAAGGGAATTAATTGATTTAGTCTGATAAATATATATGCTAGATATCTACATAGACAAACAGGATAGTTTCAATGGGGAAATAAGAAAACAATGCTGGAAGAATACAGGGCCCACACAATCTATGGATTTGGGGTAGTTCAACTTACAGGAGAGACCTGGAACTGGGCAGCAGGGAGCATCAGGGTGCCATTGGGACAGCAAAGGGGTCAGTCAAGGGTCTCCTTTCCTTCGTCCAATGGGCCCCAGTCAGCTTCTATGTGTCCTGGCTCCTTTCTCCAATGCAAAATTAGGCCCCACTGCTGGGATGTTGTTCGCCATATTTCAGCAGCAGGTCGCCTCTCGGAATTATTGGAAGAAGTCCAGTTCTGAGATATATATGGCAAACAATTTCACCATCAGTTCTATCCTCTCTTCCACAAAACTAATGTCTCTGATACAAATAGTCTCTGCCTGGGTCTCTCCCCGACATTCTCACAGTATTTGGCATGGAGCTGCTCTGATTAATGAAGTCTGGGAGTGTGAGTGACCGCTCCTAATCGGTGACATGTAGAATAGCTTTGCTGCGCTATCTTAGGCTCTCTTGTTGGAGGTCGAGGTTTGTTGCATGTTGGTTCCACATAGTCTTGCAGAAAGGATGTAGGCCAGGAGAGTTTTTAGGTGCTAGATGGGTTTTGGCTCAACTCCCTGTCCCAGGATCCTTAATGTAAAACTCAAGCTCATCTTACCTCCCTCCTCACCAAGCTGATACTCACTGGTACCTGTGAGTCTATCGCTGGATCTAGACACTAGCCCTCTACCTTACTGTTGTCTACCCTCCTCGATGTTTTGTCACGTACTCTTTGCTCCTCCTCCACGTCTCCCCGTTCAGGCAATGACCATTCCTACACATCCAAGCAACCGTCCATTATCTTCCTCTCTTACTTCCTGTTCTTAATCCACTTCTCTGTGCCCTACTGATGAGGTTAGAACTGATCAGTAGGGCACAGCTGCACCCTATTGATGAGGTCCAACCAGACAGAAACACGTGTCTGATGTTGCTGTTGGTACTCTTGTTCAGAGGAGAATTGCCTAGCATTTCGCTGCTTGGTTGCCCCAGGGCAGGACAGAGACTGATATGTGTTGGATATTTCTCTTCTGTGCAAGATAGTGAGCTAAAGAATCTGGGCAAGGATCTCGTAATCAGGACTAATGTCTGGCAGAGAGACTCCCAGGACCCCCCCTTGTTAATTTGCATAACTTAAGTAACTTTGGGTCTCACCATAAGTTACTAGGGGAATCCAGACGTGGACCCCTTGCTCACTATTCTTAGAGAGGCACAGCTCTACCCTACTGATGAGGTCCAACACAACTGAAACACATGTCTAGGGTTGCTGTTGGTACTCTTTTTAAGAGGAGAATCGCCTAGCATTTCAGTGCTGGACTGCCCAGGGCAGGACAAAGACAGATATGTTTTGGATCTTTCTCTTTTGTGAAAGACAGTGAGCTAAAGAATGTGGGTAAGAATCTCATAACGAGGACTAAATTCTGGCAAAGGGAATGCCAGGACCCCCCTTGTTAATTTGCATAATTTAAGTAACTTTGGTTCTCATCCTAAGTTACTAGGGGAATCTAGATGTGGACCCCTTCCTGGCTATTCTTAAGAGAGGCACAGCTCCACCGTACCGATGAGATCCAACCAGACCGAAACACGTGTCTGGGGTTGCTGTTGGTACTCTTGTTCAGAGGAGAATTGCCTAGCATTTTGGTGCTGGACTGCCCCGGGGCAGGACAAAGACTGATATGTTTTTGATATTTCTCCTCTGTGAAAGATAGTGAGCTAAAGAATCATGGTAAGAATCTCTTAACCAGGACTAAAATCTGGCAGAGGGAATCCCAGGACTCCCCTTGTTAATTTGCATAATGTAAGTAACTTTGGTTCTCACCCTAAGTTACTAGGGGAATCTAGACGTGGACCCCTTGCTCACTGTTCTTAGAGCGGCACAGCTCCACCCTACTGATGAGGTTCAACCAGACCGAAACACGTGTTTGGGGTTGCTGTTGGTACTCTTGTTCAGAGGAGAATTGCCTAGAATTTCGGTGCTGCACTGCCTCTGGGCAGGACAAAGACTGATATGTTTTGGATATTTCTCCTCTGTGAAAGATAATAATAATAATAATAATAATTAGGCTTTTATATAGCGCTACAAACCCTCAGGTATCCGAGCGCTGCTTATTATTACCCACGGTGTGTGGTGCTCATTTATCGACCTCGGAAGGATGAAACGCTGAGTTTGGCGCTGCCGGGATTCGAACCTGCGTTAACAGGCTCTGCACGGGTGTCAAAGCGAGCGCTCTACTCGCTGTGCCACTTGACCGGCTGTGATAGTGAGCTAAAGAATCTGGGTAAGTTTCTCGTTACCAGAACTTATGTCTGTCAGAGGGACTCCTAGGACCCCCCTTGTTAATTTTCATAATTTAAGTAAGTTTGGGTCTCACCCTAAGTTATTAGGGGAATCCAGACGTGGACCCCTTGCTCACTATTCTTAGAGAGGCACAGCTCCACCCAGGGCTCCAGATAAGTCAAGTACTAGGCCTTTTTATGCATGAAAATCTTTTAAATACGCCAGCTTTATTATTTTCCTGGGTACATTTACACACAGGTTTAGAGCAGAGGGCAGTGCAAAGGTGAGGTTACTTGCCAGAAGCCAGATGGCTTCTTGTGATTTTTATCTACATGGATGCAATTGCAAGCCACCTCTGAAACAGAATGTATTTCTCTGAAGCCTTTCAAAAAAATGAACTGCACACCGATAAAAGGAATGGTTTCTTTCCATTCAGCTTCAGAAGCACTGTGCATGTTTTCCTAGAATTTCAGGAATGTATAATTAATAAGATGGAAAACTAAGTTGCAATTGAGCTTTTTTTTTAACAAGTTATACTTTTTTTCCAGTGAAAGCAAACCAATATTGCACAATTGTATTTTTCAGAGCTCCGGTGCTGTGTGCATAATCATGCAGAGGCAGATCATTTTTACACTTCTAATTTAATTTACAGTCTAATTATAAAAACAGTGTGTAAAATGATGACTATGCACAGTCTAGTTTACATCCATTCATCCTTGCACTCAATGGGGTACATTACTATAAATGGTCAGTGGCAGCAGAGTCTTTTCTCAAGGGTGAGTAATTGTCATTACACTGATTAAAGGTATTCTAACCTCTCAAATCTTCAAGACTACAAATAAAACATCCAAAACCTGACTCTCAAGAAAGTGCAAGTGCTGTTCAGAAACAAACAAATGAAAGTTACATTGGTAATTGAAATAGAAACTCAGCAAAACCTGTCCCTGTGATAATCCAGATAGGTATTTAACTTTATGTAGCGCTTCATAAATGGTTCGTCATACATGCAGGTACTGTGATCATTATACCTCAGTCGATACTCAGTTAACCAACCTCTGAAGATGTTAGCTAATAAGATAGCTCAGCCGGTTGAGCACTCGTTGCTGCAATCTCTGCGTGATCTGTGGGTTGTGGGTTTGAATACCAGCAAGTCCAACTCAGCCTTTCATCCTTTCGAGGTCGATAAAGGAGTACTGACTTTGGTTTGGTGGTAATTGTGATAAATATGTTCTATGTACAGCTCTTTGCCAAAAGAGCTATTTAAATAACCATTTGACCACTAGATTAGATATATAATTTAGCATGGAGTCCTTGCCTCTCTGCACTGTTGTATCATAACATTGGCATACCATTAGGTAGTAATAGCTCCAGGAAATTAGGACTTTCATTAAACATCAAAAGACAATTCTGCTATCGAATCTCAAAACACACAATACAAATTCATGCTTTACTATATAATTGGCTAGGTTTGAGTGATTTCAACATTTAAATATATAGAGGAGAGCTCAAATGGGCAGAAATAATGAAAGGTGTATTCTGTCACAATGCAGAAAGCTGCCGCATAGTAATGATTTTCATACAGTTTTTTCACACATCGGCTGGATGTCGCATACATTTTACTCTCTTGTGAAGGAGAAAAGTAATTTTTACTCTCTTAAAATCACATTTACTCTCAAAGATTAAAAATATAGAGTAAAATACTCCCACTTCAAAATCTTATCTGGAGCACTGGCTCCACCCTACTGATGAGGTCCAACCAGACGGAAACACGTGTCTGGGGTTGCTGATGGTACTCTTGTTCAGAGGAGAATTGCCTAGCATTTCGCTGCTGGACTGCCCCAGGGCAGGACAAAGACTGATATGTTTTGGATATTTCTCCTATGTGAAAGATATTGAGCTAAAGAATCTGGGTAAGGATCTCGTAACCAGGACTAATGTCTGCCAGAAGAACTACCAAGACCCCCCTTGTTAATTTGCATAATTTAAGTAACTTTGGGTCTCATCATAAGTTATTAGGGGGATCCAGACGTGGACCCCTTGCTCACTTTTCTTCGTGAGGCATAGCTCCACCCTACTGATGAGGTCCAACCAGACCGAAACACGTGTCTGGGGTTGCCGTTGGTACTCTTGTTCAGAGGAGAATTGCCTAGCATTTCGGTGCTGGACTGCCCCAGGGCACGACAAAGACTGATATGTTTTGGATATTTCTCCTATGTGAAAGATAGTGAGCTAAAGAATCTGGGTAAGGATCTCGTAACCAGGACTAATGTCTGACAGAGGGACTCCTAGGACCCCCCTTGTTAATTGTCTGTGTATATCCACAGAAATACCAACATCAACACACACGCACGTGCATGCATAAAAACACTCATGCAAAGTCAACCCAAGTACAAACACATGCAGATCGATGAAAGAAGCTCCATGCATTTGCGAGGCTTAGTTGGATGAGCACTACGACAAATTCTCAGGTGGCCGTATGTGGCTAGCCCTCCACTGATATACCACCCTCCTGCCTGTGTATCCTCAGGATTGCTAGCTAATGGGCTTTGCAGGCCTGGTGAAGGTGGGAGATCAGTCACAAGGTCAAGAGAGATCAGTACACAAAACACATGCTAACTCCGACACATGTCTGAGGCCACTGTGTGAGAGTTGCAATGCCTGCTGTTTGCCTCGTTGTAGGTGATCTGGCCCCACGGTCTGTTCATCCAGGCCAGGGGCCACCCACTGTACTACTACCTGTTCATTGAGCTAAGTCATCTGTTACATTGGTCCACAAACCACTTCGCGATGGCCTGGCATCCAGTCCTCTGAGGGTGTCTCTTCTGCCCCACAGGCCAGTCTGAGCCTACTCTTTCCAATTTCCTACCGCTGCTAGCACCTAGATAACTAGACAAAGCGGACAGCCTGTGGGCAGTGATCAAAGTGGGGTGGAGCGGTTGGGAGCGCTGCTCCTCTACTTTTTTAAATTAAGTTTTACTGTTCCTATATTTTTGAAGTATGCACTTCAGTGCACTGCACTGAACATTTACTTAAACAGCATGAGCATTTGTTTAGGTGTTTGTATTGCGCGTGGAAGGGGGCAAAGTGATGGAGTTTGTCAGAAGCTGGGACAGGCCAGCAGGGAACATAGTTCCACTACTTCTTTTTGTACATTTTGACCACTGCCTGTGGGCGAGCCCCCTTGAGTCCTCATGAACGAACACAGGGCTGATGGTAGGGCTGAGTCTCGTGAATCCTCCATCGCGGCATTTCAGTTGAGGAGATGCCCTCCAACTGTTTGCCATACTGGGCTCAGTGGAGTCGACACTTCATTAATAAAGCACATCACTGCAAACAGTAAGGGCTTCTAAATATATTTACTGAACATACAATCTAAATATATTGAGTATATTGACTAAAGATAGAGATACTACATCCCCTACATCAAACAGCATCTTTCAGGGACAAAGGTTATCCAATTGCCACCAAGGGTGGAGCCAGACTCAAACTTCTCGGGGGTAAAACCAAATCAAACTATTTTGGCTGGGGTGGCCTAAGTATGGCACTGATTTATGATGAAGTACGAGAGCGCGCTTCCGTGCGTGCGCACACACGCACACACACAATGATCATAGTTTAGGATAGTGGGGTGGCAACTGCGGGGGGGGGGCAATCAGATTCCAGGGTAGCACTTGCCACCCAATGCCACTCCCTGGACACGCCAAAGGGCAGAATGATCGTTTTGAAAGCTGGTTGTGAGTGGGGCCATTACCCCATGTGGCTGTGGACCCCTCCCACTTCTTCTGAGCCCAGGAGGCTGAATAGCTATTCCACCTTTGTTTGGCACATTAGATGCATCTTTCATCTCAATTCAGAGGATATTTACATTCACAAAGAGATGCAAATCATTGGAAATGTGGGCCATCTAACAGCTAGGGCCAGCGGTTAAGCATAGGGGGTATATTGATATCAACAGGACAGGCTATCATCCTATGCCTAGGTGCGTTTGCTTCTGCTGCCACATTAATGATTGTTGAAACCTAGATACCCTGCCCTCCCAGGCGAGAAAATTGACAGGCTCTTTCCATTTTGAGTCTCCCGCTGAGCATCGCTGCAGAGTACTGCCTTCTGCCTGCAGCCTCCTTCATTTGGGAAAGCTTAAGCCCTCCCAAGCCAGGGGCTGTCTCCGCCACCCCCCCGCCCCGAATCACCACACACAATCACACCACTAGGCCGAAAGTGACACTTGCCTGGACTACTATGGAGGTCAGAAGATACCCTCCTATTAGCCGTTTCCAATTCACAGCTCAGACCAGCAGCCACCCCAGGGACATGGATTACCAGCAGGTGTATGTGTAGGTGTGTCCTCAGCTTCAGAGCAGCTGCACGGCATTAAAGTAGTGCACAGAGGGAAGGATTCAGGAGTTAAGAGGTGAGAACGTGGCTTCATGGTCTGCAAATGAAACACTCAGAGGGAGGGCCGTGGAGAGGAGCCACAGGAAGCCAAATCAGCAAACAAAAGGTACGCCATGACACAAATGGCTGTTCACATCGACCACCCTCAGGACCCTTCTTAGTTCTCACACATGGGCAGTTTCATCCCTGGGCCCTTCGGTTCTCTTTGTTTTTTTTTTTAATGTTGTTATTTCCAAGTTATGCTGGATGAGCCTAGCTCGTCACTACTATCCCTCCCTAAAACACACACACACGTATATAAACGTATGTCTAGGTTGTCCAAGCTCAGGGGTCTATAACCTATGGCTCTGCAGATGTTTTGGGTTACAAATCCCATCAGCCCAAGCCAGGGCCAGAGGGTGCAGACCCCTGAGCTAGCTAATACGTCTTCAAGTCCCTACTTACGGGAATGTGTGTGCTGGAGTTCATATGGTGTCAGGAGTGGCTGACAGAGCGAAGCCTCACAATACAGATTTTGCAGGCACTGGGCACTCTCTCATTCTATAGTTTGCTGATCCTCTGCATCACTATCCTTTGGTCTGGGTGATGGCTCCACGCCCTGGCAATGGCTGAAGACCTCCGAGATCAGTAGCTTGCCTGGCAAGCCTCTTTCAGATTCTATTCATCATCCGTTGTATGGGCTACTCTAATTTTTTCTGGGAATATTTTTGGGACTTGGCATCTGGCTCGCACTGCTAGGTCACGTCACTGCTGTATGCGGCCACAAGCAACTCAAAAAGTGTTCCTATCTTATTGCGCATCATCACGCTTGGGGCGTGTGGTAAAGCAAGGTCATGACCCTCATCTGGGCATAGGCATACCCATCCGACATTGGGAGAACTATGCGACAGTGAAGTGATGATGGAAGGTTTTGAATTAATCATAACCACTAGCATTGCAATCCCCTGAACCAGAGTGTGCTATTTCAGAGGGAGATAAAACATTCATACAATTAGATCACCTACTGGGAACCATGCTGCCTGCCTTTGTGTGCCTGGAATCGAAGGAAATGGGGGCCATCAAGGCAGGCTCAAGCCAAGGTACATAATGGCCGATGTTACACCCCCGTAGGGGTGCTTCGGTCTACCCCATTCTTTTGTCATGGCTGGAACGAGAAACAGAGGAACTTCTTGCTATGCAGAGAGGCCCTGCCTTGACAAGCCATCAAAGAAGGTGGCACAATGGAGCCCTAGCCGCACTGAGATGGCATGGAGAAAAAGATGAAACTGGACTCAAATGGGGGCTCTAATGCTTTTTACAATTGCTGCAGTAGTTCAATGTCTCCCTGTTCTCCCAACAGAGGGACTGAGAGAAAAAGAGGAAAGCCTGGCTACAGGCAACTTTGCCATGGCAAAGTGCCAAAACAGGCAGAACAACATGGGCCCGTGCCTGTGTAGAGAAAGAGGGAAAGGGGCAGGTGCCCAAAAGAAAGCAGCAGAAGGGCCAGGTGCAGGCAGGGAGGCTCGAGGGGGTCAAGAGAAGAAACAGAGTGTACGCCAGGAAAGGGGAAGATGGAGGCCGTCAGGAACCAAAAGCTTAGTTAAGGACAGTCTAGCCCTTGGAAGCGAGAAATTTGCGACTTAATAACAGAGATTCGTGGCATGAATTCCTCTTATCTGATTGGACAAGTCACCCAGGACATTATAAGAAGGGCTTATCAATGTCAATCGAACATGGTTGGTCCCCATTCAAAAGTAGAAGCCCATCCAGAAGTTGGTGTACCTTGTTGCCTAGATGCCCCTCGAAATGGGCTCCAGTGACAACTACCATATCAACACAATTCCGGAAGAGCCAAAAATGAGGAAACTTCAGAAAATAACCTCATTACTCAACAGAAGTATGAAGATTTCACAGGAATCCCCCGGTTGCACAAGATCAAAGGAGGACCTGGTGTGCAGAGGCGAAGACAGGGTAGAGACTGATCCGGCCTGACCCACCGAAAATCTGTAAATGCCCACTCAGCAGCGATGTGTGGGCATTTACAGATGTTAATGCCACTGCTGTGGGCCCAACTACATTAGCTTCAGGCCCCACTTGTTGGACAATCATGTCTATGCCTCTGGGTCTCAGGGACTGTTGAGGTCCGTCCTTGGCCAATGCCCTTAATTCCCACCTCCTCCTCCTCCTCACCTGTACTTGCTTCTTCTGTGGAACTTTCTGTCAATATGGCTCTTCTTTCTCTCCAGGTAGTATCCAGCCTTTTTTTGTGACGTCTCGGACGAGATCCACTGGAGGCCACCCTGCCAACAAGCTAACTGCCCGGCAAGAGGGGCCCTCAGGGAGCCTGCCCCCACAACCAGGGAAAAGCGTAGCTGAAAAACCCTGGAGGACTGGTTAGTTGCCGGGACGGTTGGTGTTTTGGAGGTTTGGCTTGAAGGTGTGGTTCGAGAGAAATCCGACTCCCAGAGTACACTCCAGGAATTGGAAAAATGAGGACCCAAGGATGGAGAGAGGCTTGGAGAAAAACTGGAAGCCTCCAGTGCTCAGGAGGCAAGGACGGAGCTATCGTAGAGGAGGAGCGGAAGGATAACAACCAGACGAAGCAGAAAGAAGAATGGAGCCCAGGACTCCGGAAGGTAAGCACGGACAGGGAAGCCTGAACCGGGCTGCAGTAAATGAGGCTCGGAGCAAAGAAAAAAGGCAAGAAAGCAGGGAGGACAACGGAGGAGGAAATAACACACGGACTGAAATCACTTACAGAAGTGAACGAAGGAAAAAGGATTCAAGCGTGTTAACCCGAAGAGGAAGCTGGGTTGCAACGCACCGGCACTCAGGAACGACGTGTATATGTGCGCGTCTTCTGCGTACGTGCGTCGAACAACTAGACCGCTGCCTGTGCTTCCTTGTTAACCCCTCTTCCACCGTCTCCACAGTTTCCATGACGTTCGCGTCATGACACTGGGTACGTGGAATCCCTTTTCATCCTCGAATGGCTGAAGCCCACTGAAAGTTGTGAAATCTGCCATTGTCCTTGTTGATCTCTCCTTCTCCGGTAGACACAGTTAAAAGAGTCTGCACCTACGGTGTCATGGGGCAGGGCGTAAACACTTTCATTGTGGACCCTGTAAAGGGCCTTAAACCTGAAGAACACAAAGGTCATGTGGGCAAACAACACTAGAAACAGAATCCACCCATATAGAAGACTCTTATGCCCTATTTGCAGGAGAAAGGCCACAAAGACTACATTACCCAGACTTCTCTGGGCCAAGAACTACAGGGACAAGCCCAAAAGGGGCGGGACACGCACGCGCATGCGCGCAAGAACAACCAAAGCACGGGGCTTGTGCTTGAGCTCTTGACGGGAGAGGACATGTCTTGAGGAGCTCTGTGTACAGGGATCAGTACGAGGGGCCACGTCCCAACCATCCTCTACCCAGGCCCCTCGCCGGAGAAAGCTAAGTAGTGCTTGCACTAGGGGGACTCAAGCTGCCTGGGGGAGAACGCGCAAGACGGCGATGCCACACTGCGGGTTCAGCACGACCAGTGAAGGCTGCCTGGGGCATGTGCAGAGGGGCTCTGCACACAGTCCACTGTCCCTCTGCTTCAAGACAGCTAAGTCTCACACCTTGGCACCGGAGCACGACCCTGGCAAATCGCGCGCATAAATGCTTGGCAGCCCATGAGCGCAGAGCAGTGCATGTGATTTGCATGACAATTAGCCACGTGGAGGAGCTGCGTAGAACAGTGCGGTTATACCGCCATGCGTCACGTGGGGCAGACCGCACACCCTAAGGCTCATAAACTGGATCGCTCAAGGGTCAACGACCCAGTGAATCCACCAGTACAGTGCAGAGCCACATGCAGCTTAATTCTGCATGTGCCGGTTTGTTATAGGCATAAACCCGCGCACTAACTCATAGTGCTCCGCACTGCTTAGCGCACGCAAAAGGGTGAAATTAACCAATTGCATGCTGGCAAATTGTTGATTGGAGTGTGTGAAGTAACACACAATATAGTAACTCATTGCTCTCTTGCAGCGGTAACACGCTGCAGACAGACACCGGACCTGAGAGTACGCAGGCAGGAGGCCAGTACTCACCCCAGAGATAAGTCTCTTTCTAACTCCCTGATGTGCATTGTATGATGTGAAGTTTATGTTTCTTTTGTTATCCATTGTCCCCTTCCCTATCCACCTCCCCTCTCCTAATCCTCTCACCGGTTACCCTACTGCTGAACCCATCCAACCATCGTGTTCCTAACCCTCTTTCCCCGCTGGAGTTTCGGTGTCTTGTGTAAGGTCAGTCTTGCAAGTGCCCAGACTGTGGAGGGGATGGTTGGTTCGTGCCACTCCTGAGCCTGAAGACTGAAGCCGCGACATACAGGCCTTCTCACAGAATCCATCATAAATAAGACAGTGCCCTCGCTCGACTTGATCTGAAGTAATGACTAGCATCATATGACAAAGAACAAACTCTCAATAATAACCTTTTTGACATCAAGGTGCCAGGCTTTACTCATTTTACCATACTAGTTTGACCCCTTCATTCCCTTACCTTAAGTTACCAATAGCGAGCACCTTTATTCACAGTCTAATCTTCACTACATCACGCCCGGCCGTGGCAGTCACAAAATGAATTAACATTCTGGAAATTGACCTAGGATACAACCTATAGAGATGACCCGGCAAATAAACCACTAAACTTCCAGAATTGCCCAAGCACACTCTCGAGATCCTCACACATCTAAATTACATTGGATACTAACTTACAATTCTCCAAATCTGCCCTGGAAACACAACCATATTATCACAGCATTTTACAACAGTGTCAAGTTAAAGTTTCGAAAACAAAAGGATAGAATGCCAATGGTGAGAGTGCATTCGACCGAAAACAAAAGGATAGAATTTTGTTTTAAATGCATATTTTGTTTTGATCTAGTTTAGCTTAAAAAAGGTGTTTTTAAACAAAAAAAAAAGAAAAAAGTCGATCCTTTTTTTCGTCCAATTGACTCGACCCTTTTGTCATTCGACCCTTTTGATTTGATACTATAACCTATAACCTTTTACAACTTATTGGCCATCTCACTATTGTACAAACATGGTCCACCTAACAGGACCTGCGACCAGGCTATCACAAAACATTCCTCCCTCGCTGCATCCATCCCTCCCTGGGTTTGTAGCCTCTTTTTTCCTCCTTCGCATCCTTTTATCTTCCCGCTGTTTCTTTTCTTTCTACGAGCAGACTAATGTCAGGATACCCCTGCTGGGACCCAGCACTCCACTGGAAGGAAAAGGCTAGGTGCCCTGAGACTACTACAGGGGTGATTTTGTGCGGTATAAAATGATATTACCAGAACATTACACAGAAGAAACTATAGCCGTCTGGAATTGACTATCCTGTAGAGATCCCCCCGACCGAGCATGCTACGTGCCGTTTCGGGTGTTAGGAGTTTAGCTCCCAATAGATCACGGTACGTGCTATTTTCTGGTGTTGGGCATTTGGGACTTTGTTACTCAAGCTTTCATCTAGCTGGTGATTGGCCCACCAGCGAGCGCCATAAAGCCAAGATAGGAGAAAAAGAGCACTACTGCTTGCCTAAACACAAATCCCTCGATCAGCGAGACTTTCACTTTGGAGATGCTTTTCAGTGTCAAGGTCCCCTCCCAATAGAGTGATCCACCACAAAGTGCTGCAGGTGAAAACTATGTAAACCTACTCTGTCTGGCCAAGATGCAGAGCTAACTCAGTGCCTTCTGGATTGGGGCTGATTCCAAGAACTGGCCAGGGTTTAATGTTAGGACCCAGAGGTCCTTTGGTGCTTGAAGGTGTGGGTTGGCTCTTCCATACCTAACGAGCTGTTAGAGTTCCTTGGAGGCCAACATTATTTTTACCTATGAGAATGATTTGGATTTGTTGGTTCCTATTTTGATGGGTCTTTGTCTATCATAGTGGGTATCCTGCCTTAGCTTCAGCTACGAGTCACTGGAATAGCGGAGAAACTGGATGCCCTTGTGCATTTGATCCTTTATTTAACGAAGATGAGGTATATCCTGGTTATGGTGAACACGGGAACTCAGAGAGGTTAGCCTCAACCAATCAAGGTAACCACGGAGAGTTAGTCTCAGGAGTGAGTGAGTGTGGGCAGGGGTCCACAATGAGTCCACACAGTGAAGCACACAATAATTCTGCTTAGACAGATAAGTACAAAAATAATCTATTATAGGCCCCAAACACACTAGATAAATTAAACAAACAGAACATATCAAACAGCACTCATTTATAAACCATACATACAATCTCCTTAGGTTTGTACAAATGCATGCAATTCAATTAAACAATTAAAACAAAGTAAGTAATGATACAGTAAGCAAAATCAGTTCACAAGAATAATACCCTAAGGGTCTGATTTATCCATTTTTTTTTCATGCTGAAAAGTGACTTTGTGCACTTTTCAGCACGCAAAACTCCTTTTGTTGATTCATGGATCTGACTTTGCGTACTGTTCCGGGACCTTGCGGGGACTCTGCGCAGGTCTGCCACATCATTGCGTGCAGTCGAGCGCTTTGCGTGAGACTCCACGCAAAGTGTGGGTCGGGACTACACAAGGAAATAACTAGGGGGTGGAACATGCATAGTCCCCATTCCCTACACCGAATGAGGAAAAACAAGGACTTACTTTGGCGGGTCAAGGGGCAGGCTATGCAGAGAATTTGCATCCCTAGCAATGCCAAACACAAGGGTTTTCATGGATCTGACAGTGCAACGTCACGTCGGGTGAAGAAGCACGCAAAGTAACAATCGCATTGGAACCAATGCGCAAAGGTAAGGTGGGATCAGGAATTTAGGGGTTGCGGCATACAGTTGAAGAGCCGATTGAAGTTTGGGTTGCTCATATGCAGATTAGCGGGGTGAAGCCATTATTTACAAGGGTTCGTACGCAGATTTACCGGGGGCCGACTTGAGAAATTAGATATGTAACACATTTTTATCAGGTTGCAGTTATGAGTTACGCGGGACTGTATGCAGTGTCACCGGGGGTGCTGCCTTGATTGTGGGGGGGTGGGGACAGCCATCAGTATTCACAGGGTGCATGATGGCAGGGATGTGGACTGCGCAAAGGTTGGTATATGTGGCTAGATCTGCATTGCGTGGCGGCATGCCATGGGCATTTTAGGGGCAAATCGAATTTCTTTGCGCATCGGGTTATTTTGCTCCTCGAATTCCATGAATATGCAGAGCGCACATAGAAAACTTTGCACGCTGGTTCGCGCAAAGTTATTTTCCGATGCAAGGGACTTTCCGGGATTCATGCGCACATTCTTTAAATCAGGCCCTAAAAGTATAAGTCCAATCCCCATGTTGAATGGGGCCTTGTACCCAAAAGTCACAAAAGCTTCTTAACAGGAGAGGGAAACATGTAGGAAAGGTTATTGTGGTGGTAACAAAATGTTCCAAAGGACTTCTCAACAATGTAACAAGTAAGTAAGAATAGTTTCTGTTCCTTTAGAACAGCTTTCAGAACATACGTTTTAAAAGTGGTAGAATGGAATAAACCAAAGTCTATTATAAGATTTATTATAGGGGAAACAGGGGCGACTGGAAGTATTTTGAGTACTCACCACCCTGAATCCAATCTTCCCAACTGATTAGGCATGTCAAACGGGAGTCGCTGGAGGTAAATTTTCCCACCGCTGGATCCAGTAGAGGAAGCCCAGCAGCTGCCGGTAAAAGGTCAGGTCCAGGAGCCATGTGCAACCCTTTTCTATGAAGAAATGCAGCAGGAAACAATGAAGGCCTCTTCAGGACACTCTACCAGAGGGAGGAATGCTGGTTCCTGCGACAGTCACTGCAGCAGGCGTCTCTCCAGTTGCGGTCGAAGAAGACCTTCCAGGACAGGATCCCTTAATGTTGGGAAGCTGAAACTTAGCAAGAATGCGACTTGTAGCATGAGCTGGCGACGGCCGGAGTTACGGACGAAAACACAGAAGGGTGATGCTTCTGGTACGGTGGCCCAATTCAGAGCTGGTAGGTCCACCGGGTGGTGCCGGGATGATTCTGAGTGCTCAGGCCTGCAGGAGCATGACGGGATGTTCAGACTGGTTGGTCCCACCAGTTGAAGGGTCAAAGCACTGCAGAGGGCCTTTTCAGATCAGGTAATCCAGCAGGGCTTTACCTGGGCAATTTCAGGAAAGGTCAACAGGCCTCTTCAGAAGTTGTCCACGGTTGTAAGTCAGCTGCACGGCTACACAGGATTCTTGGCTCCAACGCTGATCTGCTTGAATAGCTGCAGGAGTCTTCTTCTTATACCAAATCCAGGCCAGTGGCAAAACCCAGCCCACCAAGGGTAAAGATCTGCACCACTCACTGAGCCAGCAGTAGCCCAATCAAGGACCACTGTGCCTTTTAGTCATGCATGCACACCAGACTCTCTGGCACCACAGATGTGTACTGGGAAAAGACAGTTCCACCCACTTCCGGGGCCCACACACAAATGGAATGCACAAGCCCACAAGAACAGAAGCTTTCCCAGGAAAATGCATGACCAAATTAGGGATTTACTGTCCTGACAAGGCAAGAAGAAGGCTATGTGAGAAAAGTTCCCAATTTGGGGAACTCGCGTCCACTGCACACTGTGTACGGCTCAAAACATTAAGCCCAACTTTATAGAAAATGTTAGCCTTGTGAAAGGGTAGCAATTGATTACATTCATTCAACAATGCTTTGCAAACAATTATACAGTATTCACATTTCCAATTTAACAAAAACAACTTTCAAAATGTTCTTCTTCAGATGTGGTCTTTTATTGCCAAAGGCCGTTTCGAGACTTTAATATTTCTTCTTCAGGGGCAGATAGTTAAAATAATATCTACAAAACATGTATATTCAATTAGATATTCAATCTCACAATTTTAAATATTTATAATTTTCTATATCAAGTTAGTACTTAATTCAAAACAAAAATCAAACGTTCAAAAATAACTCCTGTGTCCAAGTCTACACTGTGCACAGAAAGATTTCCTTCACAAGTTTTAGAATATTTTGTATATACAGCATATCATGACATCTATTTAACAATGCGGACATTTTGTATGGTTTTCCTTTAGTCAATTATTTTCCAAAAAAGCATATTCAATTAAATGTTATGTCCATCAATTTCTAATGAGAATACTTATTAAATCTATATCAGTTGGATGCTGACCTGTAGCTAATGCAAAGAGGACAGTGGTCCTATTCATATATTTGGAATCAAATTCCTCTGCTGATTCCACGGGTTATTGTTTCTATTTTCTTCCACAATCGTCAGTTGTGCTTAGATAGATAGATTAGAGTGAAAATCTACTATGTTTTTCTCAGGTATAGTCTTACGCTTCATTTTTTAAAAAAGGGGCGTTTCACTTACTCTCACAATATTTGTCCAGTTTCAACTTAGTAAGTAGAGAATAGTTGACTCTTCATATTTTTGCTTAATTTCTTTCATCTATGTTCAGACTCCCATTGACGGATCTGTTATGATAAATTATTGTGCTTAGTTTTAAATTTGTGAAATCGGACATAACTAGCTTTAATTGTTTAGTTTTTTATGGAAATGACCTGTACCTATAAAAAGAAGGGTGTATAGAGAGATAATGGGTTTTGTTTCATCTTGTATCCAAGTCCCGTATTGTCAAAATGAGAGGTTGAATCTGTTAAAACACAAATCACAGAAGAAGTGGTTTGTTTAGAAAATTGATCTAATGGATACGTTTCCACGAAAATCCTGTTTCTAAACCACTCAATTACCTCTATCTTGACGCTGTGCTTCCACAAGGGTTTTTTTTGTTGTAGCTCTAGGCACATTATGATTGCAAGATGGCTGCTTTAAAAAGCGGCATCATCACGCATCACTGACGTCATCGCGTTGGCCGTTGAATGACATCACATTTGTAAACACAATGTTGTACGACGTTATTGTAACTAACTCAGACCTGAGTTAGTCTAGAGTGATCATAAATCAGATAAGGGTAGTGTTTGAACAAAGTAGCAATGTTTAAGTAATACAAACATATATATAATTAACTACTAAATGTTACATTGTTACACTATTGAAAGAGAATTATTTGTATTTTTTATTACAAGGATGAATACATTCAATGAATTCATTTTCCTTTTAGTAGGAGAGTCCTCTCCATGCTCAGAAATGTTAACGATTGTCAACATGGGTATGACGCCTGAAGACGCCATTATGAATTAAAGGCGGTAAGAAGCCCAAGAAACAATATGGCCAAAGGACAAGCATAACATCTTGTGGCACGGCCATTTTAGGACACTAGCCACATTTAGTAGCCAGATGCAGTAAACTCTAATGTGCACACTAAAAGTACTGTAAAAATGGTAAAAATGTAACTTCTGCCACCAGCTTGTCTTTAGGCACATATAAAAATAACCAAAAATCCCCAGTGTAAAGGGCCAGGGTGGTACAAAAGTGTCCCCACTACACTGGATTGTAAGATGCTGTGTGTGCAGTTAAAAAGTTACCCAAACAGGTAAAAAGTAAAAAGACAAAAGGGAAACATAGTCTGATGAACTGATTAGTTTCCCTTTGACAAAGGAGCAAAAGGCCAGAGAAGCTGAAGGCTTCACTTCTCTGTAAAAAGTCAGGACAGGTTCAAAAACAAAATAAAACAGTTTGGGGCGGGGGTCAATAGAATATAGAGGGAAAGTTGCCTAAAAAAGACATTTTCCTAACACGTTATTTTCTTCTGCTCATATTGAAGCAGGCTTATCCTAATGTTAAGAAATGTGGAAATGTGTGCGGGTAGAGATGCACTTCTATAGTCTCATGTAAACTGATAGAAGGGTTGTTATCGTGGGATAATGACCTGCCATCATGTTACAGCCAGAGGTAAAGACAAGGGCCATAATTTGGAGATGGGACATTATCCCAAGGATAATGACCCCTCCCACTGTCTATAATCTATTAGCACATGGTAGTAATAGCAATACATGTTGTGGAATTTTAGTGATGAAATAAATAATTGTGCTTTGTGAGTGAGTAAAGAAAACAGACAAACTGAGTGAGGGAATTAAATGTTTTTATTTTGTAGTATTTAAACTACATGGTTATCTTCATATGTTAAGCATTTTGATTTCAACTTGTTTGAACTGGTTTAATATTGGCATGCATTAGGGGTCATATAAATGTAAACGGTTTCTCTGTTAGAAAGTGAAAGCATTTTCCAATGTTTTATTTTTCTCTTAAGTGTGTTAAATAGCATGTTGCAGCCAAAAAAAGGTCTCTATGTCTTGTTGAAACAAAATTGTGCACAGAAATCACATTATTCTTTCCTTGTCTGCTTCTGAAGACAGAATGTTCTGGATGCAGTCAATACCAACAGGTATTGACTGCACTCGGAACATTCTGATTGGCTAAGAAGAAGTCAATAAAGATGTCCGGGTGCTAATAATGTGTAAACCAATTACCATCCCGTACATGACAAAGGGGTGGCCAAATTCCTAAGCCGGGCTTCCAAATTGAGAAGAAAATACCAGCAAGTCATACCTGTCTTGACAATCAATTGACACAATGAGCTTGCAGAATTAATCTTAACTTTTGAACGGAGGGTGGTTGTTTGATCAGGGCTTTCTTTAAGTAAAATGATTTGACATTCTTAGCTGCCTCGGGTTTGCATGACTTTGTGAGTGAGGAGTACATTGTGTTTAGCTTCATATTTAAAATAATTGTCCTTTGATGCTTGCTTTTGCTGCTTAAATTGTGAATTTAGTATCTCGGGTCATATTTCTATCGATGTTCGCTGTATTTTGCATGTTTGTTGATTTACTTTGACCATTTGAATAAACACAAGTGAAATGAAATGGAACTCCATTGACAATAGCTGGAAACCTGCGGAAAAGCATGGCAATGGGTTCACCATGGAAATCCATAAGATATCTGATGGCAGCATCGTGTGCGGAGTCCCAGGATCCTTTGTCCAGTGTACCCCTGTATACCCAGGGCATCCTCAATGCCCACTGTAGCATTGGGTCCTGCTACTGCTTGACCTGTCCAGGCACTGTCACGTGTGTCCATGGCAGCCTTATATGCCCAGTACAGCCTGCCCCCCCGCTACTGCCTCATGTGCCCATGCCCAGCCTTGTGTGCCCAGTGCAGATGTGAATGCTCAGCACAGGCATAGGTCCTGTTGTGGTCCTACATTATCATAATATGTAGGTGAACAACCATCCTATGTCAAGGGTGGGGATAAGATAGCTGTTCCCGTAGCACAGGATTCTACCCGAGGCTGCACCAGGACACACAATGCTGGGGCCACCCATGTGAGCCTGACAGCCTCGCATGCCCAGGGCAGCCTCTTAGTCTCACAGTAGCATCATGTTCTGCTCCAGCTATGCCTCGTGTGCCCTGGTACTATAATATTTGCTCAGCAACAACCACCTGATGCCCAGCTGGACATTAAAAGGTTGTGATGGAACATATATACTGACTGAAGCTGGGCATGTCAAGCTGTACGGTAACTTTGGTACATGATCGTTTCCAGCCTCATATGTCCACTACAGCATGTTGTTGCCTATTACAGACTCACATGCCCAAACCAGGGAACCTCATTGCTCTCCATGCACCCCAAAAGAGTATTTGCTGATTACACAGACCTTTAAAAGTTGAGGGTATGTGGCAGTAGGCTTAGGGTCTGCGGCAGGTATTGGGAGCCATGTCAGTGCACCAGTGCTAATGTAGGGAGAGAGTAGTGTTGCCTACACCCACTGCATCCCTTCCTTTGCTTGTTGTGTAAGACACTGGGTAGTGTGATGGCCTTCACAGTGCTTAATGATACACCATAAGGTAGGAGAAGCCGGGGCAGAGAGTCAGCACGAAGAGGGCGCCGCTCTTCCTGGTGAGGCGGCAGCACTGCACCCACACCATGGGTCAGGAACTGAACTATGGAAAGGCCTGCATGGTCTCTCGATGGAGGTCTGACAGGGCAGGGTGGTGTTTTACTCCCTCTGCTCTGTACAAAGTGAGGAATGTGTCCAACCTATTGTCCTCCCTCATCCCAACAGGGCTGGAGTCATGGGTGGGCGATTCAGAGGTAGCTTCTTCTTATTTATGTAAATACTGTTAAGCGATCTTGTCAGAGAGTGAATCACCTGGGCACTAATTGGCCCGTATTTAATACCTTTAGTACTTTATGAACAACCACCCGAGATCCTAACAGTTCTGTTTCACCCACAGACATCACGGACAGCACCGCCACTGGTGCCATTTCCTGACGAAGGCCAGCATAAAGACGGCTCCAACCAAGCCACTTTCTTTGGCCGAATCACACCCTGTGTCACACCCTGTGTCGAACTACGTGACACAACTGTATCACTACCCTGTATTTGTCATATTCGAAGATTGTTGTGTGCACTTTTTGATTACCACGCCTCAGACCATCCCCAGTCTCAGGCTCGTGTTTTTCCTGTACCAGTGGGTTCTTATACCCCCTCGATCTGTAAGGAAACATGTATCCCAATGTAGTTTTGACCTCTACACTCCAGAGGCCGACACCTATTTGTGCTACTACTGTATAATTTTGTCCGTTCGTCGATTTCAACCATCTTTCGTGCTTATGGGAAGAAATGTAAAGGAAATTGTTGAGCCACTAACTACTTCCTGTGTGAACATATAATAAACACACACACACAGCACTTTTGTGTCTCTGTTTTGGATCTCCTCATCCTGATTATTTGTTTATAATACGTATACCCGCCTGGGTAAATCGGGACCCCGCCAGGTGCCCTATGATTTATAGTAAAGAGAGTGAAAACATAAATTTTGTTTCTCTAACCGCTCTATAAAACCTTATTTCAGGAGCTGTGCTTTTTCCAGATCCCCAAAAAACACTCTTTCCATATTCTAGGACTGTTATTATTTACTATTAGCACCCGGCGGGGCGTGGCTTATGCCTCTCACCCAATGAAGAGACTCGGTATGGAGGTTTTACCATATGGTAAAGCCCCCCCTCTGAGCCAACCCAGAACGGGATGCTGCCATTTACCCCTGCCGGGTCCTCAGCTTAGTGCTCCCCTGCATCCCCATTCCCCCAGCCCCCTTTTATACAAATGTTCCCCCTCCAACCCCAGTCCCACTTGCCTTGTGCCGTCGCCTGGTCCCTCGCTGGCAACGGGAACAGCAGTGTCCCCAGCACGTCCCTGTAGCTGTACGAATGGCCACCATGGAAAGAGAGAAGGGACTGTGTTGCGAAACACCAAAGACGTTTCACAACTTACCAAAAGACACTATTAGTACCCCAGTCCAACCTGCCAGGGTACTAATAGCAATGAACCCCTCGCTGGGGGGGGCACTCCCTCGTCAGGGAATGCCCCGAGGGTTCATTAAGGCTCCTGCTTCGCTCGGGATTGTAACGGAGCTGCAGGCATTACCTAACGTTGTAACGCCCCCCCCCCAAGCACAGAGTTCACAGAGTTTGTTGCTTAAATCTAACACCAGCCTAAGAATATTGGGGGAAAATGTTGAATGGTGGGACAGGAAAGAAGGAAAATGACCATCTTTCCCGAAACAATGTTTTCTAGATGCTGTGTTTTTGCAGGTTACCGCCCCTTCCATGGCCACTGCTGGGTTTGTTTCCAGGGCACACTTGGCCGCCCATTGGTAGGCCTTACTCGCAGAGGGACATGTCTCACTGTCACCTCATCATCATCTCGTTAAGAGATCTCATTAAGCGATCGTTCGATACATTGAGATGGGTCTCCCTGAGCTTGCCTCATGAACAGATGCATACATATGACAACAGTTAAAGGTATGCAAGAACAACCTATTCCTGCCATTTGCGTGCCTGCTGAGACATTCTACCTAGCCTCCACTTCTGCCCTTGTGTCTTTGCCCCTCTGCTCCTCTCTCAGGCCTCTTGAATTCGGTTCCCTGTCTGCCCACTACAGCCGCTAGTAGGCGGCTTAGTGGCAGTGATCAGTAATGGCGGACGCAATGTCCATACATAGGGCTCATCATTACATGGATTCCCTATGGATTCTTCCAGATTTCCTCATTTGTAGGGATCCCAGCTCAAAATCTAAGGTGGGTGCAGTGCTGTAGGTTTCCCTGCATAGAGCGTTGAAGCTCAATGAGCAGATGTCTCACTATGTGTGCTGCTCCATCCAGGGAAACTTGTTCAAAATGGCAAAGAGGCGTGTGAATATCTGGAGAACTTACCTCGGCATGATTATCTACCTCTGAGACTTTTGCCAGCCCCGAGGAAATTAGGCAATCTCTGTGAAAAATAGCTTGTTATGGTTACTCATGAGCCTTCTCCCACCTCCCTTACCTCCTGATACTTGCTGGAATTCCTATGCTCCCAGCGTACATACACCCCTAAGGTACTCTACCTTCTCCATCATATCACTCATTTATCTCCCTTTGCTGCACTCTTTCGCCTCTCTCTGAAAGATACGACATGTAAACCCTTGGTTGTCTTTGCAGCCAGCTTCTGGGCTGCCTCTGGTCTATCGTTATTCCTCTGGAGAGACGGGTTCCCGAAGTACCCTCGATTCCGAGATGAGGCCTTGCCAATGACTTAGATAACAAAGATATAAGTTCCTGTTTTTTGATTGCTCAAGCTCTCCCGATGGAACCTGACATTCCCCTGGCTCTCCCCACTGCCATGGGAATGTTGAGATCTCTGGCTAGGATCATTTAAGATCTCTCCCTTGCATGACGGCCTTCAAAGCCAAAACTCTTTCCCCAGCCTTGAACTTCTCAACGGTTTTTGCCTGCCTCAAATGCATGCCTGCGCAGAAGTGTGGAAATCACCTCCCTGATTACGCTTTGAATTATTCTAAAACCCATCCTTCTCCTTCACTGTTGGTGTCGAGCACTGAATTACCATGGTGGCGATAGTGAGCAATACTTAGGTGCAAGGGGAAAGTGGCTGCACCAGAGAACCCGGGAGTGGTGCAACTGGTGCGTGAGTAAGAGCATGACGTATGTCTATGAAACTACTGAATGGCAAGCTCCAGGAGCATACATTGTTGGCCTGGTTGTGGTAGCGGGGCTGGGCACGCTTGGAGGTGCCTCCTCACGGTGCCACACGCTCTGACATCCTCCATCCTCCACCGTCGACATGCCGCACTTGAAGTGGGGGATTTCACTGGCATTGTTTGTGGTGGCGGTGGCATGGCAGGAAAGGAGATTTTAAAGGTGCTACGCAAGGAAGCAGTCACCATCGACTTCCCACCGCTCCACTGCCATTCTGCGCTCAATGTGCTGCTATGCAGATAAGGCCACGCATTTTGTGTCCTCCGCCCTTATCCCTAGTTTGTCGGTGTGGATGGGTGTGTGGATGGGGCGCATGAAAAGTATTGCCTACAGGCCGGAGTTAGCTCCTAGAGGCGTTCCAAGAGTTTGGGATCATCTCGTGAAGCTGTCAAACCAGTACTCACGGGGGTTGTCCAACCCTGTAGTCGCCACAGGGGTGGGGGTAGCGGGTTCAGGAGGCAGATGGCACAGGTTTCACCATTTCTGGCTTCCTGGCGTCACTCCCAGCGGGCAATGACAGGGGGTTGGGACCCCACCTCCCTCCATGCCAAATACAGCAAAGTTCGGAGACATACTGTTTATGATACGCAATGAACTATGATGACTAACTTGTTTGATGTGAATATTTTGCCCGTTACATTTTTGTGAATAATTGTGGCCTAATGTTTCCAAAAGAAAGATGGTCTTGTGTCTTCTTGGCGGGCCCTGGCCCCTACGCTACCTAATGACCGTCGCTGGTCCCTTCAAACACAGCTGAACTAAAGGTGGCCAGAGGCATCGCTACAAGAGCTGGAGCGAGGGTGATTTGCTGGACCCCCACTCTGGCACCAGATACTTGGCGCGATAAGAGGAGAGAAGCCACTTCCTGATGGAAACCACATCCCTCAGACATACCTCCAACAGATTATCCCATCATTAAATATTTGTAGGATAACGGGAGAAGCCTCGTTTAGTTTTTGTTTCTTTCTCTCCGTGGCTTAATCACAGATGAAAGAGACTAATAGCACTACAGAGCTTTCTGGTGATCAAAGCCCGATCAATCCTCTTTGTGGAGTAATTAACTATTTGCTAAACTTGCAGAATTGATTTCCATTTAGGGCTAAGAGCGAGGGTTTTAAACGAAGGCCGCTTTAGCCGGAGTGAGGAGGGAATCTCAGCGCTGATGCCAGGAGATACTCAGCGTGATGAATTGGAGCCTGCTAATTGGAGGTTGAGAAATACAGCTGGAGAGCAGCTCTGTGCATATGCGCCTAAGCGCGAGCCGGCAGGTGAAGGGCGTAGCACAGACTGGGGAAGGTGCTCGTGGGCGGTGGGCGGCCATACTGCAAAGAATCCCTAGGAGTCGGCACTCGACCTCTAGCGAGAAGCAGGGATTTATGTTATGTTATGTTACTGGCATTAAAAAATATCAGAGCAGGAGGCTCACGTTTCTGTGGCACAGCACCCTCACTCTGGAACTCTCTACCTCCAAACATCAGACATGAACGCTCCTACCCAACCTTCCAAAAACTTGTGAGAACAAATATGTTCAACAAATATTATGAACTGTCTATTGTACACCCATGTCTTTTGGCTAGGTCTTCTCTCTACTGTACAAACGCTGTGATACCCCCGGTCGGGGGGTTAATAAATTAGTGAGCAACTGCCTCTGGCATAGCCTCCCTGCACAGGCCAGAATTCATGATATATTATGATAATGTAACTATGAATGGGTCTTATAGGCATTTTAACACACTGATGACATCAGATTATACAGCACCACAGTATTTTGTTTTCTATCTCCCACTGGCCCCCTACAAAACATGCCCAACCTCACCCCTCCCCCATCACATGTGTTCCGACTATGCATCAAACGAAAGGCAAATGACCCGCTCTTGTGGGAATGCCAGGTTGGGCGGGCTGGACGTGGGGGATTGGTTTCCTGGGGACATGGGAGGGGCTGGGCCGACTGGAGACACTAGGCACCAGGTGGAACCAGTTCCACGCAGGGGGCCAGGAAGGTTTCACAGGCTTGGGCCCGGTAAGGAGAGGGGAGGGGCACAGTGGCATGAAATGCCGTGTAAAAAGAGGGGCAAGACTGCAAAGGAGCACAGTTATCTGCCTTACCCGGGGGTCCAGAGGGGGTGAGCGCGCCGGCTCTGGTGGGGAGCCACGGTAAGTAGCGGATTTAAGGGTAGTGGCGCAGGCGGGTCTGGGCAGCGGCAAGTGGCGGTGTGTGTGGGTAGAGTACTGTAGTGTTGCAATTCTATTTGGGCATGTGCAGGGGGAGGGATTTTGTGCCGCTGTGTTCCGGCTTCCCTGTCGACCTACTTGCATCAGAGTGCGTTTTTCCTGCTTCACGAGGATCCAGAAGCTCCTGCTGTGGCTGTCCGTCGGCGTCGTTGCATTTTTTCGTGTTAGGAGTACAGAGGGGGTGAGCGCGCTGGCTCTGGTGGAGAGCCACGGTAAGGAGCGGGTTTAAGGGTAGTGGCGCAAGTGTGTCTGGGCTTTGGGAAGTGGCGTGTGTGTGGGTAGAGGACTGTAGGGTTGCAATTCTATTTGGGTATGCGCGTGATAGTGTGTGTAGATGCACGTGGAAGTGTTTGTAGGACCGTGTTGTGATCGTGTGTGAAAGTGTTGTGTATGCAGTAGCCATGTGTCTGGGTATGGAAAGGTGCAGCAGGGGATGTCGCATTGGATTACTGCATCGGGGAGGGAGAGGTTGCAGAGAGAACCCATAAAAACGGGCATAGAGAGGTTACTGTTATGTACGCCTTATGTCCCGCAAGCGCGGTGATGTAAGGCGCAGTGAAATAAAGCGTCCACCTTGCCGGAAAGCAGGTCAGTTATGGGCACGAGATATACTAGGCGTGTTGTGCCTCTTTGTTCGGCTCCTCAGCCCAGGTCCATCCAGGCCCTGACTCTCTCTCCCTCCGCCGGAAGCACCGGCAGGGAGGGACACAACAATGGCGACGAAGATGGGATCCAGTAAACACCAGCTTCCTGAGCCATAACTCGGCCCTCAAGCCCCCGGCAAGGGCACCTTTTTGGAGACACGGTGGGGGACTCATCCCCCACCCAAAAAAAGAAATTGATACATTTATTTTCTGTGATTTCTGCTCCTACAATGCTCCAACATCCACAGAGCACATACATTTAAAAAAAAAAAAAAGATAACGGTGGAAGTAGCTGAGAACACTTTTGGCTCCCTGCTCCTCAACCTTCATGCCAGGTGACACAAAAAGCACCAGTACACCACCTGCTAAAACGAAGAGGAGCTGCTTGGTGCCTCAGTGCCCCATCAACACAAAGGTGACGAAGGCGAGGAGAGACCCATCCGCACACACACACCCACCGTGGTAACTCCAGCACTGGAACATCATGGTGAATGGCCTTTCAACACCCAGGCCTGGTACACCATCAAGAATTGAAGCAACGTTGAAGCCTACGGCATCGTCCCCTTGACCTCATGGTGGGACCACAGCTGTGCTGGCGCCGTTTGACCCCTACACCGTCCCATCATCAGTGGGCACCGCTGGATGCTGTGGATCCAGAAGTTTGAGATAGCGATGGACTGCAAGGACTTCACAACACCCAGGAAGATGAAGTCACACCTTCTGCTCAATGTGGGTGACGATGTCCTGCGCATCTTCAAAATGCTGGTCTTCGGCGATGGAGCAGACATCTACCAACTGGCCAAAAACACTCTCACAGCACATTTCATGCCACAGCTGAACACGGACTATGAAACCTTCATCTTCTGCACCACAATTCAGATGGAGGAGGAAACAGTTGACGCCTACCACACAAGACTCAGGGAATTTGCACTCTTGTGTGAATTCGACAACGTTGAGAAGGAGATAAGGTGCCAGATCATCAACGGTATGCACTCCGAAAAACTGTGCAGAATGGTGTTGGGGGAGAAAGGCATTCCCCTAGCCAGGATCCTCGAATATGGGCGTCAAAGAAAGCTGTCGCACGCAAGGGCAGCACACATGGGCACCATATTGCATAAGCTTCAACTGACGCAGACGACAGCGGCAATAGCTCAAATCGCCAACTGCTAACCACCAAGGTTGGAATTCAACAAGACAAACAATTCACCTTGGTGGCAACCGAGGATCCCAGGACCCAACGAGTGTGGATGTTGCGGAGGGGCACGTCACTGTAGAAGAAACTGCCCAGCACAAGGAACCACGTGCGGGGTATGTGGCCGGAAGGACCATTACGCGTGTCTGCAGATCATCAGGATAATCACAACAACCCCAAACCCAACCGCAACAAGACAAAGGCCTCCCCAAGAAGAAGAAGCAAGCTAATACGTCAACCGACGAATCCGGTGATGACTATGGTGACCCGGCAAAAGATGCGGGAAGTGGACAGACGAGAAGAAGGAAAGTCTACGTGGTCTCTGCACTTGAACACAGAGGCGTGGAGTCGACGAAGAAACAGAGAAGACCTAAATGCTTAGTGTCTATACAGGGCCAGGAGATGCAAATGACGATCGACACTGGAGCATTAGTAAACGTAATGCCGGCAACAATGTTACAAACGCTGCATCCCCGTCCTCCCTTCAAGCCAACCAACACACTATTATTTGCCTATGGATGCAAGACCCCACTAGCAGTAGAAGGATGCTTCAGAACAACACTAAGCAGGCGTGGCCGAGTCCTCCAGTCAAATGTTTACCTCGTTAATGCAGGAATCAAATGCCTACTCGGCGAGGATGCAGCGGAAGACTTGGGATTAATCCGTTTCATCTGCGACTTCAATGGACATCTCCAGCCTCCTGGAGAAGTACCCGGGCATCCTCAAGGGCATTGGATGCTCAAAAGGAAAACTGATAAAGCTCCACATTGACCAGACAGTACAGCCCCGGGCAGTACGCCAAAAAAGGACCCCATTCCATATGAGGGACCTGGTTGAAAAGGAACTGCGAGAACTCAAAAAGATTGGAATTATCGAAGAGGTCACAGGGCCGACGCTGTGGCTGTCACCCATGGTAGTGACAAAGAAGCCGAAGCAGCCGGGGAAAGTAAGAATCTGCATTGACATGCGCCTACCAAATGCGGCAATCAAAAGAGAACAGCACATCACCCCCACGCTGGATGAAATCATTACGGACCATACGGGGTCTAAAGTGTTTTCAAAAATTGACTTAAACGCCAGGTACCATCAGAAAAAACTACATCGCGACTCAAGATACATCACTACCTTCTCCACGCAACTGGGCCTAAGTGTCATGATGCCTACCTCCAAGGAGCCAGGTCCGACCCAGCAACCCCAGAGGCAGGCATCATTTCCCCCAGGGGAGTGCCAGCGGGCCCAAGCTGGGGCCCTTTGGACGCAGTCCTGGCGCCTTAGGCGCCAGGCTCATGTTGGACCCCTGTCCTGGCGCCTTAGGCGCCAGGCTCATAAAGCTAGACATGTGTTCAAGTGTTTTAATGTGCACTTACCTGATGCAGACCATGCTGCCACATCCAGGCCCTCTTGAGGCCTGAATGGGACTACTTTACCTGTGGGATTACTTTCCACCCGGGTGTGGTCGGGGAAGGATACATACCTGATCGGAGGAAGGATACACACTTGGAACTTCTTCCAAAGCTATTTAAACCACACCCGATCAGCAACTCACGCTTCGTGTTGTTCTGCTCCTCGCAGCTGGACGCTCACCGTGTCAGCTCCTGCATCTGGACTTCAGCCACGCCTGTCAGCATCCTGGGTCACCTGCAAAGGGAGACAAGAGACCTTACCAGCAAAATCTGCACCACGGAGACATCACCGACGATCCTGAAAGGGAAGACATTATTTTTAAAAGCATTTCGTTACGATCGCTGCAGCGCTGCATTTCACTCACCTTTCCTGGGTTCCTCCATCTTCAGCAGCGATCATCCAGATACACAGCCACTTCCCAGAGCCTAGAGAAAAAGACAAGAATAAGAGGTGAGAGAAGGAAGGGAATAAGACTTACCTGTTTGGTCATTCCCATTTAATTTCGGGTCTTGCCGCTTCCAGGCATTTTCCGGACCCCGGCCCCTATGGGGAAAAAAGACAGACATTGAATGAGCGTATGCAAAGACAGTTCCCGAGCACTCATCCAGAACTAACCTGCCATTTACTGGAACTGGAACTGCACGTTTCACTTCGGGTCGGCGCCATATCTCCGGCATTCCGAACCCCAGCCCCTAAGGGGAAAAAAGACATAAGCATTAGCGCTTGCTGCAAAAAGACAATGAACATTATTATTTAGCTTGGACTTTTGAACTTGCAACAGAACTTTTACAGAGCCTTACCTCAATAGTCAAGCTTACCTGAACTCCCATCAATCCTCAATCCAGGGAGGTAACTGGGTTTCAACGCGCCCCTGCATCAGAAGCAGGATGGAGAGCTCATCCTTCCTGACCCTAAGGTGAGACTTCACGGGGAATCGTGGAAGGGTATCGTGGAGGGTCGGAAGAGAGTGGGAGGTTTGAGCATAACTCAGTCAGTAGGTAATACTCCCTTTTCACGCACAGGGGAATATTCCTGCGAGCCGGAGAAGCCAGAGTAAAGGGCCCTTCCTGTCCATCTTCAGAGTCCTGCGCTTCACCATTGAAGAAGCATTTGCACTCGAAGCCAGACCTGCGCCTCCGTGGGAATCAGGTGAGCGTTACAGAACGCGAAGCCTACCCACAATTTCCCACCCGGGCGCTATGGAGACTTCCGAGACTGACCAGCTGGCCCAGCTTTTGGGGGAATTACGGGCAGAGGTGCACTCAGCCCGCCAGGAGACTAACGCTCTCAAAAGAGAACTGATCTTATCCAAGGAAAGAACAGATGACCTAGCCAAAAGGTTATTATAGGCCCAGGCAGGGCACACTCCTTTACCTAATTCCGGAGACATTTCCACATCAATGGGTTTGAGTAACCCGGTACAAATTAATCTACCTGGACACATGCCTTTCGCCCCGCCTGAACGTTTTGCGGGGGATCCCAAGAAATATGCCGTCTTTATGAACCAATGTCGTTTACACTTTCTATGCAGACCCGGAGCCTTCCCTAACGACCAGACCAAGGTAGCCTTTATACTATCTTACCTCAGTGGCAGTGCTGCCGATTGGTCTATTCCATTGGTAAATCAGGATGATCCCATTCTCCAGAATTTTCAGGGCTTCCAGGCCAGCATGGAAAGATTGTTCGCTCGACACTCTCAAGGACAGGCCCTTGATAACGAACTGCTATCCTTACGACAAGGTAATCATGATCTTCTGTCCTACATAGCCACCTTTAACAGACTGGTTGTGGAAGCTGGATGGCCAGAAAGCAAAAGGATCACATTGTTTCATCGAGGCCTGCGCGGAGAGCTTAAGGATGTTCTAGCTTAGATAGTAAACCCACCCCAGGTCTGCGCAGACTACATTGACTTGGTGGTTCAACTTGATCACAGACTTCAAAATAGAAAAGCAGATCGGTTCAAGTATGAAAACCGAGCACCGATCAAAACCCACGCTAACTCCAAGAGTACCGACGTATCTGAACCTATGCAAATCGGTGGTGTTAAAGGACCATTAACGCAGAAAGAACGAGAGAGAAGGCGGCAAATGCAACTTTGTCTGTATTGCGGGACTTCCGGTCACTTTCTTCGAAATTGTCCAGTTAAACCACTTAAGAAGGTGGTTGGAGCTACTGATAACGAATTAGTGACACCTGATTCGGGAAACGACCTAGCCCGGCAAGCGTAGGGGTCCGCTTGCCGAGCTTGAAAACTAACTCTTTGACCTCGCATTTTGTCATGCCAATGGTGCTCGTGGACCCAAAACAGCCTCAGCAGTTGCATGCTATAAAAGCATACATCGACAGTGGAGCTATTGGAAATTACATAGACCGTGAATTGGCTTCCAGGATTAAGCTTCCTCTCCGCCCGAAAGTAACCCAAGATGTCATTACTACAATAGATGGAACCGAAATAGCCTCAGGGCCTGTAACGCATTCCACTGTTGAAGTGACACTGGTGGGTCAGGATGGACATCGGGAAGCAATCGTGTTTGATGTGATCAAGGCCCCACAATTTCAAGTAATTCTTGGAATTCCTTGGTTAGAAACACATAATCCCAGAATTGACTGGCGAGCAAAGAAGATAAGTTTTCCTGATTGTGAACCAACTTGTTATCCAAGAAATCCAGCTATGGGTCTAGCCTCAGCAACTTCCACCCCTGTACAGCTACTGTCAGAATACCAAGAATTTCAAGACGTTTTTCAGAAAGAACAGGCTAACACGTTACCACCCCATCGGTCTTATGATTGCCAAATCGATCTGGTACCCAATGCTCAACTACCTTGTAGTAGGATTTATGCTCTTACGGAACCTGAGAACCTGCATTTGCGTCAGTATTTAGATCAGTACCTAGCCAATGGTTTTATTTGCCTGTCCAAGTCTCCTGTCTCTTCAGCTCTGTTCTTCGTGCCGAAAAAAGAAGGCGACCTTAGAACGTGTATAGACTATCGCGCCCTAAATCAAATAACGATTAAGAATCGTTATCGTCTGCCCTTGATCCCTGAGCTTATCGACCAGGGGAAAGACGCTTGTGTGTACACCAAGTTAGATCTCCGAGGAGCTTATCACCTGGTGCGCATAAAAGAAGGCGACGAATGGAAGACTGCATTCCGCACCAAATTTGGGCTCTTCGAGTATCAGGTGATGCCCTTCGGGTTGTGCAATGCACCTGCCGCCTTTCAGTACTTTATGAATGATGTTCTTCGGGAACTTATCGATGTCTGTGTCATTGTTTACATTGACGACATCCTGGTGTACTCTTCTTCAGAATCTGATCACAGAAAACATGTTAGGGCAGTTCTTGAGAAATTGCGCCAGCACAGACTATTTGCAAAACTCGAAAAATGCGTTTTTCATACCACAGAAGTTGAGTTTCTTGGATTCATCCTGACACCTCAAGGAGTCCGAATGGACTCGCGAAAGGTGGACGCCATCCTCAAATGGCCATCTCCTAGCTCGGTGAAGGGAGTTCAGAGCATGCTCGGCTTTGCCAATTTCTATCGAAGATTCATCCCAGAATTTTCCCGAACAGTCCAACCCATCACCGCTCTCCTAAAGAAAAAAAAACGCTTCGAATGGACTCTTGAAGCCGAACAAGCCTTCCAGGACCGGAAAACCAAATTCACCTCTGCACCTGTACTGAAACACCCGCACCCAGATCTCCCGTACATAGTGGAAACCGATCCATCCAGTTCGACCATGGGGGCTGTCCTGTCGCAAAGAGACCCAAAAACTAACCAACTACACCCAGTGGCCTTTTGGTCCAGAAAATTTTCTCCTCCTGAAATCAACTACGCAATTACCGATAAAGAGTTACTGGCCATCAAATCTGCTTTCAAGGCTTGGCGTCACTATCTTCTCGGGGCAAGACACACCATTACCATAATTACGGACCACAGAAACTTACAGTATTTAAAGACGGCCAAAGCTCAATCTTCACGACAACTCCGATGGGCTCTATTCTTTGCGGAATTTGATTTTGTAATTACCTATCGCCCTGGCTGCAAGAATGGAAAAGCGGACGCCTTATCCCGGATTGGCATGGAAGAACCTAATTCGAGCTTAGAACCTGTGCCCATCATACCTGAGCAAAGAATCTTAGGCTTAACTTCATTGCACACTATTGAGGACATCCAAACGCAAGTAAAACAACTTCTAGACTCTTCAACCTTACTGGAATGGAGTCAGAAGGGTCCTCATTACACCGTTAAGGATGACTTACCCTACTTCCAGGAGCGGTTGTTTCTGCCAAGTAAAGAATTGCAAGAACTTGTTATTGCCCATCATCATGAATCTTTAATGGAAGGACATCCTGGTATCGCTAAAACAGAGGAAAAAATCAAACGTCACTTCTGGTGGCCTTCTTGGAGAAAAGACATAAAGTCTTTTGTTCTGTCTTGCGGAATTTGCGCCCAAAACAAGGCTCAAAAGAAAAGGCCAGCCGGCCTACTTCAACCCTTGGATATTCCACCGGCACCATGGCACACCCTGTCAATGGACTTTATAACCGACCTGCCTCCTTGTGCTGGTTACAACACAATGCTTGTAATTGTGGACCTATTCACCAAGATGGCCCACTTTATCCCTTTAAAGGGTTTGCCTTCTGCTTCCACCTTGGCCAAGGAATTCCTGGAGAATGTAGTTTGCATACATGGTTTTCCTTCCATATTAGTCTCGGATCGTGGAAGTCAATTTATCTCCCATTTTTGGAAGAAGTGTTGCCAACTAGCACAAATAGATGTGCGGTTATCCATCAGCCACCACCCCCAGACCGACGGACAAACCGAGAGAACCAATCAGACTCTCGAGCAATATCTTTGGTGCATGTTACACCAATCCGAGTTAAATTGGAAAGACATCCTTTGGATCGCAGAATATGCATACAACAATTCAGTGCATTCTGGAACCGGACAAACCCCCTTTTATACTTTGTATGGTCACCATCCTCGGACCTATGACCTAGATCCACCTCTGACCCTGGAAATGCCGCAGTAAATCATCTGCATTCCACAATAACCCGAGCCTTCAAAGAAGCTGCAACTCATTTACAGCAAGCCAAGAAAAAGTATAAAGAAAACGCAGATTTGCACCGAAGTAAAACTCCTCCTTACCAAGTAGGAGACCAGGTATGGCTAGCAACTAAACACTTATCCCTCAAGGGCCCACGAACCTTCAATCCCAGATTCATAGGACCTTATCCCATCAAGGCTATAATCAACCCAGTGGCCTTTAAACTGGATCTACCGTCCAACATGCGTATACATCCAGTTTTTCATGCATCACTTTTGAAGCCCGTACAACCATGAACCCGATTGTCCAAGCCTCCAGATCCAGTTCAAATTGAAGGGGAATTAGAATTCGAAGTTAAAGACATTTTAGACTCCAAGGTGGTAAAGTCGAAACTCTTCTATCTTGTTGACTGGAAGGGATATGGACCTCAGGAGAGATCGTGGGAGCCTAGTAACCATGTCCACGCACCTCGATTGGTACAAAGGTTTCACCGGAGATTTCCGAACAAGCCAAAACCCCCGGAGGGAACAACCTTGGGAGGGGCCTTGTGTCAGGAATGGCACTCTATTAAGAGTGGCACAGGACACCCAGAAAGGGTTTGGGTTGTTGTGCCAAATAAAGTGGACAGACAAGAACACACACAGTGGAAAGGAAAGAGAACGAAGAGTAGGCAAGAGTAGCAAGGGAAAAGATACAGAATGAATACCCTCTTGGGGTGTATGCAGATATAGGAAAAGAGTATTCCACGAACCTTGGAAATACTCTAGCCTTCTGCACAGTTTGCTATAACAGAGGCCCACGCTGTTTGCTCATGACTAGGAACAGCAGCTATGGATGTCTGTCATGTAGAAACGAGACAAGGGAAGGGGCAGAGGTTGACTGATGGGAACCAACAGACAAGCTCTGTACAAAAGGGTCTACAAACAGTACAAGAGAAGATACTACAGACAAATCCAGGAAAGGAGGTGATAGCAAACTAGCAGAAGGAAATGAAGGGAAAGTCGTGTAACAGGATAGGATAGCAGAGTAAAGCAGACTGCACGGCAAGGATCCCGTAAGGGCCGGGCAGTAAAGAGTCAACCCTGAGGGACAGGGCCGCTGAACGTAGAAGGTAGCAGAGGACTGTAGAGGGCTGCTAGGCCGAGAACCCAGCGGAAAAGGTAGGTAGTAGGCAGCGGAGCGTGATAAGCTGCAAGTAGGAAGGCCCAGAGGACAAGGGCTGTAGGTAGCCAGAGTGAGGTAGGCTGCAGAGTAGGGAGCCCAGAAGACAAGGGCAGAAGGCAGCCGGAGTGAGGCAGGCTGCAGGGCAGGGAGCCCAGAGGACAAGGGCTGAGGCTGGAAAGCAGCAGAGCGTGATCAGCTGCAATGTGGAGAGCCCGGTAGGACAAGGGCGGAGGCTGGAAGGCAGCAGAGCGTGATCGGCTGCAATGTGGAGAGCCCGGTAGGACAAGGGCGGAGGCTGGAAGGCAGCAGAGCGTGATCAGCTGCAGTGTGGAGAGCCCGGAGGAGCAGGGCTGTGAGGCAGGGAGCCTGGAAGGCTATGGCTGGGGGCAGCAGGGTGGAGCAAGCAACAAGGCAGGGTCCAAGCAGGAGTGAAGGTAAGCAGCATACAAGATCCGTAGGAAGATGCAAAAGGTGGAGGAAGGACTCTCAGAGGCAAGAGGCTGAGCCACTGCAGGCAGCAGCCTTTTATACTGCCTAGCCCAGCACAAAGGCAGGCTAATTGGTTGCACCTGGCGAAGCACACCTGCAGGCAATCGGCCACCTCCCTTTCTGTTCCTGGGCTGGTGGAAGCAGGGCAAGTCCCTAGGGCTTCTGGGGGGTGTAGTTCCTTTGATAACCAATAGGAACAGCCAGGAATCGATGCTTGTAGCCAGGTGCATTATGGTATGCGTAGTTTGTTGGAAATAATAATAAAGCACCAAAGTCTCGCAAATGGGAAATAAAGTTCCCAAAGTAAATATAGATGGATCCAAGAGTCTGTTGTAAATAAATGATAAACATATAGTCCAAATTGAGCGTAAATGGATGCGCCCATGGCGCAGGCATGACAGTATGCCCCTCTCCAGGCTCCCTGAAGACCGACCTACAGGAAGAATGTCTGTCACACCGTACAAGAGTCTTAATCCAAAAAGGCACATCATGAAGCACCAGAAACGGGTTGCAAGGTGAGAGTCTTGAATGACGGAGATAGTACCAAAGTTCTGAACTTTTGATGTAGAAATCAGAATAGACGAAGTCTTTGGAACACAGACCCCAACTGTGTGTGCATGAAGAGAGGAACTGCGAAAAACTGCTGCAGGCTCCATGATAGATTTTGCTTTGACGGGCAACAATATGGTGCTGGAAAGTGGAGCCATAGGTACAGCAGAGTTGATAGCTTTAGGAAGGCTTTCCAAGACATCCGGAGCAGCAATGACAACGTTAGGGTTAGTCGCAGAGAGTTCAGGAGTCACAGCGGTGATTTTCCCATGATTAGTAGACAGTTCAGAGGTAACAGCAGCAGTGAGATCTTGAATGGCTGTAGAGAGTATCAAGGCTGTAGCAACTGGGTGTGTGGGTGTCATGAGAGAGCCAGCGGGCTGGAACACACCTGAGACTGGTAGAGTAGAGTCTGGCAGTCTTAGTGCTATAGATACACCAGCAGGAACAACTGGAGCAGTAGTCTTAACAGAAAAACCCTTCGCTGACTTTGCAACAGTTAGCATAGCGGATGTAGGATCAGGAAGAGAAGGTGCTGAGGGATCAGGTTGTGTAGCAGAGGATCCTGCTGCAGCGAGCACAGCTGCGAAGGAAGTAGAAATCTGGGCATCGGGAGCATCAGAATTAGCAGTAGCTTCAGGAATCACAGTAGCTATAGCAACCTCAAGATTTGCAACAGAGACTTGAAGAGTCTCAAATGTGGCAGGGAGTTTAGGAACCACGGCAGCAGGAAGATCATGAATTGCAGTTGGAAGTTCGGGTGCTGTAGCAGCTACAGACAGTTCAGGTGTTGCAACTACTGGTGGATCGGGTACCTCAACCACTGGCGATTCAGGGGGTATCGAAGAAACTGAAGATGTTGATTGCTCAAGAGTGTTGTCTGATAGCACAGCCACACTTTGGCAAGCCCCGCTTGCCAATTCAGCATGCTCGGTGTGAACTGCGCCAGTCTCTTCAGCTGCCATTGTCATTTCAGAAGAGGTTGTAAGTGTGAGTACTGGACAATAGGCAAGGGTGAGGGCGGAACCATCCTTTGACTCAGAGGGATTTCCAATCAGAAGACCACCCTTGTTTTGTGGTGTAATGGCTGTGTCCGTGATTTGACCCACCGGAGGAGTTAATTCTTTTCTGTCAGTACAACAACCTGAGTTTCTGTGGCTGGAAGGTGAAAGAGCTGTGTCAGTCTTTAGAAGGGATACATATGCTATATTTAGGTCTTCCATCTGCTTGGTATAAGTCTGTATACTTTTCTGTATGGCAATTCCAGGCCTTATCATGTCGATCTCTAAAGATAAGATGTCAGGTGTTGGACATAGTGTCAGATGGTCTGGTGACTTGTGTCCCTTCATAAGATTCTTATAATGCAAATAAACAAAGTCATCATAGAGGTCTTCGGTCTTTCTTTTAAGGCGTAGGAGTTGTTCATGTAGCAGGTAAGTATCATTAGTTTGATCTAAAGCTTCAGAAGCTGGTGTGGCAGACAATTCGGTTGTAGCAATGGGAAGACTGACCTTAGGGTGATTGTGGTTAGTAGATACTGTGGAAGCATTAAGACAACCGATGGTTAGTATAGGTCTTTTGTACCCAGGACCAGATGCACAAACCTCAGGATAATGACTGCCTTGTCCTGTCAAATAAGGGTTTCCAGCATTCTGGGGAGCTTGCCAAGCTGATCTTGCGCATATCACTCTGGCAACAGCGTATTCTGGTTTAGAGTCTCCCACAATGAGTGCTATATCCTTGTCTGTTGCGGTGTTAGAAGGCTTGTCAGAAGACGCAGGAGTGTTTTTCACTGTTTGGTTTAACAAGATCTGTAAGAATTCATTATCTTGCTGTAGCTCTGCAACAGATAAGGACTGCGGGTCATAGTCGCAAATGTCATAATAATTGTATATGGAAGAAGGGTCAGCTAGCCAGTGAGTATAGTACCGTGCTTGTAAATCTTTGTTTACTAAGGCGAGACTGTCCTTTAGGCTAAGGTTCTTGTTTGCTGTCTTTAGGGAAACCTTAGGTTTATGCAAAGGTTTCTTAACCCGAAAGGAAAGCATCTTTGTTCTGTGTGTGCCTTTCCGGCCTATGGAACAAGACATTTTTGGCTCTTGCATTCTGTCAGGAATGGCACTCTATTAAGAGTGGTACAGGACACCCAGAAAGGGTTTGGGTTGTTGTGCCAAATAAAGTGGACAGACAAGAACACACACAGCGGAAAGGAAAGAGAACGAAGAGTAGGCAAGAGTAGCAAGGGAAAAGATACAGAATGAATACCCTCTTGGGGTGTATGGAGATATAGGAAAAGAGTATTCCACGAACCTTGGAAATACTCTAGCCTTCTGCACAGTTTGCTATAACAGAGGCCCACGCTGTTTGCTCATGACTAGGAACAGCAGCTATGGATGTCTGTAATGTAGAAATGAGACAAGGGAAGGCGCAGAGGTTGACTGATGGGAACCAACAGACAAGCTCTGTACAAAAGGGTCTACAAACAGTACAAGAGAAGATACTACAGACAAATCCAGGAAAGGAGGTGATAGTAAACTAGCAGAAGGAAATGAAGGGAAAGTCGTGTAACAGGATAGGATAGCAGAGTAAAGCAGACTGCACGGCAAGGATCAAGGGCCGGGCAGTAAGGAGTGAACCCTGAGGGACAGGGCCGCTGAACGTAGAAGGTAGCAGAGGACTGTAGAGGGCTGCTAGGCCGAGAACCCAGCGGAAAAGGTAGGTAGTAGGCAGCAGAGCGTGATCGGCTGCAATGTGGAGAGCCCGGCAGGGCAAGGGCGGAGGCTGGAAGGCAGCAGAGCGTGATCAGCTGCAGTGTGGAGAGCCCGGAGGAGCAGGGCTGTGAGGCAGGGAGCCTGGAAGGCTATGGCTGGAGGCAGCAGGGTGGAGCAAGCAACAAGGCAGGGTGCAAGCAGGAGTGAAGGTAAGCAGCATACAAGATCCGTAGGAAGATGCAAAAGGTGGAGGAAGGACTCTCAGATGCAAGAGGCTGAGCCACTGCAGGCAGCAGCCTTTTATACTGCCTAGCCCAGCACAGAGGCAGGCTAAATGGTTGCACCTGGCAAAGCACACCTGCAGGCAATCGGCCACCTCCCTTTCTGTTCCTGGGCTGGTGGAAGCATGGCAAGTCCCTAGGGCTTCTGGGGGGTGTAGTTCCTTTGATAACCAATAGGAACAGCCAGGAATCAATGCTTGTAGCCAGGTGCATTATGGTATGCGTAGTTTGTTGGAAATAATAATAAAGCACCAAAGTCTCGCAAATGGGAAATAAAGTTCCCAAAGTAAATATAGATGGATCCAAGAGTCTGTTGTAAATAAATGATAAACATATAGTCCAAATTGAGCGTAAATGGATGCGCCCATGGCGCAGGCATGACACCTTGAGGGGGGAACTGTCATGATGCCTACCTCCAAGGAGCCAGGTCCGACCCAGCAACCCCAGAGGCAGGCATCATTTCCCCCAGGGGAGTGCCAGCGGGCCCAAGCTGGGGCCCTTTGGACGCAGTCCTGGCACCTTAGGCGCCAGGCTCATGTTGGACCCCTGTCCTGGCGCCTTAGGCGCCAGGCTCATAAAGCTAGACATGTGTTCAAGTGTTTTAAGGTGCACTTAACTGATGCAGACCATGCTGCCACATCCAGGCCCTCTTGAGGCCTGAATGGGACTACTTTACCTGTGGGATTACTTTTCACCCGGGTGTGGTCGGGGAAGGATACATACCTGATCGGAGGAAGGATACACACTTGGAACATCTTCCAAAGCTACTTAAACCACACCCGATCAGCAACTCACGCTTCGCGTTGTTCTGCTCCTCGCAGCTGGATGCTCACCGTGTCAGCTCCTGCATCTGGACTTCAGCCACGCCTGTCAGCATCCTGGGTCACCTGCAAAGGGAGACAAGAGACCTTACCAGCAAAATCTGCACCACGGAGACATCACCGACGATCCTGAAAGGGAAGACATTATTTTTAAAAGCATTTCGTTACGATCGCTGCAGCGCTGCATTTCACTCACCTTTCCTGGGTTCCTCCATCTTCAGCAGCGATCATCCGGATACACAGCCACTTCCCAGAGCCTAGAGAAAAAGACAAGAATAAGAGGTGAGAGAAGGAAAGGAATAAGACTTACCTGTTGGGTCATTTCCATTTAATATCGGGTCTTGCCGCTTCCAGGCATTTTCCGGACCCCGGCCCCTATGGGGAAAAAAGACAAAGACATTGAATGAGCGTGTGCAAAGACAGTTCCCGAGCGCTCATCCAGAACTAACCTGCCATTTACTGGAACTGGAACTGCACGTTTCACTTCGGGTCGGCGCCATATCTCCGGCATTCCAAACCCCGGCCCCTAAGGGGAAAAAAGACATAAGCATTAGCGCTTGCTGCAAAAAGACAATGGGCCTCATTCCGAGTATGGCGGTAAGGGGTAGCGGCCACCGGTAATGAGACCGGTGGCGGTAATCCCTTACCGCCATACTCCGAGTTCCCTCTGCGCCCTCGCCCTTAACGCCTGCTTTGAGCAGGTGTTAAAGTCGAGGGCGCAAAGGGGCCTCCAAGCCAATAACGGTGACCGTAATGAACGGTCACCGTTATTTGCAGCTTCCCCATTCCCATTGAGCCCTATGGGGGCTCATTCAGGAATGGGGAAGAGCCTTGGTGAATGGGGAATTACCGCCCCGCCAACCTTGGAATGGGGCGGTGATTCCGCCATCCACCAAGGCGCTGCCGGTCCGGGTACGGCGTCAACCAAGGCGTTAATAGCGCCATTGGTTAGCGCCGTACTCGGAATGAGGCCCAATGAACATTATTATTTAGCTTGGACTTTTGAACTTGCAACAGAACTTTTACAGAGCCTTACCTGAATAGTCAAGCTTACCTGAACTCCCATTAATCCTCAATCCAGTGAAGTAACTGGGTTTCAACGCGCCCCTGCATCAGAAGCAGGATGGAGAGCTCATCCTTCCTGACCCTAAGGTGAGACTTCACGGGGAATCGTGGAAGGGTATAGTGGAGGGTCGGAAGAGAGTGGGAGGTTTGAGCATAACTCAGTCAGTAGGTAATACTCCCTTTTCACGCACAGGGGAATATTCCTGCGAGCCGGAGAAGCCAGAGTAGAGGGCCCTTCCTGTCCATCTTCAGAGTCCTGCGCTTCACCATTGAAGAAGCATTTGCACTCGAAGCCAGACCTGCGCCTCCATGGGAATCAGGTGAGCGTTACACTAAGCCGATACAAGAGACTGAGTTTCGGCATCTCCTCAGCAGCAGCGGTTTTCCAGCAGGCCATTCAGGAGGTAATACAGGGCATCCCAGGAGTGCTGAATGTCAGTGATGACATCCTCATTCACGCCAGTGACAGGCAGGGACATATGCGTCGCCTCGAGATGGTGCTCAGCAGGTTAGAGACCGCAGGTTTGACCATTCACCAGGAAAAGTGTGAGTTCCTAAAAAAGGAAATTACATTCTTCGGGTACGTGTTCAACAGCGCGGGAGTGTCGGCTGACCCAAAAAAAGTTGCAGACATAAAGGAGGCCTCCCATCCGACAACACCCACAGAGATACTCACCTTTTTGGGAATGGCGACATACTGCGGGAGGTTCGTCCCCAACCTGGCAACGATGTCTGAGCCACTCAGGGAACTCACCAGATCGAACACCAAATGGGTCTGGAGCCCCGACTGCCAGGAGGCATTCAAGCGGATCAAAACATCCCTCTCAGCCGAGACAACAATGGCGTACAATGACCCCACCCTAACAACAGAACTGAATGTCGACGCCAGCCCTGTCGGCCCCGGGGCCATCCTCGTTCAAGTATCTTGAACAGGGGAAATGAAGCCCATCACCTTCGCATCCCGCGCCCTCAGACCGATGGAACAACGGTACTCGCACATCGAGAACATGGCCATAGCAGTGTTGTGGGGATGCTGCCATTTCCACATCTACCTCTACGGACAAAAGTTCAGGGCTTACACTGATCACAAGCCTATTATCCCAATTTTCACTGGGTCATCGTCACACCCCCCGGGCAGAAATGGGAAGTGGTTACTACACCTGCAGCAATACGAGTTCGAGTCGGCCTACCAAGCGGGCACGGACAACCCGGCGAATTTCCTATCCAGGCACCCAAGGGCTGCCACCCTAAGACAAGTAAGTGAGGCAGAGGAAACAGAAGAGCACATATGCCAGATCATCCACACTATGAAGCCCAAGGCAGTCAGCATCAATGACATTGTGGAAGCCACCCACACTGACCCCTGTTGCGACCTGATCAAGAACACTATCATATCGGGCGAGTGGAAATCTTTCCTCTGCAATGTGCACAATCGCACAACGGCAGCCAGAGACTTCCTCACGGGTATGTTCCCAGTACGACAGGATCTGTTGGTCACCAGCGAAGGGTTGATCCTGAGAGGAGCCTGCATCTTGATCCCCAGCAGTCTGCAGCACAGAATAGTGGCACTGGCACACGAGGGCCACCAAGGAATGGTCAGGACAAAAGCCAGGACCCGACACCGAGTGTGGTTCCCGCACATTGACACCAAGGTGGAGCAACTCATAGCATCCTGCCTCCCTTGCCAGATGACAGGAGCACCGCCAAACCCTGAACCCATACAGTCGGCAGAGCGGGGGTCGTCAAGATGGGACCCGATCAGCATCAACTTTTGCACAGTTCAGGAAGGGACATATCTACTGTTGGCCATCAATGACCACTCAAGGTACCCAGAGGTGGAGATTGTATCTTCGATAGCAGCAGAAATGGTGATACCGGCACTCGAGAAAATGTTTGCCACACATGGCCTGCCACGACGCATTAAGAGTGACAACGGACCACCATTCCAGGGTACCGAGCTCAAGAAATACCTGGATTATCTGCACATCA
The DNA here is from genome assembly GCF_040938575.1 of Ambystoma mexicanum. Lineage (NCBI taxonomy): Eukaryota > Metazoa > Chordata > Amphibia > Caudata > Ambystomatidae > Ambystoma > Ambystoma mexicanum. Next base: position 54,033,411 of record NC_090922.1, on the reverse strand, counting down.
AATATCAGTACATCACGCCGAGGTGGCCACAAGCAAACGGCGATGTGGAGAGGTTCATGCAGACCATTAACAAGGTGCTACAAATATCTTGGGCCCATTCCAGCCCCTGGAGAGTGGATCTATACAAATTCCTACGGAACTATCGAGTGACGCCACACAGCTCCACAGGTCTACCACCAGCCGACCTCATGTACGAGACATTGGTAAACTCGTCAATTCCACATCACTCAAGCAGGGGCATAGACAGCTATGAGAGCGATCGCACCCAACGAAGGAGAGTGGCAGTGAATTCACACATGAGCGTCCGGAGGCATGCAAGGAAGTCGTGACACCAGGTCGGAGACGATGTGTTGGTGGTGAGAAGCCCCACAAAGACCAAGCTCGAAACACGGTACGATTGTGTACCCTGGACAGTGACCCGAACAAAAGGGACAATGGTGACGGTGGCACAAGGGCACCAGTTGATCACTAGGAATGTGTCATGTTCCAAGAGGGTGCCCCAACAAATGTGGACTGATGAGGACAGGCAAGCCCCGGCAGAAGTAGAGCCGCCACCGGAAAGCCATCAAAATGAGGGTGAGGTGACCCCGATGTATGAGTCCGACGAACTACCCGAAGGACCTGATGAGGCGTCTCCAGATGATGAAGGTGAGCCTGAAGGGGGAACTGGCCCGGGATCGGCCCCTCGGCCGAGGCCTGGGCATTATGCATTAAGAACAGCACAGAGGGCTCCTGGAGAAGTTAAGAGACTATGGGGATCATTCCGAGTATGGCGGTAGGGGGTTAAAGGCACCGGTAACAATGCCAGTGCCGTTAACCCCCTACCACCGCAATCCGAATTCCCTTAGCGGGTCTCACTAGGGCTGGCTGGTTTTACCAGCTACCCTTAGCGGGACCTGTTAAGGAACCATGGAGCTAATAACGGCCCGCAATTTGCGGGCCCGTTATTAGCTCCTTCCCCATTCCCATTGAGCCCCATAGGGGCTATAGGGCCCATAGGGGCTCAATGGGAATGGGGAATGGTTTTCGAAATGGGGACTTACCGGGTCCGCATAGGTGGGAATGTCCCGGTAAGTCTCCATTGTGACTACCCGGACCCGAGCTAATAGCACCATGGCTGCCTCCAAACTCAGAATGAACCCCCATGAGTGGTAAAGTGACATTGGGGCGAGTGCAGCACTGTGCTGGCCTGGAGTGCACAGAAGCGTTAAGCTGTTTTGTTGACATAGTCACATGTTTTGTGTGTTGTTGTGTTTTGTTGTAAAAAAGGAGCAATGTTATGTACGCCTTACGTCCCGCAAGCACAGTGATGTAAGGCGCAGTGAAATAAAGTGCCCGCCCTGCCAGAAGGCAGGTCATTCCCGGGCACGAGATATACTATGCGTGTTGTGCTTCTTTGTTCGGACAGGTGTGACATCCGGGGGGGGAGGGGAGGGTCGCTGGGGACGGGGAAACAGAAACGACCCCATGGCAATGAATAACACCCAGAATAATCCATGGGGAATGGGCTACTGGCAGGGACCTGGGTATGCCTGGGGAGCCCTGAGGCCTGGGAATTCGGGTGCAGGGACCGGATGGCAAGTGGAGGGTAATTACGGAGACTGGCAAGGAGGGCCACAACAGCAGCCATAGTCAATACCATCCAGTGTACCCTAGCCTCCTGCAGCTACCCCATCGAGAGTAGGTGGCCTAACAGCAATGCCCATCCAGGAGAGGGGGAACAACAGTGGGGGAGCAAGTGCCGCCTCGACAGGAGGGGAGACGGTTGGACAATTGGGGGCTCCAGGGACAGGTTAAGTCACAGGAGACCCACTGAAGGCGGCAACAGGAGAAACGCCAGGTACAGTGGGAGGCACGCCGGGAGGGGCGAGCTACACAAACAGTACAGGAGTTGAAGAAGTGGCGCCAACTATGGCGGTAGGAGTACCTTCGGAGGCGGGTGTCTGAGATGGCCCCCACGCCAGTACATGCAATAACATCAAGTATACTTAAATGGTACTTGTCGTTGGATACTAGGGAAACAATTTGGAAGGAGACATAAATTGATATTGTAGGGGTAGTTTCTCCCGGGTATACCAGAGGTCGTCTGGGGGTCCGCCTAACTCTTAAGGGCCCAACTCCCTTCCCCAGAATAAACAGAGGACTCAGCCAACGGCAAGTTAGAACTGCGGTTTATTACAAAAACCAACAGGGATCATGTAAGACAATCAAGATTCTCCAGTACTATTTGGTATTCCATGGTGTGCACTCCAGTTTTTTACAAGTATTGCGACACCACCTGGGCCCTTCCCTGACAACCTATCACCATAAATAATTGGATATGGAGAGCGGTAATCCCTATGGAAGTAACCTATAAAGGTTATTCTACTGGTTCTTGCATGTCAGGTGGCTGGCCTATCCCGTAACCAAGAAACTATCTATTACATTGTTGCAGAGTCATGGGCTTACCATTGGTTCTTGCCCCTTGCCATCCACCCCTGAATTACTATGCTGTGATTGGTTAGAGCTGATCTCCCCAGGCCTGGGAATCGATTCAGTTCTCAGCTCTCTGTGCACCTCTTCAAGGTGATGTGAACGATTATGTGTCTGTATTGTAACTTGTAGTGTACCACCTTTGCCTATGAGAGTGCGCTCAGACGTTGTAACACTTGTTGCTTTCTTTGTGTGACTTTGCTGGTATCGGCTCTGCTTTCCCATCATGAGTGAATGCTCATTGCCCGGCTCGGCTATATCACGTGCTTAGAGACCACAAATTTGAGCTCTTGAGCCTGCATTTAGTGGGATGTATTCCATTTTTCTGCAGCTGGTCCCTTGTTGTTTAAAGTCTGGAATGTGACTGTGTATCTCTGACCTTGGCTGTGAGCCTGCCTTGCACTCCATGCAGCCCGGATCAGCTTTTCTCATCTCATGTTCTGTGGCTTGAGGCCTTCTGTAATGTTTCATAGATTTATAATATAGCGTCTACATGCTCGTGCTATACTAAGTAACCTATATGTTAGTCGCACATGGTCCTTTCAGGTTCCATGTATACTCCTGTAGTTCCATAGGCTTATTGGCTTTAAGCATCTGCAAGCCTGCTCTGGATCTCTCGCTGTCTTGCGTTTCTGTGTTACTGCTTTTGGCTAATGAGAGGAAATAATGAAAGATTTGATAGTATCTATGTGTATCCATCCCCTAGCTATAGGACTGTGTAATCATGTTCTTCGTGTCTGCAAATGTGTGTTCATGTAATGCGGTGTAGGACTACAAGTGTGCTTCATGTCTAACATTGCTATGTTGTGGTGTCACTAATGACGTCAGCATCAGGGCTTCTTGGTGCTTAATCAAAACTGTCCATCAAGGTATTTCCGTCCACGATCTCTGTTTCTTCTCCTATACCTGTGAAGACATGTACTAGATTTGGTCTGTAAGGCTGGCAGAAAGGATACCTTTCTGTGTATTTGTCAGCCATTGGTGCACTTGGGATTCATCCGAAATAAGATGGGCGCTGCGAGCTATTCTGGCTCTTTGTCCTGTCATGAATCTGGGAGTGAGGAGGGGCATTCTCGGTAGCCTCTCTTTAGTCCCCACTCTGGTCGACATGTCGACCACACCCTCATATTGTTCAACCTTCATCCTTGGTATCCATACCTTCATTATCCCTCTGAGGTGTCGGTAATAATTTGCATGATTGTCAAAAGTCCATGATATATAACTGCACACTCCTTCAGGTCTGCACCATACCCATTTCCCTTTATAAATCTTACCATCGAATGGATTATCTAGCTTCATCACCTCATGTGGGAATAGTGGACATTCTATTATCCTCTTTTGCAGCTTGTCTCTTTCCTCTACTATCTTGTCCTTTGCTCCTCCTACAGTTACATCCATCATCACCTTCATCCCTATTGATTTATCTGTCGTCTTGCGGCATTGAGTGATGCAGATCTTGACCACACACAGAGCAACTAGTATCAATATTAGTGCCCCCAGTAATACGCTTGGTCCATTTCCCAGCCTTAAAGGCATCCATGACCAGAGGTATGCTATCCAGCTTTGGTCCTTTCCAGCCCCCTTCGCTTCTTCCTCCATTTTGGAATGCATCTTTGACAGTTGGGTCACTGCTTCTGTCAGAGTGCCATTCTCTCCGTCATTGGCAGGTACGAATGTGCAACAGCAACTCCCAATTTATGCGCAGGCTCCTCCTTCCAATCCTGTGAGAAGATCCGGAACGTATCTATTCTGGAGCACCATATTCCTTCCTGCTCAGAGCTCTTGTTTTATTATGTTGAACCCATTGATTGTAGAATGCATCATCAGCATCAGCTCTCACCTGGTAATTTGCAGCCATTTCGCATTAGTATATATCTGAACTTCCGAACTATTGATGCGAAAAGCATTTCTGTTCTGCTAAATAACCTTTGTTCTGGCGGTACATCGTCTAGTGCTGTTTCCGATGCATCGGAGAAATAGTTGCTTCGTTTCACTCTACTCACTTCCTTAGACCTTTTCTCGCTTCCCTTTGATTGTGTTTTCATGGACCTCTTCTTTCTTGAGTTGTTGTCCACTTTTGGGAAGTCATCGAGCTTTATGTTCTTCTGGGGCACTACCAGTGATGGCATATTGATGTGCACCAATGAGCAAACTCTTCCACAGTTAGGCGGCAGCTTTTCGTATGCCTTGGATCTAAATCCCCAGTAGTGGTCCATCAGTACTGCTGTGCCTATCTTCATTGCTGGGTGCTTTTCAGTGTATCTACACTCTGTGTTATCTACAACCTTCATTTCTCCTTCATTCTCTTAGCACAATGCTGGTTTCTTCAGGGGTATTGTAGGCATTGGTCCCACTTCATTTTCTATCCAAGTGATTCAGTTTTGCGCTTGCACCCCATTCCTTCAGGCACTTGTCATTTTCTCCTTGTACTGTATTCCATGGTGATTTCACTAGGGTGTGCACTCTGCTTCCTACAACTCTGTCCGGCCATACTTCGTCTGTGTATACCATAAACAAGCATCTGTGGTCTTTCCCAACATCCTGGTTCTCCACCTATTTCCACCACCCCAGGGCTTCTCCTTCAATGTAATTGTTTTTGTGTTTTTGTGTTGCCTTTCTGTGGCCCGTCAGTTATGTACTAATAATAAAAATAATAATAATAATTTATACTGCATAGCTTGATCTAACTGCCAATAATTGTTCATCATCTCGAGAGTCTTTATGTAACTGTCTTCATACGCGAACGTCGCTCGAGACCTCCATCCTAATGTTGCTGTTTTCCCTTGAAATCTTCCTCATGTTGCTACCATGGACAGGTACATCAGGCATTGAGCTCTTGGTGCTCGTATTTCAGTTGCTATAAACGTTCTGGAGGCACTCATGCATGGGGGATTAATGATCAGACATAACAGCTCTCCCCGATGGTTTCTTTACTTACTTTTGTCATGCGCTTGTTCCACATGTTATATGACACTCTAGCAGTATCAGTGAGATGGAGATTCACCCCCCTCATGTCTTTGTCAGCACTGCACTTACCTCTCCTTACCGTGCTTTCAGCACTTTCCTGTCCACCTGACATGGTTGTTCCACCTGCTGTGGTCGGGGTAATGTTAGTAGAGGATGCAGCCGTTTCACTAGATACAAGCAAAATTCTCCAGAATATGAACACACATACCCCACTTGGAAATAAGAGACATGACAAAATAAACACATTTTTTATTATTTCACCCATCTTTACCTGTGCTGTTGGGTCCTTGTGCAGCTTGAAGATATCAGCTGCCTGCCTGAAATGTTACTGTGTTAGTGTCAGATTTGTTTTTTAAGCCCTGTGAACCAAATAGTTGCTTATTGCAAATATGAATAGCTGTTACCACACAGTTCAAATTCCAGGGTCTCTTAGTATGGCAAGAACTGAAGGGTTTCCTCGTTCAAGTTGTGAGTAAGGTTGCGCCAAATATGCTATGAAACAAGATAATACAATCTAGGTGGACATGCTCGGAATCTGTTGGGTCTCCTAATATAATGGACAAATTGGCCGGAAAAAGTATCAGGTTGGAAATCCTTGGTCAACATTAACAATTATCAAATATCACAGTCGCTGCTTTCATGAAGAATGTGTGTAGAAACTAAAATAAACTCTGGATGTGTAGGAAGTCCTTCCTAACTCTGCTGCCCTTGATCGAGTAACGATTGGGTGTCCTCCAGTTCAGAATTATCTTGTTTTCTTGCTGAGGATCCTTGGCCCTGTTAATCTTGTTGCCAGGTGAGGCCACAGCTTTGTGGGGCTTGACATCAGAGAGGTGGTTGCGGACAGTTTTACCTTATAGTTTAACAGCTATGTCTGCCACTCTCTCAACAATATAGGGACCCATGAGTCTGGGTGCATCCCACCGCTGGACACACTTTCTCAAAAGGACAGTGTCCCTGGGATGAGCAAGTCATTCTGTCAGAGAGTCCTTTGGTTCATTGTCACTGTGGTTCTCTTTGCTGACTTCTGGGCCTCCCTGGTGTCATTGTATCTGGTGAGAGATAAAAGAGGCACTAGCAATCAAGGAAGTAATGTAGTTGAACATTTCTTGTCCTAACACAGTTGCACTACTCTCAGTATCTTTTAGCGCCCTAGTGGGAGGAGCCAGGGGGAGTTTCATGTGCCGTCCTGTCACCACCTCATGTGGAGTTAAATGGTGGTCAGACCTGGGCTTATTGCGCAATACAAATAGTGCTAGAGGTAAGCAATGGAGCCAGTTTATGTTTGTACTCATTTTGGTTTTGGCAATCATTTCCTTCAAAAGGCTGCTGAGGCTTTCACAGACCCTATTTGCTTGTGGGCGATAAGCACAGGAGAATTTATGTTGAATGCCCAGCAACGTTGTAATGTGCTTGAATATCTAATTGGCAAAATGAGGGCTGTTGTCAGACCACAGGACCTCACACATGCCCCATCATGGGAATACTTCTCGGACCAGGAATTTCGCTGCCCTGAGTGCATCGGGATGGGAACCGGGGCCAGTTTAATCCACCGAGAGAATGGGCTCACAACCACTATCAAGCGGTATCCTTGGCAAACGTGGATCATGTCAACATAGTCAACGTGGAGATGCTGGAATGGGCCAGCTGGGCAAGGTATGTCTTCTCTTGCAACTCTCAAGGTATGTCCTCCAGTAAACTGTTTACAGATCAGGCAATTACTCATAAATTCAGCCACATGTTCCGCCAAATTAGGACAGAACAATGTTTCTCCAATATGAGCGGCAATGACCTCCTTTCCTGTGTGTGATGGATAACATAGCTGTGTCAGTGCTGTGTGCAATAATGCTAGTGGCATAAGCACTTTTCCTGTGTTATTCTGCTGCCATAAGGCATCTGTGTGGGATACTGAACATCCCCTCCTAGTCCACAAGTCCTCCTCCTACCTGAGTGCAGCTCTCTGCAGCTCCATTATTTGTGTTTCTGGTAATACATTAAACCCTTCCTTTAGTACCATTGTCCTTGCATAGTCACAGCCATCTGACGAGGCCTCCATTTATAGGATCTCTCCAAAATAAGTGGTGCACTTTGCTTCTGAATCTGCTGCTTCGTTTCCCCATGAGATAGGATCTTACCCTTTTGTGTGTGCCTGGCATTTCGCTATGGCTATCTGTGCGGGGTAATGTATAACTTCAATTAATCTGCCCAATAAAAGTGCATGCTGCACTGGTGACCCATCTGCCTTCCTAAAGCACCTCCTCATCCATCGGGACAGTTCTGAGTATACTGTTGATGTCACATACGCGGAATCTGAGTACACTGTCACCTCCTTTCCTCTGCTGTGTTCCAATGCCAATATTAAGCCCACTCATTCTGCTGCCTGTGCTGAATAATGTGATGGCAATTGCGCACTGACCATTACTTCACGTGTTCTATCCTCTCTCAACCTCACCACTGCAGTTCCTGTATGTCTGGCCCCATCTGTCTGGTCAATTGTCAAAGAACCGTCAATGTAAAGCATGTCTCGCCCCTCAAGGGCCTCCTTTTGTACCTTACGGTTGTTGCTGAATTCCTGTGCTGCGTGCGTAGTCACTGTCCTGTAGGATGTCTGTGAGAAAGGTTGCTGGGTTGACGAGTCTGTACCGCACTATCATACGTGATGGATTTGATAGTAACACCTCATACCCTGATGCTCTCTGTATTGTCAGTGTGCTGTTTGGTTTCTCTACTATTGCAAAGAGGGCATGATCCACATAAAGCGTTGTAGTGCACCCCATGGTAATACTTGCTGATTTGACCACTGCGAATGTGGTAGCAGCCAAAGCTTGTTCGCAAGGATAGTGTCCTCTCATTACTGGGTCAAGCTTCCCACTGTAGAGTGGCTTGTGCCCCAAACTAGTCTTTTGTGTCATTACCGCTGTCATCCCCACCCCATCGGAGTGTGAGAATAAAAATAATTCCTTTTCATAGTCTGGGATCCCTAACACTGGAGCTGCGCATATTGCTTCTTTCAGCTCATAGAATGCCTCAGTCATTTCTGGTGTCCATCTTATTATCTTGTGTCCCTTTTGTGCTTCCTTCAAAGCAACCAGAAGAGGCCTGGTGTAAGTGCTATAGTCAAAGACCCATGCTCTGCAATAATTACACAACCCCAAAAATTGCTGCATCTCTCACTGTTGTGGGTTTTGCTGTCCTGCGTATTGTCTCCACCCTTTCTGGTGTCACCTGTCTGCCATTTTGTGAGATCATCTGTCTGATGTATAGCACTTTTTTCTGACAGTACTGTAGTTTGGCTTTGTCTACCTTGTATACTTTGTCAGCTAACACTGTCAGCATGTGTACTGAGTCATCTCTACACTTCCGCTGTCGTGCTGCAGATCAAAATGTCATCTACGTACTGTATGAACGTGTACTCCATCTGTACATTGCCTAGGTCCATCTGGAGGACCCTATTAAATATGGAGGGTGACTCACAGTACCCTTGAGGAAGTCTTGTATGTTTCCACTTTTGGTTTCTATACATAAAAGAAGACAAATCTTGTGAATCTGGCTGTAGTGGTATAGAGAAAAAGGCATTCTTCCAGTCTATGACCATGAAAGAAGCAGCTTCCACTGGAATGTTGTCGCTGGGTTCAGAACCAGTGATACTCTGCTTCCACAATGTGATTAAGGGGACGCAAGTCCTGGATAAAACACCATTACCCCCTTTTGCTTTTGTAGAGGAGCAGCCAAATGCCTCTGCAGGAAGTCCTGCCTCCCTACTACCTATATGCTGGAAGCCTGAAATTGTGCCATGCTTGACACCAGCAGTTGGGACCATTCAGCAGTGAACATTTCAGATAAGGTATCCACCAAGAAAACCCTATCAGATGTATTCCCGAAGAGATGACAATCTTGTGGAGGAAATCCCTGAAGAAATATGAAAGAATAAGAAAAGGTGACATCAAAAGAAACTAATGTGAAGCACGTAGAAGACTGGCTGAAAAAGAGAATGTATGGATCTTATAGAAACTGATGATGAAGTAAAGAATTGAGAAAACGTTCATATGCAAAAAGAAGATTGCACATGTAAAGAGCATTGCAGAGAATGCAAGTTGTTCAATAACTGTACAGATACAGTAACGCAAGTAGACTAAGTGATCATAGAAGCTGGCTATACGTAGTGAATAGACTGCAGGCAGAGCTGCCATTATGTAGAACCTGGACATCAGTGTGACAACTTTAGTAAGTTCAAACCCATGGAGAGAAGGGCAGAGGACTGTGTCGCAGCAAAGAATTAGCTGGGATTGTTGAAGGAGCAGGGAGGGCTGCCTGGCCTGATGTCTAGGCTGAAGCAGCCAAGACTGGTTATCTATTCTTGAAGGTGATGAATGTGAGATGCTGAATTATCCCTTGTTAAGGTGCAAAGAAAGAACACCATGAGAGCCAGGTTATATTCATTTAAGACAATTAAATGCTGCAAGATGGGCCGAATTGTGATCTCCTGTCACATGAGCCAAGGATGGAAATAGAGTTTGGCATGCAGTTCCAGAACTATGATAGTGTGTGCTCACATTCCCCTATATTCTCAGAGGGAAAGTTACTTTGCAAGGCCAAGTTCAAAGACAATCTTCATGGCAGAAGGCATGGGTGATAAGAGATGATGGGCTAATTGGGTGGGGTGGTACACTCAAGTACACCTCCTGACACCTGTGGTATGAGCTTACGTGCTGCTAGTGAGCCGAATGTTCCAGACTGGCACGAGCATGCCAACCAATTGTAGAGGGCCATATAACGAAGGGCCTTATTGTTTGAGAGCCAATATTACGCTGGTTGCCTAATAATTGTTGAAGATGACTCGCACTAGGGGTGGGCATGAGTTGTCCACCTGATAGTAGATGTCCAATCACAACCTAACCCCATGTAGAAAGTATACTTAGATGTTCCCTTTGAGCCCCCATATGTTTTTCTTATTCACCACATAGTATGACATCACGCATAATGGATTCTTACTATATAAGTGTGATTTTTTAATGAAATGCTTCAAGAATGCTTGTGTGATGTCAGTTGATGTCCATTATAACTCCCTGTTTTAGACAACTGATAATAAAACAGATGAACTTGCCATCTTCCTGAGTTGGTTCTGTTATTTGGTGTAAGAGTGGTGTAAGAGTTACTCTGCTTCCCATCCACTGCATGATACGCTACAGAAAGGACCTTACATTCAGGCCCCCCTTTGACAGGATCCCTGCCCAGTTTTCACAGGCGATCTGCAGATGGAAGGCGAAAGTGGTTGGTTGGAGGAGGAGACGATACCGATGGCCTTGAGTCGAATGATGGACAAATGGTGAGTAGACTAAGGGGAATAGCAAATTAAGGGGATGGGGTGTGATAATGTTAAGTAACAGGAAATATTGTATGAGGAGATAGTAGCGCCTCGAGGCCTGATTCAAGTGAGTTTCAGAAGAAGACGTTTCACACTCCAACAGTCGTAAACTAGTCCACGTGCGAAAATGTTAGCATAAGGAGACGTTTTAAACCCTGTGACAGGGTATTTAATTAGAGGCGAAGAGAAAAAAGGCGATCACCTGCTGGTTTTATTAAATGTGTAAAGTCGACTAGTCTGTGTATTGTGTGTTGAGTACAGTTGTCAAAAAGTGATAAAAGTTATGAAGGAATTGGGACAATGTTTAGGAGCTAGAGTAACTTGGTACCAATCCATAGATAGACAGAGATAACTGAAAAAGTAGAGGCTTGAGCAGCGAATTTTGGGGCGCTCTCATAGCTGTTGCTTTAAAAGTATTGAAAAGTGGTGACATTTTTTTGTAACGTTTGGTAATTATTGACAGTCAATTGAGACTTGTCACAATGGGAGATACTCCTCTGATGCACTTATGTAAGAAATTACCAAAGCACATGCCCAAGCTCAATCAGTATAGTGTGGAATAGATGAAAGGCACGGCAGATAAGATGTTCAATGCGTGGCCACAAGGAGGATCACTGTGATAAGCAGTACTGCAACACATGACCACATACTTGCACGCTGCATACACGGGAAAGAAATTGGAGAAAAGATTAGCAATCCTAGAGCTTTGGAAAATGTACCAGGAAGAGAAGGAAGATCCGCTACCTGAGGAGTGGATGTTTAGCCATGTTGAGCCCTCTGCTCCCCTTACCTTGCCAGACGTGAAAGGCACTAGTGCGGAAGAAGAAGGGTTGCATCCTTTAAAGGAACTGAAAGCAGCAACAGGGTATATTAACCCGATATATATGAACCGCCCATTTATAGCAGTGACAATAGTCCAGAGGAGAATAAGAGAAAAGAGGAGATCTTTAAGAACATACAAGATAAAGAAGAGAAGAGTGAGTGATCGAATGCATCGACAGAATTAGAAAGAGAGATTAAGAGATGGAAAGGGGAGAAGGATGAAGCTGACAAGGCAACGCTCATGCAGAACTAATGGATCGGAGGACAGATATCACTCAAGCTAGAAAGCTGGAAAGAGCATTGAGGAAATAAGGCAAAGAGAAGGTAAGGATGAACAGGATAGAAAAGATTAGGAGCAGGAGAAGAGAATGAAGGAAGACGAGCATAAAAGAAAGAGCAGGGAGCGAAGAGAACAGATGCATCAGGAATAACAAGAGAAAAAGGAGGAGCGGGCAGAAAGCAAAGAAAGAACAACATTAGGCAGAGAGCAATAGAAGATAGGGATAAAAGAGAAAGGAAGAGAGAGGAGGAAGAAGCGCAGAAATTAAGGGACAAAGAATACAAAGGCGAAGAGAGGAAAAAGAAAGGAGGGCATGACCCAGGAGAGAAGAAAGAAGACAAGAGGAGGAGAGAATTAGACAGGAGGCAAGAAAATGAAGGGAGCTAGATGAGTAATTAGAACAAAAGAGGAGACAGCAGGACCTTTATATTAGCCTCATCCACAAGGAACCAGTAGGGCCAGGCCCAGCAATACAATAGGAAAGAATAGAAGAGTTCCTTCCATTAGAGGGAGCAATATCAGGGGCATCTAGAGTAGTGTTAGAAGAAGAAAACTTTGATATGGGAAGTGTCGGAGACAGAATCGATAAAATCTATCAGGAATTAAAGGAAGGTTGCAAATATGAAAGTAGAGGAAAGGTGGATCAATCCCTAGCATTTCAATTACGAAGCAAAGAAGAAAATCCATTTAGTCTCGAGCATAAAGCATTGTCCTTAAGCAAACTGAACTTCGATAAGGGTGAAGGGGATGACAGTCACACGAGTTGTGAACTAGATGTGTCAGATGAGGAAAGAGAATCCTTCCTTGGGGAAGAGGGAGGGAGTGCATGTGCCCCAGAGGAAAGTCTACAGACAAGCAAAGAAGTAAGATGGTCAGATCTAGAGCAACCTAAGGATAGGATGCCAGATCCCATAGCATATCCAGAGCATCTCCGAGGACGATCGTGTAGTGAGAAGTGAAAGTCACCACCATATGTAAACAGGTTAAGGTTGTTACCAGTAAGGAGATGGACAGGGACGATTGTCCTTGCTATGGATAGATGGACGATGGGAGCTGAATGAGGGTTGGGGTTAATGCAGTTTCCCTTATTGGAAAAAGGGGGAGGAAGACCACAGTATATTCCATTGCCGCAGATGGATAAGGATAATTTTAGATGCATGCTCTTGGGCTTGACTTCGGGTGCTGGGAAATGGATATACAAGTTAGAGAAAATGACAGGGTTGAAACACATTGGCAATAGGGGACATTAAAGGTCTCTTGGCCGCTATTCTTGGGGAAAGAGCTGATGACATATAGAGGCAAGCAAAGTATTCAAGTGTGACAGCACAAAAATAGCGCATGAAGGAGCACCATTTCATACTTGCAGAGCAGATGTTTGGAGGGCTCTCCTGGTGCAGTATCTTGACACATGAGATGTGGATGCAATTATGACACGATGACACGTAAGATGAAGGAAGATGAAGACCCTATTGCTTACATTCAGGATATTCAAGAGCGATGGCAGCTTGAAACACGCGATCTGTAGGAAAAGACAGTGACATTATTTTACCATATTCTATGTCAAGGGTTGCCCGAGCAAGTTCGGAGGCAGATGAAGAAACAAGTGGGAATGGAAGCAAAACCGTGGGCTGAAATACAGCTGACAATAGTACATCACTGTCAGTTGTTGCAAGAGAAAAATAAGAAGAAGGATGAGAATAGGAACATTTAGGAAGCCAAGTTACTTCAGAAGAAGTTGTCAACATTTGCTATAGAAGGGGCGGTATTGACAAGCAGAGAAGGACTGGGAAGGCAAGACGCAGTGGGTCCATCACAGGTGAATAATCAGCGCCCGATGGACCAAGGTGGTTATGGGTTTGTATCAAGAGGCAGAGGTATGGACTATAGAGGATGAGGTGGATTCCAAAATAACCATGGTGCATTTCAAAATGCCCAGAATGAGAACCAGAACACACAAGGAGGATTTAACTAAGGGGGACTTGTCAGACGAGCACCTCCAGTATGTTGGACTTGTGGAATGACAGGGCACATTGCATGCATATGTCGGAGCAAAGGGCATGTGCAGAATGGCCAATTTTCAAGAGGGTGACAGAGTATCCTCCACCATAAAGCATAAAAACTAGGGAAGGGTTTGCCCAAGATCAGATAGTGTATCAGACTCAAGTGCTGCGAGTGCAGCAGGTACAACAACCACGGCAAGTGCAAATGAATCCACCACAGGGGCAGTTGCAACAAGCTCCCATGCAGACACAACAATATTCAAACACGGGACAATTACTGACACCTAGAATAGGAGGTGCCGCTGTGGTTAGGAGGAAATCCTTTTACAGGAACAGCGATATGTCTATACCCACAATAGAACAGCTCACAGGGTGACTTTATGTGTTCTGTACTTGCGGTCGGTGATACCAGACCCCCAAGAGGAACCAACGGTTGATGTGACAATAGGATGCAAAACATTTTCTTTTTCAGTAGACACTGGGGCTACTTGTTCCTGTATACGAGAGGGAAAATATCCAATTACAGGGATTGCCATGAATGCTCAAGGGTTCTCTGGAGCTACAAGTCGGGTTCCTTTTACTGATGAATTACCAGTCTCTATAAGAGAGTGTGACATGTCTGTTCCTTTGTTATATTCACAAAAGACATAGTTAACATTTTGGGAAGAGATATGATGACAAAACGTAACATGATGATTTCATTTACTGACCAAGAAATGGTGTGTTCTGCTCCAGGAATACACTACCTAAATGTGGGTGAGTTTATACTAAGGCAAGTGGCTCTGCGAGGCGTTCCAGTAGAGCCAGAGGTTTTCTTTTATGGGGTGAGCATTCTACTAAAATGGCTACCTGGCTTAGTGGGTAAAATGGTGAGAATACCTGATGAGTTTTTGTTTAGAAAACAGATACCTATGGACGAAGAGGGGGGACAGACAATCCCTATAGAGCTAGAAGCAGCCATAGTACAAAGGGAAATGTTGATGCTTGAAGGAACGGATGATGAGGGTAGTCCACGGAGGACAGTAATAGCTCTCGAATAAGGGTACAGGTTGACTGACATTACTGATGATGACATGTTTATATTTCCTGCCCTTAGCTTTGTATGCCCTTCAGAATCATCCTGGGTCCGACCATCACCTCACCCCACACAAACTAGTGACAGAGTGGCGACTGAGAATGCCTCTCACACCTCCATCGAGGAGTAGAAGTGATGCCCAGAATACAGCTAAATTGTTAGGTGATGAATTGAATAACTATTTGACATGAATGACCTCTAGCATCTCTCTCATTTCAGATCAACTCAAGCGTCAGGGGGTCTCACAACACAGATGAAGACAATTCAGCAACCGGATAACGCAAACTTTTATCGGTCCCATAACTGTTTATTGATGACACCGTCCTAATAAAAAACGTTACCTGAAGTGGCACGAGCCCCGTTTCCATGGCCCCTTTTGCATTGAAAATATAACCCCCTCAGCAGTAAAAGTCCAAGGCAGGCTAGCTTGGCTTCATTTAAGTGATATAAAACCATGTAACGGCGAGACCGCCCCTCCCACTCTTGCCGAACCAGAAGCAAGGCAAGAAGAATTTCAGCATGTTCATACTCGATCGATGACGAAGAAGAAGGACGATAAAGCAACCAGCTGTTAATCCAGATTTCGCATTTGGACTAAGGCTCAGTCAACACTCTTTATAGATATTATAGCAGAAGTGCAAACCTTTGCTGAGAGCCTTAGGAATCTTGAAAAATTAACTTTAGAAATCATATCGATGAATCAAAGTTATGCCTAAACAAAAGTTTTTCATAAGGAACTGGAAACGAGAACAATATTCAGATTCATGTCTCACTGAGTATCTGTTTGGTTAACCCTATGGTTCTCACCGACAGGGATGTGCATCGGCTTGTGTTTGCTGTTTTTGTATTTATTTTTCAAGCTTATCCTGCTCTTGTCAGAAGAGACGTTGATATTCACACTTTTTTACAGGATCCTAAAAATGGCCCTGTGATTAGAAGGCTGTTAATTGCGATTTTTGAGCACATTTAACAGTTTCAGCAGTAAAATAATTTTCTTATGATTATATTAGAAATGAGGAATGATGAGGCTAACACCATTTTAGGGAAAAACGAGCATGGTCAGTACCAGGATGGCAAGAGAGATGGATGTCCAAGGCCTTGTGCATAGAGTACGCCTGTACAATTACTCTTTTTGTCTTTCTGTTTCTCCTGTTTCACACACTCTATCACATTGGTCCTAATAAGGCAGATGTCCCTTTGGTTCTCCCCACTATGAAGACTACTTTTGATTCACTTCGTGGTCAGTACACAAACCTTGCATATGGGAGAATTAGGAGAAATGCATAGGAAGATAGTGAGGGGATAAATACCTATTTGGACAATACAGCACACTTGGGTAATAACATGTATCAGCACATGAGAAAGGTGGTAGAGAGAATATCTAAGGAGAGTTCCTATGTATGTGCTCTAATACCCTATGCCTTGAATACCGTAAACACTTTCATTTCTAGAGAGGTTTCAGAACACAATGACAGATACCTCATTCACCTTGCAGCATGTCTGACTAGAGGACAGTTTCAAGGAAGTTGGGCCACTTTACGATGGAGATCGAAACGGTTGTTTCCATTTCAGGGTGACTATTTCAAGAGTACAAACATGAAAAAGGAACCTGCATGGAAAAGCAAGATGCTTACATATTCCAGCGACAGGCCAGGAAAAGGTAGTCATTAAAGAAATGAAGAGAATGAACTTATCTGATAAAATAGAAATAGCTGGATCACCTGGATGTTGGGAACAAACACAAGTCTTAGTCTATGGACGAGTGAAATCTAAAAAGGGATGGGAAGAGGGATTGATGTCCTGTGCAGCTCATCTCTTGAAGCCAGAATATGTACAAGAGGTACAGAGAGTGAACAATGGGTGTTTGAAGTCATGGGCCAAACATGCCAAGCTGTTGACATGGGTAGAAGATGATCCTATGGTTGTGATTCCATTGAAGTATGCAACATTGTGTTTACGGAGACATGGAAAGAAGCACGTGTGAGATAACATAGGCTGCAAGACTACAGCTGACGTTACTAGAATAGGAGCAGGGAAGCCATCCTGATGGGTCGATATTGGGCTTGTGTGACCAGGGCCTGTATGAAGCTGGCCATGCATTGGGGAGGGACATGTTCCTTGGTGCTTATCAATGTTCTAGCATTGGTGATTCCTCAGAGTGACCTGAACATTGGAGAATTTCCAAAAGTAGATGCTGTTACAGGTTCGTCCTGTTCCCCACAATACCAGTGCTCATCTAGCTCCCTCACACCGTCTCAGGCATTCCAAGCACCCGCCACTCGGACACAAATAATACACGAGGCCAGAAGTTGGGTGAAAATGGCTGTAATGTTAACACACACACTAGGCTCTGGAGGGCTGCATTCCTCTCTGCTCCCCTCAGGCCTAGGTCATACTTATGCACAACAGGTCATTTCGCTGAAGAGGAGGAATAAAGTACATTTCTCTAACATCAGATTGTCTTTCCATGACAGCCTCTTAGCCTTGGGACTTGAGCCAGAAGCTTGAGAACTGTGTAGTCCTCAAGGAGGGAGGGCTCTTCTCATGTCCACCTTCGAGGCCTGCAGCATTCCACAGATGAGCTGCTGTTCTCTGAAACATCACTTTCATGGCTGTTAGTTGGTAGGCCATTCCTTTGGCAAGTCCAGTCCATTAGTATCCAATGCATCTCAAAGAAACCAAAAGAGAGTGCAGAATCAGAAATGTACCATGCAACATACGCCCACTTTTTTCTCTCTTCTCATTTTATGTATGAATCGCTGACCAACTCCTTGCACTACTTCTACATAAAGCATACTGCAATAAAACTATTCTCACTCAATAAGAAAACAAGAAAAATAAAAAACATGATCAAACTAAGACAACTTATTTATGTCTTTACTCATCTAAAGCCATTCATTCCCTGTACTCTATTGCATAACCACCCCCACTTTTTAGCACCAGCCATAATCTAAGGTGCAGCTAAAATAACAAAAACATGCATCACTACATGTCCCGCCCTTTCTAGCTCTGGGCATCCCTGTCACTCTCACATTCAGCAACACCCCTTTCATGTATATGTAATGTTTTTGTGCACTGTCCAAGGCAAAGTCAATGTCGCCCTTACTTCCCAGTATATAGTAAGGCTTTAGTACTTCCCAGTCCCTAGGTGCACTCACAGTCAGTGTCAGCAGTGACGTGTCAGTGCTTGTCATATTTCTCCCAAGTAGCATCTTGCGTGAATACCTGGTTACTGACCGCTCTTTTAGTAATCCATGGAGAACAAACGACAGCCAGTCTTCCCACTGTGTGCCTTTCACATCCATCGGCTTGAACTGCTCCTTCTTTGGCTCCTCTTTCTGTTTTTCTTCCAATGAGCCACACAAATGTCCATGTGCTCATGCCAGCCTTCCTTTGTCATGGGCCACCAGGCCATCTCTGTCGGGCACTGAAATGCATTGTCTTGTCCTTTCTCTGCATTGATATGCTGCATAATTTCTTCATCTTCCCCTTTCCAAATAGCCAGAAGCCGCTCACATTTCCTTTGATCCTCCTTCTTGCTCTTCTGTAGGATAATCTCCACCAATTCAAGCTGTGGGCCCGCCATCACATGCCACTCCTTATCTTCTATGGATGCCATTATCTGTGGCTGTCGGTCATTGTCAGGTTTCACGGACCACTCTCGTTCCAATGCAGTTATCTTCTTTCTTCCCAGAGGCAACACCACTGATTGTAATTCACCATACTGTGCTCTTTCCCTCCCAAACACTAGTAAGTCACGCTGACACTGACCATCTTCTTTATATGTGGGCCTATCAATGTATTTCTCTGTTGCACATGCCCTGAAAGTGTCCTGTTGTGATATGACATTCTGTGACATGTAGTCGCCTGACACTACACCTTCCACTGGCATTTTGTTCACTGCCTTGTCTAAGGTGCACAGTGCACAGTCACCCGTCCTTCTGAAATCCTGTTTATTTTTTGCCCCTTTGTCCGGACCCTCCCCCCATTCTGTTAGGACCCCGTTTACCAAATCCTTCATTGCATCTCTTTTTTCCAAAATGTCCTCCCTCCCCTCTGTTGCACACAGTTGCCTCTTCCGGTACCCAGCCAGCCCGTGTCTCCCACCTCTTCCTCTTCCTCTTCCTCCCCTCTCTCCGGAAATACATAGTTACAGGTTCGTCCTGCTCCCCACGATACCAGTGCTCATCTAGCTCCCTCACACCGCCTCAGGCATTCCAGGCACTCGTCACTCGGACATAAGTTATACAGCAGGTCAGAAGTTGGGTGAAATGTGCTGTAATGTTAACATACACACCAGGCTCTGGAGGGCTGCATTTGTCTCTGCTCCCCCCAGGCCTGGGTCATACTTATGTACAATTCGGAAGCTACATATTATTCTCCTCCCATTAGCCTTACGTATAATAACAACAGGTAATTTCGCCGAAGACGGGGAATAAAGTACATTCCGTAACATCAGATTGTCTTTGCATGGCAGCCTCTTAGCCTTGGGACTTGAGCCAGCAGCTTCAGAACTGTGTACTTCTCGAGGAGGGAGGGCTGTTCTCATGCACACCGCGAGGCCTGCAGCATTCCACAAATGAGCTGCTGTTCTCTGCGACATCGCTTTCATGGCTGTTAGTTGATAGGCCAGTCCTTTGGCAAGGCCAGTCCATTCGTGTCCGATGCATCTCAAAGAAACCAAAATAGAGTGCAGAATCAGAAATGTAACATGCAACAGATGCCCATTTGAGAAGGAGAAGATCGCTCGAATTTCTCAATCGAACAAGGAGAAAGAACTATTTTCCAGCCAAGTCAATAGAAACATATGAGTCCATTCGGTATGAGAATAGGCTGTTCAGCAAGACTGCCTCAATTTTCACGACTATCTTCATGCCTGGTATCCAAACGTTGGCCAATGCCAAATGGTTGCAGATCACGAGATGGGAAATTTTGCAGACAATCAATATCACCATAAAAGGATTCAATGCTATCAAAGAAGAATTGAGGGCATACGACTAATGACCCTACAGAACAGATATGTTCTTGACATGATCAATGCAATGTAAGGAGGAGTTTGCACCAAAATTAGGCCGTCATGTTGCACGTTCATACCTTCTCACGATGACGAGAATGCGACCTTGACAGAGGCCATAACGCTGCTGACGAACCTACAAAACAAGATGGAATATGAGACAGAAGACATTTCAGATGACAGTTGGTTTATGCCTATCTTCTCATGGGTTCCACAATGGATGGCAAACATTTTCAAGTTTATTGGAGCAGTATTAGTGATGGTGATTTTTGGATTCTGTGTGATTAGGATAATAATTACACAGTGCAAGAAGACAGCAAAGAAGGCAGTAGGAATGAAGATCATGATCAATGTCAAATCAGGGTTGGGACCGAAGGAGTTGACAGATGAAGATGTCAGAAAATATATAGAGGCCAGCATAGTAGCACCTGAAAGAATGAAGTTCCTGCATCCAAGGAATCATAAGAAATATGTAGGACAATGGGTCTATTGTAATCCGAATGGACAGTTCAAGTACATAAGGGAGTAATGAAGATCTGGACCGCGAAGAAGCACTTCTTTAAGAGGAGATGCCAGAATGGGAGACTGGTGAAGTTGTGGTTGATGAATCAACCAGAGGGGGTAGTGTAGAGGAGCAGCCAAATGCCTCTGCAGGAAGTCCTGCCCTCCTCCCACCTATATGCTGGAGGCCTGAAAGTGTGCCATGCTTGACACCAGCGGTTGTGACCCTTCTGCTGTAAATATTCGAGGGACGGTATCCACTAAGAACAACCTTTAAGATGTATTCCCAAAGAGATGACAATCTCGTGGAGGAATTCCCTGAAGAAATATGAAAGAACAAGAAAAGGAGCTGGTGAAGTCACAAGAAACGAACATGATGCAGGGAGAAGACTGGCTGAAAAAGAGCATGTATGGATCTTACAGAAACTGATAACGAAGTAAAGAACTGAGAAACTTTCAAATGTGAAAAGAAGATTTCACATGTAAAGAGCACTGCAGAAAATGCAAGTCGTTCAATAACTGGACAGATGCAGTAACGCAAGTAGACTAAGAGATCATAGAAGCTGGCCATATGTAGTGAATAGATTGCAGGCGGAGCCGCCATTATGTAGAAGCTGGACGTCGGTGTGTCACAACTTTAGTAAGTTCAAACAATGGAGAGAAGGGCCAAAGACTGTGTCCCAGCAAAGAATTAGCTGGGATTGTGGAAGGAGCTGGGAGGCTGTCTGGCCTGGTGTTAAGGCTGAAGGAGCCAAGACTGGTTATATATTCTTGAAGGCAGTGAATGTGAGATGCTGAATCATCCCTTGTTAAGGTGCAAAGAAAGAACACCATGAGTGCCAAGTTTTATTAATTTAAGACAATTAAATGCTGCGAGATGGGCAGAATTGTGGTCTCCTGTCACGTGAGCCAAGGATGAGTTGAGCATGCAGTTCCAGAACTATGATAGCGTGTCCTCACAGTCCCCTATATTCTCAGAGGCAAGGATACTTTGCAAGGCCAAGTTCAAAGACAATCCTCATGGCAGAAGACATGGTTGATGAGAGATGATAGGCTAATTGGGTGGGGAGGTACAGTCAAGTCCACCTCCTGACACATGGGGTATGAGCTTACGTGCTGCTAGTGACCCGAATGTTTCACACTGGCACAAGCGTGCCAACCAATTGTAGAGGGCCATATAACGTAGGGCCTTATAGTTTGAGAGTCAATAATACACCATGTAACTAAAAATGGATGAAGATGACTTGCACTAGGGGTTGTCCACCTGATAGTAGATATGATATGATATGATAGGTTATTTACGACGTGCTTAATACCTAGAGGTTTCTAAGCGAGGACCCAGGGATCGAACCTGTGTTGCTCCGTGTCGTCTTGCTTCCAAGGCGATCACGTTGCCGCTGAGCTATCCTCCCAAGCCAAATCACAATCAGATGTCCAATCACAACCCAACCCCATAGAGAAAGTATATTTAGATGTTCCCTTTGAGCGTATCACAAACCTGAGTATGTTTTTCTTATTTGCCATGTAGTATGACATCACGCATGATGAATGTTTACTATATAAGTATGATTTATTATTGAATGCTTCGAGAATGCTTGTGCGACGTCTGTTGATGTCTGTTGTAACTCCCTATTTTAGACAATTGATAATAAAACAGACAAACTTGCCATCTTCCTTAGTTGGTTCTGTTATTTGTTGTAAGAGTTACTCTGCTTCCCATCCACTGCATGATATGCTACCCAAAGGACCTTACATTCACTTTCTTAACTGGTTTCAAAGTAGTGTTGCATGGTGATTCTGATGGTATTTGGATTCCTCGCTCCACTAGTGCTGCAATTGTATCACAAATGCTCTTGTCTACCTCCTTTGAGAGTGGGTATTTTTTCACTCTGGATAAAATTGCTCCTGGTTTCAGCTTTATCTTTACTCCTCCCAATCCTTTCAAAAGCTCCACATTATAGGGACTAGTGGGCCATAGGATGTTGGGCACCTTGGCCAAATCCTCCTCGCAGAAGGACGGTGGTGCTTCCAGTGCCATTACCATTCTCTGTGGTACCTCTCTATAGTGTATTTTTAAGCAATATGTCACACTCATTTCGTGCTCTGATCTTTCATCTCTGAATAGTTCTTCGTCTGTCACTTCAGTTAGCATGTACCCTTCAGCTATGGCGATCACTGCTCACCATGGTCGTCCTGTGTCGTCCATCCCATGTACAGCTATCCATTCGTCCCTTAAAATCACTGCCTTGATCTCTAGTGGTATTATTGTCCCCTCTGCCTCATCCAAAGGTATCTCTGGTCTGAACAAATACTCATTTGGAACGCACCACATCTTCCCTTGAAATCCTGGGAGCCATGCAATTGCAATCTCAGTCCCGTACTGGAACAGCTCCTCATCTACTGGCACTCCCCTTCTGTACATTCCGTCCACAATATGCTTGAATGATTTCTCTTACATTAAGGAAGTGTATTCCTGGTGTAGATCACACTATTACCTTGTCTGTGAATGAAATTGTCATGTTTAGTCTACTCATAATGTCTCGTCCCAGTATATTTAGATGTCTGTCGAGAGTAAAGTAAAGGCAAAGACAAATCATGTTCCCCTAGTGAAAGGGAGATATTGTCTGTAAAAGAAACCACTTCCCTAGCCCCAGAGAACCCTTGAGTATTCATGGCATCGCCTGACAACCCAAATGTTCCTTCTCAAATGCAGGACCTAGTCGCCCCTGTGTCTACAAGAAAGGAGAATGTTTTGTCACCTATTGCCACCCCTGTGCAAGGTTCTTCCGCGGGGTTGGGTGTGATCGGTAGGATGAACACATCATGTCGCCTGTAGGCTGTCCTATTGAGGGTATAAGGACACCCCATTCTGCAATTTGTAAACGGCGAGCCATAGTGCACCGTGTCCTGGGTGGTCATTCCGGAAAACCCTGTCCTTTTCCCTACATCATTAGCGCTTCCCCGAGGATCACCACTAGTAGTCCCTTTACGTGCCCTATTCCTAGTCTCTGTCCCGCTGTCATCCTTTCCATCCCATAACGAAGATAACCTACATTTCATGTTTTCTTTGTCAATATGCTTCCATGGTATATATTGAGGTCACCCCCTCCGTTTACCAGTAGGGGCATTTTGTGTGAACCCTATCTCCCCACTCGCTCCTCTAGTCAGTCTGATATCTCTGTCAGCGTTTCTAATGTCAGTGTATACATCTATAGGTTCTTCTATAGGTATTCGAGCACAGTTGTCAGATGCCTCCATGATCCTCTCTCTAGAACATGCGATAGCTGTCTCCCCCTTCCTTCATCCTGGGAGGTCCATAAGTCTCTCAACCTATGGCACTAGGTCATCAATATTGCATAACTTGTCCAACGACCGTGGTGTTCAATCGTCCTCTTTGCCGGTCCCTCTTTCCCATGACACATATTTGTCTGCACCTTTCCCCATGAACTGAGGCTTAGGTCACCCACACCGCTCGTCCCCACTATCCATTCCTTCGTTGTCTGAACCATAGCCCATATAACTGAAAACGTTGTCCACAAAGCTCAGTCTCCTAGAAGTGGTGTCTGTGTTAGGCTTCATGGTAAGGTCGATGTCACACAAGTCGTGTCTGCTTCCTCACCGTAGGACCCTAGGCCTGCTCTGTCTAACACTGGGGTCATTCTACCCTGTGTGGTCATGCTGTCTAGCCCTGTTCGTCCATCCCCCCCTGTTCACTGTCCATCGTTTTTTTATTTCCCTGATTGCGTGCTCCTTCTCCTCTGCCTTGCATGCGTGCCCTCTAGCTATTTTCTCCAGCTGCAACTTTCTTCGTTCCCTGTCTATTAACATGTGCTTTTCATTCTCATCTGCTTCCCTCTTCTCTCGATCTCTTCTTGCACCCTTCTCCTCCTTTCCCGCTACTCCTGCTCCTTCTCTTCCTCCCTCTTCCTCTCTCTGGGATCTCTCTTTAACCTCTCTTCTCTTTCCGTCTGCTCCTGCTCTTTTTCTTCCTCCCTTCTCCCCTCTCTACACTCCCTCTTTGGTCTCTCTTCTCTTTTCCTCTCTCTTCTGTCCACCTCCTCCATTATCTCTGCCCAGTCACTTGCTTCGCTGCTTTCCTTAAGGCCTTCTATTGCTTTTGTTGCTCCCCCTGCCTCTCCATTTGTCTTTTCTTCCAGCTTTAGGAAAATCTGTCCCCTTACCCACTAATTTTTGGCTATGGCCCTTAGCACCTCCTTTATGCTTTTCTGCGCCTCGCTGTTCGTTCTTTTTTCACAACTCGGCTGCCCTGACACCTTCTGTCCCTCTTCCTTGGTATATGGTGGCGGTTTATATTTCCGGTTTGAGAACTCCTCTGCTGCTTTTAGCTCTCGTAATCATTACATCCCCTGCTCATCATCTGTGTCCTCTGAGTTCTTGCTTGAAGGAGAGGGTGGGGGAGCGGAGGATGGGGGCATGGGCCCCTGCACCTCCAACTGTCTTAGCATCCACTAACGCCTCAGTGCGTCCCCCTCACCCTCCTAAAACATTCTTCACAACTTGAAAATTGCCATACGGCTTACTACCTTATAGGTACCCTGTATGTGTGTCAATAGTGATTGCGGCACATCCTTGGAGAAACTTCAGCATGGTGGCCATGGTGTTTTGGTCAATTTACCATCAGTGCTTTAGGGGCATGTCACCCGGCACTTCCCTTCATACATTGCTCCTGATCTTAGCTGAACTCAAATTGAGGGTGTTGATAGTCCGCTATTAAGGAAAAAACACAACATAATCACAATGCCTTTTAATTCACTACAAGCCTCTCTGGCTCCACAACCTGTCAGGCGTGCTCCGCGTACCCCCCTTTCACAATTGCTGCCTCCTCAGGCACACCAACAATCTTGCGCATGCGCCTTCTGCGCATCGCCACTGGTTCACCTCATCTGCCAATCTCAAGCTTTCCAATGCTAGCTCCTCACCGGCTTGTGTTCTGCACGTCCTATGTATAAACCTACGGGTGATGCCACCAATTTACTTGACAAGGTAGTGTTAAGAGGTCAATTACCACGCACAAAATGCTATAATCTGTTACCCAAAAATACATAGAACCCCAACACAAACCCCACAGCTGTCTTCCTGCCTCCTAGCAGAGTATACCACTATTCTTTCTGTGTTCGATCTGTATCTGCCATGTCGCCATGCAAGTAATACGGCTCCTCGAGACATAACCAGATGAATCACATTCCGCAATCTAGGTCAGCAACCTTGCTAAACGTTATGGGGATACCGTCATCTACGACCCGAGCTAAAATGCCCATACGACAGGAAATCCACTATAAACATAACTTCTATAATCCGTGCCCTCGAGTCAATAGTCTAGGATGTTCACCAAAATCTTTTAACTCGAATCCGAATGTGCCATAGCCACAAATAATGACATCTACCTCCGCTCCAGTCCCTACTAAGCTTGACACTGCTAGACAATAATTGACAATACTTGACAATGCTCGTCAATGCTAAACAATACTCTATAATACTCGATACCCCCCTCAAACCCTCAGTTGCCGTGTTACTGGTTCAATACTTACACTCTGTGGTCCGCTGATGCTGCTCCGCTGCCGCATCCCCAAAGCTGCCACTTCACTTTCCTGGTCTGCTAGACGCCTCATGGACTTCGGGCAGGATATTTCCCAGGCTGGACCTGATGGCCTTTCCGCGGGGCACGCATTCCCCATTTTCTCGAAACATGTGAGGGGTCCTGCAGCCTTTCAGGTTCTGCGGCAGGAGAGTGGGCTTCATGCCGGGCTAAAGTAGGTAACCATCCTCTGCAACCAACTTTTTGGGGTAGTTTCTCCCGGGTATACCAAAGGTCATCTGTTGGTCCGCCTTACTCTTAAGGACCCAGCTACCTTCATCAGAATAAACAGTGGACTCAGCCAACAGCAAGTTACAACTGCAGTTTATTGCAAAAACCAACAGGGATCATACAAGACTATCAAGATTCTCCAGTACTTCTCGGTATTCCATGGTGTGCGCTCCAGTTTTGTACAAGTATTGCGTTACCACCTGGGCCCTTCCTCGAAAACCTATCACAACAAATAAATGGGTATTGTGAGCGGTAATCCCTATGAAGTACCCTATAGAGGTTATTCTACTGGTTCATGCATGTCAGGTGGCTGGCCTGTCCAGTCCCCCAAGAAACTATCTATTACATTGATGCAGAGTAACGGGCTTACCATTGGTTCTTGCCCCTTGCCATCCACCCCTGAATTTCTATGTTGTGATTGGTTAGAGCTGATCTCCCCAGGACTGCGACTCGATTCGGTTCTCAGCTCTCTGTGCACCTCTTCAAGGAGATGTGACTGATTATGACATCATCATCGTGTCTTCTTGGTGCTTAACCGAGACTGTCCATCAAAGTATTTCTGTCCACGATCTCCATTTCTTGTCCTGTACCTGTGAAGACATGTACTGGATTTGGTCTGTATAGCTGGCTGAGAGGATACCTTTCTGTGTATTTGTCAGCCATTGGTGCACTTGGGATTCGTCCGAAATAAGATGGGAAGCTACGAGTGTTTATGGCTCTTCGTCCCGTCAGGAATCTGGGAGTGAGGAGGGGTATTCTCGATACCCTCTCTGCAATATAGTCTCATTGTTGGATTATAGGAGAGTAGAGGAATGCAAGGACTCAAAGGGCGAAGGGAAGGATTGAACATTCTTTGTGGGAAAATCTCCAATTAATTGGGCCACTAATTTTGCAATATTTTCTGCTATACTGCTTGAAAAATTCCCTGAGTTACACCAGAAGTTGAGAGCCGGCCAGCACTTTGTGTTATCTATGTACCATGACTGTGTTGTTTTTGGGGCTTGGTTAATTTATGATGAGAGGTTCAGGAGTGCCAAGGCAGGGAGTCCGCAAATGGACTGGAGAACCAGGGTAATGGACTTGTGGGCAAGCTGCACAGTGGTTCTCAATATGTCCAGTAAAAGCTTTGGGACCGGGAGACAGACACAGCCTTTTCGGAGCAGCACAGGAGCAGGGAATAAGAAGGGAGCATGTTGGGCTTTTAACAAAACAACCTGTGCAAGACTATTGTGCAAATTCAAACACATCTGTTCATTCTGTGGGATGCTCGGGCACGGGGAGGCCAAGTGTGCAAAGAGAAGCAAAGAGCATAAGTAAGGATGTCACTGGGGAGGACACCGGAGGGCTTGTCTTCACCGGTGCGGGTGGATGTACTAAGGAACTGGGAAAATGGGTACCCTCGGCAAAAGAAAGCACAACTACTAGTGGATGGTTTCTCACAATGTTTCATCATTTGGTGCATGAATTTACAATGCCACCAGTATCGAGGGAGGGGCAACACAATAAAGCCAACCAGGATTGGTACTAGACAGAGTGGACAAAGAAAGGAGAATGGGCATGATGGCGGGCCCATTTTCATCCCTGCCCCTGAATAAATGTGTGTGTTCGCCTGTAGGGATCGTCCCCAAAAAAGAGCTTGGGAAATTCAGACTGATTCACAACTTATCATTTCCTAAGGGTGCATTGGTGAATGATGCGATTGATGAGGAGCTCTGTTCCGTCAGGTATGCCTCATTTGATGTGGACTGGCTGTGTTATGGAAATTGGGGAGAGGGGCTTAATTGGCAAAATCTGACATCAAATCACCATTTCGTGTTGCCAGTGCACCCAGAAGATTACCATTTCTCGGGTTTCCAAGTAGGGGGACGATTTTACTTTGACAAGTGCATGCCGATGGGGTGTTCAATATCATGTTCCTACTTGGGGGCATTCAGCACATTTTTGGAGTGGGCAACAAAAAGAGAATGTAAGGGAGCACAAGTGCTTCATTATCTGGAAGATTTCTTATTTATGTGCCTGGGGGGATCAGATCAGTACAGGAGGGCTCTGGAGGCATTCCAGAAAGTGACAGGGGAACTGGAAGTACCACTCGCAGAGGAGAAAAGTGAAGGTCCCACGACATTAATGTGTTTTTGGGCATCTAAATAGATTCAGAGGAAGGAGTGCGCTGCCTCCCCGTGGACAAGGTCAGGGACTTCAGAGAGGGAGTGGCAACTTGCTTGCAGGCAAAAAAGGTGAACCTGGGGCAGTTGCAGAGCTTAGTAGGACAGCTGAACTTCGTCCTGTGGATTATTCGAATGGGCAGGCCATTTTCCAGAGCAATCGCAGAAGCCATGTCCGGGCTGACAAAGACGCACCATCATACAAGGCTTTCCTGAGAGCTGGAGGGTGTGATGTTCTGGTCGGGCAGCATGTCTGTGGGGTGCTCCATTAACAGTCAGAAAGCGGCATGCCCCATGGTTTTAAGATTCCTGAAGAGATTTGTATTGTCATTTTTTTTAAAACAATGTGCGCTTTCAAGCAAAACATGTGCCGGGTATCTACAATAATGCAGCTGGCGTCTTGTCCCGTTTAAAATTGCCAGAGTCCAGGCATTGTCTACCCACAGCAGCCTCGGCAGTGATGCCGTTCTCAGAGACCCTATGGGGGCTTGGTGCCCAGAGTTGGCTCTTCTGATTGAGGGATCTGTATCAAAGAAAACACAAAAAACATATTGAAAGTGCTTCAGGGAACTGAAAGAGTTTTGTCACAAACGGGATTTGGGGGACGTATTCGACAGGGCAAGTATAAGGTTATTCCTTTGACATGTCAGAGGCCTGGGGGAATCAGTTGGTGCCGCCATAACAAAAATGGCCGCCATCAGGTTTTTTGCAGGATTGAAAGGTCGGGCACCCTTCCTCAGATTTTGCAGTAAAGTAGGCCCTGATAGGGTGGAGAAGGATAGAGGTCCCGAAAGGGGACAGCAGGCGACCACTAGATCCCGAGAAACTGGACGCATTCATGGGGCACCTGGGGCATATTTGCAGGGATGCTTGGGAAGTGGTTATATTTAGGGCAGCATTTGTTACAGCTTTCTTCAGTGTATTGAGGATAGAACAGACAGAGTGGGGGGTTTGGCCCAGGAGGGTGATGGCCAAATACATCTATAGCTGAGAAAATCTAAAACTGACCAGGAGGGAAATGGAGTTGGGGTCTCACTAAGAAGGCAGGCAAAAGCAGAGATCTGCCCGTTATGGTTGTTGGGAGCATTCGTGGACCTTAGAGGGGAAGAAGGAAGGCCCTTGTTCCAGCACAGGGATGGATCGTGCCTCTCTAGATTTCAATTCAGGAAAGTCTTCGAGAAATACCTAGAGCGAGTAGGGCTCGGGGGGATGGGGTTAGCCCCTCATTCCTTCCAGATTAGGGCAGCCACAACCACTGCCAGGCGTGGATGCAAGGAAAGCAAAATTAAGGTGGAAGTCCTGGGCTTAAAAAGGGTACATTGGGCCCCACTTGGAACGTTGATGGGAGTCAACTGAGGGAAGAATAGGGGGATGAGGGGACAGGACGGTGAGATGATGAGTTGTACTGAGGGGATGTGGTTCTCTACCGGCTTGTATATTATTATCATGTGTAACATACTCTCTTGTGTCTACCTGCATAGGGCGGATGGCGAAGCCAGTGGTTTGAGTCATGGGTCACTCGTTCATAAAGAGGATAAAGCGGAGTGTGGCCGATTGGCTGGATTTGCTGTCGGATACGACAACGCTTGACATATACTGGATTGGTGCAGGGAGTTTGTGGGTAGACCAAGTTGGTTGGATGTTGGAGGAGAAGAAAAGAAAGAGAGGGTTGCCGGACCTGAATGCAGTGATCTTTCAAGGAGTCAATGATTTGGTACAGCAGGGGAGAAGGGATCTCATCATGGGCCTACTGTCACTGTTTGGTTGGTTTGGGCGATTTTGCCCAAAGGCATTGCTGGCGTGGTTGCAAAATATACCACAGGTGAATTGAGGGGCAGCAGTGCCTTCGTGCCCTTTGAATATTACAACACGAAAGATGAACAAGGAGATAGCCCGGCTTGTCGGATGCAACGGGTGACTACGGATCATTGAGAATGGACTTTTAAGAGGACCGGAGAATTGTCATTAGGATGCAGTGCACCTGTCTCAGCGGGGCACCAAACTTTTATTGCAGAACTTTTGGGAAGTAATGAGAACATCTGTGCGTGTTGGGGCGGGCTTGGACTGGTGGGTCTCCGCCCCTGTGGCAGCTGAGGGAAGACCACAGAGACATTAGAATCACCTTCCGGGGGACTCTGGAGCTGGAATTATGGGACGGGGAGGGTGCCCCCTGCGGAATTCATGGACAGCTGCAGGGAGGGTGTGGGGGCGGGGTCAGGAAGCAGTTTGGGTATTGAAGGGTCAGCCTCCTGGGAGAGCCCCCAACACAGAGCAGGACATGGTGGGGACTAGATAGGGCCTCACCACCATACGCGGCCTTGAATGGCGTAGGGCGTGGTCTGCCTGGACCACCTGTCAGTATTAGGAGATGATTTATTGTTATTGGTGATGTATGGTTTTTAAGACGCATTTTTGTTGATGTGTGATGTAAGGAATAAAAGGCGGCCATTATGGCATCCAAAAAAGAGAAGGTGTCAAGTCTGTTTCTCTTATCCACCGGCATGCCCCCCAACCCACTCCCTGCAGAGCTCAACAGTCTCTGCCTCCATTGTCACCAAGACATCAGGCAGGCCTCTCTCACCACATCTGTCGGAGTGGGGTCCAATCCTGTGTTCAGTCATGACCACATCCTTAGGGATGGGTCGCCCGGGCGCCCTGTCATTAGCCACCCACCACGCCAACTCGGGGGAGTCGTTCAAGGTCTTCTCCGAGCTGGTCTGACGGGAGAAGGCGTGGCAGGCACCCTATTGAAATTAAATGCATTTAATGGCGCTGATCAGTACCTATTGAAAAATGCCCCCCCCCCCATCCCAGCATGACCAGGGGAGCACTTGAGGGGAGAGCGAAGCGCCACATTTTTCTTTTGCTGCCCAGGGCGCTGCAGCCGCTAAGGCCGGCCCTGACTGTGAGTCTGTGAGCTGCCAACATTGGCCCAGGACTGTACAATGGCTTCAGGCCGCATATATCCAATTGAATCTTCTCCCTCCAGGTACCCACAGAGGTGACTAGATGTGACCCTTTTGGGGTTTAGGTGGGACAACGCTAGATCTTTCTGTTTCAATGGTAACAGTCTATGAGTTTGGAGATAACAGCATAAACAGCCGCCTTTCAGCAGCTGTCTGTTTTTATCGACCACCGGATTTTGGACGTGTAGTGTGAGGTACTTACCCCATTCCAGGAATTCTACATGCGATGGATACCTCATGATTACAAAGTCGAATTTGCCTCAACATACTGCATATTTACTATCTTCACTCAGGTAATGATCGATAGCTTCCCCCAGCATCATTTTCCTTCCTAATACAGTAGTGTTCAGAAACTCTGATTTCGCATAAGCATTTCCCCCATGAAACAGGTTTGGAAATATAGTTTAAACATGACCTGAGGTATTTTGTAAACACTGCATAAGGTATTTCTGAAATACAGCATATTCGTCCTGCCTTTTCCAGATAACCAGCAGTAAAGTCGTAATCCATGTACTGCATGCAGTCAGGGTAATTACTGCATATGGTATTCCTATGAGAAATACCGCCAAATTCCTAATGCGGCCTAGGAGACATCTATTTCTGTAGGCCCGCCGAGGAGCCGCATTCCCGAATGGTAGAATTAGGCTGATTTGGAGATGTTTGCATACTGACAACGAGGCTGTTCCGTTTCTCCCCCGCACTCTAAATCACCCGACATGGGTGGGCTCTCTCTCAATGCAGAACTCCCTCTGGTGAAATCCATTAACGCGTCGTATCAGATGGGCCCGAAATCTGCATCCCTCTCGCCACGCGGTGAAAAACATTGGTTGTTTTGTTCTCTGTAATCCTTTGTAACCAAGGCTTGTCAGCTTTGTTGACGCTTTTTGTCTTTGTGATTGGCTAACTAGCCGTGGTAATTCCTGTAATTACCGTGTTTGCTGGCTTCTGCGTGCTTTGTGCACGCCGCACGTTGCATGTGCGGCTCTCCGTGCGCCACAAGCGATCGCCAACACGGCTGATATTGCGCTTCGCATTTATTTTTAAAACCTAAAGAAACGGTGATCTCGATTTCTTTTCATCTACATTGTTATCAAACTATGCTTAAACTAAAGTGCTATTTTTTTTAGGTTAATTCCTTTTAATATGAAGTTTTTTTACCGCCCAACCCCACTTAAGAGCACTTACAGCCTGACATAGACACCAGAAAAGAAAAAAGAAACAAAGAATGAGAAATGGGACTAAGCCGCGAGAAGAGGAGGGCGTGGAGGCTTAGGACTTAGAACTTCTCAGGGTCAGGAATAGGGGTGGACGAAATTTCCACCAATAAAGCAAAACGTGCAAAACTCACACCGGAGTGTGCTTCCGCTCGTTCTGCTAAATCAGTGTTATGGTTCTGCCTTCAGCAAAATGTCACCACCTCACAAAATGTGCACTATAACTGAAATATTTTGGTCGGCCCTTTTGCGGTTTGGTGTGCAGCTTGGGGACTTTCGCACATTAGTGATTGATTTCGCTTGAGCGAACCAGTCTTTGTCCACCTCAGCATGTTTCACGAGCCACTACGTTGCACGCGCCAAAAAAATAGCAAACCGGTTCTTGTTTCCCTTCGCTTTGTGTGTCAAAAAGGTGCATTGTTTCGTTTCCATGTTGGTTTCGCGCAGCGAAATGAGAAGCTTTGTGGGAGTTTTTCGATCTGTGCTAGTTCCACACAAAGCTGCGAGAAACTTCACAGGTTTCTTTTTCCATCCCTAGTTGCTTTCACGCAGCATCACGGGAATCTTTGCAAGGGTTTTCCGACCAGTTTTGGTTTCGCATAATGATACAAGAAACTTTGCACACTGCTTTTTCGACCCATGTTGGTTTCGCTCCCGAAACAAGAAACGTTGGGCCCGATTCATGGAAGAGTGCTCATACATCCAGCAAAGCCTCTGCGCCGAGAACGACACTGCGTGAGCCTGCACGCATACATTTTTCTGCACGCTCTGCGTATTCATGGAATTGTTCCTGCAAAGTAAGCCATAAGCAAGTCGTGCCCAGAACGCCCACAACACACCCCCACGCAAAGCATAATCAGCCATAAACACCTACCTTTGCGGGCTCCTCGGGTGCAAACTAATGCACCCTGAAAACACTGCAGGGGTCCTCCGCAACCAAGCCAGCACCTCGGCGACACTGCGCGGGGTGCCCCGTAACTGTTACTGGCACCCCAACAACACGCGTACCATTTTAAGTAACTCAGGATTTGACATGCAATGGTACCTCTGCAAGGTGATTCCTATGCGCAAGTGTCTGTACGCCTGTCTTAGGGTGGTGGATAGATCGAGGGCTTTGCATGGGCATTTACCAGACGAGAGATTGTGAGGTCAGATCTATGAATATGCAATGTTGTGCGCATTTGTGGGAGTGTAATGGACTGCCTGCGGCCGTCCCTCATAACGCCCACATTTCCCCTTACCATTTTACATGTACCGTCCAGTACTCTGCTCTATGCACAGGCCACGCCCACGCTCTGCGAGGTGTCTTGCACAAGGCACTTGGCCGCTCGCAGTGACGTGGCGAGCCTGCACAAAGTCCCTGCAAAGTACAAAAAGTCCTGCACAGTCGATTTCGTGAATCGACAAACAGGGTTTTGCATGCCGCTTGGTGCACAATGTCCCTATTCACTGTGCAAATAATTCCATGAATCGGGGCCTTTGTGTGGTTTTCTTTTGATTCGTGGTGGTTTCGCATCACGGGACTAGAAACTTTGCACGACAGTGTCGATGCATGTGAGATTTGCAAAACAAAATGGGAAACTTTGCACAACTCTTTGGTTTGTGGGTCTCTTTTGGCAATAGCAAGTAGCAACCATTAGGTAATAGCCAATAGCGGCTGGTTTTTATTTTACCCTTTACCTTTGTGGCAATCATTTGAGGTGCAAAGTTAATAGCTGCACCCAAGCCAATATAAACAATGGTGCTTTTTCTGGGGTGTTCATCACCATCACTTAGCTTCCTCTGTGACTGAGTGATATCTGCTTTGCTGGCTTGAGTACAAGGCGATCAGGGCGACCACGCTGCGTTTGTACTGTTGTTACACCTCATGCAATTGGTAAGAATGGCGGGGTAAAATTGTGTATCACTCATGCATTGGGGAGGCTTGTACTTGAGGTGTGTTGCCTCTTTATACTTCCAAATGTACCCATAACCCCACTTTCATTAAGGGATGTCTGTGGGGTACGAGGGAGTCCACTTGTGCATTCGTCATGCATTGTGGGGGGCTTGTATTTGAGTTGTGATGTTTCATGCATCTACATGCCCCTCTTACCCACACTTTCATTAGGGACATTTAAGGTGGCAGGGTGTGGGGTCAAATTGTGTATCACTCATGCATTCTGGGTGTCTTAAGATACACAAGTTAACAGACTCGGCCGGCCTACTATAATTATGTGTGCTTTTTTCTGGTTTGTTAATCTTCTCAACAGTAGCAGTTGGCTTCCTCTGCCACCAATGACTATGTGGCTAGTTTCGGTACACGACGACCAACGCGACCAGGGCGACCATGTTTCTCTTGTATTGCTATCCACCTCATGGCATTAGTAAGTGGGCATGGCGGGGTAAACTTGTGTGTGTATCACTCATGCATTGGGGGGTGGCTTGTACTTGAGTTGTGTTGCCTCTTCAGGCTTCCACATCAGGAGCAGTACTAGCCACATCTACCTTGCCTGGAAGCAAAGGTAAGCTTAGGGTGCATTATCAAGTGTCTTAAAGCACCTTCTGGGTGCGCTGTATTTCGCCCTGTAATTTACTTCAGTAACAACATTGTGTGCTGTGAATCGAAATATCAATTTTCGTCCATACTACGATGGCGGATTTCGGCCAACACTGGTCAGCCGTCCTCCATCCACTATCAAGCTCCACGAGGAGAAACCCACCTAAAGATGGCCGCCCTGCACTCCATGATTCCCATCACACTGAGCCCATAGGCATCCAGCCTAAGTGGCCGGATTGGTTGAATCATTCTACAACAACCAATCGAGCGCCGGCTCTCACGCGAAGGCTCGAGGAAAAAGACTCTGAGCTGACCGAGCGCAACCAGCGGCTGGCAACGGCCCTATGCCCAATTTGCTGCCCATCTTCATCCCGCTGCAGTTCCAACCTAAACCGTGTAAGGCCAACACCCACCGTACGAGAAACCAAAAGTCTATTCCATCCATCTGTTGGTGAGCCCTGCTCCCCGGAAAATCCCCTCAAATCTCACCATGACACTCTGACAGTCTGTGATGAATGCCGAAGAACACTACTACTGTAACAGTAATTGGCACTTCTCTGTACTTTTTAGTTTACCTACCTGCCTTAAGGCACTGCTCTAATCTGCTTGTTGGTTTAACTACATTGCCCAGATTTGCCGTTCTATTTGTACAACCTGCCCCAATCTGCTGCTTCGTACTGTACTCCCCTGACTTGTTTAACTACCTGTACTGCATTGCCTCAACCACCCGCATTTTCCAATTTGCTGTTCCACTTGTACTGCCCTCCCTAATTCGCCTGTTACTTAACCTGTGCAACCCCACCACCAGAAACCTTAGATTACGCGCCGTGCTCCCGAAGATATACGAACCTCCCGCCTGCTCCCCGATCCAATCCAAAATAAGTATCAGTAGGTTACTAAGGCCCAACGCTGCATCTATTAACCCTCCCGACAACGCTCTCCTGCCAAAGCTCCTCTTGTGCCAGCTCCCCCGGCAATAGCCCCTAAGTCCATCATGCCACACATCAGAGGCGCCCTTATAAATGCCCAGTCAAAAGTAGCCCATGCCACTGTGATAGCAGACCTCATTCACTCAGAAAAACTGGACTTCCTAGCCATAACCGAATCCTGGCTCCATACTGCTGCAGGCCCTGCCTTCATGCTAGGTGTCCCAGAGGACTTCACTATCCTCAGAGCCGATAGAACTGAATCCCGAGGCGGAGACCTCGCCATCATCACTAAAACCAATCTTAACATGAGACTCGCCCCAATAGACAAATCTGACTCCTGCGAATCACTCACAGCCAAACTGCCCATCGCCAACTCCCAAACCCTCACCATCCATCTTCTCTACAGACCCCCTGGACCCCTGGGATCATTCGAAGAAGACCTCACAACTATCCTCCCTGACATCTTAAAAAACACAACCCAGAGCATCAACTTAGGCGACTTCAACCTGGGGTTCAAAGACCCTAAAGACCAACATGCTGCACTAATTGCCCATACCCTGGCAGAACTAGGGTTCAACCAAAAAGAACCCTTCCCACACACAATAAAGGAAGGACCCTCGATTGGGTGGCAGACTACAATTGTTCTGCCTCCATCACCGCCATCTCACCCCAACCATGGTCAGACCACCACCTACTTACCTTCTCCCTTGAGGCCTTAACTCCGACCCCTACCAACAACATGCTAGCCCCAGCCAATCCCACCAGAAATAAAAAGAATATCACAGCCGAAAAGCTTGTCCCCCTCATTATTCCTACCTTGAACTCATTCACTGACTCAACCGACCCCCTCACCATCGTAGACGAATATAATAAAATAATGTCCTCAGCACTAGACTCCATTGCCCCACTGAAACTATGAAAAAGCAAACCTAAAAGGCACCTGAACACATGGTTCTACCCACACCTGAAAAAAACTCAGACTTGAAAAACGTAAGAGTGAATAGATATGGAGACAATCACCTTCAGAGATCAACAAAACTAACCTCATCAAAGCAACCACCCGCTACAAGAAAGAAATAATCTTGGCCAAACAAGATTCATACAACCAGAGAATCGCCCAATCTAACTCCAATATAAAATAACTGTTTACCATCCTTAAAGAAGTGGAAACCCCCATCCCAATCCTAGATCCCAAAATGCCCTATCGAACAAAGTTACAGCCCTACAGGTTAAGATAATGAACAAAAAAGAAAATCTTCCCCCCACCACAAACCCCGCCCCATCTA
Organism: Ambystoma mexicanum; assembly: GCF_040938575.1. Classification (NCBI taxonomy): domain Eukaryota; kingdom Metazoa; phylum Chordata; class Amphibia; order Caudata; family Ambystomatidae; genus Ambystoma; species Ambystoma mexicanum. The sequence continues at coordinate 53,995,995 of NC_090922.1, read as the reverse complement.
CACAAAAGCCCACACCCAAACCCACCTACCGTTTCAGCTTTGCCAAAGTAACCACACTAGAGGTCCATCCACTTTCAATCTCTGCCTATCTCCTGACCCGGATGGAGCCCCTTTCCCTCTGCTCCTCAGCTTTTTCCACCTGCGCCGGACTGCCATCATTGCTGCGCATGGCTGGGGTAAGGAAAAAGACACTTTAGACATTTATATTGATGCTGCGAGCGACCGTCTAAAATGACTTGAAATGCACTTTTCGGCCGTGCGTGCACACTGCTTTCTTTCATCTGCATGTTGCGCTCAGTGCACATCCCACTTGGGATTCATATGTGCTATGTCCTATTCGTGTCTGTTGCCAGAAGGCCTTTCTAAGATGGCCGTTTGCACGTTGATGCTGAAGTTGTCTATTGTGCTTTCTTTTTGTGGGCCAGCTCCTGCCTCCCTCTCCCATTGGTTGCCTTGGCCCCCTTTAGCCAATGGCAGCAACCGGTAGGCAGGAGCCGGCCACACTACGAAGGCCCACAACAAAGGCCCTGTCTACCCCTGTACACCACGGTATGCCGGTCCGCCCCCGTGAGTGTTCTGTTGGCCCCCATGCCGCCCATGAGTGTTCTGTTGCCCCATCCCTCCTGTGAGTGTTCTGTTGGCCCCCATGCCCCGTGAGTGTTCTGTTGGCCCCCATGCCCCCTGTGAGTGTTCTGTTGCCCCCCTTGCCCACCTGTGAGTGTTCTGTTGCCCTCATGCCCCCCGTGAGTGTTCTGTTGCCCCTCTTGCCCCGTGAGTGTTCTGTTGCCCCCATGCCCCCCCCGTGAGGGCCCCCATCCCCCGTGAGTGTCTGCTGCCCCCTGTGAGTGTTCTGTTGCCCCCATGCTCCCCGTGAGTGTCTGTTGCCCCCATGCCCCCCGTGAGTGTTCTGTTGCCCCCATGCCCCTGTGAGTGTTCTGTTGCCCCATGCCCCCTGTGAGTGTTCTGTTGGCCCCCATGCCCCCGTGAGTGTTCTGTTGGCCCCCATGCCCCCTGTGAGTGTCTGTTGCCCCCCATGCCCCCGTGAGTGTTCTGTTGGCCCCCATGCCCCCGTGAGTGTTCTGTTGGCCCCCATGCCCCCTGTGAGTGTTCTGTTGCCCCCCTTGCCCACCGGCCACACTACGAAGGCCCACAACAAAGGCCCTGTCTACCCCTGTACACCACGGTATGCCGGTCCACCCCCGTGAGTGTTCTGTTGGCCCCCATGCCGCCCATGAGTGTTCTGTTGCCCCCATGCCCCCTGTGAGTGTTCTGTTGCCCCCATGCTCCCCGTGAGTGTCTGTTGCCCCCCATGCCCCCCGTGCGTGTTCTGTTGCCCCCATGCCCCTGTGAGTGTTCTGTTGCCCCCATGCCCCCTGTGAGTGTCTGTTGCCCCCCATCCCCCCGTGAGTTTTCTGTTGCCCCCCATGCCCTCCGTGAGTGTCTGTTGCCCCCCATGCCCCCGTGAGTGTCTGTGTGCCCCGATGCCCCCCGTGAGTGTCTGTTGCCCTCCATGCCCCCCTGTGAGTGTTCTGTTGCCCCCCATTCCCCCAGGTGAGTGTTATATTGCCCCCCATGCCCCCCATGAGAGTCTGTTGCCCCCCATGCCCCAGTGAGTGTCTGTGTACCCCCATGCCCTCCTGTGAGTGTCTTGAGTGCCCCCATGCGCCCCCATGCCTCCCTTGAGTCTTCTGTTGCCCCCTATGCCCCCCGTGAGTGTCTGTTACCCCCATGGCCCCCTGTGAGTGTCTGTGTGCCCCCTTTCCCCCCGTGAGTGCTGTGTGCTCCTATGCCCCCCGTGAGTGTCTGTATGCCCCCTTGCCCCCCGTGAGTGGTCTGTGTGCCCCCATGCCACCCGTGAGTGTCTGTGTGCCCCCATGCCCCCCTGTGAGTGTCTGTTGCCCCCCATGCCCCTGTGAGTGTCTGTGTGCCTCCATACCCCCGTGAGTGTCTGTTGCCCCCATGCCCCCGTGAGTGTTCTGTTGCCCCCATGCCCCCCCATGAGTGTTTTGTTGCCCCCATACCCCCTGTGAATGTCTGTGTGCCCCCATGCCCCCCTGTGAGTGTCTGTGTGCCCTCATGCCCCCCATGAGTGTCTGTTGCCCATGCCCCCGTGAGTGTCTGTGTGCCCCCATGCCCCCCTGTGAGTGTCTGTGTGCCCCCATGAGTGTCTGTTGCCCCCCATTGCCCCTGTGAGTGTCTGTTGCCCCCCATGTCCCCCTTGAGTGTCTGTTGCCCCCATGGCCCCCCGTGAGTGGTCTGTGTGCCCGCATGGCCCCCCCGTGAGTGTCTGTGTGCCCCCATGTCCCCTCCATAACTCCCTCCTCTTCTACCATAACTCCCTCCTCTTCTACCATCCTCCTTCCCACTTTCTCCCTCCTCTTAGCCTTCCCCCTCTTAGCACTTACTCTTATCATCTGTTCCCTGGACTTTTGATAGCAGCTTGTCTGTCTCCCCTCCTCTCCTCCTTGTTTTTCTCCCTCCTTCCCCCACCCCTGCTCTTTAAATTTGTCTCTGACAAATTTGCACAGTAGCGTGCCTTGTTCACCTCCTTCTCCCTCTCATATCCCCCGTGCCCCCCTCCCACCTCCTCTTGTATACCACGTGTACTACATCAATTGTCGTCAGACATAGTAATGTTACTGCTTGCTTTGTTTTCCTTTTCTTTCCCTTCCCTCTTGCCTTACTTGTTCTATGCACTTGCACTATCAGAAATGTTGACAGGCCTATTACGATAGTTATTTTTCACATTCTGTATTGTTTCAAGGACTTTAACTGAATGTAACTGTATTTTCCTATATTCCCTCCCTCCTTGAAGCGCTTTGAAACACATTGTGTATAGGCGCTTTATAAATAAAGAATCAATCAATCAATAGAGGTCGGAAAAGTCATACTCACTCTGAAACCATCAAGTTGCCAAGGTGATCCCTGCTCCTCGCAAATAATAAAAGACGCAGCAAGAGACCTTTCACCTTTAATTTCTAAAGTCATCAATTCCTCCTTCTCCACGGGAACTATCCCTAACAAACTCAGAGTCCTGGGTTCTCCCACTACTAATAAAAAATCTCTGGACCCTTCCATACCCACCAATTACAGACCCAGCACCACTGTCCCCTTCCTACTCAAAATCTTAGACAAGGTAGCTTACCTTCAAATACAACAATACTTAGAACAGAAACACCTCCTGGGAGTCCATCAGACTGGCTTCAGACCTCAACACAGGACTGAAACAGCACTGATCGACCTCAAGGCACAAATTGACACTCTAAGAGATAAAGGCAGAGCAGCCTTATTATTACTCCTTGACCTATCAGCAGCGTTTGATCTAGTAGATCACAATATAGTCTGCAATCATCTAGACTCGGCAGCCCACTTCTCACAGGAAGCGATAGGCTGGATACAATAGTTCCTTAACAATAGGACTATGCGTGTCTTCTCCACCTCCGCATCGGCCGACCCCATCCCCATCACCTGAGGGGTGCCTCAGGGGTCCTGTGTCCCCACACTGTACAAAATTTTCACAAAGACGCTTTTCGATGATATCGATAGTCTTGGTATCACCTACTCCAACTATGCTGATGATACCCAGATCCTCGTACCGCTGACGGGTGATTACGACAAGGATTTGTCTTCTCCACCTCCTCATCGGCCGACCCAATCCCCATCACCTGAGGAGTGCCTCAGGGGTCCTATGGCCCCACACTGTGATTATGACAATGATTTGGCCTATGTGAATAGGGTGTACCTCATCATCCAGGCATGGATGGCCTCTCACGGTCTATGCCTGAATGATGACAAGACTGAGTTCATCATCCTTGGCACCGCCCTCAACATTAACAAACTCGGTCACAACTACTCGATCTTCACTATTGACGGAAACATCATTAAGGTAGCCAAGAAAGTTAAAATACTCGGTTTTTACATAGACTCCACCCTCTCCTTTAACAAACAGGTCAGCTCTATGGCCTCCTCTACAGCCTACACATGCAAATTAATTAGAGCAGCCAACCGCTTCCTCTCCACCAACAGTTGCACCACTCTGGCCAGAGCACTAATTTTGTCAAAGCTGGATTATTGTAATGCCCTTTACCTAGGAGCTAACAAACATATTACAAACAAAATCCAGATTTTACAAAACAATGCTCTTAGAGCAGCATTGAGCATTCCCGAAAAAGAACATATCTCTGACATAAGGAGAGCCAACAACTAGCTCCCCACTAAAGACAAAGTTTTTCTAACAGCAGCCTCACTTACACATAAATGCCTTAATAACGCCACCCCTCGATACCGCATGGACAGATTTAAGAGGTACTCCCCCAACCATCTCACTAGAACCGCTAACTCCAACTTCCTCACAGTGCCCAGATACAAACGTTCCAAAACTGGAGGCACTAGCTTTCAGGTGAAAGCTGCACAACACTGGAACTCCCTTCCCCCCACCCTAAGAGTAACCCAAACGTACCCACAATTCAGGCTCAATTACAACCATTGGATCAAGGAAAACGACTGCTAATCCTCCTCCATCCTCCCAACCCCACCCTCCAGTGACCTGTTATGCTTGTGTACATATGGTAAAATTCGGACAGTTTGCCTATTTTTCGCATATTGTAATTGTACTTCGTACTTTCTGTATATATGTACTTCTGCATTTAGATGTATATTACTATTGTATATTATTACTGTACAGCAATGTAACCAAGCTGAAAATATCCTTACCGCTTTCTGCACCCTGATACCTCCGGGTCTGGCGCGCATTACAAATATGAAAACAAACAAACAAACATCGGTACCCCTCCACCACGACCAAGGCAACCAGGGAAACCACTCTGGGCTTGTACCGCTGATCTACCTCGTTGCATTGATAAGCATGGGGGGGTAAACTTAAGTTGTTTGTTACCCATGCGTTTGGGGGAGGGGCTTCAGTCACCTAGGTAACACACTCGCCGAGTCTATCCTAATTTAGTGTGATGTTTTCTGGTGTGTTTATCTTCTCATCAGTAGCAGTAGGCTTCTTCTGCCACTGACAATGACTACATGGCTGGCATCGGAATTGGTACACCTCCACCACGACAAGGAGACCAGTGTGACCAGGGTGACCATGCTGAGCTTGTACTGCTAATCCACATCGTTGCACTGGTAAGTAAGCGTGGCGGGGTAAACTTAAGTTGTGTATGGTTCATGCGTTTGTGGGTAGCAGCTTCAGACACCTAGGTAACGGACTCGCCCAGCCTATTTTAATTAAGTGTGCTGTTTTCTGGTGTGTTCATTTTCTCATCAGAAGCAGTAGACTTCCTCTGCCACTGACGACAATTATGTGGCTGGCTTCAGAATCGATACACCTCCACCACGACCAAGCAGACGAGGGTCACCGGCGACCACGCTGAGCTTGTACTGCTCAGCTTGTCCACCTTGTTGCATTGGTAAGTAAGCATGACGAGTTAAACTTAAGTTATGTGTGCCCATGCATTTGGGGGAAGGGCTTCAGGCACCTAGCTAACAGACTCGACCCAGCCTATTCTAAATAAGTGTGCTTTTTTCGGATATGTTCATCTTTTCATCAGTAGCAGTAGGCTTCCTCTGCCACTGACGACTACGTGACTGGGTTCAGAATCGATACACCTCGACCACGGCCAAGGAGGCTAGGGTGACCACGCTGAGCTTGAACTGCTAATCCACCTTGTTGCATTGGTAAACATGGCAAGTTGTTAGTCGCCCATGCGTTTGGGGGAGGATTGGGTGCAACTTGTGTGTCGCTTTTGCATGTTTGGGGGCTTGTACTTGAGTTGTATTGTCTCATAGGATGGCTCAGCTGCTAATAAGCTGTGTATGTGGCTTTTTCACAGAACCTGAGCAAATAATATAACTTGGCCAACTCCATACACTGTATGTCCACTGCACTTGCTTTGGCTGATATAATCGAAACGGACGATGATGCTCCTCTACATTCCTGTGGGTCAACACAGTCCCAGGCAGTGGCACCATCAACCAGCAGTGATGTTGTTCACCAAGGAAAATGCAAAGCAGCAACAGATTGTGGCGTCACAGGTAGTGCTAGCGGTGAGAGCCTACACTAAATACAAAAGACCAGATTAACAAACATGCCATGTTTGGATGATGAGGAGGACTCTGGCGACTCACCTATTGAAGAAATGTCTGACATTGAAGAACATGATGATGTAATTTGCGTAGAGTCTGCCAGCAGCACTCAGCAGTAGCAAGCCCACACTCCCACTTCACTGGAACCAATCACACGTCCACAAACTGAATGTAGCAGTACCCCATGCAACAGAATGTCTGCAGTGTGGGCTTAATTCACTACTGACAAAGCAAGGATCAACAATGCAGTTTGTTCCTTATGCAAAAAAGGAGGTGAACAGGGACACGGCAGAGACATCTAGACACTTTGTGCAAAATAGCCCACATGAAAAACCACAAAAACTGTGTATAGAGCTAGGCGGGCCAGAAAAGGAGCAATAATGGCTATGGGCCCTTACTGAAGCGGAAGAAACCAATATTCGGTGCCCCACCAAAAACACACACTGCAGGCAACATGCGCTGGCCGTTGATTACAGAGTCTTTGGAGAAGCAAATGCCTTACGACTGCAAACATCCGGTTGCACAGCAACTAGAGGCTCACACATCAAAGATGCTTGCTTTTGATATGCTGCCATTCTCCTTTATAGAGAACGAGGGTTTCTAAGAACTGTTGGCATGCACCGTACCAAGGTGGAAGATCCCAAATCGGCATTATTTTTCAAAGGTTGCTGTTCCAGCTCTTTATAAAAAGGTGGTGGAAGAGCTGCACATTGCACTGCAAAGGTTGTAGCGGAAGAAGGTTCAGAACACTGATTACATAACTTTAACAGCACATTGGGTCTTCTTCGGTCAAACACAATCAAGCAGCACAGATGGGTCCCCAAGCATACCACGCACTGTCAACATGCAACAGTCTGTTTTCAGAGCTTTGATTAGATGTCACAGAAGGCATCAGACATTGGCGCCAAACTTGATCCGGTTATTGCAGAGTGGCTTGGTTCACACTCTCTCAAGCTTGACTGAAGACAATGGTAGCAATAGCGTGACAGGTCTGAATCAGGCCGAGATACCCCCATTCCATGTTTTGCACATTTATTCATTTATTTATTGGTCATTTGTATAGCGCTTATACACTTAACCAAGCATTTCAAAGCACTCCAATGCAGGGAGTTTGTGAGCAAGAAGTTAGCATTCTTAATAAGCATTGGTACATTCAGAATGGGCAAGTGATGTATGTATAGTGGTACAACTTAGGACAGAAGAAAAATACTGACGTTACAAAACATATGTTTGTTTGATTGTTTATTTATTTGTATTGTGCACCAGGCCCAAAAGTTCACAGCTTGGGAAATCACAGAAATATAGCACATGCCTAACGGTCGTTACATTAATGCAAGAGCTTTACATGGAATGAGGAGAGAGGGGGGGCAAAGGGAAAAGAAGAACAGAGCATATAAGTGCGAGAGATACATAGACGGAGGGGAAGAGAGGGGGTTGGATGGAAGGAGAGGACACTATGCAAGTCCCCCCAATGGACGCAAAGGAAAGATGTTTAAATGCGAGTTTACAGCAAGGCACACTACGCAGAGGTAAAACCATGGGGTGCAGCAGATGGGAAATATGTCTAAATGTGATTTTACAGTGTAGAGGAGCAGCCAACTGGCTCTGCAGGAAGTCCCGCCCCTCCCACCTATATGCTGGAAACCAGAAATCGTGCCATGCTTGACACCAGCGATTGTGACTATTCCGTGTCAAATCTTCGAGAAAATATGTCCACTAAGAAAACCCTATCAGATGTATTCCCGAAATGATGACAATCCCTTGAGTAGATCCCTGAAGGCATATGAAAAAGAGAGAAGGAGAAGTTGGGGACGTCACAAGAAACGAGTGTGACACACTGAGAAGACTGGCTGAAGAAGAGAATGAATGGATCTTATAGAAACTGATGACAAAGTAAAGAATCGAGTAAGCTTTCATATGCATGACAAAGATTGCACGTGTGAAGAGCACTGCAGAAAATGCAAATTGTTCAATAACTGTACAGATGCAGCAACGCAAGTAGACTAGGTAATCATAGAAGCTAGCTATACGTAGTGAATAGACTGCAGGCGTAGCAGCCATTATATAGAAGCTGGACATGGGTGTCACATCTTTAGTAAATTCAACCCATGAAGAGAAGGGTTGAAAGCTGTGTCGCAGCAGAGAATTAGCTGGGAGCATGGAAGAATCGAGGAGGGCTGTCTGCCGTGATGTCAAGGCTGAAGGCAGCCAAGACTGGTTATCTATTCTTGAAGGCAAAGAACGTGAGACGCTGAATCATCCCTTGTTAATGTGCAAAGAAAGAACACCATGAGTGCCACGTTTTATTTAAGACAATTAAATGCTAAAAAATGGGCCGAATTGTGGTCTCCTGTCACGTGAGCCAAGGATGAAAATGGAGTTGGCCATGCAGTTCCTGAACTATGATAGCGTGTGCTCACACTCCCATATATTCTCATAAGCAAGGCTACTTTGCAAGGGCAAGTTCAAAGACAATCCTCATTGCAGAAGGCATTGGTGATGAGAGGTGGTGGGCTAATTGGGTGGGGAGGTACAGTCCAGTCCACCTCCTGACACATGGGGTATGAGCTTTCATGCTGCTAAGTGAGCCAAATGTTCCAGAAAGACACGAGCGTGCCCACCAATTGTAGAGGGCCATATAATGAAGGGTGTGCTCCGAGACCCCCAACCGGCCCATAGAGTCGGGGTTTGATCAGAAGCACTTTAAAACAAGATAGCAGCACCCGTGAGATGGATGGGGTGCAAATATATACTTCAACACCAATCAATAAGGACAACTCAACTGTTTGGCAAAGGGAGTCCGTTTAATGAAAAGTACAAAAAACGGGGAGTCTCATGATTATCAGCGGATGCGTGATCTTCCTTCTCGCTTCACAACTCCAACGATCTTCACAAAAATCATAACATTTAGACTGAAAACTCATCATCATTGATGTTTAACACTTAAAATTGGCATGCATTTCTATTGGTTAGGAAAAGGTAACTTAACTATAGGCACAATATCTGTATATGGTAACGGAGTGAGGGGATTGGGTAAACACTGTCAGCTGGGCATCTAAGCCCTTCCTTCAAAAATGACTACTGCAGACGTCACTAAAAGTAAAACGTCCTATTGGTTCCACTAACTATAGGACCCTAGATTATTTCGTCCATTGTGATTGGGTTGGCACCAACCGCATGCATACTTTTCCACTTTTCTTAGCAGCGCGCAGAATGGTCGGCCAGGTCCGGGGCGCCCCTTAGTTACCCAGCCTTCCTCCAATTATTGTTACAATCAATCATCACTTTAGTAGCCATGTGTCAATTATTTCACTGTGGTTGGCCTTAAGACTGCATCTTCTGTCTGGAGAAGTTCTGATATCTTTGCCTGGTCTGTTGCCATGCTTAGGTGTGAGCTCTCGCTTCTTCTTGCTCGGCTGGTCATGTGATTCAGACACCGTGAATTTGCCTCTTCTGACCATAATTCGTGTATATGATTCTCGTTTCACCCACCACCTGCCTCCAGTTTCTTATCTTGACCTTTCAGAAGCAGGATATTCTGTTCTTAGTTTCAATTAAATGTAGCTACTGTTCGTCTCTTCTATTTTTATGAGCTTGGCTTTCCTGGCACGAGTTGCCTCTGCTGAGTTTCGTTTCAGCCGTCCCTTCTCGATTTTGGTAAATATGAAGCTGTTTCTCATGTGGCCTTTAGTAACCTGGGTTGATTCTGCTTCTTGTTCAAAGTGGAAATACACTTATATAATGTGCTTCGTTTGAGGTAGATTATGTATAGTGGCGCTTGCCGCACTATCTTTCTACTAAGCATAACAAGCCGCTCGGTTTTCTTAGCTGTCTTGCAGTTCCAAGCATATGTACAGGTCTAAACTGGTCCAATATCTTTGCCATGCTTACAGCTTAAGCTTCTTACATTTGACATTGTCCTTTCACTTTAGGTTCACAATATCCTTGTTCATGTCATTTTGTTTCTTTGCGTCATTCTCTGGTCATCACTTCTTCTATATCTGAGTCAGTCCGGGTTCTCGTGACGTCACCGTTCGTCTTCCGTTAAGACCTTTTTGGTTTCTTCAGGGACTGTACTTAGACGATCTTCATTTAGTTTCATTTGTTGATAGGGTTTTCATAATGGATACCTTACTGTCCATGGTTTTCTTGGTATAGGTACTTCAATAGGTGCTGTTCTTCTGATAGGTACTGGACAGAGTCCTACTGCGGCTCTCTGCTGGTCTATTTGCTCATCATACGTCACATATTTCGGTGTGAACGTTCCTGGTACTTCAAAATGGGTGGTTGGACTGCAGGCTTTATTTGGGACCTCCTATACACTCCCCCCTCTGGGCGATTCATCGACCACTTTCACCTCTTTCTTTGGATCTGTCTTCTTTTGTTCCTCTGTATTCAGCTTCACTTCATTGCTTGGGTCCATTCTTTCTTCATCTTCTGGGTCTATATATGATGGTCTGAAGAAATGTCTCTTTGGGGTTCATATCTTTATTACTCCTTTTAACCTTCCTGCTGTTCTCACGTGTTTGTCCTTGTTCCATGTCATTAGTTGACATTGTCAATTTGGGCTGCAGTAAACCCATCTTCCTACATAATTTCTGTGCTTCCTGGGATAGAGAAACTTTGTTCCTTCTGGTGCGTGAATGCTGGCCTTCACAAAATCTCTTATTTCCTCGTCAGTCAGGTCTTTGGTCTTTCATCCTGACTTGACATCAATCATGATCTTCATCCCTATGGCTTTTTTTCACAGTTTTCTGACACTGATTTTTATCTTGATAACACAGAATCCTAGCAATATCATCACTAGCAGGGCTCCTAGGAACTTGAATGCATCTGCCATCCATTGTGGAAACCATGAGAACAGTGATCCAAACCAACTGTCATCATCAACTTTGTCAGTTTCATCAAACATCTGATTCTGTAGTTTTGTCAGCATACCTATGGCTTCTGTTAGAGTTCCATTTTCCTCATCGTGAGAAGTTATAAATGTACAACATGATTCTCCGATTTTTGCACAAACACCTCCATCCATATCTGTGATCATGTCAAGTACATATCTGTTCTGGAGAGTCATCATTCGGATTGCCCTTAACTCCTCCTTGATTTTGTTGAATGCCTTTATGGTTGTGTTGATGGTCTGCAGTAACTCCCATCTGGTTATCTGCAACCATTTGGTATTTGCTCCAACTTGGAATCTTGGCATGATGATTGTTGTGAACACTGATGAGGTGAGGCTAAACAACCTATGTTCATATGGGATTGCATGAAAAGCTTCTTCAGATTTAGCAGAAAAGTAATTCTCCCTCCTCATTCGAGTCAACAGTTCCACATATCTCTTCTTCCTTAGGTGAGCATCTGCTTTTGGGAAACTGTCAATATTCAAGTCACTTTTCGGGATCACCAACGCTGGAATGTGGACATTCACTATTGTGCATATACCTCCCCAGTTTCTCAGCAGTCTGATGTATGCTTTGGATCCACATGCCCAATAATGATCCATAATTACTGCAGTTCCGTGCACCATTCCTGGAGCGTCAAAAACTCTCCCACAGTTCTGATTCCCTCCCATTTTTCTAGTGCCTTTATTCCTGAAGCAGAATTTTGGGCCTTCCAGTGGTACTATCTGCAAGGATCTTCCTCTGTCCTTGACCCATATCAGCAGTTTTGCAAGCTTTGGCCACAATGGTTTGCATCCACCTCGCACTATTTTGATGGTAGGCTCGTATTGACCTATGACCATCCATGCTCTGCATATCACTACTCCTTTCTCCCATCCGTCTGGTGAAAGCACTGTTCCCCAAATCTGCATTTGGCCTCTGTTCTTCCAACTTCGAGCCTCTTCTGGAGTTTTCCCCTGGACGTTTAGCTTCTGATTCACTTCTCTTCTGATTTCTGCTCCTTTAACTCCAGGCTTCTCGTATCTGATCACAATGTGTTTTGTTTTTCCGTTGTTTCTTGTCTTTATGTCCTGGACATAATCGTCTTCATTTGGATCGGTTGCTTCAGTGGCCCATTTCAGTGAAGCGTCACTACCCAATACCTGGCCCCTAGTTTTGCACATGGCTACATGTGAAAGACACTATGCGGACTAGACATCAATTTCTACAGCTACGAAGATCTTGGACTTCCCCATGCTGTATGGTAGGAGTGCACAAACAAAGCATTCCCCCTCTGAACTTCGTCTTCCAAATTATTTCATATGCTGATACCAAATGTTGTTTCCCAAATGTGCTGTGCTGTCCAAGTAATCGTTTAGTTCATTGTCGTCTCCGTGCATGCTTCTCTTGATTTTTAAGGTTTTCATGAAGTTCGCTATAACTACATCCCTGAATGCATCTGTATTGCTCCTTCTTGCTGGAGGATTCTCAGGTATCCCGGTCCATGGTGTAGGCCTCCTCATCTGTGCCATTTGAGTAGACAAAAGTCTGGCAGTTCTTTCCTTGTCCTCATATATCTTTCTCTTTCTGGTTAAAAATGTCCGTATCCAATCTGGCATTGGTCCAGTATATGGCTGTATTGTAGAACTTGTACTTGTCCCTTTCACTGGAACATATATGCTCGGCAACGTTGTTTCTGTGGGTTTATTCTTCAACTCCTCTTGTCTTTTCCTTGCTCTGCCTATGAACGGCCATAGTGAATCTGCTATCAGTTGTGCTCGTGCAGAGATCTTCTCCGGGTTTGCTCTTGCCCTCCTTGGTGTTGGATCAAGAGTTTCTAATACTGCGGTTTCTGTTGGCTTTCTTTCCGACTCTTCTTGTCCCTCCATGACATCCGCTTTCTTCATTTGGTTCTTTATTTTGCTTATAGTGGGATTTCTCATAGTAGGCAGTCTTTTCTTTTCCCATGCTTTGGATTGTGCTTCTGCACTTGTTGAGACTAGGCCTGTTGTATGTGCATTCAATGTTTGCATGCGTGTGGTTATCAGTAACCTTTTTACATTCATACTCTGCTGACCCTCTCTCCGGCTTTTCGATTCGCTTGTTACCACAAGTGTGTGTGTGTGTGTGTGTGTGTGTGTCATTGCTAATCACATCCATCTTAAGTTCATTCATTCCACCATCAGATCTTTTAGGGACTGGAATGACTATGTAAGGTCTGGGTGCTTTCGTAGGTTTCATGCGTGCATCATTAGGTGGATGCACTGGAATCGGAACGCTTTGTGCACCAATGAAAAATGCAGCTCTGATCGTTAATGACAGTAAAACAATGATGAATATAATACATATATACATTATGCCTCTGTAGGTTAAGCAGCAGCATTTAATTCCAGAAAAATATGAATGTCTTTCCTCCTGCGGGAAGACAAGATTGCTGCTCTGGATCCCCATCTCGATCATCCATTAAAATGTGCTAACTTTTAATACAAATTCTAAACAATATTATCTCTGGATTCTTTTGGTTCTGTTTGCGAGCTGCAGGTACTTGAACAATTGTCCCCCTTTGAACACTGGATTGTCTATTATTTCTGGACACAGTTCTGTTGTTAGGCTATGGGGAGTGTCAAAATCAGGCAATAATCCAACAAGTCTCTTTAGTGTGCATGTTCAAAATATACTAACTCCCAGTCTGTGCCCCTGATCTGCTTCATTCCTGAAGACATGTGTCCTTGTCCATATGAGAAATAAGAAATGAGATCTCTGGCACTGCTCTCTTGATCTGTCCCTCAGCGGAAAGTTTAAAATCTTCTCAAATAGTTCTGTTGATGGTTAGAAAGTTCTATTTGCATCACAATACCACGCAAGAGCATGCTCATCTGTGTAGATAGCTGGGTCTCTGATGAATGTGAGAACATCAACATCTACAGGTCTCCCCCCAAGCTCTGGAAAATCCTGGATTAGGTGAAAAAGGACATTACTCGCCAACCTGCTGTCTTCTGGTGACCGGGACATTTGTCCTGTCTTGCTGAGGTTCGGGACTGTAGGCTTTCACTTCACTGTGAACAGTTTCTGCACTTTCCGTTTGCGTGGAGAGCAACTTGGATCACAGTGCTGTTCAGAATTATGTTCAGACGTTCTGTATTTGCTGGATCTCAAAGAAAAGTTAATACATCTGTCGTTCTCCCGACAAGATCTGGACAGTCTTCAATTAGGCGAAAGAACAATACATTGATAAGCTCATTCGCATCCTTCTCTGCTTGGGACTTTTGGTTTTTCCTCTCTGTACTCAGGAAGTAGGAGGAACTGCTCGGCAATTCAGTAAGCAATCTCCTTATAGTCTTTTCGTTTTCAGGAACTTGAAGAAAGTCAGTGACGCTGGTGAGCCTCCCCACTAGTGACGGGTACGATATTAGCACTAGATCAAAGTATGTCACCACATCTTTGGTGATGTCGCTACTGTGGGACACCATAAGTGATTCCGAACAAGGTCTCTGTGTGGAAAGAATCTGGGTACTGTATTTTCTTCCAATTTATGTGTCCTCAATCAAAATCTGGCATATTCTTTTCTAGTCAAGACTTCAGTGTGCCTCAGTCCAAACTTCAAAGTCGACAGACTATGTTGTGTTTTATAAATGCAATTTTCTTCTTCACTCTGCAACTAGGATGCACAGAGTGTCCGTTTTTATGTCCTTATACTCTTTTTTGCTCAGAGGAATGTCCAAAGTGAAACCACAACTATTGCACAAAAGTTCTTTGTCTTTACTTTGCTGCCGATCATGCGTCCTTCTTCCTCGTCATGGATCTCGTCTGCACGTGCTGTGGTTCTTCCCCATCGTCTGTAGTCTCTTTGCGCTGGGGTGCAGGCAGGGGGCCTTTTCCGATGTATGGTTTGATGTCACCCAATAAGATCCAAGCTCTCCTTCCTTGTAGCTTTACTGCAAAGGGAGTGCAGTCTTCCACTGTAAAGGGACTGTTAAACCTTGGCTCGTCCCACCTTTTCCTCGTATGGTTCTTTACCAAGACGGTGTCTCCAGGGAAAATGGATGGAACACAAGGTCCTTGAGCTGTGCCTGTAGTAGTATCTCCTTCTGTGTTTTTTCCGTGCTGCCCTGCACCCTTTTCGTCGTCGCTGCAGCTGGCCTGAAATTACAGTAAGGCAAGATGTCATGTAATTCAAGTAATTTTGCATTTCAGACCCTAAGATTTCTCCTGTTGACTGGGCATCACATCTAGCTCTGCCTCAGGGTGTCAGGGGAGTGTGCATTCTTCTTCGTGTGGCTATTTCATGCGGCGTAAAATGTTAGTCAGAACCAGGTTGGTTTCTGAGTGCATACAGTGCCATAGGAAGGCAGTGCAACCATCCCTTTCTTAGAGTAAGCTTCAACTTGGCTATCCTCTCCTTTAATAAGCCGTTGAGCTTCTCACATATCCGTTACCTTGTGGGTGATACACCGATGAGAACTTGTGCTTTATACCAAGCAACAAGCTAATCTGTTCAAAAACTTCATTTACAAAATGGGCCCCGTTATCTGATCTCATGACTTCACATACCCCCCACCTGGGAAATACCGCCCTCACTAAAAATGTGGCCACACAGGTAGAATCTGAGTGTGTACATGGACCTGCCTCTATCCATCTAAAGAATGGAAACACCACAACAATTAGGTATCTGTACCCATTACATACTTGGATCATGTTGATGTAATCGACATGCAAGTGCTGATAAGGTCCATTTGGCCTTGGGATGACTCCTCTCATTACTTTTAATGTGTGCCCCGCTGTGAACTGTTAGTAGATTATACAGTTCACTATAAAGAAATGCAATGTGCTTGGTTAAGTTCGGTATGAACCAGTCTTCCGCGAGTGTTGCCACTAGATTTTCTTTTGTCTTGTGTGCCGGATAGTGTAACTGCTCCAGAGCTATTTTTAACAGGGCTATAGGCATTACTGGTTTACCAGTGCTGTCTTGTTGTCACAAGCTTTCGGAGGGGCTTAAAGAACACCCTCGCCGTTTCCATATGTTCTTTTACTCCTGTGGTGCCTCCCCTTGGAGTTCCATCATCTGTGTTTGTCCCAGATTATTGTAGCTTTCAGGTGCACTCCATGCAATGATCATTTTCTCATTTGTGTGAGCGACTTCCACCTCCATGATCGTCTCACTCTTGGATGCCATATGCTTGGCTTCCGTGTCTGCTGCTTGATTTCCTCGTGTGATAAAATCTGTCTCCTTCGGGTGGGCAGCGCATTTCAGGACCGCTATGGCCACTGGGAGCTGTAGTGCCTTAATCAGCCTGTCCAATAAGGCTGCGTGATGTACTGGCGTGCCGTCTGCTCGGAGGTAGCCCCTCTTTTTCCAGCACGCCAAGCCTGCGTGCACTGTTGACGCCACATAGGCGGAGTCACTGTACACCGTTACTTCCTGGATTCTCAATCGCGAGTATCAACGCCAATAGTTCTGCAGCCTGTGCTGAATAATGAGATGGTATTCGTGCACTAAGGAGTACTCAAAATTCTCCATTTGCTGTGTGCTTCCTCACAGCAACGCCTGTATATCTATGCCCATCGTTTTGATCGATTCTCCTTCGAGAATCGATCAAAACGATGGGCATAGATATACAGGCGTCAATGAAGACAATTTCTCCTTCTGCCAATACATTTTCTTTTACTCTGGGGATTTCATCATAGAATTCTTCATAATTTGCACAGTCATGTATTGGCTCTCCTTCAATGACTGGCTCAACAATGAACATAGCTGGGTTCACTATTTTGCACCAGACTATTTTAATCAGGAATATGATCACTTCATAAGCAGAAGCTCTCTGAGATATTAGTGTGCCCTTCGGTTTCTCTAGAATAGCAAATAGCGAGTGCTCAAAGTACAATGGGCCTCATTATGACCCAGGCGGAAAACCATGGTGCTAATAGCACCATGGTCCATGCCAGTAACTTACCGACTCCGCCATGGAGAAAGGGGGAATTACCACCCCATTATAAGGTTGGCGGGGCGGTAATTCCCCCTTCCTCCATAGCCCTTCCCCATTCCCATTTTTGCCCCATAGGGCTCAATGGGAATGGGCAAGACAATACTTTCTAATGCAATATTGCTTAGGTCCATCTGCAGGACTCTGGTAAAGATAGAAGGAGACTCACAGTACCCCTGGGGTAGCCTCGTGCTTTTCAGGCGCATCTGTCTGAATGTGAATGACATCAGATCTTGTGAGTCACAGTGCAACGGGATTGAGAAAAATGCATTTTTCAAGTCAATCACCGTGAAATATTTTGCCTCAGTCGGTATATTACATAAGATTGTAGCAGGGTTTGGGACTAAAGGGAACTCGGCCTCAACAATATCATTTATCGGCCTTATATCTTGAACTAGCCTCCAAGACCCTCCTTTACTTTTTTTCACAGGGTACACTGACGTATTACATGGTGACTCTGACGTCACTAAGATGCCTTGCTCCATCATAGCCGAAATTGTCTTGAAAATTCCTTCATCGGCCTCCCTGGACATGGGGTATTGCCGTGCTTTCGGTAGAATTGCTCCTGGCTTCAGTTTGATTTTCACTTCTCCGACTCCTTTCAATAAGCATATGTCATAGGGGCCTGTAGTCCATACTGAGGCAGGCACCTGGGCCATGTCATCATCAAAATATTCAGGACGGTTCTGTGCCAACATCATTCTCTGAGGCACTTCTCTTTTGATCATTTTCATCCAGAAAGTGAGGTTCACCTCAACTGCTGTTTCTTCCAGATCTGCTTGCTCGTCAAACAAATCGTCATCAGTGACGTCAGTCAATCGGTACCCCTCTTCAATGGAGATTACTGTGCACCACTGTCGGCCCTCATCATCATAACCATCAATCAAAACCACTTTTCCTTGCATCGTGGCGGTGTGTATTATTAAGTGAAATACTTGTCCCCTTTCCTCGTGCATAGGTATTCTTGGCCTGAATAGAAATTCCTGTGGAGTCCTCATGACCTTGTCTGCAAGGCCTGGCAGCCCTGCATTAGCACACCTATTCTATACGCGAATATTTTGGGCTCCAATGGTACAGCCCTCATAGCTTTGTGTCCTGCATATGCTCTAATAATTTCACATACGTTTGAATAGTGCATTCAAGGAGTTGAACATAAATATAACTTTGTCATTAGATCTCGACCCAAAATGTTTACTGGGGTTTGTCGTGAATATAATAGAGGCACAATCATTTCACATTCTCCTATAGAGACTGAGACTGCGTTTGTAAAGGGAACACGACTTGTAGCGCCTGTGAAACTCTGAGTATTTATAGCATTGCCGGACAAGGAAAACTTGCCTTCACGTCTACACGAACGTGTTGTAACTGTGTCGAGGAAGGAATATTCATTATCCCCTACATTGACATACACTTTTGGTTCCCGGGGAGGGTCTGGTGTCACTAATAGGATAGAACACATCAGGGTTCCCAGTGAGCTGTCCTAGTCCATATATAATTTTGTCCCACCTTGCGTGAATGGATTTCCCCCATCACCAGTGTTACCCCTTATTCCAGGGTTCGCAACCTGCCCTGCAGTTACTGTCTGTGACAGTTGCATAGGTGACTGTTGAGACTGTCCTAGTGGAAAACTCATCAAATTCTGAGGTTGCGCGCTTTGCTGTGCTCCTGGCGTATGCTGTTGCACTGTGTGATTCTGTGCAACTCCATTTCCCACCTGCTCCTGTTCCTTGGCCGTTTTGCATCATGCCTTGATTTCTGCATGTGCGCGCTAAATGCCCTGTCATTCCATACAACAACATACTGGCGGTGGGCTGATCACTTGCCCATTTGACATATCTTGATTGCCATTTAGCATATTTTGAAAACCTCCTTGATTACTCTGAAAACCTTCCTGGTTACTCTGCCATCCTCTTCCTCTAAATCCTCTTTTCCTGGGGTAAAACCCTCTACTGCCCTGATTATTCTGCTGAGGATTATTGACTTGTGGCATGCTCGATTCAGCTGTGCTAGTTATCATTGCTCCTTCAAGAGCATATTTTGACAATTTCTTCTGCACTAATTTTGCCTCTTCACCCTTTCGTGCAGCTTCCTTTTTGCGATTCTTTTCTTGCAGCCTGCAATAGTGTGCGATGGTCAACTGTATTTCTGACCATGGCTTGGCCTCGATTCCCACCAACCTCTTGAGCTGTTTCTATACCGGCTCTGGCAGCCCTTGGCACAATATATGGTAGAACACGGGTATAGACTTCCCCCAAGATTCCAGAGTCTCGAGTACCCACGCATCTTTAAAATTCTGAATGTAAATCAACGGGTCCTCCGACTCCTTCATTTTACGTGTCATGATAGCTCCCATGTTGGAAGTATCCGGATATAGCAATCATAATGCTTTCTATACCGCGGCTCTGCAATTGTTAATTGGAGCTCCGTCATGCGCAGTATTAACTGTGGTCACACCAGGGTAACCTGCCCGTGTCCACACATCATCTGCTCTATCACCAAGTATGGCGATTAAGAGACCTTCGATATCCCTGATAACTAACACGTTCCCTCCCGTCATTTTTTCTAGCTCGTGTATAAATTTTCCGGCTCCCGATGTCAGCAATGGAAGCTTATTGTTCAGGTTTTCCCAATCCATGTGTGGCCATGGAATATACTGTGGTCTCGCCCCTCCTTTCTCGAGCAAGGGAAATTGGGACGCATAGCCCTTTCTCTCTTCTCTCATTGTTCTCCTTTCTATTGCAGGGGTAATGTTCCTGCATCGCCGCCTGTTAAGACGGATTTCTGAACTCTGTCCTGGCGGCGCAGAAGTTCAGAAGGCCAACCTAATTACTTGGAACAGGGTAACCTCTGGACAAGCCAGACCAATCAGGGTAGCGATCGCGGCGGTCAAGACTAGGTCTCAAGAGGGGTGAGGGTGACTGAAAGCCCGCAAGGAGCACACAAAGCAAGGACACTTACAAATTACTCCAAACAGGTGTAATATTAAAAATATATACACATTTATTCCAAGGCCTTTAAAACAATGACCGTAGCGAGAAATCACAATACAACTCTAGTAAACCAACACTTACCATACCAATACAATATATATACAAATACAAACAAGTCTCAAGCGTTAAGATGCACGAAATGTGTAATCCACCTAAAAGGGAAGGAAAACAGGCAGTGCGAAATAATGCTTAGACCCAGTCCGCCTTCAGAGGCACCTAACTAAAAGGAAGTCCGAGCCCTACGAAGAGTGGAGCCTTGTGCTCAAAAGTACCTGCACACTCTGGTGCCAACGGGCAAAAGGGGAGTCTCTCCGAGGGAAATCAGGCAGTTCAGTTTAGTGCACAAATGAAGAAGAACAGTGTTCAGGGACTGAAGCGCAGCCTCCACGGTGGGCAGAAGCAGAGCGCGAGTACGGAAAGGCGTGCTGTTTTGACACAGCGGGGAAAAGCTATGGGCTCCTGCAGGAGGGCGACCAGTTCCTAGCTATGCTACTCACCGGTCCCCGATGCAAGCAGACCCAGGCTTCTCCGCATCAGTTTCAGTCGCTGGCAGGTTCAGAAGCGCAGGGGACGTCTCGTCGTCGTGTTGAGTCTGCAGCAGCAGAGTTGAGTAAAAGACGTCCCAAACGAAGGAACCCGCACAGTTTGTTACCACAGCAGGGCAACGGAGCGGCCGTGTGTATCTGAGCCAAATGTACACTACTCACTTCAGACCTGGGAACGCCAAGTGTACGAATCGTGTGAGAGTGACAAGGACTCGAAATACTACACAACCTGGCGGCGGTTACAGAGCAAGACTCCTGTGTAGGCTGGTCAGTCTGCTGGATGGCCCAGAGACGCTTCAGAAGGCTTACTAGCAGGAGATGGTGAAGATGCCGAGAATAGCTGTCACCGCTATTCCAAGGGTCGAAGTACCAGTACAGGCCTTCTGGTTCGATTAAAGGTGAAAAGGGTTTCACAAGGCAACAGCAGTGCAGAGGAGCAGTCCTTCAGCGGGTCACCAGCGATTCCTCGGTTCAGCCTCTTGGTTGCAGGATACTTGGCTCCTGTATTCCTTCGTTCGTGAGAACTCAGGAGATCGACATGGTAGTGGTGTTTCCAGCCCCCTCTTATCCACGGTTCCCTTCACGCCAAAACGGAGGGGACCCAATGGGAGATCCGCTCATCAACACTCACACCATTCGTGGACCTATCACGGACCACGGTGGTCCCAGGCATTCACACCACCCTAGACTCTCTGGCACCCAGGATGTGTATTGGGACCAGACATCCCAGCCCACATCCTGGAGGCACACAGCAGGCATGTAGAAGACCGCGAAAGCATCTGTGTTTCTCGGGAAAGTACATGCCCAAATAAGGAAAGCCCCGGGTCGGCTCGACCTGGGGAAGGTGAAGGGAGCAAGATGGTCAGCGGACAGGACAAAGGAGCCTCGTGGTCTGGCCATTTTGGGAGCCAGGCCACCATTTTGGGCTAAGCGCGAGAAACGCGCTTAAAACGCCAAAAGGAGCTCAAAACACAAGAAACGATCGCTGCCACCATTCCCGTCCGTGAATCACTTGCACCGATCAGTTACAATCCTAAAAGAGTATCTAGGGCCTGTAGAAGGCTAGAGATCCAAGAGAGCAGTAACTTAGCTTACAGTGCCCTCTTGTGTCATGTTGCACGAAAGCCGCAACATGATAAAAGAAACTACGGAAAACAGCGTTTCCCGGTAATGACTGTCTTAAGGGCATGTCAGTTTCCCCGTAAGAATGGAGCAAAAGCCCAGAGGAGTGCGGCAGAAGGCTGCACTTCTCTGGCAAAGTCGAGAACAAGGTGAAAAACAACAGCAAAACGTTTAGGGGTTGCCACATGGAAGGAAAATTACCTACAATTACGAAATCTTTCCTAACACTCGCCCCTCCCAGACTATGGACAGGGGGAACTAATCCACCCCTGGATGAGTCTCTTGTTCAGGTCGGTTAAACATTCTGGACAACCCATCAGCATTGCTATGTTGGACACCTGGCCTATGCTCAATAGTGAAGTCGAAGCCTTGTAGACTTATGGACCACCTAAGCAACTTTGGATTCTCCCCCTTCATGTTCATTAGCCACTTTAAGGGCTTATGGTCAGTTTGCACAGTGAAGTGGGTCCCACAGAGGTAGGACCTCAGCTTCCTTAGGGCCCACACAACAGAGAAACATTCTTTCTCTACCGTGGACCATCTGAGCTCTCTGTCCTTAAGCTGGCGACTAATAAAAAACCAATAGGGTGTTCCTTACCCTTCTCATCTACTTGTGATAGTACAGCTCCTATCCCAGTGTCAGAGGCGTCCGTCTGCACGATAAAAGGTCTTTGATAATCAGGAGCCCTGAGGACAGGGGCCTGGCACAAGGAGTCTTTTAAGCCCTTGAAGGCCTTCTCACACACGTCGGTACAAGTTACAATCTTGGGTTTCTTCGGAGTGGTGGAGGCAGTCAGAGGGGCAGCTATGGTGCCATAGTCTGCCATGAAGTTTCGGTAATACCCCAAGAGTCCTAAGAAGGCTCTCACTTGGGTTTGTGTAGTGGGGGTAGGCCAGTCTTGTACTGCTTGTACTTTACTGGGTAGAGGCTGTATCCTCTCTCCACCTACTTCATGTCCAAGGTAAACCACTGAGCCTTGTCCAATCTGGCATTTACTAGCCTTTATGGTCAAGTGTGCTTTCTGAAGAGCCTGGAGCACAATCCCGTGGTGTTTCACATGGTCTTCCCAGGTGGCACTGAAAACTGCTATATCGTCCAGATATGCAAGACAGAATTCGTCCAACCCATTCAAAACATGATTCACAAGCCTCTGGAAAGTGGCAGGTGCATTCTTCAACCCGAACGGCATTACCCGGAATTGGTAAAGGCCGTCTGGAGTAGAAAACGCTGTCTTCTCCTTGGCATGTTCTGCTAAAGCTATTTGCCAATAGCCAGCAGTGAGGTCAAACGTGCTGAGGTACTTGGAGGCACCCAAAGTATCCACCAGCTCATCTGTTCGAGGCAAGGGGTGTGCATCTGTCTTGGTGACAGCATTCAGAGCCCTGTAGACCACGCAGAACCTCAATTCAGAAGTGCCTGCCTTTGGAACCAAAACGACAGGGCTGGACCAAGGACTACTTGAGGGTTCAATCACCCCAAGGTCTAACATCTTGTTGACCTCGGTCTTAATATAAGACAGTACTTTGTCTGACATCCTGTATCCCCTACTTTTGGTAGGTACACTGTCTCCTGTGTCTAAGTTATGATTGCACCAAGGTGTCAAACCAGGCGACTGTGAAAACAGGGGGGAAAACTGCCTAAGCAAACTTTTCACCTCAGCCTGCTGATCAGAAGTCAGGTGAGGGGCCACTCAGACACCCTCAAAGGAGCTATCTGAAGGACCGCTTTGGAACAGGTCGGGGAGAGGTTCAGACTCCTCTTCCTCAAAATCTGAAGCCAGTAGCAGTGCTGCGATTTCGACTCTTGGGACGAAAGCCTTCAGCCTATTCACATGAAACACTTTTGGAGCCTGTCCAGGCCTTCCAAGGTCCACTAAATAGTTAACCTCACCCAGGGGCTCCACCACTGTGTAAGGGCCTGACCATTTGTCCTGTAAAGCTCGAGTCCTTATGGGATTCATGATCAGGACTTGCTGACCAGGTGTAAAGTTGATGAGGGAAGCTTTCTGGTCGTACCAATGTTTCACCAGCGCTTGTCCTGCCTTCAATTTATCACTAGCCAAGCCCATCAGAAGTACCATCTGTTTTCTGAGCCCTAGCACATAATCAACTACGTTGGTAGTAACAGGGGGAGTGGGCATCTCCCATCCCTCTTTGACTATGGCTAAGGGTCCCCGTACAGGATGACCGAACAGAAGTTCGAAGGGGCTGAAGCCAACACCCTCCTGTGGTACCTCTCGGTAGGCGAACAGTAAGCATGGTAAAAGAAGATCCCATTTTCTTCTCTGAGGCTCTTCCAGAGCCCCAATCATGCTCTTTAACGTTCTGTTGAAACGTTCCACCAGACCATTGGTCTGGGGGTGGTATGCCGAAGAGAACTTGTAGGTGACCCCACATTCTTTCCACATAGCCTGCATATACTTCAACATAAAGTTGCTGCCACGATCCGACACAACTTCTTTAGGGAAGCCAACCCTAGTAAATATGCCAAGTAAAGCTTTTGCAACTGACTTGGCAGTTACAGTTTTCAATGGGATGGCCTCAGGATATCTGGTTGCATGGTCGACCAGCACCAGGATAAACCTATTGCCTGAGGATGTTTGCGGGTCAAGGGGACCAACGATGTCGATCCCTACCCTTTCGAATGGTACCCCCACAACTGGGAGTGGTACCAAGGGAGCTTGGATTGTCGAGCCAACCTTACCAGATAACTGGCAGGAGGCACAACTCCTGCAGTGACTTTCTACTTGCACCCCCATCTTGGGCCAGTAGAAGTGCATGGATAACCTTTGCTTGGTCCTCTTAATACCAAGGTGACCAGCAAGGGGCACTTCATGCGCCAACTGCAGGAGGAAGGGCCTAACAGCAAGGGGAACCACCAACCTCCTATGGTCTCCTTCTGTAGACTCTGTGGGCTCACTATACAGCAGTCCACCTTCCCAATAAATCCTATGCGTCCCAGGAGGTTCACCCTCAAGCTGGGAGCAGGCCTGTCTCCTTAGGCCTTCCAGAGATGGGCACTCACGTTGGCCTTTACTGAATTCGTCCCTATCAGGACCACCTTCTACTAACAAGTCTTTTAGTTCAGGATGATCGTTTGGGTCAAATACTTCAGGCATCGCCACCTCCTCGTCAGGCCCGGGCGATTGACCAACTTCCTCCACCGCAGTGGTAGGCGAGTTTGAGGGAATATTCTCTTTCCCTCGTCTTGACTTGTTTACTCCTTTCGCCTTGGGTTTCCCCTTCGGCTGGGGCGGCGTATTGGTCTTGGCCAATGCTGCCCGTGCTTGAGACCGTGTGTAGGGTCTTTCGGCAGTGTCTCCTACGAGCCCTAAAGCTCTGAGATCATTACCTAACAAGACCTTTCCCGGGACGTTTCTCTGAATGCTCACTGGAATCCTGACTGCTGTACCATTTAAAGTAAGATTTACAGGTATTACTGGGAACATACGGAGTGGGCCGTCAGCCAACTTAGTGGGCATCAGAGTAGCTCTGGCAACTTCCTCTGAGTCTACCAAGGTAGAATCCACTACAGTTCGACTGCACCCACTATCCCTAAGAGCTGGAGTATCTACTCCATTGATCAGCACATTGTCTTTAAAGAAGTGCTTGGTATTATCTGGAATCCTAGCATAAGCCTCTGCGACTTTAGGCTCCCAGGAACCCAGGGAAACTAAAACTACCTCAGCCTCTATCCCGCTGGGAAATGAGTCTGAGGAGAAGGATGCTCCTGTAATCTCTTCTTCCTCGTAGGAGGAGAAGGCCAGATTAGCGGAGTGGACCCCCAAAGGTCTAACCTTATACCGGGGATCCCCCTTCACGTGGTCAGTTGCTCCACAAGCAAAACAAGATCCATTGGGTCTGTTTACATAGGGAGGCTTATTGTAACCAGAGTTCTGTTTCGGAGGCTGACCTTCACTACCCTGTGAGTTCTCTTGTGTCTTACCCTTATTTTTCTTTTTGTGGCCCTTTTGAGAAGAAGATTTATCAGATTCTCCACCCTCCTTATCTTTGGACTTTTTCCCTTCCTCCTGCTTACCAGGATGAGTTTTGTCCTTATGGGACACTCGATGTGACACCCATAAGTCTGCTGCAATGGCTAGCTTCTTAGGATCTATCTCCTTCGAATCGGCCAAATGCTGCTTAAGCTCCGGGGAAGAAGATGCAAAAATGTGTTCCAGCATGACAAGATTTATCATGCCTTCGAAGGTAAAAACCTTATAACCTTCGACCCAGCCAATTAAGTTTTTTAAGGATTCGGTGACATAAGATACCCAAGTACCACCTTCCTTTTTCTTATACTCTTTGAATCGTTTCAAATATTGGGCCGGAGTCTTTCCAAACTTTAAAATGAGAGTTTGCTTTAACATTGCGAAATCAGCTCGCTCAGCCTTCGACATTTCCTTAATGGCACTACAGCCAGAATGGGGCAGTCTGCTGAGTAACCAGGAAATCTTATCAGCATTGTCAACTTGTTGAACTTCGCATGCATACTCAAACGCATTCAGCCAGTCCATAATGTCATTCCTTTCCTCATACACACTGAGCAGATCTTTCGGAAACCGTGGATGAGAGGAGGCCCCAGACCCATGTCCAGGACCCTTGGACCCATTTGCAACCTGAAGCTTGGCCAGTTCCAACTGGTGATCCCTGTCTTTCTGTTTTTCTGCCTGTTCGATTTTTAGTTTGGCTATGCTGAATTAAAGCTCCTTCTGCCTAAACCGCAGCTCTTGCTTCTTGAATTCAAGCATAGCCTCCCCATCAGCACTGGCAGAGGAAACATTAGACATCTCATCCTCCCTGTCCTTGTGGTCGCGGTGGATCAGTGCAGCGGCAGAACCGTCGGTTCTACCAGTGAGAGCATCCCCAACTCCTTCCGCACTGTCCTCAGAAGTTATAGCGTCAAGCTGCGCTTCTTGCCACGCCACGATTCTTTGGATCATATCCAATTTCGTGCCTTGAGAGGAAACACCTCTCTCCGCACACATCTTTTTCAATGTTTCTGATTTGGAAGCATTTAAAGTTAACAAGGTATTTGTTTCCATACTGTTAGATAGGACTATGGCCTTTTTAAAGTTATACTACAACAATTCACTACGTGAATAATAGTATAACTTGAAATGCCTTAGTTCGTGCGCAACACTGGATACCTTCAGTCGTATCCCACCGCTGCCACCAATTTGTTAAGACGGATTTCTGAACTCTGTCCTGGCGGCGCAGAAGTTCAGAAGGCCAACCTAATTACTTGGAACAGGGTAACCTCTGGACAAGCCAGACCAATCAGGGTAGCGATCGCGGCGGTCAAGACTAGGTCTCAAGAGGGGTGAGGGTGACTGAAAGCCCGCAATGAGCACACAAAGCAAGGACACTTACAAATTACTCCAAACAGGTGTAATATTAAAAATATATACACATTTATTCCAAGGCCTTTAAAACAATGACCGTAGCGAGAAATCACAATACAACTCTAGTAAACCAACACATACCATACCAATACAATATATATACAAATACAAACAAGTCTCAAGCGTTAGATGCACGAAATGTGTAGTCCACCTAAAAGGGAAGGAAAACAGGCAGTGCGAAATAATGCTTAGACCCAGTCCGCCTTCAGAGGCACCTAACTAAAAGGAAGTCCGAGCCCTACGAAGAGTGGAGCCTTGTGCTCAAAAGTACCTGCACACGCTGGTGCCAACGGGCAAAAGGGGAGTCTCTCCGAGGAAAATCAGGCAGTTCAGTTTAGTGCACAAATGAAGAAGAACAGTGTTCCGCGACTCAAGCGCAGCCCCCACGGTGGGCAGAAGCAGAGCGCGAGTACGGAAAGGCGTGCTGTTTTGACACAGCGGGGAAAAGCTATGGGCTCCTGCAGGAGGGCGACCAGTTCCTAGCTATGCTACTCACCGGTTCCCGATGCAAGCAGACCCAGGCTTCTCCGCGTCAGTTTCAGTAGCTGGCAGGTTCAGAAGAGCAGGGGACGTCTCGTCGTTGTGTTGAGTCTGCAGCAGCAGAGTTGAGTAAAAGACGTCCCAAACGAAGGAACCCGCACAGTTTGTTACCACAGCAGGGCAACGAAGCGGCCGTGTGTATCTGAGCCAAATGTACACTACTCACTTCAGACCTGGGAACGCCAAGTGTACGAATCGTGTGAGAGTGACAAGGACTCGAAATACTACACAACCTGGCGGCGGTTACAGAGCAAGACTCCTGTGTAGGCTGGTCAGTCTGCTGGATGGCCCAGAGACGCTTCCGAAGGCTTACTAGCAGGAGATGGTGAAGATGCCGAGAATAGCTGTCCCCGCTATTCCAAGGGTCGAAGTACCAGAACAGGCCTTCTGGTTCGATTAAAGATGAAAAGGGTTTCACAAGGCGACAGAAGTGCAGAGGAGCAGTCCTTCAGCGGGTCACCAGCGATTCCTCGGTTCAGCCTCTTGGTTGCAGGATACTTGGCTCCTGTATTCCTTCGTTCGTGAGAACTCAGGAGATCGACATGGTAGTGGTGTTTCCAGCCCCCTCTTATTCACGGTTCCCTTCGCGCCAAAACGGAGGGGACCCAATGGGAGATCCGCTCATCAACACTCACACCATTCGTGGACCTATCACGGACCACGGTGGTCCCAGGCATTCACACCACCCTAGACTCTCTGGCACCGAGGATGTGTATTGGGACCAGACATCCCAGCCCACATCGTGGAGGCACACACCAGGCATGTAGAAGCCTGCGAAAGCATCCGTGTTTCGCGGGAAAGTACATGCCCAAATAAGGAAGGCCCCGGGTCGGCTCGACCTGGGGAAGGTGAAGGGAGCAAGACGGTCAGCGGACAGGACAAAGGAGCCTCGTGGTCTGGCCATTTTGGGAGCCAGGCCACCATTTTGGGCTAAGCACGAGAAACGCGCTTAAAACGCCAAAAGGAGCTCAAAACACAAGAAACGATCGCTGCCACCATTCCCGTCCGTGAATCACTTGCACCGATCAGTTACAATCCTAAAAGAGTATCTAGGGCCTGTAGAAGGCTAGAGACCCAAGAGAGCAGTAACTTAGCTTACAGTGCCCTCTTGTGTCATGTTGAACGAAAGCCGCAACATGATAAAAGAAACTACGGAAAACAGCGTTTCCCGGTACTGACTGTCTTAAGGGCATGTCAGTTTCCCCGTAAGAATGGAGCTAAAGCCCAGAGGAGTGCGGCAGAAGGCTGCACTTCTCTGGCAAAGTCGAGAACAAGGTGAAAAACAACAGCAAAAAGTTTAGGGGTTGCCACATGGAAGGAAAATGACCTACAATTACGAAATCTTTCCTAACACCGCCTACCTGGCAATGTCCTTAGCCGGCTCACATAGGGTGGTGGAGACACCCCCTCTGACCGTGAGATATTCCTTTGCGTCGGTCTGACTGTGTGGCTAACTCTGTTGCCCTCGGTGCAGGCTCACTAGTGTCGGACCATCTTATCCCTTTTCCCCTTGAGTATCGTTTTGCGCATCTCCTCTCGTCCTCCTTTTCCTCAAGCTCCTCTCTTTTGGTGTCAGACATTGTCTGCCCCAAACTCGTGCAACTTCTTGCGTCCTCTTTGTTCCTGCTTATTTCCAATCTATCTAGGGACAGTTCTCTATTCCCACTACTTCGGGAGACATCCTCAGTATCGTAAAGCTGAGTGCTCTCCAGGCGCTTTTCTTCCCCCTCCCCTTGGGGAACTTGTTCTAGGCCCATTTCATCATATATTCTATCGATCGTCTCTCCGATGTTTCTGGTGTCGAAGTCATCCTCGATATTTGCCCTAGACGTGCCTGGTACTGAATCGTACTCAGGAAAGAATTCTTCTATGTCCTCCCTGTCTACCACTGGATCAGGTTTTTTAACCTCTCTTTCCAGATATTCGAGATTGCATGCTCTCTGTCTTCGCTTACGTTCTACATCGTCATCGGACTCTCTGAGCTTCCTCGCTTCTTCTCTGACCTTATCTTCTTCCTCTTTCTTTGCGTCTCTACGTTCATTTGCCCTTCGGATTTCCTCATCCCTTCGTCTATTGATTCTTTTCTCTTGTATTCTTTGCTCTTCCTCTAACCTTCGCTGCTCCTGTCTGTCTTGATCATTGGCTGCTCTCTGTTTACGATTGTGCTGCCTTTCTAGCTCTTCACGATATAACTGTTCTTGTCTCTGTCTATCTTTTTTCCTTATTCTTTCATCTCTTAATCCTTTTTCTTTTTCCTTCTCTTTTCTCTGTACATCATCTAGCTTCTCTTTTTGTTTCGCGTCGTCAATGCCTTTGTCATCGAGTTTCAATAAAATCTGCCCTCCCATCAAACATTCTTTGCGAATGCTATCTCATCAGTTCTAGCCTCGCTTCCTTTCCATCTTTTGCCTTCTCTCTCTGCCTCGAGAGATGTACTTGCCTGTGTCTGGTCTCTTCTCTCGTCATCACGTCTCTCCTTGTCCCTCAGGACTTTGGAGGTAATATCTCTATCTCTATCTTTATCTTGATTTTCGTCACTACTTAGCATAGCTGGCTCATACGCTGGGTTGCTATACCCCTTGGCTGCTTTAAGTTCCCTGAGCGGGTATAACCCTTCCTCCTTATCATTTTCAATTTTCATTTCATACGGGGCGGGTGGCGCTGAGGGAGTTTCACCCACCTCTGTGCATACGTTAAGTATCCAGTTTAATGGAGGTTCCTCTTCCTTGTCTTGTTGATACATTTTCCATAACTCTAGACTAGCTAGGCGTTTGTCTAACTTTTTGCCCGTGTATGTGGCGTGCAAGTATGTCGTCATGTGTTGGAAAACAGCTTTAGATAATGACCCGCCCTGTGGCCTAGGCATAAACATTTTGTGGGCAGTTACTTTAACCCATTCTGCACTGTACTTTTTCAACTTAGGTGTATGTTTCGGCAACTGTTTGCACAGGTGTGCTAATGGATTTATGTCTTCCATGCTTAAATATGTTCCCTTTCTCTTTATATAACACTTGTTAACGCTTTACGTGACTTAAACAATTCCAATAATATGAGCGAGCACCAATCACAGCAAGCTCCAATCCCGTTTTTTCCACAAAATTTGATATCTTCTACTTTACTCAATAAACATCAATTTGTATACTACAATATCTCAGTTATTTAATCGTGTGAATCTTATGTCAGTTCCTCTAAGGAACATTTTTGACTTATGATGTCACCACAAACAATACATAAGACAGACGTTAACAGACTAGACGAACTCCAGCTGGCGAAATATACCTCTGCCTCTAATATTTTTACCCCGACATGGAGTTTAAACTAGTGAGCCGAATAGTTGTTTTTTGCATTTGCCCCCACTCCAGAAACAGAGACAAACCAGCAGTGGGAAGAGAGAACTCAGCAGGTGGGGGAGAGCCTTCGGCGGGAGGAAGGGGGAAAACTCTGCAGATGAGGGAGAGCATTCGGCGGGAGGAGGGGGGAGAACTTAGCAGTGGGAAGAGAAAACTCAGAAGAGGGAAGAGAGAACTCAGCAGTGGGAAGAGAGAACTCAGTAGTGGCAGGGACGGGGGGAGAAATCAGCAGGGGGAAGACAGAAATCAGCAGGGAGTGAGAAATCACCCGGCGGCCTTGTGAGTCTGTGGGCTGCTCCTGCAGAAGCGGCCCCCCATTGCATATCAATGTCGGGCCACCGGCTTTGGAACGGTGGCCGGACCACCATCAATATTATTGCGGTGGGGCCGCGGGGGTGTAAGGCACCCCCGCGGCTTCACCGTGCTGACGGGGCAGGGGAGCTCATTCAAATTTGAGGCCGCCGGGGTGTACAAAGTGCCCCAGTGGCCTTATGAGTCTACGGGCCGCTCCTGCAGGAGTGGCCCCCCATTGCATATAAATGTTGGGCCACCGGCCTTGCACCGGTGGCCCGACCACCATCAATATTATTGTGGTGCGGCCGCAAGAGTGCAGGGCACCCCCGCAGCCTCACCATGCTGAAGGGGCAGGGGGGGGCTCATTCAAATGCGAGGCCGCCGGGGTGTGCAAAGTGCCCCAGCGGCCTCATGAGTCTGGGGGCCACTCCTGCAGGAGCGACCCCCCATTGCATATCAATTTTGGGCCACCGGCTTTGCACCCGTGGCCCGACCACCATCAATATTATTGCGGTGAGGCCGCGGGTGTGCAGGGCAACCCCGCGGCCTCACCGTGCTGAGAGGGGGGTCACTGACCTGTGGGTCAAGGAGGTCTGCTGCTGGCATCTGCTGGAGCACTCCGTCAGTTGGCATAGGAAGCGAGGGAAGGGAAGAACTGTTCCCTTCCCTCACTTCCTATTTCAATGCGTTATGAGGTTGTGTTTCCTCTGTGGTCAGGCTGCAGAAGCCAATAAGCAAACAGCTTATTTGGCTTCTGCAGCCTGAACACTGTCAAACTTTCTATGATTGGCTGTCATCTCCCAAACAGGGAGAAGGCAGCTAATCATAGAAAGTGGACTTCGGCTTCAAGTCTCTACGCAGAAACTATTCTGCCGAAGCCGAATAGCTGTATTTCAGCCGAACTTCAGCAGAATAGTGACTCGAAGCCGAAGTTCGGTACACCCCTAGTTTAAACCCATCCCTTTCACAAAAGCGTCTTTAACTGCTGTGGTGACCTATTTGTTCCCCTTTATTTGGGATTCTGGATGCAAGTTTCTTCTAGCCGCTTATATTAAAAGCACAGGAATTAGGCGAATCATCTCACTTCTCGGGTGTCTTCCCCGGTATCCTCTCTCTGTTTACTTAATTATTCTTCACGGTGTCTTCCCCCGTATCCTCTCTCTGTCTACTCAATTATTCTTGAGTCATTATTTCCTTTCCAGTATATATACATTCTTCTCTACATCTGACTATATTTTGTTTTCCCGTCTCCCTCCGTTACCTTTTCCCTTACTTGTTTAAGGTATATACTTTTTGCCAAAACATTAGTCTTTTTCACTCACTGTTCGCATGTTTCCTCTCTGTATGCTCGGGATCACCCCCTTTGTCACTGCCTTCTCCAGATTTTCTCCAGCTCAGCTGCCCGTAGGAGTGGGAAGGGGTTATGTGGGTAACACGGGTCCCTTCAGACCTCGTTCTGCAGATTTTATTTTTACTCTACCACTGTCTACGGGGAGCTTCACGGTCTACTCAGCCGAATGGCAAAGGACTCGTGATATTACCGAGGACCTAGAGTTACTTTATGTCGACGGTCAATGGGTGTCTTGTCTAATTGATAATCGATAACCATCCAATCTCTGCTACCAAGTGTGCTCCGAGACCCCCAAACCGGCCCATAGAGTCGGGGTTTGCTCAGAAGCACTTTAAGACAAGATAGCAGCACCCGTGAGACGGATGGGGGTGCAAATATATACTTCAACACCAGTCAATAAGGACAACTCAACAGTTGGGCAAAGGGAGTTTGTTTAATGACAAGTACAAAAAACGGGGAGTCTCATGAATATCAGCAGATGCGTGATCTTCCTTCTCGCTTCACAACTTCACAACAATGCATATCTATTGGTTAGGAAAAGGTAACTTTAATATAAGTACTACATCTGTATATGGTAACAGAGTGAGAGGATTGGGTTAACACTGTCAGCTGGGCATCTAAGACCTTCCTTCAAAAATAACTACTGCAGATGTCACTAAAAGTACGACGTCCTATTGGTTCCACTAAATATAGGACCCTAGATTACTTGGTCCATTGTGATTGGGTTGGCACCAACCCCATGCACCATTTTCCACTTTGCTTAGCAGCACGCAGAATGGTCGGTCAGGTGCGGGGTGCCCCTTAGTTACCCGGACTTCCTCCAATTATTGTTACAATCAATCATCACTTTAGTAGCCATGTGTCAATTATTTCACTGTGGTTGGCCTCGAGACTGCATCTTCTGTCTGGAGAAGTTCTGATATATTCACCTGGCCTGGTGCCATGCGTAGGTGTGAGCTCTCGCTTCTTCTTGCTCAGCTGGTCACGTGATTCGGACACCATGAATTTGCCTCTTCTGACCATAATTTGTGTATTTGATTCTCGTTTCACCCACCACCTACCTCCACTTTCTTATCTCGACCTTTCAGAAGCAGGATATTCTGTTCCTAGTTTCAATTAAATGTAGCTACTGTTCGTCTTGACTTTCCTGGCACGAGTTGCCTCTCCTGAGTTTCGTTTCAGCCGTCTCTTCTCGATTTTGCTAAATATGAAGCTTTTTCTCGTGTGGCCTTTAGTAACCTGGGTTGATCTGCTTCTTGTGCAAAGTGGAAAAACACTTATATAATGTGCTTTGTTTGAGGTAGATTATATATAGTGGCGCTTGCCATACTATCTTTCTACTAAGCATAGCAAGCCGCTCGGTTTTCTTAGCTTTCTTGCGGTTCCAAGCATTTGTACAGGTCTAAACTGTTCAAATATCTTTGCCGTGCTTACAGCTTAAGCTTCTTACATTTGACATCGTCCTTTCACTCTAGGTTCACGATATCCTTGTACATGGCGTTTCGTTTCTTTGCGTCATTCTCTGGTCGTCATTTCTTCTATATGTGAGTCAGTCCGGGTTCTGGTGATGTCACCATTCGTCTTCCATTAAGACCTTTTTGGTTTCTTCAGGGACTGTACTTAGACGATCTTCATTTCTTTTCGTTTGTTGATAGGGCTTTCTTAATGGATACCTTACTGTTTATGGTTTTCTTGGTCTAGGTACTTCAATAGGTGCTGTTCTTCTGATAGGTACTGGACAGAGCCCTACTGTGGCTCTCCGCTGGTTTATTTGCTCATCATACGTCACATATTTCGGTGTGAACATTCCTGGTACTTCAAAATGGGCGGTTGGAGTGCAGGCTTTATTTGGGAACTCCTCTACAAGGGCCTTATAGTTTGAGAGCCAATGATGTATTGTGTTTCTGATAACTGTTAAAGCTGACTTGCACTAGGGTTGTGCATGGGTTGTCCACCTGACTGTACAGACCCAATCACAACCCGTCCCCTTATAGAAAGTATACTTAGATGTTCCCCTTGAGCGTGACACAACCCCCGTAGGTTTTCGCTTATTTGCCACTTAGTATGACGTCATGTATGATGAGTTTTTACTATAAAAGTATGATCGTTTATGAAATGCTTCATGAGAATACTGTGCGATGTCCGTTGATGTCCGTTGTAACTCCCTGTTTTAGACAATTGATAATACATCAGTAAAAGGACTTTGCCATCTTCCGGAGTTGGTTTGAATATTTGGTGTAAAGAGTTACTCTGCATCCCATCCACTGCATGACACGCTACCCGCCAAGGGCCATAAGTTCAACAGCAAGGAATAATAAATTCGGAAACTGCAGATATAATGACCTAGTTTAACAAAAATTACGTGAGCAGACTACTCTCGGGTAAGAATGCAAGTTTACCTTGGATTGAAATGTGCCAGCTCGAGGCCACAGATAGTCCCCAAGTACAGATAACATAATGTGCCAGGGTATGGAATGAATAAGGGGGGGGGGCATCCCCAGTTCGACTAGGACTGGACAAGCAAAGAAAGGAGCCTTAGAAGTGGGGCATTTGCCAATCACGCAGCAGCATCAGGCTGCTGCAGGTAGTGCTCGGGGGGAGCAATGTTCGGGTGGCCGGGTTTGCAGATGGTTAATCTCATGAATGAATATGGCCAAACATGAACTA
This sequence comes from Ambystoma mexicanum, assembly GCF_040938575.1. Taxonomy (NCBI): domain Eukaryota; kingdom Metazoa; phylum Chordata; class Amphibia; order Caudata; family Ambystomatidae; genus Ambystoma; species Ambystoma mexicanum. The sequence goes on along the minus strand of NC_090922.1, from coordinate 53,960,780 downwards.
GTAATGCACTTGGAGTGCGCTCACGTTCATCAGATGGTGGAAGATCAAGCTCCAAGTGGAGCCAACCTGAATGTAGAAAAATGGCTGCAGTCCCCAAAGTAACGCAAAGCCTCGTGGTGGTGCCGGAGGCTCCAAGAGGCCCACAGATGTTGCATCTTCAGGATCTGTGCAGGGTTAGGAGGAAGTGAGGCAAAAGGCAAAGACAGGAGCCTTAGAAGTGGGGTCTTGGAGAGGGGACCAGTGTTTGCCTGCCAGCTTCGGATTGGCCATTTTAGAAGGAGAAAAGGCCAATCACGCAGCCGCATCAGGATGTATTAACCTTATTGTCACACGGTTCCTAAAAGACCCCACTCTTGCCGAAATGCTGCAATGTGCTAGCAAGGTAGGTGCACACTTCTGCCGCTCCATTACCGCATGCAATGCAATGACTTATTGCTCTAAGTCGCCATTTCCTCACACCCCAAAACTGCATCACCCTAGCCAGGGCCTCAATTCTATCCAAGTTGGACTACTGTAACGTACTCCTATTAGGCACCTCCAATACAAACCTTGCCAAACTGCAACTCATGCAGAACAAAGCGTTATGAGCAGCGCCAGGAATTAAAAAGTATGACCACATCTCAGACATCAATAGAGAAACCCATTGGCTACCTATCAAGGCTATAATCATTTTCAAAACCCTTTGTATCATGCATAAATGCCTTGCCAATAAAGCCCCTAAATATATTAATAACATATTAATCAAAAAAGCCTCAACTAGAACCCTTAGATCTAATAAAAACTCACTCCTTGAAATCCCGTGCTACAAAAGCTCTAGAGCAGGGGGAAGTAGCTTTATAGTTCTGGTCCCTAAACATTGGAATGCACTCCCGACAAATATCAAAACTGAAGAGTCATTCCAATGCTTTTAAAAATCTCTAAAAACGTGGTTATTTAACCAATTTTAATAGATTAGACCTAGCCGTGAGAACCCTAGACCTTGCCTCAACTGCATAGCACAACCTAGACAATGCTAATAACTGCTTTCTTTCCTGTAACAATTGTATATTTCTCTTCACTGATGTAACAATCATTGTGTATCCTCGCTTTAATTGTGTATCATTGTATAATAACCAAGATGTCTGTAACTACGCTGTGATATCTCAGGGTCTGGCCGTATAACAAACGTAATAAATAAATAAATAAATAAATAAATAAATAAATAAATGCATTGGCATGCTTCAAGGACGCACACCATCTGCCCCACCACTAGATCAAGTTGTACCTTTGCATGGCACACCAACAAGCCAAAGCATTCCGTGGCACTGCTCTGTCAGCAAGCCAGTGGCACTTGTTAGGCATTGTCTGTAAGGTACTTCTGCCATTTGAGGAAGCAACTGTGAGGGTGAGTTGCCAGGAAGCGGGCCTGCATGAAATCTTGCCACTCATTTATCTTCTTGAAGAACATGCAGCGTGGGTGAAGAGTGCAAGACAGTACAGGGGGCCAGGAAATGGGGACGCTGTGCAGGAAAATGTTGATGTGCTTGCGGACAGACCCACGGATCATCACAATTTGAAGAAATTACGTATGCATAGCTTCAATTATTTTGAACCAGTTGTACTGGGAGGGTGTGTCTGTTCTTTTTCCTGAAGAGCAGCCTAACCCCATAATTGGCAGGTGTAGAAAAACACCTGAGGACAAACTAAAAGAAGTCTTCCACAACACAGGCAGTGATCCCACAATGGCCGCCGAGAGTTGATGGAGGGTCTACTGTGTGGATGCAGCAATCCTTTGTGCTATTGTGACCTATTGAGTATGGGATTCTTTGTGGATTTTCCTCATGTTGAGGAAGACAGCCCTCATGTCAGGGCATCAGACACTATAGCAGCATTTGTGCTAGATAGATATATGCCCCCAGGTGAATCTCTACTCTACTGGGAAGGAAAGAAGGATGTGTGGCCCGAATTGGCACAAGTGGCTGCTGAAGTCCTCAGCGTTCCCCCAGCAAGTGTCCATTCGGAGTGTGTTTTCAGTGCTGCTGGGGGGGAAAGTGACAGACAAGAGGACTTGCTTGTCTACAACCAGTGTTCAGAAACGGACATTTCTGAACATGAACAAGACTTGTATACCCAAAACCCATTTTCTTCCACCAACCCCCCTCGAAGATGGACAGTGGTTAATATGGCTGTGTATTCTGTTTTGAATTCCATTCTTCACTTCAATAGAAAACTAGGGTTCCATTAAAAAGTAAAGTGTGTGAAGTGACAGTCTATATGTAGAAGTATGGATTTCTAGTTACTTATTTGTCTTTTTGCATTCCAATAATAAAAAATAGGTGGTAGGAATTGCCACCTGGCAAAGGTGCAAAGCCTGTATTTTTCTTTTTTTTTTTTTACATAAAATGATGCTGGTGATTTTTTCACCCAACGGGTAACATGCTAACCAGATCACCCTTTGTTGACAAATCCATGCCAAAAGCATACTGTACCCTGCTGCATCAGTAGCCTGATCCACAGCACCTGTTCTGCAGCAAGTGTTCTGCTAATGGCAAAGGGGAGGTTCAAAGGTCACAAGATGCCCACTCACCCCACGCAGCGACAGCAAAGTCACAATGGCACAGGGGCAGCATTTAAAATATGCCCCCTGTATCCAAACTTCAATGATCAAGAGTACCCCATGTTGGTGGCAGGGTAATCTCTAAAAATAAACTATGCCAGAGTTTAGACATAGAGCATGGCACTGCTTATGATCACGACTGCCTCATTAAATTGATATCACACATGTGTCGGCTCTGCTATGGAAGGGAATGTGTATTCGGGCCAGATGGGCCGATACTTCCAAACAACAGAACAGAAACCCAGAGGACCCAGCCTCACTTTGATCCCCTTTTTATGAGGGACAGTAACACCTTCCCCCAGAGACAGCTGCACAGCAGGCAGCTGTCCTGGGACCAGGTATCAAAGGAGCACACCCATTCAGGAGGAGGAGCCTCACACCAGGGTCTATGTTGTCATTAAGGAGGAAAGGTGGAGGAGTAGGATAGGCAGGAAGGCTCTGGTCACTGGAAGAAGTATTTAACCATCTTGTTGCTCACTGTCTCTCTTTCCCTTTCTTGTCCCCTCCACTTCTTCTGGAGCAAAGAACTTTGGGTGTGACATCAACAGGGCAAAGTTCATTCTGGCCAGAAGCATGGATTGGTCCACTAAAGCAGGCTAGTTTTAGTCCAACCACCTGGGCACCTGTGACTTTAAAGGAAGGGGTTTCTCACCCCTGCAGCAGATTCACTAAGTTCCTTGAGGATCCTTTGAGGCCAAAGAAAAGTTCTGAAGATTCTAATTTGGACTTCCTTTGGTACAGCTGTACTGTCCATAGCCCTCGGCCTGAGGTTATGGATGAGCCATCCAAGAAAAAAGGAAAATCTGTCCTCTAACCACTCCCAGGGCACATCAGGAGTGACCAGTCCTGTGCACCATGACCAACCACTCTGCAACAGATCTTCTAAGCTAGAAGAGCAAACCCCAAACTGGAGCATCCTGTCATCGAGTCCTTTGCGAAGGCCTCATAGCAACCGGAGAGCCAGACCAGCCGAAGCACCATGTTATACCGCACTGAACCGGTCGCTTCATGTTCCCTTCGTCTTGAACAATAGGGAAAGTGCTGGTGTCTACATTCCTCCAACTAGCCAAACTATTGCTTGCTTGTAAACCAGCTTGGCACTGTATCGTGTCCTAGCGAAGCACATCACCTGCTAGGCCTGAAGCGACTGCTCAACGCAGGAACCCACACTGAATCACCAGAGAGTCACTTGCTGACTCTAACCAGGGTTTAAAACCATGGATTGGCCCAGCTGGCCCTTTAAGTGCTGCATCATTGATCACACATCAATGCACCCAAGAGCATCACTTTGATGACCGTCGCCCGCTGATTCGGACCTGGATCTTCACCTGCTGACCCCTCCCAGTGGCTAAAGCCCGACTAGGACTGGCCAACTGCAAAGCGTTCCTGGGACTGCCCCGTACTGCTTCCTTGAAGAGCTGCTGTTCCACAGCAAGACCACTCACATTCCGCCAGACTCGACGCCCGCTTGCTGCAGGGACCTACATGATCATACGTACCCAAACTGAGCCTGATCAGCTCTCATCTTCATTCGACAGAGGGTCTGATGCGTCAGCCCACCAAGAACTGAATCCAGGTACTGTGACTCTGAAATGCACCCATGGTCCACTCGGGTCCTAGAGACTGGTTAGGGAATGATCAGTCCTGTTTTCTGCAAGATATCCGTTTTTTGGTAGTGACATACCTATCACCCCTGGAACTATGCTCAAGAGTTCTTTCTCCAGTCTGTTGCATCTTCTCTGTTCTTTCCTTTGAGGTGGGTTTTTGTATAGTAATCTCTTTTCGTTCTACGTGTAGATGAGATGGTGTGTTTAATTAAAGTATATATATTTTTTATAGAACCTTGATTGGACATTCCTTTTATCTTGGACTAAGAGACTGGGCCTCATTACGACCCTGGCGGAGTGGGTTTACGCCAGCGTTATTCGCGGCGGACCCGTCCGCCCTACTACGAGTTTCCGTAGCGCCATGGAGCGTTTTCCGCCTGGTTTTTCCGGGCGGAGAAATCCATGGCGCTACGGGACCTTGTCGTTAATTACGCCACCGTATTTTGAGGTGGCGTAATTAACGCCTTCCCCACTCCCATTATACCCTATGGGGCAAAAATGGGAATGGGGAAGGGTAAAATGGGGAATGGGGATTTACCGCCCCGCCAAGGTCGGAATGGGGCGGAAATTCCGCCAACCTCCATGGCGCTATCGGCAGCTTTCCGCCGTGCTCCATGGTGCATTTTGCACCGCGATTTCCGCCAGGGTCGTAATGAGGGCCACTGTGTTGTTTGGGCCACTAATGGTTCACCTTCACACCCCTCTTAAGAGTATAGCCTTCCCTCGGTCCACGTTAAGACAAAAGGCAAAGGGGGTATATCTCTTGTTCCTATTTTACCTTTATGATTGCTTTGTATTTTGGTTTGTAGAAGTTTGAGGGCTGAGTGGGGCAGTATACCCCTACTCACCCTTGTACTCTTGTGAGGTGGAAACCAAAGTGGTAGTCGTGAAAGTGTGTGTTGGTGTGTGCGTGTAAAAGACAAAGAGAGAGAGAGAGAGCGTAAAATACTGTCAATACTAGGTAGTTTTCTGTTCCTGGAGTGCTGCTCTGCCAGCCTCCTTGTCTACTGGCAGGGCCCGATCACCTCCCGTTCCCCCGCCAACTCCACTGCTCCCTCATAACGATCCTATGGAGAAAACAAAAGCCAAAATGGTGGTTAATTGGGAAAGTGTTTGTGTGTATATATATATATATATGTGCCTAGACATCATCTGGCTTCTACTGGTCCTGTCCTTCTCTTCCGAGTGTCGGCTGGGGGTGGAGCACTCATCTGCTTGCTGCGTCGCTCCTCAATCATCCGGCTCCTACTGGTCCTGTGCTTCTCCTCTGCTTTGCCAAGTGTCAGCTGGGGCTGGGGAACTCGTTTGCTTGTTGCGTTGCTCCTCATTCTTCATAGCCCTGTACTCTTCAGGGTGGTGTTTCTTGATGTGTTCACAGGCAATAGTCAACACATTTTGAAGCAACATCTCGCCACACCCTACATGCAACCCACAGAACTGGCATGATTGAACTAAGCCACCAAGGAACAGCTTGCAGCCCTGTGTCGGCACTACTGCGATTCCACAACCCAATTGAGCAGGAACAACAGGAACCTGACAAGCGTGTTTTATTGGCGTGCTTGTGGTCACAACTGGAGGTTGGGGGCTCATTGCTGAGGCACTTTGAGAAGTGATCTCCCTTGCTGCTGCTGCGCCAGTTTGTGGTGGAGGTTGTCATTCGTGCAGCAGTGGTGGAGGCACTGCCTGAAGTCATCATCACCAGTGCCGCTGCTGGGCCCTCAGAATCTCTCGAAATCTTGCAATGTCATTGCAGGTGTAGGGACATGGACGATGTTCCAAGCGAAAATCTCCTGGAAACAACTCCCCTTTGAATGTCTTCACCACAGTGGAGGCAGGTGACAGTTGCAGCAGCCTTGATCATGTCGACACCAGGTGGAAGGGTGAAGTGGTTCCAGGTCCACAGCTTTCCTCCAACGGCGGTGCCAGGGACTGCTGGTCTGGCAGTGGCTGATGGTCCTGCATTGGTGGTGGTGGGAGCTTATAGTCTGGCAGAGGGGCTGGGAGCTGATGGACTGACAGCAGTGTTGAAAGCTGATTGTTCGGTAGTGCTGGCGCTAGCTAATGGTCTGGCGGTTGCTGGTATTATTGTGTGGGGGTGTCTGCTGGTCCTGTGGTGTGGGGGGTGGCTGCTGTTTTTAGCAAATATTGGCGCAGTGGTGCTGGTGCCGGCTTCTGGACTAGTGGATGTGGTGGTTGGTGCCCTGCTCCGCTTCTGTGCTGCTGGTGACACTGGGTCTTTCTATTCCTCCCCCTGCTCCTACTTGCTGTCAGTGATGCAGACGCTGCTTACAAGTTCTTTAACTGGTGAAGGAAGGTCAGAGTCTGATTTGGTGGTGGTGTTGTCTGCTGGTTATGGGATGTACTGACCCACTAGCTCTGCCCTGCGACATCACTGTGTGCCGGTGGCACCAAAACCAGCAAAATAGCCGTAAAAAGCCCTATGTGAGCTAAACCTAGGAAAATTGCGCGTGAAACAGGAAAAGATGGCTGTCAATCTACTTTGCCTGTGTCGTTGGTGGAACAGGAGACCACACTGCTGAAACCTGTCATTGGGCTGCCCACAGAGTGCAAATGGGAACTTCATGAAAGGTAGTGCTTTATGGCAAGGAAACCCAAAGGTGCTCTGAAATCCTTTTTTTCCTTGGCTGCTGAAATTGCAAAATAATGGTTCAAAACATCAGGAAATATCCAACATCCTTGCTGGGTGTTACCCATCACCTTATTTAAGGAATCCACATAAGCACACAATGTCAGGAGAAGCAGAATCCATCATAAGAATATCCACATTAAAAAGTGTGCTTGTCTGTGAACATCTGTAAAATATGGGCGCAGTACCATCGGCCGCCTGTGTGACAGCTGTCATTTAATTACACTGGAAGCTTAAACTTGTGCAGTTCAAATCAAATTGTTGGAATTAAGTGACTTGCCATCAAAGCAATATAGGTTGCAACTATTTAATCTCTATGGTTAAAAGACTGGAATTAGAGATCTGTTTGCCTGTTGTGAAAAATATAAGTTTATTTTTCAACTAAGAATAATGTAACAATTGACTTTAAAGTAAATCTGATGCAAGCCAAAGAACTTGAAAGCAAATTCCACAGTTGCCCCAACAAAAGGCATCTCTCCTGCTTCTCATCAAAGCCCAGGAACTCCCATTCAGGTGTTAAAGAAGAGGGGAGGGGATTTACTCTGCTGCTCCTGGTAGAGACAAAGGGCTTCCTTGGCTGAAAAGAATATGCAGATGCAAGTGTCAACAGAAACCCCTACTAGAGGAAAGAGGCAGGGATTGTTCTTGAGCCACCAAAACTTTGGGGGCGGGACAGACAGTTTTGTATATTCTGAAAGCACAGAAAAGTATATTTTTGAAAAGGACTGACACAGAACTGTGCGAATTTGTAAACATTGTAAAGTTACAGCATTGTTAATATGAACATTTTGGTCACGTTTTAAAAGTACTCAGAACTCTGTGCTATGTTCAGGGACATGACTACAAAATTTGTGGTTTTGTAGCAATTGTGGTGATGCCAGAAACATGAAACTTCACATGAATATGCACAGATATCATGCGCACATATGTGTAAAATTGGGGATAAATCTGACATTGGGTACCAGACCAAAAGTGCAAAAAATTGCCAAATCTAGATCCAAGCTCTCACCGTGACGGGGCTCAGATGAATACTTGCTCCAACAAATATCTGATATAAATATGCTATTGGTATCAAGTTTGCAAAATTGTAAAATAGATTTCATGTGCAGAAACAGAGAGGAGGTTTTTCCCTGGACCATAAAACACAGCGTCATGATGACACCCTATTTTCTTCTCAAATCAGGGGAGAGGAAAGACCCTAACCAATAGAATACCTAGGGGTGTGCCTAGTAGAATTCAGCATACCCACCCCTTTTAGAAAATACATAAATAGAGATAGCTTAGGACCTAGAGACACATTCACCCACCATCCGATTGCTGGAGGAGCACTTTGCAAGAGAAATCCATATTCCAGAGTACAGACTCCAGAGCTTTGAAAGCAGAAAGGCCCACTTCCAAAGCTGAACCCTTCTCAGCTTGGCCTTTAAAAATCCTGAAACCAGATTTTACCCTGGATCTCTAAGGGGAACCCAAGAACAGCCTGGCTGTGCTGTGCTGCTTTCTAGCTAGGAATTCTTGCCAGAATCCAAAGATCCAACCTAGTAGAGCGAGCTGTGACCAGATAGCTGCGGACCAGAACCAGATCCCGTCAGATCCAGTCCAGTCCCACCGTGCGGTGTCCAGAGTGCCTTGCTGATTGCAGAACCAGAGCGCCTTGAGTCCAGTGCTAGCAGAATTCCAGTCCAGAAAATCTCTGACCAGATTCCTGACGGGTCCATTCCAAACATTAGCATAGGATTGTCCCTAGCATATGTATTATCCATAAGTCATCCTATCCAAACCCATTCTCTTATTTCCTGAACTGCATTGTAGAATATTTTGTCTTGACTGAACTCTTTATCTTACCCTATAGTCCTTTGTAATAGTAGTGTTAAAATCATCTTTGCGCTAATATATTTTCTGAAGAAAGGCGAGCGTCTCGGCAGGCCAAATCAACCAGTGATTTCCTGTGCTGGTGGCTGCGCTGTCGTGTAGTTTGCGGCTTCATAGTCTACCCCTAGCGCAAAGAAATCTTGTTTGTCATTTTAAAAAGCGCATCTCTCTTTAGCAAAATTTTGACTCTTTCTGAAAAAATGACCTCCACAAAAACCTTCATAACTTCTTCACCGTGTGCTAGAAATGACATTTAAGTGTCTAACTGAAGTTAAAATCCTCAGCTTTCCAATAAACCCAAAACCGCATCCCATCTCCTTGTAGTTATACCGCAATCACGCTTACCGCGCGTGGAAAAGTTTGCCGTGAATTTTTCGTTTGGCTCAAATATATCGCATGTGAAATAGCTGTTTATTGCATCTGACCTCAGAATTAAGTTTTCAACTTGCTAGTTACTCAATAATCATTGCTAGTGTTTGTCTGATACCATACAAAGCGGCTCCCACTAGTATTGAAACCATTTTAGTGAATTAAATCCATTTAAGTGTTTTTACCATTCATTCAAAGCCATATTCAAAACCATTTTGACACGTTTGCAACCATTCCTGTTTTTCTCTGTGTTTGCTGGGGTAAATTGTGATTGATACTCCTTTGTTGAATTCTGTATTCCTGAAACCTCTTTTCTCTCCTTCCATCTCTTTATATTGCATATTGGGGGAACTGAGTAGCGTGCAGGGTGAAAGAGTAATCACATTGCATTTTGACTGAATGCACACAAGGTATTATTCTGTGCTGCATTATTTTTCCTATCATTACTGCTTCTGATTAAAGAGATTGTTTATTGCGACATCACCCCATTGGTGATCATTGTATAACCATTAAAATAGTGATATATATATATATATATATATATATATATATATATATATATAGTGTGAAATCCATAAAATAAATATTTTTTACTTTGCAAAACAGCCTGCTTCCTGGTTCAGTGTGACGGGCGAGGGGGGATTCAAAGAGAGGGGCGTGATATAAGGGTACATCATAAAGTAAAGAAATAAAAGAACTTATAGACATAAATAAATAATTAAGGGTTTCAATTGTGCATCCTATGCTAGGCATTGATTTAGGTGAAGTGCCGGGTTGAAATCACTTACATGGTGCTGTGGTGGCGACTACTGCTCCAGTGGTGGTGGTATTGTCTTCTGGTATGGTGGCAGCAATGGTGGCTTCCCTCTTACACCTCTGCACTAGTGGTGGCAGCTGTGAATCCTCCTCAGGCCCCTTGACTGGCGATGGAAATTCGAGGACTGTGGAGTAGGAGGTTGGAGGAGTGGCGCCCTGCTATGCCGCCGCCTCCTCCAATTCATCTTGCTGTTCGATGATAGTGTCCTCCTCCTCAGAGTCTAATTCCATGGCAGTAGTGAGCCGGAATACAGGGAGCGGTGCTAGGTTGACAAACATTGAACAGCAGATAGCGCTCTTCTGTCATCTGCTGACTTTGCTCTGCTTCAAAGAAACAGCTCCTGCTCTACCTGTGGTGGTGTGCTGCTGCCTCTGCTGGCTGCTTACGGTGGGGAATCACCTCCTGTCGCCAGTGCCCGCTGATGCTGTGCCTCCTGCTACTGGTGGTGGTCCTGCTGCTGGTGGTGGTCGTCCTGCTGGTGGTGGCCCTTCTGCAAGAAGTTGCTGCTGCAAGAAGAAGAAGGTGGTGGTGGCAGTGCTGCTCCTGCTAATCTTCCAGTCTTCTCCCAAACAGTACAGGTATGGTGGAGACTTGGATGGAGGTAAGGCTGCATTTACATAGGTAGGGCCACAAACAAGGTAGCCAATCACGGGACACCATTTCACGTGTGTACCGGTTTCGCGTGTGCACGAAACCTATATTTCACATTCTTGCTGAGCCCAGCTGTGAAATAAAAAGAAGCACTCCAATCGCGTTACTAATGACGTAATGCGCATGCGCAGGAAACAGAAATTTAGAGTTCGTCATTTGGGGTGACGTACGATGCAAAGCACATGTGCGCAATGACAAATGGATGTCCTCCATGGCCCAAAATGGGACGAACACTGGAGAATCAACACGCTCGAAACAAACAACGAAATGCGTTGCGTGTCCGGGTGAAACCGCAGAGGCAAAACTTGTGCTCCGCTTCGGGCAGGTTTCGATAGGGAAGTAGGTGCACGAAAGAGAAGGCCATGGACATTTCAGATGAAACCGTTGGCACAGTTCAACGGCAGAGCAGGGTGAAGTCGATCAAAATCCGATAGATTTCATTTTTTGCAGCTGGTGGAGCGGAATCTAACCATTTCTTTCACCCCTAGTCAGGATGCAGCCAGTATCAAGTGCTGGAGGCATGGACGCCATGCTGGAGGCATCTGCCTGCACTCTTCCGGTAGGAAGCCAACCTGAGGCACCTTATCGGCGCAGTGCTCTGTGATGGTTGGTCATGGGGCACCCAGGCACGTCATTTGGGGGTCGCCAGAGGTCGCAACTGCGACCTCTGAGGTCTGCCTTGCGACCTCTGTGGTCTCCCTTGCGACCTCTGTTAAAAAAAAGAAATAACATTTTTTTTTTTTTTTTTTTTTCGTTTTTTGTAACGCAAGGTGGCTGGCTCTCATGTTGAGGCCCTTTAAAAAAAAAAAAAGAACAATAAGAACAGGGGTGCCACAAGTCTAACACTTTCAGCACTGACCCTAAATAAGAAAGAATAGGAAACCAAACAATGTGTCTTTCGGGAATTCTGTACAATAATTGCTAAACTCATTAAAGGTTTATTTCAGGCACACTTCAGGGTGTGAGTCACTGATTTAGTCTGTTCTTAAATGCCTCAACTCAGCCTTTAATCCTTCTGAGGTCGATAAATGAGTACCAAGACAGGTTGGGTGATATTGGGTGTATATTTTTTCTATATAAAGCGCTTAATCGTAAGTGCTATACAATAACACATCATTATCATTTGGGCATGGACGTCTGCTTGCATTCACAGTAATTTGGTAATATGGGCCTATACACACTGACCTTAACGCTACATATGGCGATCCATTCTTGCATGAAATGTACATCACATTATAGTGATATCGTAGCCATATTTTTCGTAGTGTACAATGCTGTGATGTCACTTCCTGTTTTGGCAATGGGTGAAAGGTTCGTGTTCCATCGCTCCCGCGATATCACCTCGGGGTGTGGTCAAATGACATCACTTCCTGTGATGTCATCAGGGGTCAAGGGTCGTGTGATGTCACTTCCGCTACCCCTGGCATTTTGGTGAAATGACGTCCCTGGGGGCACCTGGGCGGGAATGGCCTGGGGTGTCCAGCATAGGTGCTGAAAAATCGTTTGCTGGACATCCATTACCTCATCACCGTCTTTACTTTGTTGCCAGAACTTGGTGTAATGAAGATCCTGATCCAGATGATGTTTCTGGGTGCTTCTAGTGTCGGTCCTCCTTTGAGCACCCCTGCTTCCCTGTTTATACTCCCCATGTCTGAATATTCTATGCCTCTCAACCTTTTAGGCCCCCAGGGAAGATGAAAGCAGACTATTTTGTGTTGGAGGTGCAGGGGGGAGAGCACCTTCAATTATATGGGCGGGTAAGAGGCTTGGCGGATGACGAAACTATTTCCACAGTGGGTGACCCCTCCCAAAGGCGTGTGAGTTGAGAGTTGTGCTATTCATTCTTGTGAGTATGCACGAAAGCGCAATGGATGTATTAATGTACACGTGGAAGGAAGGCTGCAAAAAGTTACTTAAAAACATGCCCTGAGTTTTCTTATTATACTCTAGTTGTGACCGTAAGACTTCTATTTTTAGTCACACAATGGTTGCAACGTGCGCACTTTCTTCGTATACTCTCGGTCGAAATTGAACAATTAAATATACATGTATGTGTACACGTAACTGTGTTTGTGTGGGCAGCGGGTGGCAGATGGGTCGTGGGAGTCTGGGGTTGAGGGGATGTGGGGGACCACCATATAAATTAAAGGGTCGATATCATATCAATAATAAGTGCACACGTTTAAAAAAGTGTCTACGAATAAACGTAGAACCTTTGTGACTTCACTTCTCGTGCATAAGAAAACATCACTAGTGAATTGAAATACCTACGTCATTGGCCGGCTGATCGGGTGCTCGACTGCCAAGTGATGTTTGTTCGTAAAAGGGAAGCTCATATTACTTCAGGGCTAAGGGTCCTAAAGGAGAAAATGGAGGGAGATAGGAAGAGATAGGCAAAAGTTGAAAGAAAAGAGGGGTTTTCTGAACACGGCCAGAAACTGCCAAAGAATGAAAAGGGAAGAAAGTAAGAGTTATAAACAAAGGTGATTGTAGAAAGATGCAAATGCAGGTGAAAGGAGCTGAAAGCTAGAACATTCATAGTATTCATGCAATCAAGACCAAACTGAGGAGTGGTGGGTGAAGTATGCAAAGCTGCAAGTCTCTACCACAAGGCATTGAGAAACCAGCCAACGGTACGACATTCATTTACCGACAGTCATTTTTTCTAAGGGTTTTTGGCCAATTTTTTCTATCGAAATAAATCATCGAAAAAACTTAGGTGGCTGGGTATATAAGGGGTAGGAGGGGGAGGGAATAGTGTTAAATTAATGGGGGAGGGAGAGTTTGGGGGAACCCCCAAAAAGAAAATAAAGTGTATGAGTTTTTTCAACAATAAAATCGGCAAAAAACCCATTGATAAAATGATTGTCGATAAATTAACATAGAGCCCAGAAAACCACTGGGGTTTGCGCAAACAGAGGCTACTGCATCCTAGAATGCAACATTGCATCAGTGGGCTTCAAACTCTTTTATGATGTCCCCATGATAAAACAGTTTTACAGTTGGCCTCTGAAGCATGGGTCAGGCTAGTGAGGGTTGTAGGAGATGGCAGTGCAGCATTCTCTGTGGAGAGGTAAAGATGTCTGCTGGTAATGCAGTGTGATTTGGGTTCTATGTCAAAATGTCGAATATTGTAGGCCGCACACCTAAAATACTAATTTATTTCAGCCAATTTGGTGTGGCCTGCAATATTTTACATATTTCTTTTTGTGGGGGTGGTTCACCCGCCCAATCCCTCTTCATCCAATCCCCCACCCTCTCTCCTTAAAATGGAGGATTTGTTCCTCTGCCCGTTTCCTTTAAAACACTTCATCCCAAACCCTGCTCCCATCACACACACCCACACTCCCAGACACACACTCACACCGCAACATACACCCAAAAACCTGTTTCAGGCGTGTCTTCTGGGCTGGCCCTTCCTGTCAGCCCCTGCACGCACTTGTGTGTGGCAGGAGCGTGACAGTTTGATTTAGAAAGACTGCTCTGAGCAGTCTCAGAACGGTCTTTTTAAATCAACCTTAAAATAAAAAGAATGAGTAATTTCCGTGATTTGAGGTCCCAGTGACTTTTATCACCGATCACTTAATGGAGGGTGACTATGCACACGAAGCACTGCAAACATAGGACAATTCAGTGACACTCGCAAAGTACAGGAGAACGCACTTGAAGGGGAGACGTGCTTTACATGGACGGGTCATCAACAATTGACCAAACGACTGGGGAAAGACATACTGGGACGGCAGTTGTGAGAATGAGAGAGGGCGGGACAAGCGAGGTGGTGCCAAGACCACATCTACCATCACACTTTTCAGCACAAGCAGCAGAATTAGTAGCTTTAGTATTGGCACTAGAGCACAGCAGAGGAAAAGAAGTGACAGTGTACTCGGATTCAGCATATGTGACATCAGCAGTGCATTCTGGGCAGTCACATTGGCTGAGAAGGGGCTTCAGATGTGCATATGGACCACTGGTGCAGCACACATTACTACTGGGCAGACTGATGGAGGCAATAGACCTCCCACAGCAAAGACCAGTAGAAAAATTCCAAGCACACACGAGAGGGGAGGATCCTGCCTCTAGGAGCAATGAGGCAGCAGACAAGGAAGCAAAACGTGCTGCCTAATTTGCGGACATTTTAGAGATGGATGCTTCATCCCAAGCGTGAAATTATGGACGAACATTGATACTAAAAGAAGTGACACAGATTATGGAGCTGCAGGGAGCTGCACCCAAGGAAGAAAAGGAGTTATGGATAAAGAGGGGAGGTACAGTGTCTCCGACAGATGCCTTATGGCGGCAAAACAACACAGGAAAAGTGGTAATGCCATTCACATTATTGCACACTGCAATGACACAGTTACACCATCCTACCCATATAGGGAAGGAGGTGCTTGCTGTCATATAGAAGAGGACTGGTTCTGTCCCAACTTGGCTGAACATGTGAGTGAATTCATGACTAATTGTCTAGTATGTAAACAATTTACAGCAGGTCATACATTGAGGGTAGTGAGAGGAGCCATACCTCGCCCAGTAGTTCAATTCCAACACCTGCACATTGACTATGTCGACATGATCCAAGTATGCCAGGGGTACTGCTGCATGATAGTGGTTGTATGCCAATTTTCCCGTTGGATCGAAGCCGGTCCTTGTCCACATCCGGAAGCCCTTAGAGCGTCAAAATTCCTGGTTTGGAAGATATTCACATGATGGGGCGTGTCTGAGGTCATACAGTCTAACAATGGCCCTCACTTCCCAGTGAGATGTTTCAACAAATCACAACCTTGTTAGGAATAGAACACACATTCTCTTGTGCCTATGACCACAAGCAAATGGAGAGTGTGAGCGTCTCAATGGTCTGCTCAAAGACACCATAGCCAAAATTAAAAAGACTCTCAACAAGATGGCTTAATTGTTTGCCATTAGCGTTATATGCATTGCGCAATAAACCAGGGTCCGACCACCATTTAACCCCACATGAGGTGGTGACAGGATGGCGCAAGTGACTTCCCCTGGCTCCTCCCACTAGGGCAATCAAAGACGCTGAAAAAGTATCTGATGTATTGGGTCAGGAAATGTTCAAATACACTGCTTCCTTTATGGCTTTGATTTCTCCAAACTGCAGGGAAAACGGGAGAGGCCTGAACCAGGAGAAGAGAAAAACACTGCAGCAGCTGAGAAACTCTTAAAGCAGCCACTTGTGTATGCATTGGGCACCGTCCGGTTATGAAATTTCAACCGAAAGTGAGACAACCCACATTTTACTGGACTGTATATTGTGGAGTTAGTGACCGAGCGAACTGTAAAACTTGCAGGAAAAACAACTTGGAATCACTTCGGGGACATCAAGCCCTACAAAGCAGTGGCCTCTCCTAACATCAATAACGAATGGGCCAAAGATTCACAAACAGAAGAGCAAAACAATAACTCAGAATCGGCAAATCCCAGGAGAGGACATCCAATGGTTACTCGCTCACGCGCAGGGGAGATAGGACTTCCTACACATCCAGAATGAGGGCACGCTGTTTGTTGTTTTTATTTCCACACGCATTCATCATGAAAGTGTGACTGTTTTTCTTGCATGTGTTCTATGATTCCCCAAGATCCTCATCCTGAAACTTTCATAGGCCAATTTGTCCAATTCGTTAGGAGATCCAACCGTACCAGAAGACAACACCCTAATGTGTATTTCTGCATCTTCATAGCTTATTTGCCCCAAGTATATCCACAACTGGAAAGGGGAAATCCATCTGTACTCTCAGTACTCTGTGACCCCAGAATAAAAGCGGTGCTGAAACAGCTATTAATTCTTGCTATGGCAGACTATTTTGTTCGCAGGACTTGAATGAATACAATATTAACACAATAACGCTAATTTGTGCACATTTCAGGCAGGCAACTGATATCTTCAAACTACACAAGTATCTAAAAGGTGTAAGTGATAGAAGTTATTATCAAAAGACTGATTATTGTGTCATGTGTCTTATTCTAATGTAGTGTTTTCCCCCTCATTTTTTGGCGTGTATCCTATGTTGCTAGCAGTACTGTTGTATCCTCTACTTACACAACCCCAACTCAAGCAGGTGGAATGACCATGTCAGGTGGACAGGCAAGCACTGTAAGTACACTAAAGAGAGGTAGACACATTGCAGATGCAGACATGGGGGCGTAGAACTCTATTTCACTGATACTGCACGAGTATCTAATAACATGTGGTACAAGCACATGACTAACGTAGGTAAACAAACCACTGGGGATGCCTGCTTTGTCTGCCCACTAATTCCCTATGTCATGAGTGCCTCCAGAACATTTATAGCAACCAAAATACCAGCCGCAAGAGCACAATGCCTTATGTACCTGTCCAGTGGTTACCACCCAAGGAATATTCCAAGGGAGAACAGCAATATTGAGATGGATGTCTCCAACATTTCCCTATGAAGATAATTATATAAATACACTTAACATAATGAACAATTACTGGCAATTAGACCAGGCTATACAATACATAACTGACAGCCCCCAGAAAGGAAAGACAAAAACAATAACACTAAAATGATTACCATGCCCTAAGAAGGGACCCAAGGAAATTGGAGGAGGACGAGGATGTTGGGAAATACCACAAATGCTTGTACACAGCAGAAGGATGGAAGAAGGGAGCAGTAGGTAGCAAAGCACATACGATCCTACAGGCTCTAATGAACAGAGTACAGGGAGAAAATGACAAGTTCTCAAAAGAATTGGAGGCGAGCGTGAAGATACTGACCTGGGTAGAAAATGAAGCTGGATCAATGCCCATAATACCACTGAAGAAGCCAGCATTATGTTTCTAAAATGATGGTGCAGTAAAGGTTGGAGAAAACAAAGAGTGCAAGTACATAGAGAAGCATCCCGCAATAAAGGTTGGGATTGCAGTGTTAATGGATCACTTTTGAGCTTGGGGATCCAAGGCGTATGAGAGGCTGCCACCCAACTGCGGAGGAGTATGTTCATTGGTACACATCAGTACCCCGGCACGAGTAGTACCACAAAAGGACATCAAAACAGAGGAATTACCCAAGATGGACGATACAAAGAGAAAGAAGAGGTCAGTAGAAGTAAGTAGAGTGAAAAGAGATAACTACTTCTCATCAGCATCAGAAGCATCACTTGACGATGTACCACCTGAACGTAGATTGTTCAGTTGGACGGAGATGTTCTTTGCATCAGTAGTTCCAGTTTTACAGACATACATGAACGCAAAAGGGCTCCAGACTGGGGGCTAATGCAGACAATAAATTCAACAGTAAATGGCTTCAGTGCGATAAAAGAAGAGCTCCGAGTAATAAGGTTGATGGCACTCCAGACAGATTTGTTGTAGACCTTCTCACAGCAATGGAAGGAGGAGTTTCCACCAAGATAGGGAGATCATGTTGCACTTTTGTGCCTTCAAACGATGAAGCAAATGGCACACTGACAGAAGCAGTGACAAGATTGTCAAAAATGCACGCCAAGATGGAGGAAGAAGCCAAAGGAACTGGAAAAGACCAAAGCTGGCTTCCGTATATATGGCCATGGATGCCAACCTGGATGGTGGATGGACTAAAAGTATTACTAGGAGCACTGATACTAGTACTAGTAGGATTATGTGTGATAAAGAACTGCATCACACAATGCCGCAAGACGACAGAGAAAACAATAGGGATGAAAGTGATAGTAGATATAAATACAAATAATGAAGAAGACTAGATAGTAGAGGAAAGAAATAACCTGAGATCAAAGATAATGGAGTGCCCATTGTTCCCGACTGAGATGATAACATTTGATGATCCTTTTGACAACACCAAATAGAGGGGGTGAAATTAGTATGGTGCAAACCAGAAGGAGACTGCAGTTATGTGACATGGAGTTTCGATGCCCTTGGAAATTAATATGGACATCTTAGAGGAATAACATACATATTGCTACCAAAGGCGACAGTGACTAGGTTTGGTGGTTTGGTCGACCAGAGGGGGGACTGAAGAGAGGGTGCCTGGAATGCCCCTCTTGACCCCCATAAGCATGACAGCCCAAAGAGTCAGCGATGCAAGAAGCAAGTCCCTGTTTGGACAGCCCCCAGGGGGACAGTGACAAATACATATGTGAACAGATATTCTCTCAGACAACCATTCAAACCCTATCCTGTGAACGTCATCATGGATACAGGTGCCCCAACACTGATCGTGGATCCAACTGCCCCGATGAACATGATTGACTAAATGACAAATACCCTGCAGTGCTGATGTGATTAGAGACACCACGACATGGTAACGTTAGCCATGAAGCACACTCGCATCCACACACAAAGTTACACGGACACACGAAAAACATGCTTACACAGTTCTGAGGACAGATACATATACACAGTGTCGAAAGCTTTTATTACTTTCCTCATTAGCCAAATGCAGAAACGCGGAACGCAAGGCAAAGAAGAGATGCAAAGCAAGCTTGCAGCAGCTTTTTGCAACTAACCATATGCAACTATAGGATCGTATAAGGAACCTGAAAGGACCATGATACTGCTAACCTGTACCAAGAATAGCACAATATAGACATATAGCAATAACAGCATAATCATAGCAGAGTTACATGAAGCCACAGGTCTCAGAACGAAAAGCGAAGCAAAGCAGAATCAGGCTGCACGAAGCACCAAGCCAGGGCTCACAGCCAAGGTCAGAGGTAAGCAGCACATTCCTAAGCTCAGAGACAAGGAGCCATTTGCAGAAAAACAGAATTAATCCTCACTAATTACAGAGCAGAAGCTCAATATTACGGTCTTCACCAATGTGGTAGAGCCAAGCTGGACAATGGCTATTTACCCATGGTGAGAAGAAGAGCAGTTCCCAGCGAAGCAGACACAGAATGATACATACAGTGTTTTACAACGTTGCAACCCTGAAGGCACTCTCAAAGGCAAAGTGGTAATACTGACTGTAACCCTGGGAATACAAAGAGCCTAATTACGATTCCGGCGGTAACCCTGCCGGTGCTACCGGCGGGTTGCACCCAGACTCATAATATTTTACCGGTGCCTGACTTCCCAGTGCCACCGGGAGATTACAAGTCCGGCGGCCCGGGAAGTCAGGTACCGGTAATATGTAAGTCCCCATTCCCATAGAGTCCAATATGACTCTATGGGAGTGGGGACTCTGAAGCGCTGGCACCATTGTTAACGGTGCCAGCGCTTCCGTGAACGGTCTCCCTACCGTGGCTGCTGCACCCGGCAGGGTCAGACCTGTCGGGCAAAGCGGCCACGGGAGGCAGACACGCAGTTTGCCGGTCCAGAAACAAGGGAGCTGGTGAGCTTAACGGCACCCTTGTTTCCGGACCAGCAAACCTATTATGAGGCCCATAGTCTTTCTCATTACATTCAGAAGGTGCACTGAGCACTGAGAACAGAGCTCGGTCCCGTGCCTGGGGAGATCAGCTCCAGCCAATCAGGTAACACAAATCCAGGGGTGGATGGCAGAGGGCAAAGGCCAATGGAGTTCCTGTGACCCTGCAACAATGTAATAGATAGTTTTGGGGGGAGGGTCAGGCAAGCCACCTGACATGCGAGGGCCAGACATCTGTATGTGCCAGCCATAGGTGAAACCACCCAAATCCCCCAATCAGGAGGGCTCTTGGGTGTTAAGGGAAGAGCCCTAATTTGTGATGTCATTGTGGCACAAAAACTCCTGACACAGGCTCAGGAACTGTGATTCTCAATGTCCTATATGATCCCTGTCTGTTTGTGTCTAACTTGCCCTTGACTGAGTCCTCCATTTGGGAGGATTTGTTGGGTCCTGTGTCTTGAACGGTGAGCTTGTAGTGTGAACCTCGGTCCTCTCTGGCATACCTATACAGTTTCAGTTGGAGAAATCCACCATGGTTTGGAAAGTGAAGCAGCCTTCTAGGAATTTTTGCAAGTAACATCGTGCCACTTTAATGCAGAAAGATGGTGAATTTATGATGGAAATGTTAAGACACAACAGGAATGTAGCTTCTTTCCGCGAGGTTATTATTAATACTCAGGAACTTTGTCAGTCTAGTAAACAACTAAACACAGTGGCCCTCATTACGACCCTGGCGGAAAGTGACTGACCGGACCGCCACAGCGTAAATAGCGTTTCCGCCATTGCAAGAAGGAGCAAAGTGCGGCCCATTCCGACCCATCGGGCACGAGCACCACGGCATGGCGGAAGTGCAAAGTCCGCGATGGCGGAAATG